>NC_090664.1:22189965-23443715 GCF_013368605.1 Nyctibius grandis | reverse complement strand
GCATTAATGGACCTGAAAGGTCAGGAAGGGTTTTAACTTGGTGCAGTGAGAATAGTGTAGCTGCAAAGGGAGGCTGTGGGTTTCGGAGGGAGCAATATAGGCTCAGTAAAGCATCAAAATAATGGAAGCGGTGGCAAGATTTGGATAGGCTGATTCAGTGGGATGAAAGGCAGAGAGGAATCCAAGGTAAATCTTGGGTTATCAGCATGAGTTGAAGTGTTCTGAGAGTTACAGTGTGTATATAGGGAATGACAGAAAATTCAAGGAGTTTGCTGTGGAAACTTTGCATTGTCAGTGAAACACTGTTTGTGGGGGTGAAGAAGTTTCATGGCACAAAATGGACTCTGTCTCCATATTTTAAAGTGGAAAGTTCCAGATAGTGTAAAGTAGATGAACAGAAACAAGGAATTCCTGTGTAAACCTTGTCCACAGTTTCCTGTTAGTAATTAGTTCTTTGTTGAATAACGTTCTTTGAGACTTAGTGGTTGCATTGATTTCAGTGTTGGCTCTCTACTTTCAGTGTTATAAATAGGATAATGTTAACATCGTCACTGCAAGTAAATATTGTGGTCCATGACTATGCTGTTGTCCTGAATACACCTTAAAATGAATACATCCATTGGTGAACTCCCAGAGACTTCTGCACTGCTGCACTGATCTGTTTGCTTATGTTGTTGATAGGATTAAAAATCCTATAGACAAATAATTCTGGTTACTTAGTCTCCTTTTTTACACATAAATACCATAAAATAATTGTAAAATTAGGGGACAGAATTTTGTCACTGGTTTGAGAGCTACAAGGATCCACGAGGCTTGCAAAGTAAGAGCAAATAAATGCATTCAGAGAGGAATACATACTACCATCTTTTTTAGCCATTTTATGGTGGAATGTCATTAAGCATTGCTGAGTTTATAAATGAAGGCCTAATGAGATCCATCCATTTTTAAAGTACCTGTGTATGTGTGTGTATGTGTATAATATGTCTGTTCTGGTTTTCAGGATGCCTGATGGTGAGCAGAAATTTGGCAGCATGATCTCTGTGGTGAATGGTTCTAAACTGATCTTAGAAGAAACTTGCTTGGAAGTGTCCCTGTCCTTGCTCATTTACTACTCAAAAAGGTAAATGGGCACATCACTGAAGTTTGAACTGAGTGTGGATGACAGGAATCAAACAACAACTTGTTTTGAGAATTTTTCTTGTGTCTAAATAATATTATATATTCAGAGTAAGTATCCCAGAGAGTATCTGTATGTTATTTTTATAAATTAATGCTATTTTTTATATGGATATACAGTTTTTTACCAGTTATTTCATACAAACAGAAGCTTCTTCAGAGCTTGGTTGATATGGAGTCTGAAGGCACTTTATTTTCCTGTGTAAAACTTAGTGTTTAAAAAGACAACCACTCTATAAATTGTCATGCCATCAGCAGCTTGGTAAAACTTTGGTTAATTAAAAAATTGGGGACTGTTGGGAAGACTATTCAGCTCGAGGTTAGAGGTGGCTAATGATAATCATTGAGGCATTGCTTTGTACATATCTTTAAGTTTGTAAAGCTATTTGATATTTCTTGGAGTAAAAATGATACATAGATATAAGATATAATTTGTACTAACTTACAATTCATATGTAATCTCTCATGAACTTTATCAGTATGACACGACAGCAAATTCTATCACAAAATTTCCGCATGTGCCTCTAAATGAAAAGAGGGTGTTCCTCTATGACAACATTTGGTTTTATTCCCTCACATTTATGCCCTAGACTAAATTATAGTATTTTGTTTGCAATTTTTTTGTCATATCATGTTAGCTTAATATACCACTAATATCATTTAAATACAGAAATGTTAGTACTCCTACTCATAGGATGATACAGTACTTCATCATATTAGCCTGCTATGACTTTTTCTTGTAGTATCAGTTACTACTCTATAATTACATTCCTACCTTATTTTCAAGCTGATAGGCACCACAATTGTTCACACTTGTGCATTTGAGACCCTACATAAACCCCATGTTCAAAGTTTTACAGCTGAAGAGGTAACATTGATTTAGTTAGCAAACTTTAGCAGCGTATTTGCAGGTGGCCGTGAATCCAGTCTGCTACAGTGCAACAGCTATGCCTGAAAAGTGAACATTTTTGTTTCTAACTTAGAAGAAAGAAGAAAGGAAAAATACGCTTAGTGTAAAACAAACAAAAAAAACCCCAAAACTGCTCTCCCACCAGCAATACTGGGGTAACTGGAGTTTCTGCAGTAAATGAAAAAGGAAACCTCTCTCAAAAGCAATAGAAAAAGCTCCTTTGTTTCCCTACTGTTTATGTTGTCCTGTCATGTTCTATTCACCTATTCAAATATATATATAAACCTTTAAAGGAAAAGGAAAGGCAAGGAAAAATCCCTGTGCCTGTGTTGACATTGTAGTGGCTGCAGCCTCCCTGCAAGATGCTCTCTGGTGGCACTCCCTTCCATGGAAGGAAATGGGGAGAGTTTTGCTGTCCTGGACCAGCCAACCTCTCGTGGTCATTCTGACCAAACTGATGAAAACATTTATTTCTCACTCCTTCTTTTTTAATTTTTACCTTACCTAGGATAAAATTTTATTTCTTGGCTTAACTATAATGATAAGAAATTTGGTGTAGCAAATTGATGAAATGATGAACTGTACAGCTGCCTGGACCACTCATGTACTCATCTGATTCTTAGAGACACATTATTTCCCATCTCCACATGGCCAGATTTGCCTGAGGTCTGAAAAGTTTCTTAGACTCACAATATTGGACCATCTAGGAATACTCATTCAAATATTCTAGTTTTGCAGTTACAGCAGTGGAAATCAGCGAAACAAATGAAATACCTGAATATATTGTGTTTTGATCAGAAATAGAATCAAGTCCATTTTAATAATGCTTTAACAGTAGAGTGTTATCCTTACCAGGCCATCTTGAAGCTTCTTACTCCAGTTAACCTATTCATATCATTATCATTTCCTCATCCACTTATTTATGGAGCATTCTGAATGCGCAAGACTCACACTGAATAAAAGAACAGTGTTCAAGAGATGAAAGGGGGAATGTGGTGTGAGAGACGCTGCACAATGCGGTAGGAGCCCTTTGTACACCAACTTTTGCAGATGCCTTTCTGGGGTCTGGCTGCTTAAAGCAGACAGAGTCCGAGAGCTGATTCTATGGGGTTTCCATTTTGATGTGGCTGCTGCTTGAAGTCCCCCCTTCCTTTCCAGCTGGGACTCTCAGTTCCCTCTTGCATTCCCTCCCACTTCCGTGTTCTTACCCAGATCTCACAGTTGTAATCCAAGGTAAGGAGCTGGTTGATTTTTCGCCTGCTTTCAGATTTTTAGTATTTGCATACTCCTATGTGTGTTTTAGCCCAAGTTGGGTGTTTAAACCAATTTGTTTACAATTATTTATTTCCCAAATATGGTCTAGGGGTTCTTCCTTTGTAAGTCATGGCTGGATGCCTTTGCACCTTTTCTCTAGCTGAGGAGGAAACACGTATCTTTGGTCAAAATAAAATTGCAATAGGATAGCCAGAGGTGCTCAGTTCGGCATAGTTAATGACTGGAAGAAATTCTAACAACTAAGTAAGACCTGTAGCATCCAGGAAGTGTGTTTTGGCCCTTGGTGACGTTTTTTAAAAGGCACTTTCTGTGCTTCAAATTCTGGTGTTACTGATGGTTCTTTAGGTTCTGTGCACAAATGATGAACACAATATTGTTGTTAGGCGAGCAGGTTTACAAAGCACTGGGAAACCGAGCAATTCTTTTTTGATTCTCTGTCTTTCTACGTATTGGCAAAGTACCTTCCCCTTTGCTGCAGTGTGGGTCTACAGTAACAAAGGTAGAAATTTCTATTTGTAGTTGCTCCATCAGTGTGCCCAGTCACAAGAATATCTGTCCTTTTGGGTGATATGCTGCAATGTCATATATATTTTTGCAGTGAAGTCTTCTGGCCTTATAGTGCTTTTTGGGGAGTCATCACAAGTTCTATCGACACACATATTCATCCTTTCAAAGAGAAAGTGTCATAGAAGCTGGATCAGCCAATGCTAGATAAAGGCTTCTCAGCCCTTTCTGTGCATAAATTAGACATAGTGCTGAAGAAATATATCTCCTGTTACACAAAACGTTTCTATTTTAAAATCCGAGTGTTCTGTGATTAATCTGCCACCCAATGATTCCTGAAATTCCTCAGTTTGCTATTATTGTTTTATAGTTCAGTTTTAGTAACACTAAAGTCATCACCCAGACTCAGGTTGTAAGTATTTTGCACAGGTTTATAATAAATATTTGCTCTGATATATAGTTTGTTTGCAGCCCACAAAAGATGGGCAACTTTGTGGTTGCTCACAATTTCAGAGTAGCAGGTCTGCCTTGGAACAGATCAGTCTGATGGGAGACATTTCCCTTCAAAATTCATCAGGAATTCAGTCTATTCCTACCACTAACACATATTGACATTAATATTAATAAGTGTTTATCCATAGTGATTTTACTTTCCTGATCCATTTTCGGTATCCCTCTTTGTAAGGAAAAGCTAAGCGCTTGTAGGATATTCAATATCTTTACTTAGAGCTCTCTATTTACTGGTGAATCCAGTAATACACTTTTTAATTTCTTTGTGTAGCTGTATTGTAGTTTTATAGATTGATTGTAGCTTTGCCTACATGTGCCCTCAGGCTCTCAGAAAATGAGATTCATCATTTCAATGAATTTACACTAAATATAGCTTGATCAATTATACTACATTTCAGCAAAGAGGTTATAGGAGGTCAACAGACTAAAGTATAAAGCCATTTTTTAAACACGGTGTAATTTCCTTCGCATAATTTTCCTGCCTTTTGAATTGCTAAGGAAGTGTACAACTTCCTTTACTCCTGAAAAAAACACTGGTTAAGCAACAAGAATTCCTGGAATTTAATGAGAATTCTAGTGTGAATCTACATGATGTAATTAGTAAATAATCTCAGCAGCACCGGTGATTAGCATCCTGTAGTGGAAGGCTGGTGATTCGAGGCTTCTCGTCCCATGTTGAGTAGTTGCTGTAGGGCATGGTGAGCTTCTGGTGTGCTATGACCTTTCTTGAAAGTGCAGCAGACTTCAGGGCAACATACTCCAGTGCCTCTGTCTCTGACCTTGTGCTCCTGGGATGCTGAGGTTTCTCCATGATAAGCAAGGACTGGGATAACTTTCATAACTGGGATACCTTTCAGAACTGTCCATATTTTTGCTCTGGTTGATGTGATGTATCTTGCACGATGTGTTCTACAGTTAGTTCAGGTATATGAAGATGCTGAAGGAAATATGATGTGTGTGATGCTGCATGTGTTGCAACTCAGCCAGAAATATTCATTTTATGCAGGTAGCAGGTGAAATTCACTGGGATATTAAAGAAAAGTTTTGATGAGTAGTTGCACATTCTTGCTGCCTAAGGTCTGTTGTAGCAGTTGAACTGTAAACTGAAATGACAGTCGCTTGCATGGCACAACACCCAAGAGAGCATGCCAACAGCAATGCCACCTGTTATTCCTTGCATGACTAGTGAAAAGACACGTGGTCCTGCCTGTGTATGAGGAGATATAATCTATTTCTTCTTTTACTGGTGCAAGAGATTCTGGCACAGATATTATGTGTACATTGAAAGGTAAATATTTCCATTGTGTGTTTTACGTGCTGTAGCAGTAACTATTATTTCCTTCAGGATCTTATAATATTTAACAGTACTTACCTTTTAATGAAATCTTTAAACCAATGCATATAATTTAATTACATTTTTGTTATTCCTTCAGCACCATCAATTTAAAAAAAAGGTGAGATGTATTACTGACTAAGAAGTTTTAGAAGGTACATAGAATCCTATAGTTTATTCTTGACTAAGTTACATAGCATATATGATGCTTTTCCAGTAACGCATTTCTTTATATGTGACAATAGAAAGCTTTTTACTTTGGAAAATCATATCAACTTGAAAAATATTTTAAAAAAAAGATATTAGAAGAAATAGGACCAGGTAACAAATATTATATCTGTAAAGGGAGAAGAGTACAGTAAGTGTTCTGGTTTACTAGTGAGCATAGCTTTAAAGCTTCATGAAGAATGTGGTATGACACTTAGGAGACTGTCAGTATAAATGCAAATGATTATAAATTTTATAACTAGCTGTGAAACTGAACCTTTCCTTTTCAGGAGCGGATGAAGTTTTTATGGTTTCTTTTGCTGTTCCAAGTCATAGTTATGAATCTCAGATACAGAGATTTAGAAGATCCTTTGAGGCTGGAATCCAGTGAATACATTTCGTGCAGCCCTTTCCTCCACCTGACTCGTGCTGTGGGAGCACAGCATCACTGCATCCTCCCAGTGCGGCTGCCAGGACTGACCTCCTGTCACTCCCGTTGCACAGGCTGCAAACTGAACAACCCTGCCTGCTTTTAGCAAGCGATGAATTAGTCTAGGAGTCTAAAAATGTCTGGGATTAATTGCTTTCCAGGGTCCAGCGTTTGCCTCCACAGATTGCTGAACAGGGTTAGATGGCCAGCTGAGGCAGGTCATTTTTAGAATTCACAAGTCATTTTCTGTTGTCATACTAACAAGTTTGAAGTAGAGCCAGAGGCAAGAACTGAGCCCTGAGACCCGGTAAGAGACTTGTGCTCCGGATAAGTTACAATGTCTTTAAACAGTCCACATCTTACTTGTGTAAGTACTCAACATTGTCTGAAATTAAGTTCCTTGAAAAGACTTCAGATTAGGCTGATGGAAGCAAGCACATCCTAGATTACTAGTTGTATTTGAAATGCTTAACCTAAAACCAGATATTATTGGCAGAGTTATTCAATAATTATTTTCTATATTGGTGTTGGAGAGAGTCCAGAGGAGGGTGACCAAGCTGGTGAAGGGTCTGGAGGGTATGACCTGTGAGGAACGGCTGAGGGAGCTGGGGTTGTTTAGCCTGGAGAAGAGGAGGCTCCGAGGTGACCTTATTGCAGTCTACAACTACCTGAAGGGAGGTTGTAGCGGAGTGGGAGTCGGTCTCTTCTCCCAGGCAGCTAGCGATAGGACAAGAGGACATAGCCTCAAGCTTCGCCAGGGGAGGTTCAGGTTAGACATTGGGAAGCATTTCTTTTCAGAAAGGGTCATTAGACATTGGAATGGGCTGCCCAGGGAGGTGGTGGAGTCACCATCTCTGGATGTGTTTAAGAAAAGACTGGACGTGGCACTTATTGCCATGGTCTAGTTGACATGGTGGTGGCAGGGCAATGTTTGGACTCAATGATCCCAGAGGTTTCTTCCAACCTGACTGATTCTGTGATTCTGTGATTCTATATTAAAAACTGAGCCCTTGGCTTTAGTCAGAGCTCGTGGTCTCTTGGAAGACCAAGCGAGTTCAGTGTCCGTTTGCTTAAGGTAATCTGCTGATCACGGCAAATGTCCATGATAGTGTCTGCAAATGCAAAAGTGAAGTAAAATTGATTGAATTTGGAACTTGTCCCTATTATGTTATTTTTGGAATAATATTGAATTCTTCTCAGGCTTACTCAGAGTGTCCAGGTAATCAGACAGCATGAGACTATCCCATAAGAGAGGAGAACCAGGGGGCTAAAAAAGACAGAGACAGTATCAGGGGGAAAAGACAACTGCAGGGAAAATAAACTCAATATCCCTCATGGTAGATGATATCTTTCTAATTTCTTGAGGGTTGGTCCCACTTTGTCAGACAATCACAAATGAGGGAAAAGGAGAAAAAATAAAATAAATCACACTGGTTTTTGAAACCATAGTAATTTACTGTCATAGTACTTCAGGGCAAATGATACTGAGGTGTCATAAATAAACCATGTAACGTTTGTTTTTCTGCATGTTGTTGTATTTCTGTGTTTCAGAGTTCGGGTTGCAAGTCAGCTATCATTTTATCTTTCTGCCCATTTGGTATTGGTTTTGTTTCTTCATCCTTGATTCAAGATGGGTCCAAAAATTACATGTTTTTACTTCCACTTGCATGAGGAATTAGGACAGGGGAAAACATCAGAATCCTCTGCTACGATGTGTATTTGCAAACCTTTGGCAACAGCTTCCACTCTGCTGGCACAAATAAGAAGAGTTTCTATTTTTGCTCATTAATTTTCAACCCAGTGAAATGTGTACAGGACCCTTAATGAACTAGGAATGTAATAAGAGCAGTTCAAAGTCTTGAAAGTGTTGGCTGTGGCTTCATGGATGTCATAGAGGCAGGTTCAACCAGGTTCATTTTAACTTATCTAAGAAAAACTTTTTTTTGTTTTCACAGACCAAAAAAAAGTCTCACATGAAATATCCAGTGTAAATAAAACCCCATCCAAGTAAGAAAGCGGTACAGTCTGTAAGACAGAAACAGCTGTTTTACTGAGTGATGTTAAAATCAATGTCTATGTATGAGTATGGATATTTACAGATTCTTCTCTCCTAGCAGTGTATGAGGCACTCAGTCTTGTTCCATGGGAGAGGAATGTTTTACACTATACTGCCAGGCACCCCAGTTATACTACATGGATTTTTAATTCCTTTAATACTAAGTGTAAGTGTTTGGACTTTGTGATATGCTGAACTTCCCAGTCCTCCTAACAAAGGCAAAGAGAACAGAGGATTCTGAGTTATGTAGAAAATGTGTAATGTCTAAAGGGATTCCTTCCCCCCCTCCCCAGTATTTTATCAGATGATCAAAAATGAAAAAAAAACAACCCACCCCAGAAAAATATGCTGGGTTTTGGGACATTCCTTACCCATTTTAGCTCTTGGTCCTGCAATGCTTCTTTTAGGTGTTGAAGCAACCAACACAACACCGTCTGAAGGAGATGACAGGTTTGAATTTATGAAAACCTGCTGATCCTCAATCCTTCTCAGATACATGCTAGTTCTTTCTGAACTCTGGTCTTGATTTCTTCCTTCAAGTGAAATGCAGTAAGTATTTTGTAAAACAGGTCTCTTTTTTGAGCCAGCAAGGGACTAGCTGATCTTGAGGTCTGTAGGGCACGAGAGACCTATCTTACTCTAGTGTAAAAAGTCAGTTGGGAGGCAATCCCCAGGTACAAGCTAAATTGTAGTGTGGAAGCAAGTTAGCTTAGCCAACAACTGCCTAAGCATCACAGCTTGTGTCTTTTCTGTAATTATTGCATTTAATACAGCTAGTTACTTGCACAAAAGATCTTCCGGATACAGCAATTTCCACGGAGGGCTGTTTGGGAATGTGGAGGCCCATCATTTAGCTCTGATATTGTTGGGTTGTCAGAATTGATCATAGCTCTTGACGGAACACCTCTAGCTTTTTTTATGGAGTGCATCAGAGTGACATTTCACATTGTTTAAGTAGGAGTGATCTGTTAGTTTATATTTTATCTAAAACTGCAGAGCAGATGACCTCCCTCAGGGTCTAAATACATGAATCCTATGTGCGTGTTATAATTAATAGTAGAGCTGGGAGCGAAATTCATAACAAGGGGCCGAAGAGCTGGGCAGAGCAACTTGTCAAAAAGAAGGAAATTCCACTACAGATTAGCTTATTTTTAAGCATGTCAAGCTCTACATACAAACATGATATATTGCTTCCTTGTAATGTCTGTTTAGGCCCAGATGCTCGAGGCACTGTCAGGGAGTGCTGTAAATTTTGTCTGAGTCAGGGCAATTCTGATTGATCTCTGAGTGTAAAATCGATAAGAAGACACTGTCATTTTCTTAAAGGATGAGCTAGAAAAGGAAAATAAATTAAGACTCCACTGAATGTCTATCTCCAGTGCTCATTAATTCAGTGTGGTCTGTACTTTGTTAATGTTATGTCCACAGCTTTAATCTTCCAGGTGCTCTTCCTGCAGATAGTCGACAGCAGCCCTTTATTATGTTATGTATATTTCATCTGCACGTGGTGGAAATAAAATGTCTGCCCTCTTCTTTCCCTCAGCTCCTGATTAATCCATTTTATTATTTTTCAGAAATACATCACTTGGGTACTGATTAACTTAAAAATGGAAAGCCATTGTCTTTCTTGCACGTCCTTCATCAGAACTAACACACCGGCTACTCATTTGTCTTGAGTTGTTACAGCAAATAACGACTACCAAGCATTTCCCCTTATGTAATATACTTCAGGAAGATTAATTTACTTCAGCTCTTTTTCTCTGTTTCTTTTTTGTCTACTAAGACTTTTTTGACATGTTTTTAACTCTCTCCCAGCTCCCACTCTCCTGCTTCCTCTTAAACATTTTTACAGCATGCACGGGAGCGGTGCTAAATCTGGCCATTATAATCTTCAAACGAAGTCACCTAGTGCTGCTGCAGGTATAACTCCACTCTGGTCTGACTTCCCTCTATCTGCACTTGTGAGTATGAGCGCAGGGGTTTGAGGTCACTGTCCCTTAAAAATAACAATAGATCATTGCTTTAGTCCCACAACCTTCTCATGCACAAGTAGTCATGTTGAAGTAAATAGGTTTGCTAAGGTGAATATAGGCTACTCACAGGAGTAAATATTATAGGGTCAGACTCTGTTACACTCAAATATAAGATTATTTTTATTGCTAAGCAGTCATTTTCCCTTCTATATGTGTATTCTCAGTATAGAAATAACTTCTAAACACAAGTAAGAGTTCATTTTATTCTTCTGTTTCTGCTTAAAAATATTAACATCAGAACCCAAATGACGTTATGTCTCTGCACATTCAAATGCAGTGGCTATTAATGATGAAGTATAACATGTAAATACTTTTTGGCAAGAAAAAGAAATATTTTCTATCTTTTTCTTTTTTCCCCCAACTATTCCTAATAACTAAAAATGCTATTTACTTACAACTTCATTATGTACCTCTAGGGTGCCTTGATTGGGAAAACAGACAGAGGTAGTTAAAAAAGAAGACCTCTTGGCTTCAACAAGCGTTTAATTCATATTCATGAAGTAGCTTATTCCCATTCCTTAACAAAGCGCAACACATGCCAATTAATTAATTTTCATGGAGAGGTCATTGGTGAGACTAGATCTTGGCACGTCTGTTTCCTAGTTGACCAGGCTTCACCTAAGCTGAAGGAGTGGATTTGATGATCTCATCAAGCAGTCTGTAACATTTTATCTGAAAATTATCCATCAGGACTTTTTCACGTATTCACTGAATTTTGAATTTTTAAAGCAGTTCATAAAAACTTTTAAAAGTTGCAGTAAATATATCTAGAAATGAATATGTTCAGGTAAACTCTAAAATGTATGTGCTTCATCTATGCTCATCTTTGAAAAGGGCTGTAAGTCAACTGATAGGTTGTTTTTTCTGGTTATATGTCAAAAATTTATACTTTGAGAATAGCTCACTAAAGATGGTAGCACTCCAGAAGAAGTTGAGCTTTGATCCAAATCTAATGTTCTTACCACAAGGCTCACTTCCAGTAACATCTAAAGTAGGAAAATTACTTCCCTGGCATCCACTGTCAACATGTCTTTTACAGTATTTAGGTTAAATTGTGCATTGTATCACCCTTGTGTATAAGGAGGAGAGAATCAACTGCCTGATTTGCACTTGACTTGCATGGCCTGATCCCCAAGTTCTTGGAAAGTCCTGACTCCATGAGGTTAGCAGCGACACTGGCATTGATATCCCCGAGATAAGCAGGCAAAGGTGAGGTCATGGCCAAAAAGCCTTCAGGGCAGAGACAAGATATATGGTCTTCTGTGCCATCATCCAAGCCACCCATCAAGATAATCTGGGTTTTTAAACAGAAAAAGCCATAAACTTCCTTCAGACAATAACATTCCACATTAGGAGGAGAATTATGATGAACTAAATGCAGAGGGTAGCCCCAGATACAGAATTGCCTGTAGGTTAGATAAACACTGATCTGATTGTTGTCTGAATTACAGATCTGTAAACCCCTCTGACAGCCAGCTATTTGCAGAGGCAATAAGTGTGATAGGAAAAGATTTCATAGTGATTACGCTGCCTAGCCACATATCTAGATCAGCTGAATTTGGGAGTCAAGTCAGAAAATCTCCATCAAAATAGAATTGCTCCAACTGAGTGTTATTGAACAAGTTTATTTTTCCAACACATTTTGAATGTTACTGAAATACAGCAATAAGTTTATAAACTATATCATAGTAGACATTTTTATACTGTCCTTGAAAAATGCACCTATAGTTGAGTCTATGGACTGGATTTAATAGTAATATATAATAGAAATACACATAGTAAATATATAAAGCTATGTATATAACACACATACCAAAAGACAGGGCATGTGTATCCCTGATTGCATTATATTTATACCAGGCCCTTTCCTGCTGTCCAGAGCTTCTGCTATGTGCGTGCTTTAAACAGTCAGACACTTGAACCTGTGCAAGTTCATTCACCCTCAGCAGATTCAGAGGGTAACATTTGACATCCCTTGCAAGTGTCAAAGTTTTAAAAATTGTGCCTGTATGTAATTGAAGGATTAAGTGTTCATTTTTGTGAGCTTATTTTAGTAGAGAGGAGTGGTTCTAACTTTAGATCTATATGTTTAGTGTATATACAGAAGAAACATCTGTGGATTTTTTACGCAGAAAAAAAGTAATACAAATAACCACAATTCTATTACAATAAGAAATAAAATTCACTTTATTTCAATTAAACTAGTGTTAAGTGATAATTCCGCTGGCTTTATTATTCCTGTTAGTATTCCCACTGATTTAAGTCAATGAACTTAGTATTTCCTGTCCTGTTCTTCCATCATGTGACTAAGCTAAACAAACAGTAACAGATCCAAAAATTGATACTGAAATTCTTAGTGTAGCAAGTAGGGTAATAGAAATATAGGACTGGACCAAGAGACTTATACAGTCCAGATTTCTTCTGGGAATATTAAGGGGTTTACTAAAAAATATCAAAAGTGATGGCTAGCTGCTTTTCAACCACAGTTCTTGACAGGGTTAACTACTTCCTTAACCACAAAAGAAGAGATGCTTTTACAGCTATACTAAGGGTTTGTTTATCAGTCCCTTAAAGTTTTGTTCAGTCAGACTTCTGTGAACTCCATGGAAACAGCAAAATCCAAATCTCAGAATCACAGAATTGTCTTGGTTGGAAAGGACCTTTAAGATCATCGAGTCCAACCATTAACCTGATGCTACCAAGTCAACCACTAAACAATATCCCTAAGCACTAAATCAAGTTGAATCAAGAGAATTTAAACACTACAATAAGAGGTTAGTTACACAGAGCATATGGGTGTGGATCTGTTAATAAAGGGATAATAATTTAAGAGACCTAATGTGCTCTAGCATCTATGGTTACTTAAAGGTTTGTTTTTTTTTATGAGTGCAACCATGTCCTGGTGTTTTAAGCAAAATTATTTAGATGTGAATCACTATTGGTTTTGAAAACAGAATATTGCTGTACAACTTTACAATGTGGTGTTAGTTATAGACAATGAATAAATAGTTATCAATAGAATGTCACACATTTCTTCATGAGATTTTGTTTAACCGTCTTTAGTTTCTGTCCCATAGGTTCGGGATAGATAGCTGAAAAGGAAGATGGCATGCAAGCTGCTGTGGGATGGGCGAATAGAGAGCCAAAGACAAGCTACAAGAAATGAATGTCCAAATGATTTTAAACTGGTGCATTGGCTCCAGTGGCAAAAGATAAGTGTGAAATAGTAAAATTATGGATTTACATACAAATCATAAAATGACTTCAGGAAAATTTGGACTTTGACATGGTTAATTCAGCTGAGTGTCATATTGATCTATGACGGTTACCATTACAGTCAGATACCTACATAGGAAGGGATTGTGCAGTTTGTGGCAGTATTCATTACCTGTTTTGTTACTGTCTTGGACAATCTAACATTTCTCTAATAACTTTAGTTATTAAATACATGGGAATAAATTTTCAAACCTGTAAAATTTGCCCACAGCTTTTCTATAAACACTAGTGGAATTAGGTAGCTGGTATACCAATCACAGCATTTCATAATGTTCAGTAGAAAGAACTCACTGCTTTTTCTGAGCAGTAATTCATTGCTTCTTACAGTGAATTCGCGCTTCTTACATATGAATGTCTGCAAATTTATAAAAGGCTGGGTGCAATTGGAGCCAACAGGTTAGTTTCCTTTGACTTCAGTGGGGGGCAGGATTGATCTGAGAATGTAACTAGATTGAGGTTCTTTATGATTGTGCATACTGAGAAGTGTTAATGAGAACATGTTTTACAGTATGTGTATTGCACGTGCTTCCCTTCCCAAGAAACCTCAGAATTGCTGTACAGTTATATAGCCATGGTATGGCTGGAATCCATATCCTTTTGGATATGAATAGCAGCAGTAAATCAACATACAGCTATATACACTTTTTTACTGTATCATGAATCTCCTTTTCTACTAGAATATTTGGAACAGCAGCAGATGATTTGATTTTGTGAATTCTATAGCAATGCTTCTTACAAGGTAGGTTGCCTTCAATATTGACTGCTATTGTGAGGATCTTGGCTTAGTGGCTTTATGAAATCATCATAACATCCTTTCCCCCTTTGCATTTTTTTCTTAAACAATTTGCCTTAGTTTTAGACACTCATGTGTCATGAGTTCCTGTGCTGAAGCAGATTTCACCTGCCATTTATCATTCAAATTAAGGTACCAAAAGAGAAAAAAATACTTCTCTGTAAATCACCAGTATTAATAATCTTATATATATGAATCAATTGCCTCTTCATAAGGTACCCTTTAGAGATACTCTTATGACATAGCATTGTTAAAATGAATTGTAGCCATGCTTTGTAATACAGGTGTTGAACATTCACCTCACATATGCTGAAAGAGCAACCACAGGCATTTTTCCATCTCTTCTGGGAATCACCAACATTTCAAAGCACAGCTGTTGCTTCAGGTAGTTTTGCTGTTAGTCGTTAATTAAAATGGAAAGTTGCTAAGAAAAAAACAACAACGAAAGAAAAAGAAACAACTTGGTGGGGGGAATAAACTCCTCTGTCAAGCATGCTGGTTAAAGGGTATTTTATTATGTTATGGAGGAAAGAGACTTGGGAGATTATTTTTACTCATGCTTTATCCTTGCTGCCTGGCCCATTTTCCACGCATTATCAGTTGCTATCTGAATGCTTGGCTGTAATGTGGTTTCCATGATTGGGAAGACAAGCCTCTGGTTCTTTCTCTGTTCTATGAAAAACATGACAAAGAGACAGCAGCTGCACTGCTTTCCTTCAAATGCATCTTCACAATCACTTTTTCTGGCACTCATCTGCTCTCTTGCCTTCACTTAAGTATCTGACATTACTTCCCCTAGAACTCATCAGGAGATGCTTATTAGCCAAACCGAGCCCAGAGATAGTAATGACATAACTTGGTAACTCAGATGATTGCAAGCAAATTCCCGTTTATGATATATCAAAACAGTGATAAAAATAAATGTGTTACCAAGAGATTTTCTTTCTCTGTCCTCATTCTGTTACCTCTGTAATTTCACTCTTGATGTTGTTGTTGTTTTTACTCATACTATTACCTATTTATGTTAGGGCATAACATAAACAGGTTGTTCAGCCTATTGGAATTGAGATCCATTTTCACAGCAACTGGGTACTTCTGTCTGCGCTTCTGGCCTCTTTAGGCCAGATGGAGCTCCTGTTCCCACATATCCCTATCTGCGATAAAGAGCATACTAGAAGGGTCAATGCTCCTTCTTTTGCTGAAGCTGATTTGTTGGAGTCCTGCAGGATTTATCTAGAAAACTTAGGCGGGAAAAAAACATAGCCAAGCCCTGTCTCTGTCTTCTGTGCTCCTTGCATTCTGCTCCTCCTTGCTGCCAGGACTTCTTGTCTTCTAAGACAGGCCACCTGCGATAGTAGGTGGAAATTAGCTCTTATCCTTCTTTCCACTCGTGCTCAAACCCAGAATTCTCCACCTTTGTAAGGCAGGGCCATAGTCAGAGGAGCAATCCTACACTCCACTGTCTTTCTCACTTCGAGCTGCCTGTACAAGAAGCCCTATAACGTGTAACCCACCACAGAGCCAGTGCTATGGGTATCAGGCCTGGTTTCACCCCTGTGTGGACCCATAGTGCTGGTCCATTTGTACTCCAGAAAAAGCATCTCTGTGGAACTATGATCATGCCATTTCTCATCTGACTTTCCAAGATGTCCTGCCTTTGCAGGTACAGGGGAAGATTTTAGGTAGCTAGATGTCCTTACGTATATGGAAAGAAAAGAAAATCTGAAATAAATAATATTACATAGTAAGCTTAAACGAAGTATCTTTTGAAAAAGCATTTTCTACAATGTAGTAATAAAAAATAAAAAGGGAAGAAGTGGCATACCTGAAATATGACCAGTGACACTTATCTACAGTGGGATTTCCACTGCCTATCCAGCTCTCACTTCTCAAAAGTGATGTTGCTGCTCATCAACGTCAGTGCTAAGTACATTCTTATCCCCAATGTGATGCCATTTAACTTGCATGAGATAATAATGACATTTGCTGCCTTTACCATTAACTTGATTTCCATGTTTTCTCAGGGTGTCTTTCCTGAAGCGCCCGCTTATTTGTACTGTTCAGTGAAGCTGGTACTTTCAGTAAATTTATCTCAGGACTAGCTACTGGGCACCATTCCATTACCATGATGACACTGGTGATTGTATTGCCTAAAAGTATGACTACATAGAAACTTATTGGAGCAATGTATATAATGAAAGTGCTTCATCCTCCTATGGGCTCTTCACCTGAAGGTGCCTGAAGTTTTCTCATCAGTTGAAAACATCTCTAACAAATTCATAGTTTGATTGGTAAGATGAACACATCCGTGTGAATTCATTAATTTTTTTGATAGTGTAGAGCTCTTGCTCCTGTGAAAAGAGAGAAGACTGTGTCTCAAGCACTTAGAGCAGCTCCTGAAAAGGATCTCATAGTGGTGGTTCAAATGCAGTGTAAGGACAATACAGGCAACTATATCCATGTGACACCCCAGAAATCCTGCTTGGACGTGCACAGAATTCTGTAGAAGCATATCCACGTGTCCTTAATTATCTTAATGCCTGTTTGTAACCCAATTTTTGTGCTCCGTTTTCCAGCCCAAGCAGGAGTGCCTGTTCCCTCTTGTTTTGCCTTTCCCCATTCCTTTTTTTCCCCATCATTGACTTTTGCACCTTTTCTCCACAAAGAGTATAGAAAGTAGCTTTGACTATAAATTGGCTATTTGGGCAGTTTTGTTGCTGCAGAAATGAGTTTGAGCTGGTTAGGATCTAGGGCTTGCTTCCTATGAGAGCGCTCTAACCACTAGAAAGTGTTGCCTTTGCCTGTGCCAACCAGGTCCTCTTTTCCCATAGAGATAACCTGCATGTCAAGACAGCAGGAGGCTTTCTGGCCCCTTGCAACACCATGCAACATGGCTGCCCAGCACAGTGCAGTCTGACCCTCAGATCTGTAGGAAAAGTGGCATTTTTTATTAGTCGGCTGAGCCTGTGACCTGTGCAGGGTTGTGGCATCTCCTAGGTGCCCAGCCTAAGAAATTGAGGCTCTGAGGAGATTTGGCTTTCCTTTTCTGCTCCTGGTATGGGGCATTTTGAAGTGAAGCATAGTCAAGAGTCACCACATGCAAATCCATATGTGAACCTGGCTCTAAGAACTGGATGAACAGTATCCTTTATCTGACAGCTGAATGTTTCCTTTGCCATTTGAATGTAAGGAGTGGTAACAGCAATGCAGCCCTTAACGAGGTTCAATATTTCCAAATGTCATCTCTTCTGGTTTCACCCGCGCTTGTTGATTGTTCTAACATCTTAATTAAAAGTGTAACTCTAATAATGGACTTATTTTTAGACTGCAGCACATTGTATCAAAGGACAGGCAATTCAGAAAGCAGTTAGCTGTGGATCAACAGTGACACAGAGCACTTGTGTAATCGCTGGGGGTCAGTCAGTACATTTCTTTCACACTGGTGCTAGTCAATCACTTTTGTTTTCCAGATTAATTATGTGGCCTTTCATTAAAAAACGAGGCACTCTGATTTCTTGCCATTTCCATTTCATTTGTGGAATTAGACTTTGCCTGGGTGAATTTTGCATCAGGGCCTTGTATATCTTGGGTTGTTTTTTTGTGTTTGTTTTTTTTTTGCTAGGAAGTGGGAAGAGCTCAAATAATCCAACAGCCTAAGGCAGGGGGGCTGGTCTGTAATTTCTGTATATCTACAAAGAAAGTTGTATGATATAAACTACTGTTGCAGAGGTGAATATTTCACATTAGGAACCATGCTAATGTCATTGTCTTCTTTCTCTTCATGTTCTATAGTTTTCTGTAAAAACTGAAGCAGTGACTTTATTCAACACCTGCGTCTTTAACAGCCAGTGCAGTATAATTACCTTTCTTGAATATTCTATAGAATTGTCAAACAGCAATTTTCTTTTACGAGACAAGCTTTTGAATAATGCCGTTTACATACAGAGCTTAACATCTCTTACGTTGAAAATCTAATTATAAGTATCCAAAATTTACTGCAAATTTGCTGTTTTATAATTCAGTTTACATAAAATTGCTAAAACACAGCACCTTTAACATTTATTCTGGAGCTGAATTAGCACACTCTTTATTGGACACTGTTTCAGTGTTAAATATAATTTATTCTGTAACAATATTTTTTGATTTTTCTTATTGTGTTTATCATAAATGTCCAAACATAGGTGCGGAGCAGCTGTAATCCAAGAAGAGAGGCTATTGATAGAGGTGTCTAATTTCACTGAAAACGTATTTTATGTTGGAAGAGGAATATATCAGCATTTCAGTGAGAGAATCTAGGAAAAACACTCCAGCATATTTTATTCTCTTTTGTGTGTTATTCACTGGATATTTAATGTTGATGTTGATTGATTAGATCAGATTGTAGATAATTAGCCAGGAAATCTTAAGAGCAAATCGTGGCTTGAATTGTGCAACATACCATCATCCTAGTCAGGCTACTTTTGCAATCTTTGCGGTACAAACACGATAGACAACCATCTCTGCTGTCTCAAGCAGCACAACTTCAGTATTCTGTTAGGAAGGTGACGTTAGAATAGAAAATTAACATAACCTTGTATTATTTCTTACTGGTACAAGCTATAAATTAATGTTATGAAATGTTATGAGCGTATCTACAAAACTACCTCTTACAAAAATTAAAGAGTATTGTTGCAATCTTCCAATTGTCACTCTGGGAATTCTTGTGTTGCCACACATTATTTTCAGCGTATGGTAAGCTACATTATCCTTCACAGTCACTCTTCAGGATTTCAGTTCTTGTTGCCAATTTCTGTCCAAGGTTTCTGTAAATCTTTTGTGTCCTTTCCCTAAATATGTTCTATTCTTAGAAAAGAATCCCTCAGTTATTCACTCCACAGCTTACAGTGAAACCCTCTTCAGCTTTTCCTTTCAAATACCATATTCTATGAATGCATATAATATGCAAGCTGAAAAATATTTTTAAAGACTATTCCACATTTCTCTGATATCAATCATAATATGAGACAATTGCTCTTTTTATGATTCTCTTTCATTTTATGCAAGTAAGTGTAAAAATAAATCTTTTATATTTTAGTCCTATTGCTAAGTTTGGTTCCTTTTTTTTGTTGTTTGAAGATCTTAAATATGTCAATGTCATCACAAATTCTTAAGGCTTTTGAACGCATCCCTTCGTGTTGTATTGTATCATGTCTGGTTTAACTCTTCACTGCCTCTTCCAGGAATGAAAAAATGCTCTGTGTAGAAGAACAGAACTGTGTGCAAAATACTGCACTTCAGTTAAAATATATATTTAAGGTTCACTACTGTGAATAAATGACATCATATGAATGCACTTCTTACAACAGCTTTCTGAAAATCTTTCTGTGAAGTGATCCATTTTGAATAAAATGTGAATATGTACTGGCAGTAAAAACTACATATAGGTGTTTGTACTCTACTTCTTAAAAGAACGCTAGATTTTAAAACAAATACGGAACAAAGAAGCGACACTGTTTTCCACAGCAACAGATTTAATTTTTATGTGGTTTACCTCATAAGATCTTTCATGGATTAAAGAGTAAGAACAAGTTTTCTCCATTACAAAATTCTCATTTAATCCTTATCCACACTTAGTTTATCAAATTAAATTGGACAAGATTGATGCAGGGGGTTTTTAAGCCGGACATCATGTGTAAAATCGCTAGACAACAGATTTTAAAGGGCGCCCACCATGACTTGTCACATCATCTTTCCTCAGCCTCAGCTGCCCTTGCATAGTCTTATGCAGGGTCAGGATTCTTCTTGGTGTTACACTATGGACCACTGCAGAGAAACAGAGCTGCGACACAGTCTCCAGCAGAGTTACTTATTACATCCTCAGCCCCCTTCACCTGCCACAGCCATTCAAAATAACATCACACCATAAAATATTCATGAACAGCCCAGTGCTCCAGCGAGGGCCTCGCTTCTGCAGGTGGCTGTTACATCAGTAATTGCCTGATACTTCCCTCCACAGCGTAAAATTGTTTTCATTATGTGTCATGCACACAGAGGCAAGCAAATCCCTCTTGAGTGGTTTCCCAAGGGCTGGAGGGAGGTGGTACTTAACTTAAACAGGCGCTTTTGGCTTAGATTGAAAAAAAAAAGAGAAAAAGCCAGTGAAAGCTCATCATTAACTCTACTTCTAACTGCAACAAAAAGCAGAAGCTCATGCAAAACTCTTATAAAGATTATCCTAAATGTCTCAGTTACTAGGAAGAGCTTTAGTGGCTTTAGCTGTTCTTAGGATACTTAAAGCTGCTTCAGCCAGAGAAGAGAATAACTTTCCACCTGACTGAAGTTCCCATGGTTTGCAGTGCAAGGCGATAAGCAGGTTTCAGCAATAAACTCCTGCATTGTGAGACAATAATGCACAGTCAGGTCCCCCCATTTTGATTCAAGGGTGTCTTTTTCTTTCCCCCCTGTGGTGGACTAATCACAGCTCCACTTTGTTTAATTGCAGCAAAGAGAGAAATGTGTTTAAGAAGTCATTCTGGCCCTCTTTAAATGAATGCTCAAGTTCTTCAAAGACAACAAACAGGACGCATAATAAATAAGATTTAATTTTCAGATCAAAATAGGCAGAGTTAAAGATTTTATTGACTGATGTGGGAGAGAGAGATGCTTCTGAAAAGGGGGAGGAAAAAAAGGAAGCAACAAGTGGGATTAAAGTCTTGGGTTTTATGCAGCACAAGCTGGTTTTGCATGGTGGGAGGATCAGTACAGGAATAAAATCTTTCCAGAATTAGCGGTCGGTAGCCTGCCGGGCACTTTACTTCTGATAAAAATGCCTGTAAAACTATGTCAATCCCTTGATAATTGACACAGATGCACCCACTATAGTTTTCAAACTAAGACCTAGAAAACCTTGGGCACGATGTATTGTAAATTATGGTTCGGGGTCATGAACTCCGGAGTGGTTGTGGGGGGGAGAGGGCTGGACAGAAAAGCGTTTATCAATCAAAAGTTTTCTTTCTGAGTTTGACATGACTAAGCTACAGCCCAAGTGATTGGGAGAGAAAACCTTTTAATTCATTATTTTTAAAGCTATGTTGTTCTTTTTTTGTTGTTGTTCTTCCTCTTTAATTTTGATGTTATGATCCTTGAAGGCAGGCATACCTATACCAGCAGAAATTAAGTAAATGTATGACAAATTTCTTCAGTCCTCTTCTTTTTGAAAAAAAAACCAACAAAAATCACAATTTATTGAGCATTCTCAGTGCAACATAGAGTGGAGCCATTTTTAATTTGCTTCAAATTACTTACTATGGTCTCATATAGGAAGGAGCACAGACTACATAATGTGATATACTCCAATTAATAGTTATATTATCTATACGCTCACTTTCCTGGTGTGAGTCTGCCAGCTTGGTTTTGAATTCTGTCCGTAGAGAAAAGGATATTCTTTTCCTTAACATCTTATGGCTAAACTGCTATCGACATGGTTTGGTGCCCTTTCATTGATAATACTCACAATTGCTGGTGACTGTGAGCTGTGAGGTCTCATAATTTTGAGTAGGAACTTGGTATGCATAAAATGACCTTCAGGAGCATCTGCTGTGGGCTTTTTTTCCCCTGTGTTAAATCAGATATGTGAGGTTATCTGGGATAGTGAAAAGCTATACTCAGAAAGTATTTATTTTTTTTTATAATGAATGATGGAGTTCTTTTTGCTTCTGGCAACTATAGGCCTTTTCTGAATACAGCAAATGACTGTTTCAAAATGAAAACCACTATGTGTTTGAATGTAGTATTATGCCTAGTTGCTTTTTGAGTGAAAGGCGGCTTTAAAAAGTTAGGTATATCATTGCCAAAAAGGGCTAAATAGTATTGTCAGCATTTTGAGAAGGAATAGGTCCTTTTTTTCCTGAAACTCCATTCTGGACAGCTGTTAGTGACTTACCAAACTTTTCATATGGATATATATGTTAATGACAGGCAATGAACTGGAGATGAAGAGACCCAAACACAGACCGAACTCTTCAGTGCACATCAAAAGCCTTTACAAAAGGAGCAGTAAAAGAGGCAGTGATGGTGGAGCCTTCACTTTTGTACACTGAATTAGTTCTGCAAGCAATGAAACTGATCTTTTCTCCTTGCCAGAAAAGTCTGGTGATTTTTGTGAGTGCTCATTTGCACAAGAGGCATTTGTGAAGATAATTGACTGACACCGATACTGCTGGCTGTCACAACAGTGCCAGCAGTGTATGTGCAGTTTTAATAGTGGTATTTTTCGCCCCTTTCTTAGATATAATGCTTTCTGAAAGATACTGGCTCTCTAAAGATCTATGAGCCCATGTGAAGCAGGGAGTTTAAAGAACCCCTGCTCAGAGAAGCTCTCTGTCCGTCTGCTCTGCTATCTCTCTGCTTGCAGGGTATGTGTGTGCATGTTTGCCCATGGGCTGATAGGCAAAGGGGCTACAGAGGCAGAGATGATGCAGATGTAGAAAGATAAGAGTCCCATAGCCTTGCATCGGGTAGATATTTGAGCCTCACCTTATAGGAAAGTGTTACCGGCACAGAAATGGCAGCAAAATTAAACAACAAGCCACACACGCGATCAGCGGGAAACAGCCCATGCAATAATGGACTTTAACTAGACAAAGAGATGAGTTGGGGAAAAGCAGGTTGGTTGTTTGCATGCATACTTAGCCTGATACAATATAGCAGTCATACAACAGATCCCAACCATATGCACGAGCAGTTTGCTTAAAAATACAACACATCTTGTGTATCATCAGATGGATTCCAGAAATCTCCAGTTTCAGAATTGTTCGGAGCCTGAGATGCTCTTTTTAGCGGAGAAATAACAGCAAGTGCATATGGCTGGGATCTGTTGTATGGCTGCTATATTGCACAAGGCTAACCTCTCTCAGCTACGCCAACACAGTTTCATGGTATTAAGACATTTTTCTCTAGTGTAAATGGAAACTGAATTTGGCCTGTATCCTCTTGTGTGTTAGGGAATTAATTATGATCAGCAGTGCCAGTCTGTTTTTTTATTTGGTGTTTCTGATGACAATAAAAACTGAGAAAAAAAAGGAAAGCACACTAAAAAATTTCTGACCTGGTATTTCGTTTACTGGAAAATTCTGAGCTGATGAAATTAACCCAGGGAAGTGTTGCTTTCAGTAAATCTCCAGACTCTGAAACGTTTTGAAAGAAACACTTCCAAATTTGTCAAAACAGCCATGTTAAGCACTTGAAAAATGTAAACTTTATGGGCTTTGGTTTGAAATATTAGCTACTTCAATACTTTAAATCCCACCCTTACAAATGAAAAGGTCAAAATCAGAGTAGAATGGTTTGGATTTCTTAACACAGAGCTTTGTATCCCGATGCACTTTATTTCTTTATAATGTTTTTTGAATGTTTGTAATTTCAGGGCTTTTTAAATTTCAATTCACTATGGGAAACCTGTTTGAAATCCTAAGTTCTCACAGGACAGGAAAGTTACTTTCTTGGCCACTACTAGAAATAGATCCCAAGCATTTATAGATGACAGGAGAAATCAAAAATAAAAAGATAGTAATTTGAAGTAGGTTGCTTTCAGAATGTAGTTCTGTGTTAGTGCTTAGCCCAAAACAGAAAGTCAAAGATCTAATTTCTCAGCAAATTAAGTGCCCTGCTTGTCATCTTGAATTTCTATTTAATTTACTTTTCTAAATATATTTCATTTTATTCTTCCACTAAAATACTAAATCTGGATATTTTGGAATACAGATCTCAAGAGTAAAGCAGTTGGCGTAAAACTTTTTAAAAAGGAATTTCAACAGGACCTAAAAGAAATGTTGCGTAATATTGTCACCATTTGAGCAAGTAAGATTATGCTGCAAAAGTCTGTAATCTATATGTTCATTAAAGTCTATCAAGAACCTGAATCTCTGTGTGTGTGTGTGTGTGTGCGGCTGGAGTACCCACTGTGGCTTGTCACATGGTTTTATTGACATATTAGGGAATGCTGTATTACTTATGAGTAGCAAAAACTCTGCAGTTCTTTTTTTTTAGATAACAGCTAGTGTGACTGCATCTCTTGATCTGTTGCGCGAAACAGATTTGTTTGTTTGATAATAACAAAATGAAGGACATTTGAGGCATCCCTGAGGTCAGTTAGTCTCTAGTTATGACTGCAGCTCTAAGAAATGATAACAAAGGAACGTAAAACTAATTTTAACCTCCTCCCCCGAGGGACCTGGGCTACTTAATTCATACTAAGTAACAGTAAAAACTACAATTTTCTCTCCAGACCTTCTACAAGTAGGAACTGCCTGTTACTGGAGGAGATTTCTTGTTCTGCTGTTTAAAAACTTCTGACTCTAAACCTGTGTTAGTACAAACTACTGATTCAGTAATATCCAGTACATTATTATTAGTCTCCTGAGGATGTCAGTTTGTGAAAAGAATTGCATGCATGGATTTGAAAGATGGATCTCTAAAAGTGACAAATGGCAGAAAGTATGCGGAGATTTTAGGTAAGATTGTTAATGACCAGGGTGTCAGCGCAGTGGTTTGAAATCCGTAGTAAATTCAGACGATGTCTCTATAGATGTTATGTGGGTACTTCCATTTAATAAGAGATTTAAATATGTTTGTGTGGTTATATTTTAGAACCATTTAAAAAGAAATAACAACTGCACCAAGTTAGCACCATAGCATGTACCTTTGCACACACGTGCACATTCTCTGAGTAAATGGAATAGGTAAGGGTTGATTTCCTGCTCATGAGATGAGGTTAATAATGTATGTCACAGCTAGGGATTGTATCTGTGATGTTAGTTTAGTGTTTGGAAAATATTTTGTAGTACCTTTCAATGTCATTTTATATCAACAGGCAATACTCTGGGGACAAAACTTTCCAGAGCTGGACACTGCTCAAAAGATACTTTACTGTCAGCTGTGTCTTGCTAGAATAATTTATTAAAAGCATGGATACCGAGCTAGTAGTCTCTGAAAAACAGCATTTTGTACTTTCTGTGTTTAAACATGCAAAAGACACATGAAATAACAGACTTCCTGATAGAAAGCAGCATGGGGGGAATTTTGGTTTCAATGCAATTTTGTTTAGATGGTGTCTGCATTTTCTGGTGACATTTCACATCATCTTTTTGTGCCTCATGACTGAAAATCCATTAACATCCTCTGTTTAAAAAAAAAAAAAGCACAGAAGCACCATTTCTGTTCTGATTACCCATGAAAAGCAGAAAATTTGACATGTCTGCATTTCCTGAAACATTATTTTCTTAAATTGTTATTTTTAAGAAAATACTACCCTCCAAATAGCAGTTAGTAAGAGAAACAGAACTGGGGAAGGAACAAGAGGATGTGTAAGAAGCCAGTCAACCAGTTCAGTAAATACCTGAATCCTCCTGTTCAAAAAGTAGCCAAGGCTTTCCTCATTTTTCTGTTTGTATCTGACTAATCACAGTCAGGCAGTTTGTTAGCACTGTAATTGCAACTTCCAGAAGTGGCCAACCCTTCCCCACCTTCTCCTAACATGCACATACTCCCACCTCAACAACCCAGCCAGAAGTTAGGCAGACTTTAATTTCGACGACTCCTCCCTCTCTTCTAGCAGATGTATTGATCATCCTATCTTGTCATTGATCTGATGGCAGCACATACCACTGTGATTTTTATTCGCCTTTGCATACATCGTGAAAATCTAGTGCTTTCTTTAGTATGTTAGCTTTCAATATTGAATGATAGTCTTAGCGTAGCTTCTAAGGAGTGATCTCACCCATCCCATAACCAACTTCTCATATAGTACTGCAGCATACAGTCAGGAAAAAAAACATCACTGGCAAAGAGATTATTCGAGGCATGCCCAAGTGATCTTTTTACTTCCTGGAAGTCAGCTGGACAGTCACCCTCCTCCTCCCTTACTACTCTTGTGGCAGAACAGTGACAGTAACCTCTGCTGTAATCCAAATACTTTGCAGGCATGAGGAGGAGGGAAGGCAGCTGCAGGCAGATCTCAGAAGGGTGAGGAGTCAGGTAGCAAAGAGCTGGGTGCCCACCTGCTGCAAAATAACAACTTCTGGTATGAAGAGCTGAATTTTGGAGTACAGGAGGAAATAAAAATCAAATTCTGAGCCACAGAGGCATGCAGTTATTTGGATCTAGAATGATGTGGTTGGGGAAATTCATACCTCTGAGAGCTGATGTTCCAAGTTCATTGCAGATTAAGACATAAGTTATGCTCACACATTATCATGACAAAGTACAAACATGCAAAAAATAAGTCTAAGGTTCTGACACAGTGCTTTTCCCTGAGTTTTGCCATATTTGAATTACAGACTATAAAATTTTCATGAAATATATAGTATAAAATATTGGGCAAGCCATTTCAAAGGGATATCTGTTTAGATCATTATATCAAAGCCATATTCTGTGCTCTTCACTACAAGTGAAATGAAGACGAAGATCCTTTTAGGGATGTGCCATGTCAGTGCTGAGGACCTGGAAGCTGAAGACTTGTTCTGCAAGTGGAATCTTCTGCGACACTCCCTGTGTGAGAAGCTACAGACACACGTGAAACAAAAGGTCCATCACTGTTTTTTGAAGTGTTGACAAAACGAACTCCAGCTTTTTAGATAGGAAGTTAATTTGGTGATAAAATGTCCATTACAAGGCTGAAGAAACATGCTGTATCTTTGCAAATACTGTGTGGCAGCTGTATTTCAGGTTAATTGTTAATGGGTCAACTCCAGATAGTCTCTTGGCAGTCAGTTGAGTCACCAGTACTAGAAAGTGCAGTCTATGCTTTTCTTTCAAACAGGGTTACAGGACCTTTGAGTCTTCTTTTTATATTCCACATGGGGACTGCTCTGGCCCATCTGAAGCATGATCTGTATTACAAATGACATGTGCCCTTAAAGAGAAATCTCAAGGCTTAACAATGCAGCCTATTTAACAAAGATGAGATACTGCAGACACAGTAGACATCTAAAGTTGCTGGGAGAAGTTGATGCAGGAAGGTTATAGGCCCATAGCTGGCATCTGACTGTGGCCTGGTCAATGAACTGAGTTTATTCCAAATAGCATATAAAAATTCTCCTATGCCACCCAAGCATCCCCTGAAGGTCTGTCATGTAAGCATAGACACTGCCTCACTCAACTTAATGTATGAATATAAGAACAAAGTCTGGATGGGAATAGCCACAAATGGATGACTCCTTGTGCAATATCAATTTTCTGTTTATACTGGCACGCCTTCATTAAAATTCTGTCTGGGGTCCTGTAACTACCACCCCGTAATGTGCAACATACTCTGCATTTTGCTTTTTCCAAATTTAGCTGAGAGGCCTGTGTTTGTTTCAATGAATGTCTTTTTTTGCATGAAATATTTCACAAAAGCCATTTGTTGCTATGCGCTTGATTCTTTGCAGGGTTTCAAGACTATGATTTAATATCTTGGATTGTCTAAACAAAGCCCTACTTAAAATTTGCTCAGTTTTGCTTAGAAACCCAGAAACCCTGTAATTATAGGGAGAACTTGAAGGAGAAAGGAGTTTCATTAACACCAGAAACTACTGTTTATGCCCATGAACTCTGTAAAACTGCAGTTTCAGAAATCCTGCTGAAATAATCCTTCAGCGTACTCAGTAAGCCAAAATTGTAAAGAAGTGGTACTTCCATGTGACCTCAAGGACTGGACCCTTTGTTTTCACGTGTGATTTCTTCCAACCCCATATTACTTGATTTACAACATCTGAACTACAGCTGATGCAGCACACCCTACTCACTGCTGGTGTCCCTTGCTAATAAAGGAGCAGGGATGTCAGTGCGGAGGCAGAGCTCCTGCTGGTATCCTGAGATGTCAGCGGGGGTTCAACCTGTAGATGCAGGGCTGTGAGTGGCCTTAAGTTTGTATTTGGCTAACTGATGTTTTTCTTCTTATTAGAGATATAAACCTATCTAGGTACCTACAAATGTACCCTTCTTGGCACAGGCCTTTCATCTTCCCAAATACAGTAATTAGGGATATGCCCTCTCTAGTATGTTGTGAGGTTTTTTTTATAGTGGCTTTGAAGGATGCCAGACTGACAGTCATGAGGCTTCAGGTCCTCTCCTTATCCACCGAGCCATTTCTGCCATTTGGGTTCTGAGCAAGCATTATTTGCACATATTTAACTTCAATGAAACCAGTATCCGTGCATGGCAGCTAATGCTGGGGAGAAACAATGAGCTGGATTCTGTGCTGTTTGTTTGTTTGTTTGTTTTTTTGTGTTCATACTGAAGACGAGAAAAGTGCAACTTCATTAAATTAAATTAAATTTTATAACAGTCAAATTATTTAGGTAATAAAGGGGGCAAAGAAAGAAAATGTTTGATTTTAATAGCTAGAACCTGTAAGCAGTGCTTTATCTTGCCGCTGCTGTTGTAAGGACTAGTAATTGCAGCCGTCTAGACACAAGAACAGATGCAAAGTAGGGCTTTATTATATCAGACATTTGCCCTACTACGATACAGCCTAATTGCCCAGAAAATATATTTCTACATGAATTATTTCTAATTTGATTTGAACTAGACCAACTGTTGTATTTTGCTGAACTTTATCAAGTGATAAAATGGAGCACTAAATTTCAAAGCAGTTTCTGTTAGCAATCTTTTTAGAGAAAAGGATGAATTAATTGAAACTTAAAATGGCATGCAGTTTTCTAGCAAATAAAATAGTTTTCTTTCTTGCCAATTAAATTTTTGTTATTTCTTTCACCTGCGTGGCTTGAAAAGGAAAAGCAACGCTAATGCTAATTTATGATTTAGTATGTTATGTCTACTAGTGTTGCATGAAAATATTTTAAATTGCAAGTTTAAATTGTGATTAGAAATGCTGCCGTTGTGAGAGATGTAAGGAGTTCAGTTTGGTTATCTGAAAACGATGATCATTTAAATCAAATGTTTTTTTCCTCCCCATTGATTTTGTTTTCTTTTGAGAGTATTAGCACAGAATCCTGAATTTGTTAATAAAACCTGACAAACATTTTGTGTATTTCAAGAGAGTCTGAATCATCGGTCTACTGAAAATGGATAATCAATGTGAAATAAATGTAACTCTGAATGCCCAGGCCCGTTGTTTTAAAAAGATGAGATTTTGTTGCTATGCATTTCTGTTCATTTCACAGTTTGCATTCATACATTTGTCCTATTTTCTTTTCACATTTTAAGAAGTGTTTAGGAAATGCAGGGGAAGCTCCCAGCAGCTTTCGCATAAAATGATAATAGTAACTCACTTCCTCCTCCTTCCCATCCCCCTGCCCAAAATAGAGCATACTACTGAAATTATTTAAATTGACTGAGCCTTTTAAGCAAGTAAACACATTTTAACTAGTTTTTTTTCCCAATCCTTCCATTCATGCCCACTATAGAAATTAGCCTTCACTCTTCCTTCACTTACACATGGATACACACACTTGCATGGACACAAGAAAAATTTCTTTTCTCCTGTCAGCATTCCTAACCAACAAT
Source organism: Nyctibius grandis (assembly GCF_013368605.1). Classification (NCBI taxonomy): domain Eukaryota; kingdom Metazoa; phylum Chordata; class Aves; order Nyctibiiformes; family Nyctibiidae; genus Nyctibius; species Nyctibius grandis. The sequence continues at coordinate 23,413,726 of NC_090664.1, read as the reverse complement.
AGTTAGATTAGTGGAAATGAGGGCCTCCGCAGAGAAAGGACATTCAGCCACAGAAGGCTCCCTGCAGGAACAGCTGGTAGGGGTTAATGGCTGCTGAACCTCACAGCCAGGGCCTATTCTCTATTGTGTGTTCAACTCCTGGGAAGGAGGGAGACTTGTGACAGCTTCTGGGGTGCATGGGATCAGAGGTATAGCGGTTAGGTCAGAGAGGTAGTGTTCGGGGGGAAAAGGCTAGCCCGGAATTGCAATAAAAATGAACTCTGCAGCGGGAATGGTGGAGGCTTGAAATCTGCAAAAATTGGGTGCAAATTGCCATGGGGAAACAGTAAAGGATTATTCAGTAACGTGGCTTCTAACCTTTTAACAACTGCGATATGAATTAAAAGAACAATTGGAGGGAGATGGGGGATGAATAATTCATATCCGAAAGTGGATGAAATCCAAGTCGGAGCTAAACATGCGCCGCTAATGTATGTTATTTACGTTTGTACGCTAACCCCTTAGAGTTCAGATCTCTGGATTGTGGTGCGAGCACCATGGCCACCATACCAAACACACCAGTCAGGAGGCACGAGTGGTCGCTCAGCACACAGCACACTTAAGCTTAAATAGAGAGTAATTAATAAGTATATGTTTCCCCCCAAAGTAGGTGTGGTTGCCACACCATCACGGCATGCAGAAGGAGCCCTGCTTGGAGGACTGGCAGGTGATGTGCTGGAAGGTGATGTGGGCGGGGGTGGCTCCTGGGGCGGCTCCTCTGCTGCTCACTTGTGCCTGGCACACACCAGCAAAGGACCTCTGAGCAAAGTCGGGAAGCAACGATTTGACGGGCTGAAAAGATCACCTCTGGGAAAACACTAGGGTGTTCCTGCTCCCCCTGCCCCTCCCCGTTTTGGGATAGTTTGGCAGGATGCTGTGGTTTTAAAGGACCTTAGAGGGAGCTGTATTTCCCCTCTGACAGCTGGTTCCTCTCCCTACAGTACCTGAAATCTTGCTAAATTAAAAGAAGTAACATAAAATAGCAAAAAAGTGTTAGACTGACCAGTTCTGTGTGGAAACCTCCTCTCCCTCTACATTCCATTGCAGTAACCTTCAAATTTGTTTTGCTGCTCTTTCATTATGGGAATATCAGACATCCAGAAACATTAAATTTTAAGAGTTGTTGGGAATTTTATGCTTGTAAGTTATAACTCAAGCAAGACAATAGCAAGTTTACTGATAAAGCATCTCTTTTGCCCTAAACACCCTAATTCCCTACCCACATTAAGCTTCTAGATGAGATATGTGGATGGTGGGAGATTTTAGCATGAGTTTCACCCAATGCATCTTGGGTGAAAAAGTTCAGCTGTAATTATCATTCCTTGTTTTTGTTTGTTTTATCTCAGACTTTAAAGCCAATTAAATCGTTTTGCCTTATGTTTTCCTTCTCTGTGTGAGTTTGCTTAAAGAAAAAAAAAAAAGAGAGCAAGGGGAAAAAAATGTTCCATTGAGATCCTCACCTGCAGCAGAAGCATGAAAGATACTGTCAGTGAGCTCCCAGAGAGTCCTTTGGAAGCAATACAGATGCAATATACTCATTAAAGTTCTTCTATTTGGATTGTAATGGCTCAATGAAAACGTATGAGCTAGTGCCTGAGGCCTTTTAAGAATATTTAAGATGCACTGAAGTGTGTCATGCCTTAGTACACCTTGACACAGTATTGCAGCCCTCAGAATGAGGATTGACAAGTACAGGTAAAAACAACAACAAAGACATAACAGAACAATAACAGAAAAGCCTCCCTGAAGTACCAACACTGACAGCTTGATAGAATAAGCAAAAATATCACCAAAATGACTTGCAGGCAGGAATAAATGAGGCTTCCAAGCACTCGTGAGAGCATTCAGAGAATTTATCCTGCTTTACGTTGTGGATACTGAAACACTGAGTGTAAGTGACTCACCCAGAGGCACGCAGTGAGGCAGTAACACCTGCCACCATAACCCTTAGTCCTGCTTTCTGCCAGGCTCAGTGGGCATGCCTTGGAAAAAATACCCTTTCTGCCCATATTCTGGTGTGTCCTCTGGACAAATGAAGGCCCCGATTCTACAACCAAACAGCTTTGTACATGAATGGATTTCAGAATGTACCTAAATGCATTTTTGATCTCCCAAAGCTGTATTCAAATTCACAAAGCATGCAGATCCTCAAACTAGAGTTTGATACTTGGACAGGGGGAAACATAGGTCTGCACTGAAATTTCCATACTTTGGATGCCTGAATTGTTTGAAAACAGTGAGGAAGGACCATAAATCTGGAAAGAGAAACAGGCGAATCAGCACCTGGGCTAAGACTTCTGCATGCATGATTTCAGTTCATAGAAAATTTTTTATAGTTATTATAAATACCTGAAAGCAAAGCTGGCTCAACTTAACTATAACTTAGCACGACAGAGTTAGCAGATGTGCTTGTAATAAGATGCATTCAAATTCCCATTTCTTTTAATAAAAGAGATAGTAAGAATAGGGGAGTTTGTTGACCTCTTTGTGTTGCTATTCATATTGCCAGCATAAAGACACAAAGGGATATGAAATTAAGAACTCAGAAGGGAATTATTCTGATGACAGATTCTCATACTGAGGGTTTTTTACATTTAATAAACTCTTGATCTCCCCAAAGTGCAGCAATTGATTCCAATAATTTGTTGTCACATTTTTTTAAATATAGATAATTCAGTTTTATGAAACAAATTTAACAGAACATGCTGTTTACAAAACCATAATGCTATTTTTAAAGCTGCTAGTTCAAACATTATGTGTGATATTCTCTCCAGGATGTGCTATTGAAAGGGTTAAGCTTTTCTGACTTTCGGATACAATGAAATTATGACAGGAAGAAAATTGTGCCATTTTAGCATGAAAATGCTTGTACAAATACTGTCGTTCCTTCCTTCTTACTTTCTTTATAATGCCTCGACGATAGCTAAGATGACAGACATTTGACAGGTATCTGTAAGCATACAACCCAGGCAGCTCATTAAAGTTTTTCTTTCTATGCATCAGCTTTCACAAAGGCAAAAACCCATTAGCATTGACTATTTTGCAGATTAGAAGAATTAAGGGCTTCAAACGTTGGCTTATACCAAGCAATGTCATTTGTGAAGTGATGTTTGCTTTATTATTTCCCTTTCTCTCCCTCTGAAACCAGACTGACACGACTTTAGCTCAACGTAGAGTGTAACGTGCAAACCAAAGGACTGGCTCACCGATGAAAAGAAACACATTCCCTTTTATACATGACTGGAATGGCAAAAAGGGGAGACTTTACATGTACTATTTAGGCTCATTAGAGTACTGATTATGATAGTTCTCCGGTGTAATCTTTAATCGACTTTGACACTAGATTTGCCCCGTTACAAATCCTGTCATGCAAATTAAGTCATTTGTGTTGTTTGATATGGAAAGATCTGCTATGAAATGAAAGATTAGTTCACAGATGAGGCACCAGAGACTGCTGCCCTTGTGCACCGTGCAACTGATTACAAGGATGAGAGCATCCATTTTTACACTGCTGTTAACATTTAGGAAAGAAGATTAAATTAACACAGTTTATTTCCTTCTTGGTGCATGCAGTTATTTTACATAAGATTTCATAACCCTTATTTTCATGGTATACAAAATTGGAAAAGCTGGTTAAATGCAATACCACTATTTTAAACAGGGAAACATATTTTTGGAGGAAATGTGGATGGTGAGTTGAGTATTTTTTTGTATGCCCTTCAATGAGATACAGGATTTTTTTTTTAATTAGTAACCAAATGGCAGAGATTTTGCCATCATGTACAAAACAGCAATGAAAAACTACTGTAAATTTTCATATGCTAAAAACCTACTGTTTTGACTCAACAATGTATAGGATGCCTTTTATTCTTGTTATTATTTCCTATTGAATATTTGTGTCTTGGATTGGTTATATTGGCTTGGTAGGAAACCTCTACTTAAAGAATGAGGGGTTTTTACCACTTAAAAACATATCATGAGAAGCAAATATTGCACCTAGGCCCACTAAATATACATTTAAGTAAAATTTACATTGCTGATGAATGGCTCCAGGCTAATGACAGCTGTTTTTTTTAAGCTTTTAGGACCTCTCATGCCCAAATTGCAGCGTTTGGTTGGCATGGTACAGTTCATATACCTGGTCTTGATTTAGGTAGGCAATTCCTTCCTGGTGACAAAGAATATCAATGTCTTTATATGGATCATTTGTTCTGTACCTGTGGGCCAAAAGTGTTTGATCTGCTTGAGGAATTTCAGATCCTTAGCTACTCTTAACACTTCACTCTTTTAAAAAATATCATGTTTATGGTTTAAGCAGGAGATCACCTAATTTCTTTGAGAGGATGGGAACTATTAGTATCTCCATAATTTCAGACTGATATAGCCAGAATCTAAACAAACCAAAATAAATGATTAAATATTCACCCTTATCTGTTTTCATTAAGCATTCTCAGTGAAGAAGCAGCTGTGCAATAGTTTTGTATGCTGCTATAGCTGTATGGGACAGACATACAGCATGTACCTAACACCACGGCTGGGGATGGAACTCAAGAAAGTAGGAAGTACCACTGCTATGTATGGATTATTAAGCATCTCTAAATGTGTTCTCATTTTGTCCTGACCATTCTCTCTACCTCTCATTTATAATTTATTTATTTATTTTGCCCTTTTAAAAACTATATAAAAGAAAGGACCACTACATTTTGTCATTGTATTTTGGCATAGCATGAATACCTCATATAAACTGAGTGTTCTCCTATTGTTTGGATGAATATGAAAACTGCAGTTACTTAAGATTCCCTTAAATGACCATGACAGAAGCTGGGGTGATCCTTGGAATGATTATTCCACTTTTGGATAATTCAAAAGGAATTTTAGCCTTTAGATTCAACACACCTATTTTCTTGCTTGTTTGCTCCTAGATTTTGTGTGATCATTTATTTTCAGATCAGTAGTGCTAGATATTTCTGAGTTACTGAAAAAAGTCTTTAAGGATTAAACAATTTTTCTTGGGAACCTCGGGGAAGAACATTCATAACACGTTGTCCAAAGTTGACAGGTATTACAAATTTCAGACCACCAATTACTTGAATAAGCAATTGAATATTTTACTTCATCAATAACTTAAAAATGAAATAACTGAAACCTATCAAAGATATATATTTATTTTAATACGGTATGTTGTAATTTACAAGGATGACTTTGTCCCCTTACTGTCAGGTGACAGTCTTGATGCACGTAAAAAATACATCACGAGGATTCACCTAAAAATCCTAATTTTAGTAAAATTTTTTTTCCTCTTTATGTCAATGAAATAATAAAATACATACATTTTTTAAAAAGTCAATTTTTAAATGTCTTACATTTAAAAAAATCTGTATGTTTCAACATATAAACTGTGATGGTAGAGCTGAAAAATAAATATTACCAAGGATTATATAATTTAGCTAAAATTTGAAAAATGCAAACATTGGCTATGTATGCTGTATTATTACTGTACAATTATTGCATTAGCATAAAATAGGTTGGGACACGCTTTCGTGAAGATCCATAATACAAATGTACAGAATTTCACAAAGCAACATTTACAATTCAAAGACATGTTAGATTTCTATCAACACACTTAGGTATTGGGTCTCCTTCTTATCCCTGTTTGAGACCAACGTGTTGTCTTCTATCAGCCAAATGTCACAGGACTTATACAAAGGATGCAAATGTGTCATATTTTTCTCCCCAGGCTCATTTGCCCTCACTGCTTGACGCTCCCTGCATTACAGTAATGGAGTCCGTAAAATGTAATAAGAAAAATGTGTATTTTAATTAGCCAAGTCATGGTATGAATAAACTCCGTTATAAATTACTTCTCTTTATTTGCATGTATGAGTTCTGTATATTAACAATTTATATTAAGTTTATTGAAGTGTCTTAGGGTTTTTTGTCAGTAAGTGTGAATCTAGGCCTGGTCAGAAGAAACCTTGAGACATGAAAATATTAAACTATTACACTGGCTGGCTGGATATAAAAATTAATGAGAAGACTGCTAACATACAAGGATTTGTTTAAACCCCAAGACAGAAATCAGAGTACATTAGTGTACATTAGTTAGACCTATTAAACTGTATAGTAGTTCTCTGAGAAAAATGCTGGGAACTCTATCACTTAAGTCTCTTTATAAACAGCTTGGTTTAAATGGATTTTCCTGGTAGTGGAGTACATTAGGTCATTTAGTAAATTTTTTTCCTTCTGTGAGTGTTACAAGTCTATTAATGGCATCCTAGGCATTACAGCCCATTTTTTCAAATGTATTCAGACACTAAAGGACATGGGGATTTTCAAAGGCATCAAAACTGTTTAGATGCTTAAGTCCCATTAATTCTGAGCTGGGCATATGTGACCCGGAAGTGCTTTTTTTTTTTGCCTGTGTGTGTTTGGGTGTGTGAGTATACGTGTCCAGGACACTAACTGTTTACGTGAGCAGGTAGGCCAAAGTCTATATAATTCTCAAAAGTCCTGTTGTTTTTTTGGTACAAGTAAAAGATCACATGCAAGTTCTTAGCTTGCTCCAGTCAGCACAGGCTGCCCATGAGGTCAATAGACCTGCTGCCTGAGGAGTCCCTCAGTGAAGTGGAGTCCCTGAATAATGTAAAGGCTGGGTGGCACTTCCATCCCAGTCTTTTCCCTTTTAATGCCTTCTGGAAGGCAGTCCCACTGCCTAGCTTCTTTAGACAAAGGTAAGGATCCTTTTAACTTCCAGCCTATATTTGTTCATGGCCTATTTATAGAAATTTGTTCTTGTGCCAGTTTGTTATCTATGCTAAAGATTTCTTCCCTATGTTGTTGACCCAACACACTCCTTGATTCCAGCCATCTCCCTGCTCATTCTTCATTTCACTTGAGTAAAAACTTCGAATTCTTCTAATATTCTAATTTAGTACTCGTCCTTTTTTGCTGTGTTGTCTCAATATCTTTCCTGTGTCTGTTTCAGTATGTGTTCATTGCTCTTGACAATGAATGTGCAAAACCATACACAATGCTCCAAATGAGATCTCAACTGTAGCTCATTTAATGGTAGCAATATTTTTCTACTTTCACTGATGTATCTTGGCTGATGCAGCCTACGATTGTGTCTGCATTATGCTTGGTGACTCTTGACCTTCCTGACAGTGCCACCCATGTCCTCCTCTTAAACAGTCATTGCCACCTGTACAGCAACACCTTCCATTAATAGGCCACAAGTCGATGTCCTTGCACACCGCACCATTGAATTTGGCCCATTTGTTCAGTCTGGCTTTCTACATGGTTTCATTATCCATCTTTGTATTCTAATATGTGCCCTAACAAATTCCATCCGCACATTTTGCTTTGTGCCAGCGTTTCAAAAGATGACGTCAAAAAAATTCTGTCTCATGATCCTTGTCCTGAGGGTATGAACTGATCTGGAGGAGCTCACTGTTAACATCCTCCCAACATGTACTTTCCCTTCTAGCACTACTCCCTGCCATCTTCTTTTTAACCAAATCCTTATGCATTTTACAGTTCTGTAATATTTTTTATCTTTTCCATTATAATAAGTCTGTCATTTTTGGCACCGTATCATGCTTTATCAAAACTCAAGTAAAATATATGTAGCACATTCCCCTTTGCTAGAAAGTGGTAGTTTATAATGTAAAGTTGGCAGGTCATTCTGGCACAATTTACATTTAATAAACCTGTGCTTCATTGTACCCAGTTTCCTTTTACCGTAACACTTTAATTAAAATTTCCCCAATATTTGCTCTCAAGCACTATATACTCTTCACCTCAGAGTAAGGGGATCAGATCCCCATATTTTCTTCTTCATCAAATAAAAGTTTCTGGTAGTATGATCTCTCTTGAAACTTGGTAGATTTCTTAAAATCCTTCATTTCTCAATTGACGCTCAACTGATGGGCAGTTCCAGGATCGAAGTTACTCTAATGCTATTTCACCTTTTTTCTTTATTTCTCATCTTCCCGAGCAACACAAGCTGAAACACGTGGATTTCAGTCACAATCACTGTTACGGTATGATTCTGTTATCTCTGTCTGGTTTTATGGCTAGTTTCAGTAGTTTCTCCATTTTGTTTTTCTTCTGATACTTCTGTGTACACATCCTGTGTTCCTACTACTTTCTATCCCCCAATCAAATCACACTCAAGCCTTTCAATAAATTTATTTTCTTTCCAACTTTATTCCCATAGATATTCTTTGATCCATTGCTGGATCATTAGTTACTTCTTTTTCTATATTAAAACCAAAAATAACCTGATAGAGCAGATTGCATTATCTAAACTGCTAAAATCAAACAAGGAAATTGTGAGAGAAGCTGTTAAATGATGAAATAAGTTAGGATGTTTTAGAAAAGCTGCAGCTTACGTGAATGTATCTATCTATTTCATATGCCTGTGAATTCAGGCATCTGCAAGCTATTGTCTTCTAATGAGGACAAGCACAAATTAGTTAATATTTGAAATACTTGGCTGATTCAAGAGGAGTCTTAGGTGAAAAAATCAATATGTTTAGAATGCTTTTTCCTATGGACATGTCGCTCTGTTCCAGCTAGAAAAAAATAACTTTTCTTTCGAAAACTGCAGATGTTGTCATTTGCAAGCTGATTTATTCCAGATGTAGATTAAAAATGACATCTCTTTTAATGTATAAACAGTTATAGAGATCGTGGGAAGTCCCCAATGGCTGGAGAAAGGCATCTGTTATACCCATCTTCAAAAGAGGCTGAAAAGACAACTTGGGAAACTACAGGAAGGACAGCCTCAATTCTATCCCTGGAAAAATTGTGAATTGAATCCTCTTGGAAAGCATTTCTGGGCATATGAAAGAGAAGACAGTGACTGGGGAACAGTCAGCATGAATTTACCAAGGGTGGACCACACATGACCAATATGATCACCTTCTATGATAAAATGATTGGATTTGTGGATGGGAAGAAAGCAGTGGATGTCATTTACCACAACTTTAGCAAGGCTTTCAATACTGTCTCCTCAAATATTTTTGAGGCCAAGTTGGGATGTTACAATCTGGATATGCAGGCAACTAGATGGATAAAAAACTGGTTGGCGCGTTGGGCTCAGAGGGTATTGATTAGCAGACTGTACTCCACCTGGAGGCTGCTTACAATTGAACACCACAGAGACCTGTGCGAGGACCTGTAACATTTTGTGTCTTTATCAATGACCTTGAGGAGGTGAAATTTGACAAGGACAAATGAAAAGTCCTGCACCAGAAAGAAGTAGTGTCTTGCAGTGATATGGCTGGGGTCTGCTTAGCTGGGAAAACAGCTCTCCTGAAAAGGCCCTGCAGGTGTTGGTGGACAGTGAGCTGAATGTGAGCCAGGAATGTCTCCTGGCAGCAAAGGCGGCCAACAGCATCCTGGGCTATAACAGGAGCAGAGACAGGAGATCAAGGGAAGTGACTATCCCCCTCTACTTGGTATTAGATTGCATCTAGATACTGCATCCAGTTTTGGGCCCCCAGTACAAGAAAAACATTGATAACCTGGAGCAAGTTCAGTGGAGGGCCACCAAGTTAATCAGGGCTAGAGCACTTGCCCAGTGGGGAGAGACTGAGGGAGCTGGGCTTGTTCAGCCTAGAGAAGAGACAATTTCAGGGGGCCTAGAAGCAACCTGGCAGGGCCTGTAGGACAACAAGAATGAACCAGGCTCTTCACAGTGATGCATAGCAGGAGACAATGGACATAAATTTAAAAGAGATATTATAGTTGGAGACACTTATTCACCAGGAGGACAGTCGAGTAGTGAAAGAGTTGCCCACAGAGGTTGTAATCTCCATTTATTCCTGGAGATTTTTCAAGATCAGTCTGGACAAAGCCTTCTAGCAGCCTCTTCTGATCTTGTAGCTGACCTGCTTTGAGCAAGAGTTTAGACTGGAGACCTCCTGAAATCCCTTCCAGCCTGAAATATCCTGTGATTTTGCAATTCATAAATTCAGGATGGACAGATGGTTGCCTGCATTCACTTCCATCTGCCAAGATGACATAGTTTGTACTGACAAGTTAGACTGCCTGTTTCACTATGGCACAGTGGATAAATGACAATAGTTTTGGATGAGCAGATCTAAAGCATTCAATTGGCAACTTCTTTCAGGGCAATGCCACTTCTCTCATGGGTCTGAAGCATTAGCTCCATGTGGCAGTGATGCGTGATTCACATATTATTGCTGTTATTTAACAGACACCAACTTTGTACTTGGTGATTTACCCCCAAATGAAGAATAGGCATTTGGAATCAGATACAAATGATGTATGTTACAATGATGGAAAAATTTAGGTTGAAAAGGACCCCTGGAGACTACCTAGTCCAACCTCCTGCTTAAAGCAAGGATAACTTAAAAGTTACATCAAGTTACTATGAGACATTTACAGTTCAGTTTTGAACATCTCTAAGGATGGAGATTTCACAACCTGTGTAGGCAACCTTTTCCAGTGTTTATCTGCTCTCATGGTAAAAAATGTTTTCTTTATATCCAGCTGGAATTTTCCTTGCTGCAATCTGTGTCAGGTACCTTCTGTCTTCCACTATGAATATTTGAGAAGAGTCCTGCTCAATCTTCTCTAACCTTCCTTTATGCAATGGAAGGCATTGGTTAGGTTTCCCCTTAGCTTCTCTGGAAGCATAACAAATCCATCCTCCTAGACATTCAGTGGTCCCTTTCTGCACTCCAGTTTGTCCTGGGGAGGCCAAAACTGGACACAGTACTCCAGACACAGCTTCATTAATGCCAAGTAGAGCGAAAAAAACACCCACTTCCCTTAGCCTGGTGGCTGAGCTCTTCACCATGTTCCTCAGACTCATTTCTGAACAGCTGCTGCATAACTAGGCACTCCCCAGCCTGTAACAATGAAAGGGATTATTCTGCCCCAGATGCAGAACTGTGCATTTTCCTGTTGAATTGTATAAGGTTTCTGTTAGTTTAGCCCATCAGCTTGTCAAGCTCCCTCCATGTGGCAGCCCTGCCCACCAGGGTTTCAACCCTCCACCCTCAGTTAGGTGTGAGCTGTGACATTGCTGAAGGGTGCATAGCATCCCATTGACTGTTCACTGACAAAGATATTAGATGGTGCTAACCTCACATTGAACTTTGAGAGGTGTCACCTACAACTGGTTGCCAGTTAGATTTCTAACTGCTAACCCCAACATTTTGAACCTATGATCAAGCCATTTTTCACCCATATTTCACCCAGTCCAAATCCCAATTTGGTTTCACGGAAATTATGGAAAACAGTGTTGAAAGCCTTGTTAAATCCAAGGTAAATTACATCCACTGCTCTCTCCTTAGCCACCAAGCCACTAATGTCATCACAGAAGGCAGTTAGGTCAGGTAAGATTTGCCAGTTATAAATCTTTGCTGGCCGTTCCTATTAATTTTCCTGTCCTTCAAGTTCCTGTAAATGGCTTCCATGAAGACTTACTCTTAATTTTCTCAGGAATTAAGTGAGGCTGACCAGCCTGGAGTTCCCTAAATTCTCCTTCTTGCCTATTTTGAGGATGGGAGCAAGATTTAACTTTATTCGGTCAACATGGACTGCCACTTTTCAAAGATGATAGCAAGTGACCTTGCAATGACATTGCCCAGCTTAGATTCATCTCGTTTGTCCCCATGAACTTGTATATGTCCAGGTTATTTAAGTAGTCCTAAGCAGAATACCTATCTACTGTGAGTACTACTGTCCTCCCCCAAAATGATGCTATTTGGCACAGGCATCTGGGACATCTGAAAGCAGATCTTACCAGTAAAGTCTGAGGCAAAGAAATCTTTAAGTACCCCTTTTCTGTGTCCTATGTTACAAGATCACCTGCTCTGTTCATCCTCAGGCCTACATGTTCCTTGGTCTTCCCTTTGCTGTGAATGCATGTGCTAAGCCTTAAAGTAGGCTTTACTAGCCTGCTTTTACCAGGCAGTCTACAACGGACAACTAACAGGACATCCCACTTTGTTGGCTTTCCCTCTAATCCTTACCCATAAGCTTTCAACTGGTCTGTCATCAAATTCATAGCAGAATTCTGGGAATTCAAGGTGTGCTTTTCTGAAGACTGCAAGTTCCTCTCACTTGCCTTCCCTGCCAGTCATTCCTAAAGCACTTTCATCCATCCACCCATCACTGCACCCTGGTTGTGCAAGTTATTCCACCACAACACCATGAGACCAGTGATGTCCATGCACTGCATCCATCTATGGGACACCAGTTGCTCCTGTTTTTCAAGATGCATGTATTTGTGTACAAGCACTTGAGATGTGCCTCTGGATGCCCTGCTTTCTCAGGGGAAGTGAGAGAGCATCCTTCGTCACTCTGTCCTACACACTGTCTTCCCCCACTTACCCAACTGTTGTGTCAGTCTGAATTTGTGTGGGATAGGAACATTAGAAGAGGTGTTCTCTCTTTCAGCATAGAGACATTTCCCCTAATAACAATAAACCTAATGAGTAGACTGTAAAGAGGGAAGATGGAACTAAAATCTAAGTTGTATAGTTGACTGAGGTAGATGTAGCAGCTCATCAGCAGTTCTGATGCTTTGTATCTATATTTTTCTGACAATGAGGAGACAAAAAGATGAAGAGCTGGATTTCTTTCCTCTTATTCTTTATTTGTATTACATTAGTGCTTAATGTTTGCAAGTGAGCTTCAGGTGGTGAACACAATATGCAGCTAAGAGCTCTGAAGAGATTTCTAACTTGTGCTTGTGCAGTCTGAGAAGTAAGGATATAGCAGATAACCAGAATAAATAGTCATGAACGGCACACTTGTTCTGCGTTCTGAATTGTAGGGGCTTTCTTACTACGTTAAAAAAGAGAAACGCTAGTATGAAGAACAGAACAAGTGGAACACATTCTCATTGTCTAGTTGCCTTCTAACTTTTTCACCCTCTGTCCCTGTAATGCAATTAAGGATCTATGTTTTTAAGGTGCTGTGAGTATAACCGATAATCTACTCTTTGTATTGCGACAAAATTGTCAGGAATATGTGACTCTTTTTTTTCCCCACACAGCCATGTGTGAGCCAATGTACCATAAGAGTATTTAGTAAAGATTTGGCAATTTAATACTCAGTAATTAATGGGAATGATTGTTGCAAATCATAACCACTATCTGCTACAGATAAGTAGGCAATAGGTGAGCTCCCAGGAGAAAAGGAGACCTATGATCTGCTTCTCAACTGATATCTGCAGGGGATAACGTAAGGACTTTGCAGCCTTAGATCTTCCCTTATCAGCCCCTCCACCCACTTCCCTTTCCCCTTTCTTCTCCAGATTCCCATAAACAGAGTTTTTCACATAAGCCCTGTAACATTTGCACTGGGACCACTTGAAAAATAGTTAGTATATTAACCAGTAGAATTACAAGCCTCTGGCTCAAATCTGGAATCAGATACATATAGATTAACTGTAGTAAGGAGTAAGATACTGTATCTATAAATATTGAACTGAGTAGGAATGTAAACACTGAAATATGAGGTAACAGAATTGCCCTTTCACTGACTTGTTCCAACCATACCATAAACTAGTGCAACAGACGGGAAACACACAAAATATTCTGTATTGGTCTGATCACATTTGGTACAACTAAAGGTCCTTCATGCATTTATGATGTAAAGGATGTATAGTACAAAATTTAAGAACTCTAGCTTTGTGTATGCAAATATAAGCTATAGTCTACACAGCATGCAAATTTTTATTTAAAAGTTCACAAAATGAAGTCCTACCTGAAAAAGGGTCCTTACAAGCAGCAAGTCTAAGCTTAAAACAAAATACTGAAACATTAGATCACCAAATATGAAGTATTTTAAAATATCACATTTATTTTTGCTAAAGAATATTATAATTACAGGCTATCAAGGTGGAAGAGTGCCACTGAATTGAGAATGAATTCTTGAATGAATAAAATTCAAGAATATATTTAGCTGTTGAAATGTCCATGTAACTCCCATTACCAGAGCTGCACGCACAAAGTACAGCAAACTGAACCCTGTTGTATTTATACATATATCTTAAAGAGCAGAAGCAATGCAAAAATATACTGAAAATAAAAAAAATACTAAAACAGGATGTGCTGAAATGCCATGGAAGGTTCTGGCCCATGAGGGCTTCCGAAGCTGCAGGCACACCGAGATTTCAGTGTCTCTCCAGCCAACATGAGACATTCTGCTTGCTGTGGCAGAAGCCAGTCTGATTCCCGGCCTGAGCCACCTTCCATCGTCTCTTCATACATATCACTGCATGGCTTCATGCCTCCGTAAGTGTCATTCACTTCAAAAGGCACTTACGTGGCTTCTGTGTAAGGCATTCCAAGAGGTGGCTGCTCTATAGGTTACCGGGACAACCTGATTTAAGACAAGGATTCTACACCCTCAACTCCCTGGCATTGCTGCTTTGAAATTCTCTGATATATGTGTGTAGCAGCAAAAATGTAATGTGCATTGTGGAAGCAGAGGAGTTAGTAGAAACAATGTGGCAGAAGATCTGCTCACTGTACGTGGAAAGCTGACCAAAGTGTAACAGATAATAAGTATATAGGGCAGAGGTGACATCTTCTTTTATTTAAAGATACACTTTTGTATAAGTGAGAAAATGAAGCACAGAGGAAAGAGTTTTACCCCTGGAAAATTGACAAATAGAATCAGAATAGATCAAGTATGATAAAATGTGAACCCACTATGGCACTATAGCAGTAACTTAAATGTGAAAAGACACAGTAAGGAACTAATTATTATTTATAGACAATCCCTTCTGCACTGCCGTTGAAAGAAGAGGCACCTTCAGGAGAGGAAGGAGGGTGTAGATGTTGCTGGACATCACTGAAAGATGACCCAAGACTAGAAAAGTAGTATGAGACCCATAAGATTCAAACTTGCAGTTTATAAAGTAGGTTAGACTTCAGGCTGTTTTTATTTTGATTTGAAAACCAAGTGTGTTTTGGGTCTGGCTAGTTACTGTCAAAATCTTCAAACAGTGTTGGGCTTGTCTTAGATGATTAGGTTGTCATCTAAGATGATAATCTTAGACCATTCGGGAGCTGTGCTGGTGAAAAGTGCCTTCATTAAAACTGGACCTGAAAAGCAGAACTGTTTTGCCCCTTAAAGGAAATTATTGGGTCGGGTTCAGCTCTATTGATTTGAATGTGAACCCTTTACAAAGTAACAGCAACATAGATTAGAGATTCCAGTTTGGGCCTACTGCTGTGTATACTGAGATTGAAAAAAAATCAGTATTCTGCTGTTTTAGGTATAGGTTTGGTTAAATTCAGAGATAAATGGCAACACAGGATTTGATAGGAGTCTAAATCAACTAATAAGCAAGTGCTGTACTTAGAACGTGCACACTGTGTTCAGTAATAGGAAAGACAGCAGAAGAAGCTGAAGATGACAACAAACTGTTGAAAATGTATGTACACACACAAACATGTACACACATGTTCTTCTTATGTAAACAAAAATGTAACAGTCTAAAAAGATGAGAGAGAACATGGATGAATTCTTCAAGGAGCAACGAATGTGATATTTGCTGTTGATTCAACAGACTAAGATTTCTCATGGGATGAACACATACGTTCTCACATAGCGTTACAGGGCAAGCCTGAAATGATTCGTACACATAATAGATGTCAAATGAATCCCTGGACTCTGATGTCCACGACAGAACAAATTAAGACTATTATGTTGTATGTTGTTTAATTGTCATACAACAAGGAGCTAAATTTCCACTAATAGCAAGTTCTGTTTTCTGCTTTCTAGGTCATTCATTGGATGATCTTATCTTCTGGGTATGAAATATTTTCCTTGAGTGTATTGTGACTTCTAAATGTGTAATTCTGTCTCTAAAATGTCAGAACTTTTGAATGATTAGTGGTGTACCCTTAGAATTTTAATCAGCACTCCATTTAATTAGATCATCTTCTTAAAAAATGCCTTTTGCCATCCTCAAGTATTCCTGATGCTCAGTATATGACTGCTGAATTATTTCAGTTGCAATATCAAGAAAGAAGTTTCTTACCAAGCTGGAATTTCTTGCTTGCATTTTCCTTAAGTTGCCGAAGATGCATTGCAATTGTTAACTTTTCAGTTATAACTAGGTAAAGTAATTGGAATAATTTTAGTATTAAACTGATCTTTCCTTAACTCCGAATGTATTTACCTATAGATGATGTATTATGCTTTTCTCATACATAGTTATCGGATAGCTATAGACAGATATACGCATTGATCTACCCAAACACTTTTTTACAAAGAATATAAACATTCTTTTTAGAAACTGCGGAACCACTTATGATGTGGCCTTCTATTACGTCTCTGGTGTTGAAAGTAGATAGAGGAGCTGTGAAATTGTGATAGATGGCAAAACCAGAACCCCTGATGGTTGTTCTCTGCCCTACAGAGCAGGAGACAGGGAGCAGTGTTTGAAGGCAGGACAGCATGCACCCACTGACATACATGACAAAAAATTGTGTCTGACTTACAAGCCTGCGGACAGCTCACCTTGAGGAGTGATGTGATGGAACTTGCTTCCTGTCAGTTTGTGTTGCCTTTTTGTCATCTGTGTCGTCAAGGGAGAATTCAAGGTTTTATTTTCATGATGTTTGCTTAGGAGATGATAATGCTCTTTTCAGCTGCAATGCATTTTTTAGGTCAGAAACCTCAGAGCTCATGAACTGATGGTTACTTTTCTCATTGTAGACCATTAAGGAAAATAAGTATTTTTTAAAAAATCATAAATACTCTTGCACAGAATTATGATTTTTGCACATTAGAATCAATACAGAAAAAAAATCCTTGCAAGTTACACATTTACACTATATATTAACTTATATACCGTGAAAGAGGAATTGGGAGGAGACTGGATTGAGATAAGCACCAAATACACACAGATGATATGGGTGTGTTACTAAGAGAGGAGATTAATTAAAGTTTGGACAGGAAATGTATCTTTGTAAGTCACTCTTCTCCTGCAAGTACAGTGTTTTGAGAACTGCTGATAAGTCTCCAAGGAAACCACTGCTATTTGTGACTGTTTAGTGGTGGAAAACTAATTTTTACCTGGTTTTCTAAGACTGACAAGTCATGACAGCTCTTAGAAGTCTGCAAGTCAATTATTAGTGAAGCCTTGCTATATTTTTATTTAGCTTTTTTGTATATTTAGACTGAGTCACTGAACTACACTACAGATCAGAGGTCGAAAAGTCAGTCATGATTTGAAAAAAGTCTACAAATCCTAGTTTTTACAATAAAGCTTGCAGCATAATGGTATTATATTGAAAAATTAAACTTCTTGTTTAAGTCAATTATCAGTATCCCATACAAATATTAATTTGCTTATGCAGATTTGCTTTCAAAGCTGCATATGTAGTTGTGTAGAAATACACACCATGAGGATGGACTGAGCATCTGCTGCTGTCATGCAGAACCTTACCCCCAGTGCCAACCTTAAGTAAACAAAAATCTTCCTTTATTCTTAAATCAGATGCTGACAGTGAGAGCCAGAATATTAGAGAAATATTGCATTTATGCCTCATAGTGGACTGCTATGTGTTCTTTCTTTTCCCGTGTTTCTCTGCCAGCAAAGGGAAGCTGTTGACATCCCTGAGTTGTCAAAGGCAGAGTTTGTTGTTTTCCCAATGACAGTAGAGGTGAGATCGAGCACAAAATATCTGTACCAGTTTACACCAAAGAGATTCATCTAGCCTCACAGCTTGTCTCCAACATCAGCTGAAGACTGTTGTCCACGGAGTCATGTAAGTACAAGGCAATCACACAGTGAAGTCTCCTCAGAATATCCTCCCAGCCTCCGGTAGGAGGGACTGTCTACCACAAGTAGTGTCCTTGTGTTTCGTAGCCCAGGATGTTTTTTTTCCTCTATTAATTTTTCTGGTCACTTTTTAAAATAATGAAAACCTTTAACATCTTCAAGATGCAATTGGGAGATTGAAAAGAGGACTTACCATGTAGTTCAGGTGTAAGAGGAGCAAATTTGGAATTAACCTGTGGGCTGAATGGGAAATGCTCGTGAGCATGATGATGAAGTGGTGACAGGATAACAGTAGGGGTCCTGGTGTGGTCATCTCTGCACTTCTGCCAAATTGGAAAACATGTATAACTTCTATGCTTGTGTTGCCGTGTTACATGCTACTTTTCAACTCCTCTGTAGGACTTGAAGTTGCCTGATAAGTGATGTTATTACTCCACGCACAGAGCGTGGAGATTTTTGAAACTGCAAACCAGCTCTGGTTAATTTTTTGGTGCAGTCTCAAAAGAAGATTGTTTATTTCTTTTAGTATATTTTTCTATATTTCATTTGTGCATTTATCAGGGTATATTAGGATTCAAATTTTCTGTTTTCTCCCGTATGATTTTCCGCTTAGATTGTCCCTATGCCTTTAAAAATACTGTCGTAAACTGCACAATATCAAAAGACAGAGGTGGGGAAGAAGAAAGTGATAGAAGCAACAGGGCTGTTGAGGAGAGAGGCGACATTACTAGAGATGGAGGTATTGAAGCTATTAAGGTATAGATAACTCTTGGGTGAACTCCCTCATGCATAACCTAAGCACGCAAAGAATTCTTTTTTTTATGACAACCTGTGGGTTATATACCTGAAATGATGGTAATTTAATCTTTCTCACTCCTGGCAAGTGTATAAAGTGACATTGTTTGTGACTCATTTTACATTTTTGTTATTTAAGTGGGAACTCTAAAGTATGTTTTCAAGCTTGGTCAGATACACGTAATTATAACCCATTAAAAACTTTCAAATACAACAATTATTATTAAAGCTTCACTGTTGTTTATCCAATTTTCTGTTTTTATCAATGACAATTACTTTAAATTGTGTTCTCAAATGTGCTCATGTTGCACTCAAAAATCTTTAAAATCCAAATACCTTTCAGTATACATATGAGTTTCTAAGACTTGCAGATGTGTGGCATGTATGTACGTTAACAGGAACTCAGTGAAGACAGTGATTAAATACTGGAAAAAAAATGGATAAGGTCTACTAAAATCTCCAGGGCATCAGAGGGATCAGAGAGCCTCTGTCTACACGGGGTTTGGCTCATCCTCTCTCTCTTGGATTGCTCTTCCTCGTTGGTCACACCACTCCCTCGGGACAACAAATGTGTGCTTTTTTCCACAGTTTTTTAACCACTGAGTCCAGAAGAGAAAAGTTAACTGATTTGGAGGCTGGTGATGGAAAGCTGGTGGTAGCGTGACCTTGCTGGCTAGGTTTAGACATAATCAAATGTCGAGTGAGTTTGAGAGTCAGATGCTGTGAACGGGCCTGTGCTAGAGGCAAGTGACTTCATTAGTCTGTTTGAAGGCTCAGGTTCAGACCACAATCATTGCAGTCCGAACAGACACTTTTTCTGCTTATCTCTTCTTTGGCAAGAAGCGCCTCATTTGGTTGAGCTCTTAGGAACATCTTAGGTTGGCTGAGATCCTAGGGACTGCTGGGGAGTCCTGTGTCTACCAAAAGCATCATGTTCCAGGTGGGCTAGGATACCCTGGCCTTGCAGTCTATGGGATACACATGATGTTCCTCAAAGGCTGTATTGAATTATAGAATATGGTGAATTTATATACACAGCTACACAAACAGATGAAAGCAATGACATCCAAGTCTCAATGTTAGATTTTTCTGCACCTGTATGTTTGGAAATCTAGGTCTTGATTCTGTGATGTTTACCCAATCAGATTAATTCCTGTTTGCTTTGATTACCATGGAGTTATCCCAGCCATAAATTCAGCCTGTTAATTCTAGTGTAAATGTTTCTGTGAATATGGCCAGTAGCAGTAGATGTTAATCATGACACCACTATCCACAGAGCTATTTCCACCAGATGTCAGAAAGCCTTATTAAGCCATGTAGTTCTGCCTCTTTATTTTTCCTCTCTGTCTTAATGTGTCCATCAATGCTGAATCAATGCGGTGTAGGCTGCAGTGTCAGAAGCAATGCAGTCATTCAAGTATTCTGTTCTCCTGTGGATGTTGATGAAAAATGAACGCTGTTTGTGCCTCAGTATTGTGACAATGAAGGAATTCTTTTCTGAAGGAATTTTGTTCTTTTCCTTATTTATTTTTATTAAAAAATATTTTTCTAGTATTCACGTTGACAAAATATTCTGGTCACTTGAAAAAAGTAGCAAGGCACAGGATAAATGGGGAAGGCAGCCTTTTTAATCATTCTAGGAAGAACAAAGCCTTGCTTCTTGTTAGCCATTACTGACCTTGAATCTGGTGAAGTTTTCTTGGACATGTTCGTTGATGAGGACTATTCCAGTTTGCAAGCTATTGGAAGGCCCTTTCTGGGCTTGGAGGGTTTTAACATGAATTAGCTCCTAATAGCACACATATGTGCTAACAGGCCAAAGAATGTACTGTCAAGAAGTTAAAAAATAAAATCTTGTTGATTTAATGTCTTCACCCATTAAGCTACAGACATATACATTATTGTTAAAATTTTGTTCCCTAAATTTTAAGCTCTGTATGAAAGAGACCAACAAAGAAGTGTCTAGTTCTTTCTCTATTTATGTCTACTTCAAAAACCTTTCCAAAGTCATGGATTTTTTCAAAACCATATCACAAAGTAATTTCAAGTTAATATCCTGTATTCCTTTTCAAAATCATATTCCTTCTCTTTATAACTCCATTCTAACCCTAAGATTTCTCACCATTCTGATTCACCCTGACCTGGTCTGATTCATCACATGGTTGTGCCTGCGAAGTTGTTTCAGAGCACAGAATTGCAGTCCTGCTGCATAACGTTAAAATAGATTTGCTGGATGTGTTTTTGATCATTGCTGTTTTGCAGATCAATGGCTATGGTTCCGGTGGGATCGGGGAAGAATATTATTTAGAAATATTGTATGTGCAGACAGATAGATCTTTTTTGATCATGTGAATACCTTGCTTTGGAAGCTGCCTTTGCTACCAGCTCCGCTACTTACCCACTTATCATGCCCTTATCACCAGAGTTACCTGGCTCCCTTCTATGGGACAGACATTTAGCTGCTTTCACATCCTTCTCGTTGTTATCCCCAGACTTCCAGTGTATTGCTTGTAAAACGACCTTGTTTTCACTTGTCTGACATCCCCTTAGGTACACTAATTCCCCTCCTTCCCCCCACATCCCAACAATCATCAACTACAGAGGCATCCAGCATACCTTTTTGTGACTATTTTCCTCCTATGTTTTATTCAGATATAGCCAGAAAGACCACAAGCAGAAAGCTTGTAAAGTGATTAAACTCATTTTGTTCATTTGCTGTGGCGCCAGCTTGCTGGGTTCTTTATAGAAACTAGCTCAGTCATGTGGCAGGTTGAGCTTGAGATTCCTGATGCAGATCATTATGCTCCCATAAATTATCTCAGATGTACCTGAGCCAGGGTTTGAACCAGACATTGACAGGAGAGGTTTCTTCCTTTTGCTCTTTTCCTTTCTTTGCTATCCTGCACCACTTTGTTCTTGCCTGCAGAATGGAGAATAAATCAAGTTTTTGAACAGTTTATTGTGTTTAGTACCATTGTCTTTGAAAGGTACTCTCTACTTTTAAGTCAAAATTATTTTAAAAAAAATTCCTATAGTAGCACAGTCTGGTGAAGAGTAGGAAAGAAATGTTTTTTATTTTTGATTATTAATTCAATGAATCATAATCTATTTCAATAAAAAATTACATGTGGTCATACAAGGTAGTATTTACTTCTGATGAGCTTATGCCTGTGTGGATGTACAATTTACTAGCAACTCTCAATGGAACTGACCACTGAAACAGAGAGAATTCTTTGAATAAACTTTCTATTGATATATTTAGTACTCAAGTTTTAAACTTCATTCTTTGACAAATTTGTCATGTTATCCAACTGCAAATCTTCATGAAATTTCAGTTACAAGAATTAATATAATTATAGTTATATAACACAATGTGCTGAAAGCTTATGCAGTACTAAATATTTGTCAAGTGATTTCTGAATTTTCTTAAAAAATAGAGAAAACTTCAAGCTTTATTTCTTTCTGAAAAAACAGTAAGAATACTAAAAAAAATGAAATTTTTAATACTAGTCTGAAAACTAGGCCAAACAGTTTCACATGTTTCAATTTTCAATTTTCAAAAAACAAATTGCCCAACTTTCAAGGAAACAGGTGTTTCCCAGGAATCTTTGAGTTCAGTTCCCAGTTTTTCTTCAACCAAACTTTCGGGTTATTTTGGTTTATGTGTATTTGCCATTCATATTTTTTCAAATAACCTTGAAAAAGGTTTTATACATCAATAAGACAAATGAAGCTAAGGAGAGCAAAGCAGCTATAGTAATTGTGCTGCTCTTGCAAGGCACCAGCATTATTACAAGCAGGCTCAAGAGTGTACGTACCATCCACACACAAAAATCTGTTAAACAGATAGCAACACACCTTTGGATTTCAAAATAAACCATAGACTGATCCAGAATGTGTAAATATCTCCCTGCCATCTATGGAGATATGGAGACTAAAAATACAGTAAGGTTGGCTCAGCTCCCTGCGGAGGATGAAGCAGATATGGCCTTACACCTTCCACACGGAAATGGGATGTACTAGGTACCAGCTGCTAATGGCCCATGAAACTGGGTGATGCTGGTGAAGGATATGATGTTATGGCAGCTGTGCTCACCTCCATACTGCTTTTCTGGCACTTTCAGGTGAGTGCAATCATGAAGGACCTCCCAAGGCAAGGAGTAGAGTGAAGATTTTCTTTGTTTCCACATGACCTGATTTCTAGCAAAACAAGGAGACCAATCAGTTCCCACACACACACCTTTCAGCAGACTTGAGAAAATTTTCAGCTCAGACCTTTCAGAGGAATTTCTTTTTGTTGTGGAGAACTTTACTCAGCTTTGTGTCTCCTTGTAATAGGATTCGTGTGTGCTTGCTTGGAGAATATACAAAGTATTATTCTGAATTTGAAGATTTCATTTTACTAAAACATATTCTCTGAATTTGTGCTCAGCCATCTCTACCCATTTTCTTTTTAATTTTTTTTCTTTAAACATAGATACATATTTACTCAAATGGCAGAAAAAAATAAGGGTAAGGAAACTCCTTATGGAGAGGTAAGAAGAAATCTAATAAATCAATGGTCTTATTCTATATTCAGAAAGCAAATGCCAAAAAAAAATAATTTTAAGAATTCTGGCATGGGGGAAGGCAGAATATCTGATCTGAGGAAACAGATTTGAACCCAGACTGGATCTGGGGTCCATTTGTAAAACAAAAAATTGAGCTCAATAGTTTCATAAACTGCAAGTGCATGACAGCAGAGGTTTGATGGCCTATAACGCTTTGTCAGAAGCTTTTCCTCTCAGAACTGTTAGAGTTGCTGCCTGTAGAGAAATAAGTGCCGTTTAGGACATGGTTCAAGTATAGGAGTAGTTTAGTCTGTCTTGCGTCTGAGAGGACAGAGGAATTTATCAAGAAAATCGTACAGGTTTTTACAGTTGACTGAAATTCAAGTCCAGGAATTGAAGGTGGAAAGTAATGTTTTGACTCAGACAAACCAGAAGGGAGAGGTTTCTGCTGCATTTTAGAGGGGTGAGGTGAGTTTCCTTTCATATAAAGCAACATTAGTCATGTATTTCTAAGAATAACATGCCTCGCTGTCATTTCAGCCTGGGATTATCCATGTGTCCTGGGGACAGGCAGACACCTGGCAGACAATTTCAGTGAGCAGAACATTCTGTAGTTGCGGGAAGTGTTTATTAAACTAAATCATTGTTTCTTACTTCATTTCACATAATCATAACTTCTGAGGCATTTCCTTCTTTGACCTTCAGTACAGATCAGAAGACACAGCTGAAACCAAACACACTGTTTATGTGGGTTTGGTCCCTTCCAATTAAAAGATATTTTTCCTTGCAGTTTTCGCCACTCTTTTTTCCTTCCATATTTCAGTATTATTAACAGTGTCTCTTAAGTTTCAGTGGCCAAACTTAGCACTCTCAGTTTTCTTGGGTAGAATATATTCCTCTTTCACAGATGTTATCAGAAAATCCTCTACAAGTCATGATGCATGGAAAATACTGTGGTAACATTCTCTCTTTTGCACAGGTGCATGGTAGTTATTTTGTCTTTTAGGCAGGAAACCAGAAAGCAGCCAAGTATCACAATGTTCAAATTTTACGAAAAATAACCCAGAAAAGTCAATCAAAATTGACTTCATCAGACTCAACAAAAAAAAAGTGTTGTCACCACAGAAACAACAGCTGAGCAGTATATTTCATTGAGTTATTTTTTCTCTGTCATTCACTCTTCTCACATCACCTTTTACCTCTGTCTCTTACAATCATTGTTATTCTTATTTAACTAATATAGTTTGTCCTTTTCCACATCCCAAATGGTCAGCTCAGACTGCAAATAGTTGATTTGCCTGTTCTGTATTCTAGGTAAAGGTTTGCTTGTTTTGTCTGGATGACTGAAGGGAAAGATGCTTGCAATATTATAGCTTGTACAGGACTCAGTAATTAAAGTCAGTCTTTGGGCTTAGACCGATTACCATAGCAAATACGCTCTAGCCAGAAGTTATACTTCATTCCCACTCTCGAGTAAAATTAAGTCAGATCCTGACCTTGAGCCTATGGTTTGTAGAGAGCTTTAAATGCTGGGCTTGTGCTCATTTAACCCCACTGTAACAGTTGTAGGGTCACAGGGAGGTGACAGATGCTATCACACACTTCCTACTCTAGATGATTAATTATGAAGAGAGGTCTTTGCATAGCCTAGACCTGAAAATTTCATCTGATTTCCTCAGCAAGGTTCTTGGCAGACCTACAGGAGCATCTTTGTTGATTCAAGACAGCTAGTGTCTGTTGGGTTTATCACGGATTTCCTTACACAAACACAACCATCCAGGCTGATAAAAGCAGTGAAATTTCAGTACAATACAGTGCTGGAAATTTGGATCTCAAATAAACAAATATTGCCATCAATATTCCCAGCTTTATATAGCTGCTATTAACATCAGACTTACATACTGTAATTTTATTTCTTAAACTACAGAGATAGTGCTTTGATGCATGGATTTATTATCACATTTGGCATATATTATTTATTGCATAAGAAAGGTGAAACATCTTGCAGCATGTGTGTAAAGATTAGGATTTATTGTCCAGGAATCCTTGAACAATTTTATCAAAAGCCCATTTCTAGGTGGTGTTTTTCTGCAATAAATCATACAGCAGAAATCTATCAGTGGACACCAGTAGGAGATAAATGAGAGCAGAGGAAAGAGGGTCATCACAGATTTTTTTTTTCCATATCATGACCTGTCATTGGCAGAAATCCATTTATTATCGTACACGAATGATTTTTTTCCCTAACTCACTGGGTTTGCTATTCTGTGGACTGTTATCTAAAATAAAATGAAAACTTCACAAAACGTAAGCTTTCAGGAATCCTGAAAATAGAGATAACTTAAAGACCACAGATATAAAGACTAACACTACTTCTGCTTCTCTTTTTCTCTCTCTCTCCCCACCCTCTCTTTCTTTCTTTTCTCTTTCCTCCAACGTCTACAGAACAACGAATTCTTTTGAAGTTTTCATTATGGAAATAGGGGAGGAGGAGGGACAGGACCATAAACTCAGTGCCGTGGCAGTATGTACAAGAATTACTAAACTCAACTGGTTGGTATATGCAAGAAGGAGGCAAACTGTGTTTTGCCTAATTAGAAGTGGGTGAGCTCTTGTTGAGCTGCATTTACCCCAATTAAAGTTCTTCAAGAACCTTTCTACCTTTTTTTAATGAAATAAAGTTACATTTGTCTTTAAATAAAGGGCAGGGGGGAAGGGCAATAAGGAGGAGGGCTGAAGTGTTGCATTTTTCGCTAGACTGAGATTAATCAAGATGGGAAGGAGCAATGTAACCTCACATATCTCAATGAATATCAGCAACCAAATTGCTACAGGGTCCTCAAGAATGATCCAATCATGTTCCAGGCAGCTGGTGTGGGATATGGTTAGGTGATGGGGTCCCCACCCAAGCCAGAATGATGTGAGGAGCAGCTGAGATCACTTGGTTTGTTCATATTGGAGAAGAGGGGTGTCCTCATCGCAGTCTACACCTTCCTCAAGGCGGGCAGCAGAGGGGGAGGTGCTGACCTCCTCTCTCTGGTGACCAGCAATAGGACACCAGGGAATGGAATGAAACTACATCAGGGGAAGTTCAGGTTGGACATTAGAAAAAGGTTCTAGATGATGCTCTTAGTCATATGGTTTAGATTTAGGTAGTCCTGCGAGGAGCAGGGAGTTGGACTCAATGATCCTTATGGGTCCCTTCCATCTCAAGATATTCTATGGTTCTATGATTCATAGCAGTCAGGTTTCTGGGAACCGAGAGGAGAGGTGAGAGAAACAGGTCTTCTAGGGAGTACGGGTGAAACTTTTATAATACTGTTGTGGTTTAATGCCAGCCGGAAACTAAGCACCACACAGCTGCTTGCTCACTCCTCCCCAGCAGGATGGGGGGAAGAGAATTGGAAGGGCAAAAGAGAAAACTTGTGGGCTGAGACAAGAACAGTTGAATAATGGAAATAAAATAAAATTGTAATAGTAATAATAATAAGGATAATAATAAATTGTAATGAAAAGGAAAATAAAAAAGAGAGAGAAATAAAACCCAAGAAAGACAAGTGATGCAAATGGAAACAATTGCTCACCACCAACTGACTGATGCCCAGTCAGTCCCTGAGCAGTGGCCCCCCTGCCAACCTACCCCCTAGTTTTATTGATGAGCATGATGCCATATGGTATGGAATATCCCTTTGGTCAGTTGAGGTCAGCTGTCCCAGCTGTGTCGCCTCCCAACTTCTTGTGCACCTTCAGCTGGTGGGGTTGTGTGAGGAGTAGAAAAAGCCTTGACGCTGTGTAAGCACTGCTCAGCAATAATGAAAACGTCCCTGTATTTATCAACACTGTTTCCAGCACAAATCCAAACATAGCCCCATACTAGGTACTGCGAAGAAAATTAACTCTAGCCCAGCCCAAACCTGCACAAATACGACAGCAAAAGCTTTAACGCCAATCAACATCAGGAGGGATTTGTACATTTGAATCCTTTCCTTTGTACAAGTAATGGACCACTGGGGCACACACTAATGAAGATACCCAGGTTGTGCTCCTTCTGGAAAGCCTTGGTTCTTTCTGCTTTATTAACTCAGGATTTTATCACAGTGAAGTTTTATATGATTCCTCATCCCTCTGATCTGTTTACCTTCTGGACATGTGCCACGAGCATTTTTGTTTCCCTGGGATAGATAAAAAAATAAGCACAAATGCTTGTAGGGTCTACATTCTCCTTTGAAAATAGATGAAATTGTGAACTAATGGCCATTCATTTGTGCAAGCTAATGGTTCAGCTGCTCCTCATCAACAGAGACAAAGGTGGGACTGTGTAAGCCTGATCAGACCAGCTATGTAAGTTTATGTCACTGTTGGGAAGATCTAGCTGCAATTGAACCACCAAAATAGGATCTTTCCTTCCCAATGCTGGACTGTCAGCTCTATGTTACAGTGAATGAGATAACGATCCTTGTGGAAGACAGGTCTCCTCGCCAGATACATCCACGTGCTGCCACAAAGCAAGGCTCTTTCTAGTACTGGAGTATGTAACATATAAATAAATAATCCAGATTTTAATTTTTTTCCTTTCATATCACTAAAGTTTGAGTTACTAAAGTAAATTGCCAAATGGCTAGTAACTGTTACAATTATTCTTCAATAATCTTATCGCAAGAAAATACAAGATGTTACAGTAATGTATAGTTCACTAGGTTAACACTGTGCATTTACTTAATTTACAGGAAGGGGAAAAAGAGAAAGGCTTGAAAGTGAGCAATTCAGATTGATGACAGAAACAAAAATTTAAAATCCAGTCAGGAGAAATCTTTCTTTCTATTGTAGCTAGTGGAAATTCATTGTTGACTTCATTTGAGCTAGGGTTTAATCGCACATTTCTATTTGAAAAGCTTTTTTATTTTTACTGCAATAGGAGAAAAAGGTTACTAGTACAGACAGACCATGCAGTTCAAATACTGTATTGTTTGCTCTGTGTGATCTGTTAGAATCCCACATGCAGGCTTGATTTTAATGGGTTAAAACTCATGCAGATTTTTAGTCTTTCCAGATTAAACTTTGATAATCTTTTTATCTTTCAAACTCTCCTTGAAATATTGTAGTTTTAGATCATTTTCCTTGTTGCTTGTATAAACCTTTTACAACACAGAAATTCACTCATTCAAAGTAACAAAAATGTGACACAGTGAAAGACGGAAAAGTTGCCTAGAGTATTAAGATACTAGAAGAATCTATTATTTTTTATTTCATCTTGACTTCACTGTTTGCCTTCAACATGCAAACTATTCAGAGTTACATTAAAACTGAGTCACACTTCAGAAAACTAAGAAATCCGTTTTTTCAGATCTAAGATCATTACTACTCTTTTTATTTGGCTGACATAATTTTCAACTAACTGGAAGATTTTATTCCTTGGAATTGTAACAGCTACAGATATGAACAATAATTTCTGGCTACCACATCAAATGAATGGCTCAAAATATTGACCCACACTTCAACTTTATGGTAAACTCAACTAAACAGCTTAACCCGTGTGCAGAGCAGACTTTAAACATCTAGGACTGCTGTTTGAATAATAAAACAATAATATTGCACATAGTAAATTAGAATATAATCTTATGCCTGTAAACCAGGAAAAAAAAGATAGGCTACAGGGCAAACTAGAAACTGTTAAATTAAGATTTAAGAATTAATCTTAAATCTGTGTATTTCTTCTTCACTGCCAAATGAAAATAAGCATCAAAATAAGCAGTAGTTTACATTGCTGCAGTCTAGCTTCTTTTGGGGATAGACAGTTTGTATCTTTCTTTTTAGTATATTGGTTGAAACCTTTAATTATAACCAATTGAATCTCCTTAAAGATTAGGGGGCCCACATAGACAGGTTGTGCATACCCAGTTATTATCTAGAGCTCAACCAAAT
This sequence comes from Nyctibius grandis, assembly GCF_013368605.1. Taxonomy (NCBI): domain Eukaryota; kingdom Metazoa; phylum Chordata; class Aves; order Nyctibiiformes; family Nyctibiidae; genus Nyctibius; species Nyctibius grandis. The sequence goes on along the minus strand of NC_090664.1, from coordinate 23,384,632 downwards.
TAATGTGGGTGAATTTTCTATGATATCATGCACTTTTACCTGTTATGAAAATTTAAGATATATGCCACCTAACCTTTCATTTTAATATTCATACTGGTTTTAAGTATCTTTTTCTTATAAATGCTACAATCAAATATTTCCTTGAGGCAAATGCTGTTCCACTGGCTGCAAGTTGTATGCAGTAGCATTGGGGTTATTTCAAATGGAGAGGAGGTGTCTGCAAGGCAATCATGCGATTTTGACAGTTACGGGAATTATGGGAATTGCAAAGCAATAGTGGGAAACCAATTTAGAAGGGTCTTGCAGAAACCCCAGTGCAGATGGCACTGAGGATGGGGCAGGGATAACCTGGATGGATAAAGGTCTTATATGTATCCACCCAAATGTGGATCACACCTTAACATCAAACTGAATAGTGCTCTAGGTGTTGCACAGAAATGGTGAAACCCTTTTGCCTGTTCTGTGTTGGACATGGCCAGGCAACAGACAGGATGGAAAGGAGCAGAGAAGGTAAATAAGAAGCATCAGCTCCTTACACTGGCACAGTGAGTGGCCTCAGCTGCCCCACCATTGTCTGTCTGGAGCTCATGCAGGGAATGAAAGGGTGAAGAGACACTTCATGGTGGGCAAATATTCCACATGTTTGCTGTGTGGGACAGGGATGAGAGGCTGGAGGGATTCCCTCTTCCCTCCGTCTCTTTAGGCAGACCTCGGGGTAAAGTCAGCTTCCTGGCATTAATCTAGGATCACACTTTTGGCTTCCCTTTTCGTGTTAACCCTTTAAGCAAATGTGCACTCAGTTTGTAAATAATTTGACAGACAGGAAGGTGCAGAAATAAGTCTTGGAGCTTAATATTATCAGGTTGATAACAGTCACGCAAGTCAAAGAGATTCTTTGGCCTCTTTTATTTCACAGCCACAGAAATTCATTCAAGGCAAAGGTCCCTCATGTATCCTCCCAGTGAGAACATGTTGTATCCACTTTGCTCAGCCTGCTTCACAGAAGAGTGGCTTTGTGGTCCGCGTACCCCTTATAATGTTAGTGCTTACAGCATCTGTGAGATTTCCACACGTAAAGCCAGGTGTGAAGGTAGCCCAGGAGTTTTAAGGTTCATGTGAGAGATTAAAAAATGAGTTGGGAACTAGAAAACTGTTCATGCCTCAGACTTCTGACACTTTTATATGAATCCTCTGCAGTGAAAGACTATGACGTAGATGGGAACTGGAACACTGAATAGGTAGAGCAAGTAAGTCTGGGGGGCTCCAGCCCCTTTATGCATCCATAGGATCCCACATTAGAGAATGGTTTTGTGTTTTGCCATTCACAAGCTCCAAATTCTCCTGGGAAAATGTCATCCCCAGCAGCTAAATTATTGTTGTCCTGTCAGTGTCTGTTCCTGAGACACCATGAGCAAGTTGGGAAAGATGCAGGATATCAAATTCACTGTATTTTTCAAATAGGCTTACAAAAGTGTTTAGATCAGTGCATTTTTAAAGATAGGATAAAGTTGGAAATGTAAGTTTTAGCAATGAAAATGTGAGGAACCTAAATTATTTTCCATTTAAAGATATTTTTCCTTAAAATGAAAGGAAAAGTGACTGTTTGGAACAGACAAAATGCTACAATGAAGATCAGAACTGAATCTGGAAGGCTTAATGTAACTGTTTAGTCATTTTTCATAGCAGCATTTTTTTAAAAAAAGCAGGACAGAAGGAAATTCTCCAAGTGAAATTCATTATAATATTCAGTGTTCTCTGTTCCTTATGTTTTATGGGGAAGGGTTCCCCAGTTCTCATGGCGCTTTGGAGAATGCACTTCAACAATAATTTAATGGAGCAGATCTTTAAACATTTCTCCCTTGAAATAGCTGCAAAGACTGTAGGTGGGATTTGTATAGTGAGGGGTAAAATACATCCCTTTGCTAAAACTGTCACGCGGAATCTTCAGGAAAAATGCTGATGGGATTGTAATTTTAACCCACGATCTTTTGAAAGATAAAATGCTAACAATGTAGGTCTACATAGGGGGGTACTAAACTCAGTTTCCTCTAACCCACACTAGAAGTGCTAATGCAGGATCATCGCCATGATTTATAATATTAAAAAATAGTTTTGTCAAGGTTTCTACTCTTACCTTGCAAGAGATCAGAACGAATATTCACGGTTAATCTATTTTTCAAAACTTTCTACCTCTCGGTCCCAGAGAGACATAACAGCGGTGTATCGTGTTTCCAGCACTTAGGGATCTAATTGGGATATTGTTCTGTACACTCTGTTAGACACTGCAGTGACAAGATGAATCTTAGCCAATGCTGGCGGCCAGCCAACACATACCTTCTGCGAACAAAGTGCAGGGCAATTAAAATGTAAGCGCCGAAGGAGCACTGCTGAGAGAGAGAGAGCACAGAAATAGCCATCAACTAAAGCACTTGGAAAATATATTTCTTTGGCATATTGGAGGATTATTATTTCATCCATTCACCTCGTTCCCCTGATGTCTTCCCCTGAAGGGGATCTTTTTTTTTCCCTTTTCAGTATTTTTATGCTTTAGAGAAGTTTGGGAATGCCTTGGTGAGGAGGGGATTTTTTTTCGGGAGGGCAGGGAAGACGGGTTTTTCTATTATGGGAAATGAGACAAGAGGACATTAGAGAGAAAGAGCTTTGGGAAGTGTGTTAGGAAACGGAGCTTTTTATAAAATACGTGGATTAGGTGTCTCCCCCCATCCTCTAAACAGGTCTGCATTACTAAACTGAATTCACAATCACCTTATTAGTAATTTGGGCACCCTGTTGTTGAATATCTAATATCCTAAATGCTTCACAAATAACCCAGACACTGTGTTTTGTGATGCTCAGTAAAAAAAACCTAACAGAAATGAAACGTTTATTACTTTGAAGTCTGTTTGTTAATAGATGGGTAAAAGACTGCTGGAGAGGGAAGGGGAGAGCGAGCTGGGGAATTAGCTACTGGAGTTAAATCATACACAAATGTACAAACAACATTTTCATTCTCATTCCCATTCCCAAACCAAGCAGCTGATGACAATGTGCATTTTCCTTTCATGCAGATCTGCTCAAACATTCTTGTGTAGCAGGTGTGTGTGTTTGCAAAGATCAAAACAGTGTCCTTTACTGAACCTCTGTCTACCCTGGATAGTCTTGTTTGTGGGGTTTTTCCCCCCCTCAGAATATATTTCTCTAATGAAGATTTGGTCAGATATTTTATGTCCGCAAGATATTTTTTCCCCATGTAGTTTTACAGAGAATGTTTTTTTAATAATTTTGTTGTCTGTGGGCAGATTTACACATCGTCTATCTAATAGCCGCAGTAAAAGTTACAGAAATAAGCTCCTAGGCATATGAACAACAATGGATGGGTTTATTAATATGAACCTTTACAAAGGTAACGTCCAAATTCTTTCCTAAAATGAGTTTCTTTACATCTTGTCTATGTCAGGTCATCATCAGCAGATGCAGCCTTTTTAAATTACATTTGTTTTGAAAAACAGTTATTTATTCTGCAGGAAGAAAAGGTTATATTGCAGAGGTCAGACTTTTATCATTTTCTTTTTATGGAGCAAGCCATTGGGATATTATAATGGTATGTCAGCTAAGCACCTACATGGCTCTACAAGGTCAAACAGAGAGTTACAACGGGTATATTTTATGTATGTATCTTGCGAGTGTTGTCCCAGTACACTCTGACCCCCCCAATAAACCATTTTACTGCTTTACAATAACGCAGCTTTGTGTTTCGTAGGATTTTTTTTTCCCCTTTGAATGAATGCTAAATTCACACAAATGTCAATAATAAAAATTTACCAAGTTCTTCCTGGGGTCACTTAATGACATTGTTAGGATTCTTAATGTAGCTACTAGGTGAAAGAGCTGCCAGTACCGCATAAAGAATGAGTTGTTCTTCTCCTGCCATGGCCCCAGCTGATTTACAACCACTTTGTGTTTGATGTTGGACAGGATAATTTCATCAGTCTCCAGCCCTTGTGATCATGTCCCAAAATGACTAGTCAGGTGAAGCCCTAGCCGAAGATTACTTGTCACCTGTAGGAAGTAGCTGTCTGCTATGAGTAGTCTTTACTCATAAATGTAATCATCTGTTAGTTATTCATTGAGCTATACTTCATGGTCTAGATGGAGTAGTGAGGATAATATACAAACACCTCGCAGGGAAAATGCTTTGAAACAACAGATGTGTCCATTAAAACCTTGTTTTTTACCACGGGACAGCATCTTAGACGGAAGTAACTGGCTTCCAAGTTCATCTCTGAAGGTTACTTCAGAAAACCTGTCAAAACCTCTCCCCCTCTCCGAGTGATTCACTGCAGCAAATGGCTGTAGTTAAAAACAATGATTTCTTAAAAGTCCAACACCAGCATTGTTGTAGTGATTTAAGGCCGTCAGAGCAAGACAGATATAAACCTTTGGTGCACTGTTGTTTTGAAAGAATGTGTGATGTTGTGATAGAGCTATCTGAGAGTATAGTATGATAACGCAGCCGCATGTCTGGGAGGTAAATTCTTATGTATTTTGGTTAAATTCCTTGAAACTCTGGAGGATGTGTCTATTTCTAGTACCAGTGATGCATTTTCACCACATCCAGACATATAATTTGGCAGGAAATAACTAACACTCTTCCATTTTTGATATTCAACTGGGCTTAACCTGACATTTGTTCTCTTATTTTATAAAAGAAAATCTTGCTTCAGAAGAAGAGCAGCTAGTAAGAATTCTGTAAAAACGTTATAAAATTGCCAAAAAGAATAGTGGTGCTGTTATTAGGCCAATACTGCCGTAAATGATAAATTAAAAAGGTAGCATGAAGAGGCTGAAAAGTAGTGACAGTTACAACGAGTACATTTTCTCCTTTCTCAGTGTGAGATCACAGTGCAGGAATATATGAACTTCGAATCCCTTTGTGAAATTTGTGCTCATTTTAGCTGTCACTGCTGCAGGTGATGAGCACTCACAACCTGTTGTTTCTGCTTTGTGCTTATGAAAATGCAAGGGATAAGTTCTAGTAACAAAGGTGTAAATATTCTGATAAATATAATAATGTAACTAATGGGGAATTCTTGATAGAATTCATAATGTATTTTGGAATTTATCCAATGCTCGTGATATAAAAGATAGACAGATATTTAATTTCTTAAATTGTAGTTGGAAAAACAAGTATGCAATTTTATATGTTTTAGTTACATCTATTTTGTCAGGATAGTTCCAAGGTTTGAATATTTTTCCTCCTCAGGTTTATTTCTCAAGGTCTGCTTTTAATATTCCTTTTACTAAAAAGTATAGATCTAGCTCCTGAAAAAAAATATCTACATTTAAACAACAGTTTTGAACAACTCAAAATGCAGAAGACAATGGATTGAGACTTCTGTTTTCCCAGGAAGATAGAGATCATTTACAAATCTTGGATCTACGATACACGTGAAACTTCGAATTTTGAAATCAGAGGATGTGCAGATTTGACATCTGGTATGAGATAAGTTTCTGATTTACTTGTTTTTTTGTTTGAATAAGAAAGGACGGAACTCAACAGACCCATACAAGAACAATTCAGCTTTTCTTCCACAGACCAAATTTTCAAACCATAATGTGTTAGTACAGCTCTTTATGTTAATCATTTCAATATCTCTTTAAAAAGGCCTATAATTTAGAAATGTATATAGGGAGAGATTATCTGTTTTGTTTCTAAAACTCTGTTTATTTGATCCTTTGCACTCTTAATTTTGCTTCCCTGGCTCGAAATTTCCATCTTTTCTCTTTGTGCCTGGAAGTTCCTGTGGCTTGTATTGGCTTTTAGCATGATACAGAACTTCTTAGAGAAAAGAGCTGTCCTACTGTGGCTGCCTTTTAGTGCCCATACATGCTGCTGAGCACACAACAGAGAGTCACAGTGCAGGAATAAACATACTTTTTCTCATTCTTTTGAATTACAAATGAAAATAAGATGTTACGTATGTTTCAGTTACTAATGGAATATTTCCTGCCTGGTGGATTTATATTGCTCTAGTCAGCATAAAGACACATTTTTATTATCCAAGAGGGGAAATCCGTCTCAGAAAGGTAGCTCATGGTAGACACCCAGTGACTGACTCCCTGACTGCTATAGCACTAGCAGGCACCACGGTAATAAAGGTGTAACATTTAACAAGGCTTTTCCATGTATAACAAATGAAGAGCGAGCCTTTGGCAATTGAAGCAACTCTTTCTATCACTCAGTGTCATTTTTCTCCTATAATAGGTGTGCACAAACTGACCTGCACCACAAGTATTCCCTGTTTGTCCTTGCAAGGCATTGCTTGATACAAGCCATGCCTTGTAGTTCACTCAACAGTTTTCCATGGAGGTGTTTTTAAAAAATGATCAGTGCTGTTCTGCTGTAAACCTACCAAGAAAGGTAAAGTTCTAACACTCATGCTGTTGTTTTATTACATGCTTACTGCCAGAGAAGGCCTTAGGAGACTTTCAAGTGGAGTTGCTGTAAAATTACTGCTTATAGTATGTTATTGCCTGGTCCCTTCTTCACAGGGGATAGCGCTGTTCCTGGTGTTATTAAGTGTCTGGCAGGCTAGATCCTCAGGAAATACTCCATTTTTACTCAGATTGTAGTCAACAGCAGTTTCTCTGAGATCAGCTCCTCATCATAAGAAACACAAATGTCAATACCTTCCCTTTACAGAGAGGCAATGGAAATTATCTAGTAAATGAGAGAACCAATGCTTACAGGAAGGTGGCATCATTACATCTCTAAAGTAGGTAAAAGTAAAATTTGCCATAAGTTAAAAAAAAAAGAAGCAAGCAGGTAATCTGTAGCTTTTTATTACTATGTGTTGAAATAGCATAACTGTTATTGTATTGTCTGTGATGACTGTCTCTGCCTTTGCAAGTGCAGAGAGGCCACGAGTGCTCCCAGAACTGAATCTTTTCCAGCAGCAGCATTGAAGGGCAAGGGCCACTCATTGCCAGGCATCTGAAAAGCCCCCTTCCCTTCCCACTCATAGATTAATTTGTATTTCCATTTAAAATAATGTACTGTTACAGCTGTATTTTTCTAATCAGGATTCTTTTTTCCACAAAGACTTTCTTTCTGTCACTTTTCCTTTGAAGATATGTTTCTTTTTTAATGCTGATATATGCTATTCTGTCCATAATTCTTTTCCTCTTTTTTATTCCCTTCTTCACTCGCATGTGACTGCACAGGCAGCAACGTCCATTTTTTCAGGCTAATTTCACATGTGATACCAACTGGCTTCCTTTGCTGTTTCGGGTGTTTTAGCTTAGCTTCTCACATCACTGTAAGATGAAAAGCTAAGTCTACCCTAGATCTGGAACTGGCAATTTGGCAATATTGATTTGCTGGATCTAGTGATTTTGTTCTGGATCCAGGAGATAATTTAGTTTTTTTCTAAATATTGATTTAGATAATCTCAAATGAAAGACTGACTTCCTGTAAATAACAATGATTATTGCTTTGACTATTCCAAACATCAGGCACAAAAATCATCAGAAAGTTACAAAACATAAAGACAGTGAGATAAGTGGTCACCATAAAAAATTAAATGAACTAAGCTAAAACAGTGTTTACATATATCATTGATAAGTACTGTATAAGTTATTTTGGGAAATTCACGCTAAAGTAAAGGTTGTGTTATATATACAGTATCCAGGATATTTCCTTTTCATTACTGAAATCTTTCTAAGGAAAATCTTGCTTTTCCCTACTTCTGAAGCACATTGTGGTTACCTTTGCAGAAAAACTGAGGAAAACAGAGCTAGTTTCCACTTCTATGCCTTGCAGCAGCAGTAAAACAGCATCAGCAGACTTAGGAGAGCACTTATTTTAGAAGATATTTTCTTACCTCATTTTTAAACATTTGAAAGAGAGATATATTAGTCTAAATTAGTCATCCTGGCCTCAGTTTATAGGGAACTATGAAGAGGCACCACATATCCATACATGGTGATTTACCACATCCTAAGATAGGCCAGATGAATCATGTTTTGGAGGTGTGCATTGCTCTCATTGACTATAGAAGTAATTTAGCATATTTAGCTCAGCCACAGGTACCTGCCTTTGAGATGGTCAGGTCAGAGTGGCTGAATTGCACCTTTTTGTGCCTGCTGCCTCCGCCTCTTCCACACTTGCTGAGTGGAAAAGGAGACCGGTGGATATGCATACCATGGAGCTGCACACCAAAGATCTTCCTTTTCCTGGGTTGTAAGCTACTCACTGGGTGCTGGTGAGGGTTTTTCGCAGAATTGAGATCTCCCACTTCAGCCCATGCGTCATGTCTGCAAGTCCCAGAATCTGCTGTAATGCTTCAAGCAGACGAGTGAAAGGCAATGTCTTGGCGTTAGTAAAAAGCGGGCATTTGCTCAGTCGTTATCCATGAGATAAGGTTTGTAACTTTGCATTCAGCCAGTTTGTGGGTTTAAAAACACATTTTACCACTGAGATTTACAGATAGCTTGAGTTATTTCAAATGCTGTTAGTATGCAAAGAAATCAACTTGTTTCAAATGTTTCCTGTGATGTTTACACTGAAAAAAATATGACTGAAATGAAAAATGAGTCCTTTAATTTGTGTGATGATATACAGATGACGAGGACATACTGAAAAAGGTTGAAACAATAATGGCATTAATTTCTTCAGTATGAATGTGTCTTTTTTGCAGTAACAACTGCTTAAGAATTTTTACTATTCCTTGCAAAGATTTAATAGAAAATATTTTAAAATGCGTTTACTATATATTTGCCTGGGCGTGTTCAGTGGCAGTGTAATCAATTCTGGTGCTCTGCATAATAATTGTTTTCTAATTCCCATGCTATGTGCAATGCTTACCTTTTCCAATTGCTTTTAGCAACATATGGTGTTCTGTATAATAAAAAGTTAAGAATGCAAAAAAGAAGTCTTAAAACTAACAAACATTCAACTGACGATGTAAAAACATAGTTTTACATATGATGGAAAGTTCATCTTTTTGCCTCAATAGGACAACATTTTGCCTCCTTGGGATTCCATTAGGATGTTATCACTTCAGCACTCACTAACATGTTTTGATTTGAACCTGTATAAATGTCAGCCTTGAATGTCAGCTAATATTGCTGAGATTGTTATTAAGATTTTTTCCAGTGCTGCGAAGGAGGTAAAAATGCCAGACATAATGTACTTTCTTGTCCAGAGGAGGCAAAAACAGTTACTTGGGAAAAGGTGGGGAGTCAGTCAGTTGCAGTGGAGAAGTGTTGCATGCATTAAGTAGAGAGTATTACAACTACAGAGCTTTTAAGACCAGATTTTATATTGGCATATGAATGGATTTTGCAGAAAAGTTGTCTCTGAGATTAAGGAGTGAATGAATCATTTTTCCCAGGAAGCAAAACACTGTTGTTATTGTTGATACTGCTTTCCAGCTCTCATCATATTGTGTTTACGAGCAATTTTTGTAGTCATTGCACTTCCATTGTGTTTGGGGGTGGAAAGACAGTCATGCTTTGGTATTGTCTCCGTGGCAATCATGTCATTGTCCTGTCCCTGTCTTGATTCTACTTTGCCACCTCTTTCTCATCAAATTCCCATCACATCAGTATGAACAGTCTTTGTTTTGTTCACACTCTTTCGATCCTAGAGGAGAAGCAGACAAGGTCAGTAGCAGATTCTTCCCTGGACACCTTCTTCCACCCAAGCAGGAGAGAGCAGCACTGGTTGTGCTGCTTGGTGCTTCCATGAGAAGCAGGCAAGGGGACAGAAATGGCAGCCAGCAGGCACCTCTACTTCCTTCAGAAAAACACTGAAGGAACCCTAGGTGGTGACTTCAAAGACCTTTTATTCACTGCCCAGAGGAATGGATATTTTGTAATACAAAATGAATCAAATTTCAAAGCCTGTAAAGGTCAAAAGCAGCCTCTGGCCAAACAAGAGGAAGAAGCTGATAAGAATTACACCTCTCCATGAGAGGCTACTTTAACACAAACAGCCCTTGTGAAGTCGCACCTGCAAAGAGTTAACCACAGACCTCCACAGTGTCTGATGGATGAGAAGTGATCACTCACCCCTTGGACAGGCAGGGACCAGAAAGGCTGGGCTGGTGCAGTTTCACTTTACCTGCTTTTATTCTTTGAGCTTTTAGTTAATGCCACTTTAGGCTGCTTTGGTACTAACCTTGCTTGAGATAGATAGGATTGTGAGCAGCCATTTTCATTGCTGCTTAGGCCAGGTCAGACACTGCAGGTATAAAAAAGCCCTGTGTGGTGATAGTACTCACTCTCCTTAAATAAGTGCAGGAGACGGAAAATCTGAGAGAACTACCATAAGAACTTGTCACAGTTCAGCATCCTCCTCCCCTCCCCAAATTAGCCCTCTTTGTATTATAGCTAATATTATTTCTATTTTCTGTATGGAACAGTACAGACCTAAGTGTTTTTCCAAAGGCACTGATTAAAAAGTACCCTGCTGTCACTGGTTTAAGCTCTTGCCACCCTGGGTGGAATACAATGGGTAAGAATAAGCACAATCATGCAAATATTCAGAATAAAGGGTTAAAGCGAGACTCTGGGTTGGCTGCCTTACTCAAGACCAATACGACACTAATATCTATCCTATTAAACTCCTTACCTTATAATCAGATTTCTAGCCATTTCACACATTTCAGGGGAAAAATGTTCTTTGATAACTTTCTCTTTTTCTGTTTTATGTTTTTTTGGTATCTTGATACCAGAAATAAAACAGGTATCACAAGTGGGTACAGGCTTCAGAAGAGAGAGAAAAATGACCCATAAAAATTTTCTTATGTACTTGTCCACAAAGAAAGGTGTGATTTTAAAGCCTGCTAACTTGCTGTCTAACCAATATTTGTTGCCTTTTGATTACTTAAGTCCCTTGACTTTGAAAGCAAACTGCCTAGTTGTGGTAAGGAGAATATTGGATCCAGAGCCTACAGGTTTGATTGATTGGAGATCAGGAAGGATGAATTTGTGTTCCTGTATTTCTGACCATTGTAGCTCTCTAGAAGAGGCCATCTCTTTCTCTGAGGTTGCTGCTTGTTGGTGGCAGATGCTGGGAGTTTTGTAGCATGTCTGCAAGAAATAGAACAGGAACCTCATAAAATTCAACAAGCGCAAATGCCAAGTCCTGCACCTGAGATGGAGTAACCCCTTGCACTGATCCAGGCTGGGGTCTGCCTGGCTGGGAAGCAGCTCTGCTGGAAAGGCACAGGACATGTTGGTAGACAGTGGCCTGAGCATGAAGGGGATGTTCTCTGGCAGTAAGGAAGGTCAACAATATCCTGGGCTGTATTAACAGGAAGAAAGCCAGTAGATTATTATCACCCTTTACTTTTTGCACTATTTTTGACCACATACCCAATACTGTTTCCAGTTTTGGGCCCCCAGTACAGTTAACACATCGATAACCTGGAGCAAGTTCAGTGGAGGGCCACCAAGATAATCAGGGCTGGAGCACTTGCTCCAGCAAGAGAAGAGGCTGAGGGAGCTGGGCTTGTTCAATCCAGAGAACTGATGGCTTCAGGGGGCCTGACAGCAGCCTGCCAGGGCCTACGGGGAGGTTACTGAAAAGAGGGCCATGCTCCTCACAGTCATGTGTACTGAGAGGATGAGAGAATATAAGTTGAAAAAAGAGACATTCAGACTTCATGTAAAGAACTTTTTCACCATAATGACACTCCAGCAGTGGAAGAAGAGGGGGTCTGCAGTCTCCAACCTTGGAGATTTTCAAGACCAGACTGGATAAAGCCCTGGAGCAACATGATCTGACATTCAAGCTGGCCTTGCTTTGAACAGGAGTTTGGACAAGAGACCTCCTGCGGTCCCTTCCAGTTTCAATTATTCTGTGAGCATGTGGTTATTACCCAGCAGTGGAACTGCTTGATGCTGGAGTCATTTCAGTGGTCAGTAAAAGTCACAGACTCACTTCCCAGATAAAACATCATCTGAAAACTCCTGCACTCAAAAAACTTACATTTAAATGGAATTTTTTAATAAGAAAAATGCAAAAACCAAGGAAAAAACCCTAACTTAGCGTGTAGCTTGAATTAATTTGTTGAAGACAGCACTCTCCTTCACTTGAAAATAATGGGCAAAAGAGAGCATGACTGTCATCTGGATCAGGTTAAACAGAGGCATCATTTTTGTTGCCCTGGTCTGTGTCATGGCCTTCTATGGGAACAACATCAGCACATTATATTTCAGCTGCCACTGCAGGGTGTCTGCAAAGAGAAGAGAGAGAAGCAGTGCTTTGTAGCTACCACCTGCAAATCTCTCATTACTGGCAGGTACTTTGCAATGGAGTACTAGAACAGAATAATTGCTGGATATAGAATTGGCAAGAGCAGTATATGGGAGACACATTCAATTGCACATGTGTATGGTAGGTGAACTATAAAAAAAGCAACCCTACCATTATGTGTTGAACAGCCGGCAACTCTGGATCTTCCATTTTGTTTACGGCAGAATGGACAAAAGGCTTGTAGTGTCGGCAGTAAATAGCTTGGGGACTGCATGCCTTGTAAAGGTATTCTGGATGCCTTTATGAGCCATAGCTCAAACTTTTGTGACAATAACAGTGAGGCATTACAAGTTTATTTGCAAGATTAAGTCTAAATGTCATCCCCAGAGTGCAGTATAAAAACTAATTAATTTTTTTATTTTTTATCGTTGAGATCAACATTCTCCATAGGAATTTGCATTTCTATATGACCCTTGTGTAAGCCAGCTTGCATGGGATGGGGACCAATTTTGGTTTTGAGATTCATCAGTAGTGTTCATCCTACTCCAATATTCCATTTATACCAAATATTCCACTAGCAAGTATAATTCTGCAGCCAGCCTTAGAAGGAAAACAAGTACTTCTACGAGAAACACAATTACTACTTTTCATTACACAATGTTTTGCTATGAATTTGTGTCTTACAGCTATTCTGCCATATAGGTTCCTCAATATTTAGTTTGAGAAGTGAGTTTACACTGCAGTCTTCCTCTTATTGAGAGCTCTGCCTGCGCTTTTCAACCTGATACTGTAACAAACCTTGGCTTCAAGTCATTGGCATCTTTATACCTCAGCTCTTCTTTGGGTTGCAACAGGTCTGTTCATCAATTTGAACATTCAAAATTGTTACTTGAGAATGTTGTTAGGTGGGCACAGGTGCAAACATGTAGTGAGGACATAAGCCACCAGAACATGGAAGTAAGAGAGGGGTTGAAAAAGCAGTTTAATTGTGAAAAATGTTTTACCATGTCATCAAATCTGATACTCAGAGCCTTCCCCATGCAAAATTTTTGCCAGACATTCAAAATTCAAATCTCACTCTTAGACCTTCTCCCTGCTATTGTTTTAGCAATGAGGAATATTCTCTATAGAACGATATTATAAAGGGGAAGGGTGCTATCCTCTGGCTTGCTTTCTCACATAAGGAATGCCTGCTGTGGAGCTGGGAGAAGGCAGGCCATAGACACACCAAACAGGGGAGCATGCAGGATCTGTGCTGAGTGCAGGAGCCGGGAGGGGAGGCACGCTGCAGCTGTGGGACCTAAACACCAGGCTGCAGTCACGCAGGAATATTTTCTTCATTCTAGACTCATCCAGCATTTGTTTCTAGAAAATTCAGCCCTATGTAAAAAGTTCGCTTGTAATATTGTTAATCTTCCTGTGGTATAAACACTGTTCCCTCAGCCACACTTTTTGTACCCTTATCCTTTTCAAAGACATCAGAGGACTTGGCAAAATTGGCAAAATTGGCAATCATTTGCCACCATGGCAGAAAATTTTCCACATGATGTGCACATGCTGTATGGGACAGCCTGCTCTGTTTTGTCTTGTTTTCCCCTTTACCTAGAATGAAAGTGATTCAATCAGACTGATTGATAGAAAGGCCAAACCTTTCTGTATGGGTAGCAGGAGCTCAGACGGTTGGTATCCACTTACACCGTTCCAGGGCTGCCTCTCCCATGTTTCTGCTGGGCTAAAATAGTCTACCCCTGCATTAAATCTATGAATTTGGGTCACTGTTGGCTCAGGAGGTCCAATTACGTACCAAATCAGCAAGTTTCCCGTGTGCTACTGGGAAGAGCAAACTTATTCCTCATCCTTTCAACTCAGCACATGGAGCGAACACATTTTTAAAATTGCAGGTAGAGTCTTATTCTAGCCAAATTTGCAGATGCTACACAAAGGTATGCACAGAGACCGCACTCCTGACACACCACTTTTTGACCACACAGTCCTTAAAGGAAGGCGAAGGAAGATTTGTGGGCATTTTCTACCTACTACATATTTTCTGGCTTGAATTTGCTTTGGATACAGAGACCCACATTTCAGAGGAAGCCAATGATGTCTGCAGATCTTCCATCCGTTTCTATGTAAAGACTCAGAGAAAAGTCAGCCTAAACAGAGCTTTCAAAGCTAACAGCTTTTCTGATTAACTCGTCTCATTATCCAACATGCTGCATTTTCTACAGGAGAGAAAAAGCCTCAAAGATGAGAGAGAGCAAAACTGAAACAAACAAAAAAAAATCACACTTTGAAATCCAACCCTTTGGCAGCTGTCCCTTTTTCATTTTGGCAGACGGAGGGTTGCTGGCAGGACTAGTGAGGTAAGGGTAAAAGACAAATGGTTCATCATGAATCCTTTAACTAAGCTGATATTTCAACACAGCGCATGCCAGCATTTTTCTTTGGCATACGCTTTATAGAACGTACATGACAACCGCATCAGCATTGTTAATGTATTGGCATTACCTGGCTTATTATTCATCTCCTTCTGAATCAGACCCCAGACTTTCAGGAAAATATCACAGAGCAAAGTTCTATTTTTTCCTAGCATTTATTTCCTTGGGTACAAAAATGAAACTAAACCTATGCTACCATGATTTAAAAATAAAAAAAAACATAAGAATTAGCCTTTTAAAATGAGTATATTATTTATCAGGATGCTATCTTTTCAAATACTGATAATGTAACTACCAACTTTCAAGTGTAAGGTGTATCAAACAACTCTGCTGTTTGGGTGAATCAGTTAATGCAAAGTAAATACAAATAAGATAATTAATTTTTAAGAAACAAAAAGCAAAAACATGGTTTTGAGGGGTTTATGTAATTATTGGGGTTTTACTATGCTTTTTGTTCTCAAAACCAGCCTTCAGATTTCAGGAATAAAACTGGATAGATCAAAATGTACTGATGAAAACAGAATATCTCAAATTCCATGAGAAAAAAAACAGCCTGCACGCTGCATTTAGTTTTCATTACAGTTAATGGCAAAATTCATATTGACTTGAATGGGTCCAACACTACACACTACACACACGGCAATTCATTAAATCAGTAAACTGCAATCAAAAAAATAGGTACACTTACATACTGAAGAAGAGGTTAGGTTAATTAGTTTGTTCATTCATTCATTTCTTTCTTTTTTTCTTTCTTTTTTTCTTTCTTTCTTGCTTACTAGCTGCCTAACTAATTACCTCTTAACAAATTTCATTTAGTGTTCTTAAAGGTCCCACAGATGACATTCCAACACATGCACCTCTTCTGCAGAAAGGACTGCAATTTCAAGGAGCCAGCCCATGAGGACGTATCAATCAATCACTAAATATTGTGTCTGCACCTGAAATGATAAAGAACATATTACCACAGCTGGTGTCAAGAAGACCTCATCCAACATTTCCGAATTAAATTCGCTAATGTTTAGCTGTAGAAATTCCTTATAAATCCAATATAGCAAGACACTGTAAAAATCACCGGTGAGGTAGTAACCGAAGGTAATGCAATAAGATACGTGCAATACAGTGTATTATTTTCTGGCCAGAGAACTTAATTAGTTCACCTCCTTTCTAAGACCTTACCTTCATTTCTCACCCCTGCTAACAGAAGATTAAAATGGTAAAAGCAAAATTACAAACTTTACCTTCTGAAATACTGATTATGACTTTAGGCTTTATTGCAGGAAAATTTGTTTACAAGAAGAGACAAAAAAATGATAGGTTTGGAGTCTTTTTTCCCTGTTTGAATTGACTCTAATGTTAGAATTTATTAATAGAAGGAGACTGAAATGTGAGAGACTAAAAAGGCAATACGGAAGAGCTCAACAATCTATAGAAATATTGAATAACAAACCGTATATTTTTCCTGCCGTGACAGGGCACTGCATAAAAACACCAAGGGATGGATGCAAACAATGTGCTGGTGAGAGTGACAATAAAACAGGGAAGACAGCATAAAGAGAGAATGATGAATGTATTAACACAGGTAAGAGAGTTAGATAAAAGATCACAGGGAGTAGCAGAAAATTCACTGTAAGCAGATCTTGAATAGTCTAACAGGAAATCGTGCTATTGTTAGATGTGGATTTGATAGGGGATGTGGTGACAACAGAGAGCGAGAGAATCTTTGAGGTTTTATGGAGAGATTTATATTTATGCCTCTGGATATACATTTATAGATATTTACACTAAATATATATTTTGATATCCCTGTAATAAATTTCTATAACCATATGATAAACTATATTTACTGTAGTTAATACCCTTTGCCTGCCATACCTGCACTACATTCTCTTTTTCTTTTCAGCTGATACTTTCTCTAAGCATCTCAGAACTGCTGTCAGAATTGTTGAAACCTGCCAGAATTTTTTTTCCTTTCTTCCCAAACACCTCCAGAATTTTTTTTCCTTTCTTCCTAAACACCTCCAGGGATGGGGGATTCTCCTCCTCTGATGCATTCTGCTTTGAAGTACCTGTGTTGAATTACCCCATTTTGGATAAGTTTCAGTTTAAAGGTCCAATTTCTCTTGTCTCTCAAGGATGAGAGAGGAATAGGTGAACTGGGGCTCTTGTTATAGGAAAACCTGGTATTAATATAATAGGCTGATTTGATAAAAATGATGTTCCTAAAAAGCTGAAAGATAGACATTAGTCTACCAAGGAAAGTTACAAAACTGACCTATTTTTTTGTTTAAATCTTGATTTTCATTTCAAAAGATTTGTAAGAATAGATCTATCGAAGTTATATATTTTTGACTAATGGCTACTTGCCCAGGATTAGTCTCTAAATCTGTTGTTTTTCAACAGTTGAACCAGCAAAGAAGATGAAAAACCAATCAACTTTAGTAGGCTTTATATTGGTCCCTTAGATGCAAATAGTTCAACATAATTTTATTTTATTGCTTGTTAGCACTCTCATGTTTCACCTTTTATGGTTGCTCAATGAGTGGCTCTTTTTAAAACCTTTCTCTTTATGTCATTATTTTCCATAGAGTAATATTAGAGATGTAGAAATCCCTGATTGCCTTTTCAAAATGCATGTCATGTATTTGGGGCATTTGTTTGATGTTGAATGGAACACAGCAGCACTACCTAGAAATCTAGGAGAAGAACTGAAGAACACCAATTTCTTCCAATGCTATAAGTAGCTTTTAGAGAGGTTACTCAAAGAGGAAGAAAAAAATTACAAGACTGAAACCCACTGCACATACCAAAGCACAAATTAGGCAAAATTTGCTGTGACAGTTTCAGGATTGCCAAATATTTTTCAGGCTTGCAGACTTTTATATTTTTCCTCACAAGCAGCATTTTCAATATCATAGGTCAAAATTTCACCATTCAGCGGCATTCGTTAGCAGTGACTCAGCAGACAAACCTTGCTTGATGAGTGGTCAATGAGGGATATAATTTTTACAAAAAATTACTTGGCTGAAAAGATGAGTCTGAGACTAATCAAAACTAGGCATTATTCACCTGTAATTCTAAGCATGAGAAAAGGGAGCCTGAAAAACACCAGAATTTGTGTATTATTATATGAATGGAAGTTTCAGAAGACTAGTCAGAAAGGATTACTCTACAAAAGAAAATGTTTGTCTTGGAGACTTTTTTATTGACCTATGATATGCTTCTGGTTTGAAAGACATGTTAAACAAAGAGAGCTTCAGTCTTTCAAGACTCTCACAGCTCTATAAATAACTCCACATAAAATGTACTGTATGTATAAACAGCGTGACAAAGATTTTCTGAAAGGATTTTCTCTGCAGTAAAAGTGAAGTCAAAACATCCCATTGATGGCAGTTATTTTGAAGAATTTCTAAGAATATGAGTGCTTACAAGCTAGCAAACTCTCCACGAGTGAGAGAGAGTATAAACAATGAACTTTTATGAGGTTGTAGCCATCCCAGCAAGATCCAAACGCAGCTTGAATGGACCTTAGCCAAGAAGTGACTGCTCAGCATTTAGTAAAGCTTCATCTAAGGGAACCACAGAAAAAGCCAAACTGTTCCAGCAGTAAAAGTATCTGCCAGCAACATTTTTGAGAGTTCACCATCTGGGTCCTGCAGCCATCAATCAGTCTCAATGTGTCACTCCAGCTGTTCTTCAAGGCTCCTCGTGGTCAAGGTAGAGCAGTTGTGAGAAAACAAAACAGAAACATTGAGAGAGCACAAACAGCTGTTGAAAGCTCGAGTAAGTCAGCAGGCAAATAAAGCCCAAGTATTAAATAGCATGCAATTGCTTCACTAATCTGCAGAATTCAGATTGTCCATTTGCATGTCTGAAAATATCAGTTTTCCATACTACATATTGTTATTTTATTTGAATATTTAATTTTAGTAGATTGTTTGGGACATTTTTCATAAGTGCATGCATAAGTCCCTTTAACTTCTGTGGAGAAAAAGGTCTGTAAGTTTATTTTCTATCATATAGTGTCTATTCGCTCTAATCATTAGTTCTTACTGTGGCAAGCACTTGTTAAAATTTAGTCATGGTAGTGGAGATTTCAACTGGAGCTGAACTCTAAAAAAGTCTGCCATTGTGAATCTCACACCTGACAAAATTAGGGCCACATTCCAAAATGTGACCATGGTTGGAAATACTCCTATGGAAATGGAAATAATCTAAGTAGTAGCTTGACCAGGAACTGAGACAGGAAAACAAAGATGCAGTAGGAACTGCAGAAGAAAAGCTAGAAGAAGTAGGAACAGTTACTAAATTAGCAATTCAATATCTATGAGCGACAACATAAAGACAACCTGTCCCTGGCTGTGGGGAAGGCATGCAGAACTAGGGAAAGGAGAAGCTGATGGCTGAAATAGCATATCTGGCATCCTGAATGGATTCAAGTGTAGACAGTCAGAAATAAAAGCCAGAGCCGTAAGTAGCACTGCGAAAGTTTAGGCGGGGGAAAAAAAAGTGACTTGGTTTAGTAAACTTGAGAAACCAGAGAAGAGTTTCAGAGACTTAAGTGGAAAGTTGAACAGGCAAGGAAACGAGTTGATTTCTACTGCACTTTTAAAATGGAATTACAGGGGAATAGAGTGGGTTTTCTGTCCAAATATGGCTGATTTCTTTTTCTATCTATATTTCATTGCAAAATACCTCCAATATTTCTTTCACATTTTTAGGAGGTTTCAAATGCCTGTGTGGTGAAGACACTTTTTTTTTAAATAGTTGACCTTGATTTATCAATGATTTTAATAAAAAAGATGTAGTGGCGTCCAAGGTTTGTTCTACTATACAATTTAGATGTAATAATTTCCATATGATGGCTTTACTTAATGTCCAATTATAAATAGCCTTGCCCTGGAGTAGGAAAAGAGTGTTCTGTAGAAATAAAAAAATAATTATGATTACTATTTTTTTAAAGATATTAACAAGATCTTTTGTTTATTTTCCTTTTTAGCATTCAGAAAGATTTATTATATTATAATTATTCAGTACTCAATATCTACAAAGCTGAGTTGCAGATGGTAGAAACTGTGTAACAGTTCAACGTTCTCTGTTCTAGGTGTTTTAAACAAGTGTTTCTGTTTCAAGATTTTTCAATAAGAGAATGGTAATCATACAATCACCAAATCTGTTGGGTTGGAAGGGATCTCTTGATATCATCTAGTCTAACTCTGGTACATAGGACTGTACCATTTTTGTGCTATTGTTTCACATATTGCAAAACAAACTCAGGGCTTTAAGTTGAGGATAGAATGAGAGAATGAGAATGACACATATTTTAGGGAGTCATTAGAAATTCAGTAATTCCCTACTAAAGATTTTATTTGTTTTTCAGAAACAGGAGTTAATCTAATCTTTATAAAATTCTCTAGCTGCGTTTCTCTTGAGGCAGTTTAACAAGCAAGAAGCCTTAAAGCGCCATAGTGTGCATTTTTAAAACAGCTCATAAATGTTCTAGTAACTATCTCATGGAAGAAAAATACTGAAACCTGGGACGTTCAACCCAAAAAGTAATAAAACATGGAGTAGGCAATTGGAAGCAAAATGCTGGCAATGAAATTACGATCAGTGACTTCACTGAGGCCAAAATTTGAACCCAAACTGCCTCAGGAACTTCTCTGGAAAAAAAGAATGAAAACAAAACTCTGAAAGTTATCAAAACCCTTTACATGAGCGATCCAGACCTCAGTGCTGAATGCCTCACTCCATCCAGCAGAAAGTAGGATGCTCAGATACTTCAGAAGATCTAGATTGTGAAGGACAATGAGAAATCATAGAATCATAGAATGGTTTGGGTTGGAAGGGACCTTAAAGATCATCTAGTTCCAACACCCCTGCCACAGGAAGGGACACCTTTCCACTAGACCAGGTTGCTCAAAGCCCCATACAACCTGTCCTTGAACACTTCCAGGGAGGGGACATCCACAACTTCTCTGGGCAACCTGTTCCAGTGTCTCACCACCCTCACAGGAAAGAATTTCTTCCTAATATCTAATCTAAATCTACCCTCTTTCAGTTTAAAACAATTCCCCCTCATCCCATCACTACATCCCAAAAGACAAATGTAGGACCAGAGGATGGGAAAGACCTCAATGGCCTGTTGTTGCAGGCAGCCATGTCATAGCATGTCATAGCATTTCTTTTGCAAACTTTCATAAAACCTTTGGTGGTCTGAGCACAGTGAGGAGATCAGACTGTATCTCATGTCAAATGAGATTTTATAGGTGAGATTACCAGGTGTTCACCTGAGGTTGTGAGTGGAAGCTAAAGAAGAACACTGGATGTTACAACTTCAATTACTTTTTGGTAAAATACACTAAAACAACTGAAATGCATGTTTTTTTAAAAAAACAATAGACCTTTGTTTTAAGTATACTTCCAAAAGTATGATCATCACTCAAACTCATCAGAAAAAGAATATACTGCAAAAACTCCATGACATTTCAAATGGATTGGCTACTTTCATGAAGCTGTGATTTAATCTATTGTCACTGTTAACTAGTGTCTCACATAGGTACTTATTGGAGAGCAGAGGTATTCAATATAATTTAAAAGACAGTTTGGAACAGCAATAACTTTTACACACAAGTCATTTACCACTGGCAAAGAGAGTTTGTAATGTCTTTCTTATATCTGTGTAGTCTTTAGAATAAAAGTGGAAAAAGTTTTTGGCAAAAACAGGCAATAAAAATCTCCCTCACCATATAACAGATAAGCAGAACAGGCTCTTTGAGTGAAAGCCGTACAAGCACTTTACACGAGGAGGCATACGTACTATTGCATTTCAACTGAGTATCTTAGCTTTTGCCCACTACAAAGCTTGTATGCCTTGTGCTTCAGTATCACAAATATTGTCACCTTGATCAAAGTAATTGGACTGTATTCTGCCCAGCTGGGGTTGCTATCAGAGAGTAAAGCATACTTTTCATTGATTCCTGCTGATTTCATGTCAATATGAAAACATGACATAGAAATAATGACAATGCAGTGCATTATTATTTTGAAAAGAGCAGTCTGTCCACTCTTGTTCCTTCTGGGGTGGAAGAGTAACTAATGCATCCAAATAGAGAGGAGAAGATGGCACGAAATGAGTTTACATGTTAAATGGCATTTTACCTTGTCAGATTCCTTCATAAGTCATCAACTATTGTGTTCTCCTTCATACGTATTAACCCAGTCCCTGCAAAGAAAAAAACGTACCTGTTCAGTGAAAGAAAACGAAGGCTGAGAACACATATATTCAAAAATTGCCTGAAATGTTTATTTTCCGTGTTATATATAAACCGAGCACAGCATTGTGGGCTTACATGCATCTCACGCAGAAGTTACAAGGATTACTGTTGTTAAATCCCAAATCAGAACTAATTCTTTAAAATACTACTCTTCCCTTTTAATTCTTTAACATACTACTCTTTCCTTTTAATTTAATTAAATGCAAGCTTCATGACTCCCTTACAAGCCAAGATAATTAAAGCAAGACCTATATCTGTCAGTGAATCTCAGAAATGTTTTAATGAGTGGATAAGAACCATTTGTAATTAACATGCTAATTGCTTGTATGCAAAAGGCCTGTTGTTCGAGTAGTTTAAAAAGTGCTTGAAAACAATTTGTGTGCCTTCCCTCTTAAGCAGACTAAACATTTCCACTTGCAGTCTTATTTACATTATTAATTTGCTTAGCAAATATTTTTTAATACCTAGTGCAAACAGAAGGAGTGGAAGCCTTGTTTGGAGAGCTCTTGTGAAGAGTGTTATTTGCTCCAGTTCAAGCAGATGAGCAGACAATCAGACTGAAACGTGAGTTTTTCAGGCACATAATAGACCCTTGGCTTATCAAAGCCTCTTATCTGATTGGAAAAAAATCAAAGGTAAACTTTGCCGCTCACGGAATTAAAAGACAAATGAGATGTCATAATTATCAAAGTGGCTAATTTAGAAAATTAAGCTATTCACATAGGTGACATAATTGCTTGTCACAATCACTCTTTTGCTCATTAGCCTTCTCTTCAGCACCTACCATGCAGTGGAACATTCTTTAGTCTTGGAAAATATTGCCTATACTGTAAACCCTTAATAGCATAGCCCCTGAAATTAACACAAAAATACATTTAACACCATCATTGATAAGATATATTTGTCTGATTCTCTGTTTGATCATGTCTCATACTGCAAATTTTGTATTGTGAATTTTGAGTATTTTACTGGGTCTTTTTCTAGCTTCTCTTAAAATTACACAATTTAAAATTAATCAGCTAATTATGATGGAGGACTTAATAAGCCAGCACGCCATATGCAAATTATTTTGGCAGGATTATGCTTCCATCACACAAGGCAGCTTTAACATATAAGCATTATGAGGTATATAATTATTGTGGCTAGAAGATTAAATTGTCCTCCTAAATTGTGAATGTATAGGAAAAATATTTTTATCCCCTATAGAATATTGTGTCTTTCTAACATTTAATGGCTCATTTTATGTTTGTTTTCAGTCAATTTAAAATAACACCCCAAATATTATTTCATGTAAGAAAGTAATTTTCAAGAAGTAGTTACACTTCCCTGACAATCATATTGTTTATGAGTCAGCAAGTACAGAAATTATTAAAGACAATTTCTGAGAAAGGAAATGAGTCTGGTTTGCTATGCGGGTTTCAAGGCATGATATTGTAAATGGGCAAGGTTAAACATTTTGGATTAAAAACATGACTGTGAGATTGATTAGGGTCCTACAGTCTTGTAAAGTTGGCAGAACATAGCTGACATGACTTATAGTTTGCTGAATTCAGAGAGATTACATTGATGTCATTCATTTGAAGAGATAGTTCATCCTGGATGCATATAGTGAAGCTGTCAGCCATGTGTTTCACAAATAGTCATGTGACTAACATGTTTTGATTAGACTAACACTGAACCAGACCATCGAATGGGTCATGTGTCTGAAGCGCTGGGACGTGCTAAAGTCAAAGCATGCGTTTAAAAACAAGGAACAAAAATTGGAAAAGAAAATAAAGCCACACACCCAAACTAATCTTGTAAAGATTTCTGTGTGCCACTCCTCTGAATATTTGACATACTTAACATATGCAGTACTGAAACTCATATCTTATAGCAAGCAATTAGGCTTCTGACTATAATAAAAGGAAGTTAATGTATCATTAGCTTAATTATAAACAATATTGAATTTGCTCTGTATAAACAGACTCCTATACAGTTCTGCATGAATGTTCTTATTTAGAAATAGGGTCCATCCTGCCCTTCTCAAGCCACAGTTGGGCAGGATTTCAAGCCAGCACTCCCAGAAGGGAATTGGCTTCAGCCAGTTCCTCAAAAGTGAATGAAAAGCAAGAGGTCCTACTTCCAAGAAAAGGACCTTCTTAAATGGACCATGGCAGGCTTCAGAATACCTTCTTGCTTTAGAAAATGATGTTAGGATTGACGCTTCTGGGTTTATTGAGCCTGACAGCATCCCAGTTGTGTGCACTTGGCTCATTGCAGGGGTAGTCACTCTGCTTCAGCCTTTCTGCCCAGAAGGAGTAGGTGGTGCTCCAGCCTCCTTAGTCCCCCAAACAAGTGTTGGCACCGTCCCTTTCCCCCAGTCTGCTCTATGGTTTGCTACCTTCTCAAGAGGATTGTTTTTTTTCTGTTTTTTTCAGTTCATTCACAACAAAGAAGGCAAGATTTCTAAACTAACTTTTTAAACACATTCCCACTGTTCATATGCAAAAAGAGCTATTTACAGGTCTATACAAAGGCAGCAAAATCTGCACATAAAACATCTGGCTTAATTTCCTCTCCACTATGAAAGTCCTTTGACTTTCCCACCCTTTTTTTATCCCCACATCCTTTTGATCCTCACAGTCTCATCTTCTCCTCAACTTCAGGTTCTCTCTGCTTGTCCAAAGCCCTCCTTCTTTAGTTTAGATCCCCTGGCCTAGAGAGCCAAAAGGCCACTCTCATTTTAAACAGTTCTGTTTAAAACAACTTTTTCTTCTACTTTCCTGCTTTGTGTTGTTGCTTGCATCCAGCTGACAGAACAGCTGTGTTCTCAATCCCAAGGGCAGGCATGACATGTTAACTCCCATGCCAGTTAATATCCACAGCTATCTCTGCAGGCTCTATGACTTGCTCAAGTCAGCCTTTTGTCATACTCACTGTTTTCCAAGGCACTTATCCCATGCTAACAACTTTTTCAGTTGTCCTCTAGCTGCCTCTGGATAAAGTATGTGATACGTGACACAGATCCTGCCAGAAACTCCTAACATTCATGGTTATAGTTACATGAAGGGTTCATAAAGTTAGAATTTGTAAGTTATGCATAAATTTCTAGACTGTCACAGGGAAGAATAAATATTAAGCATCTACTATTTCTCTAGAAGGCATTTTCTTACAGTAAATATTTCCCATAGCTATCTGTCTGGTTTAAGGGAGAAGGAAAGGAGGTTGAAGATTCAAGACTGTTCTGCTAACTTATCCTTCCATCACCTGCCATGAGGAGGGTTATCTTCTGATCTCATTTACTGCATCGCGAATTTCTGGTGCAATTTCTTTGAAGCTCAGCCTCCACTGGTTTAGCAGATTGTGGACACTGGCCAGCAGTGTTAGATTTGAAAATATCAACACTGACTCTCAGAACTGTCACTTCATTCAATGGCAGGCACAAAATAGTTACGTGACAGACACAAGTGACAGTCAGCCACCATAGGAAGTGGAAAACATCTAATCTTTTTCCTTTGATATAGCATTTAGTATTGGGAGCAAGCTTTCTTCTTCAGCTTAAAAGAAAAATGCTGATTTGAACATCTGCAAATGCTTTACAAAACAATCAGGCCTAAATAATCAATAAGGATGCCCTTTGTGATTTGGTGACTTGTTTTGGCGCTGTTCCTGTGATAATTTTGGATCAAAAGAATTGCATTTAGATGGCACTTAGGTTGTGCTTTTGGTAGAAGGTGGATATTACCATCATGAGAGTGCATGTAAACTGAAGATTAAGTAATTTGTTTTATCTGTCCTTTTAGAGTAACAAATAACATAAGTCTATTTTACAGGGATCACAGAATTATCACCTAAGAAAATGAAGACTAAAGTATCACGACTGAAAATGGTTCCCAAATACACAGCGCTGTCCTCTAGAGCCTGTGTTTAATACTAAATAGCCCACAGTTCGTTAACTAATAGGTTAATTCAGGAATTCATCTTGTGGGAGAGCTGATTCCAAGAACAAGAATACCTCCCTGTGTACCTGTAATGTAGTCCATACAGTGATAACATCCAAACAAAAGAGTAAGCTGTCTCATGCTGGCTGTTGAGGAAAAAATGTACACATCTTGCACATCTCTGTCTCTGCTAACTCATGCTTGCAGTTCTGCACTGGATCAGCCATAGTCAGTTTTTCTCACAATACTTCTGAAAGAGAGCTGTCAGTAGGCAAAAGCAAAGTTTCCCTCTCTTCCTTTCTTCCCACAAACTTCCCTATCAAAGTATTTAGGGTGAGAGGTATGTCATACACCTGACTCAGTAGCTGGCCTTTTAGAGCTCTCTCTGCAAGCTTCTCCCTTCTCTTAACAAGTATTTTTTAATTACTGAGCTAAGTCTACTTTCATTTATTGTAGTGTATATCTGAACTAACTTTACTAAATGCATTGCACCACTCTGGTGACCTTTGAATCACTGAAATTATTGAACATGAACATAGCAACAGTGTTTGGAGGGAAAGATGACTCAGCCCCACTGCAGTTGTCTCTGCATCAGAAATACCATGATACCATGGTCCATAAATTTTTTGCATGTAATCTCCTAACAAATCACAAAGCAGGAATGAAAGATGAACTCAGATGAATAGTGGAAGTAAAGACAGGAAACAAAAGGCCCATGGAATCCATTTCACTAACACTTGAAGGCCTGTGTACACTGAGGTACAGCTCATTAGTGTTATGCTTATTATGAGTGAAACTGTCAAGGTTGGACAGAATTCAGAGATCATTTATATTTCTCAAAGAACTAGAGTGGCATACAAGGCTGAGGAGCTGAAATGTCATGTATTTCCCAACGAAGGTTCACCAGACAGCGTGGAGTGATGGACAGACCATTCTCTAAGAGAGTCAAGGTACTCAAAGTACCCAGGAGTAGGAGCTGGAAAACCACATTGTTCCTAGAAGGTTACAGGTGCATTAGGAAGCTGGAAGAAACAGAGGCAGTTTTTGGAGGGAGGACTGTAATATATGTGACCCCCTTGCTGCCTTTCAGCTTTTTGCCAGCTACAACCTGATTATTCAGAATATTTTATCCTTTCTTACCAGTTAAGTTTCCTTTGCATGCATTTTTTATACCACGTTTCCTCATTATGAGTCAAGTGCAGCACTTGCCCTAACGTGGCTCAGGCTGGCAACAAGCAAACTTCCCATGGGCTGCTAATCTAGATCTCCTGTCTTTTGATATTCTTTTCTTTGTCACAAAAATGTCTCAAGCATCTTAGCAGTCAACAAGAATCTGGAAGCAGGTGTCGATTTCCTCCTCTTCCAGTGTCAGAAATTATCATCTAGATGGCATGTTGTCTATAGAGATCAAGTTAAATCAAACTGAGAGTTGGCATTTCTCTCTTCCACTAGACCTGCAATGAGACAAGGTCTGTTGGAATGATACATACACCACATGTGCTGATCCTAGGTGAGGAAGCTTAGCTTCACAGGCAGGACTGTTTAAAGAGCTGGACCCAAAAAGTTATATGTAGCTATAGTTCATCATTCTGTGGTTAAGTGAAGAAGGCTCAGTGAATGTTGAATGAGAAAGTTACGAGAAGTGTCTATGGAGACACTGAAGCAGCTGAAAAGCTAACTGAAAGTACAGTGTCTCCTCTTCACCCTTTCCCAAAGCCCAGAAGAGGGTACTTTGGACAAATTTCCTGATGAATAGGATAGCTTTTGGATAGCTTTTTTTTGTCCTTGGCATTGCACAAATGAGAGGGACATGTCTTCTGTGTAAATACTCTTCTCTGGTCTTTGTTTTGACATTTACTCCAGTTTAATCAACTAGGTTTTAAAGCACATTTGCTTTGATTAAATCTGGGATTGGCCTTGCAATAAAGATAGTCTCTCCAGTGGCTCATTTTGGAAACCCCCTGAACAGTGATCAGATATATTTATGATGCCCTTTAGCTGTGTGTTTGATTTCCTTGACATAAAAAGGGGGAGAGGGGAAAAGAGCTCCTGACTCTTTAAAGGTTTCTGTGGTTGTTATTGCTGGCCTGCAGCCACACATTCTCTTACATGGTGGATCAAAGACACCAACACTGTGAGAGCTAGTCAATACAATACAGGCACTACTTAAACATATTGCTCAAAACATTCCTTTTTGTTTTTTTAAAGGGTCACATTCTGGAGACAGTTTATGTTATTACTTATATGAAACACAGTAATTTTTTGTACTCTGACATGTCCTTGCATTTTTTCCTGAGGAAAAAAAGGAAGCTTTGATAGCATCCTAAATACGAGTGAATAAAATAGTTAAGTACATTATGTTTTATTAACTGTCTTTGTTGTAGTTACTTGAACCAGCTTTTTTTCCTCTTGCTCATTCTCAACATTATGATGTAGAAAGCTGGAGATCACAGAGTTAAATAGTAGCCTATGTGGGGTCCTTATTTAGAAGGAAAAGGTAGTTGTTTTGATGTAGGTCTCTTAGCAACTAGAAATTTAGCTCTTTGTTTATTATGAAACACTTCAATTTTGAAGGAAAGAATTTACATTTCTCATTTTAGTTGCTTTCCTTGTCTTCTTCTCCATCTGCCTTGATGGAGCCTAAAACAAAATAAAAAAAAAATTTTTCCATATATGAGTTACAATATTTTTGAGTGACAAGAAAATCTTACTACTTACTATTAAGAGATTTTTTTTTTGTTAATGGTAGTTTGAAGGATCAGTTCCTCCAATGTCTAGCACTTTTAAAAAAGAAAAGTATAATTTTTGTTCTAAATAAATTTTACAATTTATGTTTTGTAGTGACATAGATTTAGTATAAGCTACTATTTTAAGGTATGATTGATAAAATCAATGAAAGCAAAGTATCTTAGTGCACAATATTACGCAATTAAGATGATAAACTACACTATTTTCTACTGAGCCTTCAAACAGGTTAGAGTACTGGCATGTTTAAACACTTGATGGAATTTTGTCCTAAACTGAACCCTGCGTATGAGCTAATGTATCTTCCTGATGCAGTAAAGACTGCCTTTGTGTTTGAAACTAACATTTTGATAGAAAATTACTGTTTATTTTGCAGAAAAATCTACTTATATCTATTGACTAATAAAACCAAGAATGTAACTTATAGTTCCTTCCATTGAGATGAGATGGCCTAATCACTGTTTTAGCTGAAGGAAGTGAAGAATAATTTCATATGAGAGAGGGTAACTTGTGAAAAAGAGCACAAAATATAAGAGTTCAAAAGTACAGAGTCTTCATCAGTGCTTCTCTGAGGATCCAGGTAAGACCAGAGGGTCTTAACTGAAGAGGGGGACAGGGGGAATGCTGTGCTCTGGGGAAAAACAGTCCCAAGTATACTCAAGTGGTGGGAAAACTGAGGAAAGAAGAGCATGTGTACTTGTTAATCCTGCTTGTGATATGGTTATCAATTGTACAGAGAAGGATGGCATCACAGAGACATGGTGGGATGACTCTGATGACTGGAGCGTTGGAATGGAGGGATACAGGCTTTTTAGG
Organism: Nyctibius grandis; assembly: GCF_013368605.1. Classification (NCBI taxonomy): domain Eukaryota; kingdom Metazoa; phylum Chordata; class Aves; order Nyctibiiformes; family Nyctibiidae; genus Nyctibius; species Nyctibius grandis. Next base: position 23,355,171 of record NC_090664.1, on the reverse strand, counting down.
AAGGACAGGCAGGGGAGACGAGGAGGGGGTGTTGAGCTCTATGTCAATGATCAGTTTGAGTGCACGGAGCTCTGTCTGGGGATGGAGGAGGAGCTGACGGAAAGCTTATGGGTCAGGATTAAAGGGCGGGCAGGGATGGGAGATGTTATAGCGGGCGTCTGCTACAGGCCACCTGACCAGGATGGCCAAGAGGATGAGGGCCTCTACAGATAAATGTAGCCTCACGTTCACAGGCCCTTGTCCTCATGGGGGACTTCAACCACCCTGACATCTGTTGGAAGGACAACACAGCTAGGCACAAGCAATCCAGGAGGTTCCTGGAATGCAGGGATGACAACTTCCTTCTCCAAGTGATAGAGGAGCCAGCGAGGAGAGGTGCCATGCTGGACCTTGTTCTCACCAACAAGGAGGGGCTGGTGGGGGACGTGAAGCTCAAGGGTAGCCTTGGCTGCAGCGACCATGAAATGGTGGAGTTCAAGATCCATAGGATAGCAAGGAGGGTGCGCAACCAGCTCACCACCCTGGATTTCAGGAGAGCAGACTTCGACCTCTTCAGGGACCTGCTTGGGAAAGTCCCTTGGGATAAAGCCCTGGAGGGAAAAGGGGCCCAAGAAAGCTGGTTAGTATTCAAGGACCACCTCCTCCAGGCTCAGGAGCGATGCATCCTGACAAAGAGGAAGGCAGGCAAAAAAGCCAGGAGGCCTGCATGAATGAACAAGGAGCTTCTGGATAAACTCAGGCACAAGAAGGAAGCCTACAGAGGGTGGAAGCAAGGGCAGACAGCCTGGAAGGAATACAGGGAAATTGTCTGAGAAGCCAGGGACCAGGTTAGGAAAGCTAAAGCCCAGATAGAATTAAATCTGACCAGGGATGTCAAGGACAACAAGAAATGCTTCTATAGGTATGTCAGTGACAAAAGGAAGACTTGGGAAAATGTGGGCCCTCTCCGGAAGGAAACAGGAGACCTGGTTACCCAAGATATGGAGAAAGCTGAGGTACTCAACGACTTTTTTGCCTCAGTCTTCACTGGCAAGAGCTCTAGCCTCACCACCCAAGTCGCAGAAGGCAGGGACTGGAAGGGACTGGAAGGATGAAGAACCACCCACTGTAGGAGAAGATCAGGTTCGAGACCATCTAAGGAACCTGAAGGTGCACAAGTCCATGGGACCTGATGAGGTGCATCCACAGGTCCTGAGGGAACTGGCGGATGAAGTTGCTATGCTGCTATCCATCATTTTTGAGAAGTCATGGCAGTCTGGTGAAGTTCCCACTGACTGGAAAAGGAGAAACATAACCCCCATCTTCAAGAAGGGGAAAAAGGAAGACCCGGGGAACTACAGGTCAGTCAGTCTCAACTCTGTGCCTGGCAAGATCATGGAGCAAATCCTCTTGGAAACTATACTGGGGCACACGGAAATCAAGGAGGTGATTTGTGATAGACAACATGGATTCATTAAGGGCAAATCATGCCTGACAAATTTGGTGGCCTTCTATGATGGGGTTACAGCACTGGTGGATAGGGGAAGAGCAACTGAGGTAGTCTACCTGGACTTGTGCAAAGCATTTGGCACTGTCCCACACGACATCCTTGTCTCTAAATTGGAGAGACATGGACTTGATGAATCACTTGGTGGATAAAGAATTGGCTGGATGTTTGCACTCAAAGAGTTATGGTCAACGGCTCAATGTCCAAGTGGGCACCAGCGATGAGTGGCATTCCTCAGGGGTCGGTATTGGGACCGGTCCTGTTTAACATCTTTGTCAGCGACATGGACAGTGGGATTGAGTGAGCCCTCAGCAAGTTTGCTGACGACACCAAGCTGTGCGGTGTGGTGTGTTCAACACGCTGGAGGGAAGGGATGCCATCCAGAGGGATCTTGACAGGCTTGACAGATGGGCCTGTGCAAACCACATGAAGTTCAACAAGGCCAAGTACAAGGTCCTGTACATGGGTCAGGGCAATCCAAAGCACAAATACAGGCTGGGTGGAGAATGGATTGAGAGCAGCTCTGAGGAGAAGGACTTGGGAGTGATGGTTGATGAGAAGCTCAACATGAGCCAGCAATGTGTGCTTGCAGCCCAGAAGGCCAACTGTATCCTGGGCTGCATCAAAAGCAGCGTGGCCAGCAGGTCGAGGGAGGTGATTCTGCCCGTTTAGTCCGCTCTTGTGAGACCCCACCTGGAGTACTGCGTTCAGCTCTGGGGCCCCCAACATAAGAAGGACATGGAGCTGTTGGAGCAAGTCCAGAGGAGGGCCACGAAGATGATCAGAGGGCTGCAGCACCTCTTCTATGAAGAGAGGCTGAGAGGGTTGGGGCCCTTCAGCCTGGAGAAGAGAAGGCTCCAGGGAGACCTCATAGCAGCCTTCTAGTACCTGAAGAGGGCCTACAGGAAAGCAGAAGAGGGGCTTTATACAAGGACAAGTAGTTACAGGACGAGGGGGAATGCTTTTAAACTGAAAGAAGGTAGATTTAGATTAGAAATTAGGAAGAAATTCTTTACAGTGAGGGTAGTGAGACACTGGCCCAGGTTGCCCAAAGAAGTTGTGGCTGCCCCCTCCCTGGCAGTGTTTAAGGCCAGGCTGGATGAGGCTTTGAGCAACCTGGTCTAGAGGAAAAGTGTCCCTGCACGTGGCAGGGGTGCTGGAACTAGATGATCTTTAAGGTCCCTTTCAACCCAAACCATTCTATGATTCTATGATTCTGTGTCTAGGTATCTGCTCCTTGGGCTTTAAGTGACCAGATTATGAGCCTGTATTTCAGTAAAGGACTTATCCAGTTTGTGTTTAGGATCAAAGGAAAGCGGTGGTGCTGCAGCCTAACTAGAAGGAGGATAGTTCAGCCAGAAGTAGTGGTGGCGAGGTCCAGGACTTGATTTTATATTTTTTCTTTTCCCAAGCTGATGATACAGAAGGAAGATTCCATCTGTCCATGTGGCACTTTTTGAATTAGACAAGTCACACATTTGCATACAATAAAACTTGCGCTTTTGTATTGTAATACTGAAAATATTACTTTCTAAGGCTTAATAAACTTATGATAACAATTGTAAATGATATATAGTTGCCATTGATCATCTACTTGAAACTTATGGTGTGCATGTGCGTGATCAAGCAAATAGTTACCTGAGTAGCCATAATTAGTCCCATTAGCCCATTAATTTCATACCCTTGAAGATGGAAAATTTACACAAGTAGAGTTTTGGGGACTGGGTCTAGTGTTGGTGTTCATACTGATCTGCTGTTCAAAAACACAAGCCGTTAAGAATAGTATGTGGACATATTACTAGAGTTTTTATTATTTCATTATTTGTTCTTTTTTATTAGAGGATATTATGACCATGTTATTAAAACAAGATCTATTAATGAACAATTTAAATCATTTTATGATTTTTTTTTTAGTCAGAAACCAAATATTTAGTAGTAATAACATCTCTGAAATTTTCACGTAGCCTTTCTAAAAACTTCTTTCCTACGACTAAAGTAAATTCCAAATTATTTGAATAGATTATATGGTATTACAGAAATAGCTAGATGCCATAATGACAGTTGCACTCTCTCAATACACAATTTCAGAGGTAGCTTGTGGAGATGCATTTCTTCTATTTTGCCATTCATTTACTTATTTAAATGACAAATCAAAACCTTCCAGACTTTCCATCTTCCTTACACAGATTTTTTTTTTTTTCTATAGTTTAGAGATGTTGGCTATAGGCCATGTTCCTGAAAAAAGAAATATCTGCTGGTACCTTAGTTTCCTAATGACATGCCTGAATGAGATCAGGTATATGTGAGTTGGGTTTTGCCTTCGTTTAGCCCACATCCAAGGTTAAACATTAGCAGTTTTTCTCTCACCCCATGTCCCTTCCCCAACCGAGGAAGGAAATTGGGAAAAAGAGGGAGATTTGTGGGTTAAAATTAAACAGATTTAATAAAATAAAGAAACCAATATAAATGCTAACACAAGCCACACAAAATTACACCTAGCTACAGAGTTGCAGCATGTTGCCCAGGAACAGCAACCATCAGCAATGGGAGAGGGAGAGGGAGAGGGAGAGGGAGAGGGAGAGGGAGAGGGAGAGGGAGAGGGAGAGGGAGAGGGAGAGGGAGAGGGAGAGGGAGAGGGAGAGGGAGAGGGAGAGGGAGAGGGAGAGGGAGAGGGAGAGGGAACAACCCCACCTCTTCTCAGCAAGCCCTCCCTTTTATAGTGAACTTGATTGTTAATGTTATAGAATACACCTGTAGGCCAGCCTGGGTCAGCTGAGCTGCATTTAGCTGCTAATGGCCCTGATCACCATGGCTGGCCACAAACTGAAACAAAATCCCAGTGAAACCAGGACAGGTTTAAAAGGTGCAGGAAAGGCTGAAATTCTTAATAAAAAGCAAAAATAGCAACACAATTTCTCTTGTGTCCCACTATCTTCTCCTCCAGTTGAAAGATTGCTTGTGGGATACTTGCAATACTTGGGTGGTGTCTCCAGTTTTGAAAAGTCAGCTTGAGGCTGTCAACACGAAAATCTAGTTGTGTGTACAGCCATTGATTGGCTTTCCCAATGAATGCCTGATTAGGTGTTACACTCCCCATTCTAAATAATTGACCCAATCAGAAAGTTTGTTTGGCACATTCTATATCTGGCAAGACTGGGTCCTCTAGAAAAGGAAAATGCTATTAGTTCGAGAGACTGTGTAATATAAAAGGAATTAAAAATTAGCTAGTGAACATAGATATAGCAAAGAGCAAACTCCGCTGCAACAAAAATGTCAGAAGCATGTGACGAATGCCTCCAGCCATCTGCTCCCCATGACTAGATTTAAAGCTGTTTTGGCCAACAATATGGTCAGTTAACCTTCTGGCCAGGGTATTTCCAGCCAATGGCAAGTTGCCTTAGTGGGACTGGAGGGTGCCATGGGCCAGCCGAGGCAGCGTGGGTCTGTCCTGCACCATGGGCAAGGGCATTCCAGCTTTGAGTCCTGAACAGGCTCCCAAAAATTGCATCCTGGCATTGTCATAGCAGCTAATGTTTGTCTAAGTGTTGTTTTACAGAGCATAGCACAGAGTAGCTTTTGCTTGTTGCCATTAAACAAAACGTACTCCATCTATAGTTCTCGTTCAGTAAAAGAAAGAAAAATGGTGTAATCTGTTTCCAGTTGCTAAAAGATCTTGGTTAATTATATTCTTCCAAAATGTAAATTAAACATTCAATAATGACTCTGATGAATGAAAGCAAAGAATTTTATCTTTTCAATAATTTTATCATCAGGTATGTCCACATCAGTTTAATCTAATATGCAATTAATTCATTCATATATCTGTGCAATTAATTAATTTGTATATCCAGTTCTCAGATTCTTCATCAATAACCTCTAGGAGGTCTACAACTAGGTTTCTGTTACTGAAACATCCGCAAAATTAAAACTGTGATGCTTACCGAAGTCTTCATGACAATGGCTGATAACCCACCGGTTTGATACAGCAGTGAAAATGGAGACATGCAGCCTTCACAGGGTGACTCTCATCTCCCAGTCTTGCTGGGGGTCCAATACAAGCATGCAGATTTTTTAGGCAGTGCTCATTTAGAAAGGCAAGGTATGTTCTATACATGGTTAAACCAAACCCAGCTCTAATGTCGTGTTGTCTCCTGTTGAAAGACGTAGGATTTGATCCTGCTCTGGAAGTTGTTTTTCTACTACTTGTTGTAAAACTGAATGTCTGCCACACTGAAGTTCCTAGGCACCTTCTTTAGCTTTACCAGCTTTGGTTGGTGGAAATGGCTGAAACGTACAGTTAAAAAGTAAGTTGAGCATACCCTTTTAAGTACTTAACCGAAGTCTTCAGGCTTTGCTTTTCTCATTTTAAATAAGTTATATTCACAATTAAGTCTCATCTTATAACTTTTTACAATATAATTTATTTGTGCAAAAGCTGTTACTAGCTTTCTGATCTCTTGGACACTTGTACTTACTTGAAGTTTATTGTCAGTCTTCCCATGAGTAATGGAATTAATGAACTAATATGATAAAATACTGTTTAATGGGACAGCATGTATCTTTCTTCTATGAATACTGTATTTCATCCACACTACACATTCATCTGAACCATTACAGATTAACTGGTCCCCTTTTACATTAGTTCATAGATGATGCAAGATGTGCTCTCATACAAATAAAAAAATGCCAGACAAATGGGAGAAATCATGGCCCTGGCAATCCTTCTGATGAAAATAGGCCAAGATTTCACCCATAATTACTCTGCAGAGTTCACACCTAAACTGTTTATCTTTTCAGGAATATGTATGGTCTATGCAGTAGAAATGACGGAAGTAGTCCAAAAGCTCTGCGGTTAGCACTCATGTTGCTGAAATTTTGGTGATTCATGTGACTATCTTCTAACTCGATGAAGTTGATTCTCCTACACTTTTCAGACTAATGCTAGGTGAAGCAAAGGCAGCCCTTAAAACACAGCGAATCTCATAGGGGAGCCAGCTGTTGTTCAGCATTATTTACTCAATTAAAATGTTGAATGCATAGTCGAGTCACTTTAGTGCAAACAGCCATTCTCCTGAAAATCTCGTATCATTCACTACTTGTTAGTCCCTATCTGTTCTAAAGAGCTTTAGAAAAATAAATATGATATAAGGCCAATGAATCACACATGTCCATTAGGATAATAGACAAGATTAGTGGATAATTCACCCAATGAACTGAAGTGTATTACCATAAACTCTCTGGCAAATAGTGACAAACAATACAAATAAATGAAAAAAACAGAAAAAATATCTGAACAATTTTATTCTTTTATACAGGAACTGAATTTGTGTAGGCTCAGAAGTATCTTTATTTTATTACTCCTCCATGAGGAATGAGGAATATCTCTGACACTATACAATCATAATAACAGTCTGAAATGCTTTTAAAATTACAATCAGTTTTTAAACCAAGCTGTGAGATAAACAATTATCTTCCTTTACAGATGGGTAAACTAAGGCACAGAGGAATTAAATAATGGCTCAGCCTCATCCACAATCATTTCAGTTCTCTTTCCTACAGAAAAACACAAAGAAAGCAGTTTTGTTCTGTATTGGCACATATTATACACAACCAAAATTGCATGCTTGCTGCAGGTGCAATTTTTAAATTGTTCATAAAATCTAACAAAAGATGTGATGTTATACATACAAATTTCTGTATTTCATATGAATCCTCATTCCTATACTTCAAAATACCCTCAGCGCATAAGGCAGGCACAGAAAATCTATGTAGCTGCACAACCTACAACTTCATGATTTGAAGCATCTTAGTGTACAGAATAAGAGTCTCTCCCAGTCTAGGAAACCTCACTCCAATCAGTACTGGGTTGGGCTACACTCAGAGTTCATTAATTAGAAATTTGAAAGCCCAAAGCACTCTTACAATGCTAAATTTCATCTAATGACTCTTCCTCATGACCAGCCATACATTGATTTGAGGGAGTTCCTAGGACAAAGTGGATTTTCAGAGTTCTAATCCTTTGTCTAAACCATGAAAGTTTAGCTAATACTATAAGAGTAGGAGCTTCAGATCAACTTTGGTTCCAGCACCAGTGTGATTCTGTCTTCTCAGGAGAAAAATTGTAAAATACGACTGTCTTAGTTCGTAGAGTTCCTTTCTTCTTGTTAATATACTAAATTACTAAGGCTACATAGTTGAAACCTGGGACATCTCTGCACCTTCCTATGTCTTTGTTCGTTAATTTTATGAGGAAACACATTCAGTGTCTGATTAAGTGGTCATTAATCATTGATGAGTATGAAACACATTCTTCTAGTAGTTCATTGCCTCCCCTATTTCATGTGTGATAATAATATTCTAAATCCTGGCACAGCTGAAGTATAGACAATTTGTACACGTCCATGTAAGTAGAGATACACATGCTAAAGACAAGCCTGTTGTTTATGTGGTAGAACTAGCAATGAGTTATGGCTCCTAAGAAACAGAACATCATGTTTCTTTCTCCAAAGAATAGGATTGGCACAGACCTTTGTAATACAGGAACCTATTTCTCATGAAATGAAAATGAATAATTTACAGCATTCCTAATCACACAGAAAATGCCTTGTGTGAAACGCCCCATATGTGTTAAGAGATTATGGATTTGATAGTGTCATTCTATGAACAGGCACAAAAAATATAGTGACTCGATTCAAGGGTTTAACAGAGAGAGAGAGAGAAAAAAGAACAAGCACTGTAAGGTAAAACCTTGCTATATGGCCAGTTTGGAGTGAATAGGGTTTTACATGACAGAAGCTTGAAAAGGCTTGCATTTAGAAATTCATGAGAGGTTTTAAAAAAAGTCTAGAACATATTTTAGTATTAATGTACTAAAGTGCAGTTGAAATTTAAGTGAAATTATGGAATTATATTATTTTCATTTGGTTTGCCTTACTAAATGACAGACTTCATCCTAACTTGCTGAAAGACTTCCCAACATTTCATTCTTTTGGGTGAACCAGAACAAGATTTACAATTGAGCATAAAGACTATGAAAATTGCTGGCTATTTCTAGTTTAACAGACACATTTCACTCATTTCAAACGATTTTTTTCCTGATTTTAGGTTCGTTCAGAATGTAAACTCTGTGAAAACAGGAATGGGAAATGCTTCATTCAGGCCAAAATAAGTGTGGACACAAGCCCACACAAGACACAAGGGCTTCCGAAGAAACCATGCCATTTCTAAGCCTGACACTGTTCTGACATTGCTATGAATTCTGAAGTTATTTAGTAATACCCAAAATTTCCAGGTAGGTCCTTACTAGTTAGTAAGAAATAGTTCCTTGAAACCACCCACAATGGCTTTATACACAGTCCTACTCACTGTGGGTAGCTTTCATATCAAAATCTAGAATGTATATATTAGAAGACTTCTTACCCTTTAAAAATCTCAGTCGGTGCATTTGGTTATTTCATGAAGGTCTTTTGTTTTACTGCCCTCCACCTCACAAGACAGTTGTGAAACCAGTCTGCTGTGAGTTAGTTGTTAGCAAAAGCATTCTAAAGATAAGTGGCAAGCATTAATATTGGATGCATTAATATTTGTACAAACATTGAGTAGAAAAGAAAGGAAAGAGGAAATAAATTAACTGACATCTAGATCAACTGGTTTAGATCTTGATGAGTTTATGAAATGAATTACAATTCTTCATTTGCAAGATTATTTAAGATCAATCTTTCTGGACATAATTACCATCTGATTAATATGAATAAACTAAGCAGAAGAACAGACATGATAATTTCCTTTCATTTTATTACATGGATGATCATTGTTTCAATGTCAAACAAAATTAAGCTTTGGCCTTAAAAAACTACATAGCAATCTTAGCATGCATTTAGGATGATAATTTTATGGGGTTTGTTTGGCTGATGGTCCATTTTTAAATAATGTCATGTGCATCTTTAATGTCTTGTGAAAACCTTGATGACAAATATCGACACTAGGCTGTGCTTTAATACTGTCAGATTTTTAATTTCAGAAAGTGTAAACATTGCCAAGTTTTGAAGGTCTAAACCAAGGATACCGACATAATTTTCAAAGGCATGGGTAATACCTCAGCACCTCCCTCCAACATAAAACCCAGAGGTCTGACACAAGCAAACCTCTCTATAATCCACTTCATGCATAACAATTCTGTTCCACATCCTTCCTGGTTATTCGTGAGCCCACACAACGAATTATGTTTTGCATATGAGGTTCGGGTGATGTATTTTATTGCTGATACTGTTTCACCTGTATTTAGTTCCAGTGACATGGAAAACACTGCAACCAATTGTCCTTATTACAGTCCCTGTGCATTTCTCCCCAGTGCACTTGCACAGGGGGAAGATGTGAGCATGGAGTGTACTTAACTGCCAGGCTGAATGGCTCTGTAATGTAGCTTCAGCCTGGCATAAATTAAGCTGTCATTTTTTTGGCAGCAAGTCCAGAGAGACGATTTTCCTGTACTGTAACATTTGAAACAACAATTTTCTGGCTCCAGCAGTAACTGACAGTTCTGTGTGATACATGCTCAACGTTTGTGCTTCAGGGGGCTGCAGCTGGAAAAAACCTTCGGGGTAAGGTATTGTCTTTATTAGCAAATCGAGCTTGCAGTCACAGAACACTAACATTTCCTAACTTTTCAAAGAGCCTGTCACTCACACCCTAAAAAATTGTAGTTAAAATTTACTAGGTTCCATCAAGGTATTTATCTGTGTGCTTATACGCAAAACACTATTTTTGATAATGACTTCAGCCCTACTTTCATTAGGAAGATTGCTTACCCAGAGAGAGCTGGCCACCGGCATTTTATTGGCGACATGTACCAAGATGATGGCTTGAAGGACAGCCAGGTTTGGAAATGATCTTGGAATGCTTGGCCAGATTCAGACTGGTGAAGAATGAGGATGCTGATGAGTTGCTGACAATACTGGGGAAGGAGGGGAAGCAGCCGTTTTCCAGCATGCCACTAACATGGAACTCTGAACATACCCATGCCGCAAGATGTGAGGGAAGCCTCCCTTCGCTATCTGCAAGATGTAAGGGTGTGCAAGGTCATTTCACAGAGGGGAGGGAGAAAAGGAAATTAAGGAGTCACCTGCAGGAGTGAAAAGTCATTTTATTAAATGTATGAATTTTGCAGTGTTCTCCTGTTTCAGAAGTGCGGTCAATTTGACATCACTTTTATAGGAATCCAGAGACACATTCTGCTTTTCTGGTACAATGGTGAAATCAGGGGAATTACACTACATTTGCAGTTGTACAAGTCAAGGTAGGAATCAGCTCAGTGTATTACACAGTCACTTTCCTACCATTGCTAAAAAACACTTACAGGGCTCCTTAAGCATTCAGATAGTTTGACACGTGTATATACCTTCATTACCTCCAGCCCAAATTACTGCCGTTGCTGCTAATAGGGACCTTGCAGCCCCTGTGAGCAGACTTCACTACATGCTGCCAGTCACTCATTGTTGTCCGTTTCAATTATTTTTGTCCAAAAATACTCAGATTTTTAAGTCATTTCTTCAGTGCCTAAGTTCATGTTGGTATTAATTTTATGATCTGGCTCTTGACTTTAAAGTGTTGTTGAATCCAGAGCTATAAACTGCATGAAAATACATATGCTTTCATTGCCCCTCCTGGTCTCTGCTTTCTTGGGTCTTGACTGAGGTTTCTCAAAACTTCCTAAGAGACTTGGTGGCCAGTTTCCACTGGAACGAAAGCTTTGTAGTTCTGCTTTGGAAAGGCTTGGCTTCAGTAGCTGAATGCATGGGAGATTTCAATCTTTGCCTGTTTGGGTCAAAAGAGGAGGAAGAAAGAGAAAATATGTTTTAAAATGTTCATCAATGAGTTCAATTTATGGGATGACTGCTGCCAAGGAACAGAAATTACCTTCTCTGATTTTCAAATGAGATCTAAATACACTGCTGCCTTATCAAGTTTGCCATTGTTTACATTCATGTTTGGCTGTGTGTTAAGTTTGAGATGCAGTAATAGGAATTGGCACCTGACTTTTACTGTAGAAGCACTTAGTCTTATTGATATAATTAAGGGCCTGTAAGCACTTTCATTACAGACTCAGATTTAAGAAGTTTAAAACTCAGCCTGAAAAATCACTTTTGATTAAGGCTTGGCAGACATGACCTTTTCCAGGATTTCACTTTTAAAATCTTATTTTTTGAGGGATTTCCTTCTTTTTACTTGGTTATCTCAAAATTATAACTATCCAGATTTTCTGAGCATTCATAATAATGATTGCTAAATGGCAGAACTATAGGCTTATTATACAGTCATCAGGGAGGAAAGCAGACATTGTCTTCTTTCATGCCTTTACCCAAACCGAGACTGTGCTTTAGCATTAAAGCCTTTACGTTTTCTTTTGTTCCTCAAAACCCAAATTTTGCTTTTTGAGATGTATTCCATATCCAACAAAACTCATCTACATACAAACAGGAAAAAGTCACCTGCATATAAAACTAGACAGGGACCACCTCCAGCTGGTGAAGCCTGGAGAAGACTTGTGCTGCTGTAACTTACAAAAGGTTTGGTGAATCAAAGCACTATGACTCACCTGCATGTGTTCCCTCATTTTTCACTTATGGAAAGTACTTTGTTTCAGGAGAGAATCTGATCTGGAGTTTTGGGCTCTTAAATTCTGATAAGCTCCTATGAATGCTTGTATACTCTGTGGCTTAAATGCTGAAAAAATATTTTCCATCAAGGTATAAGACTTGACTATTTCCTCCCCCTAAAAAGTTAACTTCTTAGGTTACTGTTATTATCACCTCTGCCTGGCCAAAAAAGTGACTGAACATTTTGTTGTCTTTAGGATAGTAGAGCTTTTACAGTGAGCCCAAAGATGTACAGAGCAAGGCCTCAGCTGTACATGTGTAGCACTGTACACGTCTGGTGAGTAGGAGAAGAGAGCAAATGAATGCAAGGCCAATAGCTATCTCCATGGTGTTAGCAGGACAGGAGTATCCCTAATTTAAATTTAGTTAAGCATGTTCTTAAATACTGCTGAAGTTGGTGAGATGGAAATATATACATAGCAGGCACCTATGTGGCTGGATGGTCGCACTCAAAGACTTATGGTCAACGGCTCAATGTCCAAGTGGACACCAGTGACGAGTGGTGTTCCTCAGGGGTCGGTATTGGGACCGGTCCTGTTTAACATCTTTGTTGGCAACATGGACAGTGGGATTGAGTGAGCCCTCAGCAAGTTTGCCGAAGACACCAAGCTGTGTGGTGAAGTCGACGTGCTGGAGGGAAGGGATGCTATCCAGAGGGACCTTGACAGGCTTGACAGATGGGCCTGTGCAAACCACATGAAGTTCAACAAGGCCGAGTACAAAGTCCTGTACATGGGTCGGGGCAATCCAAAGCACAAATACAGGCTGGGTGGAGAATGGATTGAGAGCAGCTCTGAGGAGAAGGACTTGGGAGTGATGGTTGATGAGAAGCTCAACATGAGCCAGCAATGTGTGCTTGCAGCCCAGAAGGCCAACTGTATCCTGGGCTGCATCAAAAGCAGCGTGGCCAGCAGGTCGAGGGAGGTGATTCTGCCCGTTTAGTCCGCTCTTGTGAGACCCCACCTGGAGTACTGCGTTCAGCTCTGGGGCCCCCAACATAAGAAGGACATGGAGCTGTTGGAGCAAGTCCAGAGGAGGGCCACGAAGATGATCAGAGGGCTGCAGCACCTCTTCTATGAAGAGAGGCTGAGAGAGTTGGGGCCCTTCAGCCTGGAGAAGAGAAGGCTCCAGGGAGACCTTATAGCAGCTTTCCAGTATCTGAAGAGGGCCTACAGGAAAGTGGGAGAGGGGCTTTTTACAAGAACATGTAGTTACAGGACGAGGGGAATGCTTTTAAACTGAAAGAAGGTAGATTTAGATTAGAAATTAGGAAGAAATTCTTTACTGTGAAGGTGGTGAGACACTGGAACAGGTTGCCCAGAGAAGCTGTGGATGCCCCCTCCCTGGTAGTGTTTAAGGCCAGGTTGGATGAGGCTTTGAGCAACCTGGTCTAGAGGAAAGGTGTCCCTGCCTGTGGCAGGGGTGTTGGAAGTAGATGATCTTTAAGGATGCTTCCAACCCAAACCATTCTATCATTCTATGATTTTTTTGAACAAGAACCTAAACTGATTTCCTCAATGACATGCAACCTTCTTATGTAATCACATGTGTAAAAATAATGGCACCTGCGATACAGGAGTGCACATCATGATGATTTTTAAAAGGGTGGTTTGCTTAAGGCCTGGGAAGCTCACCACCTTGATCATTGTGTCATTTTCTTTGCCTTAATTTCAAGCAGAGAGCATTATAACAAAAAGAAGCATTTCTAGGTGATTTTTTTTTCCCCCTTAACAGTTAGATCATAGTGCTTTCAAATTTAAGGTTCTGGAATGAGCCACACAAAATAAGAATAGTGGGATTTCATGCTTAATTGAGTTTTAGGTTAATCAAATAGGCTGGAACTCACACAATTGTAATGAATAAGAGGTGCTTTTCTCTAAATGTGTTAAGGGAACTGCCAATTATGTACATTACATACATTCACACACTTACCTTTCCAAAAGTACGGATGATGCACACAGAAATAAAATTAATATGGAAACTTAGACTCCAGCAATGTAAGCTTTGTATTCCAACACATTAACTGCAGCTTTACTTAAACCTACTGTCCAACCTAATATTTACTCTTGCCTCTGAAAGACAAACAAAATCTGTTTGCCAGGTCTAGAATATCAGATTATGCCACTGCAGCTTTTATGTGAAGTTTTAATACAAGCCTGTTTAATGCACAGTCTTCTATCTTTTTATAGCTCCAAATCTCAGGAACAGTATTTCTGAAAGTCCTATTGTGCATCTATTTGATTATTCCATTGTCTTTTAACTGGTCTCTCAACCCCAGGAGTATGAAGTATGCTGGTTTAAGCTGAATTGCCAAGTATCTGCTATTTTCCTCCATATGATCAGCACTGCTGGGTTTTAGTATTACCATGCTTTGTCAATGTTAATATAATGGCAAATGATGAAGATGCCCTTTGGCAGGAAACACTGCTAGCCCTTAATAATAAACAATTTCTGCACCTCAAATTGCTGCTATACATGAGCAAGTTTAGTCAACCCCTGAAGAGAACCTGTACCTTCTCATTACAGGGCAGCAGTAGTGAGAAAGCAATTCACCAAGCCATAGGGTTGGCAATCAACCATATTTTCTGCTATGAGTAAATAACTCCAATTGATTTAATCATAAAAGAATAACAGGAAAACTACATTGATTTCCAAATCCCTAATGTGAACATCAGAATATATTGGCTAAGTTGCATGTAAAAAGGTTGCATCCATTTGTATGAACTGAAGAAATATCAATATTTGATCATTACTCTAACAAAAAAATATGACAATTTGCAGTCATCTCAAAATGGACTGAAGTAGCATTATGCAGTGCTATGGTTCAGTCTACAGGGGTGAAAGTGATAATACCACATAGTAGTTATAGGCTAAGAAGAGAAAAATCCATATTTTCAGGCAAATGCACCTCCTATTAATTGTAATAGGCTACTTACATAACCCCATAGAACTAGTAAATAATATAACATTTTTTTTATCAAAGAAATGAACTAGCAATAAAAGACTGACTGTTAGTCCTGCAGCTTTGCTCAGCACAGCAAGTGATCAGTGCTAGCCAAGCCAAACTGTGTCAAAACAGCAAAATAAGAATATAACTGTTTTAAAAAAATCTAATATTTTCCCTATGGAGATGCTGAAACAATATTTCAGCTCATATAATAGCCTAAATTGCTCTTAATTTGCATTGAAAGACTCAGGATCAAAATTTGTTTGAAAGTGCTAAGAAATTGGCATCACCTTGGCAAGACTAACCAGTCCTATTAAATTGTTCTGTTGTTTTTCTTTTTTTTTTTTTTTTAATTTAGGGTGAGTGTCAGGGCTGTAGTGCTTTTTAGTGCAGCTTATCAACTGGGAGTGAGAACAGCAAGATCTCTGCGTCCAGTTAGTCCTTTGCAGACAACTGTTAGAGAAGAAAGAATTCTAAGCTGCACAGAAGGTGACATCTTTTCCCGTTTAATCCAACAGAAGTTTTGCTGGTGCCTGAAAAGACAAGTTTCACCTGGAGACATCAACTGAAAAATCCTACAATTGGGCACCAGCTTTTTACTGCTGGACCTAATGGGTACAGTTCCACTAGTGATATAGTGAGCTGGTGCAGGATTTTTTTGGTGGAAATTGCTAGAGAGAGGGAACTGCTAGAGAGAGTCCAGCGCAGAGCCACGAAGATGATTAAGGGAGTGGAACATCTCCCTTATGAGGAGAGGCTGAGGGAGTTGGGTCTCTTTAGCTTAGAGAAGAGGAGACTGAGGGGTGACCTCATTAATGTTGATAAATATGTAAAGGGCAAGTGTCATGAGGATGGAGCCAGGCTCTTCTCAGTGACATCCCTTGACAGGACAAGGGGCAATGGGTGCATGCTGGAACACAGGAGGTTCCACATAAATATGAGGAAAAACTTCTTTACGGTGAGGGTGACCGAACACTGGAACAGGCTGCCCAGAGAGGTTTTGGAGTCTCCTTCTCTGGAGACATTCAAAACCCGCCTGGACGCGTTCCTGTGTGATATGGTCTAGGTAATCCTGCTCCGGCAGGGGAATTGGACTAGATGATCTTTCGAGGTCCCTTCCAATCCCTAACATTCTGTGATTCTGTGATTCTGTGAAATTTGCCTTGTATCTACAAGAGTCTGGTGACACGTTTGAACGTACCGCTAATGCAACCCAAACAATTTCCCCCTTGGTGGAAGCAAGGTTGAAGTCACACACATGGGCACCATGCAGGGCACCCCACTTGTAAAGCAGAGCCAATGATGTCCTCCAGCAGTTAGCACTGTACACATTCACAGTGTATGCCTGGGACCAGGGGTCAAAGCAAACTTCATTGACAGTAAAGCTACGAGGCAAACATGAGGTCACAGATTCAAAGTGGCTTGCAGGAAATGCTGCAGGAAATACTTCTTCCTTCTACGCACTTCACCAGTTAGTAGTGTCGACATTCCCACATATCTTCTTTATTTTGATTTTGAGCAGCACTCAAGATCACAGGAAGACTTAAGTATAGCTAGAGCCAATAACAAGATGTAACTTCACACTTAAGGACATAAAATAGCCAGCAGAGGTTATTCCAAAATCCGAAGTTCTATCCCTTAGGAATCATCAAAGAAAATGTTCTTCTACTACCTGAATTAGCAGGTTGGTCTACAAGACAAAATTTGCTTCAAGTAGACAAACAAATTTCAGGAGCAGGTTGACACTATGGCTAACATAACACAGAAGCCCCATGGAGGAGGGTGGTGAAACAGGAAAGAAACAAATGGGAAAAAAAGTCATTCGAGCTATTTGGCACACAAAACCAAATACAGGACTGGCAAGAGCTTTGAGAAATCAAGACTGCAAAGTTATGTCAATTGGCTGAATATGTATACGAGTCCAAATGTCTGGAAAATTGCTAGCTCAGTTAGAACTCAGATTTGAAGCCTTTGAAGTCATTGGAAAGAGTCTCATTGAGTTCATTGACTTTGAATTCAATTGAAAAACTTTGCTCAACAGAAAAGTATTACAACATTAAATAGGAACCACAGCATTCAACACGTTGGGTGTCTTAGCCGGAGCATTGCAAGCACCTTTCATACACTGTGCTATTCTTAAAACTGATGAGGTGCGTGATTTTTCATAAAGAGATGTGCAGAACATCTGGGCTTTATAAGCTTTTTCAAGTATAATTGACTGGTCCTGATAAAAAAGAAGAAGATTTTTTGTCACAGCTCTGTAGGAGAACAAAATGAGCATCGCATCAGCTAGCAATATTCGAACTGTGGTTGTGTTTGTGGTGGCAGTGCAGCAACATGCCATTCTGTGCTAGTTGTGCGTGCTTGTGTGATGGGCAATAGGATAGTCAACTGATTATACGTTAATTGTGACCAACCTATTCACTTTTTTCTATTTCTTTACAGAAAAAATTTGTGATTGTGATGTGAAATATTATGCAGAAGGTCATGGCCTAAAGACACATTGCCTTTAATGTGTTAAATAGGTATCCAAAGAGCTGTAAAACCAAGAAATCTCTGTTATTCAGTATAGGTGAGAAAAATCTCTTCTTTCCGTGCTGCTTGATATTCTATATATAGATACTCTAGAGCAATACATAATTATTATATTAATTTTGATAACAAAATCATAACTTAAAATACACACTAGATAAGCTAACCTGTCATCTTTAGATGTAGGAACTTCATAGTTTACAATAGATGTGAGGTATGTATTGAAAATTAATTAATTTTCCTAACAATTAAATTTCCTAACAGTAAATTTCCCTAACAATTCTTTATTATGCTATACTGATCTCGGCAAGCCAAAGTCTTTACTGTTTAAGCTGATTGCCTCAGGGGAACCATTCATGCCAAATCCAGTTTTCGTCCTTCATCCCTCACATTTGTCTGATTTTGGAGCAGGGTCTTATGACAGGCAAGTCATGACAGTTCTCCACTGGTCATTTGAGAGGTAGCAGCTTTCTCTTTCTCTTGCTTTGTCTCTAACTTCAAACATAGCTTTGTTTACTATGGGTTAAGGTTGTTACATCCTCAACGGAATGTAGAAAAAAGGTTTATGTAATTTAATTGATAGGACCAGTATAAATTTTAGTTCTCATTTAAATATCTCATTTAAATAGCAGAATAAACCCAGATTTATGAAAAACAGAAGGGAGACAACTTTTCAACCTTCAATAGCAAAACCGAAAATTGGATCGTTGAGCTGTTTCCCAAGTTCTCAACAGGTGAATTTAGAATGAAAAAGACCTGCTGAAGCACTTATTTCTTGTCCTGAAAGTAGAGCTCTCCAGAAGTACAGCAAAGTGCTTTGTCCAGCTAGGATTCATACTGAGATGAGGCACAAAAATTACAGAGAAAAGTGGTTCAGTCAGCAGGACCGTGGAGCTGTCATGTTTTCTGGGAACCATGGGTAGTTGCAGCATGACCCTTAGCCAGAGTGTGTAGCTGAACTGTGTGGAGATGGCTGTGTAAGGCATCTATATGCTCTGTGATATGAACCTAACTCTGCTAGAAATGATGATTGCAATTATTTACTCTCCATATATCCTAATGGATTTCTGCCTGAAAATACAGTAGCTCCTACACAGGCACAGAAATCACTGCAGAAGGATACCAGTCCAGATGAAATCACTCAGTCAGGGTGATTCCAGAGAAAGTCACTGCAGATATTTGTCATAGTCAGCATTTGGACAGAACATTAGGACCATTAGAACAATTCATGGATGTTTCCGTGGTCAGAGCCATGGTGTGAAAGACAGTGCCATTTCAGTTGGCCAGTGATGCAAAACATGAAGCCACACTGTTGATTAATTACCTACTGAAGGGACAAATGCTGTCCACTGAAGCACCAACCTTTTTTTGAAAATTCATTGCAAAAAAAACCCAGAATAATTAAAAATCTATCTGATGTCATCTCTGACTGCCATATTGCACCAGCACTGGTTTAAAATTACCAGCTTCTTCAGAAAAAATAAAACCTTGAGAAATTGTTTATCACAGACCCCTGTTGTAACTGGTGCAGTATTTGATCATATACCAACTTTTGGAAGTTGTGTTTTTAGTAGTCCAGTTTCGAATCCATTGAATATTGGGAAACTGGTGTTCCAGAGTCCTTTAAGATTTATAGATGAAAAATGCTTGGAAATGAAGTTTGATTGATTGGTTACCAGATACAAATTCAAATTTTTGAAGAACAAACCTACTTACTTACATTTAAGTGTCACACAGCTATTACATATTTAGTTAAATAAGAGCAATAAAGAACCCTAGAAGACTGTAACACTAATTTCCATGTTTGTTGCACCATTGTAGCACTGTCATAAACCTGTAATAGCTTTAACAGAAATACAATCTGTGGCAGCATATTTTATTTCCAATGTCAAAATAGAAAAGGCAAAACAGGCAGAGCAGGGTGAGTCTTCAATTTTTTTTTCATTGGATATTCTGAAATATTGGATCACGAATGCATTTCACATCCTTTTTTTTATTGAAACTATTCTGGCAGCTGGGACACCTCACATTTATTTCTTGGACTCTGGCTGTGGGAGCTAGAGCAGCAGACTGCCAACAGGACTCATTGCTGTGTCTCCGAGCCAGTCTTTCCCACATCCTGATGTTCAGCTTTTTCCAAATGAGAATTTGCTTTTTAATTAACAGGCAAACAAACAAAGAAGGAGGCTGTTTGTTCTAGAACAAGGAGCGCCTGTTGGTCAGCATCCTAGAACAGCCGGTCCAGGGTGGAGAAGAAAGAATTTAATGCTGAGTTGAGTTTGCTTTCAGATGTTGATCTCCCGGTGAGTCCCTCCACAGGACAGCCGGCCACGGCAGAGCCTGCGGGCTGGCCTCGGGGAGTCGTCTGCCTCTGTGTTGTGGGCTTTTGGCAGAATTTCCTACAGCGACGTGGAAACTGCGAGCTCTGCAGAGATCTGCTGCTCTGCAGGGTAGGACACGTCCCTTCTGCTCCGCTACCAGGTGACTTCGCCCCATGGTGAAGTGTCCGCACCAGGAGCAGTGTTAGCATGCTAAACAGAGACCGTTTGCAATCCAACCTGTGAGTGGCAGAACATCTTAGAAAACTGTCAGGAGGCATAACTCTGCTGACGGTTATTGACCTACACAAGACTGTTGCTTACCCTGCAGCACTGCAGCAACATGGAGCCCCATGGGAACTGCAATAGCCAAAAGGAGCATGAATTGCATAAACTACTTCTCCCAAGAGCTGATCCCAAAAATTCTCTAGGGGTGTGCCAATAGCAGAAATCTTCCCAGGGAGTGACATCCTCCAGGACCTTATACTGTGTCAGCAAAAAAATGTGGTTTACGTCCAGTTCAGAATTTCAGTGTTTTGTACTCTGTCAGTGAGAAGTTCACTCTAGGAACTTCACCTTCACTTTAGGACTTTTCCTCTAAAACATTTAAGTGTGGCTCAAGCTCTCTTCTGGAACAGGTTGTTTATGTGGAGTAAAACACCAGCTTGCCTGAATATATACACCATGTTTAAATTAAATTAAAATGTGACTCACTATGCACAAATTTGAAACAGTTAAACTGACTAATAGCTATCCTCAGCACTCATTCCTCAGTGAGGTCTTGTGCTTCTCTTACCTTTCTGAGAACATTATTTTGCCTGGAAAACTGGAGTGTAATTTTCACCAAATCTATTTAACAGCTACTATAGTTACCATAGAGGTGATAAGTGGGCCACGTGTCTCCCAGGAGCACGTTAGCTATGAAGCAGTACATTACCAGCACACTGCAACGACAAAGCACTTGCTAAGGATGCAGTAGTTCAGACTGAAAAGGATGAGCCATCACTGGTGCTCTGCTATGTAGGGTTTGTCTCAGTGCTACCCCCCTGTCTTACGTCTTCACATCCCACTCTGTCACAGCCGTGTCAGCAGAGATGGAGAGTGATGTAAATGTGACCTCGAGGGTTACAATTTTAAATACATTGGCACACTTACATATATATAGTCCTGCAGTGCCAAAGCACTTATATTGCCACAGAGACATTTAGTCTGAAATAAATATTCCCACAAGTCAAATAAGCTAAACAAGTATAAAATATCTTGATGCTAACATAACTGCATCTATACTACCAGTCTTGGTATAACCCTTCCAAACAAATTATTTATGCCAGCACAAGATCTGTGCATTCCCAGGCCTTATTTTTCTTGAATACATGACTTTGAGGGCAGGATATTCTTTGAAGAGCTGCAGTGCACTGAAAAACCAACGTCAAGCTCAAAACCAGAGAGGGGAGGAAAATAAACGTAAAATGCATGTGTGGCTTCCATAAGTGGTAACAGTCTGAAGAAGCAATCTTTAGCAGACTTATTGTTAGCTGGTAGGCTATTGAATAGCATCTCCTCACACAAGCCATTTCAGTGACATTTAAACTAAGAGAAAAACTGGAAGAAAAAAAAAGAGTGAAAACCCCCTCAGTTTACAAAGCTTCTAAGGGCAGATTTTCATTGCAATAGTCATAATCATGAGTAACTGCAAATGTAAGATAATTCATACAGATAATCATTCTTTGGGAAAAAAGTGCTGGTCTGCGTAAACATGATTTGAAAACGTTTTCCTTCACTTTGCTTCTACCCTACATTCAGTTCTCTGTTATAGGCAATACAATGTAAGTGCTTGTCTAGCAGAGTTATTTATTTTAAAATAGCTCAGATCAAGTAAAGGCTCTTTAATTTAAGAGGTGAGTGACTGGATCCCATTTTGTTTACTTGATCGAGCTGCTTTTCTTCCCACATGCTGTCTTCCTGAGTTGTAAAAATTCACTCACAGCAGGGAACGCAATGGCCTTACCTGTCTTTAATGTATGCAGTGTTTTAAATGGTGCCATCATTGCAGGTGTGGCCAGGCTTTTGCTGAGGCTTCTTAAAAAAATAAAAAATTCTGATCTACCTGCTTGAATCTGTCAAGAGCCCATTTGTATGCACGCAGCTAATGTGCTAGAAATAAAAGCCACAACCTGTCAAATAAACTCCTGCACCTGTATGAAGCAGTTAAATTGTTCCATCTACCATTATTCTCGGAGATCAAAGGGCCCTCACTGTGAGGGGCTCTGAAGAAATAAAGGAAATGATAGACCTACTTGTCCTTGAGCTAAAAAAGAAGGGGTGGGAGAAAGAAAGAAAAGTGGACTAGTTCAACTACCTGAAGGAGCTTTTGTTTGGCATGGGCACATGAACGCATTCTTTCACATTAAGACCCAAGAGGAAGAAATTCATTCACCCTTATTATAGTGACGTAGCTGTGGCATTGATGTGTTTTTAACCTTGAATAATTGTTGTCTCTAAAGCTCCAAACAAGTTTTATCCTGTCCACAGGTCAGTTTTGTTACAAAGGCCAATTAGTGGAGCTACCTTAGCCTGCAGCAAAAAGCCAAGTAATGGTGGGGCATGCCCCATCCAGAGGTGATGAATAGCCTGTAGAGCTATAATTTGAGAAGGGGGGAGGGGGACTTTGAAGCATTTACCTTACATGGAACTCCATTGTCACTGCAGGCTGTTTGATCTTTAAATAATTTACTTAATGATCTCACCATGGGAGCAATTGGCAGAGCAAGATTAGGTTGTAAGGGCCTAATGGACATGGGAAAACTTAAAATTACTAGAAGAGAGGTATGTACCGAATTGAATTTTTTTCCATGTGGATTTGTGATTTATATAGGGGGGAAAGCTATAAATTATAGTATTTGCTTGATGTGTTCTGGCAGAGGAAACAAGAAGAAATTCTGTGTTTTGTGAATGTTTCAGGGAATTTTAATTCTTAGTCTTTTAATCTTTGTGGTTTTGGTTTGCTTCTCTTTAAAAAAAGGCAACCCAGGGAAATTATTGTTTTATAGTAGATTAATAGGTCAGCAATAAAAACCTTTGGCAACTGTGAATAGACTGTTGTTAAAAGGTCATGGTTAGCATAATATTTCATTTTTGATAAATAAAGGGCTGGAAAGTCTGGGGCTGAAGCTTGTGAATGGGAAAAGTGTAGCATGACTCCTTTTACTAAGTAAATATTGTAAAATATGAATTATTATCTCACTTTGTAATCACACATGAAAACTCTGCACCATTTTGTGGATACAGGATTTGGGATATTCTACAGGATCCTGAAGATACAACATTAGTCACCAAGGCACCCTTTAATTACTTACAGATAACAATTGTTGCATTCCTGTGGTATTACACTCATTTGCATAGGGAATACTAAAAATACAAAAGAAAAGTTAATTAGACGTCTGGAAGAATTGTAGACATTTTAATATAGATCACTATACAATCATTTAATATCTGCCTTTGTAGATTAATACCTTTACGTGAAACCAAAAGCATTAGGAAGAGTTTGAGACATACCTACCTATCACATTGTTTCTAAACCTATCTATTTTAGATACTTAAGGGCAAGCATTTAAAATATCTGTATAAATACAAGTAAAATGTCTTTGTAAATGCAAATAAAAAGGGCAACAGTCTTACCTTCTTTGTACATATGAGTAGCTTTTTAAAAAGTTCTTACAAGTTGAGCAGTTTCTGACCCTGAATCAGGAAACAAATGACACAGTATGTCATATTGGTTTGGATTCATATGTGAACTTAGAACATTACCTTTGTTACTAAAGCTGATCCAACCTCTTCTGAGAATTTTTGAAACTTCAGTTTTTCAACGTTCCTGCACTTTCAACTGTTCTTTTCCTTTTTTCAGCCCTCTCTTTCCTCTTCCAGACCTTACACTGAAAACAGAAAAAGGAATAATGCTCAGTAAATCACAGTGGACCACACTGAAAAAAGGTAACTTGTGAGGAAGGCTGAAAACAGAAAAAAAACCCACCACCTCTGCGGTTTATAAAAAATATTTCAAAGAAACAACATTTTCTGCAGTAAGTTCTGCAATAAAAGGGTTCTATTGGGGGAGAGTGGGAGTGTTTTTAACAGATATAAAGTTGTTGCCTGACGCAACTCATTGGCATGTGTCTTCACTGCAGATCTGAGCTGTACCTTTAGCAGTGTTTAATTAAAATTGGAGTCTTTGAGGTAGTAACTTTGGAAGCTTGTTATTGAAAAAATGCTAAAACCTCAAGGTGTAAGATGCTAAGGACAAGTCTGACACTCCCTGTCCATCTACCTCTACCATGAAAGCTTTGACTTTATGGACTTCTTGGTTGAGTTGTTGGTTGATCCATCATTTTTGTTGAATTTTGGATGAAGAACAGTATGATAAAGAGGTTGGCAGAGTTGAGGAGACCTCAACAATAGTGAAAGTATAGGAGCTGGAACAGGTCCTGGAAAAGGTCTATCAGCACAGTCCTGCCCCAAAACTGCACACATTTCAGGTAGGTTTGTACTTTTCTCACTTACACAGCTGACTAAGTGAGAAAAGTAGTATTTGTGGCTTTTACAAGCAAAATTATAGCATTGGTGGAAATGTACTATAGATTGTTGAGTTCAGTCACTGACACTGGAAAACACCTGGTATTTAGGTATGGTAGGCTTACCTTTTTTTCAGTTGCAGACTCAGCTGATAGTCTAAACATGTCAATTTTACAGTCCCCTCTTCTATTCCATTCATTACATGTTTGATATAAGATACAGTCCAAGCTGGGGCAAAAAATAAAGCTAGAATTAACAATTAATTTAAAGTCATATTTAATAGATTAATAGTAACGAATTGTTTTAAAACTGGAATTATGAGTCCAATAAGTATGATCATGTATTTTTAAAATTCACCTATGTGTTTCTAATGTATATAAATTTTGTATGGTGTTACATCAAATTTCTTAAGCTGCTGTGATACATAAAGATTATTACTGCCTCAGTGATCTCTATGCCCTTCTCTCCCAAGTATACCACCAAACTTTTCCCTGTTAAAAGAACTAAATACATGTTAAATACTTATGAAGCTTTTTGAGCAGTAATGGATAGGTGTCCTGAGTTGAAACCAATACTTGCTAGGCAAAAAAAAGGATCTGTAAGTTAAACAAAAGGAATGGTCCAAGAAAAAATATTCCTGCCTCATATGAGAATGATTAGAATTTATACTGAATGGAAGTAGATAAAAATATCACCGTTTAGTGCTACTGTGACATGAACATAAAGCCATGAATACAAACCCAATATGCTCTTTCATTGTCAGAAATAAAAGCAAAAAGGGAATAAAAGGGAGAGAGAGGATGGGGTAGAGTGCCCAAAGCATATCCAAACACTGAGGGAGCAGGAGTGAAGGGAGTAGAGGAAGATGTTGGCCAGCTGCGGTGTTTTTGAGAGGCAGGAGACTGCACACTGCAGCACGACTGCTATCCCCAGCCCCCAGAGCTGGCACAGTTCACCTGCAGATATATACCTTGGAAACAGTTGAAGCAGGCACAATTCTGCTCCATACAGATTTTATTTTTTGCTGGACTATATAAATAGCAGAGGTGCTTGGGAAGAACAGATACCTTCCAGCAGAGCACACCACAGAATGGTTCATAGAGTACCTCAGCTTTGGGAAGACACCCAAAACCATGATACATAGAAAACACGTGCATCAAAACCTCTCTGTGTTGCACTGGGTATATGACTGATTTCTGGTGGTGAAGATCTCCCCAAAATCCTCCCCCTCCCTAGCAAAAGTATAAAAGGCTGCTGGTAAGCCTGGCTTAAACAGTGGCTCAGATACCTCTCTTCTGTGTTAGTCTGGCACTTTCCATACGGTCATTTGCAGGCAGTGTAAATGAAAGGATTTAGAGGACTGTCCTGTTTCAGTGCAGGAGCTGGTAGCCAGGAGAGCAGAAGTTTTGCTGCAGTAGCAGGTTTTGAGCAGGAAAACACTAAACAAGCTTACGTCCTTCAATTCTTCTTTCTTTCCATCCCCATTTTGGGACGTCTGATCCAGGCACAGTGGAGGACTTGACTCTGTATCCAGCCTGAATACAAACTCAGGATACAAACCTGTGAAAGTTAAGCAGATCTAAGTTTCAGTTACTTTATGTCGTTAATGCAGGAAAAAGATGAAAAAGATCAGAATGAAAAAATGCTTTTGGAGAATATGCTTTTTAGCCTGTCTATTCACTGACATTCCAAGAATTTTCAATTAATACAGACAATCAGGAAGAGTCTCTCATTTTTCTCCTCCAAGGAAAAGTATTGAATGTTGGTACATTGTGTGTGTATATATCTACATATATACACACATATACACACACACCTGGAATGTACAAATAAAAGGCTGGAGGATTACAATACAAGGGAATTCTGGGTAAACACAAACCCTTGTTGATACAAGACTGGGATACAAACTCAGGCGTGCATAAACTGATAAACTCTCCTTGAAGCAAGTAGGAGCTTTGCAAACTTATATGTAGCTGCCAAGCTTTGTGTGGAGCCGGGTGACACTTTATTCAGTTTAGCTAATGAGATGTTTGCCTGTGTGCAAAAAAATGTATTAATGGTAAACTGCCTCTTTAAATAGTTGTGTGGTTTTGGTAACAATGAGAGGCATCACCAGACAGCCTTCATGACTGATATCCTCTGGATTTTGAAAGAAGGCAGTCCGGTAAGCTTAACAAACACTAACAAACCCTGGCAGCATACCTGGGGTGGAAGATTTCCTCCAGGGGCAAAAAGGGTAGATCAGACTCAATAGATCAGCCACCATTTGGCCTCTTCACTGAATCTGCCAATTAGTGTAGAGCATTATGGCATGTTTGTGTTGTGGCAGCTAGAGAAAGAGACCTGCCAAACTCATTCTATACAGAACCCCAAACATCCATTAGATGCAAGATGCTTTTCATCCTGATGAGTTGGCTTCAGTTCAAACTAATGGCCAACTGATGAGAAAGTTCATTAACTCTGAAGCATTCAGTCCCTCAGGAGGTATAAACTAAAAAGTGGGGTCCTACAGATATACACAACATAACAAAAATGATGTTAAAATATTGAAATTACAAAGCTAAACATTTTAATGATAGGAAATGGGAGAACTAAATTTACTCCTCAAATTTTCATGTTGTCTCCTTTTGCACATGCACTATAATGCAGTCTTTAATTACAGTCTGTCTTTTCTGCCTTTTCCCATGTGTACTGGAAGGCCACAAATCCTCCGAACCAACCTCTTCCGCTGAATGTGATAAGTGAATCAGACATAGCTCTGTCTTATTAAAGATCCATGTTCTTCCATTGCTGGATATCTGGATATCAGTGTAATAGACGCTGTATGAAAGATGAAGATATGCAGATATATAGATAGCCATGTGACTTCCATTAAAATTAAAGGCATTTACTGCAGACATGTGCAAATAGAAAAAGAAAGCCCATGAATATATAATTTTTTTTTCTTCTTCCCTTCACATGTTCTAACTGTGTATTCTTATCAGATGCTGAGGAACACTTGCTTAAGTCCACTTGCTTTTCAGTTATGCTTCTCCAGTGCTGTATGCCCATTTATTTTGGAGTGTAACTGTTACGTGGGTTCGAGAGAATATAGAGAAACCAGAATCCAAACAACCATTCCTTTCGGAAACCATTTTCTTTACCTACTATGTAACTTAAGGCATTAGCAGTCAAGAGTCTAAAAATCAGGTGTGTTGTAGTCTTGCACAGTGGTCGCAGGAAGATCTCTGAAGTTCCCTCCACAGCCATCACAGTTAAAGGGGTAAGGGTGGGACCTTGTGGAAATTAAATCCTTGGGAGGCTCAGAGGTCCAGAACAAAGTTGGGATGTGCAAAAATTTATTCATTGTTATTTAAATATTTTCTTCACCCTACAAGTGCATTTTTGTGAGCAAAGGCACGTGCATACAGATGTGTAGGAGTATAATGTAGAGCAAAACAGCGCTATGTAAAAGTAACACAACTCTTGGAAATTCATGGCAGCTGCAAGCACCATGTGCTGTTCCTTCTTAAACTGTCAGAAGTAACATGGCATACGTGGAATTATCCGTCCACAGCTGCTATGTGTAATGTAGCAATAAGAAAAGGTTGTAAATAAAACAGTCTTTACAGACAGCAGATTACAATTCTGTGCCTAATGTCTGCTACGCCTCTTCTTTTCTTTATCAGGGGGTTCAAGGGCTTGAACAAAGCATCACAGATTTAGGGAACTGCCTTTGGTTAACAAACGCTCCTCAGCCTTAATGAACTGGTCCTTTAGTGCTAGGTTCAAGATGAAATAAATCCTTTATACTCTGATGTGGATGTAGGTGTCAAGTGCTACTTATCCATAATACAAGAGGGTGTGCACACTCTGGGGCGCGGGCAGCACAGCAGACATCATCCATGCATTCAAGACACAGGAAAAGAGAAAGAAAGAGGAGGAAGTCATCAAGCTACTTGGCCACCTCAGGCCACCCCACAGCCTCCCTGCAGCTCAGGGTTTGCCTGTCCCAGGTCCAGCTCATCCCACTACATCTGTCCCTGCAGATGCAAACTCTACATGCACATTTCTAAACTCCTAAACTTAAGTGAAATACAGATTTGACTGCTCACTTCATAGACCTTCCCAGCCAAGCAAATGTGCCATTCCTTGGCCTTTGATTTGTCTCCGCCTCTATTTTCATTTGTCTACATTTTTTGCCATATCAGTGAACCATATTTTCATGCTTCTTGACAAAACACAAAAAAAGTATAGTCCTAAAAGTTACCAGACATGTGAAAGCTTTGTTTGCAAGCTTTAAGGGATGTTTGTAGAGCTTATCTAAGAAAGATGAAGATTTTTGGAAATCAAAGACTCCTTGTCTTTCTGTCATTAAGGTCTAACAAAAAAATTATAAAGATTTCATGAAGTGTGAAATACTGGATGTTTTTAAATTCAGATTTCTTTATATTTGCCAATTGTCTACTAGGGAGTTAAAAAATTCTGGGTTTGTTTTTTCAGAAATTATTTTTGTATTTAAGAATATTTCTAAAGATATTTTTGTTAGGTTAAATAAATATTTGACAGATTAATAAGGCAAGTATCATCTGATTTGTGTGTTTGTGGATTGGCACTGTTGACGTAATAGGGTCCTGACCTTCAGAAAGCATGATGATGCTGTTCCATTTTCTTCTTTCCATTCTGATCTGATTCGAGCCCATGTGAGGCTGACTTTGTACAACTCTGCATTTTTTACATCTTCCTGTCTTTTGCTTCTTTCTAGAACTCCACACAATGAATTTTTTTCCTATAGCTTGTTCAGTAAGAGATAAAACATCTAAAGTGTTGCCAGTTTTGCATCGTGTTCATTATGACTGTTTGTTTAATCTGTTTAATACTGACCGAAGTGGCACAGTGTAGGATGTACCCTCTTGTGAGCAACGAGAATTTTACAGTCTTCCCTGGCATGTGCAGACTCCTGTTTGGTTTAATTTAGATTCTCTTTGTAAACAAAAAAAATCACATGAGTATTCAGGGCTTGGGACAGCATTTTCAAACTTTGGTGTCTAAAACTGTGCTTCCATTGAGCATCAGTGGAGGAATCCATACAAGATCTTAAGAGCTGTGATGCACAGCACTTCAAGAGCTAAGACTTACAGGGCTGCTAGGCTACTGGCCAAAAGCTTTTAGAAAGCTGTTTTATGGGAAGACATTGGTATAGCAAGGGATGTTTGGTTGGGCACTAGCGAGAGGGGTGAAGCTGCTCAGGGGACTTCAGCTCTTTGTTATTCCCACCTCCCAATTGCAATACCCTGCCTGTACTTTTTAGCTCCACAGCCCTGTGGGGAGCTACTCAGCCCACCAGCCAGCTTTCTGCATAGTGACTGGTCTACAGGTGCGAGTGGGACTGCTGCAGTTGGGTAGTGTGGGCTTTGATCTGTTGGGTCTGCGGCACATTGAGCTCCAATCCCATTGTACAGAGCCCCAGCGCCATCGTGTAGAGTCACAATCTTGTCACATCAAGTCCATATCCCATTGTGTAGTGTCCCAGTCCCACTGTGTAGAACCCCCACACGACTGCACAGAGTCCCAGTCTCATTATGCAGAGCCCCAACCCCATCTCATAGAGCCCCGCTCCCTTCAGATAACACCGAGCAGGAAGGTGCTCTCTGTCCTGTGATCCAACACTGTGAGATGCTCCCTCATCCCTCAATGGGCGAGAGGTGGTGCAATTCCTGTGAGGGTCCTACCTGAGCTCTCTCATCACCTGGAGAGTGCAGGGGTAAGCAAGTCCTTTTGTATCACACAGAAATATCAGATTCTGAAAAGTGGCTAAGTAACCTCATGGATTCTGCTCCACAGGCTTGTTTAGGTGTCTGCCTCAACCAGCAGAATCTTTAAATGTTGTAAATTATGCTCCAATGTATGCTTCCTGAAAGCTATATTTTATTAAAAAAATAATTTGTATTTTTTATTTTATTATGTTACAAAAAGAGGAAATTTTAAATGATACAGGGAAACACAGGGCATAGATACATAGTTAAGTATAATTATGTTTTCCAAATTCTAATAATCTGCCTTCCTATATTAAATCATGCAATTAATACTATTTCCATAAACTTTCTTTAATTTGCAGTGGAACTGCTTATCATTTTATTTTTAAGCTGCTAAATTCCATGATCTTAAACTAGTCATCTCTCCTTGATTGAAGGTACCTTTTAACACATGAAAATATTTAGCTTCATTTAACAATCTTTGTACTAAGTCTAAGAGAAATAGATATGGAATATTAATCATGTTTGATTAAACACAGCTATACATTTTTCATTAATTTAAATTTATGCTGACACTATCCTGATTGAACTGAATTATCAGTCTAAATAAAAACAACCCCAGTAAAATATTTTTAGTTTAACAAATCTGAACTAAGCACAAATAATATAAGATCTTTACATTTCAGTTCCTTCTCTTTTATAACTGCTTGCTGCTAACATAGCTAAAATCTCACAGAATCACAGAATCCCTGAGTGGATAAGGCTGGAAGGCACCTTTGGAGATCGTGTAGGCCAACCCCCTGCTCAGAGCAGGGTCAACCAAAGCAGGTTGCCAAGGAACATGCCCAGTTGTGTTTTGAATATCATATTTCAAGGATGGAGACTCCACAATCTCTCTGGGCAACCTGTTCCAGTGTTCAATCACCTTCACGGTAAAATTTTTTTATCTTATGTTTAAATGTAATCCTAATTCATTTTTCTTATAAACAATGGAAATAATATGTTAACAAAATTTTTATAAAGTGATGGCAATTCTCAAATATTAACATGTCAGGAAATATATGTACTTAAATAATGCAGACTTGTTCAGCATTATAAAATAAGAAACTTCGGAAAAACATCAGGCTGTAGGGATCTCAGTTTGGACACTTAAAATCAAAGACTTTATCCTGCTTGAATATCTCTGTAGCTCTATTCTTCGTTTGTAAAACAGAAAAAAAAGTCAACTTGCCTCACAGGAGCACTGTGAGATAAATTCATTGTCATCTGTGAAGCACTCAAATATTGCAGTGAGGAGTACAATAAAAAAGAAAAACAGGAGAATATTAACGATTTGGTATTCAGAGCAGGGAGTGCAATAAACATATCATAAGGCCTCATGTTAATAAAGATGAAATACAATGTTGAATAGTGGCTTGTTAAGTGAGCATTGTCCATCCTGCGTCCTGAAAGAAGCAGAAGACTGGTGCAAATACAATGTATGATCATATCATTGGTGACTGTGTTTTAGCATAGAAATTCAAGTGGCCCAAATAAGGACTACACAGGAATCACCTGACTTCGAATGTTTAAGTTGGCAGCCTTGACATATAGAGTAATATTTACTCTGTGTACATTAGCACACATAAATGTAACATCATTCTTAAAAAGACTGCCATTAATAAAAAAAATAAACTAATCTTCCTATGAGTCTGTGATTTTTTAGGAAATGTTAGGTTTAGAGGCGTTTCATTTTCTGCTCTCCATTGTGATTCTGATGTCATTTAAATACATGAGCCCTATTGTTCTGTCATTTATGCCCCGTGCACTTCTGCTTTTAGCATGATTACACAAAAGAGACACATACCAAAGCATTCTCGTTTGAATAAAGCAATATCAATATTTTACATCTTGGGCTGCATTTCAATTTTTTCCTCAGCAAGGTAAATGCTTGAAAAGGAAGCACCCATTGCTTGCAAAAGTGTCAATTAAGTTACTTTTTCCTCTTTTCCAAAAGAGAGACGTGTCTGAAAAAATATGTGTTATTAAGTAGTTGTCATTCTGTTGTAAACCAGTTCTCCAACTGATGTTCTTATTCTTCAGTAGTATAAAGCAAGCAATAATGTATTTACATAGAAATTCTATTCTTAACACTTTCAGTATGTTTTTTCAATGGATGGATTATGCTGTTACCTTCAGTAAGGAGCAGCAGCATTTTGGATGGATGCACCTGAGTGGACCAAGGACACAGCAAGTCATAGGGAGTGGAGAGGTTCAGCTGCCTCTTACACAAAGCACAGATGCTTATGTCAGGGCTGGATTCAGCGGTGGAGCTGATAGCTTTTGGTTCGTCAATTTCTAGGAGTTAATATGCTTTGGATCTTACAGTAAAAACAGTATTTAGGTCTCTCTCTCTTCCTTAATCAGGATTGGCTTCCCTGTATGTAGAAGTGTTGCTATTGTAAAGATATTTTTACATCCATTTCACTAAGTGACCCAAGCCCTCCACTTTAGCAAGAGCTATCTTCTTCTGAACAGCACACAGCTCCCTTCTGTTTTCTTACTTACCTTTGGAGGAGTTGCTTCCATGAATCCATACAGCTTCCCAAAGGAAGCATCTGCAGCTGGGTCTGCATCTGAACCGTTTCCATCAGATGCACCCTCCTGTGAAGTCTTCTGTGCCCCCAGAAATAAAATGCTGAGAGCTGCATGCTAGTGTCTTGCATTGCAGTTGATGCATCTGTATATCAGACTCATGGGCGGGTAGATATTTACCAGTAAGTCAAAAGGGAGTTTCAGCAAAATCAAGTGTGTTGAGATTAAAAAGAAGATAACCTTCCCAAATACTGGGCCAATCTCAAACACACAATCAGAGCCAGTCTGGTTACCTTTTGAGAAATTCCATTAATTTCTATCAGACACATACCTTTATGTATGCACCACAGTACCTGACAGGACGTGCCCTATAATATAACAACATTCTGCCATTGTTTTGCCCCAAAAGCCTGCGAGACTTCAGCCTGCAGTCAGCAGATCAGGTGCTTAGTGCCACTGTGTTAAACGACACTTCTCACATCTTTGCAACCTGACTTGAAAACAAGTAATCTTCTTGTTAAGTCTCCCTTCACTCAGCATTAAATCTTTAGACCTCTACTTTATAGCTCTTTTCCAGGATAATGAAATAATGCTATTTCTGTATGTTGGATCATTTCTTCAATTTACTCTAGTACTTTGTGTAGAAAGTTCATTGTGATTTCCAATAGTCTTTGAAAAGTAAAGACTATGACAGGCCACCTAAGTGATAAGCTAGTGATTGTTTGTTAAAGTGTGAAAATAAGAAAACAAAACTCGCAAAATGCCAATATAGTTTACAGGGACAAAAGCTGGATAGGATCTAACTTTGTAATAAGCCATTAAGTCCATTTGGTTTGTAACACGGTATTTGCAAAGATTCATGCTTACCTCTATCATAAAGCACCTAAAATTTCAGAACTGAACAGGTTCATTGTTAGTATTTAGTGTTTAATATTTCATATTTAGCATTTAGTGCTTAATATTTAATATTTAGTATTTAGGTTTGTCATTCAGACACATTTATTCTTTATGCCAGAGAAGATAAGACTGATTTCTGTATAAACCAACTCCCATTGACTTCAGCAGGAACCACTTTTGCAAGAATCCATGGCCATAATTTAGTGTGTGTATGAAGATTCTGAAAGTAAAATAAATTAAAGTACAGACCAGTCAGGTGGTGCTGTAGGATCATAGGACACACATAATGACTTTTTAGAAAGGTTCACAGAATACCATAAGGACCCAGGAAATTCCCTTTCGTTGTCCAGGATCAACAGCTTTTTTTTCCCCTTTTTTCCCCTTCTCTTTCTTATTGTGTGCAGTTAACAATAAAATAGAGATAAATACACAAATATAAAATATATGTAACTATAACTTGTCAAATACGTCTGTCTCTTACTGCCTACCTGTCATGAGGCATCATCTGGATAAATATGTATATATACCAGAGACTGTATTTTATTACAGTTGGTTCTATTGTCAAAGTCTTTTGCATTACACAGCCAGAAATCCTTGAAGTTAAATGTCCATTCTTTTGAAACTTAGAATAAAAGATGTTTAAATACTTTTCCATTTATTGAAGTGTTTTAACACCTCTCATATTACTCAAAGAAATGAATTGCTGGAGAATGAGGTTAATGCTCTACAAAAAAACCTGCTTTTTAAAACCCTATAAGAGGGGTCAAAGACCAGGAAATGCTCTCACTATAATTCTCATTTTCAGCCGAATTGGCCATGGCAACTGCACTAAGAATGCAAGTTTGAATTTCATTATGTTCCAGAAACCTGTAACTTTGCATTATAATGACTTGCGCAATAACAGAAGGAAATTGCAAGCATTTTTGATGTAGCATACTTTAATTTATAATTTAATAAAGTAGTATTTTAACTTAAGTAGTTACTTTCAAATACAACAAAAAAATGTTCATTTGATAGCTACTAAATGCATCCCTTTACATTTTACCTGTAAAATGCTCTGTGTTTGGTGACAGGTTAAATGTATACTATACACAGGGAGCCAACATTTGTCTTTGTAATACCGCAGCAGCCATATCAATTTTAGCAGCATTCTTATTATTTTAAGCCGTCTCCATTGTCATTCTTTTAGCATTATTATTTTAAGCCGTCTCCATTGTCTTCTAAAGACCATAATTAGAAGCTGAAAACTTAAGGCAACCAAACTCAATAAGCTCTCATTATGAACAAAATGTTCTACTGTTGCTCAACAAGTGACTGTATGTAGCCCAACATGATAATGCATTTTTCCTCAATTATGTCTCCATTGATCAAATATTGAGTAATTTCTCAAATTAAACTTTCATTAATTGCAATGGAAGTTTTGCCTGAGTGATGTTGCAGCACTGGTCTTTTAGGTAATGCCTTTTGTTTAGCTATAACTGTTCTCTAAATGCTTCTTATAGCAAGTTTTTTGTTATGATGGCTTTCAAAAATACCCTTCATTTCCTGGGGAAATGGCAAGGGAGCACCTCTTTAGTTAAGACGGTTGCCTTATAAGCATCTTAAGCAACTCATTGAAAAGCAGTAAGTCAATGCTCAGGAGTGGGAGGATGCGAATGAGATGATGGCTTACAATTGTGTGAAGAAAAATTAAGTAGTTCTGGCATGCTTGGAGATGCTGAGACTTCCCAAGCACATATGTAGTATTGGTAGTGCTATGGGCTGATCCATTTGCACAACTACTTTTAGCAAAATCATGATTTAACATACCTTTTAAAGTTCAAAGTACATTGAAAAGAAGTTTCAGAGGCTGAGCTTTTTGCTTGAGAAAGCTATGCAACCACCACTACACAGCTGCTCCTCTAACCACAAGCTCAGAATAGCCTTCTGCTATTTCCAGCTCAGTGCTATGTTCAGAAGTCTTCCTTCAGCTGGAACACTCCCAGGTTCTCGCAGCTGGTCTGCAGCAACCTATTATCTCAGCCAGACAAATAACAGTGAGAGAAACAGAACTTAATTTCACCTGGAAATGCTGCAAGCGAGGTATGTGTTTACTAAGCTTATCTGGGATTTGTAGCAGATGTATTGTGCAAGCAATAGAAAGCAGCTCAGGTTGGACCTGCAGAGGCCAGATGTGATGAAGAGCCATGTCAAACCATGTCTTCTATCCTATTGCCCAGAAGCGATTTTAGCCTCCAGCCACATCACCACCAGCCACAAGTTTTTCTGAGAACATGTATCCTATCAACACGCGCCCCTCCTAGTATTCAGTTCCCAGCCTAATGGTTATACCAACTGTTGGCATGCCCAAAGCTGAAGGAGGCAAATGTCATTAACTTCCCTGTCAAATGTGGCCTCCATCAGGGACACAGCAGGTAAAACTGGCAAACTGGATTCGGTCTAACACACCCAAACAGGTGCTCCCTCATAGGCACCTGCTATCCCCTCTGGGAGATGTGGGCTCAGAGAACTTCCTGATGCTAGAAAGCAAATAGGGCACATTTTAATCTGACAGGTGAAGCCTATTCTCCCAATCCAGTGAGATTTATAGGGGAAAAGAAGAGCAGACAGTCCCTTTAATCTCCCAGGTACAAATCACATACTCTACCTGAAAATCATGAAGGGCCGGTCCTGCTGCTCTTATTCGAAGGGGTACGAGATTACAGCAGCTGATCCTCCTCCAAAAAGCAGCTACAGGTAAAGAGAAGTATGTGCTGTGTGGGAATTTTTTTTTTTCAGGGAGTCTGAGGTTTATACAATTTATCTTCTCAGCAGAAACTATATCTAGGGAATCAAGTCGTCTGAAACCAGCCTTCTCTGTCCCCGAGGGGCATTTATGCAGGCCAAGAGATGCTTCCTTCTTGGGGAGAGACGATTTCTGGCTAGACACTCTTCAGAAGAGCCTCTAACCCCTGAAATAGGCTCCTGCTGTGGCACAGCACTTTCTCTCTTGTGTTCAGGGTACACTGGCAGCGAAACTGATTTGTTAACCTTTCAGGAGATTAGCCTAATGGCCAATGCAGGGCAAAAGTTATTTTTATACAGAACAGTGTCTGGTACGGAGAATTAGATGAAATTTGTATGTGGTCTGGTAATGTCAAAAATGGCTTTTTTATTAGGATAAATTAAAGTTATAAATATCAATATTACTTAAAAATATATGAACACAGTGTATCAATTCTTGGAGATTTGTAAGGAAAAAAAAAGCAAATTTCAGCAAATCTAGGGCAATCTGGTTCTCATTTATGAACGCATGTTCAACTTCTGTTTTCAGTTTTCATCATGATGATTTTGCAGAAGATCGAACAATATCTTCCTTTCAATTTTTCTTTCAAAATACCTTTATCCCTTGGAAACAGAACAGAAAGAGAAGTAGTAAAGCTGATGTTAGTGCTTCTCTCTTTGACTTGATCTCTGAGAATGTCAACAAGAGCGATAAAGAATTGCGAACGCACATGAAACTGTGAAAGAGAGGCACCAAACATGGTGCCTTAGCATTTTCTGTGGGAAACTCTAGG
Organism: Nyctibius grandis; assembly: GCF_013368605.1. NCBI lineage: Eukaryota > Metazoa > Chordata > Aves > Nyctibiiformes > Nyctibiidae > Nyctibius > Nyctibius grandis. Next base: position 23,317,901 of record NC_090664.1, on the reverse strand, counting down.
CAGATATATCTACCGGGTTTCTGATTTGCAGCCATCCTCTGGCCTTGTGTGTTTGTTAAGTGCTGGAAAGAAAAAAACCTAGCCGGAGAATCAAAGGCAGAAAGATACTCTGTAAAGTGGCAATATCTACAAGCCTGATGTTGTAAATGTTCAGAGTTTGGAGCTCTCTTTGAAGTGATATGGAATGCGTATGATACCTGCCTATTCATTTAGCCACTGATAAGGTCCTAATTAGCACAGCACTCAGACCACCTCCCGTACAGTGAAGTATAGAAATAACCACTTCTTTCACTTCCTTCCTTCGCAGCTGTAAGAGAAACGGCTTTCGGGGTTTTTATTTTTTGTCAATATATGCATTTAGGGTACTTGTAAATACCTTGCTAAGCAAAAAAAAAAAACAGTCACAAAAAGAAAATCTGCTTTTATTCCCAGGAATTGGTAGATTCAGCAGTCGTTTGAGTCACACGAGGGAATGAGTTCTGTGGTTTTAGGTCAAGCTCCACTTACAAACTCTGACCTGGAGGCTAACAGTCTCCTCAGTTCAGTGCAACATAGCTGTCACAACGAGTCATGATTGCTTCTCTTTCCAGGATCGGGCGATCAGACCCTTGAATCCTAAAGATTACTTCAATGGAAATGTTCCAGCGCACAGAAGTGCCTCCTGAAAGCAAAACTGCAGGATCAGGCCCTTCGATTTTGAAAAATGACATTTAATATGGACAGACAAAGGCACTGGAGAAGAGCACACTGTCTCTCTGTACACCTGGAGGAGGGATAGTAGTACAAAACAAGCTTTTCTTTAACCACAACGGCAATCTTCTAACAGCAGCACCCACTCAAAAGCATAGAACTCAGAGGCTGATAATCGTCTTTCAGTTCAGGTTATTGCATGCAATTTTTCACATTCATTCAGTTTTCTTCATACAGCTCTTAGTAAAGTAACTCCCTTAACAATAAAAGCTTTTATGGCAGCCCATTACACAGGAGAACTAACCACTCCTAGTTTTTTTATTGGCTTCTTGGAATATTTATAGCAGTCTTTGTTCTCTTTGCAAGCTTATGCATCTGGGTGTGTATGGAGATTTTTCTTCTTTTTTCTTTGGCAATTTGGTATGACAGCAAAGAACATATATTTTTACATTTGTAAGGTTTTAAAGTTCTATATTTGTTTTCCTCTGTATATTATTACTGGCACCAAAGCCAACATTCAGCCTGCTCCTCTTTGTTTAGCACTTGAATATTCACTGCTGGAGAATTTTCATTCCAAGTTGCCTGACATAAAACTTTATTTGCTACCATGCTACCTCTTCCTGATAAACTGGTTACACTGTGCACAAAGAGATGTCTTGATGTTTGGCTCCATGCTAACAAAGCAAAGAATTTGCTTGGTATCTAAAGGAACAGATTAAATTTCCACTTCAAGAATTTGATACAAAAATCTCCCATTAATACAACAGATTGCCATTCTTGCAGGAATCAGCTCAGCAGTGACTGAAACTATCATGATGACATTTTTGCACAGCATTTTGGACACAAAATGATCCTAAAACTTTTGATACAGCTTATATAGAAGAAAAAATGGCCCCAAACAGGAATCTCTCTTTGAATACCTCTATCCTGGTTTTCAAAATTTTTCATTTAATTTTGTGTTCTGTTTTCCATAAACAACAACCTTTTGTTGTTTACACCATCTTCACAAAACTCATATTGGATATTGGAATAGACAGAGGAATTCAAGAGATAGATATGGCTTTTCTTTATTTTCCAGTATAATGAAAAAACAAATTGTACAAACCAGAGTGATGTAACTGTAAAAGGAGAATTCATTTCTTGTTTCTCATTTACAGTTCAGAAAATAATCTTTGTACTAAGAGTTAAGGCAATGCAAATAATAAATAATAATAGTAATCACCTAGTAAATACCTTCTTGAATTTATTATACACATATTTACTGAATAAATAATTGAAATTATCCCTTTCTTTTTCATCATAAAGATTAGAAAGCTACACATTATTAAAGAAAAATAAAGATACAAATTGCTGATGTGAAGTTAGGTTTTTCTAGTGTTCTTAATAGATACAAGAGTGTAGTAATAAATGCATTTTCCATGGTACCTTTCACAGAGACCTATTTCCCTGGAGCTTTGCTGCTGCTGGAATGACACTAGGTAGGTGGAATCTTAATTTTCACTATTAACACCAAGCAAGTTATTTGGGCCTTAATAACATATAAGCTACATTTTACTGTGTTGACCTGGGGTAACTTCTTTCAACAGCTTTATTAGGTGGGTATATCCTCCCTAATGTGAAGCTATAAAAACACCTCATCCCACTGTAGAGACTGGTGTTTTTTTATAGGGAAATAGTGATTGCGTTGTTATTGCTAAATTCAGATTCGGGAAGGCTGCAGTAGCTCAGTCAGGGCAGTCCTTGTCCCTCCTAGAGACGAAGGTTGCAGGCCATTTCTTGGGCTCCTCCTCTCCCTCACATCTTATATTCCCTGGGAAGTGACATCAGCCTTTTAAGTGACGCTCTTCATTTCCTAAAAGCCGAGGGAGAGCCCCACTCTGCCCTGGCCCTGTGGGCTCATGGGTCAGGTCCAGTGGCTGCTTCCTGACATGGAGCTGAGCTTGGGAAAAGATCTCCTGTGCCCCCCCCGAGCTAGTCCCAGCATGTGAAAAGAGATGCAGTCCAAAGGAAATGGTATCAGCAAGTACCAAGCACCTTCACTGGCCTAATCCACCCTCCAGAAGTGCACATCTCCTGTGGAAAGCTTCTTGTCCCTGTTTCGAGACACAAATCACTTAGACAGGGTTCAACTAAACTTCGTCATTACAAGACAACAGCTGCCATTCAGCTGTCAGAAAGGACGCAGAGTGGAAGTAGCATTGGTGATGTAAGTTACTTCTTTGTGGTGACTTAACTCCTCACTTCAGATTTTGCTTGCAAATTACTACTGGCTTCTGTCTTCAAGACTGTTGGAGTAGCTGACACACCATATCTGTTTCACCACGTCTAACTGGAGAGAAAAAGTGTGGTGTGTGAAAAAAGCCCTGAAAAACCCACAGGGATCTCTCCCATAGGGGTAAATCTTGTCCCTGCTTTGCTCCAGTAAACACAGAAGACCTCACACCATCGTACATTGACGACAGACCTCACTGAAAGCAATCTGCCAGTTACGTCTTACAGGAGCCTGGTAATGTGACACATCAGGTATGAGGAGTTAGCACCCGTGTGAAGAAGTAGGAAAGACATGAGCAAGGTGTAGCTGCTACGGGGGCAAACAGAAAGCAGAGAATATGGCATCCTGTTTCTTTTCTGGGCAAACTACCACATCAGGTAGTTGGTCCTATTGTTTAAGATCTTTACCAGATCAGTCCTCAGCTGTGCTTATCCAGGACACATAGCTCAGAGCACAACAGATGAAGCACTTTTGCAAGAGTACAAGACAAAATGTTGACAAATTACAGTGTGACTTTTGGGGAAGATGAGACTGTGGAGACTTGCCACCACAATCAAAATGGGAAGTGATGGTGAAAATTAACTTAAAAAAATTTGTTTTATTCAGGCTTTCCCATTAGCAGCACTGGGTGATAAAGACCTTTGTGAAGGACACACAGGGACAGACCTGTTGGAGAGCAGCGTAGGGGAAAGGGACCTGGGGGTCCTAGTGGACAGCAGGTTGACCATGAGCCAGCAGTGTGCCCTTGTGGCCAAGAAGGCCAATGGCATCCTGGGGTGTATTAGAAGGGGTGTGGTTAGCAGGTCAAGAGAGGTTCTCCTCTCCCTCTACTCTGCCCTGGTGAGGCCGCATCTGGAATATTGTGTCCAGTTCTGGGCCCCTCAGTTCAAGAAGGACAGGGAACTGCTAGAGAGAGTCCAGCGCAGAGCCACGAAGATGATTAAGGGAGTGGAACATCTCCCTTATGAGGAGAGGCTGAGGGAGCTGGGTGTCTTTAGCTTGGAGGAGAGGAGACTGAGGGGTGACCTCATTAATGTTTATAAATATGTAAAGGGCAAGTGTCATGAGGATGGAGCCAGGCTCTTCTCAGTGACATCCCTTGACAGGACAAAGGGCAATGGGTGCAAGCTGGAACACAGGAGGTTCCACAAAAATATGAGAAAAAACTTCTTTACGGTGAGGGTGACCGAACACTGGAACAGGCTGCCCAGAGAGGTTGTGGAGTCTCGTTCTCTGGAGACATTCAAAACCCGCCTGGACGCGTTCCTGTGTGATATGATCTAGGTAATCCTGCTCCGGCAGGGGGATTGGACTAGATGATCTTTCGAGGTCCCTTCCAATCCCTAACATTCTGTGATTCTGTGATTCTGTGACTCCATGAAGTCCCCCAGGGTCACTCATTTGATGATGCAGTTTATGAAGAAAGTATCTGGATCCTATGGTGGTGGTAGTTGTAAAGAATAGCTGTGAAACCCAAACCAGACAGCAGATCAGACAAATTGGCTTCAGGAGGAACAACCACCTTCCTTAACCCAACATACCTTTTCAGCAGTCTGAAAGAACCCTATAAACAAAACCATAATTTGGATATCAGCATACAGATTAACTACAGGCATTTTCAGACTGATGTTGCATTGCTCCTTATGTATTCAGCCACACATTCCTAAAAGGGTTGTGACTCCTTGTTTGAATTAAAATTCCTAGAAATTTAGAATGCTAATATAGAGTAAAATTCAATAAGCTTTGCAAACTGCTTAAAATTATACTATAAATATTATGTAGATATATGTGTAGGCTTACGCATTATAAGTCTATGAAAACAATAGCAAAATACTATTTTATTCCTTCAAACATTTTAAATTTTCATCATGCCATTGCATTTTTTGGATTGAAGTGAAACACAGAGACATGTTTAAAGGAAGCATAATTGGGCTTGTTTGAAATTATTTCTCTGAGACCTGAAAGAAAGAAAAGTGAAGGAATGCATTAGAAGTCAGATTTAGAACAAAGTCAGGGAATACATAACCTTTCAAGATTTTAAAACGTGAGATATAAATAATGTTTGTTTCATGGTAAAATAGCAATCATATGCATAAAATGGGAATGAGCTGTAGAAATAAATAAATCAAAACTTTTCAACTGAAATCCTAGGAACTTTAATGTTATGGAACACTGTTGGACTGCTTCAGTTTTGCAAGCGCTTTATCTTGGCTGAAAGGTGAAATTAGCAGCTTTCTCAAAACCCTGGGAAGCTATTGTGTCAATGCTACACTCTCGAGACCACTGTTTGATGCCAGTGCCACTGGTTTAGATGAGCACTGCAATCAGGAGTATTAAAAGCGAGCTGGTGAATTGTGTTGCATGAAGCAATGGAACTGCTTACAGACAAAAGAGCTGAATGGGGTTTTATAGGTGTCTATAGGAATATAACAATGTCAAATATCCCAAATGATGCAGCTGAATTCAGCAAAATTAGAGTAACCAGGCTGGGAAAGAAGCTGGGGAGAGAGGGGAGATGAGGGGAGGACATCTGAAAAAAAGAATTAATTAATAAAATTAATTGTAAAATTCAGACACAGCTGGACAAGTCCCTGAAATATTAATACTCTGAAGAATAACATATTAAACGTGTCTCTCAGAAGCTACTACTCATAGTTTTCTCCACTTTAATATGACACTCTTTGGTTTTTAATCTGTCAAGGTATTGCTTTAATTTGGGGAGGAGATTACCTCACTGCTCATTTTACCAGCAAGAAGACAGACTGCAGTCTACCCAGTGTGGTCACTTTGCTTTCTTTTTTTTTTCTTTTGTTCTTTTTTTTTTTTAAATGTCAGCAAAGTATCTTCAGAAAATTTATAATCTTGGACCAGCCTGTGGTCTTTGTTGCATTCATGTCAATCTAAAGTAACTTTGCTTATGGGTAGTTGTTCTGTTTTTCAGGTAATTTATAACTTTTACATATTTTCTTTCTGACACAGAACAGATGAAAGCATTCTGTGTAAACCAGCTGAAAAGCCCGTGTTGGGCTGATTATGTTTTTGCTAATGAGTGAAAGCGTAGAGGTATCATATTCTAAAGATCATTATCAGAAATTATGAGAAATAAAATAATCTTTCTGCAATGCGATGAGGTTTATGAGAATATCCCTAGACAACTCATTAGTTTTAAACTGACATGAAAATCAATTAATTTTAATAGGGAATAACAGATTATGTGTTTAATAATTCATCTAATTTCATGAGGCAAAGTGAATTAGACAATGCAATGTAAATCTAATAGCAGTTGTAAACACATAATTTGACTGTTTGTCAAGAGCAAAGCATAGTGAAATGATCAAGAATTACACAGAGAGAAAAACATTAATTGTGTGTAAACTGAGTGACAGTTTCTTGTAACTCTAAAAGCCTGTGAGGTGAGTGTAATTATTTCTGTTAGATCTTTTCCTAAAATTGTCCTGTATCATTAATTATGTATTCATATTAAGCAGGTAAATTAATAAATAATACAAAATAACTTTCCCGTGCTTTCGATTTAGAGATACTATTCAATTGTTAGAGATTTTATAGAGTGAAACTACGTGAAAATTGTTTTATAGTCTGCATTAATTAAACAATAATGACCCTGAGAGCAGGCATTTCTGCCTGTTAATGACCAGCTGGAAGAGTTGAGGACCTGACATCAAGCAGGGGGCCCTTGACCTGGGCGGTCATTAATGTTGGGCAAATGCCCGACCCCTGGGTCACTGTTTGCTGTTAATCGAAGCCGTGATAATTGTTATGGGTTTTTTTCCATACACAGAGAGCAGGCATGTGCTTTCCATCTGAGTGACATTTATTTCAGATTAAAGAAAGAAACAAAATGGGAAAGAACAAGAGTGAAGCCTCCCCGTGATGCACAGTGTCCACCTTGCCAAGCAAAATGGAAGCTGCAGGCGGCCGCCTGCTAGAAACGTAGCAAGGAGCACCGGCAGCAAGATCGTGGCAGTCACAGCTTACATGTCACAGGCCATATGATCATGTTAAAGCATGAACACTATATAAAGGGATTGAAGTCGTACATGTTTGAAAATATACATGTTGAAATACGTGTTGCCATGGATACAGGTCTGTCTTTAGAGCAATGGTCTCTGCCTACTGGGTGATGACACTAGTAACCTATAGAATCAAAGAGCATCACAGTTCTGTGTGTTAATATGAACAAAATAAAATACTAAAAAAAAAAGCCAGAAAGACCCAAAGTGCTTTTCTTTTTACAACAAAATACAGAGGAATCATAACTTTGCAGGTGATTTTTCTTGTTTATAGTATTTTTTAAGGAAAAGTCTTGTAGTGTAATTACAGCCAGAAAATGTGACTTGACCTATACCATGTGTGCTCCCGTCCCTCTTACTTTTCTTTAGCAGCAGCTGGGATTCGAGGTGCACAGGCAATGAAGTGGCTGCTAGGTCAGGGTGTGAAAATCCAGCAGCCACCTATGTCAAAGGAGTGGAAGTTGTCAATTCTCCACATGCTCTACCAACCTCATCTTTGAGGAGAGGCTCAGGCATTAGTTTTGGTATACTGAACAGAAAGATGGAAGAAGCAGGGTCTGGACATCATCCTGGAATTGCAGATCCAGACAGGAGAGAACAATATTCATATCCAGGGCTGAAAGGGCTTCCTAGGAGTTCCTAGCAAGACAAGATACACCTCTTGTGAGTCCTCTCCTCTACACCCACTTCTCTCATCCCAGCAGCACTGCCTACTGCCTGTGTAGGAAGCAGAAAGAGAAACACAACAGTTGCCTCCTTGTCTGCACATGGCCCACAGTACGGTCTTCTGGGGTGTTGACCCTATTAGTTGTACAGGAGGAAACACAGTACAAAGATGAAATAAGAAAGATAGATACACACATAGGCTGAACAAAGAAGAAGGGGAAAATAGAGGTCATGAAAGGAAAGCATATGTTCATCAGGTTGGAGAATGCATTGGTTTTCTCTAGCAGACGTTCCTGTTTCCAGCCATCTGCCAAAGACCATAGGAGAACTGAGTGCTTCTGAACTACATTCAAAGGCTCATCAAACATGCGTGTGCAGATTTGGTGCAGTTTCTTGCATGCTGCTGCTTAAAACAGTGCACCTAGGTGCAGTAACTCAAAGCTGGCAGACAATTTCCATGGTAGTTGTCTGTGAAATAATCAGTTTCACCAAAACTTTCATACCTGGCTGTTAAAAATTAGCTTGATGTTCCTGGTACACCCATTGCCCAAAATATGCTTATCATCCAACTGATGCTTTCGGTTCAATAAAGCCCCTTCACTAAGTGACCACAGCCAGGAGGACTTCAGATTACGTAGGACCTCTCAGCACCAAGATCCTGTTTGGCTGATCACATTTCGGTCAGCTTCTAGTGCTGGTCTGCTGCATGCCCAGAGCGTAGCATCCTGGTTGATACAAGGAACTAATTTTCTGTTTCCATACACAGGAATTCTGGGAGACCTCAATAAAAACTACCATTAGCAAAAAATAAAGGAATATAAATGTGTTATTAAAAAAGTTTCTCTATCTAATCACCTCCGCTTTTTTTGAAATTAAATGCTATTTTACTGATCTGTCATGTAATGTGGTGAGCTAACTAAAAACACGTGTTCAAACTATGCCTGGCACTGTCTCAGAAACAATTTGTCTTAGGTAACCAAATGCACCTAAGCGACTTTGTTATGAAGTGCTTGGCATTTGCACACTTTAGGTATTCTTTCCCAAGTCTGTTAGTAAAATGAAAATTTACTAAAGAGAAAATGGTGAATATTTAGGCTGACAGTGTCAAAAGCAGACATAGGAAATTTGGAAAATAGAAATACATTACAATAAGCCATAAATTCAAGCCCAAAGATTTTCATTAGAAAGGCAAAAAATTCGATAATTAGTGTTTTGATTCAGTCTTTGCAGCCCTTATGCCTTTAATAATTCTAAAACCTAGCGCTAGGGTACATACAGAAAATCTGAGTAAATTGTCTGAAAGTCCTTAAGGAGTTTAAAATAAATGCTTAAATGAGTCTCTCATTACTGGCATGCAACAAATGCCAAGACGCATTCATAGCAATGTGCCCAGTTTAAGTGTAGAAGAACTGCGTGAGGTCATTTTCAGCAGATTCCTATTGATTCTCCTAGTTAATAAAGAGTTAAAGATGAAGTGAGTTTTTTAAAAAATATAAGTGCTTTAAAGGTGCTAGAAAGGAAAAGCATAGTACTAAGTGTCATGTGGCTAGTGCATTCATCTTGGTAGTGACTATCTGTCAAAAGTGGCAAGAGCCCCTGTTAACAGCCCTGACCTGTGCTGTAATGAAGGGAGAGTGCACAGCAAAGTGTCCATTATCAGGCAGTTGGGAGCAGTAAATTGGTGCAGTTTGCCTCAATCTTGCAGCAAGTTGCGATGTAAGATAGGTGGGGATCAGCAAGCAGCAATTTTATCCTATGATCATTTTTGTCAGATCACATCAGAGTAGGAACTTAGTCAGATTCATGATTTCAATTAAATAAGTCCCTTCATTAAGTGACCACTGCCATGAATGTTTTCTCTGGTCCTTTATTTATAATCACACAAACACACCTGCTAATATTTGGACAGGGAGCAGTGATGGAGAAGCAGTAAGGTAAATGACACATTAAGATGATAGTCAGGTACAATCAAACAAATCTTGCACCCTCTCAACAAGGCTAACAGCTTGCAATAAAACAGGCCACGTATGTTACCTATACGCTAACCTACAGTGCTTACATACAGTTCTAACTAGGAAAATCCGTTTCAGACTCTTTACTTAATAAACCCAAAATGCACAAGTGAAGTTTCACCTGTGTTCAATCCCATGCAAATGAATTGATGCTAGTGCCATTTTCCTGGAGAATAACCCCAAAAATCCAGGTGATGCCCAATGTCCGCTCTTGGGTGCACTGAGATGAAAACATTCTGGATGAACTCTGAAACTATCAGGCAGACCTAACCCTTAGGGACCCTCCAGTAAATTAGACAAGCAAACTGAAGACAAATATACTTGTCACCACCACTCATCCCCTGCTTCTCAGCAGCAAAAGCCTTTCAGATCAGCCCATCTACTTTCCAGACCCTGGATGTACTTCCCTAATTACATATCCTCCCTATTCCTACTCCATAACCTAAAGTAGGAATAATAAAACTTCTGTAACTCTGTAATTCATGTAATTCTGTCCAACACCCTGTCATACCTCTCTGCCAAATCCTATTGTGAAACGTGCATGCCTTCTCTGCCAGCTCCCAGACACCCAGGTAGGTTGGATGATGGGCAGAGAAGTAAAGCTCATGTCAAAGTAGCATTACATTGCAAATGGCCACAGCTTTGTCCTGAGTAGTATCATTCCCCAAAGACCCACCCCATCACCTTCTGCATGTGGGTCAGTCCTATAGAACTGAATAGAAAAAGTGTTGGTTTTTTTTTCCATAGGTGTGTTAAATCAACGGTTGGGTGCCTTTTTCTCCCTCTTAGTCTACACCAGCAGTGAAACATCCATCTCTACAGAAAGGACACAGCTTCTTTTGTATGTTGATAGAGACCAGCTGGAAATACAACCTTCTGTATTAGAAAAAGTTTTTGCAACCTTTAAGATGTTGCACTTACACCTTGCCTAACTCAACAGGTTTTTGAAATTTCATAGGAGGCCAGGGAAAATGTGCCTTGACTCTCCTTTTGTTGCTGCCTTTATGTTTTTAATTTCATGAAATTTAACTAAGCATTTGCTAAGATGAAGTGCTGAAAATCTTTGCTTCTCCCCTGGCATTTGCGTTCCTCCGAAATCTTCGGCAAGCATGCCAAAATATTTATAAAAAAAACTTTGTTCACAAACTTCTAAAGATTGAATCTAATCAACTAACAAAGTAATTATTACTAGCAGCTACTTCAGTAGGAGCACATGAGACCTGACAGCTATAAAGATAAGCTGTGTTGAGCATGTCATCTTGGGACACTGCACCTAGCAAACTCCACATTTCTTGCCTGGGCTCAGGGGCACACGTAGCCAAGCTTTTCCTCAGCATGTACAGGCATTTCTTGCCTCCTCTTGTCTCCTGCTTAGATAGTTACCTTCTTAACAGTAGTAGCAGTGACCTGCTGCAGTGCTGCAGGGTTTATGTCCTGCTGAGATGCCTGTTGCAGAATACATACATATATGCACATATATAGAAAAAAAACAAGTTTTGAAACATCCAATTTACGCATAAACCTGAAAGTGATCCTCTGTCTGTACACTATGACACCCTCAATAATTAAATGGCTGGATAGAGAAATTCAGCTTTGGGGCACCATTTTTGCACTGGATGGACACAGAAGGGAACAGGATTAGGCCATTTCGTAAAATCTTGGCATTTCCAGCTTGACAAAGCTTGATCTCAGCACTCCGAATAATGTTCTAACACTGCCAGCAGTGATGTGTGCAAAGGTATGTTGTATGTCTGTACTAGGATGTTACAAAATCATGATTCCCATGTAAGCAGAGACAAAGCTGTCTCCCCTTCTGCTTGTAAGCAGACATAAAGCGCAGAATGGAATCAGGACAGAACCTAACTTGATAACTTTGCATCATCTTGGACATATTTTTGAGAGAAAAGCATCAGAGGAAGATCTCAGAGCTGAAGGGAAGGGGAATATTTTGGCCCTTTGGAGTCCTCACCAGTAAGTGAGCTGTGAGGAGCAGCAGTGAGGATCTGCAAGCTGGACCCATCCTGAGCTGGGAAATGCAGAGACAGGAGTTTGGGAGGTGATAATAAATAGAGATGATGGAAATAGGTAAAAGATGCATTGCTGAGATAACCTAGAGGTTAGAGGATATTGTGAAACGTGGATCTCTTCCATAGGCCAAAAGTGTCACTCCCAGACCAGTGCTCCCCTGTGCTCAGTAGAGTGCTGGCGCAAATCGAAAAGACTGCTGATACCCCTAAAAGCAAGTAGGAGACATGTAGTAATGAAGTCAGAGGAGACTTAATAATACTAACATGTTTCTGGATATTTTGATATGGTTTAGAATACCTGATAGGAATAGGGTCTGTTTATCAATTTCAGATCTTTAACCTAAGTTAAGGTCAAAAAAGCCGTCAGTGACAGCTGTAACCTACCCAAGGGTACAATACCAGGCTGAATCAAACACAGGATGAAAAATTTAGTCTGAAATTCAGATCTAATCTGTCCAAAAGCAGGGGAATTAATTTCCCTTGTCGTATTAGCATAAATGTAGCTGTGTGCACTGAACTGGTGTTGATGCTGGGATTCCCACCTGCAGGTGCAATGAGATCCTTGTTTCATTTTTACTTTACTGTAAAGCTGTTAGGATTTCTTGATGTCTTCCAATTTACATGTGCTAAGTATCAGGACTACCTAAGCAGTAACTGGGATTTGTATGTCATAACTAATTGGTCTGTATAACATCTGCAGAAGAACAGTTGTAGCTTGTAAAAGGGGGCTGGTCTTTCACATGTGCTATAGCGTACAACTAGAAACACAGAGTTAGAGACACAACCGTGAAACACAAGTGATGAAATCGCCACTGTTCATACAGCAGGTAAAAATTCATTTTGGAGGGGCTAGCACCATCAGTTACTACCAGTATAACTGCACTTCCTACAACTTCCCAGGTAAAACACGGATGTAAAGGGGGACAGAAGCTGCTACTTTCTCTGTGTGTCTTTGGGGGGGTGGCAGGAAGTGAAGGGAAATAAAATTGTTCACATTAGTTGATACACAAGCAAAACTGTAATTTTGGAAGGGGGGTTGTTTGCCTTAAAAGCCATGTAAATCAGCTTGAAACTGAATTAAACAGGTGGCAAAACACCTGTACATAATGATTAACTGTGCTTACAGAATAATTTATGTGAAAATGTTGTCAAACCCTGATAACATCACATCTGCTGCTACTGTAGTATCGTGCAGTATATTTGTATGTATCATTTCTTTGAAAAAATAGTATTATTGACCTCTCTTCCGTGTATTGCATTGAGGTAAACTGTTTGCACCAGAAAGTTTAGCATTGTGCCTGCTGGTGTCAGTTTTGAGGTATCTTATTTGCCCATATTTGGTCATTTGAGCCAAAAATTCTGAAACTTGAAGTGCTGAAAAGTATCTTATTTAGCGTGATAAATAATTATATTTTTAATGTTAAAAATGTTGTTGAAACACTTTATTACTTACAGGTATTTAAATTTACTACCCTGCTTATATTTAGAGTCATATTGGAGTTTGCTTTGCCTTAGAGAATATTATAAACAAAAAGTTTTGGGTTTTATTTAAATTCTATTTTGTGCATGTAGAATCAAAGGCAGATTCTTGCCAGACACTGTTTTAAAAAAGGAATACCTCTGAGTTTGTGCATTTATAAACAGAAGCAAAATCAAAATCAAACTTCATGGCATGTGTTCCCACCCTGTGAAGGTATTTAAATCTGCAAATGGAAGTACAATGTTAACACAACACTCATGAATTTTGGCTGATGTGACCACCATACCACTCATCCATCCGACCACTCAAGTGAAAGGCTATGGAAGAGCTCCAGAGTTCATACAGGTTTACAAAGGGGAAGCTGAAGTTCAAGTCAGTTTATTTTCATACATAGTGTTGAAAATGACAATGATTTAGGACATGTTTCATGAGCTTTTCAGCCAGCCCTCTTGTGAAAGGACTCCAGCTTCCCTCAGTTGGATGTGGCAGCCATCAGCTCTTTGTCAGTTCAGCCACTCACCGGCAGTGTCCAGTTGTAGCCAACCTCCACCCCAGTGGGAGAATTCGAGTTTGGTGGCACTCTTACATAGCTTGCACTATGGGAGGTACTACAAGATGCTTGGAAATTGCAAATCAGATCGACTGGATTTGAAAAAATAACAACTGTACATTTTAATGAACTAACAGCCAATATTATCCTGTTTACATCATAGCAGCACGTTCAATTCATTGCACATTTACATAGGTGTAAATGACCAGGCAAGGTGTAGAGAACAGTAAAATATTTTAATATTTGAATTAACTAGCCAAGAGACTTTCAGGTGACTGAAAAGAGGGCTTTTTGTGAAGCACTGCAAAAGAGAGTTTTTGTGAAGCACCACATCTATGTATATGTTTTCTTATTAAATAAATTTTAATCACTGTAATGTTACATAAAGGCCTAGCAGAAAAATGTATTTCCCTCATAAATTGGCAACTAAACATAGTGGTATATCTAGCCAGGGAAAACAAACAGAGAAACTTGTATAACAAGGGAAATCATATTATAAATCAATGTGTTATTAGGCTTTTTTAGTTATTTAACTATAAGCCTAAAATGACCTTTTTTCATATATTTGCATATTCTCAGTCATCTTAAAGAGAAACTGTTGGAGAATGAAGGTCAAAATAAGAAATGCCATAGGAATCCCTTTTATACAATACAAAGAACTTTTTTTTTATTCAAACCTGCAGGGAATCTTACTAGTGAACACTGGAACTAAATAGGGACAATTTTTTTTAATGTATGTATCATGCATTTGTGAATGCCTGCCTGATAGCATATCTTTATGTGTCTTCGGTTTAATATGTGTAAATGGCGTATCTATAGTAGGGAACAGTACAGTTGCACTACTCACTACACTGGTTTTGTGCTAATTGCATTTTCCCATATCTAGCTTCCATGAGCAACATGAATCTTAGCCAGGATTATTCTGGCTGTTTCAGCCTGTGGAATAGCTTTGACTGCATGCCATGACATTACAGCTGAAACGATAGTCCTGTCCACATAGCTGCCTGCCCTGAGGGAGCTGGGCTTGCTGACCCACGCGGCTCCTCCTGGTCCCCTGCTCTTCTTTTGCTTCAACAGCTCTTTAAAAGTACGATTTGCCTCTTCTCTTCCAGATCAAAAACATTTTGTTAGTTAAACTGTAATACAGGGAGTGGTTTTAAAAATCTTTACAATCAATATCTTTTCAGTATTGCTACAGTTTTCACAATTACAATAGTAACAATGATTAGGGGAAGATGCAAGAGTAGAAGATGTCATAATTTATTCAAAGTTTTGTTTAGGGGTTGATCTTTCAGTGCACAAAAGGGAAGGCTGGGCAATGAGTGAGAATTAGGCCCAAACTTCAAGCCTTCAAGAATTGCCATAGCAGTTTAAATCATGCCTTGGGCAGGAGTGGCAGCATCTTTTGCAAATTTAGCTGCAGCAGTTCAGGATATTATCTATATGTTGGCTGTCCTCTGCCCCACACTATCTCAGTTCATGGCCTCATAGGTTAACACAACCTCACTCGTATTATGGGTTTAAGCCAATACACCAAACTGATCTGGGGTGGCTGTCTGAAGCACATGCTGCCTCCTAACATCCCTGCCAAAGGAGCGTCAACCTCTAGCTTGTAGGCTGTCTAGAGGGCTGACAAGTAGCATTTTCAAGTGCTGTCAAAATATTTGCCAGCTTGTCTAACAGAGATATCACATGGAAATAATTTCATGTATTTGGGGTATTTAGCCAGCCCAAAGTTAAGTGTCTGTTTTGCTAGTATTCTTAGGTGCTCTCTGAAGAGAAAGGTAAGCACTTACAGAAAAGTTTTATCCTACGCTCTAGCATATATCCAAGACTATCTAAGATGAAGTGCCCTCTGGAGCTGCTTGTCTTTCTCCATTGCCTGTAGAAGCAGCTAAATAAAAAAGATAGAGTAGTAACACAATTTTTTGACAACCAAATTTAGATGAGATTAATCCCACTGCCAGTGGGTGAATATCTGTGGGATGAGAATCTCTCTAACTGTGTGCCAACTTAAATCAGGACAAGTTCCACAAAAGTCAGTAGAGGTCACAATTGTGAGCTATACTGAAATCCAGTTTATGGTTTTTCAGAGTGCCTTCATGTTGCTGAGGAGTGAATTTAAAACACTCTTGTGGTGGTTTAGCTTTGAGAAATTGAACAATTGTATTGCCAAGCTAGCTTACACAGAGAAAAACTTCTCTTCAGCTGAACTTAAAGGCATGTACTTTGGGAGCATTACGAAAAACTTTTGTAGATATTTATTTATCTTCATTTATACATCACTGCCATGCATGTCAAATAAGCATTATGACTTTGAGAACAGCACTATATTGAGCTCATAACATGATGGAGTTTAGCTAAGCCCTTCATGTTCTTTCTCTGACAGTCCTATTTTTTCATGGGAGAAAAGACAAGGAAGAAAGCACCCATTGCAATAAACCTATCCTATTATGATAATGGCATTCAAAGAAAGAAAAAACTTCTTTTCTTTGAGGGTGACCGAGCACTGGAACAGGCTGCCCAGAGAGGTTGTGGAGTCTCCTTCTCTGGAGATATTCAAAACCTGCCTGGACATGACCCTGTGCAACGTGCTCTACGGAAACCTGCTTTGGCAGGGGGTTGGACTAGATGATCTCCAGAGGTCCCTTCCAACCCTAACCATTCTGTGATTCTGTGTCACTGTGCCTGTCCTGTTGTCCACAGCTCCTGTTTCTGTGTTGCTGGTTCTCTGCATTCACAGCAGAACAAATAGCATAACAATCAGTTAGGAGAAATTCAAACACCAATTGCAGTGGCAACGTTTCCAGTACGATTAAAATTCTAGCCTAACTCACATTTGATTTGGGGAGTCACTACTTCTTAACAGGATAAATGGAAGAATCCATTGAAAAAATACATAACATGTATTTTCTGTCTCCAGCTGAGCCTATGTAGTCAGTTGGCCTCTGGACCCTTGGATTTTATATCTATCCCATCACTTTCCAAGCTATAATTCACTCCTTGTCTTTCAGCACTATGCTAACATGAACAGGCCTTTTTTTACAATACAAAATCCTCTGACAAATGCATTTGATGACTCATAATTGTTCTGCTTTGTTTTTTGCAGGGATGCCAAGAGCATTATGGCCGTTGTACAGGAGTTGACTGAATTTATTGATGCTTATCATTAATATTAAGCACGTCATTTAATTTAAAAAAAAATCACCACCTCCATTATGAAGCATTTTTTTTTCATAAAAATGTAGAACAGATGTAAATCTAAAATAATGCACTCAATCAAGTGCTCAGAAAAAGACTAGAGGAAGACGCCTGCCATCCTCGATAAAACACTGATTTGGAACCTACGGTTGCCCAAAAATGATGGCTTTGTCCCTTCTCTCTGTGGATGCCTCTACCTGTTCAGATTTTTGTGTGGAGGATCCTTAAGGACATGGATTGCAGGTTGGGTCTCCTCTGAGGTGACTTGTTTCTGTTTCCCAACAGGTAGAAAAGGTTCTGCTACCTTGTTACTTCATGGCAGTCTCTAATTCATCCACGTTGGGGGAACTTCACTCTTTTCTGCAAGTTAATAGAAGAGGTTAATGTCTTGATGAATGCTCCTAACACCCAGCAACTGTGCTCATACTCACCTCATGATCTCCCACAAAGACTCCCCTTTTCTCTTGAAACTGGCCTGGCAAATCATTAATGGGCTGCACTTCAAAAAGCACAGCAAAATACTGTGCTTATAGTGTAACAGCTCTTCTTAGTTAGAAAATTATTCCCTTCATTTAAATCTCCCCATCTCTACTACACTGTCCTTTCTTAAGAAAAAGTTCTTTTTATTTCCTCTCTTTTCTGTGTTATTATTGTCCTATCGATGTCAGAAGTTGTGCCGATGAGTAATATTGGCAATTCTGCTTTCTGATAGCGTAGATGTGTCTCCTTTTTTTTTTTTTTAAAAAAAAAAAGACAGAATTACAGTACTTGTTTTCATAATGTCACAGATAACAAACACTTTAAGACTGCAGGGTTTTGAAGCAGGAGAGGGCCCAGAACACAGATGTAGGCCTCAAGTTACTGAAGTCCAGTATGCTAGTTTGAAAAGCTGTCAGTATGTACAACTGTGTGCAGTGTGGTGGGGCATTCATCCCACCATCTCTGTCTTGGCCATGAGTGGACTTCCTAAATCTGCAGCACCATAAATACAATTACAGTTTAGTTCAGATGTTGGCCAGGCTCCCTTTTTTTAACATTTTTTTTTGTTTCTGTTTGGGATTTTATTTTTTTTAAACAGTATCTGGGCTCATCCCCTCCCTCCTCTTCTGGTGGCCATAAGGGCTGACACAGAGAAAACAAACACAGGCTCATGTGCCTGCTCTCTGCATGATACCTTCCCTGACTATCTCTGGTGGGCAGGTAGTCTGCATTGAAGCACCCACTGATCCCTGACAATTTAGTGTTAGAAAAAAATAGTACAAATGTTTAAAATTCTTTTCATGCATGCATATGTTTCTTGGGTTTTACTACTGTGTAATGGTAATAAATGCATATGGCAAGGTATTACATGTTGATAAAAGATGATGTTAACTTCTTGGTGTTTGTGATATCAAGGTTAAAAAAAATAGCAGCTACTAATTACACCAGATGTCTTAAAATAAACATAAACATAGAGATGTTGGTCAAAAGTAACAATCAGGAAATGATGGAATTAACAATGCAAACAGTAGCAACCAGCTTTTGTGCTCTGGTTCCTAATTATTTTTTCCAGACACCACCAGCTCCTCAAAGCAGGATGTTGTGCAATAACCTCAGCTGGCACTGAAACAAATTTTTCTTTTATGAGCTGAGATTCATCTCATCTGACCGTAGATGTCCCAGAGGTAGATGCTTAAGTCTACACCAGTTATTCCTGATTTTGTCTAAAGCTAGAGAAGATAAAGAGGAGCAGTGGCCACAGAAAGAATTTATTTCACTCAACTTGAACATTTTTCTTGGGTTGGAGTAAATCCCTACTGGAAGTGCCTTTTACTCCTCCTTGGCTATAAAGAGAGATAAGGATGACAAGGGCAGACTTAGATACCCAGCTTTAGAGATGCCAAAGAGAGGGAAATAAATCCCCAAACTAAACTCCTAGTCCCAAAGGTTACAGAGAAATTCTGAGAAATATGAACCAAGTATTCCCTGAAGGATGAAAAGCTGGAGGCAAACTGCAAATCAGTTTATTACACTTTTAGCCACTTTCATGATTCTTGGAGGTCTTACAAAGAGTTTCTTTGAAAATCTATTAAAATAGAGGTCTAGACTGAGGGCTGGTGTGAACAGCCAGAAGTGCCTGACAACTAGGAGAATTACTCTGCCTTTCTCTGGATGCTTACCAGTAATTGCTTATTTTAAATCCGAGTCATTTCTTGATAACACATTTTAACATTTTTTTCTACAATGACCTCTTTAGCTAATGACTTAGATCAGATATTTGGTTGCATTTGCTGAACTCATTGTTTTTCATGGTCATTAACTAAGTTCCTGCTGTCAGCAGATGAGTTCCCTATCTGCATGCCTTAATAGAGGTCTAATGACAGATGTAGTTTTGTTCTGATATTTTCAATTCTGCCTTTAGCGCTCAGTCACTCAATATTTAAAATTAGACATTGAATGAGGCTAAGATATAGCTGTACTTTTTTTCTGGTTCTTCATATATAAAAGTTTCAGGACCACCTGCCTCACAAGCCTCTTGAACCAAAGACATTGGTCCTTAAGTTTCTGTTATTGAGTCTGCCCGGGAGCACTGGATTTATTAAATCAGTAAGGAACTGTGGCAAACGTTGCAATACTCTGGTTAGGACAGACATGGAGTCCTTGAATCTCAAGGCTGTTTGTATTTTATATTTTTTATTTATTTTTCTGTATGGAGTAGGTCTTGGTGTTACATGGTCTAGCCGACAGACTGGAGAACAACACATGGGATCACAGAATCACAGAATCACAGAATGTTAGGGATTGGAAGGGACCTCGAAAGATCGTCTGGTCCAATCCCCCTGCCGGAGCAGGATTACCTAGATCATATCACACAGGAACGCGTCCAGGCGGGTTTTGAATATCTCCAGAGAAGGAGACTCCACAACCTCTCTGGGCAGCCTGTTCCAGTGTTCAGTTACCCTCACTGTAAAAAAGTTTTTCCTCATATTTATGTGGAACTTCCTGTGTTCCAGCTTGCACCCATTGCCCCTTGTCCTGTCAAGGGATGTCACTGAGAAGAGCCTGGCTCCATCCTCATGAAACTTGCCCTTTACATATTTATAAACATTAATGAGGTCACCCCTCAGTCTCCTCTCCTCCAAGCTAAAGACACCCAGCTCCCTCAGCCTCTCCTCATAAGGGAGATGTTCCACTCCCTTAATCATCTTCGTGGCTCTGCGCTGGACTCTCTCTAGCAGTTCCCTGTCCTTCTTGAACTGAGGGGCCCAGAACTGGACACAATATTCCAGATGCGGCCTCACCAGGGCAGAGTAGAGGGGGAGGAGAACCTCTCTTGACCTGCTAACCACACCCCTTCTAATACACCCCAGGATGCCATTGGCCTTCTTGGTCACAAGGGCACACTGCTGGCTCATGGTCATCCTGCTGTCCACTAGGACCCCCAGGTCCCTTTCCCCTATGCTGGTCTCCAACAGCTCTGTCCCCAACTTGTACTGGTACATGGGGTTGCTCTTGCCCAGATGCAGGACTCTACACTTGCCCTTGTTATATTTCATTAAATTACTCCCCGCCCAACTCTCCAGCCTGTCCAGGTCTCTCTGAATGGCTGTGCAGCCTTCCGGTGTGTCAGCCACTCCTCCCAGTTTTGTGTCATCAGCGAACTTGCTGACAGTGCACTCTATTCCCTCATCCAAGTCATTAATGAATATATTGAATAGAACTGGTCCCAGTACCGACCCTTGAGGGACTCTGCTAGACACAGACCTCCAACTGGACTCTGTCCCATTGACCACCACTCTCTGGCTTCTTTCCTTCAGCCAGTTCACAATCCACCTCACTATCCGATCATCCAGACCATACTTCCTCAGTTTAGCTGCGAGGATGCTGTGGGAGACCGTGTCAAACGCTTTACTGAAATCGAGATAGACCACATCCACAGCTTTACCATCATCTATCCACCGGGTTATGTCCTCATAAAAGGCTATCAGGTTGGTTAAGCATGACTTCCCTTTGGTGAAGCCATGTTGACTGCCCCTAATGATCCCCCTATCCTTGATGTGCCTAGAGACAGCACCAAGGACAAGTTGTTCCATCACCTTTCCGGGGATGGAGGTGAGGCTGACCGGTCTATAGTTACACGGGTCCTCCTTCTTGCCCTTTTTGAAGACTGGAGTGACAT
This sequence comes from Nyctibius grandis, assembly GCF_013368605.1. NCBI lineage: Eukaryota > Metazoa > Chordata > Aves > Nyctibiiformes > Nyctibiidae > Nyctibius > Nyctibius grandis. Next base: position 23,296,813 of record NC_090664.1, on the reverse strand, counting down.
TTGCTTTCCTCCAGTCCTCAGGCACCTCTCCCGTTGCCCACGACTTAGCAAAGATGATGGAGAGTGGCCTAGCAATGACTTCTGCCAGCTCCCTCAGCACCCGCGGGTGCATCCCATCAGGGCCCATGGATTTATGGGTGTCCAGATTGCTTAATTGGTCCCTGACCCAGCCCTCATCTACCAAGACAGACTCCTCCTCTTTGATAGTTTTACCAGAGTCACCCAGTTACTTTATATTTTTTGTCTATTATTTCTGATTTCTCTCCCACTGCACAAGGCTACACTGAGGACCAAGAGGATGGTCCTGAGGATCTTTTCCATTACTTTGTACTTCATTTGCAATAAATGGCTATGTGCATACTGAATACCTCAGCTTTAGGCTAGCTTTAGTCACTCAAAAAAGCAGTTTATTGCCCCACACTCCTTCACCATGAATATTAGACTTCAACTAATGCCATTTGAATCTACCAATATTGCCATAAAAAGATACCTAAAAAGAAAACGCTTGATGCAGACATTATGCCTCCATTACATACTTGCTTCCTTTGCATCCTCAAAACAACACTGTGCTACATGGCTTTTTAAGCAGAAGTTCACTCCTTTGTGTGCAGAGAGTGACTGATTTTTGCAACCACATTTCTTGCTCTAAGCAGGAACACCTCATTTGTGCTTTCCTCCCTCTTTTGTCACTGATATGAGAAAAAATTAGCACCATGTTTTGATCACCTATACTTTTTGGAAGGCACCTTCAACATGGGAATTCAAACAGGCAGTGATCACCCATGTCTTTTATACGGGACAGAGTACTCATCCAGCTAAATCCTGGCTATAGGGGGGAATGTCCTGAAAGGGTTAAAGAAATTGTTTTGTGAAAAAGATTGGAAATAATTGCTTTGTGACAGTGCAGCTACAAAACATCTGATCTTATGCGTTAAGTATTGGAAACACTGGCAAATATCTACAGAGGGTGCTCACTAATGTGATAAAATCTCTAAGAGTCAGAGACATATTTGATACACACAGTCCACGTGTTTTCTGCTTTGTTGTCTCACACAACTTTGCTTTATGAGAGGTGTAATAGCGTTAGGGTTATCAAAGTAGCATACATTCAGCAAGTCAATTTTTCAAACATTTCTTAGGAGCTTAGCTTTAGGCTTCCCATTTTGAACACTAAGCTCACAAAGTGGTCTCTTTTGTGCTTGTGGGTGAAAATGCATTGCTCTGGAGTATCGGGGAAGGTCCACCCTACACAAGGATGTGTGGTGGATGGATCTCCATGCAAGCGCTGGCCAGGCTACAACAACACCAGAAGCAGGTTGGCGTGTTGGTGGAGACCTGTGTTTGGAGTTAGTAGATCCTGCTGCAGGGCAGGTTTTAGTAAATCAGGTGGTTAAGCACGGACAACTCAAGCAGTTTCTTGTGGGATTGAGAGTTACTTTATCACCAACTTTGCATAGTCCAGAGACCAAAAAAACCCAAGTTGGCTGATGCTACTGAAAAAGGCATCAAAGACATGCTTCATCCTTGCAGCCTCCCTCACTGCTGCCATACCTCCATCTCCCCAGCACCAACAGTGAGGCTCCCCTATGGGTCACCCCGTCATCCAGAGCTCTCCCCCTCCCAGGCCAGGAGCAGTCTGGCTCACAACCCCTGGTCCGCCAGAGCAAGTGTCTCCATATAGTGTTACCCTGTGCTGTGTACGTGGCACAGATCTGTCTGGAGTAAGCTTTGCTGTGCAGTGCAGAGATGTGCCCTCAAAGACACAAAGAGTTAACACAGTGTAATTTTCCTAATAAAACTAAAGGCAGTGCATCATTTTTTTATAAGCTATGGCAGGCTGTGTGACACCATGTAATTTTTGAGGAATTTTACACTTTGCAAGGAAAACAACAATATCCTCTGTCTTTTTAAGACTGTTTTTTTGCTGCCAAAAACATCCATTTGCTTTGCCCCGATTGCAGTAGTAACTATTGCAGTGAAGATATTTAATGATGGCTACAAAGATTCTTTTATTTTACCTTGTGAATGGACATTTCAGAAGTTTACCAAATATTTTCATCTGCATCTGAAGTAAATGAAAAATACTATGCACTGTATATTTGCTGAAGTAGACCTTACAGGAACAAATGCAACAGAAAAGCAGTAGGCAGCATTAACACATGCGAAGTATCCCAAACCCTGCTGTGGTCTAGTTGGTAAATAGGTATCTCTGTGTGGCACAGATAGGTAAAGGTAGGAGCTACCATCATATCTCTTAGTGCCACCATGCTACCAACTAGAGACAGTATAAGAAGCTCAAGGCCCCAGTTTGCCTGGCTGCACGTGTTGAGAACCATGAGCACCACCCCTGAGTCCTCAGAGACACCCACCTTGCAGACATTCAGGAAGGGATCCCAAAGAAAATCTTATCTCTGCTTGGAAGTATGATCCCCCTTTGGCACCCTAGCTGGGATAACGTGCCTATGCAACAGTCCTTGCACATGGTCACATGTAAAATTAGGCCCAGTATGATTAAAAGACAAAGTCAGGACTAAAATGCATGGTGATCATCAAAAACCAGCTGCTTCTGGGATTAACTTTCACAAATGTAACGTAACGCAGTCCCTGCTGCTTGGGTCAGGAAAGCTGAAACGAATGACCTTTTTGGTAAGTCAGTTTTCCACATTTGGTTTAAATAAGAAAACTGTGGTCCCAGCTGTAGGGTCCGCTTTAGCAGTGAGAGGACTGGGAATAATATAAGGTGTTGATTTATGTGGGAGGAGGAGCTGACCCTTAGTCTGAGCTCAGAATGGGTTGGAGGGCTATTGCCCTATGCTCTGCTCTGCTGAGTTTGGAGGTAGAAGTTTGTTGCTGTTGTTCTGGCTGCTCCTGGGAAGATGAAGTGCCCTGGGAGTTTCAGACCACTCTTCTCAGGCATGAGGAGTCACGGACGCCCACTGGCACCTCCAGCTTTAGCTCCCCGCCTAACGCAGGACCTCACAAACTTTGCGAGCAGCAGTCATTCAAGGGGCTGGAGACTGACGTTCACCACCAGCAGAGTTCAGGCAGGGTGTGAAACAACCTGCAGCTGGCCGTCAGTCCCCAGAGTTGGCGCAGACCTTGACCCCAGGGTTTACAGCCTCATAATTGCTTTAGACCAAGTGCTGCAGCTTATTCTCTGGCCACAGCTTCTTTACAGACTTGCTCCATGATCACCTTCCCCTTTGAAGGGCCACCACAGACCTCACATAGTAGTCCTCACATAACCTTCCTATGAGCGAAGAACATCTTACTATTTTTTTTTTTCAGTCCACCATGTCATCAGCTACTCTGAATTATTCTTCTACCAAACTTATTTACTTTTTTCCTCTATCCTCTCAGAAGCATAAACCTATTTTCTGGCTTGGTGTAACTGATTTAAATGCTTGCTTTTCTGGAGCACCATATAATTTAATGGAATCCTTGACTACTGCATATGTTAGTTATTGTTATTGCTACATTGTACTTAACTAGATTTTTTTAAACTACTTTCTTATTGATGGGTATTTCAAGTCTTTCTTTCATAGCTATAAAGGGTGTAGTCAATTGTAATAGAAGTAATGTAAGATACATTTCATCTTTTTTAAAAACAAGATAAGAAAGAACATTGCAATATATACACAGATTTTGAAATGATAGAATATAAGAATTGAGGTCTCGTGAACCTTAAGATTACTAATGGAAAGGCTACTTAGTTTTTAATGCCGCATTTTTCAAGATGATGTTGAAGGGGCAATATACAGTAGGCATAGCCAGTGCTAGACACTTGGGAACAATGTATAAGTGTATACAAATCTGTTTTGGTGGTTAAACAGATATTGCATGTGATTTTAAAAAAATCCGGAGTAGATTAAGCATGTCATTCCCTTATATTTTGGTGGCACTGCGACATGCCTATAAATCCCAGTGTGTACATAATAGCATCTTTACACACCTAAAGACATTTTGAAAACCTTACTTATTGTGTCAACCCTGAAGAGCAAGTTGTGATGGAGGACTCCTGCCAAATAGCAACAGGGAACTTTCAAGCCCCTGCTCACCCTTTGCTGGGAGATACTGAAGGACTGAATGATTAATGGAGAGTTTGAGACGGTATAGAAGGAAAAACAAGGAATACAATATAAGGTGAGGAATTCAGGCTTGTATGAGGCAGACCTTAAGTTCATATGAAGACCAGAATAAGAATAGGATGTTTTTCACCTGACTGCATGCTTGGTTGCAGTAATTCTCATAAATGAACCCTCAGGAGCTCAAAGCTGAAATGGTGATCCATTTGCTACTTGCCATGTTATCTCTGCTAAGCGGTGCAAATGAATATGAAATTCACTTCTGCATGGCTAATGAAAACAACAAAACGTTTCTTATCTAACCATAGAATAAGAAAGATGTTCCATAGTTACTAATGGCACTGACATGTAATCTTGTCTGACATTCTTCCTACAAGCATTTATTAATAATTTGCTAAAGAGAAGACATATGACTAACTGGGGTAAGTTAGTCATTGAGTTTGGCTGAATTTCATGTTTGGATCCTGTGACAGGCTAATCTCTAAACTATCTTTGAAACATTTAAATATAAAGTGATCACCGACGGCAACATACAAAAAGAAACAGCTTTTGTTTATCACATGTGTTTCCTAGTGCGCATAAGCAATGCTTGAGTCCAAGCCCCAAAATTATGAATTTGTTTTCAAAACTTCAGGTCAAACGTGCCCTACAGTCCTTTTTTTGGGGGGAGGGTGGGGCGGGGAACAGTTTACCATCCACTTCCCTTTTCCCTTTTTTCTTTGTATTAAATTGCAGGAAAATTGCACATTTGCCTCTTGGTCTTTTAAAGGCATAAGGATTAAATACACACAAAGTGTTTTCAATAACAAGTCCCCAGAAAAAATGGCATCTGAAACATTGTGCTAACTATAAGCTTTCTTACCCACTGGTGTCACAGCTGATGTGGTGGGAAGAGTAGTAGGCCTACCTACAAGTATTTTAAATCAATTCCTGTTCTGATCCTATGCAGCGGCTAAAGGAGGAGATGCAATAAATTATTCTAACAGAAGCCAACTTAATTTATTCCTTCTTGGAAATGGCATTAATGGCGATAGCCCCTAGGGGCTATAGTCACAACAAGGAGTGTGAGGCCAAGAGGAGCGGCTACATGGAGTGGAACAGTTGGTGCAGAGGACCTGAAGATCTCATTATATACAGTTCAGGAGGTTTTTTTTCACCTCTGAGATTGTACCCCAAGGCAAGCGAAGGCTCGCTGACTGAGGACAGTGAGGACATCTGCTATACAAGCACACTCCAAATCCCAGCTGAAGTGCCAATGTAACACACCCTGACCTACTGTACAGCTGGAAAAGCCCTCCTGCTCACGGCCTCAATTCTGAGAACTTTTATTGTGGGTGGTATTTGAAATATGAGGTTTCACCTGAGTGTTGGCCTTGCATTCTTGGGCAGCTGAAGTTTAAACACTGGCCTTACATGTAAGAGGCCTTTTCTCAAGTGGCTATATGGCACCTTAAATTTTTTTTTTTTTTTTTTGAGTATGAGTTTCAGTGCCAATTAAGGCAATGTTTCTAGGACAGAGGGCACGTTGGAAGTGTCCAATGGGAATTATCATCTTCCATTACTCTTTGCATGGTACTTAAATGGGTAATTACTGTGGGCTCATAATGAATGTTGGCTGACAGCACTGCTCTTGAAGTGTTGCTCACAACATCTGTGGAAGAAGTTCCAGTTTTTGCCACATAAGCTGCTGCCACAGCACACTCAGCACTACAACTAGTTGCAGGGAGTCAGCAGGATGCATTCAAGCCTCCTCCAATGGTGATGAATGGATGAGTTCATATTGACAGATCCTATGAAGACAGGAGTTACAACAGTGTTGAAGTGTAGCATGCAAGTGTTTTAGGTAGTCTTGAAGTCTTAAAGCAGCTTTTAAAATACTTTTTGGAGAATCTCTCACTGCTATGGGAAAGGAGTTTTTTCTAGAAATTATGGGAAAGATTAGGAATTGTGCTAGAATTTAACATCTTTCTGACACAGATAAGGCCTCTGAGGTAGAAAGTTGTTAATGAGTAGCCTGATGTCATACAGCAGCTGAGGGGACCTGGCCATGAAAACCTACTATTCTTGTGCCCAGAACTGCTGTTTTCTCTTCCTGAACAGCCTGCTGGAGCTGACCCTGCTCTGAGAAGGAGATTGGACTAGATGATCCTCAGAGACCTCTTCCAAACTCAACTATTTGGTGACTCTGTCACAATTCCACCATTTTTCTCCGATCTGTGATTCACCCACAGGCTTTATAATTCTGGAAGAAAATGTGATAAAGGTCTAACGATCCCTTATTTTGGGTTTTTAAAAGTTAAAATACCATGCTTCGCTCCCTAGCAGTGTGCTGAGGCTAGAGCCTTAGGCTCTTGAAAGTCACACACATACAAATATCAAATAATTCATCTTCCTGTGGGTTCTTATGGAGCCTAAATTCACTGCCTAGTAGGAAATATATGTGCTTATGCATGCAAAGTGGCACCCTTAAATGCTACAATGTCAAGAAAACTTGTCAGGGAAATCTTCCTGATCTGCCAAGATCTGAGTTCAGAGACCTGCTTCACCTAACACGGATGAGGAGATCAGATGCTAAGTCAAGCAGGAGCAATAGAGATGTTACTGATATATGTCACTATCCTGAACTCAGATGTCATGTGGTTAAGCCTAAAGGAACTGAGAAAGCCTTATGATTGCTAGAGGATATCCATGAGACAGAGACTGTAGTGTACATTCAGTTACTAACTTGGTTTCTTTAAAGATCATATTTATTTTAGATTATATTTTAAATAAATATTTACATTTAAATGATATTTATCTTAAATAATCAAAAATTCCTTTTGATTTAGATAGCAATCTATTTAAAGTTGTGTATATGAATCAACGTATGCAAAAGCAATTTTTTTGGTCTACATTTTACTATTTCATGATCTGATTTAAATCTATTATGACATTAATATCTGGTTACATCCTTTATGTCATTTGCAGTTGGTATAATCTAACTGACGCAACTTCACTGCGATTTTAAGAACTTCTGAGATATCACTTACATGATGCTGTAGTTCATGCCCTGGATAAGCTTGAGTTCTAGTCTGTAATCTGGTATCATAATTTTTTATAATTATAATTATTTTAATTATTATTACTATAAAAAACAACTATACCTCTTTGGAAGAAAAATGAGTTCTTTCCACTAGTGAAGAGAAACTAAAAAAATCAGAAATTAAGTAAAAGCATACAACAACTTTGTATTCTTGTTCCTTCCATTTAATTTGAAAGAATGCCCCTTTTGTGCTGACACTGAGGTTGTATGTATTATAATTAAATGTTGTATTAGCCCACTATGGTAAACAGTACCTTAGTAGGAGTTCTATGGTATTCCCTCTAACCCTATTTACTCTTTTCATACCAACCTTACCTGTTTAACATTTTTTCCACTATTTCTATTCTTACGACTTTACAGTTATTGTATGCTTTCACTTATTAATCTATTTTAGAGTATTAAGAGAACGTATTATTTTCTGATAACAGTATCTAATTCTGTCTCAACTGCAGGTTTCTTTTATTGGCACCAATACTCTGCCATGTTTTCCAAAATACATAGTCTAAATAATTCTTGTTGCAGCTTATTTTCATAAGCAAGGAGCAAAAGGAGAGATACCTAACGCCCATCTGCTCCTTTTTGCTGTACCACTGCATAACAGAAAGCACCTGGAGAAGGAGCACCTGGATCTCTCTCGTATGTTTAAAGTGTTTCTTTGAATCTTTTTGAGACTGACAAAATATTCCACTTTTTTGGGGGGGTTAGAGAACTTTGAGAGAAAGGAAATTGATTTGCTCACCTAAATACTAAGAAAACACCAAATGCATCAATATAGAAATTGCTTCTAGAATATTTCCAAGGAAGTGACTAGATCCAGCTCCATGTGATGAAGATCCAAATGGCCCTTGGGAAGGTCAAACTGAGAGCTGAGCTGCATGATTCAGGACCCACTTCTCCTTCCACATAAGAAACACTACAGAAATTCAAGACTAAATGAAATAAGCTGTTCTAGTGACTCAGTTAAATAGGTTTTGAAAGTTCTTGCTTTTTTTCCTAAGCAAGATCATATTTCCTCAGTGCTTCGGTGTTCAAAAATAAATTATTTTCCTTTCATACTGAAATTTTTAAAATGCTGTAAGTTCTAAGAAATATAATATTGAACCTCACTATGCTGTGTCTAAATGTCTCATATTTGCTGTCTTACTGATTAATATTGTATAGACTATTGGGATTCCTCTTCCACTTAGTACATAACACCTGTTATTGCTAATGGGAGTCGTAGTTACTTACTGAAGAAGAGCAGATCTCTAGTCAAGCTCCGGTTTGCAGTGCAGTGGGTTAAAAAACACAGCACAGTCTCAACCTTAAATTTCATAGATGATATGCTGGCCCTGTTGAAGTCAATTAAAATTTTGCCATTGATTTCCAACGGTGAGTGTGTTCCATCATACGGGTTTGGACTGTAAAAGAAATCAATATTATTTTAAGACATTTACTGGCTGAATTCTGTTTATTTTTAATTCCCTTGGTTCCTTCGTGTAGACCAAGGGAAATTCATTCAGAGGACTTTGTGGACTGATAGTTTAATGAATATGATTTAGACATGAGGCAACAGCCTAAATCATATGGCACTACTTTCAGTTTTCAAAATTCCCTTTTATAACTAAGGTGGTTTTTAGCATAGCAAAATGAAAACCTCACATGTACTCCCACACAAACCTAGGAATGTCAAACAAGCTAAAACAGACATCCCAAACATTTTGTTGATAATGATCTGGTTTTGTGTGAACACAAAATAGATAAATACACTTTACATATGTCTGCCCTCTCCATCATTAGAAAATGAGCAAAAGTGGGTAATTTGGAAAGAATGTCCAAGAAACTGTAGCACTGAAAACGAGTTTGTAGTCTGAGACCCTGCCTGCCCAGTTTTTGCCTAGGATCACTTTCCTGAACAAAGTTAATAATCCTTGAAAATATTAGTTTAAGTGAAGTACCAACATCGCATAGCTGTATATGTACTTCACTAAGTTGCTATGAAATTGGACGTGTTTTTTTATTTTACAGTATACTAATTTTCAGATTTACAACATAATTTTAAAAAAAGCATAACAATTTTATGCCTATTTTCAATTAAAGGAGATTATTTAGTTTACAATGTCATTGTGGCAAGCAGGTTGGTTAAGCTACTACATGGCATTTGATATGACAAGATTACTTCAGCTGCTGTATATTAATATGTATATGTGGATTATAGTTTTAGAAAATTAAAGGGAGTTTCTTTTTTTAAATTAAAGATATTTCTTGTATAGATTTGCTTTTAAGTTCTAGAAAGGCAGCTTGTCTATTTTCATATTTTGTAAAGTAGAAAGAAATACATTTATCAGTATTAAATGCAGTGCAATATACTTTACATAATGACATACAGAGTAGGCACGTACGTATTGTATTTAAGACAATGTTGTTCTTGCATAAATTTCCACACAGTATACACAATTTTACTCAGAGAGGGAATGTATCCAACGTATTCACAACAACCATATACTCCAAATATTTGGACTGCTCTGAGATGTTAAGGCAGTTACTTCATGAGACAGATCACATGTTCCTGTTTCTCGGCGAAAATTAGGTGGCACCTTAATTAATGCTGATCTGCAGTGGAATTCCATGCAAGTACTTACGACATTCACAAGGCTACAGAATGAGTTAATTATGATCAGTGTTATTACAGTGAATACCAAATGAATTAATAATACCGGCACACTTAAAATGAAGCGTTACCCAGGACTGTGGTAGAACACGTAAGGTTAAATATTGTGTGATGAAAGGCATTACACGCTCAGCGGGAAGAAGCAAAACTCAGTCTGTGTAGCCCCACGCTCGCAAGCACGGTGCCTGCTAGCATCATGCACACTTCACATTTGAACAAGTGGAATACACATTTTCCTGCAAAAACAAATGTTCAGCAACACCAGCCACAGTTTAACTTTCCAGGGGGAAAACATACCCTGTAGAGAAGTAATATTTTGTAGCAGTACTCTGAAGGTCTCCTTCTCCTACAGACAGAATTTTTCTGGGTATCTATAATGTTAAAACAGTCCACTGACAGGATGCTGGAGACAGAAAGAACACCTGAATCTCCTACAGCATGCTGCCCCGAGTCATGCTGTTACTTACCAGACACTGTGGACTCCAGCTGGAATGCAACTGTGAAATACAACAGCCTGACTGTACCTAGTAAATTATTGCTTTGTAACCCTCTGAAGATAACCTGCCTCTAACTCGTCATGAAATTTTTGTTTAGATATAAAATATTGCAACAATTCGTACCTATTATAGATTTATAAGATGTGAAAGCATAGATGGATTTAATCAGATGTAATTATTTTTATGCCTACTACTCATAAATATGCAGAAATGAATTTATGGTTATTTGTCAGCCAGTGGGAATTGTGTTTAAAAATGTCAAAATAGATGTTGGCAAATGTAAGTGTTAACGCAAGGAAAACAGCTTCTAACTTCTACTCATCAGGTTTGCAGCAAGGGAATCCTCGCTCCTCGTGAGGGCTAGGCTCTGATCCATGTACACTTCCAGCAGCTTCACCAAAATCCCTCAATCCATTCCACACTCACAGGCATCGCAAAGAGATAAGAATTTGCCCTCTAAGCTTTGACTAGTCCTTCACTGGCTCTCTTACTGTCTGTAATTACAAACACATACAGTAATTCTCTGGGGGACTAATACAGATGAATGGATAAAATGAGGACTTACTGCACTTCTCTCTGCCTTAACCCTTAGCATCTTATCTCTAGCTAGAGGTGCCTGTACTGCCCAACGCATGTGCACCCACCTTCGCACGTGAATCGCATGTTTGCAGGTTTTGTTAAAGAGAATCAAGCACACGCTTAAAACTGCATCGGTGCTTAACTCTCGTGTTCTCCAGGCTAGCATGCAGCATTGCTTTCCCAATTTGAGTTTTAGGGGTTTTAGCAGAATCACTCTACTTTAGATAAATACATGCATGCTACCTTAATGTATGATAGCTCTGTGTGCAGTACTCTTGCCAAGTTCTCATAGTTTGGCTTCTGTTTGAAAATCTTGGTTTACTTTTAAGTAATTTGTGAAGTTTCACATTATATCAATGAATTATTTTGTGCCACATCTTTATTAGATTACTCCACTTTACTTCTGAGCATTCTAGAGAGATAAGCTAAAAATAACTAATTTGGTCTAAAGAAATTCCCCTTTAAGTTCTAGATTTAAATGCAATGATTTTGATTTGAAAATAAGTGAACAACAGAAATCAAAATGGTCAGTAAAATCAACAGCACAAGTTAGACTGGTGCCAGGAAACTAACCTATTTATGAACTGGAAGAAATATCCTGTATGGAACAGCAGTGGTGTCTGACCTGTCTACACTTCTGATATTCAGAGTCATCATTTTTAAACAACCAGCAAGAATAAAACTCACCATTACTGAGTAAGTACACTTTTAACTCAGAGTATGTTACAACTTTTACACATAAATTACAATTTTGAAGATGTAACTAAGAGCTGACTGTGTACATCACAGGCTTAATCCTAGCATCTGACTTTATCAAATTATGGGGTTCTCCTTTATTCCTGTACTCTATGTTATTGTGGAAATCAGTAGCATTTCCAATAAATTATAGATTGATCAGTACTCTCCTACTCAACTCTTTTAACCACCTATCAGGCTCCTTTGAAAACCATAGAGTGCCCTCTGTTGATGAAAACATATTTTTTTAACATATTAAAGCTCTCACACAGCAAATATTAGTTTCGTCTTTTCCAATGCCTCTTAAAAAAAAATGCTCATTTTGCAAAAGTGAAGGTATTCACTTAAAGACTGGTGTTAGAATACAGAAGTATAAAAAAAATAACCCAAACCACAACCTACTGCATTACTAAATATTTACACATAATACTGACGATTAGAAAGATACATACCTGGCAATGTTAACTGAAAGCAATTTCTTTCCCTGCTTGTGCATGAGTATGCATGTGTCTGTTGATTGGTGCCTGCCATCCCAGACATAGTTATATACATTTCTATTCATATACTAAAAAATAGTATTTTTTAAAACTTGATGCAAACACAGATGCTAAATGTCACAGAATACAGAGAGCAACAAAAAATGTTTAGTAAATCATGATTACTTAATCCTACCATGTTCTCCCAAAAAAACCAAAACAGCTGAGTGCAGCTTTTAGCTCCCATGTTGTCTCTCCATGACACAGAAAAATTGATGGCCTGGCTTGCTGGTGTCTCTTTGAAACTAAGTTCTAGCAAGCCCTGATAAAACAGTAAATTTTATTGCAATTTCTGAGCAGGGATTCATAGGTGGATGAGAATAGTTCTTTTTTTTTTTATTATCTTTTTTCCTTTCTCATATGTTTGTTGGCTGAGTAAAAGCATTGTTATACTTAAGACTGTTTCATATGTTAATTGATTGAGGATGTCAACACTGAGAGTGATTGATTTGCATTAAAAAATCTTACAAAATATATCCTCACATATTTTATTGAAATGCTGAGAACAGACTCATGCTTCATGGTGAATGTTGAGATAAATAATAGTTTATACTTAATATGTTAGTTAATTAAATAGTTCAATTTATCTTGTGTCTGTATCATTGTACAGATAATGATTCATTTGTAGAAGTAATTATGCTGTGCTATTTTATAATAAAGGAAAACCAATTTCCATTCTTCTGTAGCCATTTGACGATACAATAAAAAAAGGCATTGTATAGTTTAATTTCTTTTACTGTATTAGGACTTCAATACCAAGTATTGAAGAAATAGGTCCTCATGCTGAATGTCTGTGTATTCAGAAATATGGTGGTAACTATAAAAGCATACAGACAATTCACCTTTTGAATCAGGATAAATTGCTAGTAAACACAGTAAATTACCTTTCATTTCCTAATATAAAACATATAGGCTTAAGTCAGAAGTCTGGAAATTATAGAGGAAAAATACAGAAACTCTCTTTTTCCATGATCTTGCCTCTTGCTTGCATTGTATTTATTCTCCAAATGTGAGTTTTTTCTAATGCTATAATTAAAACATATATTCATGAAACTGAGGTTTTATTAAATTGAGAATATGGTAATACAATTTTTTTTTAAATACACTCATCAATAACATTTTTGCATATAATCTTCTTTTTGTCAGGTCCATAGATTATACTCATTTCAGTTGCAAAATGAAATATCTCAAATACATTTTGGAGAAAAAAAAAAAGACAGAAAAAATGTCAAAAGAAAAACACAAGAGCATTTTGGAAAATTAACAGTATAGGTTAGCATTCATACTGATTGTAATTTATTTTCTTTGAAATAATAATGATTCTATAGTTTCATATACATTTTTGGTAACTACTACTGAAAAGTAAACTAAATTTTTAAAACAATATTTAATAACATACAGCAAAAAAAAAAAAAGAGTAACCAGATTAATACCCCCTGCATTTTTTTTAAAGGAAACTCTCACATGCTTGAAAAATAATATAGTATTGTATTGCCAAACTAGAAGGAAAAAAGTTTTTTGGAGTGTGTACATTTAAAATATGTTTCCTTTGACTTACCAGAGTAGTTTTTACAAATTGCGTCAAAAATAATGGATTTAGCAGGCAGAAATCACTTCCAGTATAGAAGAGACTAACTGCAGAATATTCATTCCCACAACACAAAACACTTGTTATATTCCTGTTTTCTACCTGTCCTAGTAGCCACAAGAGGGCACTCTGCTGTTGTTTGCAACTTGGTTCAACTACTGTCTGTAGTTCATGAATATGCTGTTCTACAATACTCAGCTTTTTTTCTTTTTCTTCCCATTTCAAAGATCGTATATTTTACCATTATTTATAATGAACTGATGAAATAATAGGATCAAAAATCCTTAATGAGTCACTATACTTCTACAACATGATCGTAGAAGTACAATCACTTGATTGTACATCTGTACATGTACACTGTACAGTGTACAAGTACACTGAGGTACTTCTGTACATCAATCACTCGATTAATGTATCCCTATTGCGGTTGCACTACTGGAGCTCTCACAAACACATTTTGTTTCGTTGAGTATATAGGATACACACAAAACCACCACTGACGAGATTTGCTTTATGGAGAGATTGAACTCTGGGGCAGCACTAAACAGAAGCAGGACTCGCTCTTCTGAGTCACATCGGAAGTGGGTGCAGACCCGTCGTACCTGAGAAGAGGGAGTACACTGAAGGAAAATGGTGTGAGTGTAATCACATCTCCATAAAACCTCGTTTTCACTGTCAGGCTATACCTTGACTGCAAAGTATTGTACAGGCAACAGCTAGTTGTAGGTCGTGCTCCTTGTACCTGCCCTTAAAATATCTATTCTATTAGTCATTTTAAATGTGACATGTAGTGGCCCAAACATGGCATTTTTTTCCATACATATTTTCTACTGTAATATATAATATTTTCTGCTGTACATAATTAGTGAGGAACATTAACAAAAGTTAACAGGTATATCTCCAAGCTAGACACAGAAGACTGCCTTGTTTTTTTGGTATCTTAGACTATGTGTACCTTTAGACCACGCAAGACTAATCTTCTAACTAGATTTCCAAGTAAGCTTTCCAAGAAGAAAGCTGTCTAGGAAAGGCACAGGACAGAGCTTTTTGTGCCCATGCATCACTCCTTTTCAGAAGCACAGGGTGCTTTTCCCTGAGAGCTGCATCACAGCGAGGGGAGGGATGCTGGTATTTTCCACCTTGTCAGTCTTTTGACAGTCTGTGTCCATCTGGTAGGCCTTTCTCCACACTTTGTCATTAACAAAACGACAAGTAAGCTTTGTCCTTTTAGCTGGACCTTTGCCACACCCATACTGGGTCCTGGTATATGGTGTCACACAGAAAGATGGATAACTTTCACTCTATATTTGTGGTTTATCTATGGCATATTTTAGATGTTAACCATCTTTTCACCAAACTTCAGTTCAGATGCTCAAGAAAATGGATAGGATTTCCCCCATGGAAACCTTCAATCTGGAAACCTTCAAAGACGTTTCCCTCTCCACGCTGATCAAAAAGCTAGGCACTGCTTTTTTAACCTCAAATTGCTTAAATGTCAGTCTCAAGTTACGTGCCCGAACTAGGCCAATTCTGCATGTACGAGTTTCTAGCACAAACTGCTAGAATAGCACCCCATGGAGATCTGGATGTGTAGGAAAGTGTTTTGTAAAACAAAGACAAGCAATCAAGAAACATGAATTTCATAACATAACTGGTGTTTTCTGCTTGGCAACATCCCTGGTGTGCTACTAGAACGATATCTGAGACCTCAAGTGTTCACAGACTATTAAAACATAAGTATGACACTTTCACAGCTCCCACAAGGGTTGTATTGTTCATTGCATGAATGGAGTAAAAGGTACTAAGAAGTTGAGGATATTACAGCAATATCATAGTATGATACCTGTGATCAACCCAGTCACAAGAGATAAAGAATTAAAAGCGTAGTCACTCAAAACGGAATGTAAAGAGGCAGATTGCATAGCACTGATTTTTCTTTTCTCTGTCTTACTAACTTCAGTTTCATGAAGGAAGTGAGACACAACTAAAGCAACAAGATATGCTTAATATAGCTGAGTGCAGAAACAGGTATGTTTCTCTGTATGGCCTGGGCAGGTATCGCTTGATTATTTCCATCCCCTGATCTTACTGCCAGTCTTTGCAGATGTGCATCACGCCACTATTTTTGTAAAGCATTTCACTGTTAGAAGTTGATCACATTATTGGCAAAATAAACTACGGCATTCTTTTCCCTCCGGAGGGGGGGGAGAAAATGAATTATGGGTTTGATTTGGTTTGAGGGTGATTTAGAGGGGTAAACCTATTTACAACATCATAGCTGTTAGAAAGTCAAATCATGTCAGTGGTTGCTGGATGAGACTAGATTCATCCAGATGTTCCTCTCTATTTTTCTGTAATTACTTGTGGTCACTCTCCACCCAGCAAGTCAGCCATGACAGGAGATGACATGAGTCCAACGCCTCCATTGGCAGTAGCTGCACAGATAGAGACCCTCCACCCCCAGTGCGAGTCAGCAGCTGTGTGTTGGGTCTTTTTTCATGTTGGCAGCATTTCTTCAACCAGCTGCTGTCCCGGTCTGGTAGCTGTGTTCCTCTCATTTCAAAACTGACCCTTCATTGAGTTATGGACAAAAAAGAAAGAACAACTTGCTTATGTGTATTTAAATATAAGCAGTTCTGGAAATAAAGGCAACCAGTGCTGGGAGAGGGAATAGGGGATGATCTGATCTGCCAAAAGGCCACATTCAAGCTTGAGTCCCCTGTCCTTCACCCTGATCATAGAAGATAGAACAACTGGAGGTTTGATTTCCTTCATCGCAATGCTCATCACCTGCATTGTTAGAACAGAAAGGGATTTCCCCTGCTCTACTACCACTGCTTTTTTTTTTTGGTATAATTTTATATTCTTTCATAGCAAAATTACCAGGAAAGGGCAGGCTCTCAGCAACAGCCACAGCATTGGTGGCAACTGCTGTATGTTTGCTGAATTAGACGGACCAATCCGTTACTCTGGCAGATAAATATATTCTCTTGTTTGAAACTAGAAAACACAAAGCTGAAAATTGCTCCTGGCTCTATGTAATGAAAGCACAATATATTCTCTTCATGCTGATTCTGTCAAAAGGTAAAAGTGAATTAAGTCTCAAGTCAAATGACTTCCCAATTAGCCAGCCAGGTTTGTATCCATGAAAAATGCAAATTACAGATGAGTGATGAGATCTTGTATGTGTTACTGTTTTGCAGTCTCAGACTTTTTAGCTGGAACAGTAGTAATAAATAATGCTTCTGAGTGCTCATGCTGTGAAATTGCTTGCTGTTGTGAATACATCTCTTCACTACCTGCAGGTGCAGCAGAGAAAGTACAAGCACTGTTAATCACCCCTAAAGCAGTGAAAGAGGAAAGAAGGGAAGATCCTTCCTGGCAATTTCTTTCACGTAAAACCAGTGAATCTAGACATTATGTAACATTCAGGAACTCAACAGTGCACCTGGTTAGAGGCTGGATGTGTCAGATGCTCCTTCTTCTGCTCTAATCCTCTCACTCCCCTCCTGCCTCTTTGAAAGGTCCTTATTTAACACAGGAAAGAGTTCTGATCATTTTTAGAGTGAGCAGGCAGAGAAGTTATCACGGAGCTACCTGTGAAGGGACCAACCCTGCAAGTTCTAGGTAGCCCTTCCCGGCAGGCAGATGGTGGTGGTGGTCGCTACACAGCTCAGCAGTAACTCCTCTCCTCAAGGGTACTGATGTGGTAGCCTTGAAATGTAGGTCTGCCTCTGACCGACACGCATCAATTCTCAGGGCAAAAACTTTGCTTTACTTCTTATATCCACCTGGTCTCACCACAACGCCTGCCCAGAGGTTCAGCTAATGCCAGCAGAGTTTACGCTCAGTAACATGTATTTGTGTTCTTTCACATTCCAGACACCTCAGATGGTCCTTGCCCCCTCTGTTGCATGCTGAATTGCGAGCCCCTGATTGTGTAACTGCATTTTAACACTATTTCTAGATCTCTTAGAAGTAATCCACCGACTCCCTGGGGAGCTGCAGGCCCTTGTAGATGACATCTGCATCTCTTGCTATTCAGTTTACTCTCCCATTTAGAGTGAGGGTAACCTGCAGAAGTTAGATTCAATCTAATTTACTGTGCATGTATTTCTTATGTGATACCTAAAATATTGCAAATATATCTAATGTGTTATGGAAAACAGTTTTATATAAATAATTCTTTCTTTAATCCTTTCAGTTGATTATCTCTGTCTGATTCTCCAGCTAATTTCACACCATTGTCTAACCTATGCCCTCTTATCTTGTGCCTGCTCCTAAAGTTGTCTAAGTGAATGCTGTATTATGTCAGAATTACGTGTGCAATATTTGACAAAACAAGTCTGACAGTTTTGTAAAGGGACAATACAGCTTAGAAAAATATCTACCAGTGGCAACCTGAATATTTACATCTGTATTTCCCAGTTTTGCAAGGAAAAGTTGTGCATCCTTCGCACAACCCAGCAGACAGCCATTTTTTTTTATATGGCAACAATCTTCATCTAGACTGCTGCTACCAACCATATACGGCACATGCCAGGTTTCTTCACTCTAGATTTTGGGGAAGAGTAAATAATCTTTATGCAACAATGCTTTGTTGCTTTGTTTCTTAAAGGGAGAAAAAGCTAATTGAAAAACACAGGAGAGCTGGTAAAATGCACAAGGAAGTTGAAACAGATGTTGGTTCTTCTGACTTTCATGCATTCTACTTGGTAGCTCTGTTCTATAGTTCCCCTATCTGTATTACGGGAGTGATAATATTATGAGCCTAACACTTTGGTCTGATGAGTTTTATTTCACTCAGCCTATCAAAGTGCTTTGAGAACATTGCTGATGTCAGCGAAATACAAGAAAGGCTTTTTTCCCTCTCTCGTTTTTGATATTGTGCCTGGAAATCACAATGTTTAAATAAAAATAATCTACATTCACGTTTCCTTTGAAAATAAAGAAAGGAGTGGAATAGTTTGTAATTAAGATCGCTTTCCATTTGCAAAATCAATCCCCACACATAGAAAAAAATCATGTGACAGATCTATGACAGTTACACAATGAAAAAGCATTTAATTTATCTTGCACACAGTTACTGTTCTTCATTTAAAACACTTCTGTCAGCCACATCTCATGTCTATGAATATTGTGATAAAAGAAAAACCAAACTAGAGTATCTACATTTCTATTACCTCAAGATCTGATTTTTCTTCAGTTCTTCCATTAAACAGAAGAGGTCTGGCTTAGCTGCAGGATTAGGTAGCTCCATCAAAACACTTGTTACTGCAGTAGAGGATGTTCTGTCATGCACTGCATGCTCTTTTCTTTCTCAGTCAATACTACCTTATTTTTCAAGTAACACCAAGATAGTGCTGTACAGCTTGTACTGTACTTGAGGCACATTGTTTTGGCAAAGCTGCAGAAATGAAATACTAACATCACTTTTAGGCATTCATAAAAATCTAGAGATGGTTTTAAGTTTGATAATAGAGGTATAACTTTACTGTGCTGACCTCATCTTCAGTTAGTGAATTCCACTCTGCATATCTTCATTACTTACTAGTTTCAACTGACTCTAGCTGCAGTTTTCGACATGTGGTCTGAGGAAACCTAAGCATGGATGGACTATTTCTAAGACTTCCAAAAAACCTAAATAACAAAAGCAAAGTCATTGTCACAAAATTAGAATTCATTTTGCAGATATCTACCTCTTCAGAGGAAGACACAGGGGTACAAACTGAAAAGAACTGAAAATCATTTTAATATATTGGATCTAATTTAACTAAAGTATTGGATCCAATTTAACTCACAGTCTTTACAGAGCATCTTTACCAATCCCAGAGGTAAGCAAAGGAATGTGAGAGTACCTCAGAATAAAGTCCTGTAGGTCCATCTGGTTAATCAATTAACCATAATCAACCCATGGCAATTGCACTTCAATAATGTACACATTTATTTAAGTAGGGAATATGCAAGTCTAGATCAAAGTTTCAAGATTAAAGTAGCATTTACAGCAAGAGTATAATCTTACCATCTAACAATATTAAAATGGCTTTTGGCCTTAATCTTTATGTGTTAATCCTACTTATGAAAACTATTTTCGATGTTGTTTGCTGTGAAGCTTGGTCATATCCCCTGACAAAAAAAGAACAAATATTTATATATTTTATTTCAAGTAGATTACTTCACTATTTTTCCTTTCTCTATGAAAATAGGAAATTTGACATTAAAAGCATGAATTCCTAAAATTTCAAAAATACACTGAACGCTAGAAGTACATTAAAATAGAAATAGGATTGATGAGAAATGTTCAAAAGATAGCACGGAGCTGCTAAAAGAGGTTGCTGATATTTTCAAAAGCAGAAATTGTAAATCTATCAAAAACTCATGACACTCAATTAGTGAAAGTTCAGTTTAAAATAAATCCAGACTTGCTGAATTCGGAAATACAAGACTGAAGCACCCAACCGGCTTGGGCTCTGCTCTACCGTGGCTTTCAGGAAGGCTTTCTGTAGCGTGGAGAATGTCTTCTGCTGCTGTTTCTGCCAGATCAGATCTATGTTGCTATGTTATGGCTACACTTCATGAAAAACACTGTTTCCTCACAACATCCAGTATGCTTACCTTCAGAAGTATCTTTTCACAAGAACTGGAGGTATGTGGCCAGTAACATTCATTAAAACACCAAGTTACTGATGAAAGCAAAATTGTAAAGATGTTAAAAACTATTTTCTTTGGCTGCATTTCAAAACATTTGAGGAAAGTAACAGGTTTTAGTGATCTCTTTCAAAAAAGTTTTTCCACACTTATTATAAAAAGTTTTCTGGAGTGAGAGGAATAGGACAGGAAATCTGCAGATATTGTAAAAATTCTATTTTAAAGGCATGAAGAGATGAAAAGGTAATAGTGCTGTCTTCTGTCAAATAAGACTTTTAAAAATATTAATTACAGGTTTCACCATCATGAAGAACTTCAGGAGGTGTTGTAGCTGATTACCTGCATTTCAAAAACAGCAAAAGTCCTAGGAGGACATGCAGAAGACAAAGTTTTGCCAGTTTTGTACGGCAGATGTGGAGGCTGGAAGAGATGTGTCTTGTGGATGCGACTGGGCTCCCTTTGATACATGAATCAGACAAAGATTTGTCTTCTACTCAGATCTTTTCAGAATTTCTCTTCTTTGCCTGGGCGTAAGGAAATATTCATGGAAGAGAGAGCAGGGGAAGGAAGAATACTAGCAGAGGCTGGTAATGATCAGCCAAACTCACTATTTTCTCAAGGGCTGTGTATAGGGCACCTGGATGTATCACTAGGGGAAAGGCAGAGACCTGCAAAGGGTTATCCTCAGTGAAAGAGGAAGGAGACCTTTGTTTACCTTGCCATTACCATTTAAGTAGCTGTATGCACAGAGACAGACGGTGGGGAACAGCTGACGGAATGGTTTATACTTGTTTGGATGGCTGGCCCCTGAGTCTCACCTCGTGCCTCGCTGTCACTGCTGAGAACACAAGAGTCTCACTCACCATTTGAATCAATTTTCTTTTCTAAAATTATTTTAATTGGTCTTGCTTAAGACCTGTCTGCATGGCAAAGTTAACATGAAACACGCAAGGCTTTGTTTTTCAACTGGGAAATACAGTCTGCTTATAGCAACTCTCGTTTTACTTTGACATTATCTTTTTTTTCAGCATTAAAAGTATATTTATTGGAACTAGATCATGCTAACCTTTAAAAAATCAGTGAGGCTATATCTAAATTTTATCGACTGTGAGACACAAACCCTCACTACTCACTGTCTTAACTGACCAAAAAACAGATGACTGTGCCAAAGTAACACCAACTCAAAACTAATACACCCTGTTGCTCAGCTCCAAGCAGTGGTACCTAGTAGGATTTAATATTTAGACTCTGCATGTTGTGAATGAAGTCACATAGCTCTTGGTTGTCTCAGTAGAGTACCTACAGTGTACACCACACAACAGATTCCTCGCTTAGATCACTCATTTATAAGATAAAAAGCTTTTTCAGAATCTCTGTTAACTCTTTAAATATATAAAACTATGAAAAAGCATTTGATTTGCAAAATTGATGATGTAAATACAGGTGTACAGTAGGATCAATGGTGCTTTTTCAGATTTTTGCATTTTAGTATTTTAGTCAGTGTGCTAAATAACCAAATGAACTACAGCTCTTAATAGGGAAATTTCATTTCACTGAAAACTATCAACATTTTCTACATTATTTAAACCAGATGTTCAGTAACTTGCATGAGAAGTTAAACATGATGAATTATATTGTCGTCTAAGTTCTTGCTTTCTGGAGGGAAATAGATTCAAAATGTCTGGAGGTCAGTAACACCCAGGAAGCAAAACATGCGGACCAATCCTGAGTAATCTTCATACTGAGTAAAGTTTGTCATCCAGATGCTGAAAGAGACATCCATTTGCATCCTGAAAATTGAAACGCTAACTGATGAATCACTCATTGGAAATACAAAAAACGGGGTTTGAGTCTTCAGCTGTCTTGCATTCAAGACTTCAGTTCATACTTTTCTCCCTTAAGTCTAGCCCACATATGTCAGCCTGAATAAACTGATTCATGTAACAGTCACTTACACCACCAGTATTGCTCATGATACTGGCTGTCAAGAACATGAAAAGTCAAGAAGATTTCACTTTGTTTCCCTTACAGAATGTTTCTTTGGTATACAATAATATCAAATACTGTATGTACATTACTGTTTATTTAAATTATCATATACCTAATATGTTAATTCATATTCCTAATTTTTATATTTTTAGCTCTTTACAGAATAAGGGATGACAATTTTTTTACTATGGTTTGGACCAACTATGCTTGAATTAAAATTAGGTTTCATTTAAAAATGACCCCAAACAGAACCTGAGATAGTTAACTCAAGGCACACATATACAAGAGGAGGGGAGGAAAAGTTCAGCACAACACAGCATATTGTTCTCTGATTTATCAAATCAAGCATCATGTAATTGAGAGGTCCCTTTTTCAGCATGTCCTTCAGGCTTTTAGAATTAGTAAATTCCATCTTTTTTTTACTTTCTGTAGGTAGAAAGAGGATAATGACATCATCACTTCTTGCTCTGTCAGATTTTCAGCTTTCCATGAACTAGTCCTTAAATCGACCCAGCATAATATTCCCTCTGTTTTCATGGGAGAGGCTGCAGCTGTCCAAAGCCAGGTTGGTGTCTCAGTAAAGATGTGGCTCCATGTGCTTACCCAGTGCCATCACGAGTTCTGCGCTTCAGACGATTTAGAAGCTTTGGCACCAAAGGCAGCTCTGTCAGCTACCCAATGGCAGGCCATCATGTCCCTTGCAGGCAAGGTGTGCCATGGATAAAGAAACAATCAAGAGGGACTCCAGCTAGGCTTCAGACATGAGGTTTCCTAGCTTGGCCATGCCGCGGCCGGTGCACAGCTCCCTGGCACAGCTACAGCACGGCACACCGGGAGCTGGCAGCTCTGCAGGACTGAGATGCTGAGCTGCCTGAACCTGGAGCCTCTGGCCAGCCAATGGCAGAGCCAGCCCAAACGCTTCTACGTGAGAGCCTGACTGAAAGCATATTACTTGAACGCAATATAATGAGCACACACATAGAACCCCTGCTAACCTTCAATTAATAAACGTGCCATCAGAGTGCAGAGGCACCAAGCAGCACTTGTGCTAGGTCTGGGCAAGTGTATGAGTTTCAGCTCAGCATTGGTTCTGCTGGACCTGAGCTGCGATGACCCGTCTCATCACCACTACCTGGAATACCCTAACCTCCATGTACCTCTTAGAGACTGTAAATCTTTCAAGTTCAATTTAGACCGTCTCTACAGACTGTACTAAAAAGTCATCATAATTTTGAATTTAAGCAACTACATAAGTTCTTATTTTCTGTATTTTTACGTCATCACTTGTTATAAATGCTGACAAAAGGTTACTCCATCTATTTAGGCTTCTACACCTTTCTCATCATTCTGACTAATGTGTGCAACACATATTAATCATTAAAATACAGCAGAAAAAGCCTCTGTGAGGGGCCAGTGCCATATAACTTTGCGACCCTACTGTCATCCATGAAATTAATGACCTGCAGAGACAGACAGGGTTGTCACATACACAGCTACACTTTCCCATTAGTAAAGATTTTCTGGTAGCACAAATGTACATTATCTTTAAGGCACTTCAGCAGGACTCCATGGAACTGACTCACAGCCAGATCTTCCAGTAAATCTGAAAGGGATCTCAAAGATCAGTTTCAGGCTGAGGATATACTAAATACAAAGGATTCCAGGTGATCCGAATGAGATTTTACCATTTTAAAACCTCCCATAGTTGTATTTCTAGAGTCAAGGATTTGACTTGTGATCTGTATAGCACATAAAATACTTAATAAATGCTCTGTTTTTTTTAAAAGCAGCTCATAAATTTATTGCAGTCTTATGGCGTACCATTCAGATTGATTTATGGGGCACAGCTCAGATTTCTTATAGCTGAATTACCAAGCATAAACCAGGTACACCATCCCATTAAAAATGAATTTACTATGGGAACTGCACATTGAAAGTTAAATAATGGCTTGACTTTCAAGCTGAAACTGAAATATTTTCTTTTCTGCCAACTAATCCAAAACAGTCTATGAATAATTGCATCACCTTTGCTTTCAAAATGTTATTTGTTTTCACTGCAGGTCATAGTCTTTGGGGAAAAATTACAGAATAATGAGCATTACTTTACATACTCTGACCTGTAGTGTCACCACTGTTCACACCTTGCACTGAAGGGTATGCCTATCTTGGCAAAAGAACTCAGTTATGCTGTTGGGCTTCTTTTTAAAGATATGTTTATTTTATTTTAAAAGAAATTTTACGTATGTATACAGACACATGAATAGCTGCAATTCCTATGAACTGCAAAGTCATGAATGAGTTCCAGATAAACAAAATCTAGAACAAAAAAGTTCTTAATCCCAGAGCCCATCATCACAAGTTACCTTTAGCTCACATTTCATAGGAAGTAATATTTTAGTAAATGTACTAAAGAATAAGGAAAAAATGTGTGAGGTTCTCTTTTTCATATTCTTTCTCCCACCAGTCTGACTTACTATCATAAATTCAACCGTACAGACCTTTAAGGGAGAGATAAATGATTGTCACAGAATGTAAATGCTATAAGAATGACCCAGTGCAAGTATTTCTCAATGTTTCTATTCTGTAGTCTACAAGGATAAAAGCAAACTCCAGTGAAAATACAGGGTCCCAGATGCCCAGCAGATACAGTCCTCATTTTTATTTTTAAAATTTTCTGAATGTTAACTTCACAATGTGCTTAGGATTGAAGAGAACGCTCACTCTGAAAAGAAGTACTATATAGAATTTTTCATCAGATGGTATGGAAACCTTGCCAACCAGAAGTGATAAAACAAGAAAACATCCAATATGAATGTATAATGACTCTTAAAAATAAAAAAAATAAAGAAAATAGGAGAGTAAGGGTAAATAATTTCCCCTCCTCCCTGTTCTCATTTATTAGCAAGTATTTATTTGCGGGACCATTTGAACTTGTAAACAAGTTATGAAGATAACTGAGCATTTGAACTGCTGTCCATGCTACTAGGGGAAGTTAATGCAGGCTATATAAGGAAACTTGCCCAACATACTTATTCATCACAGAACGTCTTGTGAACTGAAAAGGAGTCCCTGGCCTTCATCTAGAACCTCACTTTGTTTATGGCCATAAAGCCTTGGAAGACCAGAGGACCTCATTGTGTGGCTATACTTAAACACATAGGTAGTATATATTTTGGTTTGGTTTTCCGTTTCTTAAGCCCAGGGATTAATTTATCCACATGCAACCGAATGTCCCCTACTATAAACTCCTCCTACACCATTTTCAAGCACACAGTGCCTGCTGACAGCTTACAAAGTGGAGCAGGTACTATCTGAATGCAAAAGAACAAGTTGCCTTCCCACTTCGGTGCAATGGAGCGGAATTATACTAAAACTACACAGTGCCCATAACCAGGCGAGTGACATCCTTACATACCCTCGCTGTGTAGTGCTGGCCTTTGGAAGAAGATCTTGCATGTCACAGAAGTACTTGTTTGATTCCACTTTTTCCCTGTCTGACATATATACATGCAAGACCCAAGTCAGCTTTCTAGTGTAAGGATATGCTTCGTGTGGAGAGTAATCATCATGTTACATGCAGAAAGACAAATTAGTTTCTGTATTTTTTGTCTCATTTGAAAGAATATTAGTAAAAAATATGTAGAATCAGCATTGCCTAGACAAGCCATGACTCTCCTTCATCCAGGTTTTCCTCATTTTTGGTCTGGAGTGGTCCCATTCAGCTGTGCATTTGGAGAGCATTCCAGATTACCCTTTGTCTATGGTAAACGGTCTGCAGTCCTACTGCCAGTACTGTGTTGCCAGAAAGGAATTTGGTCCAATCATCCTAATTCAAGGCATTTGTGCTAGGCAAACTGCATATTATGTTGAAAGGAGACCATGAAAACAAGGGCCAAAAGCTGAAAGATTTTTGTGATAAAAGACAAGACAGAGGAAGCTACTAGACAATGAACTCCACAAAAACGCACATCTGTATTTATCTACAAGTAATACAGTGTACAAAAGAATATTTATAAAAGTGTAAGTGCGATGTGCATGCAGACTACTGAGTCCTTCTACCCCACTGATTTATTATACCATTTGACAGTAGTTTCCCAGTAACAGATCACAGCTGCTAATGATAATTTTAAAGTGCAATTGGAATGAAAACAGGACTCCTTCTCTTTAATCTGTTACGTGTGACGCACTATGGTAGATGTGATTTACTACTTGTGTTGTGAAATACCATGATTGGCCAGTGGTACAGAATGTGCTATAAAAAGATGGCATAGAGCTAAGTTATTTCATATCCTCCTTTCTTAGCTTTCCAGCTGTGTTGGCAAGTCTTATTTTTATAGGTACACACTCTTTTGAGAAATACTAATTGCTTGATTTTTATTTCCTGAGCAATTAATGACATTAAATAAATGTAAAAAAATTATACAGCACAGGGTATGTCGGCACTTCTAATTTATGACAGTTATGACAGTTTAGGCTTTAAAAATGTTGCCCCACATTCTCCTCTAGTTATAGAACACTTCACATAGACAGAAATTGTAAATGACTCTTTCATAATGCTTAGGAATAGGCATCTGAATCATCTACTTGGTGAATGTGATGCAGTTCTTGGGGAATTCGGGGCACTCAGAATCAAGAAAGAGGGTATTTGGTTCACACACTTTCTTTCCTGGTATCATTTTGGTAGCTATTTACGTAAACGGGTCCATCTTTTTTTGCAGGTTTCAGCTCATTTTCAGAGCAGCAAAATAAAGATTTCTCCACAATTCTATTTTACATCCACAGTGACCAGTCATGTGAGAAAGAGCTCACCTATCTTGGGATACACCAAGTATTAGTTCTTCTAGCTATCTTTTTTCATTGGATAAAGAATACAGTGACAGACTCTGATATGGGGTGCAGGGGAGAAAATTAGTACATTACTGTGCAAATCTCTGCTCACTTCCTCAAGCAGAGGGAGGGGGTGACCTTGTTTTCTCTGCTAAATTGCCCAATTGTAGATTGAACTCTCATTTCATGCACTTGCAGAGCAGATCCATTCCATCCTCTATTCTCATTTGTTACAGCCTCTTTGCTTATTTTTCCTTATGTGCAACTAATATCCCATGAAGCATTTTTTTTTGTGGGGAAAGAACCTGTTTACAACAGAGCCAATGCACAATTGATAAGCAATGAGTCATATGCCCCCCTAAATTACGAATTCTGCTTCCTAGCTAGAAAAGCAGAAATAGTGTTGAAGACTCTTTGCATGAAAGTCTCTTACTTTCCACTATCATTTACTCAGAAGTCAGAGAAATGGTCTTTTCCCACCATCCTGACCCAGCCATTAGTGCGGCAGGGGCTTTCCCTCCAGGACCATGGAGAGTGCCTTCACCCGCCCTGAGTGCCATCCCTCTGCGCCCAGTGCTCAGTGGAACATATTTCAAGTAAATAAGTCTTTTCAGAGGGGGAAAAAAAGTATATGGGTACAGGTATCCATCCTGTTAACTTGGAGACAAGGCAAATATATGTGCTGGCGTGCTGGAGAAAGTCCCCTTAGGAAATGTTTTCTTTTTCTCAGTTCACTATACACTCCACACTTCATGCCTGTTATTCTTTGCTTGCAGTGGGAAAATAGTTTGCTTAAGGAAATTTTGAAAGACAGGCCAGTTTTTATGGATTTTTGAAGTCGTATCCTGAAATAGGACTTTTAAATCTTTTGGCAGCAGAGAAAGGTCTTTAAGTCATCCTTTCCTCCCACTGAGAACTGCACAGAGACACTTTATCTGACACTTACCTTTGCTTGTGTTGTTTACATCCCTCAGTCATCATCACATAACTTTATTGTAGCAACAATAGCAACTGCACACATGGGCTGAGTTTTACAGAAAGTATAATGTGTTTTAACCTGTCAGCTACACTGGACAAGACTCCTCTCTGAGGATTGTTAGCAACATTTCATAGATCCCAGCATGAAAACTTTTGATTTAAAAATTGATTAGTACAGCTGTCTCTGAAGATGGACTCTGGAACCTATTCCGTTTCTGGGGATACTTTTCACAAACAATTTTCCTGATAGTGGTTTTTGTAAGTACTTGCAAAATTCTCTATGACAGAGTCCTAAAAACAGGACAGTGA
Organism: Nyctibius grandis; assembly: GCF_013368605.1. Classification (NCBI taxonomy): domain Eukaryota; kingdom Metazoa; phylum Chordata; class Aves; order Nyctibiiformes; family Nyctibiidae; genus Nyctibius; species Nyctibius grandis. The sequence goes on along the minus strand of NC_090664.1, from coordinate 23,268,310 downwards.
GTGTGTGTTAGCATACACATTTGGCAATGTACAATCAGTTTTAAATTAAAGAGTATAATTCATATCACTTTTCATCTCACAGTTTCATTGTGATGATCAGCTGAGAAAGCTGAAGTATCTTCTGCTTTTCAGTGACTTACAAGAATAAACCATGCAGACCCAAGAATGCACAATGGGATTCCTTTCAATACTTAATCAGAAAACAAATCCACACTATGCCTTATCAGAAGTGTTATTCCTCACCAACATACAGCACTGAAATTGCTTTAGGCATTCTCATAAAAGTGATTGTAGTTATAAAGAGAAACAAGGTAAGGGGGAAATGTTCAAGGCCTGATGTTTTTTCTTCTTTAACCAACAGGTTTCTTGAATACTTCATTGGCTTTTTATCTCATACTTGCCAGACAACTTATATTCCAGCAGATAAGATACCTGAAGAGAAAGAACTCTGAGCAGCATGTAACCAGTTTACTAATTAGGTGTCAAATGGCTGACTATTTACACAAAAGGAAAATACTAATTCTCAAAAAAGGCTGCTACGTAAAAGCGAGAAGAAAAATCGCAAATCTGAAAAAAAATACATCTTGTGTGTGGATAACATACACAAATGCAATGCTCATGAAGACGTATGTATTATATATATCAATGAGCATGTGGATGGAGGACGGACTAGGTGATCACTTTACATCCATTCCAATATTCCTCCTCTGTGATTCTCTGTGTGTGAGAGCGCACACATCCATGCAAAAAACATTCTTGTCAAATAAGGATAGGACATGACAGGCATTTAGTTACAGGTTATTAGTGATTTGAAAGAAAAGGTCTAAAATTGGACTCTAAGGGCAGATGTGGAAAAGATTTTTTATTTTTTTAGAGAAAAAAGAGAACACTTCATAGTATGAGAAAAGAACAGATTTGAAAAAGTTCCAAAAGAATACCTGAAATTCCAGATCCTTTTCTAAGGTCTTGAGCAAAAACCTCTTTGTAGTTGCTGGCATTAAAGAAATGCTATACACCTTGAGCAAACCTAATGCTTCTATTCAAGACTGTCTCAAAGGAATTAAACCAACTAAAAGATTAGATGGAATCTGAGTTTTGGACCAGAAATTCATTTGTAACAGGATTCCCTTTAATAGAAAATGCTATTTAATATTATTGATGTGGGCGTTACGGTACCCAAAAGCATGTCACTTCCTCGAAGAGCTCTATAATTCCTTTAGTAAGATGACTGTAAAGAAGTCCCCTTCCTCTTTGATAACTGACCTAGAGGGCATTTACAGAGTTCAAAGAGAAGGCACAGATATTTTTTCCCCTTGTAAATGCAATCTACATAGATGAGAGAGCACAAAAGATCTCACTTTATTCTTTCATACAGATGCTTGATTTAATGTGAATATTCATGGATAATGTTTCTTTTTCAGAGCTGTTGACTCAGCTTTACTTAGGTGCATATTATCATACATAATTCTGAGCAAGTGATGCCATAACCTTGTATGCTATATAGGCTCATCCCAAAAACATTCTTTTTGAGTCAGCTGCCCCGGGAAACAAAAATAAGACATATTAAAAGCTGCAGAAGTTGTTGGTGCTGACTTGAAGGGATAAACAAACATAACTGTACAAGTCCATATGACAATGCATTGGACTCAGTGTAAGCATTTAGCTCATGGAGAAACACAGGACTAAGCCTTCCAAAAACAGAAAATGAATCTGTGAATCTTTTTTTTTCTTTCTCTTGATTTCTGAGTATTGTTAAAGTCTGGGATATGTTCAGACTATCAGTGAAATATCTGTTCTGGGACAGGTGAAACATTACAGGAAAATATACACCTTGTTTTCTTGGTGATATTGCAATATTTTGTAGATGCTGAACAGGTGCATATTTCTATTTATCTTTGTAGTTATTGTGCTCTTGTGACACCTTGTCTGTTTCTGGAACCAGTGACTTCCTAATAAGTAACATATTTAACTCCTTTTTTCCCTATTTTTGTAATATAAAATCTCCTGTTAATTCGTGTTGGTTTTTAGTGTGAAATATCTACACAATCCATCTGACTCTTCTTTGCCATACTAAGACCTATGTTTAGAATGTAATCATTCTTCTTAGCCGTTGTAAATTTTCTCTCTAGGCACTTCTCTGTACTTCCACTTTTTTCTGCAAAACAGTATTTGCAAGCTGTCAGTGCTGCCTACAGTACCTCCCACTTTTTTCTTAAATACTTTGGTATCATAGTTATACATCTCAGAAAAACAACACCTCTTGCCAAAGTACAGTACAGGAGAAGTTTACAGCTTTCTGCATATGCATTTGCACACATAAACTTGGGCAGGCACAGTTTATATCTGTGCTTTACAAACAAAACCACAGGAAGGATTTCCCATTCTGAGCATCTGGTTATCCACAAATAACAGCTCTCCTGCCTGTGAAATGCAAGTAGAGCAACAGACTTTGGAGAATCCTCTAAATTGCTTCAAAAGGTCACTTTCTGCTCGGACTGTAAGAGGCGAAAAGTTTCATAGGAAAAAAAATTGTATCTTTACCTTTGAACTAGGTACAAGACAAGCATGAAGACTAGTCTTTGCTAGAAAGCTTCTAAAATTGTTTTGCTTTTCTTCTGCCTTTCAGTATCATTCTTCTCCATCACTCTCCCAGTAAGTATTTTTGTACTCCGAAACCATGCAGTACAGTAATTTCTTCCTGTATGTTCTCTTAACACCAGGGTGCAGTTGAGGTAATCCTCTTGTCACCAATTCAAAGTTCCTCAGTGGGGATACTAAGCCAGAAAATACTAAGCCAGAAGAAATTTTGTCAACACCCCATTACATTTCCACATAGATACCAGCTTGTCCACGTGGCAACTTGAACTTCATCCTTCTGCTTTATGTACAGTTATTATCTGCCATCTACTAGGCTGATGCAGGAGTTTCACCTCTTCATGGGAATAAAATATAGACCACAGCCTCCAGTGGAAATAGCTTTATTTTACCAAATGTCACAACAAGAAGGGAAGTTTGTTCTGCACTAACGCACTGTACTGGCTATGATTGTTCCTGCACTTTATTCTCTCCATACATACACAGCCCATTAGTCAGTTGCCTCACATGCTGATTTGCAGTTGCTGCCTCTTACTGTAGGGACTTTCATCCCAGATTTTTAATCCTATGGATTCCTAATGTATATCAGAGAATAATCACTACCTTTATTTACCATCAGTGCTTCAACAATATTGCCAATACCATAATATGTGGGAATTAGATCTCTTCTTTCCCCTCTATGCTTAAAATAACAACATTTAAATGAGTATTTGGCATTATATTAGTCTCTAAAGTTCTGAACTTTTGATGAAGCTCTTTCACCCCAAATAGTGTGGAGGTTATGTCAGTTTGAAAATGTGGCCTAAAAAGGAGGGCCATGTTTGACACTTTCTTGATTCCTGGTATGTACTATTCACCATTCTCATGCATTTCCATCCTTCTCACTTCTACTGTTTTGATGCTCTGCCACCACTCCTGTCTCATGATCCTGCCACCAGGTGATATTCCCAGACTGACCATAGTCTGCCAATGTCCTTGTCCTCCCTTTATCTTCAGATCCACTTGCCCAATTTCCTTCTAGCCTGTAGAGTCACTTACTTTCCAGCTGTCCTTTGAGAAGTTCGTCCTCCAAAAGCATCAACAAGATGGCATTTATAGATATAATCTTCTCCGGTCAACTCTCTCTGCCCAACCAATGGCCCTGAAACAGCTCATGCGAACAGCTGTGCAGTGACAGTTTGGCCTCTCAGGTGTTGAGACAGGTAAGATTACCCTGGAACTCCCTTCTAGCCCTATTTTATTATGTTTCTATATTTAATAATTATCAGATATTGGTGAAAAATATTTATCAAGTAATGGTTCTTCGTGATACCATATGCTAATAGCTGCATGCATTCTCCTTCATTGCAGGACAACACTTGCCAGGAAGAGGCAGATACAGATCAGGAAAGTGAGATTACTGGTACCTCCCTCTAACTAATTGGTGAGCTTGTGGTTTTCATCTGTCAGCTTGCCAGGCATGAAGCTTTAATTATATGAAATAGCAATCAAAAATTACTCCTGTATTAAACTTTAGAAAACAAAACATCAGCAGGCTTTCTCAGTACGAACCTATCTACAACAAGTAAAATAATTTTTTGTCTCAGAAAAAGAAAAATAAAGCCAGCCAAGAACACGTTTTCAGCCAGCCCGCCCAGTTTCAAATGTAATAGTGTTTAAAATGGCAAGATATAAACTAAATAGAACAAACCAAAGCATATAAAAATGCACCCAGGGGAAATTCAAATTAAGTTGATATATGCTTTTAGAGATAAAAAGGCATTTATGTCCAATTCTGAATCAATTTTTTAAAAGAGCCATTTCTAAAAAGTTTTATTAGATTTTGGGAATCAGTGAAGGCTGATTTAGGTTTTCTAAGCAGAATTTCTTTGCTAGTATGGGAAGCCCAAAGGCTGCACACTGCATACAGCCCAAATTCATCTTCTCTCTGGGACTTAATTTAATGAGGTTGTAAATTAGCAATGGTGCAGAGGCCATTCTTTCCCCATGTGTGATTGTTCCTAAAAAATGCTTTCTCAGGCCTATTCTACCTACCATTTCATTCTCATTCCACTCTTTGACCATTCCATTTGAGTGAGGTTTTGAGCAACTAGCCAAAGGGAGTCTGAAGGCTTCACGTAACTCTTCACAATCAGTATCAATACCTGCCAAGAAAATAAGTTTCAGAGAAATATTGAGAGTCTAAGGGAGCCGTTTGAGGAAACCAGAGGACTGTGTCATTTGGGATCATCACAATGGTCACTTCCTCCCAAGACAATATGCAAGACAGTAGAAGAGGAGCCCCCATTCACCAATGCCTCTTTCAAAACAGCACCAAACTGGAACAAATATATTGAGCACATGAAACCCAGGTGCTTCTAAATGGCCATTTATCATAGCAACATTATAATAAAAGAGAGAAGCACCTTCTCTTCCCTCTTTATCCTGTGAAGAAAGGTTGGGTGCGGCAAACAGACATCCTGCCTTGGATGCCAAAATATCCTTCTATAGCACTGCTCCTGGCCCTGTACCTATTAATCAGTTGCTTGGTTGTGTCTATTTCTATAGGTTGATTTTAATGGAAATAACAGCATATGGAACAAAAATCATCTGTTCTTTCAGCACTGAAAAAAATTCCCACAATAACATTTTAAAGTACCAGTATAGGCTGTCATGTTGTTCCTGGTCTCTTAGGGTTTTTAACTCACAGAAATATGGACAACTGGTGTGAGACACACTTCCTCTTCTTGCTTCTCACAAGTGCTTTCACTAGCCAGTGCTCCATTACTCAGAAAGTGAGTAATAAAAGATAGCCAAGGACAGAAGTGAATCAGATATACTTTTAAGTAGAGATTTAATTTTTTTGCAAGTATTTTTTTAAAAGTCAAAAGTTATAGAGTATGATGATTTCTTTTTAAAGGAAAATCCAAACTTGAGCCCTTATTTGGAATCCCTCTGTATCTAAGATTGTTACAACAAGACTAACATTGTTTGCCAAGATCTGTTAATCCATTTATTTTTTCTTAATACTGTCCTGCAGCACATTCATAATTTATGTATGCAGAATTTGAATGAAATTAATTATATTTAAAGATACAATATTTCTACCTACAGTTCAATAGGAATACACAATTTCAAGTTATTAATCTTGTATTTCAGATTTCCGTGTTGAAATTTCTATGGCTTTCATTCCAGATTTATGCCAGAGATTAAATTCAAAAAGACAGCATAAGTAATTTTCGTTTATGAATTAATATATCTTGGCTCTTAACCTCATCATAAATACTAAATTCAACATATGTGACTCATGAAGGTACACAGCTAGTAAATTTTCCTGTGGCAAAGTGCATTACAACTCTTTCTGTATACCTTTCTTTCATGGTCATATTATTAAGACTTTTTGCTACTAGACTGTCAAATACTGCCTCTAGGACTATAGCCATTTCAGGAAAGAAGCCATTAATATTATTTCAAAAGGCCATATTTGCAGTTTTACTAAGTATTAAAGATTATTTGAACATTATGTTACAACTTACCATTTATTTACTTTAAGGGGGACAATCCTCAACTGGGTGCTCTCAACTGCCATAGTGGTTGTATTGGACTTAATGGGAACAAGCGGAGCTGGGCTGAGACTGCAGGGAACAAAACACGGCATTTCACTATGAGCTCTGTAACCTGCCTGGGGTTTGAATCAGATCCCATGTACCTTAAGGTAGAAAATCTCTCAATTACCTTTAGAAAAGCAGTTTCTAAACAAACAAGCAAGCAAAAAGCCCTGTTTCGCAGTAGTCTCAGCTGCTAAGAGAAGTTTGGTGCCCAGTTGCTGATCTGTGCTTAAGCACCTCCTGAAATGGATCAGGATGCTCCTAGTTGTGTAGAATGTCCCAGGGTACAATAACAGCCCTCTAGAGCTGTCGAATTAGTCTGTACAAGTCTATAGCTGTATTTTCCCTACTGCATACAGAGAGTAACAGAGTGTTAAAGACCAGACAGCTATACAGTTAACACAGGTACTTATCACCTGTCCATCCATAGGTGGAGACATAGATCTTCCAGGGACCTGTATGACTTTCATGCTGTAACTTGGTTTTTGAAAAGCAGAGGTAACACATACTTTCAGTAAAACTCATCTCCCCCACTGCTCCTTGCCCAGTAGGAATGACAGATCAGGTAAAATGGGTAGCCAACTCCCTGTTTCTTCACAGAATTCGCCCCCGAGGCTGCTAAGGAAAGTGTCAGTGCTGAGACATGTCTACCACTGTCCTGGTCCTGTTTCCCATCCACCTTGTGAATTTTCTGGAAAAAATAAAGTGACAGATTTTTATCATATCCATTTAATATCTTCCTCTTCACCTTTGCAAAGCCTTTTTATGGTTTTCACAGCCTTCATTCATTCTCCTACACCTTTTCTGCTGCCCTGCACAGTCAGGGGTTCACAGGTGACCTTGACATCAGCTATTTTTCAGCAAGATGGTGATATTTACATTGATATTGGAGGCAAATGCTTTAATAACATTAAATTAGGCAATTACAGTAAAGTTAAAGTCTAAGATGCATGCTAAAGACCCATAATAATTCAGATGACTGAACTGAAGCTAATGCATATGGGCTGTTAATCAGTAATGTGACCTTTAGGACTGTGAGGAACGGCTGTTGGAAAGAGCTGTCATTCTCTCCTGCTAGAGCCCGAAGTAAGCTGGCTCCTTCATTTGCCTTCAGAGCTTGATAATGATGGTAGGTTGCAGAAAAAGGAAAGCGTATGGGATTCAATGAAGAAACCAGTATCTTTTATTTCCTTCCTCCAGTCTGGAGTGCTGAATTTAACATCCATGTACTAACATCCCACTATTACCAGTCCTTCTGCATGCGTAGTTGAACTGCTTCATCATCTTACTATGCTAATTCTGACCCAGAACTGGTTAGTTTACTTAATGTAGTTTCTGAAAAGGCCAGTCAAAATTTGAGAAAATAAATGGTTAAAAAGTATTCATGTCCTCACCACAGATACAGCATAATAACTGCACATACTTGTAGCTCCCTCACTAGAATAGCAATTCAAACAGAGAATCACACAATGAATGAATGTAAATGCTTTTAAGAAAATTGGGGGATTTTGTCCAAGATAGGTATAACATATCCTTCTTGGTAGTTGTGCTGGAATAGTGATCTGCTGTGCCTGTCTTCAGTAGGTGGGATGGCTCCTAGTGGGTATGTTAGAGCAAGTACAATCTATTTCTAGAGTCAAAGTTAGAAGGCAAGTCCAGAAGCCATAAGTGATGGTTACTGCTCATTCTCTTCTACTGAGTCACTGCCACAGATGTGCTAGAAAATAATTTCTAGAGACTACAATGTCATTGTTTTGCAGAACTGCTTTCCTTTCTCCCTAAATTTCCCTCTCCAGACTGACTCATTCTCTGCACTTAGTGTCTGTGCACAGAAGATATTTTCACCCTAGCTTTAGGCTGGTCTCCATTTTTGCAATTTTTTGCCAAGAGCCATTTTTGCCAGAAGTCACGTGTATGTGGGATTCTGCCACAAAACCAACCTATTTAAAACCACTAGTACCAATAATAAACTCTCAAATTAAAATGGGGAGGAGGACTGAATCTAAAAATGTGGTCTATTTAAGGTAATGGATCGATGTTTCTATTTTGAAGTAAATTATCTTCCAAATGTGATCCTGTCTGTCAGCAAAAGAGCATAATAGCAAATTGAGTAGATTATTTTTCATCACAGGAAAAGATACACACACGAGTTTTGGTGACTGCCTGTCCCAAAGTTACAGTCAGATGTGGAAACCTTGATCCAGGCTACTAGAAGATTGTAACTCTTTGAAGAAGACATTAGAAATTTAGGAAGTATCTCACAGATTTGATGTCAAACAACAGATAACATTTATGCAGCAATTTTAAGACAAAAAAATCTTTCATAACCTTACAGATTTCCCATAGAAATTAATCCCATTGCTATTAAATTTTTTTCAAGTATGTTTGAATAGCTTTTGTAAGTTCAATCAATCAATAACATCTATATAGTCAACCTCGTTGTGTATCAGTTTTTCACATGCTAATCAGGATCTTATCCCAAATATTTATCACATAGTAAATACTAGCAATAAAAGGCACAAGTATCTAAACCTATTGGCTTTATTTGCAGTTGTCCTGTGTAAAGACAGGTACAGACCCAAGGTCGATAGAAAACATCATCTTTATATTTTTTATTAGCCAAATTTGCTCTAATTGGAGAGCATGTCTTAGCTTGAGTAAAGCAGAGAAGCACTAACAAAATTACAACATTAGGAATTACTTTAAATTAAGTAAAAAGTCTTAATATTTGCCTCATGCAAATAGTGCAATTTGAAACTGAATGCAACTCAAGGAACTGGGGCTTGTTTTTTTTTAACGTAGTTAGGTCAATCTGCCTATGATTAGATGTTGGTTTTACAGCCACCGAAGAAATAACTGAGTGTTTATGATATTGTCTGGAAGCATCTGCCTCATAAAATGAAAACATTATGTTTCCAGAAAACATTGGTAAGTTGGCTTTGCTATCTGTCATTAGAAAATCATCTTTTGTGTCGTTTGCAATCTGATATATTTGCAACTTATTTCTTCCTCATAATAATTGTTCTTCTTTTTTCCACCTCAGTGAGCTAACAGAAGGATCTGCATTTTGAGCTGTCATTCCCTCTTCATTCACTCTTTCTTTCAAATGAAAGAAAAATAACTCTTGTTAAATGGCAAACTACTGGATCTTATCTTTTCAGTGCTGAAAAGAAAAGCCATTGGCTTGTTTAATTTAAAAAGTCACACTTGTTACTCTTCCCCTTCAAGCCTAATCACACATATTTAAGGTGTCTGACAGCCACAAGTGACATTGCTTCCAGTCTCTTGAAACTTGCACTTCTTGATAGCTTTAATATCCTTTTAAATAACTGTTACTTCTTACTTTCCTTTAAAAGAGAAAACTGCCCATTTTTTGAACAGTACTTCATTAGTGCAAAATTAATCATTTGGATCTGAAAGAGTTGTCAGTCTACAAACCTAGCCCTTTCTTGCACCTTCTCTGAAGACAGCAGAGGAGGTAGCTGGAAAGGGTCAGCGGGCTGACCTGAGCAGGTCCCCTTTATACAGCCCCATCGCGCAAGAGTGTACCCAGTGGGCCCAACATGCCTTGAATGATCAGCTGCTCTAAATTAATGCTTTGTTTTATTTATTTTCTATTTTTTTTGTTCAGTTGGGAGGGACCTACAACAACCATCTAGTCCAACTGCCTGATCACTTCAGGGCTGACCAAAAGCTAAAGTATGTTATTAAGGGTTGTGTCCAAATGCCTCTTAAACACTGACAGGCTTGGGGCATTGACCACCTCTCTAGGGAGCCTTTTTGGCTCTGCTTTAACTTGTTTTCACACCTTCACTGACATATGCGCAACCTTTATCACTGCCTGCAGTTACACAGGCCTTCTTCCTGAATGGCAATGACAGGCTAGTTCAGGAGATGGAGGAGCTGCAGTTTCTAGCACACTTGGTGGAAGGAATAAGCCATGTCAGTCTATGTGGAATAGAAGCTAGAGAAACTGAAAAATAGCTCTGCTTTCTTGTAATCTCACTTTCCCAGTTGCTCTGAACACCAGCTATGTAGTTACCTCAGTAATATCCAGAGACTAGACATACAGTCTGGTAGGTGCTCACTGTGCTTTGAACCGTACTCTCAGCAGGTAGTGAGGCTGCTGGGAGAAGACTTGCTCAGTCCTCAAAACCTTGTTAGGCTTCTGTGAAGAGCCGATGCTGCTAGTGTGTACATTGACAGAATCTCAGAGAACTAAAATTCACCTGTGTTAGGAAATTGTGAAAGCCTTGTTAAAAATAAATATATATGTACATAATAAAAAGGACAATGCTTGTTGTAAGAAATCTTCATTACAGTATCTCCAGCTAAATCATTTCAGGACAAAGCTTATCAAACAACTTCTGAAACTTCTTATTGGTTAATTCAGTACCATATTAAATGTCATATCGACACAATACATTCATGCTTGTTTAATCATGGTCAGTATTACGCTGGGAGACACCCAGGGTACAGTCCCACCAACAGCTCCCCTACTTTTCTGCCTTCACCCTAACTGACTTAGCAAAAAAAAGCACTTTGGGTTTTTTCACTAAATCTACTTGGAGGGTGAAGTTACATTAAACAGGGTGAGCTGACGAAACCACTCCTTGTCTTTCCCCTCCTCTGTGTTCCCCAGCACCTACCCTGCTCCCACCATGTAGGTTAGCACCAGGGGACCTCTCCTTGACCTGTTCAGCTCAGTAACCAGCACACAAGCCCAGAAAAAGAAAAAAGAGCATATTCTGCTGAATAGTGAATTCAGTTGGCTTGGGGAGGGGACAGATGAGTATTAGAGCAGGAAGAGATAGGAGAAAAGGACTCTGTGGTCACCAACAGTATGCTTATAGAAGGACAGGCTTCCAAGGAGGCCCTCTGACCACAGGAGGAGCAAGACCTCCCCTTCTCAGGGGGCAGTGAGATGTTAGAAAAGCCCAGAGGCTTATGGAAACACACCCTGGAAAATTCCTCCTCTGTTTTTTTTCAAATGTGTCAGTGTTTACTTGTGCAAGTATTGCCAGGAATAAATACTGATGAGAAGGAAGAAAGACAAAATACAGTTGAAAACAGATTGGTCTTTGTAAAATCACTGAATGACATTAACCTGGATGAGTATAAGAACAAAAAACCCACTGTATATGTTCAGGACGTTTTTCTTTTTTTTAATATATTGCCTGCTTTCTGACGAGTTTCATGTATTTAATATTTTTTTGTTGTTTCAAGGCTACCTCATACTATCTGTCTTAAATTCTGGCATTTAAATCTAGTTTTCACTTATTAAATCAAATATTCTGAACATCCTTAAAAGAGTAATTTCTTACTATAGCACCAAAAACCCCAAAATATTTTGAATAGAAAATACATTGCCCACAAGATTGGTAAAATAACAACACTTAAATACTGATTTTCTATACACTCTACATTTCATAAAACCAGTTTTATTAATAAAATATTATTAGTAAAATTGAAACAAATAAAAGCCCATTATTACATTATGAAAATATAAACAGATTCATTGAGCTAAAACTATATTCTGTAAAGTGAGACTAGTGTGTGTTGTCTATTTTGTCCAGCTTTAATAACCTGAATGCTTAGATAAAAATAGGTAACAAATAATTACATGATTTTGAAGATCCGCAGGGCAACCACCTATATACAAGTCTGAAAGGGACTTCCAACAGGCCGTGAGTGTGACGTTCTTCATCTCTTTCTACCTCACTGTGCATGAAGCTGGTTCACACAAAGCCTGACAACTTCTGTGGGCTACCAATGGACAAGCACTTCAAGCATCCTGAGAGTAGACCCTGAGGTCAGGCCTCAGGAACATTCTCAAGAGGCAATGTCTACGCATCCATGCACATAGCTGCCACACCACATACAGGCCTGGGAAGATCATGCACACTCCAAAGTCCTATTCTGTTACCAGTGATACTTAAAACTCACAGAACAAGGCATGTCAAAATAAAGCATATTCTACCTACTATATTTTTTCTATGTCATCTTTAAAAACTCATCTTCTTGTTCTTTAGGCTAATCTCCTACAGCCAGCATAGGAAATTAGAAGTCCCACCAAGGATTTTTTTCATGTCAGGGAAAATTCCTTTGGAAAATATTTGTTGTACGCTTTATGCACTTTCATTTCAAATTTCCTTTCTTAGCCATAAAAAAATGAATGCAAACCCTCTCTAAATATCTCCACCAAACTGATTTCATATAAAATAAGCATGCAAAATTTAGAAGCCATGACTATATTCATAAATTATCTGAAACACTGAGAAGTATTTTAACATTAACATAGCAAAGCAAGCCCATAACACAAAGATAAACAGCATCCTATTTTTTCACAGTTTAGACTTAACCTTAAAACCGATTTTTTTTTTTTTTTTTTTTTACATGCTATACATTCCAAACAGGTGCAACAGGCTGTTTCCACACTGCTTTCTGAGTAACAACAACAACTTGTTCTAAAAGTAATGCTAGGTTAATCTATGGAGGTTTCACTTTTTTTTTTTTCCCCAGAGGAATGCCTCCACCCTCCTGACTTCAGTCCCTTGGGGCTTCAAGCATAACCCAGCATTCCTTAATTTAAGCTTGTTTTTGATGTCATGGATAATTTTTTTTTTCAAAACTTTACAGCTTTTCTTTTTCCTTCATCGTAAAAGGCACCATATGCATCAGCAGTTACTTTACATCCTTTCCTGCCCCTCCCATGACCTACATCCAAAACTCCCCTTACATGAAAATCTTTCTACCCACTCAACAAAGTACTCTAAATCCAGCTTTAAATGACATCTGTGTTGCAATCTTATTGAGACAACAAAGCCCAGTAGTAAGGAAAGACCCTCTTAGATTTGGCAGGTTTAAGTTCAGCACCTGTCCCACAAAGGTTTTTCTTACCACCTTACGGCAAGCTAGTGGGACCCATGCACTTAAAATATCCTTTTTTGAACACGGACTTTAACATCTCTGTGCTTTGATATCCCAGCTGTACTAGGGGTAATAAAGCTCCTTGATTTTACCAGTGTTGTGAGGATAAGAATGTAAAAAATTAGAGGTGTCTCACACACCCTGGAATAAGCATTTAGGGATAAGATTGCCTTTATGAGTCTCGCAGGGCTCTGACAGATTACAATGTGTAGAGTTTCAAGCAATTGTTCAGAATGTATGTTTGTAGGTATGTATGTATTTTTTAGGAACAACAGAAAGATCTTGATTAAATTCTGATGCAAAATGGGAATTATGGAAAAAAAGGTGCTATACAAAAATAATAATATTGCATTATTAATTAAGAAACAGAAGTAATAATTAAATTAAATAGGAAAATTAATACTACAACCAGTGCACTTTTTACTATTAAATTAATTATTAAATACTATAAATAGCTTAAGCTTTCCTCAGTGTTCCGATTATGTTTCAGCTGTGTATTACTCTGTTATCAGTAGTATATCTGCAGCTAATGAAGACCTGAATAACATTACCCACTAGTTTTTGCCTACATTAGTAATTGTAGCAACACTGTTAACCACAGTTTACAGAACCTTACTGATAGGTATTTTCACTGCCTTTGCTTGCAAGACAGACTGTTCAGCTTCGAGGGATGGTTTCACAGCTCTGCTAAAGGGAATTAACACCCCGCCACGGCTGATGCACACACCGCTCCCTGCCCTTCCCACCCTTCCCTTCCGCCCCAGTGCTAACCACTCACTCCTGCTGCGCACAGCACGCCAGCTCCAGAGCTAAGGAGGTATTTCTGGGAGCCAGTTTCAGTCTGCAGTGGGTTAGATCAACTTACAGCAAAGCCTGCCTACTGTCAGAGCTGGAACAAGGAAGGATGGTGGCTTGAGGGGACAGCAACATGTGGATGAGGAAGAGCGGCAGCAAGGGGCTGTGGAGTAAGGCTTTCTTGGCCACTGAGATCACTTTAATTCACTGCTGACTCTTTTCTTTAGTGTGTTCCTTCACTAATAGCAAATGCAGGCTAAAAAGATCAGAAGGCAGGGCAGGTTTGTTCATGCTAAAGTGATACTTTGATGGTTCTTTCCTGGAGTGTGTTTGGTATCTGCTGATGAGTCACACCCCAGACACATTCTTCAGATTTTGGAGTTGTCTTCTGATGAACTAGAAGACCAGACACTTGGGCTAACAGCAACCTTGACAGGTTCTCCCCAAACTGCAGGCACAAGCATCCTCTCCCCAGCAGCCAAATAGCAGGATGTGGCAATGATGGTCCTTAACTTGTGTGTGTGGCTGGGAGGTACTGGGCTGATCAAGAACTGTTTTTTTCTTGAAAACAAATAACAAAATGTCTCTAAATAAAAAAAAAAAAAGCTGACAGACTTTAGACCTGAAGTTCTTAAACAATATGAAATGTCCAGCCAAGAAGCTTCTCGAACTTACAGAATATTCTGAGACTTGTAAAACCAGTGGAGTAGCAGTGCCTGATCATTCAGTTCAGCTTCCGGCATAAGAGAAATGGCTGGTAGCAAGGCCAAAGAGCATACTGGACCAGCTATTCTCACATGCCATAGTAGCTCTCCAGGGAGTGTTACGTGTTGTACCAGTTAAAGCATCCTCTCATAAATATCTGTATCGGCAACATGGTAGACAGCGGATCAACTTTCAAAAAAGTTTTGAGAAGTAACAGTAATTGTTTCATCCTTATTGCTTCTTTGCAGGCTCATCCACATATTCTATGAAATTCAAATTATATGCTTTAAAATCCCTGTGAGGCCACCGCATGTCCTGATGCTGCTGGTATACCACGTCTCATGCAGAGTCCTTGTGAGACATTCCTCATTCTGGGCTTAATTCTTTGTTATGTATATGTCCTGGTTTTGCAGGGATAAAATTTATAGAATCACTTTTCTGTTACATTTTGTTTCAGTTTGTGGCCAGCTGTGGTATGGTGATCAAGGCCATCAGCAGTGAAAGTCAGGGCAGCTGACCCAGGCTGGCCCACAGGTGTATTCTATAACATTAACGTCAGTTTACTATAAATGGGAAAGCTGCTGGGGAGGGATAGGGTTATTTGTTCTGCTGTCTTCTCTAGGGTTGTGATTCCCTGGAGGAACTTGCCACCATTTTATTGGATGAGTATGACTTTGTGTCTTTTGTATTAGTATTGATATTGGTTTTCTTATTTTATTAAATCTGTTTAAATTTCAACCTATGAGTATCCCTCCTTTTCCCAATTCACTTTCTCAGCTGGGGAGGGGTCTTGATGATAGAACTGGTTATTGTTTAGCCCTGGGTGCGAGCTAAACAAAGACAGTATAACTTAAGATAACTCTGCCCCATGTGGCCTATGAAGGTCAGACTAATTTCTTCTGTTTGCACTTTCTACTTGAATTTCCCCTCCTAGCACATACGTCAACCTGTCCTTATATACAGTGAAAACCAGCATGGATAAATGTGGAGTTTGAGCTTGAAACCTGAGCTGAAGTAACAGCCATAAGGTACTTATGTGGGTCATGCTGCCAGCAAAGGCAGCTCAAGGATCCAAATGCAGCATGCATCTCTTCTGAGCTATGCTACAACTGCAGGCTCACAGCATAGCTGAGCCTATTATGAAGGAAGGAGAGAAGAAAAGACCTCATGATAGCAAGGAAGATTGGTGCAGAGGTATTCTGCTAACCTCATGGTGAAGGACTGATTTCATGTCTCTTGTAGCTGATCTCTACCGCTGCTGAAAGGTCCAATTCCAGTCTCTGCCTGGCCACATCTTCTCATCTTCCCTTTGTGTTGGGGCTGTGCTGCTTCATCAGCACAGGCAGCTGAAACCTAGCTGAGAAAATACCTTTTTTTGTGATTTTTTTCTTTTTTTTTTTTTTTTTTTTTTTTTTTGCACCTGGGTTAAGTGAGCTTCTCTGCATGGCCGCACAAGTGCTGGTACTACCACAAGGGAATTAATGGTGATGAACAGTGGGGAGAGAAGGAGAATTGCTCTTTTTGGAAGAGCATCTTCTCAAATTGGCTAAAGATAGTTGTGAAACCACACAGCTCAATATGAACCCAGTGCAGGTAAGTATGTGGCTGTGAATCAGCACATAAAACTAAATTCCGAACCCAGAAGACTTTAATTAGACTGTTGTTAATATAGCACTGCAGTTGCTGATGACTAGTGCTGCAATGACCAGTGAGATTGGTATAGATCACTGTGATTTGCAAGATCATGGCTTTTCTGACTATGAGAGGAGTATTGTCAAGAACAAGCAAACAGAGAGATAGCTTAAATGTTCCTGAAGTATTTCTGTTACTAACAATGGGAGACTATAAACTCTGGCAAAACAAGAATAATTTTTAAATACGAGCTGAAACTAAGGAATCCCAAATATATCCTCTGATACAAGACAGGGGAAGGGATCAAACCAGCATAAACTTCACTGTGATGGTTTTCTGCTTCTAGAGATGCTTTCTGCTTTCTTGTGTTCGAGGCTGGCCACCTCAGCTTTACAGAGACTCTGCAGGGACTGTGAACAAAGCACATGCTGGTCACACAAAATAGAAGGTGTCAGGTTTGACTTTGGTTATCTCTATCATTCCCCTTCTCATTCTCTGTTCAAAGCAGGAAAAATAGGTAGTGTCAGCGCAGGCATGGAGACCAGGGAATTCTAGCTGTGGTATAATTTGTAGTCAAACTGATAAAATAGTTTAGCCGCTCGGAGCCAAATCTTCCATCTGCACCACTGTGTGATTACAGCAGCCACTGCCTAGCTGTTTTCTGCCCTGACCTCTCCCTGGTGACTGAATGCATACATTCCCATGGAGGGAGGCTTAATGGAACCCAAAGAATTTGGCTCTCCATGCATGCTCTTTAGTCATCTCAGCTAGGTAGCAGAGCAGTGCTTTCTCCAGAGCTGAGAGGTGTCCTTGTGAGGTTTGAGGGCAGACTTCACTCCAGTGAGAATATCTTCCATTTTTTAGTATGTAAAATACACACATTAAATCAGAAAGCTTTTAATTATTATTTTTCAAGTAGGTAAAGAGAGAAATTATTTCCATATTATATTTTATGTTGTGCTTAGTCACTTGTTTGGCAAGTTTAATGTTTCATTGCAGATAAAAATAACAAAATATGAAAGGTACCTTCCACTATCTAGTAACTGAATTTTGCAGTGCTCATACATTTGCCATTGCAAATATGTATTTTAGCAGGAAACCACATGAGTTGAATTAGATTTCCTGTTCAGCTTAGAGAGTAGCAGAAGGCTATTGATGCATCTAGCTAGTTCAGAGCTGTTATCTACCGTTACAGGAGATACAACTCTGACATTAAAACTCTTTAGTTCTTCTTCATCTGAAGACTAAGGTGAATGAGTTACGTGGTGTCAAATTAGCGTGTCCACTTCTGCGAGTTTCTTGTTGTAACGTGCAGCTACTGAGACAGAAAAGTACAACAAATTGTAGTCTAGGAAAACTGCCTTTGATGTCAAGGCAACTGTGCCTGTGCTCTAAAACAAAAATTTAAACTTATAGCTATAAATTAAGGTGCTCTTCTAAGTCAGACGGAGAGCTCTTCATGGCCACGTTCTTTTGCCAAGCAGAAAAGGTTGAACTCTCCTATTTCTTAGCAACAGCATCTTATAGCATCACATAATTCCAAGGAGTATCCAAAAGCAATTTCCTTTTTTTCTCTCACATAATAACTAAAACCTGATGAAAACAGAAGACTTTTGTTAAGATTTAGAATGCAACTTCTAACACTTTGGAGGTGAATCTTAGCAATCTGCTTGAAGCTCTTTATAAAACAGAAAGTACTTTTTACATTTCCATCGTAATGCAACTCAAAACCAAGTTAAAAAATACTGAAACAAAATGTCACAATACCTCATTTTCTTCACTGGTTTGTTGACAATTTTTCCTTCAGCTTTGGATCACCTTTCTGACCAAAGCGGGGCTGCTGCCCAGGGATGCAGGAGAAAAGAAGTTTGGGATCATACAGGACTTACTACAGGATGTTTAGGGGTGGAACCAAAGGCGGGGAAAGGGAGAGGCTTAGGTGATTTGGAAAGGAATAAGACTGGGAAAACAGAGGGGTAAGGGAATAAAAAGGGCCAGTCATGTAAATAGTGTGTATTTCAGTATTTCTGTATCTCACTCCCTGTATCCTGACATTTTGTTCACCTTTTTAACCTCTTTCACCCATTGACCTGTTGCCAGTCAACTTTCAAGGAAGAAATTTGGCAACCACCTTATGATAATGTAGTTTTCATAAAGAAAATAAGTAGCTAAATAGCTTCTTGTAATAACCTTTGGCAATATTTAGAAGGAAAAGTTTGTTAAAGTTACAAAGAATGCTAATATACATACAATTTTCCTTCTGATAAGTTATTCTACTTTATTCTTCTGTCTTGTAAATTTTGTCTTTAACAATATTTACCTAATTTACCTCTTCTTACACCAAGAGTCAAATATTCATTTTAAGCACAGAGTTGTCATTTCTATGTTTACTTGTTATCTAAATATTCACCTCAGAAATTTTCTGTGGAGTGATTCGAGAATTAAAACATTCATAACACCTCACTGTCATCACTGTCTTCAAGAATTCATGGAAGATGGGTGAGTCTGAATAGAGGAGAATATAATATTATCTTCAGAAAGAAGGAATCAGCATTCAACATAATTTCAATATCAAGAACAATATTCTAATAAATTATTAAAGAGCCGCATTAAAAGCACCTGGAGGGACAGTGAAAAAGAAACAGCCAGCAAAGATTTGTTGCAAACAAAAGTTCATTAAACTGCTGTATTTTCCTTCTTTAACAGAGTATCTGGCCTGCAGTGAAAGAGTCAGTAAAAGTGATGTGTATCGACTTCAGGGAATCTTTGGGCACTATCTTACATGACATTCTCATAGACAGTGTACAGAAATATTTTGTTCTGTGCTGAATTGCTACACAGTAGGTGCACAATTGCCTGCAGAAAATACTCAAAGACTTATCAATATTGTGTTTTCAAACAAAAAGGATATATAATATAGAATTCTGAGGAGGTCTGGCCAAGATCTGCTACAATGCAACATTTTCATTCATGACTTGGTTGATGGAACAGAGAGCACATTTACAAACTTTGCACATGATGCCAAAGCAGAAGGGGCTGCAAGGGAGCTGAAGGATTACAATTCAAAGTGACTTTGATAAATGGGAGAAGTGGTCTGTAATCAATAAGATGAAACTCAATAAACACAAGTACCAAGTACTACATTGAAGCAAGAAAAAAATCAAATGCATAAATAAAAAATGGAGAATAGCAACAGCACTGTAGAAAGAGACATGGGTGTCACAGTAAACCACATATTGAATATGAGTCAACAATATGATGCTGATGGAAAACCAGAAAAAGTCATCCTGGGATGTTTTAATATATGTGTTGTATGCAAGACAGGGTTAGTCATTGTTTTTCTTAACTTACCTCTCAGAAGTCTTAGCTTGGTGTAGTTTAACAGGATAGTACAAAAACAAGCTTGGAAAAAAAAAAGAGGTTTAAAAGATGGAGAATAATTGAAAAAGGGAAAGGGTATATTTGCTTTAAAAAATAAAGACTGATGGAAGGTATGGAGGTGATATGATAACCTTTTGATACGTAGAAGGTTCTCATGAACAGGGATCACACTGAATGTTCTTCATGACACTGAGGACAGGACAAAACCTAACTGGCTTCAGTTGTAGCAGGAAAGGTTTAGCCTAAGACAGGAAAAACTTCTAACTCTAAGGATAGCTATGGACAGAAATAGGTCACCTAAAGATGTGCTATGATCTCCACTGTCCAGGTTTCTAAGAACAGGTTAGATAAATACTCATCAGAGACTCTCCGTTCCTTGGAGCAAGAGGCAAACAGTATGAGCTTGTGCAGTTTTCTTCCTTGTAGCTACTGTTGTTACAGTATCAAAGAAACAAAGACTTGTAAATTCAATTAGCTTTTTTATTTTAATACTAAATACTTTCGTGCCAGTTTCTGACAGTGACTTGCCTTTCTTATCTGCAAAAAGAAATTCATACCCTGGTGGTCTGCTCCTTGTAAGTAGTAACATCTGCAGAGAAGTTAGATCTGCTACTGACTTTGATCCATTCTCTCAAGACAGCTTAATGTGTCTCTTGATGCCTGCAGGTCTTTGAATTCAAATATTTATCTTCTTTTGGATTTATTTCTGGCCACTTGAATTTTACGTTTCCCCACAGAGCCTCTCTGATACACACATCAGCTACAGAATTCAACTGCCACACTTCATGACGCTGCCTCCTGGCATCACTGGGGCTGCTGCTAATTCTTGGTAGACCTACTTATTACTGGAATAAATTATCATCTAATGCAACATGTTTGCTGTTCGTACCGTTCTACTGTGGTGTATTAAACAGCTACCAAGTTCATTTTTAAGGATTTTATTTGCTTAAATATTTTGCCTTTGGTTTCATGGTTTTATGCCTTTGGACACTCTTTCTGCAGTTGAGATCACCACACTAATCTTCACTATCTCACAGCTACCATGATAGAGGGAGTCAGCCATAATTACTTCTTAAATCAGATCTCATTTGTTACTTAAGACTAAATCTCTTGTGCACTAGCAAAGCTGCCTACTGCTTAAAGTGGTCATTTGTGGTAACGAGAATTTGCTACTCTTAGCTATATCCTTCAGTGGCATTTGAGTTGCTAATCCCATGTACTTGAAATGATCCATTGCTACTAGTTTACTTCCACTTGTACACTTCTTTGTGCAATTCTTTTACAAGGGTCATTCTTCTACCACAAAATGCATTGAGACTTGGATCTACATAAAAATGGAATCTGTGGCTCACGTTCTCAGTTCTCTCACCTAAGAAACTTCATTAAAGTAAAACTCTAGAAAATATATTTGAGACTATGGACTGTGCTTGCTTTGTCAGTTTTCTTTTCTATTAGAGTTCAGGGGTAAAAATTCTACCTAACATTCTTCCATACACCTGCTGCACTTGTAGACTTGAATTTCCAGGTATATTAATAGATTTTCTCACACAAGAACAGGTGTTGTTATTGACACGTCTCTCATGCAGCATTTTTTTACATTTATTAATACAAGATTTGTGCAGAACTGGGTCACTGGCAGCATGTACAAAATTTGGATAATTGCAAATTATACAGAGCACAGGATATCCTGCTTATGCTTATGTGTATTATAGGCATGTTAACTAGTATCCTAGATTGTACTGCCTCCCACTTTCCCATCCGCTGGTATTTTGTAAGCTGCCAGCCCTGTTTCACTGCAAGGAACAGGGGAAGAAGGATCATGCTTCTGTCTTTGAAGTACCCAACAGCTTTAGAAATCTCATATAAAATACAACGGACCTGTCACCACACCCGCCTGGTGACTCTCCATTTTTGCAAGACGAACTGAGCAAGAAGCACATATCTGGGCACGGCAGCAGTGCTTTCAGTGGCAGTGCAGATGCACGCAGACTTCCTGAGCCAGAAGTGTCGTTTCCTGCTCTCAATGGGCCACATAAAACGATACTGCAAAGCTGGAGTTACATCAGGCACGACTTTCTGTGTAGTCAGGTGTTGCCACTGATGACAAAGACATGACCCCTTTGAGCATCGTGCCTGGCTCTGTGAGAAGAGTTCTGCAAATGCAGGTGGGGCAGCTCAGCAGCGAAATGAGATTTCTAGCATGGGAAGTACAATATTAACAGTAGGTTTGTGATAAGTTCAGCCCTTATTTGGTGAGATAATGACTAGTATAAGCATGTTGTGAACAAGTAGAGGAGGATAACTAGTCATGCAGAGACCCAAAACATAATTCCACTATATCAGTGCTCTGGCAGCATGTTGGGACTGGAAAATCAATAACAAGCAAGGTTATTTAGGAAATGAAAACAAGCATTTTGATAAGAAGTGGTAGCAGACTTCTTGGATACTTTCTCAGCAGCATCAGGGTCACTGTAGGGGAAAAAATACTCTCTGCATATTCAGGTCTTCATGCTCTAGATCAAAAGGAAGGAGTAATTGTGTTGCAAGCTGTTGTAGATAACCATGGATGACAAAGCCACTGTCTGGTGATTTAGCAAGGTACATGATGTCTGTGTGTTCCACAGTTCTCTCCCAGCCATGCTGACAGAAGCAGGCTATGACCCCCCAAGTTCCCAGCACGCTGAGATCAACAGACTGACCCATCAAAAGCCACTGGTGACTGGTGCCTGCACCCCAACGTCCAAGCTCATAAGCTCATCCATTGGCTATCTCCACTGAGACCTTTTCAATTACTACTTAAGTTGCTGTCAAATGGCAGCTGGATGTGTGTGCTTGTCCAGCTCAAAGAAAAATCATTGATCTTCTGTCAGACTTGATTCTACGCATAGCTTTCCTACAATTTTTTTACATATTTAACAGTATCTAACTCCTAATTATGAAGATGTGCATCCCAAGGTTTTTCTTTCCCTACTTTATTTAGCACTGATGATGGTAGGTTATGTCACATACTTGGTATCAGGGGCTTTCTGGCTTGGGAGAAAGGGGAAGGCAAGATGTCTGCAGAGACTTAGATCTGTCAGAAGCAGGGACAGCAGGAGAGAAGGCTAAGACACTTCATAAGTGCTGAAGCTGATGTCCATGCTGTGTCCTTGGACATCCTGAAGTCCTGGGTCGCAGCTGTGATCTGTTACTGTGACAAGGAATAAAGTCTGATGTCTTGAGGAATGTCAGGTGGATTCCACTTTTCTATCCTAAGCTAAAAGCTCACTTTTACAATGCCTGACCACCCAGTGGTCAGGGTTGATACAGTAAAGGGGTGGGGAGTGCATGGGCCCTGTCTAGAGTCACTTTATTTCATAAATTCTGTTCAGAATAAATAAATGCTTGATTCATTGTCTGAGACGCATCTGTTTTCTCATAATTACCACCACACAGTTATGACATGAGAAAATCCTAGGACAAGATTAGGTGAGTGAGAATCAGGTGCAATGGGCATAGATGCGGTAAACGGAAAGGGGAGCTTTGTGTTTCAGGCTTGGACAAGTTAGGGCCATGGCAGGTAGAACTGGAGCATTCACTTTTACCATTGGGTATTCGTGGAGGCAGAATTCTTAACCCAGTCCTGTGGTGTTTGAGGTCCCCCAGGCTGATGCATTTGCAAAGAAACAGCACTACAGAAGATTTCATGCCTTGAGTTCCCATGCTGCTGTTGATAGATGTTTTCCACAGAATCCAAGCAGGTCAAATACCACTGACTTGGTCCACTTGGAACCATGTGGAACAATGCCTAGGGAGCATGCTTGACAAGTACACTATTTCCACTGTGGCTCTGGTCCAGGCTCTGTCTGATCAGTAATGCTATGCTGTCACCAAATTCTTCAAAGCTGCTGTTGTTGGAGCCAAGACAGTTTACAAGAAAACACTGGATTCCAGCAAGGGCTCAAATAAAAGAAGAAAATCATGCACCCAAACCTTTCTGGGTGTCAACACTCAAACACAAGGAAAGCAATTCCTTGGAAACACTTGGGTTCTATGACAAAGCAGCATTGGCAAAGGAGCCTTTGGACTGGTAAAGAAGGTTCATTCGGAAATGTGGATATCTGATACCTGATCTTGCATAATCCTGCCAGACAGAAATTATTCCTTCATTTGTTTATTTATATATTCCCACCCCCACCTTCAGGCAAACAGAGTGGTCTTAAACTAGTTCAGCATCTTGTGTCTATGGGCTGCAGCATTTTTAATCTAATACTAGCTACCCTACAACCGGATTTACAGCTTTATGAAGCCACCGTCTCATCGCTGTCTCTGCTGTTTACAGCTGCTGGCCTCTTGGCTCTCTCTGTCCAAACGCAACCTATGTAAGTGCTGGCAGATAGTAGAGAGGGTAACCAATGAAACCGGAGCATGCAGCCAGCTGTCTCTCCCTCCCCCTTCACGCCCCCCTCTTTTTTTTTTTTTTTCTTTGTAAAGATATTTAGGTGTTGCTCTGTTTAGCATTACAAGCCTCCCTGTGCTCAGTAGAGCAATGCCTAAATGTGTTCAAAAATATCTGTCAGTGTGTTAGGTAAAAACCAATGAATGCTAAGGACAGCTTAGAGAGCAAGCCAGAAGTGACATAAAAGAAGATACAAGGTAGTTTGGGAGCTTAAAAAGAAAAGAAGAAAAAAAGAAATGCAAAACACAGGTGGGGAATTTGGATGAAAGAATATTTTTGAGGTGGAGAAAAAAGTGGGTATTAGAACCAGGAAAGAAAGTAGCAAAAAATAATGGGAAAAGCAAGATCCAGGGAAGTAACTTTACAGGGGAAAAAGCTGGAGGGAAAAAAAAAAGAAAATGAAATCATGGTACTAAAGAATGTCATCAAAAGATCAGAAAAACAGAAACAAAATGTAGAAGAACTGATAAACAAGGAGACTGAAAACTGCACATATGGATACATAGAAAGGATAATTAAAACATTAAAAACAAGGAGCTAAACTCTTTGTAATTAAACAAAATATATATACACTAGGACAAGATGCCAAGCAGTAGAGACTCAGCACTAAGTGTATTTTCTTAGCTTGGGCTGTTGCGCAAACCAGCCACCCTCATGTGATACTACGCCTGAGCTACATCGTACCATTTCGGTGGGTCTCTGCTCACCCGAGCATTTCCATGCTGTGCTCTCTTTCTGGGTATCAACACACTTTAACGTTCTGAGCCTGAAAGAGAGTGACGAAAACTTTTTGCTCAATTTTTCCCTATTTCTGATATTTTTCTTTCATCCATTCCAATAGCAGTTGGGACTTCTGTGTCAACAAATATACATCCTGAGACCTAATCCTACTTACATGTAACTCAACAGGTGACTTCTGCTGACTTCTAGGAGAGCCTGCAAAGAGCAACCAGTATCAGGGTACAGAGTGTAGGTACTGGTTCATGTGGGAACAATGCTGAAAGAGGCAGGCCCAGAAAGCTTAAGTTGGCAGAAAGGATTTGAACAAGAGTGACATTTGGAATTTGGGAAAGAGTAGGTGGTATAGGAATAACCGTGGATGGTAAAAATACATAAAAATCATGATGCCCCTACTGAAACCACCTACACCACCACCATCTTTTAGCTGTCGCTTCAATCACTCGCTGAGTTGAGACAGAGCTTTTCCTCTTTGCACCCTAGAGCCAGATTTTCCAAAGCACTGCACCTACAGCCACGGATGGGAATTCAGTGAAAGTTTAACAGCTTCTGTAGTGTGTAAAACACCAGTCTCTAACAAAAAGAGTGCCCTTGCTAATACATTTGCCCATTCTTCACTCAACCTCTCATCCAGGAGATGCTCCATACCCTGCCTCTCAGTGCCCTGAGTGCATGGGCAGGCTGCAGTGCCCTAACCACTCTCCCCCAGGATCCCACCTGCTGCCCTGGGGCCAGAGCTCTACTGCAGCTCAACCCTGGCCCCAGACCTGGCCCTGTAGTGGAGGTGGCCCCATCTCCTGCTCTTCCGATGACCACCGGACCATTGGCAGGTCATGTCACCACCCCAGCCCTGCTCAGACATGGGGGACTGCACCCTGCCCATGAGGGCACTGCCGGGCTGGGCTCGCTCGGCAGCCGGCTCCCTCCCAGGGAAGCCCCGCTCTTCCCACTCCCCAGCATTGCCTAGGAGAAGGCACTGAGATTTGGCTGAGCTGTAAACCGTGAGGTATTATTTGCTTCTCTGAAGGTAATTTATTCAGCATTTGTAAGGTCATTTTCTGATGCATCTACTTGTGACCTGTGTGTTCTGACCGCGTACGATGCCTGGTAACAGCCTGCGCCATGTTTATTTCTGATCATTTTCTTACTCTACGAAGAACACGCTTGCTATTTCTACATTTCCTTTATTCCAGAGGGTGTGCTGGAGGCCTGGGATGGAGATTGAGGGCGTCCTCGTCCCTTTGAAGAATGAAACTGTTGAACAGCTGGTAAAGAAATTATTTGGCACTTTTGTCACTGACTTGTGGTTGGGAGGTGCTCTGTATTACTTGACAAAGAATTTTGTCATGTGGTATAGAAAATTTAAACTGACAGATCAGCACACGTACCACTACAATCAAATTTCTTCCAAATTCAAATGAGGTTAACAGGCTTTGCCACGCAGCCAGGTTTTGCAGCTCCACCATTTCTTGCACCACACCACAGCCACAGCCAGCTCTGGCTCACCCAGCTGTCTTTCCAAACCAGCCATGGAGAGTGGGCAATGCCACCGGCTCGCTCACTCGCACACCGGGGCTTGCTCCCACAGGGAACCGGCAGCACAAGGACCAGAGGAAACAAACACCACAGCCATGATTTATCTGTTTTTAATGCAATGACGACCAGCCTGGCCCGCCACAGGCAGCTGGGGGCTGACTCCCGCTCTGTGAACCTGCAGCGGGGCTACACAAAGCGCTGGCCGGACCCGACCCGACGCCCTGCTCCCCGCGCGCGGCCTACGCGGCCTCGCCCGCCCCGGCCGGCGGCTCCAAGCGGCACCTGCCCGGCAGGTCGCCTCCCCGCCTCCAGCGCCCGCCACCCCCTCTGCGCATGCGCCACCGCCGCTCTGCGCGCCCCGAGCCCGCGCCGCCGTTCCCGCCCAGAACTACATATCCCGGCGTGCCCTGCGCGCCCGCCTCCGCGGCTGAGCCAATGGGGAGGGAGGAGGCCAGTTCCCGCCCTTTCGCCCCCGGCTGCCCGAAACATCCCCAGCAGGTGTGGGAGAAGCCCCGGGGCCGCCCTCCCCCTCCCGCCTCTGAGCCGGGCTGGCAGGCGGGGGCTGGCTCGGAAGGCTGTTACAGAGGAGTAGCGGGGCGACTAGGCCGCGGCTTCCATATGGACACCACGGGGGTCTCTCCGCCTCCCTCTTCGGCCCGGCTGGGGAGGGGGCCGCCAGCGGGGTACGGTGCGGAGGGAGCGGGCCGCGCCTCAGGGGCCGCGCGCTTGTCAGTTACGAGCGCGCGAGGCGGGAAGGTGCCACCGGGTTGGCCAGCTCCGCGCGGGGCCCCGCCCTCTTCTCGTCGGATTTGCTGGCGGCCGGCGCGCGCGCTGTCAATCAGCGCTCGAGCCGCGGTGAGCCGCGGGCAGCCGAAGGGGGCCGTGGCTCGGCCGGGCCCCGCCCCGCGGTGGCCGGGCCCCGCCCTTCGCCTGCCCTCCCCTCGCGCTGTCAGGAGCGGCACAAGGGCGGGAGCCGGGGCCGCCCGCCCGCACCGAGGGCAGCAGCCGCCGCCGCCCACGCGCGCGCGCGCCCCGGTAGCCACACCCCCTCTCGCCCGGCGCGCGGCACGGGCGGCCAGAAGACGAGGAGGAGGAGGAAGACGAGGGCTCTCCGCCTGCCCCGCTGCCTGCCGGGGCCGGGCTCCCGGGGCGTCGCGTCCCGCCCCCGACCCGCCTCCTCTGCCGCCGGGGTGGGGAGCCGGGCCGAGGCGGAGCGGGGCGGCCGGGAGGCTGGCGGCTGGGCTCGGTTTCCTGCTTAGTGGGCGTCGGTTGGGCCCCGGCGGGCCCCGCCCCCGCTGCCCCGCGCCCTTCCTCGCTCCCCCCCCCGCCGGCCCGCAGCTGTCACTCACGGCAGCGGGCTGAGGCCGGCAGCGGCGGCGGGCGGAGAGAGAGGCAGCTACGCCACAGCCCAGCGGCGGCCATTCGTGGAAAAATAGGCCGTCCCGCTCCTCCCCGCTCCGGCTGCGACCGGCCTTCTCCCCGCTACCCCCACCCCACCCTCCGCCTCCTCCTCCTCCTTCTCCTCCCCCCTAGAGCGGCGCCTCAGCGGGGCATTAATGCGGGATGAGCGGTATGTAACCCCCTCCCTCTCTCCCTTCTGTGCACACTCCTCCCTCCCTCCGCTCCTCCTTCCACCCTTTACCCCCCCCCCTATCCCGCCCTCCCGGGTTCCCCCTTTTCTTCCCTGCTTCTCCCCCCTCTTACCCTGTTCTTCTCTTGCTGCCCCTCCACCCATCCGCGCTGCTTCCTCTGATGCCCCCTTTCTTCTTTTCCTCCCCTGCCAGCCCCTCCGACTTGCCTCCTCCATTCCCCCTTTCTTCGCTAACCCTCCCTCCTGTGCACATCCCTCCCTCCTTCATTCCTCTTTCCCTCCCATGCACAACCCTCCTCCTGCCCCCTGAAGCATCGGCGGCCACTCAGTGGCCGCCGATGCTTCAGGGGGCAGGAGGAGGAGGAGGGTTGTGGGTGTTTTTTTCCTGCTGTCTCTAGGAGAGGAAACCAAACCTCCCCTTTCTGGGTGTTAACTCTCCAGCCCCCATGGGTTGGGTTTCAAACCACGTTTCTTAGGACTCGCTCTTTTGTAATGATGATTTGCGTTGTTGTTTTTATGAAGAGGTAAAGGCGACAAACCGGGAACCAAAAAGGATATGCTCGTAGGTTTTGTTACTGTATAGATGAAGGTGAATAATTAACCTGTTACACTTGATATTTTTGCAGATCAAAAGAAGGAGGAAACTATGCCCACAGAGGGAGAGAAATCTCCCGAGGCAGAGAGTAACAACAATAATAATAAAAAAGGGAAAACTGGAGGCTCACAGGTAAAGCACAAACACCCGAACAGGGAAGTGCCCAAACTATTAGCATTTAAAATGAAATGTTCAGCTAATAGCAGTTCCTGCTCAGGGCGTCTTTCTTTGAGTTGGATGAAATGTAGTTGGTTGGGTGCAATATTTTTACTGTCTGGACATGTTTTTTTGATTGCGTTTTGCAGTGATCAGTTGCTTTCCATGTAATAGAAGTACTTTTTAAGTTTTTCTTTATTTTAGGGGAAAAAAAAAAGAAAAAGACGTGGACTGAGGATGCAGCTGAGGTCTTGGCTGTCACATATTCATTGATAATTGGGGGCTTTATGTTTGTTTAAAGATTATTTACAGAAATACATACTTCCTTATTCAGAGCTGTATCATTGGTCTCTATGCAGAAGCACTTTTTTTTTTCTGCTTCCTGTGTAAACCTCAATGCTTACTTCTGATGGCTCATACTCGTGCTCTTCTCCTGAATCTGTTCTGTTTTCTGTCTTTACGGATAGGATTCTCAGCCTTCACCTCTTGCTTTGCTAGCAGCCACTTGCAGCAAAATAGGAACTCCTGGTGAGAATCAAGGAACTGGACAGCAGCAGATTATTATAGATCCAAATCAAGGTTTGGTGCAGCTTCAGAATCAGCCACAGCAGTTAGAATTGGTAACAACTCAGCTTGCTGGAAACGCTTGGCAGCTTGTTGCTGCTGCTCCTTCTGCTTCAAAAGAAAATAATGTTGCTCAACAAGGATCTTCTGTTGCCTCGAGTGCAGCAAGTCCCTCCAGCAGTAACAATGGAAGTGCATCTCCTTCAAAAACCAAATCAGGCAATTCTTCTGCAACAACCCCTGGACAATTCCAAGTCATTCAAGTACAAAATCCAAGTGGTAGTGTCCAATACCAAGTGATTCCACAGGTTCAGACAACTGAAGGTCAACAACTTCAAGTCAATCCATCTAATGCTAGTGGTCTACAAGACATACAGGGTCAAATTCAGCTTATTCCTGCAGGGAATAATCAAGCTATCCTCGCAACTGCGAATAGGACAGCTTCGGGGAATGTTATTGCTCAAAATCTAGCAAATCAGACAGTTCCAGTCCAAGTTAGGCCTGGTGTTTCCATACCACTGCAACTGCAAGCTATTCCTGGTACTCAGGCGCAAGTTGTAACCACGTTACCTATAAACATTGGTGGGGTAACCCTAGCATTGCCTGTGATAAACAACGTGGCAGCTGGGGGAGGTTCGGGTCAAGTTGGCCAGTCTACTGAGAGCGGAGTTTCTAACGGAAATCAGCTGGCATCTACGCCTGTCACTTCTGCCTCTGTTAGTACAATGCCAGAGTCTCCTTCCTCATCTTCCACGTCTACGACCACCACCTCAACATCTCTAACTAGCAGTGACACACTAGTAAGCTCTGCAGAAACAGGCCAGTACACAAACACAGCAGGCAGCAGTTCAGAGCAGACGACTGAAGAGCCTCAAACAACTGCTACAGACTCTGAAACCCAGAGCTCCAGTCAGCTTCAGTCCAATGGACTACAGAATGTCCAGGATCAGTCAGGTTCCCTTCAGCAGGTCCAAATCGTAGGTCAGCCTATTCTGCAGCAGATACAGATCCAGCAGCCTCAACAGCAGATTATTCAGGCCATTCCTCCACAGTCATTTCAGCTCCAGTCAGGGCAGACTATACAGACCATCCAGCAGCAGCCTTTGCAGAACGTTCAGCTGCAGACAGTGAGTCCGACTCAGGTGCTCATCAGGGCTCCAACTTTAACACCATCAGGGCAGATCAGCTGGCAAACTGTACAGGTTCAGAATCTGCAAAGCCTTTCAAATCTTCAAGTTCAAAATGCTGGATTACCCCAACAACTGACCATTACCCCTGTGTCTTCAAGTGGTGGCACAACCATTGCTCAAATTGCACCGGTGGCTGTTGCTGGTACCCCCATCACTCTGAACGCTGCCCAGCTTGCTTCAGTACCTAATCTTCAAACAGTAAGTGTTGCCAACCTCGGTGCTGCAGGTGTTCAAGTTCAAGGAGTTCCTGTTACCATTACCAGTGTTGCGGGTGAGTGGTCTTGACAAAGTTTTGGGTTTGTTTTGGTTTGAGTTTTTGGTTTGTTTTTTTTTTGCTATTGCAAGAATACTGGAGAGTTTTAAATTAATACTTTTTTCAGGGCTTTTTGTAATAAACATTAAACCCTTAAATTCAGATTTTATAATAGCTGACACTTCTCAATGTTGAACTAATATTACCAGTTGCATCAATTGAAATGGAACTGTTTGTATTTGATAAACTATCCTTAAAGTGATCCTGTTCTCTATCTTATAAAAGACTTGTAGGCTTTGTGAGTGAATGTGAGACTTTACTGTTAGAGCCTTGATATGTTTAAAAAACAAAACCAAAAAAGCTTTTTCCGGCGAGGCAGTATTCTTAATCTCTGCTTGGGGGATGCAGAACGAGAAAAGTGACAGTGTGTGAACTGGGATATCTTATGTCATGGCATAAGTTTGTATGGAACTATTTGTTATATTCTGCACTAGCTCCTAAAGTTGTTCCCTTAAAAGTATGAGTTCTGCAGAGATCGAGTGGAATAAGGTATGCTTGCGCACAGCATAGTTCCTGTAACTTGTCTTTTAAAAAAAAAAACAAACCAACTGGTAACTGTACCTCAGTACTTGCTGATGAACTTTTGATATGTATTATGAAATGCCTGTTTGGTTGTGCTGGTCTAATAGTTGGGAAAGGAGCTATTAAAAGGCTCTGGGCTGGATAACAGAGCTTTGTTCTAAAGTAAATTCTATGTGAGGTCTCTACAGTGTGCCAGAAGGGCAACTCTATATGTGAAACTTGCAAACTTTTAACGTTTCAGGTAAAATTTGATTTAGGGGTTCTCTCTGCCAGTTTGATAACTGTTCACGTGAGCTTGGTTTTATTTCATACAGTAAAAGTCTTCTGTTGTAGTATTTACAATAAACTCTTTAACAGCAACCTGACTATAGACAGTTTTTAGTATAAAACTGTAAGAAAAAACTCACGTTTAACTACTGTCCAGTCTGCATAAACAAATGTTAGTGACATATTGACTCTTAATCTGCTTTTTTTACAATCATATGTTACGATGAGAAACGTTTAACTGGGCAAAGGATTATTCCCTTTAGTTGAAACATTTTTGAGGAGACTGAACTATAGTTTGATAATAAGAAATTTGCTATTGGGCGAATTTCATCTGCTATGGTACTCTTCAGCACTTGATGGCATGTTGAAATACTAAGAGCTGGGTTGGATGCACTAAACCTGGCTTACTTACGGAGTGTTACAGAAATGTTAATCTGGGTAATCAGAATTAAAATCTTGACCTTGTGTTTAGCTGTAATAGTTCAAAAAGGAGTTTCAGTTAGCTGGAGCTGACCAGCTGCTACAATATCTTGCAGTCCAATTTGCCTTGGAAGAATTTTTTCTTGATGGGAAGGTGAGGGTTGACTTCTGTTATTAGACAGAAGTTCCTACTTTGGTAGGGAACTCTTCATAGGCTGTTCCCAAAGCAAGCTTCCTAGATTTGGGGGTGCAGGAAGAACCTTTCTGCATGCAGATTTTATCCTGCTTACTAATGGTATATAACTGCTTAGTACACACTAATAGGTATTAGAACAAGAGATTCCGAATATCAACTTGCTCAGTTATCTTGACTGCACCTCTGCTCACATGTGATGTCTTTTGGAAAATAAAGGGATTGAGATTTGTAATTGAGGATGAAAGAAGGGGAAGGAGTCACAAGTATGGTTCTGGAGAAGCCAAGCCTTTGTCATACAGGGTTCATATGTTGACTAAACTTAAGCTTTGTGACCATTAAATTCCCCTCCACCTTTTTTTTTTTTTTTTTTTTTTAATCGAGGTAAACCTTATGACTGTTTCTGTAGCACTTATAATTTTGTGCTAGCAACAGTGAATCCTCTGACCTTTTCTCCATTCCTTCATATATAAGGTGCTATTCCCTTTTCCCAGGGCTTGAGGTTATGGAGAAAGAACAATGTGAGAGATTAGTTATAATTCCTTTGTCTTATTTATCTCTAATTCTCTCCTGTGAAACTTCCTGATGCTACACTTTGGGAATGGGAGACATGGTAGCATGGAAAGGAGGGTGAAGAGTGTAATGTGGTACCTTTTTAAAGGTAATTCTATAATTTAGATACCTTTTCCATAGTTTTTCAGTAGTAAATGAAATAGTAAAGCAATAGAACTCTAAATAATTAACTGCAAATAACTAAAATTCTTGCCTTAAAATTATTATGGAATTGTTAGGCTCTAGAACTATTTTAGGAAAGTGTCCCCCCCTTTGTTTTTTTGGTCAAATGGATTCTAAATTCCAAAAGAGACAAATTCCACATTGGGAAGAAAAATATTAAAATCTTCAAGTAAATATTATATTTTGGTCTGCTTTTTATAACCTTTGTTACTCAGTCTCTGGTCCCAAGGTGTGTAAGCTCTACTGTAAACCAAGCAAGATGAATATGTGTGTTTGGGGTTTTTTTGTTGTATTTTTCAGTTAAAAGTTCAAATGTTGCCCTTGGTAAGTATCACACTTCGGGTTATATGTTGTGTGTGGTCAAAAAGCAGGGCAAGGCATAGAAATTCTCAAATCCTTTCACTTTCTGGCCTGAGGGAGTAACTCATTCAATATCAGTGATGTAGAGAAAATTACCTTTTTTACTGTGGGAGGGATGAAGCACTGATACAGGTTGCCCAGAGAGGTTGTGGACTCTCCATCTTTGGAGATATTCAAAAGCTGTCTGGACATGGTCCTGGACCACCTGTTTTAGGTGGCCCTGGTTGAGCAGAGTGGTTGGACAGGATGACCTCACGAGGTCCCTTCCACTCTACACCACTCTGTGATTCTGTGAAATTTTGCTGAGTTGTACAAAGTGTCAGTCAAAGGAGTAATTAAGTGTACAGAAGGAAGCTGGATGAGAAGATAGAAACTAGGTATCTGAGCCTTAAAAACAGATCTTTAAACAATTATTTAATCAAGAGCTAATCAAACAATGGACTACATAAAAGCAACTGTGTTCACTTGAACATGCAGGGATCTACAAATACCTGCCTCGCTATGAGATCAGTACCTGTCATGGCCTTTAAGCAAGCTAGTTCTGTACAAAGTAAACTGCATTTCTTCTGTGCTGTGTGAATTGTTGTTTTATACGTGACTCGCTGTGAAACGGGAAAGCATTCAATATTAGTAGGTGGTGACTTCCAGAATGTAGCACCTGTGAGCTTGGGATCAAGCAGGTACTGCACCGTTCCCTTGCCTTTTTTTTCCAAGGCTGCTGCTGTGATAGCTGTAGATGCAAGTTCAAAGGATCCCTGTGTCGTGTCCCATCCCCCCCCGCCCCCACCATCCCATTCTGAAAATAAGGTATCCTTTGCCTTTTACAGCTTATTTTCATGTCCTTTTATTTGTCTGGATGTGTTAATTGACAACATAAGTGGCTACGTGGAAGGAACTTCTGGATGGTTCTAAGAAAAATATATGGTTCATAAAAGCATTTCCTTTTGGTGGGCTGAGTTTCTTTGCCCCTCAACACATTGGGCTTGGAGTAATTTGTTTTAGGAATAGCACAGAATGTGAACACTTGCGGATGCTGAAGAATATGGGGTGAGCTAAAACAGACCAGTTAAACTGTAATGAAATGCTGAGTGTTAATGGCTTCCCTGTAAAAGTTTTGTGTTCTGCCTGTAGGATTTCTTTCACTGGAGCCTTCAGAAGAGGTCGCAAGCTTTTTCTGAACTTGTTCATTGTTTTTGCTGGCAGTGGGAATCTAGTGGTGGTGGAGATGATGTCTTTCCAGAATAACTCTCTGATTCTTGTGGGGGGAAAAAAAAAAAGTAATAGATCAGACTTGATCTACCTTAATTGTACATCTTGAAGTAAGTTTGTTCCATCATGATGAAAGAAGGTGTTAGTTCCATGCAAAAGTGAATGAGACACTTTTGTTTTAAAAATAGTGAAATATATTATTTATATTTTATGTATTCTTAGTCCAAGCTTTGTTAGTTGCTTTAGGCAAAAGTCACCAGATTCCATCACCTTGCAACTCAAGTTCAAGCCATTTTGTTTAAGATGAGTGGTGACGTGGCCTGAATTACGGGGAATTTGGAGTGCATCCACCAAAAATAACCTGGAGAAATGACTTCTGCTCTGTGGAACAGTATGTTGCCTGGCAATCCTGGAACTGGAGAGTTTTAAGTCTTTTGCAGGGATGTGCTGTGGACTCTAAAACAGTTATTAATGACAATAAAGTCCAATACCAAGTGTTCTCATTGGGCACTTTAAAAATGCAGTGCACCTTGCCCTTCTGTTTCATGCTGTAGTAATGTGAGTTACTAAGGCTTTTTTCTCTTTGACTACCTACTTTTTGACTACCTACTTTCATTGCACTACTGTTAGTAGTTACACAATTTGTCAGTATCTCCAGGTCTCCTCCTGCTTTCTTGTGCCTATTCTCATTTGTCTGCATCCAACTTCATCCTGTCTTCAAGGCTGTCTCTTGCCTTTACTTCTTTAGTAACTCTTCTTGTGTGACAGTCACTAGTTTTATGGCTTGCTTTTCAAGGATTGAAGACATTATTTAGATATTACTATCATTCTGGTTTAAACTTTGCAGAGGAGTTTGAAACATTCTACCAGATTCTTTAAACAGGAATAAAATGGTATGTAGGAGTAAATGCATGTAACTCGGGAATAGTGACTGGAAAAAGGGAAACATCACACCAATTTTTAAAAAGGGTACAAAGGAGGACCCTGGGAACTACCAGCCAGTCAGCCTCACCTCTGTGCCTGGTAAGATCATGGAACAAATCCTCCTAGCAGCTGTGTCAAGGCATATGGGTGACAGAGAGGTGATTAGAGACAGCCAACATGGCTTCACAAAAGGCAAATCTTGCCTGACTAGTGTGGTGGCCTTTGATGATGGAGTGGCTGTGTTGGTAGGTAAGGGAAGCGCAGGAGACATCGACCATGACTTATGTTAGGCCTTTGACACGGTCCGTACAATAGCTTTGGAGAGATATGGGGTTTATGGATGGACTATTAGATGGATAAGAAATTGACTGGATGGCCACATTCAAAGAGTTGCTGTTAATGACTCGATCTCCAAATGGGATCAGTAATCAGTGGGTCTGTATTGGGACCAGTACTGTTCAATATCTTTATTAATGACATAGTGGGATTGAGTGTGCCCTCAGCAAGTTTGCAGATGACACCAAGCTGAGTGGTGTGGTTGACATGCCTGAGGAATGGGATGCCATCCAGAGTGACCTGCACAACCTTGAGAATTGGGCCCATGTGAACCTCATTAAGTTGAACAAGGCCAAGTGCAAGGTCCTGCACCTGTGTCGGGATGATCTGCAATATCAATACAGACTGGGTGATGAATGGATTCAGAGCAGCCCGGCAGGGAAAGACTTGGGGATATTGGTAGGTGAAAAATTGGATGTGAGACAGCAATGCGCACAGAAAGCCAACGGTATCCTAGGCTGCATAAAAAGATGTGAGGCCAGCAGGTCGAGGGATGTCGTTCTCTCTTCTCTGCTCTTGTGAGACCCCATCTGTAGTACTGTGTCCAGTTCTGGGGTCCCCAGTAGAAGACAGACATGAACCTGTTAGAGCAGGTCCTGAGAAGGGCCATGGAAATGATCAGAGGGCCGAAACATGTCTCCTGTGATGAAAGGCTAAGCGAATTGGGGTTGTTCAGACTAGCAAAGAGAAGGCTCTGGGGAGACCTTGTTGCAGCCCTTCGATGTACAAAGGGAGCTTATAAGAAAGACCGAGAGATACTTTTTACGAAGGCTTCCCTGTAGTCACAGGATAAAGGCAGCAGTTGTAAACTGAAAAAGGGTAGGTTTAGATTGAACATGAGGAAGGAATTCTTCACTATGAAGGTGGGGAGATGTTGGAACGGGTTGCCCAGAGAAGTTGTGGATGCCCCCCCCGCCCCCAAAGTGTTCAAGATCAGGTTGGATGAGGCTTTCAGCAACCTGATCTAGTGGAAGATGTCCCTGCCCATGTCAGGAGGGTTGGAACTAGATGATCTTTAAAGGTCCCGTCTGACCCAAACTATTCTATGATTCTATGAATATAAGGGTAAAAGGTGTTTCTGATCCCGTGTGATGCTAATTGCAGGTGATGCATACAAGAATAATCTGCTCAGATACTCCTCCCACCATTCAGTGATCTGCAGCTCAGGTCTTCCTGAGCCAGAAATGGGATTTTATAAAGTTTTTTTTTATATATTTAATAATCCTTGATGATTTCTTTTCTTCGGTGAATTTGTCTTTTTGAGTCTCTGTAAATTTTTACATGTTCAATACTTGTCTGCCATAAATTGTGTCTTAATTGTTGTGTAAGACACATTTTTATTTAATGTTCTCAAACTTCTGTATTATGAAAAATTAAATTATCTGATTCACTTTTATATAACTCACAGTCTTCTATTGTCTCTATCACATATACTAGTTATTGAGGGAGGGGAAGGTGTTTATTCTGAAGTCCTAGAATATATTACGCTTATGTTGTTGAACGAAAGAAAATGCATTTTCATGACAACACGTAAGCTGTGGGTCTCCTTGCTTGTGTTAATGTAATAGTGAGTATGTGTAGAAGCAGAACTCAGTGAGTTGTGTAGCTAAGCAAGGAGGGGTGCCTGTAGGTGATATCAAGGTGAAAAGGGCTTAAAATAGCCACAGTATATATGAGCAAACTGGCAAATATAACTACCAAGGGTGGAAGCTGAAGGAGCTGAAGGATGGTGGTTGCATGATCTTTTTTTTTGAATAACATCCAGTGTTTCCCTGGATGTTCATTGGCAAGCAAGCTGCAGCAAATACCTTGAAAGAAATAAGCTGCAAGCTATGGAATCTGCAGTAAAAAGATAAGTACAAAGAACTGAGCTATTTTCCACAAAAAACGGAAAAAATGCAGGAGTTTTTTTTAGTTTTACTTCATAGTGTGTTACTTGGCATTCTGAGGGTGTAGTTGGGAGGAGTACAGAAATTTAGCATACTTTTTCCAAAGTCATGAAAGGTCACTTAAAACTGTTCTCAGGTTGCCTTGAGCTGCAAATTGTTGCAGAACCACAGTGTTCTAAATATTGTAACACTGGCTTCCTTTTCAGATTCTTCAGAGTAATTATAGGAGAAGCATTTAGTCTTCTAATGGCAAACTTGCTTTGGTTGTGGGATTTTCTTAAACTGAAATTCAAAATAGTAGCAGAAATGGTTTGAAAACAAACAGTGCTGGTGAAAACAAACAGTGCTGGTGAAAACAAACAGTGCTGGTGAAAACAAACAGTGCTGGTGAAAACAAACATTTGCCTTGGTGATGGTAGCTTAAAAATAAAGTATCAATATACTGTTCCTGAACTTGATGCATAAGGAATGCGCAATCTACCTGTGCAGCTAAATTGCCTATGGAGAGTAACTGGGTAAAAATGCCTCAGTAAAACAAGCCTTTTCTGCCTGACCTGAGTAGCAGGGTATGGCTTCATCATTACTTCTAGATAAAGTGGGAAGGGGAAGCATTTCAAGTACCAACTTTGCTCATAACTGTGAGGTGAAACAGATTTCTAATGAGCTGTTTCTATGCTATTAACTTCAAGAATTACATGTAAGTTCTTAAGTCTTCAGAGAAGAATGTTAGTAAAACTGTATTTCCCTATTGTAGTATGTGGTCTTATAAAAATGACTAATCAATACAGGTGTGCTCTCTGACAATATCAGGTTTTGCCATCCCCTCTCTCATTCCCTATTGTCAGAAATCAGATCATATACAGCAGGAAATGAATTAGCTGAACTTTCGTGTTCAGAAAATGTCAAGCAAGCAAACTGAGTGATACTGCACATCTTCACCAGCCTGTTAGTATTTTTTTTTCTTAAGGGTGTTTAGATCCGCACATAGTGCTGTAACTACAGCTAAAGGCCTGCTTTGTGACACTGATTCACTACAATAAAAAGACACTGCTAATTGCAACATGCAAAGAGTAACTGAAGAAGAGTTCTGCTATGCTCACTTTTTTGCTATGGTCTTGTGGAGATGGTTAGAGTCAATAGCAATTTCTTCTGTACCACACATACATAAGCACACAAAAAATATAATCAGAAAAAGTTCTGTAGAACCATAAAAATAAGTTCCAGTAAAAAAGCAATCTCAGAAGAAGACATCTGAATTGCCACAGACCAGTAGTACATACATTTTCATGTTAATGTGTTTTGACAAATACACATTTTCTGACAAAAAAAGTTTAAAAAGATTTCCAGGCAGCTTTATGAGACAGTAGTGCATGCCCCTCTCTGAACACATCTTTGTTCTTGCATCTGT
The DNA here is from genome assembly GCF_013368605.1 of Nyctibius grandis. Classification (NCBI taxonomy): domain Eukaryota; kingdom Metazoa; phylum Chordata; class Aves; order Nyctibiiformes; family Nyctibiidae; genus Nyctibius; species Nyctibius grandis. Next base: position 23,229,301 of record NC_090664.1, on the reverse strand, counting down.
GATCTCAGAAGGGCTAACACCACCACTATGGGCCTGAGGGACCGAGACAGCCTTCTCTGCTCCTATAGAGCAAGGATGTAGTCGTGAAAAGAGATAAGTTACAAAGAGGCATTCGTGCAGTTTCTTTAAAATATTCTGGACGATGCTCTTAGTCGTATGATGTACTTTTAGGTAGCGCTGCAAGGAACAGGGAGTTGGACTTGATGATCCTTATGGGTCCCTTCCAACTGTGATTCTTGTTCTTCCATTATCACCCAGGGTGGTGGGGGGGGGGCGGGCACACAGCTAGAAGCATGTTCAAAATCTGATTTCAGTAGCTTCCTCAGTGTAAATAAAATTATGGAGTACATAGCTTCATATGGTTTTGATACTGGTAGATAAGATAAATCAATTCTTACTGTTTTAATATATTAAAAAAGTTTAATGGTAATTATTGAAAAATCTAACTATATATGGAATGGGTTGTTATGTTCTAAGGGGAATGTTAATTTCAAGTATGAACAATGTTATTGAAAAACAACTACATTTTTCAATGGTCAATGATTTTAATGGACAATTTAGTTAATAAAAGTTTTATTCATAGCTGTAGCATAGTAGCTTTGGAAGTAGTCAGGACTGCATAACAAAATGTAATTTTTATAATGAGTATTTTGCTTTTATCATGACGCTTTCACCAAAACAATAGTTCTGGACATCTGCGATCTGTTGGGAAACATAGCATCTCAGCACACACTTAGGTTACTTTGGGCTATAGTTATATGGATTTCTATATGCATCCATTCTTAAGAATGGAGTTTCAAGTGGTGTTTAGTACTACTGACAGTAGCTAACAGTCATATACCTTAATCAGCTGGTTATTGGTAAACCATGCTATCCCAACATGCATAATTAGTCTTATAGATTGGCAGACTAGTATCATTTTGTTGTAAAGAGGAAATGATCAGTCAATATCCTTCTGCCAAAATGAACTTGGGATACATGTTAGGTACAAGTCTGACTTTCCTTAATTATAGAATAGTTTCAAGTGATGATGTGACTGCTTTTTCCTTGAGCAAAATACTGAAGTGTAAGAAATACAGGCCTTGGTTGTCTTGTTTCTTTGGTCATCAGGAGGTAACTCTGACCAAAACAACAAGCTCTTCAGTTTGTTCTGAACCAAAAAGGAAGACCAGGTAAGATCAAGCATACCATTTTATAGGCATAACAAAGTTACAAAAGAAGATTGCAGAACTTCTAAGGATTTGGATCTTGGAAATTTACATGGCCCTTCTTCTGTTATTCTGTAACATGTAGCTTTGTTGGTCCTTGCCTGGTGAAGGCTGTAACAAACAGTTTTTACAACTTTAATAAACAAATTAGTTCGCATTGGTTAGCCTCCCTACCCACAGGCTGTTATAAAACCAAGGCTTGTGTCTCATGTTTAGTCTTCTGTAAAAGGTCTTTTAAAAATGTTTTATGAATTTTGTTTTCCTGATAATAACTTTTAATCACCTTGCCAGTGTGTGTTTTTTTTTATTCTGAACAAATTATCAATTGCTATGCAACTTACCATAGTTTTAAAGTCAGCTATCTTGCTTTTTGTTGAAACGATTTTCCATTTTCTATGTATGTACCTGTTACCTAATCCCTCCTGTGCATAGAGGCGTATTTATTTTTATCTTGATCAATATGAAGATAACATTTCATACAGCCAAAATATTTACTTCAAGGACATTCATGAACCTTCTAGTCGAGCATAAAATATGTAAGCTAGCTAAACTGTAGTCAAAAACCCCACAAAACCCAACTAAAAAAAAACCCATCCCTCCCCCTCAAAAAAAAAAGTACACTACTGGAAACTTAGCTTGCATTTTTTCATGTCAGCCTCAAGATTAGGCTATTACAATTTCCATGGTAATATACAGAAATTGAACTGAGATGTTGAAAAACACCCTTCCTGAGACCAGTATTTTGGTTTCCATATGGCAGAAGTGTGTAAGATAAGCATTAGGGGTTTTTTTCTTTTTTGTTGCAGTTTGTCAGGTATCAAGCTCCTCTATTCAGACCGTAGAGAGTGACAGTCAAAAAGTTTCTTTCTAGCCCTATCCTTATTTCAGAGTTAAGGGGAAGAGGGGAAAAAAAGAACTGGGCAAGAACTGGGCCACGATTTGTTGTGGCTATAAGCTGTAGAATAACCTGAGAGTTGTGGTGGGGTGATAGGGCAGAGGGAAATGTTCCATGAAAGTAACCTTAAAAACCACCATTTCTTAGATCTTCTACTAGTTTCCTTACAGTGCATCTGATATTCTACAGCACAGCTGGTACTTTTCAGTTATATGTTTGCTCTAAGGTTCAGTACGCAGGGAACTACTTGTGTTCGTCTGCAGAGAAGTGTTCTTGAACACTCATCATAAATGCACTTTTCTTTTTGACTGTTTTTTCAATGATGATGAAAATCAGTTTGTTTTTGGAAGGGTCTCTTGCCTTAGCAGTAGTATAACAAGTTGTTTTTCTGATTCCAACTCCTTTAGAATACTGAATAAATTGACCATATTTTCTTTCCATTTGAAGCCACATCATGCAGAACCAGAGGCATGGCCTTTCTTAGACTGAAACCTCTACTTGGTTGTGCAAGACTAAATTTTGTGAAACTGTAGCTCCGTGGTTAATCTTTATGTTGTTTCTGTATAGGTCTTTGTGTTATATTTGTCATAGCGTTTTCCTATGTTTAATAAAGTAATAAAAAGAAAACTGTGTTTCAGTTTAATGAAAGATACTACCAGCTGGCAAAAGTTCTTTTCTGTCTCGAAGTACTGGAGTGACTTCAGGTTGTCCTAAAGCACTTGGGTAAAGCCTTGCATTTTGCATTTTTGAAAAGTCATTAAAGTGCCTTCATGAAACTTCTTGGGCATTGTTTTGTCTTTGTGTTGCCAATAAGATTCTTGCACAAAATGAAAAAGAATTCAGGGTTTTTAAGGTGTTTAAAACTCTCAAACTTACTTTTTACTGCCTTAAATCTCATGCTTTTAAGTGGTATTTTTCACAGAAGTTAAGTGTGATTATGACGCTGTTCAGTAATTTTTGAACACACTGAGCCATTTGACATAGGAAGCTTTTGGAGGAGAGGATAACAAGTTCTTATAAATCCCGTCAAAGTTGGCAACAGGCAAAAGACCAAAAGATAGAAACTCCCTGCAATGTCCCTGTAGGGGGTAGAAAAGACAAGTGTCTAGTTGATGCTGCAGTTTGCAATGGAAACTTTCTGCTTGTAGAACAATGGACACAATGCTGTGCTGTGATAACCCAAATTTATTGTAGTAGTTGGGTGGATTCAATTCCTCTTTCTACTCCGAACTGTTCTTCCCTACAGAATGTGTGGATCCCTTGCATCAGCCTTAGTACAGTTTCTGTTCTGGGGGATTCTTCCTCTGTTGCATATTGTTTCTTCATAAATCTTTATAAACCACTGCTTCAGGGTAGAAGAGAAGGCAGAATTGTCTGCGTATCATTTGAGTAGCACTGAATCCCATCGTCTTTTGTGTAAATACTGAAACTCAGTATTGTCTTCACATATATCTAATTTTAAGACATGATTTACATTTCATTCTTCAGCATGAAACCTCCTTCCTAGTAGATTTTGTTTGGAAAAACATGATCTCTGACTATAAACTATTGCCGTAGACTTTTTTTAAATTTTAAAATCTTGGCTGTATCTTAAAGTATTATCTTTTATTATACATATATAAAAACATATAAGAATAAATAAATATATTATAAATAAATATATTGTATTATAAATAATTATAAAATATATAGATGTAAATATATAAAAGTATTATCTTATTATAAATTATCTGTATGTCGTTGTGGAAAAAGAACGCTAGAGCAAAGGATGTTTGCAAGCTGACTGTAGCTGGTGTATGCAGAGGAAGGGGAGATGAGAAAACTCTTTTGCCCCATTGCTTTGCATCAGGAAGTTGTTGAATGGGTGAGTTGCTGCATCAGCTCCGATGCTTGTAGAGCTTTGGAACTGTGCAGACTATTATTAACTTTACTTAGCTGTCCTTTAGTAATATACATTGAACTATGGATGTCAGTTGCAATGTTCTCTTTCATTTTTAGAATGAAAAGTAGTTGAACATATTTTCTTTTTGCAACATTAGCCGATCTGGCTCTAGGTGTATTTTGCAAAGTGTTCCTCAGATTTTGCAGTGGGGTGCATGCTACCGAGATAACTCTGTCATTAATGCTGTCATCTTTTTGACTGCTGAATGCTGGTTGTACAACAGCAACAGGAAATCTATACAAATGTTCTGGGAAACTAAGTACCAGAAATTAGAAGTGTCCTTTTCTTAGTCTTAAATTTCTCTTCCTTCCAAGAGCCATCGTTCTAAAACTTGACACCCACGATTTCTGTGGATCATTAAAGTTAAGTCCTTTTCTTCCCTTTCTGTCCCATTTGCCTCAAAGAGTAGGTTTTCATGCTTGCTACTTCAGGTGAACAGAAATAGGAATGCAGGTGCACTACGTAGTAAAAGGAAACTTGTTTTGACTTGTGATGTATGACCAAGACTAATAACCATGATCTTCAGTGGTCAATCACTCTATGGGAAAGTACTTGCTAGGTACCATGCATTAGCTTTCTTTAGTCATCCAAGTGGTGTTATGGGAGTTATTACTTTACAAATTAGTTTTGAAGCCTAAAATTGATTGATTGAGAGAGAGACATTATTTGACTTCATAGTAATTACTTAAAATTGTTGCGTTTTCTTGCATGAATGTGTTACAGACTCATGTATACAGGAAGACGTGTATGAGTGGTAGCTGCTAAGATGCAGTTTTACTGCAAAATTGGAAAGCTAAGTGATGCTGAAGAACAAAGGATGTGCAATCCTTTATCTTGATAATACTGTATCTTGTGATAAGAAGTAATTCATTTACTTAACTGCTTAAATGGGAAAGATTAGTAACTAAAATCATGCAGTTTTTTCTGTTTGAGAAGCTTAAAAAATTTCTATGTTGCAATGAGTGAGAGTCTTAATGCACTTGATTTGCAAAATAAATACCATATCAGGTTGCCTTGTTGTTTGCATGTTGTTCTGTGGTCAAATAAATGGTTACTATGCAAAAGAAAGAACTTAGACCTGAGAGAGAATAAAATGCAATGGAGTAGTTGGTATCAGTGTTATTTTGTACACTAATATTTTGTTGTAACTTGACAGCATGTACAATAAAGTTCAGTCATACACAAATTCAGTGATAATTTTGTTAATCAAGAATGTTTCACAATTTCAGGAAATCACTATTAAAAAAATAATGGGAACTTGAGATAAACTTTTTGTCTTCTAAAAGCAGCTGTAAATGTGCGGTGACTGCTTTGACAACTCATTTAGAGTAACATAGCTGAACTGAAGTGTGGCTTTATTCCCTCATGTAATGATTTGTTTAGACCTCTTTCTGAAATCTGTGTTGGAACATGAGAGCTCTTGTTACTGAAAGGTTTGATTATATAAGTCTTATATAAGTCTGTTGTCAGAGGATGTAGGGAGGCAACTAGGAAAGCTAAGGCCTCCTTGGAATTAAACCTTGCAAGAGAGGTCAAGGACAACAGAAAGGGCTTCTTCAAATACATTGCAGGTAAAACCAACACTAGAGGCAATGTAGGCCCACTGATGAATGAGGTGTGGGCCCTGGAGACAGAGGATAAAAAGAAGGCGGAGTTACTGAATGCCTTCTTTGCCTCTGTCTATACTGCTGGAGGCTGTCCTGAGGAGCCCCGGACCCCTGAGGCCCCAGAAGAAGTCAGGATAGAGGAGGAATCTGTCTTGGTAGATGAGGACTGGGTCAGGGACCAATTAAGCAACCTGGACGTCCATAAATCCATGGGCCCTGATGGGATGCACCCGCGGGTGCTGAGGGAGCTGGCAGAAGTCATTGCTAGGCCACTCTCCATCATCTTTACTAAGTCGTGGGCAACGGGAGAGGTGCCTGAGGACTGGAGGTAAGCGAATGTCACTCCAGTCTTCAAAAAGGGCAAGAAGGAGGACCCGGGTAACTATAGACCGGTCAGCCTCACCTCCATCCCCGGAAAGGTGATGGAACAACTTGTCCTTGGTGCTGTCTCTAGGCACATCAAGGATAGGGGGATCATTAGGGGCACTCAGCATGGCTTCACCAAGGGGAAGTCATGCTTAACCAACCTGATAGCCTTTTATGAGGACGTAACCCGGTGGATAGATGATGGTAAAGCTGTGGATGTGGTCTATCTCGATTTCAGTAAAGCGTTTGACACGGTCTCCCACAGCATCCTTGCAGCTAAACTGAGGAAGTGTGGTCTGGATGATCGGGTAGTGAGGTGGATTGTGAACTGGCTGAAGGAAAGAAGCCAGAGAGTGGTGGTCAATGGGACAGAGTCCAGTTGGAGGTCTGTATCTAGTGGAGTCCCTCAAGGGTCGGTACTGGGACCAGTACTATTCAATATATTCATTAATGACCTGGATGAGGGAATAGAGTGCACTGTCAGCAAGTTCGCTGATGACACAAAACTGGGAGGAGTGGCTGACACACCGGAAGGCTGCGCAGCCATTCAGAGAGACCTGGACAGGCTGGAGAGTTGGTCGGGGAGTAATTTAATGAAATATAACAAGGGCAAGTGTAGAGTCCTGCATCTGGGCAAGAACAACCCCATGTACCAGTACAAGTTGGGGCCAGACCTGTTGGAGAGCAGCGTAGGGGAAAGGGACCTGGGGGTCCTAGTGGACAGCAGGATGAGCATGAGCCAGCAATGTGCCCTTGTGGCCAAGAAGGCCAATGGCATCCTGGGGTGTATTAGAAGGGGTGTGGTTAGCACGTCAAGAGAGGTTCTCCTCCCCCTCTACTCTGCCCTGGTGAGGCCGCATCTGGAATATTGTGTCCAGTTCTGGGCCCCTCAGTTCAAGAAGGACAGGGAACTGCTAGAGAGAGTCCAGCGCAGAGCCACGAAGATGATTAAGGGAGTGGAACATCTCCCTTATGAGGAGAGGCTGAGGGAGCTGGGTCTCTTTAGCTTGGAGGAGAGGAGACTGAGGGGTGACCTCATTAATGTTTATAAATATGTAAAGGGCAAGTGTCATGAGGATGGAGCCAGGCTCTTCTCAGTGACGTCCATTGACAGGACAAGGGGTAACGGGTGCAAGCTGGAACACAGGAGGTTCCACATAAATATGAGGAAAAACTTCTTTACGGTGAGGGTAACTGAACACTGGAACAGGCTGCCCAGAGAGGTTGTGGAGTCTCCTTCTCTGGAGACATTCAAAACCCGCCTGGATGCGTTCCTGTGTGATATGGTCTAGGTAATCCTGCTCCGGCAGGGGGATTGGACTAGATGATCTTTTGAGGTCCCTTCCAATCCCTAACATTCTGTGATTCTGAGTGGTGAAGTATAGTGGTATCAGGTCTTGTGGTTTGGAGTATGTCAGGAAGAAGTAATGTCAAGTGATCTCATGATTGTAGCAGAATTTTTGGGAGGCTTTAAATAGTATTTTAATGCCACTACTAAGAAGTCATATGGATTGGTTTTGATACACCTTTTTTCTCCATCTAGAAAGTGTCAGGAGATCATTCTGTTCCTGTATGGATAACATTATCTCAGTCACCTGTGGTCAAAATTAACAGGGTTTGTTTCAAACAGAAAGCTAATTTGTATCTAGATCCTCTCTATTCAAAAACTTTTAGATGTTGCCCTGATTTAATTTTGTAGGCTGCTATAAGTTTTCTCAGTATCTTTTCTTCAGTAAACTTGATATTAAAAAATAATGAAATTCCTTTATCTTCCCTTAATAAGTATAAATGATGTAAAAGTTAAAGCCCTTAGTGGTCCACAGTGGATTCTAGTATATAGTTTAAAAAAATCAAAATCCCATACAACTCAAGACTCTAGCAGGCTCACTTTGGGATTTAGACCAGGGCATGTTCTGTCAGTTGTTTTGTGAAAATTTTCTGATTTTTCTTCCAGAGAAATGATTTTTCAGCTGGTGTAAAGTACATTCATTTTACTCTCAAAGAACAAGAATGAAGAATTTTATGTTTAACAACTTTAAAATGAGAATAGATGCATTTCTTTCTATCCTGTGTGCTACTAGTGTGCTAGCTTGTTGGGATGCTCTTTCAGGAGTTCAAAAGAAAAATTAAGTCCAGGAATTACATTATTGAACTTTCTAGTGTTTTCTGATGTAAATGTCTGGCAAAGAATATTTATCAGATATGTGTACTTCCTTCAGTTACTCTTTTACCTCACAAAGTAGAGATTTGCTTATTGAATATTGTTGCCTGGGTCTTTAAGTAAGACTATTTGTGTGATATTTTGAGAGTTTCAGAACCTTCTGTTCTGAACTTAGTAAGTGGAATACAAGGGAAGGGAGTTTAAAATAACAGCTCTGTGAGATTAATTTAAAGAATAAAACCAACATTCACAGTAGTAATGTAATAACTTTGTTAAAGCTATCTACAGAGCAGTCATTTAATTACTGTTTAACTGAAACCATATGAATAAAGTAATTGTCTGCCTGAGCAACCTTACTTTTGGCATTTTCTCTTTTGTATTTTTATTATCACCTTTACAGTTATTGTGAAGAATTTCTACTCAGATGCATCACTCTGTTATGTTTAATAAATAGACTAAGGTTGTAGCTCAGTAGTGTGTATGCTATACTCCAAGATAACGCATGGTCCTCACATAGGGGAGGGCAAGCTCAGAGCAGATAAAGTATGTCTCAGCAGTGGTACTGGATATTCTGAGATGACCATGTGGTTGGTCATCTCATGACTTAGAGAGTGAAATTTGGTTCATATCGAATCAGTACAATATATCAAATTTTTGGAAATGCTGAACAAGATTCCCCATAAATGTGGATTGATCAGATCCAGCAAGAGTTATGTGCCAGACATTCATCACTAGTCATGGAGTGAAAAATGGAGTCGTCCTCCTCAGGGTTCAAGTGCCTCAATTCACATCTTACTTGGAAAGCCTTGGTCTGGTAGCCTGGTGGAAAGTTGCATTGAAACTTTAATATCAATTCAAGAAAATCAGAGAGAAACGCAAAATTGAGAGAAAATTATGCTCTTCAGCTGCATTCTGACCGCAGACTGGTTAGGTCCCAGGAGTTTTTTGCTCAAATAGGACTTTGTGATATGGATGGAGTCATCCCTCTAACAGACTGTAACGACAAAGGATAATTCTTATTAGTGTACTTGAAAACATGACTGATATGCTGTTTTCACTAAGAGGCTGCAGTGAGTGTGGCCATAATATCTGTTACATCTTTAACTTTTGCAATATCCATTCGTAGACTCATCACTTACAGTGCTGCTCTGTGAATTAAAGGAGTTTGCATCTTGGGTTTGTTTAACAGACAGGAGAGTGGTTTGTGCTTGGTGAAAGACTACAGGCTGAGCAAGTTCTTCCTGTTAATTTATTTGCCTTTGGCTAACCAAAAACTGCAGCTGGATTTCAACACAAGCAATCACGTTACCATGTTAAGATGAGCATTAGATGTAACAAAAATGATCAGCTGCCTTTGACTCTGGCTGTTCGTAGCACTCGGTCAGCACTTCAGCAGCGCAACAGCCTGACAAGGAATTGCCCCTGGATTAGCACTTTCTGTGGAAGCTCTTGTGTCCTCCTCTCCCACTGTTAGACCCAAGCAGATACTACTGTTTGCATTTATACCACAGTGTTCTCCTTACCCTGTAATATTCTCCCTCAAGGATTTTCATGAGTGTTTTTCTTTCCCATTATGGGAAATAAATTTATTTCCAGTACATAGCTGTTCTGAAAAGAAAAACTTTGTTCTAGCCTAGATATATGGAGGCTCTGCACTCAAGATTAAGCCTGTAATTCTTTTTCTGTGGTTCCTCTGCTGCAAATACCAGACTTCTTGTAGAAATTTTTTTTATTTTAACGTCTATCTGTCCAACAGCAAGTAGGATTCAAATGTTATCTCTTCTGGGTTTGTCCTTGTTCTTTTCAGAGAACCAAAAATATTCAGCATCTGTCAATATTTGTGGCCTGCTTAAGAAAACAAGGAATTCATGTTTATTCATTTTTAGGCAGATCAGGTGCAAGTTCCAGATGGAAACCAAGAGAGACAATTGGGAAAATTTGGTCAGTGTTTCTGGTGAAAATAACCTGGTACTGACCTAGACACAAGACAAGATTTGTTCTATTTCCTGTAGCCAACAGTGTCCTGTTAGAGGACAGTCAAGTCACTTTGGGAGGCTCTCTGTATATCATGTTCTTTAGTACTAACCTATCTGCATGTATGTGGTGGTATAAGGTTTCATTTATTATCATGGTGTTACACAAGATAGCATATATTGCTCCTCAGCAATCATGTGAATGAAGTAGTCATTATCCTGTGCTGTGTTGTATATGAACTTACTTGGCAGCTAGGCAGTTTAGACTTCAGAGAGAGTGTTCTTCTCAGTCTTATCCCCATTGATAGTGTCTGTTATGGATGCTTGAGAAGTAAGTTGGAGTACCCATTCAAATGTCTCTGAATCATGTTACCTCCAAGGGATTTCTAAGTTTTACATTAATGCTTCAATACTGAGGACTTTCAAGTCTTAAAATATTATAAATACTATATATAAATATATAAATATATAAATAATATAATAAAAATATTATAAATATATAGAATATAATTTAATGAATTCTGGTTGGTCATTACACTCTCTCAATAAGTAGGTAGTATTTCCTCTTATTTCCCATTTGTATGAAGGCAATGAATTTTTTAAAATGGCAGCATCTAATGAGATTTTGTCCCATTCCTGTTGCTGGCAGGACTGGCATTCACTGTTGTCAGATTGCATCTGGAAGTCATATCTCTGTGTCAGATTTAGTTTGTCACATTATTTTCTTAGACCGTATAGTACTAACTTTAAGCAAACATAGTATTACACTGCTGCTCAAGAAACTACACTTCTTATCTATATTGGAATAGTCTTTATTTTGCTTTAATATCAAGACAGTAATCCTGATTTCCTTTGATCAAGAAAGCCAGTGAGATCAATGAACTTACGCAGTGAAACTGAGTTCTTAATTCATCAAGTCAATCTTAGGATTCCATTTGCTTCAGTCAAGCTGCTTTTCCAGTCTTCTTGAAAACATTCTCCCTTCTGCAAAACAAAATCATAGAATCATTGAATTTCTCAAGTTGGAAGGGACCCATAAGGATCATCAAGTCCAATTCCCTGATCCTTGCAGGGCTACCTAAATCTAAACCATATGACTAAGAGCGTCATCCAGACACTCCTTGAACTCTGACAGGCTTGGTGCCATGATCACTTCCCTGGGGAGCCTGTTCCAGTGACTGATCACTCTCTCAGTGAAGAACCTTTTCCTCATGTCCCATCTGAACTTCCCCTGATGCAGCTTCATTCCGTTTCCATGTGTCCTATTGCTGGTCACCAGAGAGGAGATCAGGACCTCCCCTTCTGCTGCCCCCCTTGAGGAAGGTGTAGACTGCGATGAGCCACCCCTTAGCCTTCTCCAAGCTGAACAAACCAAGTGACCTCAGCCGCTCCTTGTAAGTCCTGCCCTTTCCCACCTTGGCTGCCCTCCTCTGGACACACTCTAATAGTTTGATGTCCTTCTTATACTGAGGCACCCAAAACTGCACACAGTACTCAAGGTGGGGCCACACCAGTGCAGTGTAGAGTGAGATAATCACCTCTCTCGACTGGCTAGCTATGCTGTCCTTGATGTACCCCAGGACACAGTTGGCCCTTTTGGCTGCCAGGGCACACTGTTGACTCATATTCAACTTGCCACCAACCCAGACCCCAGATCTCTTTCTGCAGGGCTGCTCTTCTTGTTCTTTCCCCAATTTGTGGAGAATCCTGAAAAAAAAAAAACCAAAAAAAACCCCCAAAACCAACAATGCTCTGGTGTGCTAAGCTTGTTCAAGTCTAGTCCTAGAACATTTCTTTTTCACTGTGAAGTCCCTTTGTGGCTCAATGTTGATTCAGGACAGATTGTAAGAGAAGTGACAATTCTGTATTGCCATAAAGCAATTTTTTAAATTAGCTAATTGTAGTTTTCTGAATGTAGATATGTTTTCAAAGGTTATTAGAGAGACATTAATTGGGAATAGATTTAATAATCTTTCTGTATAAGATTTTGTTTAATGTTTTCTGATTTATCTCAGCTTTTGAGAAAAAGAAAACACTTGTTAAACTAATTCACATTTCTTAGTATGAGTCAGTAATTTGCAGTCCTGTACTCTTCTAATAACAGTACATTAAACAGGGCTATCTAAGCTAGCAGGTAAGTCCTCTGGTAGTGCTTCAGGAGAATGGCTGGATGTAATATTTTTTTGTGGCTTCCCTTAACTTCAGGTAGATTTCTATTCTGTAAAATGTATAAAGTTTATTTGTGCATTTCACTTATTGAAATGATTAATAAAAGGTACACTTTCTTATTTTACAGGTCAACAGCAAGGACAGGATGGAGTGAAAGTACAGCAAGCCACAATAGCTCCTGTTACTGTAGCAGTAGGTGGCATTGCTAATGCAGCAATTAGTGCTGTTAGTCCTGATCAGATAACACAAGTGCAGCTGCAACAAGCTCAACAAGCTTCTGACCAGGAAGTGCAACCTGGCAAGAGATTGAGAAGAGTAGCCTGCTCATGTCCTAATTGCAGAGAGGGAGAAGGAAGGTAAATGTAAATTTTTTCAGTATGTATTTAGGCTTCTTATCACAGTTTGCCTCATTTGAGCATGAGATTTTCTTATATTGCCTACATTTTTTAATGCTTTCTTTTGGAAAGTATGTATATATATTTCTTTTTAGACAGACTATTATAATTGTCTCTATTAGCATGAAATATTTTTCCTAATAGTTAATAATATTTTAGAATATAATTACTTACCTGTTTAAATTTGATCTTTTTAGAGGCAGCAATGAGCCAGGAAAAAAGAAACAACATATCTGCCATATTGAAGGATGTGGAAAAGTTTATGGCAAGACATCTCATCTCCGAGCACATCTGCGCTGGCATACCGGTGAAAGACCATTTGTATGCAACTGGATTTTTTGTGGCAAGCGATTTACAAGGAGTGATGAGTTACAAAGACATAGAAGAACCCACACAGGTTGGTTAGCCCTCTCTGTATGCATAGTACAGCAAGTCTGAATCATAGTGGCCATGGTTAAACAGTGATATCAAAGATCTCACTTACTAGGATCTTTGAAAACTACTTTTAAATGTAAATACAGTAACTTTAAAACAGAGGAAGTGGTAGATTTCAGTTTTCATCAATGCAAGCTGACTGTGAAATCAAATAAATAAAATGAGATCTGTTCAAACTGTTCTTCTGTACCTATGCTAGAAAAAGATGACTGTTTCATCACAGGTAGCTGACGTACATTAGCTAATTCTTCATCTAAATTTGGGAAATTTTCTTGAGCATGTAGGATTGGCCATGGACCAGGGTTTCCTATTTCCTCACTTGGACTAGCTCAATCCTTAAGAAATTTATTAACCTAATCCATACATAAGATGGGAATTTTCTTGAAGTTTCAAGTGAGAACTGATAAAGCATGTTCTCTTTACAGTTTAAATTGGAAAGACGGACCTTTTAGAAACTGAAAATTTTATCAGCCTTCGTATTTCTAGCCCCGAGAAGGTTTGCCTCCCCCACAACTTATAGCATCAGAAGATAGCGCTTGGACGTTTAAGCGCTAATTACGTTTGAACAGTGACAGGACTTTTTAGTACGGTGAATTTATCTCTCTTGACGTAGATTTCATATATCTTCATGGAGCTTTGGGATTCATGTTTCCAAATTCCCTTCTCATCACTGTAATCTAAATAACAAAAGTGTTCTTAAAAAATGCTATCTAATAGTTCTTTCAGGGCTTTTACCTCTCCTACTCTGCCAGGTTTATCGAAGTTTGTGAAAATTCTCTGGTGACCTGAAATTCAAACTTCTCAGTAGATAATCACAGCATAGCAAATACTTGTTGAGAACATTTTAGTAGTGAAGAGTGGATTGCCAAAAGCCTGTGACCTGGAAATCAGACAGGTAGAGGAAAAAAAACCATTGTATCCTTTTAAAGACACTTCAAACATTGAATAGAAAAGGGTCAGATTCAAATGATCAAGCAAAAAGTGTTCAGTGCTCTCTTTCAGTAACATTTTGGTTTTGTTCTTCTTTTAAAAAAAGGTGAAAAGAGATTTGAGTGCCCAGAATGTTCTAAAAGGTTTATGCGAAGTGACCATCTCTCAAAACATGTCAAAACTCATCAGAACAAGAAGGGTGGTGGAACGGCCCTTGCTATTGTTACCTCAGGAGAACTGGACTCTTCAGTTACTGAGGTTCTTGGTTCTCCAAGAATTGTCACTGTTGCTGCCATTTCTCAAGATTCAAACCCAGCAACCCCTAACGTTTCAACAAACATGGAAGAATTCTGAAAGGATCATTTATATGGACACCTAGTGCTGCACTTAAGTTTACATACCTTTCAGGATATGGAAGTGGGCTGGTAAAGTGGATTACAGAGCAGGAAATCATGTTTTCAGTCATGACTTCTGTAATTGTTCCAGGTTGGAGGGTCAGCATGGGAAGTGTACACCAGTGCAACAAGAAAAAAAATTCAAAAATACAAACAGCGCAAATTGATGTACTGGATAAACAGATGGGGGAATATTATTTCCATACTGTACTTTTTTAGTTATATGTCTGTATATTATGTAATGATTTTAAATTAACTTCCCCACCTATTTTAGCGTTGTATGTTATTGTGTTTATAAAATCAGATAATGTCAACGTAAAACAGGGTGGACCTTGACTAGGATTAATACCATTTGATGAAGGTACTTTGTTTTTAAAATAAATTTGTAATGTTTTCACGAGCATCCTTTTCCCTAAGCCACAGCAAAACCGAATACAGATTGAACGATAGTGGAAATATTTTAGGTTTTTGCTCAGTCCATAGAACATGTCAGTTGATTTTGGCCGTCTTTTCTCAAGTTTTGGAATTACTCAAATAGCAGCTGGATGATGCATGCTGCGAAGTGGTTCTGAGGTAGACCTCAGATTAATTTTGACCACTACATTGTAGTAGTGTGTAAAATGACAATCAGCGAGTTCTAATTCCTCTCTTTGTTTGGAGAGCTAAGGTTACATAGAATTAGTGTATACAGTAGGAAGGATAAAACCATAGAAAGATATTAACATAAGGTTTTACAAAAGTAACGGTATCTTTATGTAGGATGAAAAATTAATATGGCAACTTTTGTGTCCATTTTTGGTATTTCATTTCATTATATTTTAAAGCATCTGTGGTCCATTTCTAACTGGTAGGCAACATGAATCATAAAAACTCAATCTTAAGTATTTAAATGTTTTGTTAGAATTCATGGAAATTAATCAAACAATTGAGTGTTGTAGCTCATTCTCCAGTATCTTCTCTCTGTAAATACTAGTTATTATATTGTGGTTAATGTGCCGAGTTCTTTATGCTTTGACTTAACAGCCAAAGAAAAGAATCAATTATCACATTTTAACCAAAAAAAAGGTATTGAAAGTAAACCTTTTCTCTCTTTCCCCCTAAATATTACTGTCTTTATTTTCTCTTCAAGGATAGTATGGGGGCTGGTAATAAATACCTGTTACCTATCAAGTCTTACATTGAGCCTCCAACCACAAAACAAACTGGGGAAAGAGGAATATAGTTCTGTTCTTACTACACAACTTTTGATTTCAAAGGTTTGGTTACATTTTCAGATGTGCCAGTTTAATAGGAATATAGAGAAATGAAAAATGACGACAACAAAAACAAACTTCATTTTGTATGTGAAAACTCCAGTACATACAAGGAGGAAGGATGGCCAAATATTTCATACTCAGGATTTTTAATTGCTTCCCATAGGCATAAATGTAACCTTTTACACATCCAGTCATTTGGTAATAATTCTCATGACCAGTTTTGTAAAACATTTATACACCAAAATATTTTTGATGTAACTAAAGGAAGTACAGTGCAAGAAGGATAAGTGTTTTTTTCCCTGCAAATTACAAAAGGAAGAATGTGTTTGGTAGCTGTTGGTTTGAGAGACTAACAGATACCTTGTGCATTCCCTCACAAAACATATACTTCTGATCTGAATACTTTATCAATCTTGTGGTGTTTTCTGTATTTTTGAAGCACGAGAAATACCAATCATTGTTTACACTGTGTACACTTTAGGCCAGCCCTTTGTAGCAACATACTAAGCTGAAGGTATTTTATACTTTCAGTTTACATAAAAAGCTTTGAGATTAAAGAAAAACAATTTTACACTGTGGTTATAAATTTCAAGTTTCTTAAAGCTTTTGTAGACTTGTAAGAGTCTTTAAATTTTAGTTGGGTTTTGTACATTATTTTGTATATTTTATTTAAAGTACTCTTAACTGATGTATCTGGAATTAAAACATCAGAATCGATTAGATGTTACATTTAATACAGATGAACATTAGGTAGTATTAACTGTTAATTTTATTATATAGGAAATAAAACATCAAATATATATTTTATCATTATGCTTCAATCAGTGCTATAAATTTCTTTATGCAAAGAAAAAACTTTCCTAATGTTAATACCATGTTTCCTAGAAGCTAACAATTTTTGTAAACTGAAGTTATGAGCATTCTGCACAACCATTTCATATATAATTTTTTCATGCATACTTATGTATGCAGATAGGAAAGTCGAGTAATTTTTAATCTGCAACGAATCCCTGTTATAGATGTATCAAAATCTAAATCTGGTTGGCTTCATAGCATCTCAAGTACATTAACTTGTGTTAGCAGGTGCACATTTTACCGCTGGAATTAGAAACATTTTGACAGTCTGTTCTGCATACCATTCTGAATCCACTTTTCTGTCTTAAAAGGATCGTAAATTTCTATGTCCTTTATTTGACTCAGTGGGATATAGCTGTTGTAAGTAATAGGGCACAGATGTGCAGTAGTATCTTGTTTAATGGCATTTCACTGTTCATTCCCTTTGCCACCATTAAAAATTTTGCTTTATTGTAATTATCAGTGCAAAGTGTATTTACCATGGTAGAACTCCAGTGTTAGAATAGGTTTTTTCTTATGATATACTTTCTTTGGTTAGGTTTGTGTATGTGTTGCCGATTACATTAGAAATTGGTGTTAAGTCCTTATTTATCACATTCTTTCACGAGAGCAGTAATAAAAGTGTGTAATCTAGGAGAAAAAGTTAATTTGTCAAAGTTAGGTAAGCATGATGTTTAGGTCCTATTTTTCAATTTTATAACTGTTTTATTGCAACAATATTTGTATTTAAGTCTTCATTTTAATGCCTTGTGGTGTTTTTTATGCATGTCACTGAATTGTCATCCCGCAAGAATTGATGTGCAGCATAGGGTATTAAATCTACATAATGATTTTGAAACAGAAAAATAGTTGATGGTAAAAATGTAAATGTTTTGCAAAAATTCCTTATAAAAAAGTTTTGTAGTAATATTTCACTTGTAAATTTTTCTTAAAAAAAATGGAAAAGGAAAAAAATGAGAGTTACATTTCCCCACATCTAGAATTTAGAAATTAATTCTGCCAGCAAAGCCTGTAAGGCATTAATTTGACACTTTTACAATGCTGATTTGTATAATTTTTTGGTGGGTTTGGAACTAAAATCATGTACAAGTTGTTGCCTGCAATAACATTTTGCAAGTAACCTATTAAAATTCCCTTGAGTTTAAAAGGTTTCTTCATTTAATTACTTACAATATAAAGCAGCGATAAATTATGTTTGAGTGATAATCTGTTCATCAAGAACACTAGAAAGCAAATGCTTCTCAATGGGGAAAGGTTGGCAGCAGCTTCTGGATTTGTGTAATTAAGACCTGTACTTGCTGGTCAGCATTTCCCAACTGGCAGACTCCCAGCAGGGAATTAAACCAGCAGATTCTAGCTCAGCATGAATTCTGGGGGGTTTGTTCAGCTCTTGGGAATGGAAGTTACAGTTATTCCTGAACATACCAAAGGAATAACCAAAGGAAGAACTTTTCTAAGGTAAGGAGTATGAACACACACACAAATAAACAAAATTTTTTAAAGAAAGAAAATTGTTTGAGAGAGAGATAATAGAAATGTCGTGATTGTGTTGCAGACAGAGAATGAATAGAACAAATAAAAGCAAACCTGAAAGTACTGACTTCAACTCATAGCAAATATACTGAGCTTTTCTTAGTGAGACATAAATGGGCTCCCGCATGGTGTTATACTAAAGTAACTTTGACAGTATACTAAATTGCTAATTATAATGATATACTTAGGGGGGTTTTATACTAAAAGAATTTTGATGCTAAGCGTTACAGGACTTTTGCAGTGAACAAGTAGTAGTATTTCACAAAGGAAGAAATAAATATGAAGACCACTTGCTTGTTCCATCTTCCAAAAGAAGATGGAACCTAAAATTGTGGCTTCTAGCCTTGTACTGCAAGACAGAATCATCTTTCCTCTTTCCTAATTGAGACCTAAAATCAATTATCTTTATTGTATGTTTGATGAAATACCTGTTTAATTTTGTCTCATTAACCTCTATTTGAATGCAATGATTCTAATGTAAGACAAACTTACTAACCGAAGTCAAACTATGTCATAATTTCAAAGTAACTGCATCTGACCAACTAGTATGTCTTTATTGCCCAATTCTTTAGTATTGTGGCACTGGCATTTTTATTGTGAATTACAAGATACATGGAGTTTTGAAGCAGTTTCTAGGTTGTTGGTAAGAGAGTAGTCCTTCACTTACACAGGGACCATTGTGGTACAATATCAGAAAATGTAACAAAATTTAGCATAAGGACGTTAAGGATGAATATGCATATTCCATTTTATGCTTTTAAACATATCATTCTACTCAGTGAAACATGAAGTATAATACCAAATCGAGTCATTTCTTCTACAACTTTAGATTCAGTACCATTGCTATTAATTTAATTACATTTTATATTTATTCTGTTAGCTTAATTCTATATCCAGCAAGGTAGCAAATACTAAGGTGGTGTTTTCTATATGTAAAATTAATATTTAATTCATATCAAACTTCTTGCTGTCACCTTCACTTCCTTATGCTTTCCATGTCCCTGCTTCCCGTTCCTTTTCCTTTCCCCAAAGTTACTTGCATCATTTCTTGATATCGTGGGACTTGTCAATGCACACGTAATACTGTGGGGACCGGCAGCTAGCATATGCTATCCTTGCTTGCTAAAATAACTTTCACAGGGAGAGGTCAGCAAGATACCTCTTCTAGCAGAACTGCTTCACTCTAAAAATGGCTAGACGTTGTTACCAGCAGCCAGACTGGTGGTGTGATCAGTTGATGTGAATGTCGCTAAAGGCACTTTCTTCACCTAAGCTTAGACAGTCAACCACCACGAGTGGGGGATTTGGCTCCATGTGCCTATTCCATCATGCAAGTCATTTACCATTAACAGGAATGTTAAGAAGTCCCTCATTTTGCCACAGTATTGTCTGTCTCTTCTCCAGAAGCATTTGGGATAGATATATTGCTTGCAAAGGATTTTTAACAGCCTCTGATATTTGGGAATTGTTCAAGTGAAATGTTTCTTCAAATCATTCCGCTAGCATTGCTGAGGTATTTTTCTGTCTGGTTTTAGTTTGCTGGGTGTTTTTCTAGCAAGGATCAGAAATTACCTACTTCTAAGTTGCCTGGTCAAGGAACATAGGCATTTCTTTGACTTATATGAGCAGCAGCGTGCAATGTAGGATTCATAATATGTAGATTCCAAGCTTTGCCTATCATTTATACATTCATGTATGGAAAATGCCTAGCCATGAACCAGTTAATTTCTTATAATGTTTTTTAGCACAACTTTTTCATTTAAAAAAACTTACAAAAATTGTGTCAACCTTTAGAGTTTCCCCTAGGAAGAAACCCTTTCTGTTCTAAAATGAAGTGTGTGGGAGACCATAAACATTCCGAGGTTTCTTTCCCAGCAGTACATTATACAGCATTTCCAGAATTTTTCACTTTGAGTCTCACATCTGTCCTGTGTTGTATCTAGCCTAGGTTTCCATTAAGACCTCTCACTGCATTCTCAACTGCTACAGCTTTTTATCTTAATAATCTCCTGCTTCTTCCTAAAAACACTGCAGAAACACATAGACTGGACAAAAGAAGTACTCTGTCTCACATATTTACATTGGAAAACTCTTTTGGAAAGTGTTTGAGCTGAATGAGGTCTCTGCTCCAACCCCACATACTATGGAAGCGTAGTCCAGGGTAGGGTTTAAAATGGAGTATAAATTTGCAGGGTAGGGGGTGTTTATCAAAAAATGTTTGTACTGCTGGTCTGAAATTCCGTTAATTCTTAATTTTTAAGCTGTTTTAAGTTCAGTACGTAGTTTTGTGTCACTTTTATATATTTTAAAGGAAAGTCTTGGGACAAATTCCAGGAAGAACCCAATCTCAAAGCTGGCTGATCTTTTGATGTTGACACATTTGTCAAAGTTTTAGAAGATTTTTAAAACAACTAAAACCAAGCATTAAGAGAAGCATACTCTCCGTACACCTAGACACATTCAGATTTTTTAAAAATGTAATTGAATTAATGAGGTATTGATTTGCTTTCATAGCTCAATTTACTAACTTAAACTACTGCTGATAGGTAAGGTGATGCTAAGTAAGTGATGCATGTTCATCTTTCAGGAGCTACTTGAAAGATTTTTGAGTTTGTCCATCAACAAGTATATAGAACACTGTCCTCTTTCTAACTTTTAGTCAGTTTTACTTCAGTCTTACAAATACACATCCTCTGCTTAATTTTAAAAATCTAAGGAACTAATACATAAAAATTACACAAGTAGGTGGAACAAAGCCAAGAAAGTGAAAGCCAAACCAAGTGAATTAATATTTTCTGGGCACGTATTTTACTTTTATCCTGTTATAATTTTTACTTAGACATGCTAGATTTTCATCGCCGCCTTTTCTCAGTTCCTAACAGGAAACTTCCATAACTAGACGTGGAAGAAGTGTTTATTTAAAGGAAAAAAGGTAGCTAGAGCATAAACGGGATTCTGGTTGGTGTACCTTTTTCCCCTTAAGTCTTAGTTTTTTAATGATGGCTGCATTAAAGCTTACTGCTGCTTTCAGTTACTTCTAAAGGTGTTTAATACAAGCTGGCAAAGGGAACAGAAGTCAAAATAATTGAAGGAGGCAAGAATTACTTGAGAGTGGGATGACAGGGATGATAAAATATCTAATTAGCCGAAAAAAAGGTGATATAAGAGAGTACATTACAAAACAGGAGACTAAAGAACAGGGACAAACTTGAATGATGATCTTTAAGGTCCCTTCCAACACAAACCATTCTATGATTCTATGAATGGGATCTAAAATGATAATGGAGGAGTTAGGAAAAGTATTAGTTCCCATTTTGAGCTAGAAGGAGATGGAGAATAGGTAGGTTTGTCCCTTTTCAAATATGCAATTTTTTTGTGCTTTTGACTTTTGAAACATCAGTGGTCATGCAAACGGTGCAGGCAGCTTCTTTCTATCTTGATGAGCAGCAGAAATCACTGAGTACTCAGTAGATTCACTACTAAAAGTTCTTTAAAAGTGGAAATCCTCATTAGTGTTTATTTTTCTAAACTGCTGGATTTGCAGGCACAGTGGATTATGTTAAAAGTAGAGTCCCTTGGGAGCTGTGAACGGACATAGTAAATGTCAGTCATCCTGGATCCGTTACCATCTGTTTATATTAAGACAGGAAATCAATTTTTACAGGCTGTCATAAAACATAAAGATTTTTCTACTTACATAGAAAAAAATTCAATGTCCCTCAGCTTTTTTTCCCCTCCTCTTTTATAGCAGCGTGAAACTATGCAGAAATCAAGTCAGTAACCCTGATGGAATAAAAATAGCCTGGTTTAAAAGGTAAGAGCTTAAGACGTGAAATAGCAATACATTTAAGCTCCTGCTCTTAAACATGGGCAGAACTGATTTCACTACTTCCCAACATCAACTTACTGAAAAAGTTCAAATGATGTAATGGAGATGTGTTACGGTCAATATGGCTTTCACATTAAACACAATCCACACTTCTATGTTAACAGCTATAAATTTCACTTCTCTTGAACTAAATGCATGAAGCCTCTTCTGAAACTAATATTGAAACCTTTGGGTAGCCTTCTCTTTTTACACTTTAAGCTTTCAAAACTAGTTTACCGTTGTGGATCACCTGGAAACCACTCTGATTGCTATTTATTATTGCTTATTTAGCCAATAATAATGAGTGATTGCACCTCTGTTCTTCCTTTAGTTATGACTGTTCAATAGCCTCTATCTTCTGTTTGTTTTAGCACAGTAGTCTGTTACCACACTGTTAGAATAAAATTTCTTAGTCTGTTAAGAACTCTACTCTGTATTAGACTGTTATTTAATTAATTGGCTGTAGCTGACTGATCACCTGGTAGCATGCATGTGAAGAATAGAGACCTGGAAAGCAATGGAGTATGTAACAAGCCAATATATAAAGAGGCATTACCTGCAAAAACGCTAAATTTAATCCTGTCTCTATTTGACCACTTGCATTCTTTCAAGCTCTGCACATGGCCTGCAGAAAAAAAAAATCATTAGCCTTGGTCTTGAGAAGATGTTCAGCAAATACATGGGAACACCTGCAGTGAAAAAAGTTGGCTGAGAAATATTTATCACAACCAAGCCCTGCCAGTTGAACAGCAATGATGTATTGAGTAAAATTGAAAGTGATATTTATTGGGGAAAATGATAAAGGATTTCAAATGTGTCACAGGTTCAGAAAAGGAATTTTGGGGGATTACCTTTTTGTCATATTGAAGAAATGAAAATGAATGCATCACAATAATCTGTATGAATCCCTTCATTTAAATGACTTCACAGAATATCCCGTGTAATCCCTCATCTGAACTAGCTAGCCAAAGCTTTCCACAAAGATTCTGCAAACAGGAGTTTATAATAAGGATCAGAAGATGACTTTTTGAAGGTGCCAATCCTTTTCATTTCAGAGAACAAAAGCTTCTATTCAACTACTTCACTGGGATCTTAGGGATCGATAACTATTTCATGTACATCTAGTCAACTCTCACCTTATGTCGTTCAGGATTTGAGATTATGATTCCAAATTACTGTTGAATTTGTCTGTTAATCATCTGTTAATTGTCCTTCTGACTGGCCAACTAAGAGATTTAAATATCCACTCTACATATCTTTTTGAATGTGTCTATTCATCGTGCTACAGCTGCACCAGCTAACTACAAAATTTACATTGAAGCTTTCCACTCAGCTCTTGCTCAATTGCACTGCTAGAAGACCTTCTGCTTCGCTGAATATTTGAGACAAGATTTAAAGAAACAAAAGGATTATCGGAAAAGAATAAGGCAAATAAAACTTGAGGACAATTTATGTCAGTCACCGAGGTTACTGAAGAAGTCAGTAAGATCTTAGGGTCAACCTTTCGGATTTTTAGCCCTTGTTGAATGGTAGAATTGCTTTATTTTCTTTAAAGAATATTGTGCTTGATTTCGCCCCAAGGACATGGAGAAATTACTTGCCTTCAACAGATAGATAGATTAGGTAGGTAGATAGATAGATAGATAGATAGATAGATAGATAGATAGATAGATGAGACTTTTCACCAGTGCCCATTTAAGTTTGTAGACTGTTCTGGATGTGACCTAAGAGGCAGGTTTGTTTGTCTTTGGGGAAGCCTTGCAAAACCCCTGCACTTATATCAGGACAGCTATTTTCTTTGCCACCCTGTGATCCCAGAAAAGAGAAGTAGGTCAAGCCTGGCAGTGAGGAGCTATATTGCACAGATTGATGGCTCCAAAAAGCAAGAGAAGTTGAAAGAGTTCTCTTGCTGTTTCCTTGAGAGAGGTGGAAAGTGCTCTAAAAGTGGGTTACGTGCTAAATGTCGACCAAATGAAGCATGAAAAGTAAACAGATGGCATTGGCAAGAGAGCCAAACTCCAAGCCCTAGCAACAGTGCTGAACTCCGGGTGGCCCCTGCAGAGGGGGAAGTAATCCCCTTTCCTAAGACTATGAGGACAAAGGTGCTCACAGAAAAGGAAACTAGGGAAAGACATATGAAGTCCCCGGTGCTGCAGAAGAATGAGTGAAAAATTCATCAAGCAGCACTACGGTTTCTTGCACAAAGGGAGAAGGCAAGCCAGCTCCAAAGGTCTGTTGGGGAGCAGCCTGGCATGTGGTGGATTGCTGTCGCTAGGCATTACCTTGCTATTTGTGCTCAACTTTCGGGAGAGCTTTATATGTGCCAGAGCAGGGCTCTGCACAGTCAGAGCTTTGCCCACCTACAGATACTGGTTTCTAGGGTACATTGGTAGTAGAGCTCACCTCATAGTCAACATTTTATTTTTCCTAGATGCAACCTGTTTTTGTTGAAAAAACTCTGTGACCAGAGAGATCTTCTAGATGCCCATGCCAGGAGCATGCATGTATTCTATAAGGGTATCATTGCATTAGTCACATGGGGTGAAACAACTTTTTCTGAGATGAGTGGCCATTTACAGAGGTGCTCTACAGTTCGGCTCACCAGCAACTTGGCTGACCACCATGGGCTGATAGAGGAATGAGCAGCCTGTAAGTGCCAAACTGAAGAAACCTCAGAGAGAAAGCCGTCACACACCAAATAAAACTGGCTTTCTTTGCAGCTGACATAATGGATGTTTTTCTCAAACATTACAGGTTTTTTGCTTTCACTGGGTTGAAAACATATATTCTACAAATACGTGTATTTTGTTTGTGCTTAATCAGAGACAATTAGCCAGCTCTAGCAGCTGTGAAGTTGGGAAGGCAAACAGTAGAGACCTGTTTCTTCTTCCTTCTGCAAAAAGCAAAGCAAGGAGCAGTTTTAAGTCGCAATTGGAAACATTTATTATGCGGTGAGTGCAACTTCAGAAGCAGCTGTCCTCACACCGCTGCGTAAGAGGCTGTTACTTTTCGCATGACCTGAAGTTTAACTAAGAGCTGCCCAAATAAAGTCACGATAGCTGCGGCGCTTCCTTCCGAGCCCCTGTCGCGGTGCGGGAGCGCGGCCCGGCAGGACGCGTCCCGCGGGTTCCCCCGAGTGGGAACCGCACCGTTGCGGTCTGTTTCATTTCTAACCGCTTCCATCTGGCGGGCTGCGCTGGCATCCCCAGGGCGTGCTGGGGAGCAAGTCTGGGCAGACAGCAAACAGTTAATTTGTGGCCGTTTTCTAAACGTTTGCGAGGGAGGATGCTGAGATAGGGACCCGTATTTCGTACAGTCGCGGAGGGGGTGGCGGCGGGTGATGTACAAGTGTTGCTCTGTAGCGACTCGATGCTGTCAATGATCAGGAATTCCCTCAAACCCCGCCGCCCCGCTGTACCCTCCTCCCCCCGCTCCTCCCGCGGGGCTGCGCCGCCCGCGGCTGCCGCAGGCGGCCGCCGGGCCGGGCCGGGCCGCCAGCGCTCCGCCGGCGGAGGCAGCGGCGCGGTCCCTGAGCTCCGCGCCCGCCCGCCCTCGGCTGTCCGGAGGGCCGGGGACTGCCATCCCCGGGGAGACGGGACGCGGTGAACGGTAAGGACGGGGCGGGGGGGGACGGGACGGGGCAGAAAGGGGTGTGTGCGCGGGGGGGAATAAATCGCCGCGGCGGAGGCAGCGGGGCAGCGGTCGGTGCCCTCACCGGGGCTCCGCGGGACGGTCCCGGGCGCGGCAGGTGAGTGGGGCCGAGCGAGCGCGGGAGCCCCCCCGGCCCCACCGGAGCCACCCTGGCCCCGCCGTCCCGCAGGAGGCAGCGCTGGCAGCCGCCGCGGGTCCCTGCTGCCGGCCCGCGGGGGAGCGCGGCGGGGTCGTGGTGGGCTTTTCCCAGGGAATTTAGGTTTTTGCTGTTCCCCCGGCCCGTGTGAACAGCGGGAGAAAGCTGCGGGGTTGTGTTTCCCTTTTTTCAGTTCCGAGGGTTGTGTTGTTTTGAACGTGTAAAGAGCGTAGCGACCAGCAGCGAAAACAGTGAGAATGTCGTCTCTCGAAATTTAGTTTCAGCCCGAAACAAAAAAGTTGTTGTTCTTTTTTTTTTTTTTGGAGGGGATGGGGGATGGACAAAACCTCAAGCTGATTCCAAGTCCTTGGTTTGACCAGCAGGCTCAAAAATTAGCTGTTATTGTAACTCTTCTTTGCATCACTGAGAGGCTGCACTTGTATCTCTTCTCAAATAAGCTGAATACATTTTAAGAATAGTTTAACTTTGTGGTAGAAACCAAGGGGTAGAAATGCTGGATGCTTTACCGTGGCAATCTTCCTCCCATCCTCTCCTCCCTTCTCCCTTGAATGTAGGTAGCTTTGAAGATCTTCTGAGCCATTTACTTTGACAAAGGTCATTGATTTCTCCTCTGCTGTACTGGCTCTGTGGCAT
The DNA here is from genome assembly GCF_013368605.1 of Nyctibius grandis. NCBI lineage: Eukaryota > Metazoa > Chordata > Aves > Nyctibiiformes > Nyctibiidae > Nyctibius > Nyctibius grandis. Next base: position 23,202,872 of record NC_090664.1, on the reverse strand, counting down.
CTGTGCTGAGAACCAGACATATGAGAACTGTGTAAAGCTTGGTCCTGGTTAAAAAGCTTTGTGGCAAATGAGTTGTTTTCATGAATGTAGTGTCTGACTGGGAAATCTGTGAAAACTTTAGTTGTGCATAGCATAGCTCTCCTCCCCTCCTCTCCTACCCATGGATTTATTATGCTTGTGCTATGGCCAGGACTCTTGCTGTTTCTTACCTCTAGTTGCTGATCTATGCCAGGAGCATGCTGGCCTTCTCTGAGGGGATTATTCCTCTGCTGAGGAGCTGCCTCAGTCCGTTTTAGCCCTCTGCCTGATACCTTTCAGTGGGCTGCAACCTAACCGTAAGGGTCACTTAATGCTATATGTGCTTGTTGGCGTGAAGGAGTTGACTGATCACTTGTCTGCATGGTCCCAGGCTGCACCTGGTTCAGCCTGTACTCAGTTAGGGCTTTTAACTCTTTCAGGTAGGTTAAAAGTATTCTGCTTCACTGTGAATTTCACTGATCCGAATTTTCGTTAACTTGCACAGCTGCCAAGTCATGACAGAGCCCTGGCAAACAAGATTTTGAAGAGTTAGTTTATTTTTGGCTATGAATACGTAATTTACAGTGAGATTATGCTGTCGGAAATATTATTTTGGTTCCCACTAACTTAAGAAGGAGTCATGTACAGAGTTGAACAGAGGTCTGTGGCAGTCTCATCTCATGCCCTAAAATGCAACCTTGCTGATATCTGGAAGTGTGACCCTGATTCTGTATCTGTTAGCTACAAAGCAGGCTCTCTGGAAGATGCGAATATACAGCTTTTTGGCAGAGCAGAGAGAATATAGATGACTAAATGCAATTATGTATATCAAAATATGGCACTGATGAAAGGTTGTGTGGAGTATCCAGGGAGAGTTTTCAGAAGGTGATTTGCATGGTCATATTTCCAAGCCCAAAGACTTGGAAAAGGTCAACGCACATCCATAGGGAAGCTGGAAAAGCAGGTTTAGGAGGAATACTAAGGTGTATATGTATGTTCATGTAGTATAGGTGTTCTGGAAAACATTCTTTGTATTTGCAACTTGCCTGTTTATGTACCTTGCTTTCTCCACTCAGTCCCAACAAAACATGCTGAGATTTTGATTTCTATGATGCATCAGTTGTTGGAGAGCTCTGATGGGCAGCAGAGGCTCTCCTCATCTTCTTTATTCTGTCTAAACAGCAGTGCAACAGTGACATTGTCAAACCAATAACCTGCATCTTACTTGGTTCAGGTGCCACGTGAGGTGATGCAGAAAGCTGTCGGTGCTATGAGGAAGACCACAGAATGCCATGGAATGGAGAACAACAGAAAGGACCTTCAGATCACTCGAGCTTACGGTAGCATTCATAGAAGAGGTATTTATAGCTGAATACTTGTAATAAAGCAGCAAAACCAAGGATGAGATTTTAACCTGCACCAGAGAAAACCATTGCAAAATGACTCTTATGAAAGGAAAAAAAGTGCTTCTTTAAAAATAAAGCAGCTACTCCACTCTCTATGTACTCATCAGAGATGGCTTATTGCTGGAGGCTTAGTTCTGTGTAGCAAGTCACTCGTGTTTTCTTTTTGTTGCTTTTCATCTAATGGATGTGACTGCTGTCATCTGAATTGTCTACAGCATGAAATGTATACTCTTTCTTGTGTTTAGGTCTCTAGAGCCATCCTTGATGCAGTAATAGGTGATGTACTTCTTGTCCGGTATTTGTCATGGTGAAAGATGAGGGATGAGTCACTTCCCTTCAGGAGCCGTGACATGGTGAAGCTACCACACCAGCAGTGAGGCACACAGGGAATTATCACCTCAAATCAGCTCTCTGCTGACTATATGGTGTAAAAACAGTTTATCAAGTCACATGATTAAAGGTTTTTACAGCTTATAAAGGAGGAAAGCTCATAAGAAGTTAGTAAGAAACAGAAGCAGTATTTAGTTTTCTACCACTTTTCCCAAAATTGTGCTGCATCTGAAATGTAATTCACAAGAGATTCATATAGAGGGTTTCAAAACTTGTCTTATAAGAGTTATTAGGATTAAGCTATAAAAACAAGTACTTAAACGAGATATTCTTAAAGAATAAGGCATAAGTAATTAAATTAATATATGTGCAATTTCTTTTAGTGTACATCTCTTAAAGTTGCATAGAAACCTCTTGCTTTATTAATAACACTGTGTAGAAGACACTCAATTGGGGCTGGATACAAAATGTCTGTGTTTTTTTTTTTGTCTTGTAGAAGTTTTGGGAATAACATGAAATATTTCATTTTGAAGTGTAGCTGAGTCTACATGAGTATCTGAAAGAAAAAGTACAGAGAAACTGTAATCCAGATCAGACTCCTACCTTTGCAATAAAAATTCCCTTAAAGTTGCACTTGAAGCTCTGCTTTAAACCGATGGTGGATCTATGCTTGGTACAAAAAGGCAATGTCATGGATATAAAAGTGTTGTACTGTTCTTTCCAGGTTCTGATCCTGATTATCTGTGTCTCTTTCCCAAAATTTTTAGAAGCATTGGCTCATCAAAATAACATGTTTTTAAATAAATACTCTAATTCTGAGTAATTTTTTGTAGTTGCAGACACAGGATCAAATTTTGGATTGAGGAAGAGACCAATATAGTGATTCGTGTCAGTAGTTGGGACTCAGGAAACCCAAATTTAAGACCAGGAGAGCCAAACAGGTTTTACAGAACAGTTTTAGCTGTTACTTCTGCATTTCTGTGAAAAATTTATGTTCCAAGAAGGGAATAAATGTGTGCCATTTATGCCACAGTGTTACAGATACTGGATATAAATATTGATGGCAATGACAAAAAGAATAGTTTTCATCTTCCTGTCTCTTAGTACTTCATTAGCAGCATTCAGATGTCAGGCTGGTCGTTATCTTAGCAGTCTGATCTTGAGAGACAGCGGTTATGAATAGGGGCAGGGATAGAACCGCAACTCTCCTGCCGAGAAGGAAATCTCTTCCTGCTTGAAGCCCCTCTTCCTGCTTGAAGCCCCTCTTCCTGCTTGAAGCCCGTGACAAAACTCCCATCAACTTCAAAGGAGAAGGATTTCAAGCACAGCAACCTGAATGCATCTGAAATCCACTATTGGGCATTTTGGAAAGGTCAAGGTTTTTTTTTTTAAAAAAAAAAAGATTAGTAAGGAAGAGAAAAAGAATGACAGTAATTCATGACTAGCATAAAGAGAAGAGGAAGTTGACAACTAAGTTCACAGTTCATTGCTAAATCTGTGTTTATTAAGGAAGCTGATTTTTGTGAAAGCTAATGTAAGCGTTCAGCTAGCTTAGGTATTTCTGCTTAAAACACGAATGGGATTATTCCTCCTTTCATTTGGTGTTATGGAAACAAATACCTAAGATTTGGTTGTCACAAATGGTAGGGCTGTTGTGGCTGTTTACTTAACTAGTATATTCTGCATAGAAAAGTCAAAATTTCCCAGCAGTAGCACCTGCTAAAGCTTTTAACTTAAATATCTCATAACTACCAGTCTCCATGTGTTGCTCATCTGTGGTTTTTTTTAAAAAAAAGAGCTTAGAAAGAAGTGCTTAAAAGTATTTTAAAACCTTTTGAAAAGGAGAGACTAGATAAGAAATCAAAGTTTAGAGATATTGATGTGAACTTAGTGCTTGCTTAGTATATACACAAGAAGTTTCATTTATAGCCTTGATATTTAAATCTAGTCTCTAACTCTAGTACCATCTCATACTCTGACTTCAGTGTTCAACAACAGAAAAATAACCCCCCAAAATGTCAGTTTTGCTCCTCTTTTCCATACTGGAGCAAACCCCAACCCTAGTAGGTTTATGAAGTTTGGGAAGTTTAAGGGGTTTGCTATGTTAAGGGAGCATAACTTCCTGCATAAAGCCACAAATGAACTCATTAAATTAATGTCTGTCTTATAAGTCTCCAGGGAGCACGCAGCTAGTGTAAGGCATGCTCTCCTTATGGAAAATATGGGAACTGGCCCGAGTGAGAGCTCTCAGGAAGGCTTTTAAGAGGGGAGGAAAGGCTGCTGTGGGAACAGGGCTCCACGGCTCTGAAGCAGCTGGTGGTGCCCAGGTGCAGGCTTGGATGGAGTGTGAGCTTCAAAGTGCCGAAGAAACTGTTTGTTACTCTGTCAGGGCCTGATAAATTAGGTCTTGGGAGAGGGACAGTGGTTAAAACAGATAGACAGAAGCACTGTGCTGCTCATCCTAGCTTCTCTAGCTCATATTTTGCTCGCTTGCTTATACATCACAGTTGGGTAATAATTGCAAAGCAACAGGTATGCTGAGGCTGCTCTTGTGCTCATCATGTCTTCACTGTTAAAACAAGGTCTGTTGGGTGCGGCGGGTGGCAAGGAAGGCACAGACTCTGAGATCGAGAATGCAAGGGCCTGAAGCCGAAAGGCCTAAGGCTTTTTATTGTTATGCTACTACCCTATTTAACTGCTACAATGCAGGAGCCAGACTAGGCAGTTCAAGATAACATCAACATTCACACGCTAAGCACTCATCACCCATCCTGGGAAGAGCCCACAGTGTCCTGGGCTCAAAACATCAACAACCATTCCTGTTTTCAGCTCTGTGTTCAGAACTGACCTTCAACACATGTTTACTTGTTACATGCCTCAAAGGGCCCTGTGAACTGGACGCAGCTCCTTTATTTTAAAAGCAAGCAAAAACTATTCTCAGTGCAGTGTTCCCAAGCAAATCTTATGCTCCCCAAGTAAAGCACAGCTCTTTGCAGGCTGAGGGTCTTCCACATTTCCCCCTTTTTTGTTTATTTGATGACAAGGGTGGTCATGATGTGGGCTTCGGCTTTTCAGAGTCCTCTGATTGCAGACCAGGTAAAGTGAAGAACTTGCAAACCGAGAGATCTCTGAAGCAGCACCCGGGGTAAAGGCACACAAGCAGGGATGCAGGCACCGCGGAGTTCAGTTCCTGCTAGAGAGAGAGCGAGAGAGATTACGGGCCCGTCGCCCTCGCCTGCACACCAGGGATCTCTGGCAGGCGGCAGCCCTCCACCGCGCCCCGATCCCCCCCACAGCAAGGCAGGAATCCCAGGCATAAACCATCAGGTGCCCCTGAGCCTCACCACAGGCCCACGCCATCCGAATGCAGATGCTCTACTTGTCCAGCACACAAGACTAAACAAGTCAGTAGCACGATATACGTGTTCCTCGACATCCCAGGTGCAAGCCACCCGAGTGTGCCCACAATCCTCCTCACCAATCTTCTGCTATATTCCCACATTCTACCCCCTCGCTCATGAGACTGCTTCTCCTGGGGAGTGCAAAGCTGGAGGTGCACATTTGGCTTGCGGAGTGTAGAGCAGAGTAATCTACAGAGGCATGCAATAAATACATATAGAAAAAGGAATAAACATAGATATCTATACAATAATGCTGTAACATCACTAATTACAAAGAAGGGCCAAAGATAAACAAGACTGTGAACAACATCCCTGTAGTGTCCAAATTTACTTGATTCACACGCTCTAGAAGAGATAACTGCTGTGAGAACCAAAACAGTATCTTCTCCTCAGAGCCACCTGCATGTGTCAACAGAAAGGCCTTAACCACGCTTGCGTGGAAGCGAAGTCACACAGCAGACAGCACAACTATGGGGGGACCACGACCACCAGAGACCACCCAAGACCCCTCGCAGCATGCTACTTGCGTGCTCATCCAGTTATTTCAGCATTCCCCAAGTAATGCCTGGTGTCGGGTTGACTGTTCTACGTCGCTTGCGTGGTCCCTGTGCTTTCAGCGTCTGCATTTCTGGTACCGGGTTCTGGTTGTGGTTTCTCCAGCTCATGGTATGGCTTCACGCATCTCGCAGGTAGCCAACGAGGACCTGTTGGGAGTAAAACACAAGCATATCCCCTGCCCCATGTCAACAATTCTACTGGTCCACGCCAATCAGTTGGGCCTGGCAGATCTTTATACCAAACCTTAGGATTTTGTGTAAAGGGAACTTTAGCCTGAAAATGTTGTTCCACTGCCATGGTATCTAATCAAGAAGATGACCGATTTAGAAAATTTAAAGTGAACACAGCCATATCTAATTGTTCTTGAGGAGCTGTGGCTACAGTCCCCCTTTTTTGTTTTTGCAACATGTGTTTCAAGTTTTGATGTGTCCGTTCAATTATGGCTTGTCCGGTGGGGGTGTGCGGGATACCTGTAACGTGAGACATACCCCACTGTTGTAGGAATAAGGCCGCTGCTTGAGATACATAAGCGGGTCCATTGTCTGTTTTTATTTGTTTAGGGAGGCCCATAAGTGCAAAGCACCTTGTCCAATGTTTCTTAACATCCTGAGTCTTTTCCCCTGTAGCTGCAGAAACAACAACATAACCAGAAAAAGTATCCACAGTAACATGAACATACTTTTGCCTGCCAAAAGGTGGATAATGTGTAACATCTGTTTGCCAAATTTCATTAGCTTTCAATCCCCTGACATTTACACCATCATGATAAGTTGCAGTATTATATAGTTGACAATCGTTACATGCCCGAATAATATCACGAGCCTGCGTTTTTGTGAGAGCAAATTCTTTCTGTAAACTGCGAGCATTTTGATGGAAAAAGGAGTGAGATAATTGTGCATGTTGAAATCGTTGAGTAAGGGAGGATAATGTTATGGGCAAAACAGTGTACTTATCAGCTACTGCATTCCCTTCTACCAGAGGTCCTGGCAAGCAAGAGTGAGACCTAATATGAACAATAAAGCAAGGATGCTGTCGTTGCTGAAGCAGAGTTGCAATAGCAAGGAAAAGTTTATACAGCTCTTTATTGCTAATTTCTTTGATAAATGCAGCTTCTAAGCGGTTAATAGCGCCAACAGCATATAGTGAATCTGATACAATATTAATAGGTTCGCTTGCAAACAATGTCAGAGCTAAATGTATTGCAGACAATTCAACAATCTGAGTGGACGCTTCCACAGTAACTGATGTGTGTTGCCATTGTGCCTTTTCTTTCCAGGCTACTACGGCCTTCTTTGTTTTACCTGAGCCGTCTGTAAAAACCGTTTTTGCATTTGGTATAGGGTGAGGCACTATCACTCTCTGTGGTTGTAAACAGAGGGAAGGTAAGGCTTGCAAGATTTTATTCTGTGGCAAAGTAAAATGGATATCATTCAAATAATCAGCCAGAGCAGCCTGAAATTCAAGGCTGTCCCTCATCAGAGTAATGTGCGTTTCCTTATGAAAGGGTAGGTAAATAATGTCAGGGTCTCGACCTGTCAGCTGCTGTATCCTGAACCGTCCTTTCTGAATCACCATAATGACCATCTCCAAAGGAGTCGTAATTGTTTTTGTAAAGGTGTGTGATAAGAAAATCCATTCCAGGGTAACTAATTGCTGTGATTCTGTCAATTGAGCAAATAGCCCATAAGGCTGGAATTTCGTGTGAATCACAAAAAATAGAAGAGGCAAGTGTAAGATTATACGTCCTGCTTGGGAAGTTGTAAGTTTTTGAATTACCAATGCCAATTCCTGTTTTGCTTTGTCAGAAAGGATTCGAGGCGAAGTTAAATCTGAATCCCCCTTCAAGGTGTTAAACAGGGTACTTAACTGTTCAGTAGAAATACCCAGCACAGGAAGAATCCAATTAATTGTCCCTAGTAGTTGCTGCAAATAATTTAATGTAGAGATATTGTTTACCAAACAAAGTTGTTGTGGCCATAAAGTTCTGGTAAACAGTACCCATTCCAAATACTTCCAAGGCGGTTCTGTTTGTATTTTTTCTGGGGAAATATGAAGCCCAAATTGTTGTAAAGAGTCTTTTAGATGATTTACAGTTTTCATCAGTTCTGTCTGTGTCAAAGCTGCCTTGAGAATGTCATCCATATAATGGTAAATAAGAGACTGTTTAAAAATACTTCGAGTCGGCTCTATTGCAGCAGAGACCACTAACTGACAAATTGTGGGACTGTTCATCTTTTTTCTTTACTGTCGGCTTTGGGCAGTTCTTTCTAATATGCCCCATTTGATTACACTCAAAACATTTCATTTCTGCTCGTCCCACAACGAGTTGCTGAGCCAAGGCACTTGCAAGTAAAGTAGCTTTATGCTCTTCAGAACCCACGTTCTGACAGGCTTTAATAAATTCTGCTATACTTTTGTAAGAGTTTTTTAGAGGGCCCAAAATTCTCTGACAATCTGCATTTGCATTTTCATAAGCCAATTGTAATAACAGCGTTTCTACTGTATTTTCATCATCAATCTGCCTGCTCAGTGCTGTTTGTAAGCGATCAATAAATGTAACATAGGGTTCTTGAGCTCCTTGCCTGACTGCCGCAAAAGAGGGCTGGCGTTTCCCTGCCTCCGGAACGCGTTTCAGGCACTTTAAAGCCAATGCAGAGATCTGTTGTAAACGCTGCCGAGGTAACCGTGCCTGTACCTCTGGTGTCTCATACTGATTAATTCCCAAATATTCTTGCCTATTTTCCAAAGTGTCTGCAGAAGCAGCCTCCTGGTACTCTGCCAGCCACACTGAATATTGTGCAGGTGTTAAAATCATCTGTAAAAGTGACTTCCAATCATGTGGAGTCATAGTATAGGATTCCCCAATGACTGTTACTAAATTTGAAGTATAGTTACTGTGCAAACCATAGTTTCTCACCGCGGCCCGTACTTCCTTAATCATTTCATAACTAAGGTATTGATACTCAGGAGAATGATATGGACGATAGGTTACCGGCATCGCCGTCAGCATGGCAAAATCTCCTTTACGAGCAACTTCCTCTCTACAATTTTCTGCCAGCGTTTTGTATTTCGTTACATGAGACTCTGATGCCTTTTCAGCAAAGCCAATAGGTGGCTCGGCAGACGCAGGATACGGAGGAGCTGTTGGTGTTAACTGTGCTCTGCCCGTAGCCACTGCCGCTGCTGCTGCCGGCTGCGAGACCCCCCGCACTGAAGGGACGGCTGCAGCCGTTTCTTTTACCGATGTTAATGGTGGGTATAAATTGGACTGTATGTCTGGATCTGTGAAATCAAGATCGTAAGGATCGTCTGATTCTCCAGAGACTGTTTCATATACAGGCTCCTATTGCTCCTTCACATCCACTAAGGTGTTAATAGGAGTGGATGCCAGAGATTGCAAATACTCCTCTGCAGGCTGGAGTGCAGAGAGTGCTGTAAAAACAACCCTCCACGTTGCTTCTAAATCCTTTAGAATATCTGACTGCAACGTGTTCCGTTTTTGTATTTCTACTCCCACTTTCGCCCAAATCTTTGCATCGTAAGTCCCTGATACAGGGAACCAGGTACAGTTGTCTTTGATCCATACTAATAACTGCACCAATTTCACTAATTGGACCTTATAGCCCTGTTCGTGTAATATACGCTGTAATACCTCAGTGTAGAGGTTATGCTCTTGGGAACTAGCCTGTCCCATGTTTATTGCTATCGCGGAACTCACTGATTCTGGGGACTCTCCGGTCCTGGAGACTCTCCGGTCCTGGGGACTCACTCTCTGGTCCTGGGGACTCTCCGGTCCTGGAGATTCTCCAATCCTGGGGACTCTCCGGTCCTGGGGACTCACTCTCCGGTCCTGGGGACTCTCTGGTCCTGGGGATTCTCTGATCCTGGGGATTCTCCGGTCCTGGGGACTCACTCTCTGGTCCTGGGGACTCTCCGGTCCTGGGGACTCTCTGGTCCTGGGGATTCTTCGATCCTGGGGACTCTCTGGTCCTGGGGATTCTCTGATCCTGGGAATTCTCCGATCCTGGGGACTCTCAGGTCCTGGGGACTCTCCAGTCCTGGCGCGCACTAGCCCCTGACAATCCTTCGATCAGAGTCGCCGCCGCTTCTTCGTCAATCTTCAGCCTTGTTCAGGCGCCGTTTGCGGCGGGCGGCAAGGAAGGCACAGACTCTGAGATCGAGAATGCAAGGGCCTGAAGCCGAAAGGCCTAAGGCTTTTTATTGTTATGCTACTACCCTATTTAACTGCTACAATGCAGGAGCCAGACTAGGCAGTTCAAGATAACATCAACATTCACACGCTAAGCACTCATCACCCATCCTGGGAAGAGCCCACAGTGTCCTGGGCTCAAAACATCAACAACCATTCCTGTTTTCAGCTCTGTGTTCAGAACTGACCTTCAACACATGTTTACTTGTTACATGCCTCAAAGGGCCCTGTGAACTGGACGCAGCTCCTTTATTTTAAAAGCAAGCAAAAACTATTCTCAGTGCAGTGTTCCCAAGCAAATCTTATGCTCCCCAAGTAAAGCACAGCTCTTTGCAGGCTGAGGGTCTTCCACAGTTGGGGGCAGACCTGTTGGAGACCAGCGTAGGTGAAAGGGACCTGGGGGTCCTAGTGGACAACAGGATGACCATGAGCCACCAGTGTGCCCTTGTGGCCAAGAAGGCCAATGGCATCCTGGGGTGTATTAGAAGGGGTGTGGTTAGCAGGTCAAGAGAGGTTCTCCTCCCCCTCTACTCTGCCCTGGTGAGGCCGCATCTGGAGTATTGTGTCCAGTTCTGGGCCCCTCAGTTCAAGAAGGACAGGGAACTGCCAGAGAGAGTCCAGCGCAGAGCCACGAAGATGATTAAGGGAGTGGAACATCTCCCTTATGAGGAGAGGCTGAGGGAGCTGGGTCTCTTTAGCTTAGAGAAGAGGAGACTGAGGAGTGACCTCATTAATGTTTATAAATATGTAAAGGGCAAGTGTCAAGAGGATGGAGCCAGGCTCTTCTCAGTGACATCCCTTGACAGGACAAGGGGCAATGGGTGCAAGCTGGAACACAGGAGGTTCCACATAAATATGAGGAAAAACTTCTTTACGGTGAGGGTGACCGAACACTGGAACAGGCTGCCCAGAGAGGTTGTGGAGTCTCCTTCTCTGGAGACATTCAAAACCCGCCTGGACGCGTTCCTGTGTGATATGGTCTAGGTAATCCTGCTCCGGCAGGGGGATTGGACTAGATGATCTTTCAAGGTCCCTTCCAATCCCTAACATTCTGTGATTCTGTGATTCTGTGAACACTGAACCCAGAAAGTGAACCTTGAGTTTGTAACTGCTTGTGCAAGAGCAGACTTGTGTCACTGTTTTCCTTATTGCTTCCCTTTCTGTTATTTTTCAGTTTCTTGTTTGTAAATCACTCCAGCACAGAGAGGAGTAAATGGGACGCGGTATAGGTGTAGCAGCACATCTTTAACTGCACTATGCCCTAAAACTGAGTTCATAGCAAGGGTCCACCTCCCTAAATTCTGTAACTTAAAGATTACTCGCTGATTTTGATGTTTGGCAATAAAATACTTTGAGCTTTATGAGGGCCTGAAGTGACTGAGGTCCATACACTGTTGAAGACATTCCTCCAAGGAGCTCACTTGGGATGCTGGTGTGAAGTTTTAATTAATCTGTCCATGGCTTGGACCTGACTTAGCGAAGTACTTTGGTTTGTGCATGTGCTTAATTTTGTGTCATGGCAAATAGTAACATACTTCAAGTTCTTAAATGCTGTCCTGAGCAGAACTCTGTACTGACATGGTTTAAGAAACAAATGTGGAGAGAAGTTAGGAAATGTTTATGTAGTGAAAGAAGATGAAGGGTTTAAAATAAAGGTGTTGTCCTGGTTTTGCGGGGCTAAAATTTATAGAATCACTTTTCTGTTACATTTTGTTTCAGTTTGTGGCCAGCTGTGGTATGGTGATCAAGGCTCTTAGCAGTGAAAGCCAGGGCAGCTGACCCAGGCTGGCCCACAGGTGTGTTCTGTGACATTAACATCACGTTCACTATAAATGGGAAAGATGCTGGGGGTGGGGGGCTCTTTTGCCCTACTCTGTTCTCTTCTCCCTCTTTCTCCTCCGTCTCTTCTCAATGGTTGTGATTCCCAGGAGGGACTTGCCACCACTCTGTGGGCTGAGTATAATTTTGTGTCTTTTGTATTAGAATTGATATTGTTTTCCTTATTTTTAACTTATGATTCTCTTTTCTTTTCCCAATTCCCTTTCTCATGTGGGAAGGGGCATGGGGTGATAGAACAACTGGCTATTGTTTAGCCCTGGGTGTGGACTAAAGGAAGACAGGTGTGAACTGGAACAAAATTCATAATCAGTGTTATGCATTTGCATCACAGAAAAAAGTATCTTTCCAAAGCTCCTTGCTGTATGTTGTGGCAGTGAAGCAGGTGTGCCAGGCAGAATAGTGTAAGTATGGAGCTAAAATTGAGGCAGAACAGATGAATTAGCTTAAATGAAAGGACTGAAGGGGAAAAATAGTGTGAAAGGGAGAATGTAAACTTTAATGTTCCATTAATATTTTATTAAAATTCTTTGCTATGTATTATTAGTTCCTTTTTTTTGTAAACACTAGCAAAGTGTAATAAAAATATATTAAATAAAATCTATTTAATATTTATGTTAACTATCAGCATTCATTCAAACACCAAATTACCATGTAACTTGCTTCAGGGGCTTTTTTCATATTTTGCAGGCAAGATCCTAATTCCAGGCCTGTACTACATGCCATCAAATCAACGGTTATTAGGTGGTCACATCAGATTCATGACACAGTGAATAGGGATTCTGCTGAACCTCTTCCGCATGGCCTTCATCCAGACCCCCAAACTGAGATGAACTTCTGGAAAGCAAGAAAAGACAATATTTTATATATAAATAAGCAAGTAAGTGGTTTCAGGTATTATTGTAAACATCAAGGAGGACTTATGGTTTGACTTCCCCCATGCACTTGAGACACCAAAATGATTTTTTGTTGGTTTATTTTTGCAAATAGGTTATAGTGGTTCCCAAAGTAACCAGACTTTGCATAAGTTACCAAAGAGAGAGAGTTAAACTTTAGAGGACAGTGAATGTTACTGATGAAGGGCTATGTAGCTGTAAGGAATTCTGTTGTTCTGGCTCATCTTTTCTAAATTTCTTCCCATGACACTTCTCAAACTCTGGAGAAAATGAGGTTGAGAACAAAGTTTGTATTCGGGAAATGATTCCCAAATTTGGCTATGAAACTGATGCTGTTGTTATGATAATAATCATAGCTTGTTACAAGTGAAACAGCTCTTTTTAATTGAAAAAGATATGCAAGGTTATTTACTTTCCAAATATAAAATGTTGGGAGCTGTTTAATCCTCTGCTTCTTCCGTGCTTGTTATTAGCAATGTTGTGATGTCAGGTAAGTGAATATTATAAAGACCCCAGTTCATTCCCCCCCGAAAGCTTTTTGGGCCTTTCCATGGATTTCACCTGACATGGATAGGCCTTTATCTGCTAGTAGACTTGAGACACATTTACTCATTAATTCTCTGAGTGCAATTGTAAATTGCTTGAATTCTCCCTTCTACTCTTTCTACTCCTTTGACAGGTGACCATGATCTTTAATTGCTTTCTTTCTCCTTTGTTAAATTATAGCTTCAGAGTCCTGTTGTTCAAAAAATGATTAAGATCTTAAAAGTCAAAGAAAGCAGCTATTATCCTGCTTCTCAGGACATTTTCAAGGAAGTAGAAGGTGGTAAGGGTAGAATGAACAAGATGTATATTTTGTCTGTGCTTATATGTGTGTGTTACAGAATAATCTATAATTTGTCTTGACATAACCGCGTAAGTCATGATGGTGAGATATATCAGGGCTGCAGGGGCATACACATGTTAAATCAAGCTCCTTTGTATGCTGAGCTGGCTTATTGTTTGTTTGGTTGGGTTTTTTTTAAACTTTATGGGGATACTTTTCCTGTCATAAAAACAGGTGAAAGATATAGCAGTAGCAAAATCAATTAGTATGTGCATTTTTTCAGTGTCATTTTTGATTCTTTAGCTGCAGTAAATCTGTAGATAGATAAATTCTACTGCTAAAAGAAATTAAATAAGGCAGTTAGCAATAAAGAAATATTTAGCTAATATACTACTTTGTATATAAAATTAAACTTTAATGGAATATAATAAAATACCAACTTCTTCTATAATGTTATTCAGTTTAGGAGATACTAGCTCTGCAAACAGCTTACACTCACAAGTATTGTCTTGCCTGTTTTACTAATGGCTAAAGATCACTGTTAAAGTTTTGAAATAACTCACATATTTACATATTTATTTTTTTTTTAATCCCAGTGTTAAAATTTTGGGTTCTTGATGGGGTGATAATTTTGCATTAGTGAATTAAAATGTATTTGAGCAGTTTTTCTGTTGATGTATGACTAGAAGAGAGCATTGAATCTTCTACAGTTCACTGGGTGCCTTTAGTTAGCAAATAGTCTACAGTGACAAAGTGCAAAAATTTTCAAGTCTCTGAACTTTTAAGGCCAGAGATGTGTGGAGCACCTACCAGGCAATGGAAAGACATTATTCACCAGGACCTTGCCACCTGTAGAGGCTGGCATTGCTCTACAACTTTCATTTTAATAAAAGTTTTGAGCAGTAGAAGAACAGACTTTACTTACATTGAACAGAGATCAAACCAAACTGCTTGTATGAGTCTGAATACTTCCCATCTCATCTCATGCCAGCAGCAGCCCAGAGCACGCCTGTTGTACCTTCTGCTGAAGGGCAAAACTGCACAAGATCCTACAGTGTATGAAAGGAAATAAGTTGTCAATGTTTGTTAAACATCCAGCTTGAAGCAAACATGGAGTCCTGTTCCCTTTGAAAAATGCCAAGCCATTGACTGTAACACTGGAAGGCACAGTGGAGCACACAGCCCTTTCCAGAATGTCAAGATGCACTTGCCTCTTGGTGCCACATTAGTCGGGAGTGTTAACTGATACCATTTGACCTCTTGTGATCAGTCCTGGCCTGTCCAACATACATTCTCTTTAAAATGATTGCAGACTTCAGATTTTTTTTTTTTTTTTTTCTTTCATTCCAAGGTAGAAGTTCACATTTAACATGACCTAAGTGTCTGCAATGATTCCTGCTTCTCCTCTGTTTGGTTGGCAGCAGCAAGAGGAACAACAGACTGATTATAGAAAGGCGTTAAGCATCCTTAACTACCAGGATGGGAACCATCCTAGCCACTTGATGAGCCTCCGTGCAGTTTCATGAACAATCTTTGGCTGTAACATGCCATTAAAACATACATATCTTTATCTTTTAAATAAAAAAAAGGATGACCTTGCATTCCTCATTGAGGCTAGGTTAGCTTGGAAATTATCATCTCTTACACTGTGGCATTTTTCCCTTTTATATTTTTACAGCACTTGTAGAAGCCCAAGGTATTGGTCTGTATATGAGACCACTGGAAAAATACATTCAGCTCTTTTGGGAGATGAAATTCCCACAGATCCGTAATTTAATCCCACCTTTATTTTACACCATCTGCCCGATACGGAGCCACTCTGAGTTCTACAGCATGCCAGTGCAAATAGTAGTTCTGCTGCAGGAGTTTTGCAATCAGCTTATTGACCAGGTAGCTTCAAGTAAGGGTAGTAAACCACATGAGTACCTAATAAATAAATGTTAGTTGATGTACAGTATACCAGTAACAGACATGGATTTAGTCTGACAGTTGTCTAATAAACACCATTGTTATTTTATAGATACTTTCAACCAGTATTAGATTATTAAATTTGAAGTTGAGCTGAATAACTGGTCGATCAGCTGTACCATTCACATACTGTGTATTTAAGAAATATGTTTCTTGTCTAGTGAAAGAAAACTATTCTTCAGAAGCCGTATGACCTTTTCAGGTTGGGTTGTTGCTCCTTATCCTGTTGGTATATGTTTGCTGCCTCTTTTCTTACCATGTTTCTTGGTAGGTATTTCCTTTTGCACTGGAAATACCATATTTCCAGTGCAAAATACTGGTAAGAGCTACACAAATCAAGAAAATAGGGAGTTTGCAAACAAGCTGTGAATGAGCTGCCTTGATGCATTTTCTGTCCTCCTGTCATCTATAAGCTTTCCCCATGCTGCCACTGAAACCCACTGTTTTGGTGGGAGTATGAGAACCTCTACATGTTGGCAAGCAAAGCCATTGTGTAGGATTCACTGTTCTGGAGGAACTTCTGTTGGTCAAGAAACAGGAGAATTCCCTTCAAAGCCAGCCTGTTGTACTTTCTAAACAGTCACCAAAATCCTCCCTTAGGAACAGCAGGCAGCCAATCTCCCTGACTTCCCCTGCCTGAGGGGACAAGCATGCAGCTTCCAGGGTGACCTGTGACCAGGGAGTGAGAGAAGAGACCAGATTCTCTTCTCCTGCAAGAAACAACTCCCAGGTCATGCTTAGAGAAGTAGGAGGAGGCTGGGCAGGGCTGTCCCTGAACAGGAGTCCCCCTGAGAGCAGCTGACTCAGGCTGGCCCACAGGTGTATTCTATAACATTAACATCACATTCACTATAAATGGGAAAGCTGCTGGGGATGGGGGGCTCTTTTGCCCTACTCTCTTCTCCCTCTTTCCCCTTTTCCCCTCTTCTCAACGGTCGCTATCTCTAGAGGAACTTGCTACCACTCTATGAGCTAAGTATAATTTTGTGTCTTTTGTATTAGTATCGATATTGGTTTTCTTATTTTATTAAATCTGTTTAAATTTCAACTCACGAGTCTCCCTCCTTTTCCCAATACCCTTTCTTGGTTGAGGAGGGGACATTGGGTGATAGAACAGCTGCTCATTGTTTAGCCCTGGGTGCGGGCTAAACATAGACACAGGCTTCCAGCAGTATTGAAGTGGTGAGTGAGTACAGGGTACTTCACTCTTTCTTCAGGGGCAAACAACTGTGGCATGAACATCTGTGCACTGGAGGAATCCTCCCTCTGGCAGGATGGGAAATGGATGCTCAGATTTGTGCTCAGATTTGCTTATATTTGCATTTAGAAGTGCTTAGCTCTACTTGAGAAAGAAACTTGATCTGAAGAAATTGCGTTTCCCTTGTCACACAGCACCATGCTATCAGATCTCCTGTTTATTTTTACTTTGTCAAACATCGGTTACATATGGCAAGGCCCCATTTGCCACTTCTTTGACTTTGCACCATCTCCTTCCTCTTGTGTTCAAGCTGGACATTAACAGGCTAACATAAAATTTTAATTGAAATTAAGCTGAATGCCTGGCAAATTATTGCTGCCTGTTAGAAGCCAAGTACTGATGAATGGCAGGGCCTGTGCGTTCTGATCTCAGCCCAAAATAGCAGTTTTTGAAGTGGTGCCAAAAGGTTTGGATGGAGTCATATATAATTCTTAGTTTGTCATGTTCGGAGAAAGAGAGAGCAAGAAGTACCTAGGAGGGGTGGTGATGTGAAGTAGAAGAATATGGGGAGGAGGCATGGTGGGGGGATATCACTTTTATTGGGGGGAAGAAAGTCCTTTTACTCTGTTATTTCCTGAATATTCACTGTACAAAAGATGATACATAAGGGTCAGTCTAGCTGACAGGATTTGTACAGGTTGAACATACTTTGGGAGCATCTCAAAACTAAGAGTTGTATTATGAGATGATTGACAAACTAAAATGGTTAGAGATAACAATTTTAAAAGGTAATACATGGTTTTTTTTGTGTTTTTATATAAAGTGGAAAGTAACTTTATGACTGATGTATGATTGCATTTTAAAAAGTTACTTTTTAAAAATTTTTTCTTCTGCTGTTCATTCATTTACATTCTAGTCTAGGCCGTATCTTTCACCAGAAAATCTGAAGAAGCATTGGATCATGTGAAAATAGCTAAAGTACCTTAAAAAGCTTTAAGGATTCTTTCTTTAGTCACAGAAACAGACTAGAGAGTTACTTTGCCTGTGGCAAGGAATTTAAACCATGGGATTTCAGATCTGAGATGTTGTTTTCCAGATTTGATATGTTCCTCAACCGCTTACTGAAGACTGAGGTATTACTTATCATCTATGTTGTTGGATAAATATAGTATCTGAGAAATATGGGCTATTCTCAGTTATACAGACAGCAAGACTCAAGTTTCTGATATCCAGAATGCAAAATTACAGTGCATAGGAGGAGTTAGGAGTGTTGACTAGGATGCAAATATTGCATGCTGTACAAGGAGCAGACTGGTATTAGCAGTAAGAAAAATGGCAAACGTTTCCTAAATCCAGCCCTTCCCAGGGTTTTGGAAGTTACTTCAGTAAAGTGCTACTCCTCATATGCAGCCCAGGGCTGGGAGTTTTGTCCTGAGCATGGCACCTGCATCTGTTTTTTTCTAAGAACTGAGAAGGAATTATCTGTTTATAGCTAGAAAAAACGTGGTGGTTTAGGCTAGTCCTTGGGTGAGACAGAATACTCTTCACCTCCCCTTTTCAATCTGATGATGAAAAATCTGAGGTCAGGAAAGGAGTGTAGAATATTTTTCTAATATTGTAGTTAGGGTAGTTGGGTGGGATGGGAGCAGTCGTAGCTTCTCGTTCCTGCTCCTGGGGCCTTTTTTTATGCTTTCCTGAGCCTGAATCAATCAGAATCAATCAATCAATCAGGTTGGAAGAGACCTCTGGGGTCATCGAGTCCAATCATTGCCCTGACACCACCATGTCAACTAAACCATGGCACTAAGTGCCATGTCCAGTCTTAAACACATCCAGAGATGGTGACTCCACCACCTCCCTGGGCAGCCCATTCCAATGTCTAATGACCCTTGCTGAGAAGAAATGCTTCCTAATGTCCAACCTGAACCTCCCCTGGCGAAGCTTGAGGCTATGTGCTCTTGTCCTATCGCTAGTTGCCTGGGAGAAGAGGCCAACTCCCACTCCACTACAGCCTCCCTTCAGGTAGTTGTAGACTGCAATAAGGTCACCTCTGAGCCTCCTCTTCTCCAGGCTAAACAACCCCAGCTCCCTCAGCCGTTCCTTGTAGGTCAGACCCTCCAGACCCTTCACCAGCTTGGTCGCCCTCCTCTGGACTCGCTCCAACACCTCAACATCTTTCTTGAAGTGCGGGGCCCAGAACTGGACACAGTATTCAAGGTGCGGCCTCGCCAGTGCCGAATACAGAGGGACAATCACTTCCCTAGACCAGCTAGGGAAGTAGTTGCAGTAGGAGTCTAGACTGGCTGCTGATTAGGGTGCCCTTCTGGGAAGTGGGAGATTCACTTTTGGGATCTGAGCTGGAAAATTATGTAATTCAGCTCTGCAGTTATTTAGCTAGTGTGCCTCTCCATCCCACCCCTTTAAAATACTATCAGAGAGTAAGAAATCCAGTCTTACAGTGTCTGGTGGTGCCTACCAGAGCGACCTCTGAAAGGGATTTGGGGTGAATGCACTGGCTCTTGGCTGTCTGTTGGCAGACAGGCAGGTTGAGGTGCTCTGGCTGGAGGGTAGTTGCAGATACTTAGGAACAGCACCCTGTGCCAGCAGTTCTGCAAACGTGGCTGCTTGTGCCCGTCAGCAGCATCACGTACAGCCATGGCACATGAACTAACTCTTGCTGGCAGCCTTGGTTCTTGGCAATCAGGTGGTCCTATGAAGAGCCCAGCCCTGTGCAAGCAGGTCCCTTCAGGGTGAGGAGGCAGATATGTCTTTGTAGATCATGATACTGAGTGCAGGGGTCTGCAGTCCACCAGGAGTCTGCTGGGGGAACCCACGACTGGGTTGCTCCTGAAGAGAATAGATGTTGCACCTTTCTAAACACACAAGGAACCAGTTATTTTCATGCCCCTGGGGCATAAAACAATTACTTCACTCAAGTGAGATCGAGACCATAGAAATTAATTTGGCACATGTTACAAAGGAGGTTAAAGTGGGTTCAATCTTACTCTTCTGAGAAAGGTTTATGTTTAACTTTCATAGTAATATTTTGTGTTATGATAATAAATCATGTGTTTATACATGAAAGTATGTGTTTAGTAATGCTTGCTCTTTTTTTTATCTAGGCCTTTCTTAACTTAATTTGATAAAAATAAAATGGAGTTAAATTTATATGTTCTATGGCACAGTACGTTTCCGGTTGTGTTTTAATCCTATAAGTGACTCAACCAGGACAAAGCCTTTCTGGAATTACCTGTTGCTCCTCCACCTTTTTTTTTCATATTAATTAAAGATGGCACAGATTTTAACTTCTCACTCTGCCAAACTGGAAGAGACAAGGTCAAATGAGGCAAAAAAACATCTGAAACATTACATTTGTTACTGTTTTTTGTAGAGGCATGCTGTTAATTAATTTTTATTCACTTGATCTGGGAAATTTTCATTAACATGTTGGAATTTCAAAAGCTGAAGTTTGGTGGAATGAAGGGGAAAATTTTAAGTGAACAGGTCTGCAGAATGAATGAAGAGTTTCTGGAAAGCTGTGGTGTTTTCAGAAGGAGAACATACGATCCTTCGGATTACAGTAACATGGTAATATTGCACCCTGCGCACAGGCAGTTGTGCTGTTATTTCCTTGTTTATTTAAAAGTATCTGTGAACTTGGAGGTTGTGAAACTGGGAATTTTATAGTGCTGAATGGAACTAGGCATGAGAGAGGCTTCCAACACAGCTGGGTTCAGTGTCTATCACTTCTTCTTAAATCAGAAATTCATTTTCTTAAGAAAAAATTTCTGAATGCTTTTTCCTGATCAGATGACTGAATTATTTACAAGTACCACATGTGGAGAAGCATTCAGATGGCTCTTGCCAAAGAATTTGAGTGAATAAAATAAATTTAAGTGAATAAAATAAATTTGGATAAAGTAAAACAAAATACCCCACCAACATTGCCCAAAATCTAAAAAAGAAAAAAGAGTCTATTATTGACATACAATATACAAACTGACAGTCAGTTCTGTAAGCTTTTTTTTCCCTGGGTGTTAGGATGTAATTTATATGCAGTTCTGGTGTAAATAAGAAATTAGCTGATTCTACTTGAAAAATAGAGAAAGTTTTAAAAATACTGGTATATAACAATGTCTTGCAATAATAGCTAAAATAATTCCTACCACTATGCTAACTAACAGTCATGGTACATATATCTGATAAAACAGAATATTTATTACTGTTCTTTTCATAGGCACTTTTTAATGTCTTTTTCAAGATTTTGATGTTAATTCATAGCTATAAGTATCTGTAAACTTGGAAAATGGTGTTTTCTGAAGGATTTAATCCACTTTTAAGATAAATTCAAGTAAGGAAGTACCCTATCATGTTATATAGCTGGCTTTGCTGCCTGCTGGCTGGAGCACTTGCCTGCCTTCAGAGCAGGCTCTGGTCCCAGCGCACAGGATGCTTTCTGCACTCACGCTATGCAGCCACGCGTGGGGAGAAGAACCAGCTGCTCCACCTGGCATAGCTGGCAGAATCGCAGCCAAACTCGCTCTCTTCTCCTTCCCTTTTAACCTGCAGCTTTGTGGAGCAGGGCACTGTCTTTGAGAGCGGGGAGGTATTGATGAAATTCCTCTTGAAGTGAGGAGGATGGTGAACCCAGGTCTGCCTCCTCGCAGGTGTGTGCCCCAGCCAGGGGAGGTAAGTCAGCAGCAGCTGCAGATTTAATGGGTGCCCTGTGATGGCTCTTTTTGCCATCCCGCTCCAAAAGGTCACCATCACAAGTGGGATTCAATCATCCCAAATAAGCTACATTAAAAACGTACCTTTTCTAATCTGTTTGCTGACTGAACTTCATAGAATCATAGAATGGTTTGGGTTGGAAGGGACCTTAAAGATCATCTAGTTCCAACCCCCCCGCCACAGGCAGGGACACCTTCCACTAGACCAGGTTGCTCAAAGCCTCATCCAACCTGGCCTTGAACACTACCAGAGAGGGGGCATCCACAGCTTCTCTGGGCAACCTGTTCCAGTGTCTCCCCACCCTCACAGGAAAGAATTTCTTCCTAATATCTAACCTAAATCTACCCTCTTTCAGTTTAAAACCATTACCCCTTGTCCTATCACTTCTTGCCCTTGTAAAAAGCCCCTCTCCCACTTTCCTGTAGGCCCCCTTCCGGTACTGGAAGGCTGCTATAAGGTCTCCCTGGAGCCTTCTCTTCTCCAGGGTGAACAGCCCCAACTCTCTCAGCCTGTCTTCATAGGAGAGGTGCTCCAGCCCTCTGATCATCTTTGTGGCCCTTCTCTGGACTCGCTCCAACAGCTCTATGTCCTTATGTTGGGGGCCCCAGAGCTGGATGCAGTACTCCAGGTGGGGTCTCACAAGAGCGGACTAAAGGGGCAGAATCACTTCCCTCAACCTGCTGGCCACGCTGCTTTTGATGCAGCTCAGGATATGATTGGTTTTCTGGGCTGCAAGCACACATTGCTGGCTCATGTTGAGCTTCTCATCAACCATCACCCCCAAGTCCTTCTCCTCAGGGCTGCTCTCAATCCATTCTCTGCCCAGCCTGTATTTGTGCTTGGGATTGCCCCAACCCACATGTAGGACCTTGCACTTGGCCTTGTGGAACTTCATGCGGTTTAATCCTATAAGTGACTCAACTTCATTTAAATGAAATTCTTTTTCTCTATTGGGTGACCAATTTTTTTTTATTTTTTTATTTTTTTTTTTTTTTACACTTCCACCCACCCATTCCCCCTTCCAAAATCCTCAGGCCACCTGATTCTCCTAGTTGTGTCCTTGCCATTTCCCCGTGCTCCTGACACCTGTGTACCCACAGCCTTGCTGGGTTTGCACAGGTGCAGACAATGAGGAGATGGGCTCAGCCTTCCCGCGGGTATAAGCTTTGCTGGCTTTGAGGAGCTCAGACCTGCTGCATGGTATTTTTGGTACTGCAGTAAGGAGAGAGAGTGCTGTGTGTGCAAAGAACACATCTTTTGGGTATGGTGTTATTTTAACAGGCAAATTTTCTGAAACAGACCTAAATCTTAAAGTTGTTATTATTAAAATAATATATAAAAATAATAATATAATTATTAACAGCATATAGAAATTTAGTCTTCTCTTAGATGTGGTAGGAAATATAATCTGTGTGTATGCACACTGGTTTTTCTTGCAAATATGCGGCTTAATCTAGGTAAGTAAAAATCCAGAAGAATGCTCGTAAACTACATTTGAACTAAACGAAGGGTACAAGTTTAATTTATGCAGAAGCCTTTCAAAGTTGTTAATGTCTTTGGGTAAAATCCTGGCACTGCTTTAAAATTCATAGCAAAGCTTCCTTGTGTCTTAAGGTCAGGGCTCACTGTACTTCTAAATTTCATCGCTCCCGATAAAATCCTTTATGATTCACACTAAATTCCTGCTGATCCCTGTGCAAAACTACAGAGCAGCCTCAGAAAGAAGTAGTGAGTGGCAGTAGAGACCTACTGCTGCTTTTTTTTTGTTGCCTTCTGAGGCAGCAGGATGCTCTGAAGCATCTGTGGGAGATGTGGTTTCAAGACATCCCTTCTCGTGTCTGTGTGTAGTTTGTCTGGTTTTGCCTTTACCTCTATGAAGGATTCCCTGCATACTCAGTATGTCAATGTAAATGTTGGTGAAATGCTTGAATAACAGTTTTAAGCTGCTAGGTAAAGTACAGCGATTGTCATTTTTGGCCAGATGTAGATTAAAAGATGGTTTAAGCTGATCCATTTTTGAGGCAGTGATTCCTTCCTTAGTGACTCGACTGACTTAGGACAAAAGCAGTCTTTATAGCTCGTTTCTGAACGATCATTCTGCACTGTAAGCTTGTTGACTTTCCAGCTTATTGCCAAGTAAAGCATAGCTGATGAGTGTTAGTTTTCAAGTGTGAGCCACTCTTACTCATGTATGCAGGCTTAGTGTTGACAGAAGCAGCACAAGTGGAATACCAAGCACTAATTACTGTGCTGTTTTTACTGTCATCAATAAAATATTATTTTTTTCCAGGTTCTTCAGAAACTATTTGCCTTTGGGTTTTACAATACTAATCAGGAGCTTTATCAAACAGTAGCGGTCATCTTAAAGCTAATTTACTTGTTGAATGCTTCAAGGTTCATGCTATTCAATAGATGAAGAGAGTCCAGATATTTCCAAAACCAAGTTTTACATGCTTCTGAATAGGTAATGTGCAGTATGTGTTTGGTTAATATGTGGATGACATTGCCTGAAATCCAAAACAGAGCAATGTCTGGTTTGTGGCGTGACTGGGGGGTCTGACCCCAAAGAGGATCAAAGGATACTTAGGGCACAGATATGGGCTGAATGGATTTTTGATGTGTTAAATATATATATTTTAAGTACATATCACACTCAGTCACAGAACTAAATCTGAATGTCTTTATTGGCTATGGAGAAGTGCATGTAGTTCATCCTGTCATGTGTTTTGGGTATGTGTGTGGTTTTGTGCAGTATGTTTCAAAAACAAACAATTAAAAAACCACATCAGCTGGGGGCAGAGAGGGCTTATAAAGGAAGATTCTTAAATAAACAAGCTGATTTGATATGCCTTTCCAAAGATGCTTGATTTTATTTAAATGTCCAGCTTGGCTACGGGTACTTCTATTTTCTTTTCTCCCAAGTGGCTTGCAACAGAAAAGAGATGCATCCAAGCTGTAAAGAAAAGAAAAATATTTTCTCAGAGAGAATCAAAGTTTAACATATTTAACAAAGGAACAAGTGTAGCTTTATGTGTGTATGTTACTGTTTGTGTTGCTAACAGGCAAAGCAGAAGGTGCTGGAGCTCTCCCTTTAGAGCCAGCATGAACTTGCATTAATATGCACCTGTTTTGTCTGCTCTGGTATTATTTTTCCAAAAGTCCTCATCTGTGAATGTGGTTAATTACCTTGAGTGTTAAAAAAGTACAGCTGTGCTATAGAACATGACTGTTGTTCTGTTGCCTAATACATGTGGTAGCTGAGGATTCTGAAGATAATCTAATTAAATGTAACAATGAGTCAGAGTCAAAAGATACTGTTTACTTAGTGAGTTGACTTCAAGTATCTGAGTAGCTGAAGTTTGGTGCTCATAATATCCCACTTAAAATAACATGCAGAGATAATTGGGGCTTGTAAAAACTTATTGAGAAGTTCTTTGTTTAATGGGAGGGATCACAGAATCAACCAGGTTGGAAGAGACCTCAGGGATCATCGAGTCCAACCATTGCCCTGACACCACCCTGTCAACTAGACCATGGCACTAAGTGATAATAGGATAATAGTGTCAGCATAAAAGTAAGGAGTAATATTACCTGGCGTAGATGGCTATCCCTCTTATCGAGCTTCCTAAACAAAATATTTTAATTATTTCCTTTCTTTGAATATCTGTATCACTGGTACACACAAGTATTGATTTTATACTCTTATTTAAAAATAATCTGCATTGCTAAGCAAATGCTTCAGTTAATGACTCAATTTCTGTAAAAAAAAAAAAAAACAGACCAAAAGCATCACTGTTATATAGCATTGATCATTGCTTGTCAGTTAAAGTATTACTGAAAAACCTAAAATACAAAAATCTCAGAAGTTTGTTCAGTGACTGAAACGAGCTATGTGTTTAGCACAACTGTATTGCCCACTAGCTTTTCTTCCCATTGGAAAGGCATGCATTTTATACCTTTTCTTTTAACATTACAGGAGTTTGAAGATGATTATACTGAATTTAAAGCCAAAACCGTGGATCTTGACAGACATCTTGGCTCAGTTCTTTGTGTAGGATTTCATGACTGTTCAGGGTTAGAATCCATGTTCAAGGTCAGTACCCATACACATAAACCCGTTCTTCATGTATTACAGAAAACAGGTTTGTGCATTGCTTAAATTATACTTTATATCTAGGTAGTCTGTTTGTGAATTGAATTCTGTGGAATACTAACAAAATATTTTGGCAATATGTTCTTTTGAAATAAATGTAATTTTGTGGTGTATTTCAGCTGCAGACTCAGAGTTCTTCAGTTCTATTCTCATTTTGATAATGTTCGGAATACTGGTTCTATCCAGAAGTTAACCCGTGGCTAAGGCCAGATCTGAAACATAATTCAAAGAAGCAGAGAGATTCCCTGCTCACTAATATTCTGTATTTGCTCTTGACTGCACAAGGCATGGAGAACCTCATGGATGGCAGGTGTGTCCAGGCTCTCCATCCAGTGTAAAATGTAGTTAGTCTGGGTAGTTGGAGCATGTTTCTGCAGTAGTACGTATTATTCTTAAGGAGGAATAATTAAAATGTAAAACTTATTAGAAACAGTTCTTCAAAATACAATTTAGGAGTTGTCATATGTAGAACCTGAGTAAATGATATCATGTTATTAAGAAAGAGGTAGGTATGTGAGATGTTCAAATGGGTGATTGTTCTGAAAGGCACAAGAAGAAATCTCACACTTTAATCACCCTTGATAAGGCCTCCAATGGAGTAATGTACCCAGGTATAACCATTACACTTCAGGAAAGATATATGTGGATGGTTATTGAGACTAAAGAAGAAAAGACAGAGAACAGACATAAATCTTCAAATACATTAAAGATTTCTGCATACAGGAAGGAAATAGTCTGTTCTCTACATCCAGAACATAATGAACTTAATTTAAAGTGCAGAAGGTTCAAGTCTGATGACTGGGAAAACCACTTTATGCCAAGCGTAATGAATCGCTGGAATAGATTGCTACGGGAGGTGGCAGGCTCTTCATTACTGAAAAATCTTTCAGGGAGGGCTCTTGGAAATGACATACGTATAGCAGACCTTGTCTTGGGGCAGGAACACAGACTAATTGCCTTTGAAGTCCCTTTTAGACATCCATTTCTATGACATTGTATACATCACACTCAAACTGTGTTAAAGTATTGCAAATTAGTAGTGGTAAGTGTAAGGCAGTAATAATTAACTATGAATTTTGAGTAAATGAATTTTCTTTAAGTTGTCACTTTTGGCATTGTTGGCAGTTAAATGAGTATCTTGCATTTAATGCTGGCTTTTACCCTGTTTCTTTCCAAACTTTTCTCGCTGAATTCGGGTAATACATACAGTATTAAATCTACTCTTTCAAAAGGCAGATAACTTGTCTTTATTTTAAACATAGCAAGGAGCATGGAAGATTACTTATCCTTAGAGAAGTCACTTTGCTTGCCGCTTGCTTGGTAATTTTTTGCAGGAGTAGGCTTTTTTCCCCAAAAAAAGACATTAACATATAATTAAGACACTGAATTTGTGTGAGACACTGGAGGAAGAGGCTAGTGACTTATGAGAGAGGATGTATCTGGAAAAAGGGGAGAAAACACGCAGGTTAGAAATGTGCAGGGTAGGATTTAGAAAGTATCTAGAATGTGGGGTATATGCCTGGATCTGGAAATCCCAGTTCCATACGTTCTAGGTTCTAAGCTAACCTGCCATTCTTTAGCATTCTAGAATTCATCTGTTTAGCACAATTTAAGAGCATTTTTGGAAACAGGCGGTCTGTTTATCAGCACCTGGCACATACTGATAGTATAGCTTGGTACAGTTCCAATCCTTGTACTTAGAAGCATTTTGAATGAGATTTCAAGTTGAGAGAAGAGTATTACAGAAAGAGAATTCTAATGCTTACTTTCCTGTTTGATTTCTTTTTGTTTTCTTTTTAGGCTTTTAACCATCTTTGGAAAATTTCTATAAAAACCTGTCATCATGGAGATGTTTAGCCCAAATCACAATATTTTATTGGAAATGTTTGATGAAAAACTGGGTAACTGCAGACACATATGTGATGAACACGTTAAAAAGGTACGCCACAGTGCAAAAATAAAAGATTATTTTCTTGTTGGTTCGTAATGGCTTAATTTCTGTTCTAATAAACAGGTGAAAGAAAGGAACAAAATAATTAACAAAAAATACTAGTTACTTCAGGAAACCTTAAGTGGTCTGAAGAACTGAAGGAACGAATACAGACATTTTGGTCCTACTTCTCATCTCTGCCTCGCCTGTAAGTGTTCGTAGTCACTGCTTTAGTGGAAAGGTAACAGCCTTTAAATAAGCATCACTAATCACTGACCAAGTGTGATCTGCATAATATGGTCTCTTACTCAAGTAAATTTAACATCCATGTTGTGCATGTGTACAGTTCAAATTTTCTGGTATATTCTGGAAACTTCCTGTTTCTGCACTGAAATGCACTCGATAGTACTCTCAGAATTGATTTTTAATAACTGTAAGAGATTTGCTTGATGATTGTTTGGATGAGTCAATAACGAGCAAACCCAGGAATTTATCTGCTTCAGGACAGCACTAACATATCCCACATAAACAGTGTTATTGTTCTATGGTGACAAGACTTTCAAAGATACTTACATGGGACCTAGACATCCAAGTTATTTGAAAATTGTGCCCCATCTCTCCCTCCTTACCTGATCCTTCAGCAAACATGCTTTTAGGTGGCAGCACAAAGGATGGAAAGCTCCTGTAAGAGCATTAGACACACCTGAATTAAATTATTGAGTAATAACAGTTCCAACTGTTGACCACTGACATAGCTAGTAACATGCAAAGGGGAGGCATATCCTCCTTTTTTCCTAGGGTTTTAATTGTTCCCAGTGTTATCACTTCTTTCTGTATGCATCTTTTCCATGCTAGTTCAATTTGGTAAAGCTATGGATAGCTTAAAAATAGCCAGCGTACACAGAACTTCATCTAAAAATGAATAATGTGGGAAACTAAAACTTTTCACTATAATTTGTTTGTGAATTGCTATCGTTAAAAGAAGAAAACTGATTAGGTGTGATTTTTCCTTGAAGAGTCCTAGGAAGTCCAGAAGCTGCTTTTATTTCTCAGAAATATGTGGAGATGTTGAAATTCCTTGACCAATATGAAGATCAGACCTGTTGTGAATGAAAAGTTCAGGTGGATGAAATTTGTCAGTTTAATTTAAACCAGCCTCTAACGAAGTGTAATCCCAAAAATAGCTTCCTGAGTGTGAATTTTGATTCTAAGGTATGTATGTATAATTGTAATTAAATCTGTATCTGATGTTTCTTCTTGACTTCATATTAGTAAAATGACAGTAATATTCTAGGGTTATGAGTAAATCTTAAAATCTTCAATCTTACTTATTTTGTTGTCTTTGTTTTCCAGTTGGGAAATCTCATTATCCTATACCTGCTCAGGGAAGAGTTCTTACTTTAAACAGTAAAGGAGGTTATTATAGTAGTAAATAGTTTCCCCAGAGACACATGGAAGAATATAATAATGACAATTAGCTCTTACCCTGTAAAATGCAGTGGTTCTTTTAGTTCTCAAACTTCAAAAAGCCCTTAAATCCCTACACTTAAATTGATGAATACTAATTAAAAGATGTCTCCTATATACTTTCCTACACTCCAGTCATCAGGTATTCTAATGACTTTATATCTGAGATTAAATGAAAAGTAAACAAAAAGTCATTGTGTTGAGGCTTCTGAAAGGATACATATGAACTGTTTCTTTCCTTTTTCTAGCTAGTGGCTTTATTGAGAGAGGTGAAGTATCTCTTGATGTTGAACCAGCCCAGTATTCCAGATTCTGCTTTAGGTATATATGAGAAAAGGAACAATTTTGCAAAGGTTCCTGATGGTGGGATATGTTAGCAGAGTGTGGTTTTGTTTTTTCTTTTTTCTTCCCCCTGTCCCTTGCAACTTGCATGCATGTGTGTGAGCATGTGTATGGCTCTAGCTATCCTGTTGTTCTTGTTGAAAGGAAGTATCGCATATTTGTCTGACAGAATCCCACCTGCAGTTTCCGCTTCAACTTGCAATGCTGGCCACAGCTGAACGTGAGATACCTGGGGGCACTGCCAGTCTGGATCTTTCAGGCTGTGGATCCAGTTGCCTTCCCATAGCTTACCTTCTACCTGGCAGCTTATTCTGTTTTTTCATGTTCAAGGTCCACATGGCTTCCCTTTCGCAGCATGTAGGTGTGAAAGGA
This sequence comes from Nyctibius grandis, assembly GCF_013368605.1. Classification (NCBI taxonomy): domain Eukaryota; kingdom Metazoa; phylum Chordata; class Aves; order Nyctibiiformes; family Nyctibiidae; genus Nyctibius; species Nyctibius grandis. Next base: position 23,173,230 of record NC_090664.1, on the reverse strand, counting down.
CCTCCCTCAAATAGCTGTTCTGCCCAGCAAAGTGCATAACATCATGTGTGGGATGTTAGAGGGATTTCACCTTGTGAGGTTTTTCCCATGAAGAGCGTATCAGAAATCTCAAACTTGTCATTCAGCTGTACATACAACTAATGCAGACTACTCTGGAGGTAGAATAGCCTCTGATAGAGAAAGAGCTGAGAACTATTGATGACCAGCTAAAAGAAGCGGAAGAAATATGCACGTGGCAGGTGACAACCTGCTGGGACTGCATCAAACAAGTGAAAATGTCGGTGTGTGATTTGGAGCAGAGAGTTCAGCAATCTAAGGATAACGTTAGATCAATCCAGGGAATTATGAATGCTTGGATGAAACATGCCCTCTTTTTCAAGAAAGGTAAAAAAGAACCTCTGTTATGCCTGGGTGACAAAGGAGAAAGACTTGCTAAAATATAGAAAATGCTGCAAGAAGAGAGCTACCAGATCCATCATCTTGTTGAGGTAATGGCCAAGTGAGCTGTATTTTGATGTGGTGATATGGGTGTTAAACAGTTGACTATTAATACTTGGTCACCTGTATGTTTTTATTCAATTATTTGTGTAATTGAACAAACTGCATAAAAGACTGATGTTTGAAAACAAATATGGAGAAGTGAGAACAATTTTGGCAACATTTGAAAGGAAGATTAGTGCTTTTAAAAGTTGGTAGATTGGGAATGACTGGCAAGCCGCAGTCATGATAGTGCTGCTGTCTCATTTTTGTTACTCTGAGCTATGTTGTTCCTGTGATCCCCATGGGTAAAGTAATTTCTGCAGCTGGAGAAATTGTCTTGAAACACTTTTTTGCACTAGATACATTGTGAAATAATTTTAATTTGAAGTGTGAATATTGCTTCCTTATATATGTAATTAAAAATATACAACAGAGAATTTAATTCACCAGTTTACTTATGAATGCTAAATCAAATTATAATATCATTAAATATGAACTGCTGTGTTACATGACAAGTGATATGTCGTACAGTGACTGAGTCGAAGGACTTAATTTGAATAAGACATGAATGCGGAAGACGGTGTTTTTTTGTCTCTTTGCCCCATTTTTGCTAGTTTTTTGAGGGACCTGCTTCTGTGTCTACTGCAACAAATTTTTGTGTCCATTATCAACGTGAATCTTAGTGTTACCATCTGAAGCTTACGTTTTAGTTCAGTTTCAGACCTAATTTTATTTGTATTATTATCTTTATGCTATTGATATTTATTTTAAAAGATCAAAATAAGGTTTCTTTTTAACATTTAGTTAACTATAACAAGGGTTGATACTGCAATGCAGGACAAACATGCAGAAGTATTTTTACAAAAAGTGGATATTCCATCAAAGTTGCTGTATCGTATAACAGTTTTCTGCCAGCCTTAGTCTTTTCAATGCAGGGATACCTTCACCCTTGCAGTGAGTTTTGCTAGTGTAAATGCGATTCCAAGGAGATCCAGGAGTCTCCTACACTGGCCAAAGTATGGTCCAGGAGCATGCTTCATACAAGAAATATTAGGAAGTGCTATTTTGCAATATACATCAATTATATAAAATAATACTGAAACAAGGAGGTGTATTGAATGAAGATATACATTAACACAGCCATATATTAAAGTACTTTTCAATTGTTGTTTCTTTGTTTGCTTATTTAGGGAAATTTAAATCTCTTCAAAGCAGAGTCCTTTTCAGCCTCTTGGAACATTTATGCAGAGTACATTGATGACATTGTGGTCTATGGTTTATACAACACCATAATGAGTTCTTTAGACTTTTTTGGAGAACACAGAGAAAGTTTGAAGCTAGCTCCACTTTTTGAAGCACAAATGATCCTTAATGGCACAGAGATTCAGTTTAAACCTTCTCTAGATAAAAAGGCTGGTGATGGCTTTTATGACCTAGTAGATGAACTCCTGGGTGATGTTTTTTGAGTGTCTGCCCAGGTGTAAAGGGTAGCAGCACACCTGGGATCAGAACATTACCAAGTACAGCTTCTCCTCTTGTGTTTGGAAATAATGAATCCAATTAATTGTAAGCTGCAAGAAGTTTATTTTTAGTTGCAAACTCATTTGATAGCATCAGTCTTCAAATCCCAAGTCTCATCTGTTCTCTCAGTTACACAGTTTATTGAGGCGTAGTCCTGTTCATTTCCAAAGGCTTACTCATGCTTTCACCCACTTCTGCATCCATGAGCAGCAGAATGAAGTTGTTCATTTTATGCAAAGCTAATTGAGGTTAGCTGAATATTTGTATCTCCGTTCTTGTGCTGTGAGCTTCCACCTTGGGTGCCATGCTGAAGTATGTAAATCTGCACATAGTGGAAACTTAGTCTCTTAGACACGTAAGGGAGCATCCACTAAACTGGTCAGAATTATATATAGTCCATGAAAAGTTCAGCTTTGAATAGCTTGCAAAGGATATGTATTCAGTTTGGGTTTATGTGTTCATACAATAAAATATAAACCCAAAATAGGAACAGCTGAGTGAATTGTAGTTTTTCTTGTTAATAGATCTCTGGGGAAAAGGGGTGGAATTCCAGTCTTTCATCTGCATGTAAATTTAATCAATTGGTATTACTATCTCACTTACTGAAATAACAGAGCTTTTCTTTTGATGCCTAGAATGATATAGACAACGTTTGATCTGTCTGAAATCAGGCAGGAGATCGTGGAGAGAGTGGCATATGTTACCAAGAAAGCCATGGAGTACAGAAAATCTCTTGCTAGCTATGCGTCTCTCTGGCTGGAGGACCGGTCTGAGTTTATGAAGCAATTCCTTCTCCGCCTCTTACTGATGAAGTCTCTCAACAGCCTCCCAGTATTAAACTGCTTAAAGAGCAGGCAAGAAAGCAACTAGTCTTAGTAATTGGCTATTTAGTGGGGGAGAAAAATTGGAGCAGTATATACGTTTATTTTTCTCTTTGCTCTAGATTGACATATATGAAAATCTTTATGTTCAGATAAGCAAGTTTGAAGACTCAAAATTTTTTGAAAGATGGTTTAAAGTGGATACAAAGCTTTTCAAAATGAGCTTGCTGAACATTATTGAGAAATGGAGCTGGATGTTTCAGGAGTACCTCTTGAGATTTGTCATCATTAGGTAAAATGGAGTGTGTGTGTGTGTGCATGTTTACATGCACTAAAGGAGTAACTATAAGCTTGGAGTCTTTTTACATTTAATACTTCAATGGGGTGGCTTCGCAGCTTTTTTATTTTTGTTTTCTTAGTGGTTTGTTAGTGTGGGGTTTTTTTGTTTTGTTTTACAGATATTGTACTTGCATATCCTGTTAATTCTCAATAGTAGCACTTGCAATCTCTGGAAATCAGGCCCAAAATGTCTTAAAAGAATATAGTGTATTGTTTTTATTTTATAAATAACTATATTTATATTGTAAAACACCATAAGTGCCACTGTAGGACTTACTACATATTTATTCACTATAGTAAGGAGTGTTTGCTCTGTTTGTAATCATACCTTTCTCTCTTTGGTAGTCTGACTGATTTAAAAGAGTTTATAAAAAGTGACAGATGCTGGACTCCAAAGAGAGGTGACCGAGGGAGATTATCGTGTGCTGGTAGAAATCATGGGCCATCTCTTGGCTATGAAAGAGAGGCAGACAACTGCTGATGCACTCTTTGAACCTTTAAAAGAGGTGGTTACACTTCTAGAAAGCTATGGGCGGGAGATGCCAGGCAAAGTTTATGCCCAGTTAGAGGTACTGTAACAAAATTAATATTTCGCATTTACATATGTGTATGTGGTCCTAAAATAGCAGTATTTGATCTCAGTGATGTAAAATAATTCCATTCTCATTCCTTCTCAACATCCAGCAATAAAAACAGGTAGCTTTTCTTATGTTCTTTAAAAGACTTGTTTTATGTGAATGATGGAAAACCAGTTCAAAAAGAGATCTGTTACATTTTGTTCTGATGAGGCCCATAGTTACTTTTTGCTATTTTTTTTTTTCTTTTGACCAAATCATGTTCACATTATTCATAAGCCTCCTCCCAGGAGCTGAGCCATATAGGAACTCTAGTAGTGTATTTCTTATGTTGCTTCACCTTCCTTAACACAGTTAGCAGTAGTTTGGGGCTCTGTTCAAATATGGATGCAAAAGCTGGGATTTGATGCCTGTCAGGTGATACTGTCTTTCAGACATCTCAGCCACTTCTTTCTGTATGTGTTCTGCCCCACACCCATTCTAGTTATAATTATGTTGGGTGGCAAGTGAAATTGGGGGAATTAACTGAATTAAACAAAACTCAGTGGTAAGAATAGGTGAGAAAGCACTACAGCTGCAGTGGTCCCTGCTGACACTAAAAGAGCAGCTTAGTAAGCTAGGGCTTTAGATTGGCACCTGTGTATGAGAGACCTCTATTTGGTCTGTTTTGGGAGATGCACTACACTGTAAATAGTGTTAAATAGAAATGGATAGAAGTTCAACTAATGCTTTTCATTATCTAATTGGTCAAAATGAAAGCTTCTCACCAGTTGCAGGGTTTTCCAGTCCACAGCCGAATTTCTATTTCTGTGTCTATCTGGCCCAAACCAGATTGAGAAGATAACTAGGCAAATAAATGTACGATTTTTGATGTATACTTTAAATGAGTCTTCTAGTTACTGTGAACTGACTTGGATTCAGGCTTCTCTTTCTTGTACTTTCTTTTGACACGGACAAAAAAGCTGTCGAGGTATTTTTTTTTTTTTTTCATCCTAATGGAATTGTTTTTCCGCATGGTTTACTGAATTGTTTTTCTAGAGATCTTGGGGAGATTTGTAGAATGAGAAAGCTATTTCCAGGTCAGCTTTATATATTTGAAAATGTGTTAAAGCAGCAGGAGTGGAGCACTCTGTTTTACTGTGTGGAAGATTCCCAGTGTATTTTTGAATGAAGTTTTATGTGATTAGACATAAAATACCTGAGTTCATTAAGTTTGAGTGGTTTATGATTACCAATGGTCCATAAAATTAATTATTTTACAGTTGGCAAAAATTCTAGTAAAAGCTACGACAGTATAGTTTGTGGTTATATAAATCCTCCACTATAATTTCTTATTCATAGGCAAGTGTTAGGGTATCTTCACTGTTAATATACAATTTTACTGATGTTTTTCTACCATGTGTGATGGTTTTCCTCCAAGATAATTTGACTCTGTTAAATAGGAATTGCCTGAAAAATTGAATGCCATTAAGAAGAGAGCTGTGTCAGTAAAGCGCAAAGTAACTCCTCTTCAGGCCTCTGAGGTTGCAGTTATCAGAAGAAAATGCACTTTATTTGATGTATGTTGAATTCTGTGATCTGTCTTTTTTATCTCTGTTTTTTTTTTAATGAGAACATGATCAGTGACAGGTGTCATTACCTGTGTTTCATCAGGGGAAACAGGTGGAATTCAGAGGAAGATTTAAAATGGAGGCTCCCTTTCAGTTTGATGCAGAAAATGCTTATGCTCATCTCGATAAGATAATGGGGAATCTCAGAAAAACGTATTTGTTTGTAATCTTTCAGTACTAAATCTAATAATATTTTGATGTACATGTTACAATATTCGTGGCTTGTGGGTTGGGTTTTTTTTCATGTTTTTTGGGGGGGAGTTTGTGTTTTGGGTTTTTTGTTTTGGTATTTTTTTTTTAAGAAGCTTGTATAATTCTAGCACCACCAAATCTAGGTTTCCTCCTGTTTCTTTTCCAATGTTGCATATGCTCACTGATAACATAAAAAATTTCAGAATATTTGCTCATATTCTTTATTCGTGTTCTTTTAAAAAGTCTGCATAATGTGCTCTTGAATACAGTAGTCTAAAGTGGAAGACTTAATGGGTCTTTTTAAAACATCATGAAGGGACTTTGTTAACATTTATACAACTTTAAAGTAAGGAGAAGTGGTTTAATACGTTAGGAGATTAATTACAAGAGTATAAATTAACTGGGTTTTATGCAGCTTTTCTTTTTATGGTTCAAATGCAGAGCCCTTTGTATGCCTTTTGGGTACTTTCAGAGACAATACAAATACAGCTTTTTAACCTCTTTGCAATAATTGCTCTCAGCTTTTCTTATATTGAATCATATATGCAGGATCTGTAGATTTCACTGCCAGGTTTAGGTAAGCTCAATATACCCTATAACTGTACTTTATTGAGTGCTCTTTTTCTCTTCAGGGCAAATCAAGAGCTAGAGATGCTGGAAAAAGAAATGTTACTAATGCAGGAATCTGCAAAACTATTTGAAGTAGTTATTCCAGACTACAAGCAAATGAAACAATGTTGAAAAGAAGTGCGGTTGCTCAAGAAAGTGTGGGATATTAGTGTTTATATTAATGTAAGGTTTTTTTAAAAATTAACTATAAAGTTAGAATATATTCTGAATGTTATAATTTTAATTTGATCCTAGAAGCATTCATGGTTTTGATTTAAAAAAAAAAAAAAGTTTAAAATATTGACAGTTTTCTTATTCCTTTTGTTTTTGAAAGTATAGTTGCTATGTTTTAGGATACCGAGAGTAAAAATATTTGTTTTCAAGTTAACCAATTTCAAGATAATCCCAAAGCAAAACAACCTTTGTAGTTTCATTTTGAGCTTTTTTAGTACCAACAACTTGCTTGAATAAAATCATTGAGTAAAAATTCAGAAAGCCAGAAAATTCCACCTCAGAACTAAGGATTGTACATTAGAAAGTTGTAGATGGCCAGAAGCAAGAGTCCAGAAAAGTCAGTGTACAGACCTGTATGGGAAATCAGCCCTGTAAAGTTCTGTTTGCCTCAAGAAGTTGTTTTTCATAGGTCAAGTTAAAAATATATGTCCTGGATTTTCTTTCCATAATTGTTTGCCTAGCATTTTTATTGCCAGGAGGGGGTGCAGGGCAGTTTCTGCCACATCTCCCAGGTGCATCTGTATATTACCAGTGGGTATAGGTGTGTGTTTAATAGCACAAGAAAGGTATGTATGTATACCTATCAGAAACTGAAGTATGGAACTGTTTAAATGCTTGGCTTTTGGGTTGAATTTTGAGAAGGTAGATTATTTTGTATGCTTTCCAGGTAGTGGTGGTGTAGGGTTGGAAAAATAAGGTCCAGGAGCGATTGCTGTGTGATGGGCTTTCCCCCTGCACCCATTTGTCTGTTACATAGCAGAAGCTTGTCTTTACCAAATGTTGTTGACACTTTTATCTGTACTTTCTGTTTCAGAGCAGCATTGATGATTGCACTAAAACCCAGTGGAGACAGATTAATGTGGAACAGATGAATGTGGAGTTCAGAAGGTTTGCCAAGGCAGGTTCCATAGCTGTCTCTTTCTGCAATTTATTTGTCTTGGTGACACCCCTTCCTCACTCTTCCCACCCACTTTGATATTTCAGTGTATTTGTTACTCATGTCCAAACTGAATATTCTGGAACATGTTTTGTTTTGGGGGCTTTTCTTTAAAACTTTGTTCTTCTGGATGAGTTTCCAGTCCCTGTGGAAGTACATGGTAAAACTGTGCTATCACTTCTCTGAATTGAGGCCGTATGTATGTGAAAGAATAAAGAGGGTGGGCTTTTATGACAGGCCCTGCAAGATGAAAGTCATTATTTTTAGAGACGGGTAGAATTTGCAGAGGTTTATCTTAGACGTAGCTCCAGAGTGTTGGGAGTTGCAGCAAAGGTGCTGATTTTTAAAGGGAGGGCACTTTCTTTGCTTGAAGTATTTGCAGTGTTTTGTTGATAGTAGCCCTGCAGAAGACAGTTCCAATGGGACAAGGGAAGTATGAAGCAAAAACAGCAGCAAAGGCCCCCAGATTATTTGCAGGACACTAAAGGAATAGCTCTGATTCATAGACAGTGTAGTAGTTGAGTATGGAAGGACAAAAGTCTTGAACCTAACGAGTCTAAGTTTCTTCTTCTTTACGTGTTTGTTTCATTCAGGAATAAACAAGTTTCATTGCATGCCCAATTAGTAGTGCTTTAAGAGAAGAATCAGACTTATAGCAGATGTCTTGGCTTAAATTGCTTCAAACTTACAGACTCCACTTAGCCAGTTCTGATACTAGGGGTTCTCATGCTGTGATAGGGGTGGTAAAAGAGAGGAGAGAGTTGAGATACCTGCGTTCTCCTGCTTTTGCATCATTCACTGTGGCACATATGCCAGGTCATGGAACAGAGAAGATGCTGATCACTTGTGTCACATTCATCACGCTTCGGCATGCATACGACTCCCTCTTACCTCTCTGAAAGGTGGTTTTGAATGTGTTAAATTTATGGATGCTTTTATCTGCAGTGAAATAATTAATAAGAAAATTAGACTTAAATCATCAGGGCTGTGGTAAAGCAAATGGCTCTGATCCAACTGTAGTCATAAAATCACTGTGTAAATATCACAGAATCACAGAATCACAGAATGTTAGGGATTGGAAGGGACCTTGAAAGATCATCTAGTCCAATCCCCCTGCCGGGGCAGGATTGCCTAGACCATATCACACAGGAACGCGTCCAGGTGGGTTTTGAATGTCTCCAGAGAAGGAGACTCCACAACCTCTCTGGGCAGCCTGTTCCAGTATTCGGTCACCCTCACCGTAAAGAAGTTTTTCCTCAAATTTAAGTGGAACCTCCTGTGCTCCAGCTTGCACCCATTGCCCCTTGTCCTGTCAATGGATGTCACTGAGAAGAGCCTGGCTCCATCCTCTTGACACTTGCCCTTTACATATTTATAAACATTAATGAGGTCACCCCTCAGTCTCCTCTTCTCTAAGCTAAAGAGACCCAGCTCCCTCAGCCTCTCCTCATAAGGGAGATGTTCCACTCCCTTAATCATCTTCGTGGCTCTGCGCTGGACTCTCTCTAGCAGTTCCCTGTCCTTCTTGGACTGAGGGGCCCAGAACTGGACACAATACTCCAGATGCAGCCTCACCAGGGCAGAGTAGAGGGGGAGGAGAACCTCTCTCGACCTGCTGACCACACCCCGTCTAATACACCCCAGGATGCCATTGGCCTTCTTGGCCACAAGGGCACACTGGTGGCTCATGGTCATCCTGTTGTCCACTAGGACCCCCAGGTCCCTTTCCCCTACGCTGCTCTCCAACAGCTCTGCCCCCAACTTGTACTGGTACATGGGGTTGTCTATTAACATATAATGTTAATAGTTTCATTACTTGAAATGCCATACTGCAAAGTACATTTCCAGAGCATTTTCTTTGTCTGCCATATAAACCAATGACCCCAATAAAATCTTCCCTAGTCTTATGCTAACTACAACCATCCCACACATCTCTATATGAAGCAGGAAACTAGAGCTTTCTGACAAACCTCCTAAATTTTTCGTAAAGTTATCAACAAGGTGTCTGTTAATGGCAAGTAATTATTGCAATTATTTTAATATTATTCATTAGGAGATGCAGTCTTTGGATAAAGAAGTTCATTCCTGGGATGTATATAGGGGCTTGGAGTTAAAGGTGGAGAACCTGATGTCAATTCATTGATGGGCAATATTGGAGTTGCAAAATCCTGCAGTCGGAGAGAGACACTGGTACTGGGTCATGACTGTGACAGGAGTAAGTATTTGGCCAAAGAGACCCTGGTGATGGTCTTTCATGTTCTGTCCATAGATGCAGCAGTACTGCCAGCCATGTGGTAGAGCCACTGTTGCCAACTATTTAATGTAGAAGCGGAGCAGAGATTGAGTTTTCAAAGAGAGGCATCTCATGGGTTGAGAAGTGAATTTGTGGTCTCTGCTCAGACAAAAGGACCCAATTCTCTGAAGGCAGACCTGGCTTGCTAAATTAGAGGATTCCTCCATACCTGGCTGTCTTTCTGCTGAGTGTGAAAATAGCACTAAGCTTGACAGGTTCTCTGTCTTGTATGGGACAGGGGAATACTTCCCAGTAATAATTTCTATTAAATATAAGAAAACCAAGTAATGTGGCTAGAAACATTTGTGGATAGCAAAAGAGAATGTTTCTTAATAGTGAAGAGAGGAAATGATGGGCAGAGGGAAATGGAAGGTAAGGAAAGAAAGGCCACCTGAAATATCAGCCTACTAGAATTAGTGCATAGGGAGACTATTGACCTGACAGTAGATAGAAGAAAAAATAAAAGAGGGGGATGCCAGAAAGGGGAGAGACGTATACGATTTACCCAGCTGTTGATCATATAGCTGGAAAATCAAAGAAGTTTGTATGAACCAAAAAAAAAAAAAGTTATTTCAGTTTCTCAGAAAAGAGTCCCAGTGGTTTTGTTTCCTGGGGTATAACATGGACTGGTTGCTGGTTTTCAAAATTTGAATAAAAATTGTTTTAACCATTTTGAAAAAAAAGTTAAAGTTCAATTTTCAATCAATTTTAAAATGAAGAAAACTGGAAAGCTGAAAGGAAAACACAGAAGAGACTGAGCATAACAATGTTTCTATTCCAATATGCCAAGCATTTTTCACATACAGTTTTAATAACAGCACATTTAAAGTTAATTTTAATGCAGAAAGCTCCTAATCATGCCTAAGATAAAATTTTTGTGTTTTTTATTTTTAACTAAAAATGAGAAAAAGATCAACTGTCATCTTTTCAAAGCCTTGATTAAAATTTTAAAGTTGTTTTTTTTTTAATTGATATCTTACAAAGCAGTAACAAGATAGGGCAAATACCCCCACCACTCCTCAAGATTTCTAGTGTGCAAATACTGTGTCTGTAGCTTACATCAACTTCAGTTGCAGCTGTGTAAATAAATTTGCCTTTTAGTGTGATGACACACAATATGTCACAGTACAAGACAAGACAAAAAAATACAGTAACAGCATCAAGAAATATTTCATTTACACTGCTTAAGTTCACAGTTTTGGTGCAAATCTGAAAGTATATCCAGTGTCTAAAGTGCATATAACTTATTTCATTGGTTTTTCAGTTGGATTGCATTTGAACACTTTGTTTTATATACTTATGTCTGATTTTTCTTATTTGTTTACGTATTTTGCTCTCTGCTGTCTCTTTGCTTTATAGGTCAGGCTTTTACTAGCAGAAGATACTACCTTGGCAGACCTTATGGGACTCCAGCTTTGTAAAGTAAAAGATGAAGTCCAAAGTATAGTTGACAACGCTGTGAAAGAGGTGAGTACTGAAAAGGTGAGAGGTCCCGTTTTTTTCTTCTGTTTTTGCAGAATAGTACGTAACAAACTATTTGTTTGATTAGGTTTTGTTTCAACAAGTTAATGATAGAAGTGAATATTTTCGTGTGACTTACCTAGGGAGCAAAATTCACAGCCTAGTGAAACTAACTTCTTGTCTGTGGTGTAATTTACCATCACTGTGAATTAAACATAATTTAATTAAAGTTATCAACTCAAAATATGAAATGTGATATGTATAGACAGATGTTGTTACTACTCTTCTCATTCCCAGATTTTGGCAGAAATCAGACAAATGTGAGCTGCCATGGAATGTTCTTACGAAGAGCATCATAGGAACGGAGCTCCTTTATTAAAGCCAGATGAACAGCTGCTTGAAACTTTAGATAACAATCAAGTAAGGATTTAATTAATAGAAATACTATTAGTATATCAATATTATTCACTCCTTTGATACTCTTGGCTAGTTAAAACATTTTTCCTGAATCTTTATTCCAGAGTGTTATTTTTTCTCCAGATGTTATTCCTGGAAACTTATACGTATGCTATGTACCTATATATATTCTAAAAAATTCCTATCTCCATGTAGGAGTTAACAAAATTACAGATTTCTAAGCATATATTTTCTTAGATTTTTTAAAAAAATAAATAATATGCTGTCCATTTGTAGTGTTTAAAGATGTCTTCTGTTATGATATACGATAAAAACAAGTTACAGGAGATTTTGTTAAACTCTTATTAGCTCTAGTTCCTCTGTTTGATAAATTATTTTGATTAGTGCAGTTTTTTGCTGTTTTTTTTCTAGGTTCAGCTGCAAACGATTCTGAAAAGTAAATATGTGGCACATTTCATTGAACAAGTGAAAGGCTGGCAAAATAAATTAAACATGGCAGATCCTGTCATTTTCATGTGGATGGAAGTTCAACACACGTGGTATCATCTAGCAAGTATATTCACTGGCTCTGAAGATATCAGAAGACAGCTGCCTGAAGATGCAAACAGGTTTGATGAAATCAACAAAGACTTCACAGTACAGTTGGTGTTTTATGTCCATTTATATCTTGCATTTGAATTATTTAGAGTGGGTAATTAAATAGATATTTTTAAAATAATACCATATTGACAGCTTAGTTTGAGTATTTCTTTGACAGGCTTGTTTCTAACCCACTGAATTAACATTATTACAAGAGTCTCGGGCTTACTTGGGAGAATATCAGAAGTGGATTTTGCATTCTTTATTATTAAAATCAAAGTAATTATTTGCCTTGTTTTCCTATCACATGGACTGGCATCTGTTGGTTGACACATTGTCACAAATCGTGATTTGTGACAAAGCTTTGCAGGTCATTCCTTCATGTGACTTTAATATCCTTTTATTTACGCTTCATTAGCTTTTTAACCTCCTGGAGTTACATAGAGATACATACTTTCGAGTTACAGAAATCTCTTCTGCCAAACTCCATATGATTTAGGACAATAATAGTTGAAATACAAGTTTATGGTCTACTATTTATTGATGGTGAAAGGTAATTACAGGAATTGACCTAAACATTTGAACTTACACAAAATATTGTGTCTTAATTGTTCCTTCTGACCAAAAAAAGTCACTGAACCCTTGCTTAGTAAAGATAATAACTTGTATGTTATCAATAATACTTGTAATTCAATCCACGTATGCAAGGGAAAGTTCTCACTATGTACAATTCTGAAAAGCTAATATATGATAAAGTTCTATAGGGAGGCTCTACATTTAAAATTTCAAATACATTTCTAATTGTTTAAATCTGTAATTTAAACAATGTGGGCAGCAGCATGTCTAACTATGTGCCAAAAAAAAAAAAAATCTATATTCACATCTTTGTATGTGTTGAGAACTCTGTTAAGAACAATGAAATTATTCATGGCGTTTAACATGCATAAGTTTCTTAGTGGCGCATGTTGAAAAAGACATTGAGCTTGCTTGCATGAGCAGAATTATTGTATAAGTTAAAGCTTGTTATGATCTGTCGTTTTTATCTTGTTAGAAGATTTCTAATAGTATAATCAGTGGTACTTGCTTTCCTCCAGTGCAGTTCTCTCTGTTCATTTTACATTTCCTTCGTGTTCCATCTAAACACTGTCAAAATAGGTGTTTGTGGATTTTTTTTTTTTATTTTGGCATTTAAGAAATAGAACGTAAAACAAGCTGATGAGGTGCCTTCTTCCAGCTTTTTCCACTGCTCTTCTTGTCCCAATATAGTAAACAGTATGAAGTAGAAAAAAAATCTGAGGGGAATTCCACATGTTGCAATAACTTCCTCAGACTTCTGTACAGGAGTTGGTGGCTGACATAGCAAATACAAAAAATGCGATGGAAGCTACAACCGAGCCAAAGGTGTATGAAAAATTTGAAGCTTTGCAGCACAGGTAAAGTTTCCAGTATGAATATGAAATGTTCTAAAGTGTAATTCTCAACAGTCAGGAAATGAGATCTGTCAGGTCATGTTTGCTTTTTGTACAGGTGTGAGATGATCTGATGATAATATTTTTGTCATTTGTTTCTATTTGACATATTAGATTTTTACTGCTTTTTATATGATCTATTACATTTGAGGCATTGGTTCATTATTTATGGATTGCATGATGTAAAAATTGTCAAAGGTCTTAAAATATGTTCAGTTTGGATCAAATTAATTTTCTACCCATCCACAGCCTGGGAGCTGGGAGTCTTTCTTTCACACTTACAGCAGGAGATAGTGGGTTGTGTACAGCAAAGGTCCTCCTTCAACGCACTTTAAGGCATGCCTTGAACCTCCCACTGATGTTCAGTCTTTCTACCTGTAGAGGCAGCGATGTTTGGAGCCACAGCCTGTTTCTCCTTGCAGGAAAGAGTTGTAATAGGAAGTTAAAAAACCCCCAAAACACAAACATGTTTTTTGAGGTGTCACTGCTATTATGAGAGATGCCAAGCTAATAGCTAAAGTGCATCAGTTACACATAAATAAATGTGTTTTTTTCCTTTCCAGATAGGCCTGTAATTGAGTATTTTGATTCTTAATACTTTTTGTGTCAAAACCAACATGTGTTTTCATGTTTGTTGTCCTTCATACATAAAAAAATGTGTGCATATTTTAAAAAGTGGTTACTTTGCTCTCCTATTAGACTGGTTCTTAGCTGCTGCTGCGCTTTTTTTTTTTTTTTTTAAATTTATCTGCAAATTACTGCCCTGTCGAGTAAGAAATTTTGTTCATGTCCCTTACTTTCTAAGGCAGGACTCTTTGGAAGGTTGAAGGGGAGTTTCCACTTAGCCAAACTTATGTTTTCAGGGACTTTTCTGGCACAATTCAATTCTCTTGGGATCCTTGATCTGAATGAGTAAAAAGAGCATGTTCGTACTCCCTTTCAGTTTCTGGAAAGGAAACATGTAAGGTTTGCCACCTTCTCTGTTCCTTACAGCTATATTCATCATTATATTTTAAATCAAAGTCGATTGTATTGTTCTGTTTTAGTGTTTGGTCTGATTTTTTTCCTTAACTAGGAGGGAATTCTTGGCTTTAGGATGACTAAAGGCAGGTGTTGTTAAAATCTCTGTCTTCTTTTCAGACTTCCTCTTTGTGAAAAAGCTCTGGCTGAATATTTAGAAACCAAGTGCATAGCTTTTCCTCACTTCTGTTTTTTTTCTTCAGCAGACTTGCTAGACATCCTTTCAAAAGGAACACAGCCAAAACAGGTGAGCCTCTTTGCATATTATTGTACTTCATTTTGTCTGCAGAAAGGCAAGTTTTCCAGCTGTGTGAGGTGATAGTATCGCAGAACTGCACCTTTGGTTCTGAGTGTTAATTTACTTTACAAATAGGAACACTGTGTGTAAGGAAGGTAGTAAACGTTTTCCCTCCAGCTAGGACAAGTACAAGGTGTTCAGCAAGGAGGTATGAAACCATTATTCTGAGAAGTGTTACAAATCCAGTGCTGTCTCTTGCTGGAAATCTAGCCATGTGCAATTTGCATTTATTTGGATTTTCAGATTGTAGGTTTTACAGGAATTAGAAATGGAAGAGGTCAATGAGATCGTTAAATCTATTCTCCTTCTGGCACGGATTGATCAAATTTCAAGCATGCTATGTGTAGTGATGATAAGTAAGACTGAAAGATCTGTGGGTCTCTGTTAGGCTGTTTCTGACTGAGCTGCTGACCATTGTACGAGGAATGTTTTTGTAGCTTTCCTTCTGTTTTCCTCCCTTGAACATAATCTGCTAGGTTTTGTGACACTTTGAGATGAATTTGTATGAAAGCACAGGCACTTTGATGTATTTCAGAAGCTTTATACTATGTTATCTACATGCCAGATGATGCTCCTGGCCTCAGTGACTATCCAGCCATGGCCATTAATTCTCTGAGTGCTAGAGTTATTGGTGTGTCTCAGGCAAAGCCTTTTTTTGAAGGTATGTGACAGAAGAACTGATACACTTTCCAAGATGGAAGGACTTGTGAGAGTTGAACACTGAGCCTTTTCAAACATGATGGTAGAGTCTCATAGCTTCTTCACATAACTAAATCTCAGTGATTTGTTTCATCCACTCATTGCTATATGCCACATATAAGAAGAGCAACCAAATCTTC
The DNA here is from genome assembly GCF_013368605.1 of Nyctibius grandis. Lineage (NCBI taxonomy): Eukaryota > Metazoa > Chordata > Aves > Nyctibiiformes > Nyctibiidae > Nyctibius > Nyctibius grandis. The sequence continues at coordinate 23,157,536 of NC_090664.1, read as the reverse complement.
TGTTCTAGTTGTCAGACATACAGCATGCTGGTGTGTAGACAGTGATCTTCAAACTCCATAGTCTTTGGAGGTGTGTAGTTACACAAGGCATTTAGACCTGAATCAACAATTTGTGAAATAAGCACTAGCCATAATTAATAACAATTTCAACACTTCTCAGTTTTATATTGAGCTTTGTCCTTCAGACTCTTCTGACAACTGACAATAGTGTAATTAACTCTATTCACTATTATCAGTGACCATTTTCCCCCAGCTTTTCCCATAAAAATCTTCTGTGTAGTGATCAGATAACACTGATAGTGTTGCCGTGTCAGTCTGTGCCACCAGGGAAACTGGAAGTACTCTTCTTTGTTCAATTCGCATAAGTGTTCTAATACTATGGAAAAAGAATGGGGCTTAATTTTTTTTATTGTCTTTAAAACTTAAGAAATGCTGACTAAACACATGGTCATTCAGTGCATCTTACTTGCTAAGATCAGTTGAAGCACTATGAGCTGAAAGCGTAAGAATAAGAAATATATTTGTAAGATTAGTGCAAAGACTTCATGTTATTCACTTAGTTGCTAAGAACTGTGTTAAACTTTATGGAACCACCAAATCTTATTATGTATAGCAAATGTTAGCGTGGTAGTCATCCACTTTAATAGAAATATGCGTTAGTGTGGTTGACACAAATCTAAGGTAAATGGTTTCCTTACACATCTGATATTTTTGGGTGCAGGTAGCCCGTCATCTTATCAAACTTTTTTACCACATTACTGATCTTAAATTTCAAGATAATATAGGGGAATCTATAAATGCTGCCCTTGGGATGTACGGTAAAGGAGTATGTTCCGTTCCATGAAATGTGTGGATGCAGTGGTCAGGTATGTTGAGTTATGTGAAGTTTCCTTCATGGATTTTGCCCTCTTTGGCATGTAGATTAAATAGACATTTTCAATGGCATGAAATGCTGCTTTTAAAAATGTAAATTTAGAAAAAATAATAATAAAAAAATCTTTACAACTCTTTTTTTTTTTTTCAAATTTCAAAACATTTTGTGGCCCAAAACTGTGTAACAAACTAATAATTTAATAAATTGTCTAACTCCTCTTTGTACGTAAGTTTTTTAAGTGTAGACAAATGTTTAGGAGCAATGAAAAAGAAAAAAAAAGTACTAAAAGCTGCAGAACTGATGAAGCCTATGGTTGACTATTGCATTTCTCATACTTCCTCTCTTCTTTTGCCCTTTTATTTAATCTTCCATTATACTTTCAGATCCCCTCCTCTCTTATCCTTTAGCACACACCTCTCCAGACTGCAAGCTCTCTCCCATGTCCCCTATCAGCTGAACAGGGTTTTAGCTGTTTTTGAGCCTCATATTTGCTAATTGGCCAGCCAGTATGTGTGCTAACTGGGCAGTGGTAGGTCAGAAAGAACAGATCAGCAGCTCCTGAGACAATAACTTATTGTTCTCAGAACAGTGGTGAATGGGTAAGCATTCACATTGCATAAAATCAATGTTGCATGTGGTTCTAATGATTGATTGTCTCAGCAGGGAGGCCCCAGACTGAATGGACAAATATATGCAGCTTGCCTCTTAGAGAGTTTCTCCAAGATACAGCTACGTTTAAGTGCATAAAGACATAGGAAAGACTGTATTGTCTGTGTTTACTGTGCATCTGTGAACAGAAAACTTCAGACTTTCATATTTGGAGCTCTAAGACAGTATGCCTGTGTGTTCAAGCCAAATGGATATGTAAAACAAAACAATATCTGGTATCTCAGTAATTGGGAAGGGCTCCTCTGAGCCAAATCCTATCAAAGAGCCAATAGGAGAGAGAAAATGGAAGAAAAAAAGCCGACTCTCATTTCAAGTTTGTAAGGAATATTGATGTAAAGAAAATCCTTTGTAAAAATTAATGAGATGAGCTTCCTATATTGTTAGTATAAAATGTACCATTTATGTTCCATGCATAAATTGATGCATGTTTGAGTTTTTTCTTCAAAAGATAAGAGTCTTGGTTGCAATATCTTGAGGAAACTATACACAAAACAGTGCACCTCTACATCATGGAGGCGATACTGGCCTATGAAGAGAAGCAGAGAGAACAGCGGGTTTTTGACTACCCAGCCCAGGCTGCACTTACTGGTTCACAAATCTGGCAGGTTTCAAATGTTGAAATGACATTCAGTAGGCTGGAAGAGGACTTGGCATCAGCCCTGAAGGATAGCCACAAGAAGCAGGTATGCATATCTTCTTTTTGTTTAACTTAGTGAAAATAAGTACAGTGTGAAAATACTGTCATAAAAAGATACAAGTGGCATATTTAATAATTTTAATCATGTGGTAAATAAACTGCTATTAGCATCTGAAAAAAGAAATACGCCTTTTGCTTCCATTTCTGTTACCTCATGGACATTGTTATCACATCTTAATTACTCGGTTTTCCATGTGATTATTCTGAGATGAAAGGCAAAAACAAAGATAGTGCCAAACGTCAGCCACGACAGTATGGCAAGAACAAAGTATGCAACCAATGCACACACAAATGTTAAACCCATATATTTATGTAAGGAAGCCAAAACTGTTGGTTTTGTTTGTGTCAAACCAAACAGTTTACTTCCAATAATATCAGTTTTAGTCCCACTTCAGAAGAGTACCTCTTGCAGTTTGATTTTTGTCAAACTGATTTTTTTACCTTAAGCTTCTTTTGAATGTTTTTGTCCTGGTGTAAGTATTGTTTCTCTTTGTGAAAACTTTAATTTTGGTTTTCTTTTCCAACCTAGAAAATGTGCCAAAGGGGAATATGAAATAGGAAAGAGGTTTTTAAGGGGGAGGAAATCTGATAGAGGTGTCTAAAATTATCCCTGTAATAGAGAAGGTGGATAAAGATTAATTTTAGTTTGCCATTTCACATAATACAAGAGCTAATAGTTTAAAATATGGAACTTCTGGCTGCAGAATGACAGAAGTGTAAAAAGGGTCAAATGAGGGGTTGGCCAAATTTCAGTCCAGTTCATGGCTATTAAATGTGATGATAAAATAGGTAGCGTAGTTTTGGGGGTTTGGGTTTGTTGACTTCGTTCTTTTTTGTTTGTTTAGTACATTCTGGTTGCTGTGTCTGTGGCAAATTTTGGCAGATGTTCCCAGGATGTATTTCTCCTGGACTTGTTTTTTATGTTCCTTTGTTTTGTTTTGTTTTTTTTTTAAACAATCTCTGCTAGCTTCTGTGTGGCAGAGACAGATCCACGATGAACCTCTATGTGATCCAGGCAGGCTGAGTTTCTGTGGTCACTTTGCAAGTAGAGCAGAGCACTGTCTTGTGCTGTTGCTGCTTCCTGAACCTGTCGTGGGGACTTTGGAGTGGTTCTGCTGTAAAAAGAGTGGACTAGGAAGGGTCATCTGAACCTCTCTGCAGATGGCAGCGCACTGCTGTAAAGAAGTGGATCTTTGGGTGTGTTTAAAGGAAGATGCCAGAAATATTTCAGGCTGCTAGACAATTTCATTCAGAATATTGCTATTGATGTCTCCTTTATGATATGATACAGAAAAAATAGGGACCCCAGTGAAATTACCTTCTGGTTTTATTTTTCGTGAACATTTTCAAAATTTGTTAGGGCTTTAGATTGTGATTCTCAAATAATTTGTTTGCATGGAGTATTACCTTCTGGGCCTTTAACTGTGTCTCAGTAAAAACAGCACCAGTAGGTGTTTTTTTGTATGTTATATAAAAAGAATACAAAAAGTGTAGTGTTTAAGGTCTCACTAATTCACCACCCATTTTTAAGCCAGAGTTTTAAAACAGTACAAGCATAGTTCTGTCTCACACTAGCTACCCAGTAAGTTATATATTTCTAATAAACTTACATTTGCCTCCTTAGAATTACATGTAATAGCTGTATATGTTTTTCTTTCCTGTTAATATGAAACCTGAAAAATTCCATTGGATCTTTCTACTGTGTAATGATTCATATCAATTTTGTGATCTTCCCTTCATTGCTTTGCCTATTTTTAAAACGTAAGTCTCTGATCTTTCCTAAAGTCTATTTTCAAACAGTTTGCCAATAAATATTCTCATGCAATTAGTACAATTTTTGTAGAGTCTGGTGCATATCTCTATGGAGATTGTAACCACAAAATCTACAATTCAACTTCATGCACATCATCGTCTTATCCATCCATTCCTCCTACCTTGCCTAGTTGACCATCTTCAGTATTTGTGCTCATATGGATTGTCATTATTTTGGAGGTGGTTCAAATGTCTGTTTAAATCAGGGTTTCTTGTGGCATTTCATGTTTAATATTAGCAAATTTGTACATACAAGCCAGTTTTTGTGGTCATTTAATTAATGATGTAGGCATTTCTACATTACTAATTTCTAGTAGCAATAATGGTAGATGGTACTGGGATCCAACTGGTCTTAGAAGGGTTGCATAAATCTTTTCAGGTCTGTCACGGTTTAAAGCTGGGCTGGCGATTAAACCTGCGGCAGATGCCCTCTGTTATCCCCCCCCCTCCCCCCAGAGGGAAAGGGAAAGGGAAAAGGGAGAGAGACTTCTGGGTTGGAAAATTAAAACAGTTTTAATAAACTATAATAATGAAAAAAAAAATATAATAATAATAATAGAAATAATCAAATATATACAAATATATATACAAAACCAAGATTGAGCTCCCCTGAAGTCAGCCACGTCACCACCGGCACTGCAGGGCAGGCTCCGGGAAGGCCCAGCCTGGGCCTAGCGATGGTCGAGAGCTGGATTCAGGAACGCACGGATCGGGATCGGGGGCAGCAGGAAAACAGACGGAGTCCTCCTTGGACACCGGCCATAGCAGAAAGAGAGCGAGACCCTCGTGATCCCCCCGCTTTATACCGAGAATGACGTGTATGGGATGGAATACCCTCGTTGGTCAATTTTGGGTCACCTGCCCTGTCTGCTTCCCACTGCAGCTGCGACCCCCCTTCGGCTCTTCACTCGTAAGCAATGAGGAATTCAGCAGTGACCTTGGTTTCTCTCAAGAATAAGTACAGCAAGAGCCTTTCTGCACAACATCCCTACCGGTGCCTCAGTGATAACTACAAACTTCGAGCGTTATCAGTCCTGGAAGCAGACACTGTCTGCAAAAACATGCAGTTAGTTAGAGGAGACTTAGCTGAAAGTAAAAATCACTGAAAGGAAAATCGGCCTGGTTTAGGCCAAACCAGGACATTCCACCCCTTATTCCATACCATTCACGTCATACTCAGATCACCACTAACTTTTCATTTTAAAATATATACAGATAACATTAGTTTATGATTCATCTCTATACAAAAAAAAAGTTCATCAAGTTCATTTAGTTCAGGATTGTGGGTTTCCATCTGACTAGGAGTCTCCCAGGGTAGGAGAGATGATATGAGCTTTGTCACAGTTCGTGCCCACGGGTTGCAGGTTAAAGATGTCAGTCTCGAGGAGGTTACTGGACTCCACTTGCAGCTAGCTCCGGTCTCATCACCACTGCTTCAACCTGAAAGACACTTATGAACACTGTTAGTATTATGCAGCAATTAACATCATGCAGTTCAGAATTAAGTATTCTCACCCAAGATCAGATCACCTTCAGGGACACATCGGACTCCACCATCCTGCAGCATCACCCACCAAGTACATCCAGGTCCTTGAGCAAAAGCAATCCCATGAATGGGTTTACCTTTGCCCGTAGCAGGAAGAACCCAGACAGTTTTTCCCAACAGATTCCTTTCATGCACCACAGGGACTTTATCCCCTTCTATTGTATGTAAAAGGTCTGACTGAGCAGGGCCAGCTCGGTTGATAGATCCTCTGGTGTTAACTAGCCAGGTAGCTTGTGCCAAATGCTTATCCCAGTTTTTAAAGGTTCCACCCCCCATTGCTTTTAGGGTAGTTTTTAACAGCCCATTATACCGTTCAACTTTCCCAGAGGCTGGTGCATGATAGGGGATGTGATATACCCATTCGATGCCATGCTCTTTGGCCCAGTTATCTATGAGACTGTTTTTGAAATGAGTACCGTTATCCGACTCAATTCTCTCTGGTGTGCCGTGTCGCCACAAGATTTGCTTTTCGAGGCCCAGGATAGTGTTCCGGGCAGTGGCATGGGGCACAGAGTATGTTTCCAGCCATCCGGTGGTCGCCTCCACCATGGTAAGTACATAACGTTTACCCTGGCGGGTCTGAGGGAGTGTGATGTAGTCAATTTGCCAGGCCTCCCCATATTTATATTTCAACCACCGCCCCCCATACCACAGAGGTTTTAACCGTTTGGCTTGCTTAATTGCGGCGCATGTTTCACAATCATGGATAACCTGTGCAATAGAGTCCATAGTTAAGTCCACCCCTCGGTCACGAGCCCATCTGTATGTTGCATCTCTCCCTTGATGACCTGAAGTGTCATGAGCCCACCGAGCTAAAAATAGTTCACCTTTATGTTCCCAGTCCAAATCTATTTGGAACACTTTAGCAGCCTGATCTGCTTGTTGGTTGTTTCGATGTTCCTCAGTTGCCCGACTTTTAGGTACGTGAGCATCTACATGACGTACCTTCACGACTAGTTTCTCTAGCCGAGCAGCAATATCTTGCCACAGTTCAACAGCCCAAATAGGTTTACCTTTACGCTGCCAGTTGCTTCGCTTCCACTGCTTTAACCACCCCCACAAGGCATTTGCCACCATCCATGAGTCAGTATAAAGATACAGCCTTGGCCACTTTTCTCGTTCAGCAATGTCTAAAGCCAGCTGGATGGCTTTTACCTCTGCAAATTGACTTGATTCACCTTGTCCTTCTGTGGCTTCTGTGACTCGTCGTATGGGACTCCATACAGCAGCTTTCCACTTCCGATGCTTTCCTACAAGACGGCAGGATCCATCGGTGAACAGGGCATACTGCTTCTCATCCTCTGGTAGTTCATTATAAGGTGGGGCTTCTTCAGCACGTGTCACCTCCTTTTCTGGTGGCATTCCGAAGTCTTTGCCTTCTGGCCAGTCCATGATCACTTCTAAGATTCCTGGGCGATTAGGGTTTCCTATTCGAGCCCTCTGTGTAATTAATGCAATCCATTTACTCCATGTAGCATCAGTTGCATGATGAGTAGTAGGAACCTTACCCTTGAACATCCAGCCTAGTACTGGTAATCGGGGTGCCAGGAGAAGTTGTGCTTCAGTACCAATTACCTCTGAGGCAGCTCTAACTCCTTCATATGCTGCCAGTATCTCTTTTTCAGTTGGGGTGTAATTGGCCTCAGAGCCCTTGTATCCTCGACTCCAAAATCCTAGGGGTCGACCTCGAGTCTCCCCTGGCACTTTCTGCCAGAGGCTCCAGGTAGGACCATTGTCCCCAGCTGAGGTGTAGAGCACATTTTTAACATCTTGTCCCATACGGACTGGTCCAAGGGCTACTGCATGCACAATTTCTTGTTTAATCTGTTCAAAAGCCTGTTGTTGTTCAGGGCCCCACTGAAAATCATTTTTCTTTCTGGTCACCTGATAAAGAGGGCGTACAATCTGGCTGTAATCTGGAATATGCATTCTCCAGAAACCCACAACGCCTAAGAAGGCTTGTGTTTCCTTTTTGTTAGTTGGTGGGGACATGGCTGTTATTTTGTTGATCACCTCTATCGGGATCTGGCGACGCCCATCTTGCCATTTAATCCCTAAAAACTGGATCTCCCGGGCAGGCCCCTTGACCTTGCCTCTTTTTATGGCAAAACCAGCTTGCAGAAGAATTTGAATTATTTTCTCCCCTTTGTCAAAAACTTCTGCTGCTGTATCACCCCATACAATGATGTCATCAATATATTGCAAATGTTCTGGAGCTCCACCCTCTTCTAGTGCAGTCTGGATCAGTCCGTGGCAAATAGTAGGACTGTGTTTCCACCCCTGGGGCAGTCGATTCCAGGTGTACTGGATACCTCTCCAGGTAAAAGCAAACTGTGGCCTGCACTTTGGTGCCAAGGGAATAGAGAAAAATGCATTAGCAATGTCTATAGTGGCGTACCACTTGGCTGCCTTTGACTCCAGTTCGTATTGAAGTTCTAGCATGTCTGGCACAGCAGCACTCAGAGGTGGTGTAACTTCATTTAGGCCACGATAGTCCACAGTTAATCTCCATTCTCCATTAGACTTTTGCACTGGCCATATAGGACTATTAAAGGGTGAGCGAGTCTTGCTAATCACTCCTTGATTTTCTAATTGTCTAATCAGTTTATGAATGGGGATCAGGGAGTCTCGATTGGTGCGATATTGTCGTCGGTGCACCGTGGCAGTAGCAATTGGCACCTGTTGTTCTTCAACTTTCAGCAACCCCACAACAGAAGGATCCTCTGAGAGGCCAGGCAAGGTAGACAGCTGTTTAATGTCCTCAGTCTCTACAGCTGCTACACCAAAGGCCCATCTATATCCTTTTGGGTCCTTAAAATACCCTTTCTTAAGGTAGTCTATGCCAAGGATGCACGGAGCATCTGGACCAGTCACAATGGGGTGCTTTTTCCATTCATTTTCAGTTAGGCTCACTTCGGCCTCCAATACAGATAACTCTTGAGATCCCCCTGTTATTCCCGAGATACTGACAGATTCTGTCCCTTTATGATTCGATGGCATGAGGGTGCACTGTGCACCAGTGTCTACCAGGGCTCGATACTTTTGTGGTTCTAATGTGCCAGGCCATCGAATCCACACAGTCCAATAAATCCGGTTATCCCTCTCCTCCTCCTGGCTAGAGGCAGGGCCCCTCTAATTAAAGATTGGATTCGTGCTGCTCACGGGGATTGGACCTTCATTTCCTCTATTCACTCTTGGAAAAAAAAGGATTTGAGGCCCATCTACCCTGACTGGAGTCCTGCTCATTGGTAACTGGAGCAGCCATCCTCCTAGAAAAATTCCCTCTGGTATTTCTGTTAGCTTGCAACTCACGTACTCGTGCCTGTAGGGTACTGGTAGGTTGTCCATGCCATCTGTTCATGTCCTCCCCATAATCACGCAGGGTAAACCACAGGATACCTCGTGACGTGTTCCGTTTCCTTTGAGCCGGTCCAGTAGGAGGGCGTTGCCTCCTAAAGGCTGCAACGCGGGCCTGTGTAGGTAGAGAGTCAAGTTTATTCTCGATCCTGGACAGTTTGTCTGACAGTTGTGTCAATGAGTCTTTGTTTTCCTTAGTCAGTTTTTCCACAGCCGAGACACGGGCCTGCAGTGGGGAAGAAATACTATCTTCATACTGTCGCATATAGTTAGCCATTTCGCCCACACTAGGTCGTGCCATAGCATCTTCTCCCCAGACTAATATTGACAATGTAGGGGCATGTGTTGGTGGAGCACTCTTCACAACCTTCCGGAACATGGATCGGTTGCATTCCACTTCATCAGGATTTACAGGATCTACAATGTCCTGAGGGTGTTTATAAATGATCTCTTGCACAGCTAGTTCTCTAAGGTAGTTAATACCTTTTTCTATAGTGGTCCATTTGCTTAGGTGGCTCATAACATCATCTTTATAGGGATACCTGCTCTTTACAGCTGACAAGAGTCGCCTCCAGAGACTGATACTGTTCGACCTTCTTGGAAGCATCTTATCAATACCACCATCTCTGGACAGGGATCCCAACTGTCTGGCTTCTCTGCCATCCAATTCTATGCTATCTGCCCCATTATCCCAGCATCGGAGCAACCAGGTAATTATTGGCTCACCGTCATAACGACTAAAATCTTTTCTTATATTTCGCAGTTCTTTCAGGGATAAGGAGTGGTAGGTTATCTCTACTTCCGAGTCCGAGTCCTCCTGTGATTGTTCTGCTTTAGAAGGACCTTTCTTGTCCTTCTTGTGTAATGGGCCTTCTTTAAAAAGACGATCAAGGAAACCCCCCTCTGTGTCAGGCCCTGACTCTGACTGAGAAGGGCCCTCACCTGGGTCCCGTGCTGGCTCTGCCTTAGAAGCCTCTGAATCATCATCCTTCACTTTACTAGTTGATTTCTTTCGGTGTTTTCTCCTGGTTACAGGGGCAGCATGATACCTCCCGCTGTTGCTGCACCGACATCTAATCACATAGCACACCAGTAACACATACAGGACACCCAAAAATAACAACATGCCCTGTTCGAATTTTGCAGGAATCAGCTTGGCAAAAAAGGAGCAGATACTATCAAAATCAGTTAAAAGACGCCCGGTGTGCGCAGCTACCGATTCGCGATTAAAGCTGCCCATCATTGTATCATAGAGATAAGAGATCGGAATAATGACTGCCCAGTTTATCACGACATAAATCAGTATCACAACCCATACCGAAACGACACATTTTGACCAGCACGCCCTGTTAAACCACACGTAAGCACTAACACACAGCGCATACGGCAAGTAAGGTATCATTACACATAACTGTAAAACAAGCTTTATAAAGAGAAGAGGTAACACAAGGCTCACAAATGACATTACCATCTTAGCTATCTGTTTTAATTTCCAACCCCTCGTAAATCTCAAAGGAAGAAATCTGATACTCTCTTGGCTGAGCTCTCCGGGTCTCCTCCCACTGGAGCTGGGATTCGACTTATCAGAGCAACCTGTCGGAGCTTCTCTCGAGCCCCACGTTGGGCGCCAATAAATCTGTCACGGTTTAAAGCTGGGCTGGCGATTAAACCTGCGGCAGATGCCCTCTGTTATCCCCCCCCCTCCCCCCAGAGGGAAAGGGAAAGGGAAAAGGGAGAGAGACTTCTGGGTTGGAAAATTAAAACAGTTTTAATAAACTATAATAATGAAAAAAAAAATATAATAATAATAATAGAAATAATCAAATATATACAAATATATATACAAAACCAAGATTGAGCTCCCCTGAAGTCAGCCACGTCACCACCGGCACTGCAGGGCAGGCTCCGGGAAGGCCCAGCCTGGGCCTAGCGATGGTCGAGAGCTGGATTCAGGAACGCACGGATCGGGATCGGGGGCAGCAGGAAAACAGACGGAGTCCTCCTTGGACACCGGCCATAGCAGAAAGAGAGCGAGACCCTCGTGATCCCCCCGCTTTATACCGAGAATGACGTGTATGGGATGGAATACCCTCGTTGGTCAATTTTGGGTCACCTGCCCTGTCTGCTTCCCACTGCAGCTGCGACCCCCCTTCGGCTCTTCACTCGTAAGCAATGAGGAATTCAGCAGTGACCTTGGTTTCTCTCAAGAATAAGTACAGCAAGAGCCTTTCTGCACAACATCCCTACCGGTGCCTCAGTGATAACTACAAACTTCGAGCGTTATCAGTCCTGGAAGCAGACACTGTCTGCAAAAACATGCAGTTAGTTAGAGGAGACTTAGCTGAAAGTAAAAATCACTGAAAGGAAAATCGGCCTGGTTTAGGCCAAACCAGGACAAGGTCACTCAGCTAAATACTATTATTAATGTGCTGCTTGGATAACTTTCCTCAGGTGATCGACAGAAAATCATGACCATTTGCGCCATAGATGTTCATGCTAGAGATCTTATAGCAAGCCTTGTAGCTCACAAGGTATGTGTTTGGATTGGCTATATTTTACGTGCACACTTAGCGGTTTTGACAGGAATTAATAGTACTTAACCCAAGTTTGGGTCTGGATCTGCATGTGGACACCAGGATGGCAGGTGTGTTGTAGGTGTAATCACGAAGACAGCCTGCTTCACAGCTGTGTGCTGTGCCTGAGTTTTTATGGGCTACTGCGTTCTGAATTTAAAAGTTACCTGAAAAAAAAACCAGGTGTCAACTTTTACCCTACTTCTGGGAACCCTTTAAACTTCTAGTAGGTTTTCTGTGAGCAGCAACATATTTCCTTTAAATTTCAAATCACAAAACTGAGTGCAGACAATCCTTGGGCAATCTGAGTGGTTTTTCCAAATGTCTTTAGTTATTCTGCTTTTAATTATTCCGTCTTCAATCATTCAGAGTGTATTTTGCTCTCCTTTTAGAGGCATACATGTGCATCTCTAGAGAAAGGCACTCTTCTGTTCTGGTGACTCTTTATAAGTGCATACAATTACAATTTTGAATGTTTATTTAAACCAAAGTGCTCACTCTATGTATAACTTTGTTCAGGTAAAACTAAGCTGACTGGCACGTGTTGCTGGTTTGAATGCACAAAACATTTCACTGGATGGAGATTGAAATAGGAAAGAATTCTTATTTTCCTTCTGACGTCCTGAGCCTCAGAAATAAAATGGGTTTCTAAGGTAGCATTAAGACAAGAAGAAACAAGGCTTGAGGAGTAAAATGAAACTCATTCTGGTCAAAGTAATGTCTGCTCCTATGCAAAGACTGCATTGTTTGTAAGGAGAGGTCTTGGTTTAATAAGTGGCAATGTGTTCTGCTGTAATAGCTCTATTAAAAGGATCCTATATTACACTTGCATCTGTATAAAAGCACAAATGGCTTGAGGTGCATAATTGGTTGTAGTAGTTACATTCATAAGTGCCTAGGAATGAGGTGTGAGACCTCCTGATGACAGCTGTAGCTTTGTGATGGGTCTCATTTCCATCATTTGAATAGCTCCTACCTGGCATAAAGGGTCTGCAAAGGCTTTTTAGGTTGCCAGTTCCCAAGCTTCTGCTTGGCTGTCACAGCTACGCCATAGATGAGATAACACCCAGAAACAGTTTTGCCAACATTTGCGATGCTCAGTTTCAGTATTTTTTATGAGTACTTGGGAAATACCCCTCGGCTAGTTATTACACCTTTGACTGACAGGTAATGACTCTTACTAATAACAGTGTCTGCTTTATCTGTTTCAGTGAATAAAAAGTTAAATGTTTTTTAGAAGTTCAGTGTTCTTTCATACCTCATATGTATTTTATAAGGTTATTAATGCACAATATCTTTGAGCATGTGTCTGCAGGTAGGTGTGCATACTTGAATAATGGTATGATCTTAATGTCCTTTACTTTTAAAATAACTGAAATATTTCATGCATAACTTAATGTATAAGTTCATTGTCTAGTCTGAAGAAGAATATGAGTGGATCTATATCAAGGTGTCCTGTTTTTTTGGGGGGATAAAAATGTATAGAATCACTTTTCCGTTACATTTTGTTTCCATTTGTGGCCAGCTGTGGTATGGTGATCAAGGCCATCAGCAGTTAAATCCGGGGCAGCTGACCCAGGCTGACCCACAGGTGTATTCTATAACATTAATGTCAGGTTCACTATAAATGGGAAAGCTGCTGGGGAGGAGTGGGAGTTTTTTGAGCTGCTCTTCTCTTCTTCTTTCTCCTTCTCTTCTGAACGGTTACTATCTCTGGAGGGACTTGCCACCGCTCTATAAGCGAAGTATAATTTTGTGTCTTTTGTATTAGTATCGATATTGTTTTCTTATTTTATTAAATCTGTTTTAATTTCAACCCATGAGTCCCCCTCCTTTTCCCAATTCCCTTTCTTGGCTGGGGAGGGGAGATTGGGTGATAGAACAACTTATTGTTTAGCCCTGGGTGCGGGCTAAATGGAGACACAAGGTTAATCAGGAGTTTTTAGCAAAAGATTTTTTTTTTTTTCATATATTAAAGTCCAAACCAGTACTTTTTTTTTTTCATACCACATAAAATGAAGCTTTTTTTCTGGAAATGTCTTGGCTCCAGAATGGAATTTCTTGTCAAAACTGGTGATCCGAAACAATGCACCCAGCAATCCTGTCTGGTTTAGTGCTTATGACCCTCAGTTGAAGGGGACAGTTCTGGGGCTCAAGTCTTTGAAACAGGCAAAGCAGCAACTAAGCCTCCCATTTCTTGTCCTGTGTGACCACTGATAGGATATTCCTTCTTGCTAAAAAATGTTGATGTGATTGGTTTTTGTATCTAAAATAACTATTTTCAGAGCAGTGCCACATCGTGATTTTACATAAACATGAAACATTAAATTATAATGAGAAAGTGGACTCAGAATAAATCTCTCATGAAACATAAGGTTTGGAAAAAACCTCCTGACATTGTAGATGTTCCTTGCAATGCTAACAATCACTTCTCTTAAGTTCACATGTTATATTACTCTAACCCAGTCTCTCCACCTAACAGTGAGTGGTGCTCCTGCAGGACCAGCCAGCACAGGTAAAAGAGAGACCACCAAAGATCTAGGCCATGCCCTTGGTGTGATGGTGTACGTCTTCAACTGTTCCGAGCAGGTGGATTACAAGGTGTGATGTTCTGCCAAGCAGTATGGAGATTGTTGTTTGGTTTCTTTTTCATGTGAAGTACATTGGAAATGATTGCTTTCAAGGAAAAAAAAAAAAGCTTAAATCTTTCACTTTTGACTTTAGTCCGTAGGGAATATATATAAAGGTTTGGTCCAGACAGGAGCTTGGGATGCTTTGATGAATTCAGTTGCATCTCGGTAGAGGTTCTGTCAGTGGTGGCAGTACAAGTAAAGACTATCCACGATGCAATTAGGAACAAGAAAAAGAAGAATTTTAGCAGTGCTTCTTTATTGTCCTTTGCAGTCTATAAATACTGAACCAGTAAAATCTTCCTGAGTTCCTCCGAAACCCTTTGTAAATGCAGTGAGGGAATAGATGGTAACATTAAATCACCTGTGTAATATACTACCTTAAAATAACTTTCTCTTCAAAATGCAGCAATAAATGAGAGTGAACTCCTGGCCCTACAGGAATGCAGTTAAAGCTCTGCTGTTGAAACTCTGGTCCTGTTCAAGTCACACCATGTGAAATCATTGCACCATATGGGTGGGAAGTTTGGTGGGGTTCAACCTTCCAAGAAGTCTCAGGGGTTCCAGTGTTTCCCGGTGTTTTTGAGACAGACCTTGTGTTTCTACTGTACCATGTTCTCCTTCCTCTACTTCCTTTACTCGGTGCCTTTACTCGGTGTTGCCTCCTGGCCTTTTCAAACCCACTCCTATCAGTCTCATTTATTCTACATGCTTTAAAAATAAATTCTTCCTATAGACATGCATTACCATATGCACTCTTTGTTGCTCTAACAGTCTTGGTTTTTTCCTTCCAAATTCAGTGCTGGCCAGAGGAGCCACAGATTACTAAAAGCTGGTGCCTGCCAGGGAAATGCCTCTGTTTGCTCAGCTCTGATAAACTTTCCTAGGTATTTGCTTTTGGCCATTGTGCGAGACTGGATCTGGGCCCAGATGCACCTTTGTCACCAGACCCATGATGGCTGTTTTTAAATGATGCAGTTGTTAACACAAAAATTTTACAGTTGGATTATATGTAATCTTTCTTATAACAGATTTTTATTCCTTGGTGAAAACATTACATTGAAGTCATCAGTTAGAATATTTATTACTGTGAACCCAGGATACGTGGGTCGGACAGAACTACCTGAAAACCTCAAAGCTCTGTTCAGGCAAGTATGCTATAGTGTATTTTTATGGTATACAAGTATATCAAGTCTACATTTAGAGTACCTATGTCGCCTAATATGTTACTAACTTTGATTTGCAATGAAATGCAATTTGTGTTTGCTTCAGAATTTCTGTGGAAAAAACCCCCAGTATTCAGGTTGTACGTGCCTGTACAGCACACTGACAAGGGAAATTAAATTTATATCTTGCCTTTTTTTAAAACTACATATAATTTTAAAGGTGCCTGTGAACACATGGAATGTACCTAAATATGTGCAAGGATATTCACTGTTTTGTGGTAAAAAGAAATCATTGCAGCTGGCTTAACCTAGTAAAATAAGCATTTGAATAAGTGTCTAGCCATCACATTCTTCCATGGGTGTCGGCATGCACATGTTCACAGATGTTCATAACTACCAGTTGAAGAAGAAGCTGTATACTTTTACCTAGGAAGATATCGGATGTGTGATTGTTGAGAAGCTGGAAAAAGTACAGTGCACAGCAAAAAAATCATGTGCTTTTGGACACTGTAGGACAGTCCGTTATCGCTTTCTTAAAGTACATATTTATGCTTTATATCTTAACACTAGTGTTTCAAGGAAGAAGTTTTGAATTTGAAAGATTTGACTGTATTTTGCGCACTGCACTTGATGAGTTTGTATCAAAATAGTGTTCTGAGAGTGAATTAATTCCATAAGCAGTTGCTCTAGCATGATGGGCAGTAAAACGATGCCAGGTTATTCCAACAAAGTGTTGGAGCTTTGAACTATGTAGTAAGGGTCTTTGACTTAAATGGTGCAAGACTGGCTTAAAAAAGACTGGCATTAAAGCCCTCCAAAAATTGAAGTCCTTTAAAAAATTATGGGTTTTTTTTCAGAAATGGCAGGGTGCTGCACTTGACTTCCAGACCCTGTACAGCTGCTTGGCAGTGTCCTCCAGTCGCTGGTGGCAAGTGATGCCACAGCAGACTGTGCCTGCTCTAAGTTTCGGTAGTACCTGTCTCACAAGCCCTGCGTTTCTCAGCTGCCTCCTTTGTGTACAGCGATGTTATGGAATACT
Organism: Nyctibius grandis; assembly: GCF_013368605.1. Classification (NCBI taxonomy): domain Eukaryota; kingdom Metazoa; phylum Chordata; class Aves; order Nyctibiiformes; family Nyctibiidae; genus Nyctibius; species Nyctibius grandis. Next base: position 23,141,173 of record NC_090664.1, on the reverse strand, counting down.
AACAATCAACGGTGCCTAATTAGCTCCTTTTACTTTGAAGTAAGGTCCTTGTTAGCTTTGACTGACACTCTTAATTGTGGCTCTCTTAAGCTCTGTTTTTAAAAACGTTTGCACACATCAGTCACTTGACTTAAGTGAATTATTCTTACCATGTTTAAGTAACTAATCTGTGTATTTGGATTATGGGGTTTGTTTTCTTCCTTAGACCCTGTGCTGTGGTTGTCCCTGACATTGAACTGATCTGTGAAATTATGTTGGTTGCTGAAGGATTTATTGATGCATGTCTGTTAGCCAGGAAGTTTATTACCTTGTATGCTGTCTGCAGGGAGCTGCTTTCTGAACAGGTGAGGGTCTCTTTGGGCTTCTGGGTTTGATATGTGTTAATTAACACATACTCCCTTGGAAACAGTGTGGCTGGACATTGCATAGTAATAGGTATTTTTTATCTATATGGTCTTATCTTTTATTTTGAAGACACTTCAAATCATGTGTCCTCCTTATTAAATTGTCAGATATGAATTTAGAAGAAGGTGCCCTTTCCTCTGATTTTGGTACATTTGTAATGCATTCATTTTACATTAAATAATTGTATATCACTGCGTCATACCTGGGATGGCTGAACTACATCGCGCTGTTGTGTAGTATCTATATTAAAGATATATCTGTTAGAGAAGAGAAACACCTTGAGAGAGTAGGAATTATTATGAATAACAAATAATGTATTTATTTAGATAACTGTTTAAGCTTTCCCCAGTAAATACAGCGGAGGATTGTTTGAGAAATGGAAATAAAACATTGCTGAAAAATTTAATTGTTATACTAGGAAGAATTCATGTTCAAAAGAGTTATCTTAAAAATCTACAACTTAAGACTTGGAAGATTTATAACTTCTTCTCCATATGCATGCTGTTTACTCATTTCCAACTGTATAATTTTTCAGAAGTCATTCTTAATATTCAGTTTTATTAGTGGAATAAGAACTTGGAGAACACTTCAACCTTAAGACATAAAGTCTAGCAAGCAGGGCCATTATGAAAACAAAAGCAACTTTATTTTCATGCCTGCATAATTTTGAAATGATCTCTAAATATTCTGAATTTTTCCTGACACATTTTTGTAGTGTTTCTAGAGATAATGAATTTGAACGTTGTATATCTTAAGATAGCAATATTGACTGCTTTACTAGAACAGAGGTTCCTCAACTCTAATGATTACTTTGTCCTGGAGTCATTTTCTGAAGTCAGAAAAATCACTTGTACAATTGTTTGCCATTTTAATATTAATAATAGCGATAATATTAATGTTTGAAGCAAAAACTAGAATGTTCCTGTTTGTTTATTATTTTTATCTCATTTAATTTACTTTTAATGGAAATAGGAGAAATCAAGTCCCTTTGACTAAAATTCTGGGCTGTTGCAGAAAATATACAGCCGTTCAGAGAGCTCTGAAAATATTGGCCCAGTGTTGGGGCTTTTAGGGCTCTCAGTGTACCTTTGGGGGCACTAGGATTCTAGCCTATGAAAACTGCTTAAGAACAGGGTTGTCAGGGCTTTCAGGTCACATGCTGTGAAGGAAGGGGTCCTGTTGTGCCACGGCAAATAGCCTGGATGTCTCGGAGTCCTTGCACACTGGACAATCCACACAGCAGGCTGCTGTAAAAGTGCATAGCTTGCTCTTTAACAACCCATCAGGCACCAAACCAACAAAAACATTGGAAAAAAGAAAATCTTACCTAAATCTAAGCAAAAGTTCATTAAGCCCAGTACATTCCTAAATTTCCTGTTTTCCCCATCAGCTCTATGTTTAACTTCTTTGCCTAGGTGTACCATTTCTAAAATGTGGAGACTCATTTTCATTGCAGACACTCAGCATCTTTAGTACCTCTGAAAAAAATGACAAGTTTTTCTTACTGATGATGAACTGTTCTGAAGTTGAAAACTGCTTTTTATTTTTTTCTTCTTTGTGATATATTTATTGCACTTGATTCACAGTTACGTAGTGCCACTATCATGGAAGGGGATAGTGGCATCTGTCAACTTTAAAAATTGTATATTGTTAAGTTGTGGGTTTGCTCCTGGTGGGATTTTTTGCTTTTTTTCTTTTTTCTTTTGGTTTGGGTGATAATACCAACTAGCATATATTTATGTTGAAGTCATAGGTGTGGTTGCAGCAAATGTTATCAAACTCTGCCTGATGGGTAGCTGGTTTGGGGGCTGACAGCAGGGTAGTTCCAACCCCAGATGGAGTTTTGAAATTGAGGGAGGGGTAGCGTGCACACACTAAGGAAACTGTAGACCACCACAAGTGGTGTGATGCATGCTAGCGTAAAGACGTGATGGCTGCGTAACTCCTGACTGCAGCAGCACAGAGGTTAGAGAGGAGCTGATTATCCACGTACTTAGCCAGCTGCTCTTATAGTGGCTGGTCCCGCTGCTGCTTATACCAGAATTAACCATCTGGGATCTCTATATCCGCTGCAAGAACACCTTTAAGTGTAGATGTAGCCTTAAATTGGGAGAGCTGTAACTTCATGATAGACCTCCTGAAATTGCCAAATTGGCTATTGGGGTACTCCCTTCAATCATACAAGGTGCTGTTCAAATTGTTAAGTCTCCAAAATGGTTCGAACTCCTCTTTCTACTTCTATGTTACCTAGGAAAGAGAGGGAAAGAGGTGAGTGTTACACAGCCCTGGAAAAAAGGAGGAAGAAGGACTGAAGAGCATGTGTGTGATGGAAAATGTTGTGCCTTCTGTATTGGGTATCTGCCTTCCCACTGGTAGGGCTTAGGGGAGGATATAGGCTTTTTCTCAGCCCTTCACTTACCAAATGTTTCTAAGCTTTTCCTCTATGCTGAGTACATATCTGTTTCTCTTTTCCTTTAATTTTGGTGTTGGAGCTGGTTGCAAAATATGTTGTTAGTCTGTCCAGTCTTCTCTTTTGAAAGCAGAAAAGTATTGCTAGTATTAAGTCAAATTAGTAGAAGTTCGACAGCAATTTTTTGCTTGCCTTGTTTTGTCATGGAGGTATAGTTGCAATGAATACAATAATACTTGATTGTGCAAATTTTGTCATTTAAAAGTGGTGGAATACTAAAAATTAAATAGATATCCACATTTCCCCCTTTATTGTTTTTTCTTTGCTAGACTTCCAACACTGGCCTAAAACCACCGTGAAACTACAAGGGAATAAAAAGGTGTCATTTTACTCTTTGTGTAAAGTGATTGTTTTCTTCTTAAACACTACCACTTAGTTTTATTTCTTGTGATAACATGACTTGTGATAACTGTGATAACATGACTAGTTAAAATGTTTTCACATTATTATGACTGGGGACTTTGTGCCATCAAGTCAGTTTTGGTAGTTGCTGGCTTCCTGAAACGAGGAGACAAGAACAGATCTGAGGATCAGGTAAAATCTTCACTTAAAAGCATCTAAGAGTAGGAGCTGTTTCTGGTGTTTTGCCTATGAATAAAAACAGAATCCTAAAAAGAGAAGGATTTAATGCTCTTGTTGCGATATGTGGTTTACTATCCTTTTCCAGGTGCTTATGCGAGGCTTAAGAGACTTCAGTTTGCCTAAAATAGTGACAGATGATATCCCAATTTTCATGAGCCTGATCAGTGACCTGTTTCCAGCTCTGGATGTTCTGAGGAAGTGGAACCTGCAATTTGAACAGATGGTTAAACAATCTACCCTGGAGCTTCTCTTGCAGCCTGAAGAGAGCTTTATTCTCAAAGTAAAAGAATTCATTGCCTTTAATTACTCCCCTATAGAGTTTCAATCAAAATAATTGCAAATGGGTTGTATTAGACATGAAGGTTATTTTTGAGTATGTTACAGTATTGATAAGGTGTCCTCAATGTCTTGGTATTTCAAAGGCATTTTGTCGTGACAGTAGTGCACCTCAGTATGATAAATGTGCCCATAAGGAAACGCGTATCCTGTTCAAAAAAGCTGCCTACGTGGACAAACATGTTTGTTTGTGTACAGTACCAAGCATTTGTACTTGGTAGCAAATTAATTGTTGGTGATTATTTATAGGGAGGAAAGAAGAGTGAGGGAGCAAAAACATACAAATAAGAAGGCATGTATTTGGAATGTGCGTGGCTACATGTGCCTTTTGTGTGTTCTGGTGTTTATGTATGATAAAATGCACATTGTGCTATAACATTAAAAACATGCATGTGCATGTATGTATGCATGTATATCTATAAGAACTAGTTGTCTATAAGCTAAATTTAAACACTAATTTTAGTTTAAATTACAGACAGGGTGAAAAGGTGAAAGTAAGAAACACTGGTTATTATATGGACCAAATAAAAAGCGTGCTTCTTTGGACTACTAAGAAAGTATATTCCCACCCTCCTTCAAGGAACATCCACATCTGCTGTATGTGATAGCACACTCCTTTCCTTTATTAGGGTTTACGGGGCACTGAAATAAGCTGGTTAAATGTGACTGATCTCAGGATTTAGAAAGGATTTTCTGCTGTAGTCTGTCTTGTTCCATTATCCTGACAGAAGGGTCAAAGGCAATAAGCCATACCTTGGGGTATTACAGCCTTCTAAAGAGTATTTTGATTCCTGCTAACCGGGTGAATCAGAAGAGCACTGAGGAACATGGGCTTGTTCCTATTGGACTTTAGAAAATCAATGTGGATGCTCTTCACTAAGAGAGAAATCCAGAAGCAGCCAAGCTATTTTCATTCTGCAGCTTACAGAACTTTCTTTGGAAGAAGTGTATTACTTTAGTGGACTAATTTTGTATTTTACCAAATTATAGCTGCACAACTGTTCTGAGTGTGGAATTCACTCTGCTAGATTGGTGGCAAAATTGTGATAACTGTTCTGTATCCCTGGGTTGGCACAATCCTACCAGACGGTACGGCTCTATAGCAGAATAAGATCTGCTCTCACTTGTTGAGGTAACTGCATTCGTTAATTTAAGCCAATTTTCTTCCTATTTTTTGGGAGACAAACGATGTTGCTTGATGCAGCATCGGCTCACCTGAAGCAAGTCTGCCGAGAAGGTGTAAGTTCATTCTTTCCTGTTAAAGGGAATAGGAATGTGGAGGTGGGAGATGATTTTTGTGAATAATTGTGTCTGTAGTAAGAAGGACCACAGGAGAGGAAAGGCGTTCACTGTGTATCCCTTCTGTGCGGTAGGTTGTTCAGCTGGAGGAGCTCCTAGCAGTGCATTGCTCTGTATTTGTTGTTGGAAATGCAGGGACTGGAAAGAGTAAGGTACCTGCCTACCTATGCAGCATGTTTTCTATCTTACATTGTAAAGAAATTGCCATGGTTCTTGCAGAAAACACTCTGCATGTTGCCTTTGCCTTAGGCTGCAGTGTAATAACACGCTGTTCAGGCCATCCAGGCAGCCTCGTGATGTGCAATGGCAAAGCTCAAACATTACAAGCAAATTCTACATTTTACATGTTGTGTGCATGTCCCAAAGGAAAATTAATTGTGACACTAAGTAATGAGCATTCAATTTGACAGACTAAGTAATACTTTGTTCTGGAAGGAGAAGCAGGATGGTTTAATTAGGCTTCTAGACAGATATAGTGGAATATATCACCAAAACATGAGACAAATACTTCTAATAGATTATGCTTGCCTGTTTCTGCTACTAAATATTGGCAACTATGTGGATTTTCTTCCCCTTTCAACACTTTCTATTAGAGAAAGTCGACTGCAGAGTACAGCCATTTCAGAATGGGATGCTCCTTTCCTGTCCTTAAGCTGAGTGGAAATTTGGGGCTAAACTAGCACAGAGGCCATGAGTAAATCAAGGCCAACAGTTGACTGAGTGCAGGGATTTGTAGTCAGACACCCAGTTCAGGAAGAAAGTCAAGGATTCCTATTGTATCAAAACTGCATCACTAATGTGCAGGCTGTGCCTCATCTTCAGGTGCTGAGAATTTTGCATCACACTTACATGAAACAAAAGCCTGTTTGGAATGACCTTAACACAAAAGCTCTGACAGCTGATGAACTGTTTGGTTTTATACACTGTGCAACCCAAGAATGGAAAGATGGCAAGTAGCACACATATTCTTACTAGGATCAGTTCCTGGTGGCATCGTTCTCCATCAGAAATGGACAATGCTAGAATTTGGAGAAGGTGTTAGAGACCGAATTCTTGCATTTTTCTGTGTTTTGATGCAATGACATGTGGGTGCAGACCATGGGTATGGAAAGACTGGAGGCAGGACAGGATGCTAGTAGACAGAAAAGTACTAGCCTGAATGATGCTGATTCAGCTGCCTTAAAGGCTGAGTTATTTTCTCCCCAGACCCATGAAATCTCCCGTATCTCACACATGTCATTAAGACTAATGACATACTCTCCTGTAATCAAACCAGAAATAGGTCATTATTACATGAAATGCAGTCATTTTGCTGTATCAGGTGTTCACTGAAAATGTTTTTGATTTTTACTTTGAATAACTATCTAATAAGCAAGCAAAGGAAAAAAGCTTGGTTTTGATGCTACAAAAGCTTCTTGTTTCACTGATGCATTAAGTCTTCTGAAGTTTTAATTGCTGTGCAGTGTTGTTATTTAAACAATAAATAGATGGGATTCTATTAAAATATAATTTGCAGGTCTCCTGTCATCTCGTCTGAGAGAGCAAGCTAATATTACCCATGAGGGGACAAAATGGTTAGTTTTAGATGGAGATGTAGATCTTGCATGGATTGAGTCACCCAACACTGTTATGGATGATAACAAGGTGACCAACTGAGAAGCAAGTACCATGGCTTCCCTTCTACCTGTTTTCACATTTTCTCCTTCCTTTATTTTTCTGGAGATAGTTTTTCAGCGTGTGTTTCTTCTTTCTTCCATTCTTATAGTTTCATTGGTTTTCACTATGGCTAAGTAACATTTTAGCATCTGAGTAACACATTGTGTCTTGCCTATTTTGTACAACAAAAAGGCTTAAAGTAGCCTTCCTATACTGTAAGGGTGATTGTGCCTCCTAGTGTATGAATTGATGTAATTCAAGATGTCAATCATAAGATTATGGAAACTGGTATTTGGAAAGCCTCTCAGTAAAATAGATTTAAGATTCCATGACGAAGTCCTTGCATCACTGTGGTAAGGAAGGCTAGTGTCAGGAGATCTAAATAAGTCAGTTTAAGGACTAGCAGTAGTACGCAGACTTCTTATTCCCTCCTTAATTATACAGCTCAACCAATTTTTTGGCTGTCAGAGATGCTGTAATGTAATGAAATCCAAATGTAAAATCTGAATGTAACCTTAGGAAGGTGACTGTAGCTTAGCACATTCTGTTAAGCTTTCCTCTTTTAAGAACTTAAACCTGTCTAGTGACGTAGCTCTGATTACTCAGCAAGGTGCCTGTCTGGGGCTAGCCACATAGCCTAACTTCAGCTAATGAACAGAAAGTGGCTTTTCCAAGGGACTTTACAGAACACCTAAGTTTAGGCACCTGTTCTGAATAATTTTCTGGTTTTTTTCCATTGACATTGAAAGAGACTTCACCTCCCCTGCTTTTAGCAGCTTTCAGGAGAACTCCCATTGGTGAAGCAGAGTAGTTGTCTTTTGAATGAATTAAACTGTGGAAAAACTCATACAAGATCAAGTAAAACCTTTTGAATTTGTCCTCCTCTGTGTTTCTGAAGTAAAAAACTATAGCCATGTTCAAATTAAGTTTGTTTAGCTACTTTATTTGATAATCCTTGCTCCTTTGTGTGGCTGTAACAAACACATGCTTGCCCTGATCACGTTCTTGTTAGTGTATCTTAGCTTGCTTTTGCTGAAAAATTTACTGATGATTTCTAGGTTCTGACCCTTAGAAGCAATGAACGTGTGTCTATGACTCCGTCAATGCGGCTGCTGTTTGAGGTGCACCGTTTAAGAGCTGTCACCCCAGCTACCGTTCTCTAGAGCTGGTGTTCTCTATCTGAACACCTGGGGTGGAATCTGTGAGTATCTGATGATATTAGTTAGCATTTTTAAGATACATCTTGAATATTAATGGAAATAGACTCTGTTATTTATATTCTTCCTCCTATTTTTTATTCTGATAATAATGGGATGATTTAGTTGGTGACCATGTATATTCTCAAATATGCAGTTTGGAATATTTCACCATCAGTTAAGTGTTTTATTTTCCCCTTATGTGTACTGCTTAATCAAGGTAGTAGTGAATTGACTGTCTGCTTTTTGTAACGCAAATTTGACAGTAACAGGAAGTTAATAACTTGGCTGCTGTTCTCTGACAGCATTTTAATAACTGTCACCATCTTTGATACTGTTAAGGACACTGGTTTACATCAGCTTGGCTTTTTGTTTCTCTTACTCCTTTGGATCACAGTACTGCTCTTTTAACTCACTTTTTATCTGTGCTTCATGCAAATTAATTATGAGAACACTGTTTTCTAAAGAATATGGGTTTCCATGTATAAAAGGGAATTTAGTTGGTCAAGGCACAGTGCATTCATTTGAAGCAGTCCAATGTGATCTTTTCCTTTTGCATTTGTTGAGCTGATCCAAAACAGTTCTTACGTTTTAGCAAGGAGCGAATCTTTTTAACATTTGTCAGTTGGTGTTTTTATTTTCAAGCAACATTACTGCTGTTTCATGTAAAAATTCAATTTTGCAGTCTTCCAATATGTCATCAACATTTCAGTCACTTCTAACTGGCTCTGTTAGAGTTGTGTACCGTCAGGACAAGAAGCCTTCAGTGCATATATTTCTAAGAGAAATCTTGTCAGTAGGAGAATTTAATTAAACAGCATGAGTGTGTACAAGCTGCTCACCTAGGGGGATAAGGATCAGAGGACTGGTGAGGACGTAGAGAGGCAATATGATCTCCCACCACAAACAGAGGAGTGTAGAGGTGGAAAGAGCAGGCAACAAACTGTCCAAGTAGAATAGCTGTTAATGAGTAAATAATCAGTTTAGACTATGTTTGACTAATACCATGTGAACACGAGCAAGGGATAAAATTGCCTAATCCTTTGGAATACGAACAGTTAGGCATGTGGCTGCTAACCTGAAGCATGTGCTATAGTTAGCGTAATGGTAAGGAATTTTAGACTTGGTTGTGATAGGAACTAGCAGAGGAGAAAGGTCACCTTTTTGTCTTCAATTACATATAGCCAGACTTTTCAGCCAGACTGGGTTTTATATGCTGCTGTAGGTATCTGCAATGCAAGTTATGTTGAACTTTGTGTTGCATAATCCTTGGTCTTGTGTACAAGTTACACACTGGTATTTTAAGTAGTCTGTTCTCAAACAACATAAAACTAATACAGAATCCTTGCTCCCGCCTGCTTTTAGGTGGTCCAGCCCTCTGAAAGCAGAAGCCAGGTATCATCTGGGTCCTTTCTTCCTGCCCTCCCTGGAATAAAAGATGCAGTTAAGGAAAAGGAGCATAGCCATACGCCGGTGTGCTCAGCTGTCAAATAGCTCTTAGAAATGCAGCAGCATGATAATTTTTGCATGAACAAATAAAAATGTTGTAAGGCTGGTGGCACTTAAGTGTGACTAACAGCCAGTGCGGTGTAGTATTTGTGCATTACACTAACGGCAGTCACAAACAGTTCTCAAAAGTCAACAAAAGTTTGTATTTCAAAGCTAGAAGGAAGAAATTTTGTATTTTTTCAGCTTCTCTCTGGTAAAAAAAATTGGTTTATTTCCAATTTGTTTTGCAGGTATGTTGCCAGCTGGATAGAAACAAGGAGATACCAATCTGCAAAGGCTAACTTGACTGTTCTCTTTGATAAATATGTGCCTCCCTACTTAGAACAACTCAGAACAAGATTTAAAACTGTTACTCCTATTCCAGAGAATAGTATGGTTCAGGTATGCATTAGGATTAAAACTGTATTTTAAGAAACAGTATTTCTGAAATATCCACTGAGCATGTGGTCCTATGCAGGAGTAAAAATGCTTAAAACTACTGTGTATATGAAAGATATGTGAGATTAAATTGAGAGGCTCATATATCAAACTTGGACTCTTATTTTGGAGACCTACAGGGATTCAGAGGTTTCGTATTGCAGCAGTCCACTGTAACAAGAAGAAATGTAGTGTGTTTATGGCACTGCACATAATAACTTGACTTCTCAGTTCTTGTGTTGCTTCTGTTAGTAACATCTTAGGTAGCTTAGGGCTAGCCATTTCATCTCTCTATACAAGCATTCTGCCTCTCTCTAATTAAATGCTCACTAAATTAATTAGCGTTAGTTACTCTCATACTCTGATAATGAGGCCCTATGTTATTAAATGTTGTTAAAGAATGGAACTGAACTCTTTCATATATAAATGATCTGGTACTGCACATCCTTATGTTGACATTTTAAATTTACTTAATATGCCTCATGATTCTAAACTCTTCTGAGTGTTTGCCTGCTTCTAAATAAGTCAATATGAGAGGATAAAACTAATTGAGTATGAGTGTTAAGAATCTGCCATAACATACATGCCTGAACTGTGTCATCTTCTCCATGTATCTTGCTTTAAGTAGTGTAGAATGAAGGTATTTTGGTACATTTTATCAGAAGACCTCTTCATGCCTTTGGCCTCTGAAAGGAGCTCCTAGACAACAGGAAGCACAGCAAGGAGTTGCAGTATCACTGCTTAAATTTAAATACCTTCTTGAGGTCCCTGTCACCTTCCCATGGAGTAAGACTCAGGTCACTCTCTTCACATATTTATTTATTGCTGACACTCTGTTCTCTGCTGGATTGTTTGCTGACCCCTGAAAATATGCCAATGGATTGCCCCAGAGAGCTCTATGAGATGTGTTTTGTCTTTGCTTGTATTTGGGCGTTTGGTGGGGCGCTCTGTCAAGATCAGGTAAGTTAATGAAAATGCCCACAATATCTCACTGTGCTTGAAAAACAGATATTATATATATATACACCTACTTATATATTTAAACAGATATAAATACTTGTGTGTGTGTGTGTGTGTGTGTACATATACGCAGGATTCTATTCACTAATACTGATGGGGGGGTGCAGAGCAATGGCCCATGCATCTGATTTGTTGGCCTGTAGTACTGTGTACTTTGGCTATCAGAGCTCATCTGTAAATGAGCTAACTTGACCAGAGGGAGCTGACTGCCTACAGTGCAAGACTGTGTGCAGAGTCATTTTCCATGCATAGAGAAGCTGTGTTTACTTAGGGAAGTGTTACTGCGTGTACTACTTTATCTATACTAAAGTCCCTGGCTAAGCAACAAAAAGTAACGTGAGGGTCATGCCAACCAGAATTAAAGCATTAGTAAAGGGCTGGACAGATGTGTGTTTAATCTCACCTGTTGGATTTATACTGAGAAATGTAGTTATAAATAAGGCATTATCTCTCTCTTAGTGAGATTTTCTTGTTGTGATGCTACAAAAGGTTTGAAGAAGAAGGTTCTAAAGCTCTAAAATTACTTGTCAGTGTTTTGCTTAGACCTTGATTTCTTGAGAAATATCTAGTAATACTTGCCTATTAAAGACTAAAAAAATACAGTTGGCTTTACTGCAGTTTAAATTAGATTAAGCTGTTCCTTGTGAAGGAACAAATTTATATGTGCATCATCCATAGGTAAAGGAGCACCTTGCATAAGTTGAAGAATCAGAAGCAACACATTATTACATCAAGAGACTGGGAAGATCTTTTTGGTCATATTAATGTCTGTTTTCCTATCCTTCAGAAAGACTTGCTGTTCTGTGGACATACTTAGGAAGGTCTTGTCTGAAGCAAGTAATCTCTGTGGTCTCACAGCTATATAAATCTAAACTGAATTTAGAAGTTTTAGGAAATATTTGGGATGGATGTGTGGTGGGTTAGCCTTGGCAAACAGCCAAACACCCACCCAGCTGCTCGCTCACTCTCCCTCCTCAGAAGGGTAGGGGGAGAAAATAGGCTGAAAAATCTTGTGGGTTGAGATGAAGACAGGGAGGTTGGCAAGCAGTTACTCTCATGGGTAAAACAGACTTGATTTGGGGAAAATTAATTTAATTTGTTGCCAATTAAAATCGATATGGGTAGTAAGAAACAAAGGCAAGCAACAAAACAAAACCTTTCTTCCTTTCCCCTTTTTGCCCCTCAAGCTCACCCTCACTCCTTCACTCCTGACTCTTCTACCCCCTGACTCCAAGTGTCATAGGTGGATCGGGGATTACAGCCAGTACACAGTGGTTTCTCTCTGCCACTCCTTCCCTCTCCCACTTTACCTGTGCTCCAACATGGGCTCTCCACGGGCTCCAGTCCTTCAGGGCATACTCACCTGCTCCAGTGTGGGGTCCTCAGCAGGCTGCAATGTGGATATCTGCTCCAGCAACGTGGAGCTCCTCCTCTTCCTTCTCTGACCTCGGTGTTCTGCTGTTCTCAGTCTTTCTGCCCTTTCTTGAATACCCTTTCCCAGAGGCATCCCAGCTGTAGCTGAGGGGCTCAGCTGTGCCCTGTGTGTGGGTTTGTCATGGCTGTCTGGAACCGGCCATGTCCAACATGGGGCAGCCCCTGTCCTTTCCTCACAGAAGCCACCCTGCAGCCCCCCACTATCAACATATTGACACCTGCACTCAATCCAGGATGTTATCAGAAGGCCTGACTTTAGCTCCTTAAACAGTAGCAATACTAAGATATTGCTTTGATGTTCTTGGTTATTTCATCACAATCTATGTGTGTATGTCTGTTTTTCATATGTGCTTCATTTGAATGTCTTGATATGGAAATAGAACTATAAACAAATAATGCACCATTTATAGCTTTCAAATTACCATGCTGAATTCAGCTGCTGGTGGCTTAAGAAAATGAAGGCAGTAAAGTTTCCATTCCAGGGCACAGTGTTTGATTATTACCTTGATCCAGAGACGAGGAAGTTCTTGCCGTGGGTGGATAAGGTCCCAAGTCCTGACGTGGATCCAGATGCACCTCTGCAGGTACAGTGCACACCAGTGACCACACGCTGAGCATTGCTAGATGTAGGAACATTCTGGGATCTTGTCATGGTTTCTGATGTCTTCTTAGATGTTCTGGAAGTAAGACTCTCTGGATGTGTTTGGATAAATCCCTGCTATCTGGGCCACGTGCCTTTAGTTAAATGTTGAGGATTAACGATGAAGCAATGCTTTCATTGATTTTTATATTATTAAAGCACTCCTGAAGACATACCATATGCAATTTGTTAGTGTTTTATACCATTTTTCCACAGTAGGAGAAATTCAGGCTCCAAGTCCATTTAGTCATTGAAAATAATGCCCACAGCAACTGTACACCACAAATTGAAGCCTTAACGTTTTTCTGTTGCCAGATTTACACACAGATATTCTTTTGCCAGCTAAATTCCCTTCATACTAACAGAAGTGTATGAGGTCTAGAGGAAGGAAACCACTTTATCACCTTTCCGCTATGCTCTTGATCAACTTACAAAGTTAGAGTTATATTTGTGGAATACAAATTGTAGAAGTTATGATAGTATGATATATACCTGTCAGTGGAGAAATAGAAAGCATGAGCTATTGTAATTGCCTCAGTTTGGGGGTTTTGTTGGTTTTGCTCTTTTTTTCAGTGTGATTTGCATGGAACATTCTCGAATGCTTCGTGATGTTTTGATTGCGTTCACTTCTAGGTCTTTTTCTTTTTAAATGCTTAGATGAGTAGGAATTTTCTTGGGGAGATTAGAAGTTTGTGGACATGGAGCTGATGATTAGACATTATCCATTATCAACTGTCTTGTAACAAGTTCTCTTTAAGGGTTAATACTTGGTAGGAAAATACAGAGCTTGGAAAAGAAAGCTTTATCAGGCAATGAAGGTTTTAGGTGCTCAGAGTAAGTAAAGCTAATCTATTGCCAACCATTTGCCCAAACGGTTTTAGGTATGCTGAAAGCTAGACCAAAAAGTAAACGGAAATACTACTTGAAAAATAAAACCAACTACCTATTGCACCAGCCTTTGTTTCTCTACCAGTTTTTGGGAGACTGGCATTTTGTAAAGGTTGAGCTGGAACCAACACATTTCAGCTACAACCTGACTTGAAAATCTTCCTACTAGAAGAATACAAATTTTCAAGTAGAAATGCAGTGTAAAAAGTAATCCAGTAGAACATTTTGTTCTAGTAATGATGTTTGAGAAGAAGAGAACTGTGTATCCCATTTCATTGCTTTTTATAATTCAGTCCTAGCGAGAGAGAGACAAATTACTGTTTTCTTTTAAAACTAAACTGTGTCATGCAAGTGTTTGATATTTTTTTTTTCCTTTTCAATTTCAGGCAACCTTTGTTCACACATCTGAGACTGCACGTCTCAAATATTTTATTGATCTCCTCTTAACAAAAGGCAAACCAGTCATGCTTGTTGAAAATGCTGGAGTAGGAAAAACAGTGTGTGTAGGCGATCGGCTTGCTGCTCTCTCTGAAGGCTACCTCCTGGCTAACATCCCTTTCAACTACTACATGTCAGCAGTGCTTCAGAGTAAGTTCCGTACAGATGCAAGAAACCTGTCTTCCCTCAACAGCAAAGGCGAAAAATATTATGTGGTTATTAGTTATTACAATCTCATACAGCTGTTGGCTGCTGTCATTGCCTGGGTCTTGATAAGTCCATTGCTTTGCAAAGTGGCAAACTGAATGAAGTCAGGGCAGGCAAGAGGAAAGGAGGAGGATGAAACTTTTTGGGGTTAATTGGCACTGACACTGTGCTTCCGCAAGTTGCTCTGTCCTTGCGGACAAGAAAGAATTTGGCTTTACCGATGTTAACAAGAAGCCTTGAGCCAGCTTTGGCTAGCCTGGGTGTCTCTGCATTGTGCCTGTGGATGTATGAAAAAGGACAGTCAGGAGCTGGGCTTGCTTTCGGTAGGCACTATACAGTCCCCCAGAAGGGGCAATCCCTGTCTAGAGAAATTTGGAATCTCCATACGTGAGATGGATGCAGAGCAAAGGAAATGTTAATATAACACATGAGCAGAGGGGGCTGTACGTTGGCCAAAAACGTTACACTGGTGGTAGGTTTTGGAAAAAGAGGAGTCATACAGTCAAAGTAAAATAGGCTCGTAAAAGCTCTGCGTCTCTTCTGCTTTTCATGAAGAACACAATCAAGGGAAAGCCCAGCTGTCAGTGGATATGCCCTCTTTGCCTTCTTTTTTTCATCCTTACAGTAATTTGAACTCATACAACTACACAGAAAAAATGGCATGCCCTATTCACTGTACAGCTTTTTACAGCTGTAAAAAGCAAAAGAGAAAAAAGTTAATACAACTGTTTTATCCTGTCATATGTCTGGGAGAAGATACGAAAAACAAGTTCTCACTTTAAAAAACTTCCCTGCATTAACAGAACTTTTTGCCCCTCAAAATGAATGGAGAGATTTGGGGAAGTCTGCCGCACATTAGAGCAAGATCATGAACTGATGTAGACTCTTACAGCCCCTTTAATGGGGAATTAGCCTTAAAAAGTGTTCAGATATTCCTCTGTTCTGAGAGGGATTTTTTAGCTAATGATTGCTGTTCCAGCAGCAACCATGACCAAGGCACTAGAGCACAAAGGCATAACACTTTCTATTGCAAACAGAAGCTGGTGAAAGGAGCTCCCAGGCAGCAAAGGTTGTGTATTCTTCTTGCAGGAAACTTCTTAAATAAACCAAATAGGTGAAGTCAGCATCACAGGGGCTTTCTTTCCAAGTGTATCACACTCACCAACTGTACTGTGGCATAAAATTGAGGAGTTTATGAACCTTTAAGGATTTGCTACGAAACATTAGTAGTATTCCTTCAGATTTTAAGTCAACTCAGTACTGTAAAACATCCACTGCTCCTTCTAAGAAATATTAAGAGATGAACAAAAAGTGGACGACTCTGGTTGTCTGCAGCTCTTCCTTCTGTCTGCTGCTCTTCAGCCAAGTCACTCTTGTTAAATGCTTTGCTAGCCAGTCCCTCTGCTAATCACAGCAGGTGAACAACTGTGTGACAATTCAGAAACAAATATTTTGTGTTGGCTTTCCATTGTGTTTACAACGGTTTTTTTGTGAGCTGTGATGGAATGATTATATTCTGTCATGTATAGCTCAAAATGACCTCCTTTTATGTTACTTTTTGTGTTTGTGTGTACCAATACTTCTTCCTATGAAATGCATTCAAGTGAATGCATTTCATAGGAATGCATGCAAGAGCATCCCAACAGGTAGGAAGTCAAGGAAGGGTACCAGGAGACCTGCATGGTTAAACAGGGAACTGCTGGGCAAACTCAAGTGGAAGAAGAGGGTGTACAGATCATGGAAGGAGGGGCTGGCCACTTGGGAGGAATATAAGTCTGTTGTCAGAGGATGTAGGGAGGCAACTAGGAAAGCTAAGGCCTCCTTGGAATTAAACCTTGCAAGAGAGGTCAAGGACAACAGAAAGGGCTTCTTCAAATACATTGCAGGTAAAGCCAACACTAGAGGCAATGTAGGCCCACTGATGAATGAGGTGGGGGTCCTGGAGACAGAGGATAAAAAGAAGGCGGAGTTACTGAATGCCTTCTTTGCCTCTGTCTATACTGCTGGAGGCTGTCCTGAGGAGCCCCGGACCCCTGCGGCCCCAGAAGAAGTCAGGAGAGAGGAGGAATCTGTCTTGGTAGATGAGGGCTGGGTCAGGGACCAATTAAGCAACCTGGACATCCATAAATCCATGGGCCCTGATGGGATGCACCCGCGGGTGCTGAGGGAGCTGGCGGAAGTCATTGCTAGGCCACTCTCCATCATATTTACTAAGTCGTGGGCAACGGGAGAGGTGCCTGAGGACTGGAGGAAAGCGAATGTCACTCCAGTCTTCAAAAAGGGCAAGAAGGAGGACCTGGGTAACTATAGACCGGTCAGCCTCACCTCCATCCCCGGAAAGGTGATGGAACAACTTGTCCTTGGTGCTGTCTCTAGGCACATCAAGGATAGGGGGATCATTAGGGGCACTCAACATGGCTTCACCAAGGGGAAGTCATGCTCAACCAACTTGATAGCCTTTTATGAGGACATAACCCGGTGGATAGATGATGGTAAAGCTGTGGATGTGGTCTATCTTGATTTCAGTAAAGCGTTTGACACGGTCTCCCACAGCATCCTCGCAGCTAAACTGGGGAAGTGTGGTCTGGATGATCGGGTAGTGAGGTGGATTGTGAACTGGCTGAAGAAAAGAAGCCAGAGAGTGGTGGTCAATGGGACAGAGTCCAGCTGGAGGTCTGTGTCTAGCGGAGTCCCTCAGGGGTCGGTACTGGGACCAGTTCTATTCAATATATTCATTAATGACTTGGATGAGGGAATAGAGTGCACTGTCAGCAAGTTCGCTGATGACACAAAACTGGGAGGAGTGGCTGATGTGCCGGAAGGCTGCGCAGCCATTCAGAGAGACCTGGACAGGCTGGAGAGTTGGGCGGGGAGAAATTTAATGAAATATAACAAGGGCAAGTGTAGAGTCCTGCACCTGGGCAAGAACAACCCCATGTACCAGTACAAGTTGGGGACAGACCTGTTGGAGAGCAGCGTAGGGGAAAGGGACCTGGGGGTCCTAGTGGACAGCAGGATGACCATGAGCCAGCAGTGTGCCCTTGTGGCCAAGGAGGCCAATGGCATCCTGGGGTGTATTAGAAGGGGTGTGGTTAGCAGGTCAGGAGAGGTTCTCCTCCCCCTCTACTCTGCCCTGGTGAGGCCACATCTGGAATATAGTGTCCATTTCTGGGCCCCTCAGTTCAAGAAGGACAGGGAACTGCTAGAGAGAGTCCAGCGCAGAGCCACGAAGATGATTAAGGGAGTGGAACATCTCCCTTATGAGGAGAGGCTGAGGGAGCTGGGTCTCTTTAGTTTAGAGAAGAGGAGACTGAGGGGTGACCTCATTAATGTTTATAAATATGTAAAGGGCAAGTGTCAAGAGGATGGAGCCAGGCTCTTCTCAGTGACATCCCTTGACAGGACAAGGGGCAATGGGTGCAAGCTGGAACACAGGAGGTTCCACATAAATATGAGCAAAAACTTCTTTACGGTGAGGGTGACCGAACACCGGAACAGGCTGCCCAGAGAGGTTGTGGAGTCTCCTTCTCTGGAGACATTCAAAACCCGCCTGGACGCGTTCCTGTGTGATATGGTCTAGGTAATCCTGCTCCGGCAGGGGGATTGGACTAGATAATCTTTCGAGGTCCCTTCCAATCCCTTACATTCTGTGATTCTGTGATACACTGCAATGCCTTCCTTATCTGTTTTAGGCCACCACTCCAAGCAATTGTTTGGAACAATCAAATTGTAGTGTTGGGTTTTTTTTGTTTTTTTTTTTAATGAAAAGAGGCATTCACATCAAATTACACAAATGAGCAATTTAAGTTTCAGTTCAAAAAGAAGAGCTTAAGAGCTGAACTTGTTGAAGTACAGTTATTCACTACGTTGCCATATTCTTTCCACACTTCAGAGGTTGAAAGATTTTTCTTACAGATCATATCGCTTTTAATCTGCAGTATTTTCTGCCAGCTCCTATCTTATCTGTATCCATATAACTTTGAGGTATCTGCTAGAGTGGGTGAGATTAGCATTTACTGTTGGGTTTTATTTAGCATTCCCCCAAGGCATATGACTCACCCGCTCTGCCTTTAGAACAGCAGAAAATTTCAAAATGTTACTTGATGGAGGCAGGTTCTGATGCAAACTAATATTGGTACCTTAAGTTTGGGATCTTCAATAGTACTAAAGTCTCTAACAGTGTCATAGAAAAGAAATTTGCATAAACATGTACAATGGAATTTAGTACAATATATTTCCTTATTGTGCTGCAATAATACAGTATTTTTTAAAATGTAGTAGGAGTAATAGATTATAATTGCGGACATTATTTAAAATTTAGTTAAAGTTAAGGATCAAGAAAGGAGTATTCCTAATTTTGGGTTTAAAAGTACAGGTATATACATACCTCAGCTAAAAGAAGAAGAAAATCTTTTACGTAAGATTTTAAGGTGATTAAGATACTTTAAACCTTTCATGTGCGCATAGTTTCTGCAAAAAGTTTTTTCCCCTTTGTGTTAGAAAACACAGTTATGGCTTTTTCTGCACGGATAAGTGCAGTTACGGCTTTTCTCCCCAAAATTTATGATCATCCAGTTGCAAATATGTTGAGGTTCTATGTTTCTACCTTGTCCTCCAGCACATCTTCACTTTTTATCCGCTTACTTTTCTCTCCACAGTCAGTAACCATCCTTTTAGCTCGCTGTGACTAGTTGGAAAAGTCCTTGGAAAGCATTTGTTACTTTTCTTGAACTGGCCAGACAAAATCACTGTTGAGGTTTGCAGATTATTTATTTCCACTGTTTGAAGAATCTAAGATGACAACACAATACTGCTTTTGTCCTTCTGGAAACTGTTTGCAGTGATATGTTTGTTTATACTGCTTTGCCTAAAAAAACAAGAAGTCTGCTGCAAGTCAGCACTGCGGCAGGGCTGTGACATACAGCATTCAGCTGTCACTATGCAAGTGTAGTTTCCATTTCCTACAAGCTCTCGTGAACATGTTACCCAGTTTTTAAAAAAACAGACAAGTTCAAAACCGTATGCTTACATATCACTCTTTTTATTTTTTTTTAATCTAACCCAAAGGTTTTTAACAGACAGCCTTAACAGAGTGGAAAAAAGAAAGTCTGTAGTCTGCATTTTTTTTCCCTTCCTCACCCTCCTTTCTCTTTTTGACAAATATTAAAGTCACAAAAAATGTGGGCTTGGTCATCTCAAAACCAGTAGCATGTATAGCCCAAATTCACGACAGTAGTGACTAGACAAAAAAAAAATCTGGGCTAGATGCACAGAATTTTTGAGAAATCCTTTTCCTCTTGCCCAGCAGTATTGAGTGAGAAATCTCATGCCTATAAAATCTGAATTAAATTCTCTTCTGTGCTGCAAGGGTTGTAACCCCCATCTTCCCTAAATGTTTCATAACCACCATTGGTTCAAATCTCTGCTCTAACTGAGGCAGAGAGCGCTTTTGAAATTAGGCTGCTCACCGAAGATGAGAGCCCCAGTCACTGGGACACGCTGAAAAGTTTTCCCTGAAGTCCACCTATTACTGTGGTTTCATTTTGTGCAAAACATTTATACAACAAAAATATATGACCTAGGAAGGAAGAGAGATGAGATTGTTAGTTTCCAGACCTGCTTTAATAAATTCCTAACAATTTCTGCAGGTTCTTATTTCCATGCACAAAATAGTGCAATTAGAAATCAGACTTTCATGAACAAAGAATCCTTTCGTATGAATCTGTGGAATACTTCACTGAGTGGCAAAAGTTGAGAATCCCATCATACCAAAGTTCAATACATTAATAATGCTGAATACAAGTGGTTTTCTTCTGTATTTTCAAGATGACTTAGCAGCTTTCTGTAGTCATTCTTTCCCTTACTGCTCTAAGGGAAGCAGTGCATTTGGATAAAAATTGTATAAACTCAAAATTTATGTCTCAAGATTTTACAGTTCTGATGAATACATAAAGGTACTTGAATTAATTTGTTCACTGCTGTAGTAATTTTGTTATCTGATAGTCTGCATTCAGCATCATGTAAGCACCTCATTTTGGGGAATAGGCTGAAATTTAATATAATCATCTTAATATTCCTTAATATGGGAGATGCCACACTAGTTTCCTGATTAAATTATATTTATCATTCATATTTTTACACTTTACGTATGGTAAAGTCCTTGTTTAATCCTTCCCAAGAGAAGAAAAAAATAATCTACTTTACTGATTAACTTGCTGAGTGTTAAGATACCTGGGGATTTCACATTCAAAGCATTTAAGTTCCAAAGGATGCAGATGGATATTCAGTGAGATTTTTCAAAAGCTGTGAAGTAGTCAACCAACTACTTCAATCAACCAACCAAGTCAATCGACAAGACTGTTCTGGATTTCAGAATCCCAGTGTGATGTTTTTTCAAAGGCACTCTGAGTTTCACTGATTACTAAGGACTTCAAAAACCCTTGTAGGTGGTGAAATGTTTCATAAATTTTAACCAGCGTGATTTTGAATTCTTGATTTGTTTAGTTTCAGCATTGCTTAGTATTGTAATCATTTTTATGTATGTTGGGTTATATTTCAGAAATGCTTGAAAAAAAAGCTGGTCATAACTATGGTTCAGTAGAAAATAAGAAACTTATCTATTTTATTGATGATTTGAATACGCCTGGAGTGGATCGATATGGAACGGTTCAACCTCACACATTGATTCAGCAGCATATAGATTATGGACACTGGTGAGCACTTCTTACTTAACGTTACACTATAATTTTTATATTGTGGTCCATTATGAGTACTCTAAACCACACAGAAACAGAAAGCTTCAAAGAGAATTGCTTAAACAGAAAAGCATACTCTCCCTGGAGGTTATAAACGGTTTTAGAAAAGAGAAGCATAAAGTGAAGAGGCTGTAGAGAGCCTTGGAAGGAAAGTATCCTTCAGCTGCTCCTGATGGAGCTGCTGGGTGTTGACCCCATCGATTGACTTGATGACAACAAGGATGTATGAGAAACAGAAACTGGTTCACTAAATTGCAGCCTGCCAAATATTCAGCTTATACTACCACCTATCTTTTCATCACCCTGTAAAGACAGCAGACAAAATCCACAGAAACTTTATGGTACTGGTTCAAATGAATGATCTTACTGTGCCATGAGAAGAAAAACACAGAAGATGACCACTGAAGGATAATTAAGTTTATTGGGGCAATTAAGGTAATTCTGTTCTTACTTTCCAAAGAACAATTTAATTTTTTGGCAGTTAAAATATATTAATCTCCTTTTATCAGAGTCTGTGGAAGGAAAAAGTCTTCAGTTTAAAATCAGCTGATTAGTGTTTGATTTTGTTCTATTACAGGAAGATCTACATCTTTTGTAAATACTTAGTTGTAATTATAAATGCGTATTAGATTCTTGTTCATATATAAGCATGTCACATGACATGAAAAAACATGCAGTATACAAAGAAAATTGTGAATGATCTAGTGGGTAAAGGAGAAAAGTAATCATACATTTAAAAAAGTTAAATGCACATCTGTCTGTGTATTGTAGCCTTATAATTTTTGTTTCATCAAGGGTTCATTTTCACTGGCACGTATGCTGTGATCTGACTATAATTGTGCACAAGCTGAGGCAATAGCATCTGTACTGTTCTTGCCTTTTTTAATGCAGATTCAGTTGAATGGTATAAGTTTTTCACTAGGTCATACTTCATGAGATGAAGTAATGATACCAGGTGTCAGCTGAATATCTTGTTAAGGAATGAGACATAACAAGAAAAAAGGAAGTGACTGCTCAAATCTGAAGCATCTCTAGCTTGGAGAAATCAGTCAGGTCTAATTCAGTGACCTGCAAAGCTAACATTAGGAAAAAAGTTGATCATGCCATTCAGTAATTTTGAACGTAACCATCTGAGAATTCTAAAATAAAATTTGTTGCAAACACTTGGAAAGAAAGGGAATGCATTATACTATGTCATTTTGGGAGGATTTGTTGATTTAAGCAGGGTTAAGCAGCTACCATCTTTAAAAAACACAGTGAAGAAAAACTCCTAAGTAATGCAAGCACTTCTGGCTTATATCAAAGCTAATATCTCAATGTACCTCTCTTTATCATCATCATAATGTTTTGTGAGAATGTAATATCTTCATTTCAACAAAAATGCTGAACAAAGCGTTACGTGATTGGAAATTGTGGAATTCTTCTTAATTTTAAAATGTCCATCCTAATTTGATATTTCCGTGGTCATTGGTATTCCAGATTTCCCATAGGGCAGAAATGTTGATTCTTCCACTGAGGTTAAGCTTGGAAAATGTACAGTATTTTGTCACTACTGTTAAGCTACATTTTCTTTCTCAGGTATGATAGTCAGAAGCTAACTATTAAAGAAATTCATAATTGTCAGTATATTGCCTGTATGAATCCAACTGCTGGCAGCTTCACTATCAACCCTAAGCTCCAGGTATGGTTTGAAGTATCGTACTATAGCAATCCTGTATATAATACATGAGATAATACTCTTTAGCTTTTCACTGTAATAGGTAGGAGACAAAAGGGGATAGGAGAAAACATAGTGTCTGAAATTTAGTACAGGTTCAAAATCCTGCTGTTGCTATAGCTAAACAAAAAGAGACAAACCATATTTATTATGATATTGAGATTCCCCTGAATTGCAGTCTCATGGGGTCCTTCACCTGGCCGATGTGCCCTTGGGGCTCAATAGCCAGACATGCAACTGCTGTGGAACTGCATCAAGGATAAGGCTAGAAATGAAGTATTTTTCTGAGACACACAAGTAACTGTATTTTCACCAGGCTGCATTGTTATTTAGCACTTCATTGACTCTTAGCTGCTGTCTGATGCTGAAGAATCTTTGTCTCTTTTTCCCTTTTGCTTTTCAGAGACACTTTGCAGTATTTGCTTTGAACTTCCCTTCTTCAGATTCCCTGATTAGCAAGATAGTTTGCTTCCACTTCCAGCAACGTGCTTTTACTCCATCAGTAATCAAGAATATTCCAGTGATAGTACAAGCAGCCATACGGCTTCACCAGGCAGTGGTTCAAAACTTCCCACCAACTTCTATTAAGTTCCACTATATCTTTAACATGAGAGACATCTCCAATGTCTTCCAGGTCTATATCATGGATTAATTTTCTACCTAACAGCACTCTATTATTGCTGTGCTTTATTATTTAATGATGTAAATTGGCCAGTGGACCAATGAAGAACAGAAGGCCTTTGTACAAAGTAGAAGATGGTCTCTGCCCTGAGGTGACTATGGTCAGGTAAATGAAAATGGTAGAAAGCTAAGAAAGAAAAGATTTGTAGTGGAAGTAGAGTAATGGTTTGCAAGTTTGCTATGCTTACTTTTTATTTTGAGAAGAGAAGGTCAACATTTGTTCAGAGGGAAGAACAACTTTCTGGAGACTAGGCAGAATGAAACAGAGATTGAAGAAGCTCTGAAGCAGGGGCTGAAACTAGTAGCCAAACATCAGAGCAGGGATTAAAGAGAAAAATGAGGAAAGGATATAATATGGTCAGCAAATCCTGATCTCTCTTCTAAAATAAGGCAAGTCTGGTCCTGGTTTGGTTTTACCTGCTTTCCGGTTCTTTGGAGCACAGCTCTGTTATCTTCCAGAATATTTTTCTTGCCTGCCCATCCCATGGATCATCATGACCTGTTAGCAAGTAGGCACGGATTTGTCAGGTCTCCTATTAATACTGCCCTGTATAACACATACGCAGTTTGATGGGGATGCACCAGCCCATCATGCACATTTGCACCCATCCTGGCATGGAATTTGTTAAGGAAGGAAGTCTGAGGTGACAGTTGAGAATGTGCTAATTTGGTCATGGTAAACTCTGTCCTGTTTTCTTGAGTGGTATTGCAAAACGGGGCTAGTGAACATGTAAGATCCTGGCAATGCTGATACTTCCAGTGTGCCGGTCAGTGGAGAGCAGACATTTGTTTTAATTGTATTTTGCATGCTCAGTTGGCTGGAGAACTTGCTAATTTAGAGACATTCTGGTTCATGTTAAATATATAGTTTCAAGCACTATGTGTATTGGGTATCTACTCAGTATGATGAATGCCTTTTAAGGGAGACTAACTCATATTCTGCAGGGTGGCCTATTTTAGTGCCAGATGACAGCATATAAAAAAACCTAAAATACTTTGTATTATCTTTAGGGCATTCTCTTTGCTACACCCAAGTGTTTACAACAACCAAATGATCTTCAACATCTTTGGCTTCATGAATCAGCATGTGTCTATGGGGATGAAACTGGTGGAAAATAAAGACAGCAATTTCTTTCATAAAATGATGATGGACACTATGCACAAGTATTTTGAGGTACGTTGGTAGCTTCAAAGTATTTTGCCTAATGCCAGCAAGGCATTAAACTGGGTAGTGAAAGATCTTATTTACTGAAACCGTAAGTAGCAGTAGCGCACTATCTTTTCATCCTCAGCCCCCAACACAAGTATCTTACTGAGGAAAAGCAGATGCCAGAGTAAGTGAAAAGGGGAAACCAAGGAAGCTTCACCCTCGGGAAGATTCAGAGGTGGTTATTCTTACCTTGACTGTAATGTTTGACTAGCAGAGAATTGTCAAGTATCTCTGTTGCAGTGTTTTTAGTAACTTAAAGCAAACACTTGAGACTTCCCTGGAATGGGGAGGTGGCAACCTGTCTGTGAACATGACTCTTCATGTCCTTCACTGGATATGTGGAAACAAGTTGCGATCTTCATTTTCTGTTTCCTGATTCTGTGCTTCAAACCACAAGAATAATGTACTTTTCTTTTCTTTACTAATTGTTCCTTTTGTATTAGTTTTCTTTCCATGAATAGCTTATCTTGAGTATTAAGTGTGTGTACATAAGTGTATGTGGGGGTTTTCACAGTCCAAACACTGCACATATAAGCCAGGAAACAAATATGTTCCTTTGCCTTGATGTTCTCAGTTAAGTTTTGTTATGTATGCCTATTGTTTCCTTAACTTGTCATACATAATGAAATATAGTACCTCTCAGTATTGTTCGTTGTAACAGACATGACACAAGGAAGACAAAATAGTGTCACATATTGTATAGTGGCATATGTAGTTTCTTCTGGAATTAATCTGTGTGGTGCCAATACCAGGGATGAATTAACTAGTGAGGACCACAATACCGTTTTTAATTGCCCTTCAAAAACTCTTCACTTGAAAGAGTGCTCATTTTGTAGCAGACAAAGCAGCAGAAAGATGAACTAAAATGAACATATTAAATGCATGTATACTTGATTTTTAAAAAAGAAAATAGTTTTCCTAACAGTTGGAGAGGAGGGGGAAGAAAAAG
This sequence comes from Nyctibius grandis, assembly GCF_013368605.1. Lineage (NCBI taxonomy): Eukaryota > Metazoa > Chordata > Aves > Nyctibiiformes > Nyctibiidae > Nyctibius > Nyctibius grandis. The sequence continues at coordinate 23,115,364 of NC_090664.1, read as the reverse complement.
AAAAAGGGAGTAGTGAGTATTTGAATTTATTTGACAAAAAATGGGAACTGGAAAACATCATGACACTGAAATGGAAAATTTAAAATATTTGTGTGTATTTGAACCTACATTGAACAGTGTCTTCCTGTCACAAAGAAATTATTGTTTCTTAGTTTTAAATAGCTTAGACATTAACAATTAAAGATATAGACAGCTTTACTAGTAGTTGTTTGGAGTCTGGCTGTTTGGAGGTACTGTGCAAATGCTTTGAGCCCATACTGGCACCTACTTTTAGTCTTTCAGCGTACTCACAGTGCATCGGTACATCAATCACTACACTAATGGACTGTTTTTTCATGAAAACATTTTTCATGTGCTGTGTTTGGGGCATTTTTTTTTAACTATTATTTTTCTCTCTCACTATGTGGTAGAATGTGGAAGACCAAGTGTCTCTGCTCATCTATTGCCATTTTGCATTTTGGCCAGGGAATGGGTGGGAACCACTGAGGAATATACTTGAGGAGTTCCTAGAAAGCTGCAATGAAATGCATGCTTCTATGAACCTCATCTTATTTGAGGGTGCCATGCAGCATGTCTAAGTGGAATATCTATAAAGGGAGCAAGTAATTCATAATGATGCTACCAATGTTTGCATGAAGTTGTTGCTTTTTACTGTTCAGAGGTGGTTGCAGTGCAGGCTCATAACACTCTTAATGGAAGGCTTATGCAAAGGCATCACGCAGCAATAGTCCTGCTAAATATACTTTATTGGTGCCATTATGAAAGCATAGATTGTGGCTCAGTGTTAAATTAACCTCCGTTTTGTTTGTTTAAACAGAGATTCATCCTTTTTTTTGCGCTGCACAGAAATTAACACCACTTATTCTCTGAGGCTGGAAAGGTAATCTATAATGCTGTAGATAGTCTGCCTTATCTTTTAATTAGTTAATGATATAGCAGGCCTTAATAAGACAAGTAATATTTATCTCTTTTTCCAAGAAAGGGAAAATGCTTTTAAAATTAGATCATTCAAAGCAAGGACAGGTAATACCTTAAGCATATACTAAATGATGTTAATAGATGGCAGACTTGAACTTGCTTTGCTGCCTAGCCTTGTGCGTTTTTAAATATAAACCAGCCCAGCCTTCTAAGTGTCATCATAGATTTTTTTAAATTTTATTTTATTTATCCATAGATTTTTTCCCATATGTATTTTTACCTTATCTCAGTTTAATGTAATTTGTTTTTCTCATGTCGAGCAATATCTTAGGATCTGTCATGGCCCAAAATCTGTTTCTGAAATCTGATTAATTACATTTGCTTTGTTTCCCTGCATGGAAGAAAACCAGCCAGTTTTCAGAAGATGAGGTGAAGATTTTGCTGAATAAGTGAGGCACAGACTTCATTGTTGCTCCTTGTCATTATTTATAATCTTTCTTCAACATATAAATTTTTTTGGTCATGTATAATATCAGTGATTTCCAAAAAGAGACAGAGTCCTATGCTGGCAGAGCTTAGTTTTGTTAAAGCAGTTTCTATTACTTGCAGTGTGAAATCATTTAACACAGAACCTTTTTTTCTTATTGAGTTGGACTAGTATTTCAGTGTCATCGTTTTTCACTTTGCACATATTCAGGCAGGAGCGATATAAGAGACAGCACTCTTGACAAAGCAGTCTATTGTAGAAGTTTCTCTCCAAGAGGATTAAAAAAGAGCTTAAATTACAAAGATAATCATATGGATCTTTCATAGGAACTGTAGATTTTGTTATGCTGATTTAGAGTTTGATGTGATAATCATCAGAATTGCAGACAGAAGCCTTCTCAGGTATCGCTAGTTTTGCTTGAAAATGTTGGTAAACCATTATCTTCTCTCTGAAGTCTAGTGACTGAGAGTAGTATCCCATTTTGGCAAACAAAGTGGCAGGGTGTCTTAGCCTTACAATTTGGCAGTCTCAGAAAAGTATATGTGAAATTAAATCCTGTAAATTTTTTCTGCACCTTTTATGGGTTTTTTTATGGATCCATTGTGAAATGATGAATAAGGCTGACAAAGCTCTACAGTGATGTCAAAGAGAACTGGCTTCCAGTAATGTTTTGGTTGAACAGGTTTCTGCCTCTTTATTAGATGCAACCAGATTAGACACATTATCCCTTTGTTTAGGAAGATTCTCATCGATATTTTTTCAGGGATAATTTTTTCAGTGGCATGACACATAAAGAGAATGAGGGAGTTGCTTTTTTGTTTTTTTTTCTTTGATACGTAGAAGAAAAATGAAGCAAAAGGTCCGACATGCTGTCTCTAAGCTCTGGTCTCCTGATACTAGGCTGTAATCCCTTAGAATCTGCATCTGATTTTAAAAAATGAAATTTTGAAAATAATTTTTAGATGCTTATATAAATGATTAAAATATCAATTGCAAGAGATTTCTTTTAATGTCTCAAACATAATTTTTTGGGGAAAAATTACCTCAATACTCAACATTTGAAAATTCTAGCAACTAAGTCTTCTCTAATTTTGGGCCAGATTCTCATCTGGCTTCATTCATCCTGTAGTATTCCATGATCAGCAAATAAAAGCATGCCTTAAGTAGTCTGGGCTAGATATGCCAAGAGTAAATTAAAGTTTTATGCATATTTTTCATGAAGTGATTAATCCTTCAGCCTTTGAGATGCTCCTAAGGCCCAGTCAACCTCCCTTCAAGTTAACTAGGTCTTTATTCTGAGTCCAGTCAGGGTCCATCAGGATCTTGGAATGATGCTTTGGAGCAGCTCAATGTAAAGAATGAGCAACCAAACAGCTCTGGTCATTGTAGAGGTCAATATTTGACAAAGGAAAACAGCTTTTCCTTCTGCTTGCTCAAATATTGGAAAGAAACTACATGCTGATGTAAAGATAACATACCTTTAGGTGTCAGGAGCACATTACCACAAAAACAGACAAAAGAAAGAAGGGCGGGGTGTGGGGGGGGGAAGTAAGCTTGGTGCAATAAAAAGAAATTGAGAAACTTGGCTAACAAAGTTGTTGAAGTCTATGTTACGTTATTGTTTTTTTGTCATCAGGTGCCAGATCAGTTGTATCATAGAAGCCCTTAGGGGTTATGCACTTCTGACTGGAGTAGGTGGTAGAGGTAAACAAAGCTTGTTGAGGCTGGCAGCATACATCTGCTCCCTGGAGGTTTTCCAAATCACACTGAAGAAAGACTATGGGATCCAGGACCTGAGGGTAAATGGATAGATATTACTTGAGTCTGTTGAGTTCACTACTTCAAGAATGCGTTGTTTTGTTGTTACATGGGCTTGATAAAATCACAGACGAAGCAGTGTAGTTTACAGTAACAACCCCTGTGGCTCCTGTGGTTTCCAGCTGTACCTTTCATTTTCTTTATCTCTGAAAAATGGGTGGTCAGAAGGTATTTTAGTGTCTGTTTATGTGCTTCACAGAATTTTGGTACTTTTTCCACTTTTTCCAAGGCAGCTACTTGACACACTACAAAGATGTGGTTGGAGTTCTGGTACTTAAAGTTAGCTGTTTTTTACAAATTTTTGCATGTGTCAGTGCACCAGTGTATTACTCACTTTTTTTTTTTTTTTTTTACATGAGAAAGCTCTCCTAAATAAATTCACTAAAAAAACAAACAAACAAAAAGTCTTGCAGAAATAACAGAGTTTAAAATGGATCTGACTCTTCAGTGCAATTCCCAGACGTTATTGGTATGGTTATGGCTGTTCTTGATGGGGACTTTCATGGCTGCAATATCTCTTTTTTTAGTACATTCATGGGGGGATTTCCTTGATTAGTAATCTGTTTTGATCTTTACCACTAGGTCATGTCAAAACCTCAGTGTTTGATATGGAAAACAAAGGCCAACTGCTTTTCCCTTTGTAATGCAGCAAGTTAGTGATATGTAAATAAACTGAAAAAAAGTAAGGAGAAGTCAGCAATATATTGCCATCCAGTAACATGCATTTCACACTTTTTCTGTATCAATGTTTTAACAGAATATGAGTGATTGCCTTCTTTTCGTACAGGTAGATCTTGCCAGTTTGTACATGAAGACTGATGCCAAGAACATGCCCACAGTGTTTTTGCTGACAGATGCCCAGGTTCCAGATGAACACTTTCTTTTGCTGATTAATGACTTGTTGGCATCAGGTGATTAGACAAACACATTCCTTGAAAGATCTTTTCCAATGACAAATGATCTATGGTTTCATTGAACTTTAAAGAGATTATTTCTATTTCAGGTATTTGTAAGGAGAGCTTTTAGAGAGTCCAAGTCAACCCATCCAACTTGAGCATTGGGTCTAACTTGCTTAGGAAAGCATTGCCCACTGAGGAGATCATAGAATCATAGAAATTGTTTTGGTTGGAAAGGACCTTTAAGATTATCGAGTCCAGCCATTAACCTAACCAAACATATTTTGGTTGTTTTATAACCCCACATATGTTGGCATACTTCTCTTGAAAGACATACTCTCCAACGTGACACTGAATTCACCTCTCTCGCGTTACTTCTGTAATAGCCTTCTTTATGTGGAGGCTTGGTGTACACCAAGTTTTACTCCTAGGCCTGACTACTGACTTCCTGCCTGTTCATAGGAAAGTCACATAGCTGCTCTGTGTCTTAGTTTCATGGTCTTGTTTTGAGTATAACGATGCACTTCAGAGAGAAGTGAGATGCTGATGAGGAGTTAGTAGTGCAGTTAGTGCAATTGTAAATATGTTCCCTAATTACACATACAGTAATTCTGTATGTGTAGTCAACTCAAACATTTGCACAAATGACTGAAATTTCACAGTAAATGTTTTCTTTCTACTTTTCCTATGTCATTTAAAACTGGGAAAATAAAAATATCCATGTAGCTGTTTTCAAGTCAAAAACTGTTTAACAATACGTGTTAATAGGATACCATAATTGCAACAAGTATCTCTCTTAGAACTCCATTTTAGAGGTAATGTTGTTGAGGTTGACTGTAGTTCTCTCCTGAAAGCTGGAAAGCAGAAGCTGGGAACACTGGGTTTAGAGTGGAATCTTTAGGAACTTTTGGTTTATGCAGGCTTCAATTTTATACATCCCTTGAAACATGAATGTAGCTAATAAGAAAATTAAAAGTCTGAAAACCATTAACCCTTTAGAAAGAGAGTGTTTTGAAAGGAATATATGCCCCATACTTTGTGTATTAGACTGATCTGTTTGATTGGGGATAAGAGCCTTCCCATAGTGGATTATTCCACAGCAGTCTTTTGCATGGGCTCTTTTCTGCTTCTTCTGAAGTGTTTAACCACCACTGATCTAAAGACTGTTCATGAGATTTTTTTTTCAAGTTCTTACACTTTATAACATACCACTTTCTCTTTTTTTTTCCTTCATCATCTCTCTTTTTCCTATCCTGCTTTAGTTTTGCTGATATTCACTCCTGCCTTTAATTTGTTGCCACCACTTCTGTCCCTCCACAGATTTCTTCTGTAACTTAAAGGCCAGTGGAGACTTGTTAGGGGATCTTGTGTGGTATATTCTGTATTGTTTTCACTTTTCCAGACTTTAGTGACACAGTCAATAGTGGTGCTTACCTTCTATGTATATATTTCTAGTCAGAGCTATTTGTCTCTGTTTCATGACGATTGCATTTGTGTATATTTTTTTAAGAAAGGACAGGAAAAAAATATATCTAATATCTTTCTTCATTTTCTTCTTTCCCATTTCTTTCCCTTTGTGATTTCCTTATTCCCCCAACAATTTCTTCTTTTTCTTTTCTTTTTTTTTTTAATGGCTTTTTCAAAGCCAGCTTTCAAATGCCTTTTACCTTGCAACCATTTCACCAGTCCCCCACTGTGCAAATTAGTTCTTCTAGAGGCAAGAACAGGAGATATCTATTAGTGTTGCAGGGAAGAAAAGTAGAGACATTATAGTCCTGAAGGAGACATAAATTTCATGAGTTAACACACTGGCAGATATTTGTATGGACTTCTAGTTAGCGCTGGGTGACCTATCACCTCCTCCTTTCCCTAGATTTGAAGAATAAAAGACTAATAAAACGTGAAAGAGAACAAAAGGGAGAATTTAGACAGTTTAAGAATGTTGAGTGATATAGTGAAGTGATATAGTCTCATTTTTCAATTTCATTTTAAAAACCCTATCACCCTACATTAAGCCACATTTCCTCTGTGCTCATCTGTCATCTTATACCCTACAGTTCTGTTTACAATGAGGGATCTGTAGTTCAGGAACCCAAACTATACAGTGCAATTCTTTGAACCACCATAGCTCTTTGGTTTTGTGTTGGTTTTGTTTTGATTGTCTTCAGACTGGAACTTGCAATCCATTCTGCTGTTAACGTACTGAGAACATGCCATGTATGTAGCTGCAAATTTATGTCAGTGTAAGTTGGAAGTATGTCAGTTAAAGACAGTGGATTGCACCATTATAAAATATGGGCCCACAATTGAAGTGTGTGTGAGGACGTATATGCACCTGAGGATTTCAAAAGCTTTTGTGATGAATGATGAAATAAATTAAAAAGGAAGAATGCTGCTTAAGTGAACAAAGCTGATGGCCAAACATTGTGAATGGTAATGTACTGACAGTGCCTAAGGCATGGGATTGCATAGGCTGAGAAGTTTCTAAGGCTCACAGTGACTTACTGGAGCTCCAGAAGTTTTTCAGTATCCCACGTGTCTGTGCTGTAATCACTCTTAAATACTCTGCACATTACTGAAAATTTTTATAGAAGTAAAGGCTAGAAGAAGCAACTATTTCTCAAAAGCATGGGTACGGGGCATGGCTAGTCAGTCCTGCTGTCTCTTGAGCTCCATCTGATTTTATTTTATTCTTTTGGTCATGGCAACCTTTCAACATTTTCCTAAAAATGGGAATACTGTGCCTAAATGTCTTGCAACCCACGTCCTACACAAACATACTCTTAAATGTACTCTTTCCAGCAAACATACTCTTTGCAGCATTTCATCTTTGCATGTTTTCCAAGTTCTATATTTCCTACTAGCTCATCTCAGTTTCTTCCATGCTTTTAAACATTACTGTATATTCTAAAGCCATATGGGTTATATAGCTTTTCTTCTGAACTGAATCTCTGTTACATAGACCCTAAGCCCTCCTTTGAGGGCATAAATGCACGTGCCTATCAGCCTGACTGCTTTAATCCCAGCCAGAGAGAACTATGTTTTTAGGGTTTCTGGTTCTATGTTAAACTAATACTAACCCCAGATGTGATTATTTTCATCCGATTCAATGGGAAATAAGGGTTCAATTGATCATGCTGTCTATCACTTGATCTATCTCACCTCCCAACTAATTTCTGAACTCGCCAACCAGTTGCCACCAAGGAGGCAGGTGGATCAGGGACAGACAGACCCCGGTACTGCTCTCCCACTGAATGAAGGCTCAGTTATGTTATTAGACAGCCAAGAAGCTATTGAGGATTTCTAAGTTTTGTGGCACATAAAACAGCTGCTTCTGCAGGTGGCAGGCTCTTGTAGAGTTCCTGTTTCTCTATGAAAAGCTCCAGGCTTTTCCCATTTGGATGCCAGCCATCTCATCTTGAGTACTCAGAGAGCTGATTTTTAAGGATACATCTATATTAGTAAATTTATGAGGTGTATTTTGTGGTCCTGAGGACAAGTGGCATGACATGGCTGGCATCCATGTGGCTTAGCTCTTCCTTTGCTCTGCTCAGAAAATGATGGCAGCGGCATAGAGCTGGTTAGGAAAGATTGCTGGTCTGTACAAATCCTTACTTCTGCTGCAGCACTGCTTAGTTTCACATGGGAAAACCATGCAAATGAGTGTGCTAACACTTAAATAGGATGGGCCCTGTCAGACCAGTGGTCAAGCATGTGCCAAGGCACTCTTTAGTTCATTAGTATTAAGATACACTGTTGTCTGTCTTGGTCTGTTTGAAGCACTCAGTGAATCTAGAGAGCTTGGATATCTGAGATAAGCACAAGGAGGTTGAGCCAAAAAAATGTAGTGTAAAAGACACATCTGTGGTGAGAGTGACATGTGAGTGTGAGGCTCGAATGGGACATTTGAGAAAAGAGGATTTTTATGTTCTTAGGAGTGGTGAATGCTACATGGAAGTTGATTTCATATGATACCTGTTCTTTTGTCCACACTGATTGTCTTCATTACTCAGTTGTGCAAATTTAAATCTTAAAAATGTCACATGAAAGACTCTTGCATAGTCCCCCTCAATCCACATTTCCTTCAAAGAAAGGGATGAGTCTGTCTTGGAGAACTTCCTAAGTTTTTCTGTTACTACACGAAATACCCTCACTGTAACATTTATATCCTGGTTGTCTTGCAAGAAATGAAGCATTTCTTGCATGGAGCATTTCCTATTCCTTTTTTTTTTCCTCTGTCAAATTAGACTGTCATTTATGGCCTGGGCAGAAGATAACTGTTTTCAAAATATGACCTCCTTGCTTAAGCAAAGATTGCTCAAAACATAGTTAGTAATAATTACTCATTTTTCCTCACAGCTTTCTTGTTATCAGATCACATGACATCTTCATTATTCTGTGTGCAAAGCAAGCAGTGCACAAGGTCCTTTATAATATTGGGAATTCACTGGCAGGAATGCAAATGAACCCTGAAAACATGCCGCATCAAATCCTTGCCTGATGTGATTTTACCAAACTTCGCTAAAGCTAAAGGAGATAGAAAGGTTATGCCATGGTGAGGATCTGATTGCCTGCTTTTTATGACTACTTTTTCAAGTATATGATGTATCCTATTTTTTGTTGTCCACAAAAAATAATTTACATAGTTATCTAATTAGGGTGTTACATTATAGCTAGGGCTGAGCTGTAATTTTCTGCCTAACAATACAATATAGTAAAAACCACTCAGTTGTAACTTCGTGTTTCAGAGAAGAGTAATGGAAATTTTAAATAGTGTGTTCGAATTTGAGTTCTAGAACTAGCTATTACAAGAAGTAATTTATTAAAGGATTGAGAGATTGTTCTTCTAAACTTCATCCTGACATGATAATTTACAAAGTTTGTGTGTAGGTAACTAATTTTACCTATTGCTACTTTCAAATTGGATTTAATTGTTCCTCTTCGTTTTCTGCAAGGTTTCTAGAACTCAGATCTGCTGCTGTTCTCATTATTAGCTTTGGCAGATCCTCTCCTCTAGTCCCTCTCTTCTTAGCCTTCATAGCAGTTGTTTTCAAGTGTTACCTTTTGCTTTGTAATCTGCACTAGTGAAATAACAGCTAGATATTTTAATACGTCTGCATTGCAAACAAAAGTTTGGTGTATCTGTATTTCATGTATACTAAGTTCACCTGCCTTTAAACTAGCTGTTTTCAGGGATGTTACAACAGTTGAGTCCAGGATACTTGCTCAGGTATATTTCCTTTTTCTTGGTGGGGCTTTTCAGCTGAATAATCCTGGTAAGACTAGTGTGTGCCTGGTACTTCTTGCGAAGACGTTCACCAGGACGCACTTACCATGTTTAGCAACTTGTGCTAGATGCGCTGTTGCTTCATCCATTTCCCTCCTGTCTGTCCTCACTCATCACTGTTCAACTCCTGTTCAGTACTGTTGAGAGGCTTTTGTGTCCTGTGGTTATCCGCATGAGCTCCAGTAGTACTGTGCTGGATAGACATGAGATTAGATTAAAGGTTAGAAGATACTACAATAATGTACTCTCTAAAACTTTCGGAAATTTTTTTGGAGGGGTGGCCAGGGTCAAGGAGAGAACAGATAAGTACAGGTATGACTTAATAAATCCAGAATTTAGATTCTAGGATAAAGTTTAAAAGTAAACAATTCTGAAAGGTCAGTATTATTTTCTCAGGGATCTACAGTTCATATAAACTAATGCAGTTCCCTATAGATAGAAGTAGTTCCTTTAGATCACTCCTAAAAAATGACATTGGATAGAAGAAAGCACTTTCTCCCCTAAAGTTCAATGTAAGATAGATATAAATAGGGCATAAATAGTAATCATTCCATACAAACAATTGTTTAATATTTAGGTTTAATATTACTTAGGGTACAAGATTAAGGAAAACACTAGGGGGGGGACTAGAATAACTACAGCAATTCAAACCTCTGTTTTAATGCGAAATAGTAGTCTACATCCCATTCCAAGAGACGCAGAAAAATGCACTATGAGATCTTGTAGCTCTGGGAAACTGGTAAGCATGTTGGAAATGGAATAGGTACTAGTGAATACCCTCCATTTAGGAATATAAAGTAGTAAATGGATTAAAAAATGGTGGAACATGCAGTTAATTCACAGTGCAGTCTAAAGCATGGGCTTGGGGCCTCTAATTTCTTGAATATTTATGGTTCACTCACCAGTAAAGAATTCAGTGAATTTTTCCTCTATTTTATGCCCCATTTAGTATTTTAGTGTGCATCATTTCTCTTCCTGTCTGTCACAACATGGGGAGACTATCATTGCTTCTGTTTGCCTTCCTTGCTTCTTCCTCTTGCCCTTTTTCAGGTTTGTTTTTTTTTTCTTTTAAGACTGTTTCTCACTTCTGCCTTTCACCTCTGTTTCCACCACGGCTCCCAACAGAAGGGACCGCTTGTGCTCTTCTTGCTGTTAGGTTTGGCCGTATCACACCCTTCTGAAAATGGTATCGTTGATATGAAGCCTTCAATAAACTCAAATCCCACGTGGTTTGTGCAGCCATAAGAAAGAAGTTTTTTGTGAGATGCATACTGACCAGTGCTTGTGACCAGAGGCCAATTCTTAATTGATTTTGCTAAAGAGAATAGGAATAAAAAAGGATATACCCTGTGGTTCAGCATCAGATCCAAGCTTTGCAAAATGCCTAAATGACCCAGGAAACAGTTTGTCTTTGAGAGGATTTTCTGAATAATGGTAAAAGATTTCCTTGTTTTGACTTAGTCCTATAGAAACTTATTCATCTTTGGTCGTAACTAAAGGTTAATTGCAGAAATTGTTGTCTTGTATTTTCCAGTGCAGAGATGTATTTTTAGAAACTATGAGATAATGGCAAGTCTCTTCCATTTTCCATGTGTTCTTTCCAGATACCATAGAAGCTTTGTCCACAGTTACTGTCTGCTCATCACTTTCTCTCTTCTGTCTGACTGCTTTAAAACCCAGTGAAGTATTGTCCCAAGTCAACCTCCTCCTTTCTTCACTCCTTTTTTCCTTCTTTTCTTTCAACTTTCTGACATCATTTTCCTTTTTCATCCAGTTTTCTCTTAATAGGTAATGTCAATTCCCTATTACTCCAGAGGCAGATAAACCTGTCACTTCCCTAGCATGCCCAATCGGGCTCTGTCCTGGCTCTTGTGGCTGTTGGGGAAGTGATAATCTGTTCTGATACCCTTTGGATATTTTCTGTTGGAATTAATAATATTGATGCCATATGGTTTGAAAAGCCCTGTACATACCTTTCCGCTTTTGTAAAGAATAGTCCTTAAAACTTCACACACAAACCAAGATCCAGATCTCCTTTTCTTCACATTCTTTTAACAGGATTGCAGTGCGTATTAAAGTGGCAGGAAGTGGCTTGAGTAGATTTAGCAACTCAAGAACTGGGTTTGTGTCACCGTGACCAGCTGAACACGTGCCTTCTGGCTGCCTGCGTGCCAGCCAGTCCCTGTGGATGCATTATTATTTATAGCTATCGAACCGAGTTACTGATACCAACGTGGAGAGAGGGGAAGGAAGCTGCAAGTATGCTGTGTTTGTACAGTGGAAAGGGAGTAAAATCTATTTGCCCAAGGTAGCTGATGAAGTTTATTAACTGCCAAATTTGGTTTGGAGCCTCAGCTGTGCGCTGGCCAGCACTGGGCCATGGTTCATTGCATGCCTTTCTTTGATCGCCTCAACTTGCCATGTGATTCTTTTCTCTCTTTTCCCTCCCTCCCCTCCGCAGATCATTCTGTGTTTCTCTCCCACCAGTGCCACACTGCAAGTGTGAGCTTGGAAGTTCCCAGCCATAGTTAACTGCACTGCTATTGACTGGTTTCATGAGTGGCCATGGGAGGCCCTGCGCTCCGTCAGCAGGAGGTTCATTGAGGAAGCCGAGGGGGTCGAGGTACAGAGTTTCAAGTTCGTCAGTCTTCTAAGAAAGCCACAGAGATCATTGAAAGATTGATAACTGAATAAGCTGAAAAAAACAATGCTCTTTTTACTCCTTTGCATACTTATTGCCTTTGGTGTTGTTCAAGCTCACCCGTGCTAAAAGCTGAATTTTTATGGCGTGTCACTGCCCAGTTCCTTCAGCAGAGTTGAGAGAGCTGTCTAGCACAGGCAGCGAAGTGAGGGGAGAAGAGAGGCATGTAATTCATAGCACTGTCTTTTCAGAATCCTTCAATTCTAGGCTTTTTAGGATCTTACAGGTACAGAATTTATTTAACCCTATTCAATACGGTTAAATATATTCACTAGTGCTGTAGTAAGTGAGGCTGAAATATTGCAGTACGCAGTTCAGGCTAACTGAAGAAGAGTTTTTCCTCTGTTCAGCAACTAGGCAGGTGAAAATTTCCCCTGTACCACATGGCAAATGCATTTAGAATTTTAATATCTGGGCAATTATTAACTTTTTGTCCCTGATTGATCTTGAGTGTGGCTTGTTTGTTTTCAGGAAAAAAAAATTATGTGTTAGAGAGTTTCCTTTCAGGGAAAAGGAATATTCTCATATTCTTCAGAGAGTTTTAACAAGCTGCCTCTATTGTCTCACCCAGCATGTGACAACACTGTCATGCCGGCACTGAGACTGCTCAGGTATTTTCTGGTGGAGTAAATCGCATAGATCTAGAAAAGATTTACTTTCTTTCAGTGATTGGGGTTGCAGTAGTTTCATTCTGGAGTGCTATTATATTTTGGACCATTTGTTTGTATAGGGCATTTGTAATCATGACAGGCTGAGGATTTCAGAAATGCCTGAGGAAGAGCCTCTGGTTTCAGGCAAGGGTAGCACCAGGCCCTGGGCAAATCTCTGCGTAAGAGCCTGATGCGTTTACAGCATTTGTCCTCCATTCAAACCCGTACAAAACACGTGGAGTCGTCAGGAAATGAAGCCGAGGAAGCTGGGGGAGTCTGCAGGGATGCCCGGGGCTGCTTCAGGCGGGCCCTTCCCCTCCCCGGGGCTCGTGCAAGGCGGAGGGGCCGCGGGCACCTGCCGTCGGCGGGGAGGCCGGGGCGGCCCGGCTCGGCGGGGTCTCCCTCTCTGCTGGCTCCTACCCGCGCTCCAGCGGCATGCGGATGCCTCCTATAGGACTGCGGGAGAGATGTTTGCAAATCCTTGTTTAGATTTTCCGTCAGCATCTTCTGCTTTTTTTAACATCTCATAAGAGATTTAGAGTGATATTATGACAGTTATTTGCTGTCTGGTGGGCTGTGGGGGTGTGATATCCACTCGCATTAATTTTTAATGCGATACCAACTTATAGATTCCCATTTATTTGAAAGAAACTGCTAGGATTATGTGGAGAAAAGAGAACAGAATTTGTTTTGACTTTTTTTTTTCCAGATCCTTAACTAATTATATTTTGCTTCTTTGAAGATAAATCTGGTCTTCAGAATTTAGGCTTTTAATATTGAAACTATTTTGTGGGGTTTTTTCTTTTTTTTTTCTTTAATTTAAGTATTATGTTCCTATATAATTCCTTTTGTAGATATTTAGGAAAGATTTCACTGATCCAAGCAACTGTTGATGAGTCTTTTTTGCACATTGTTGTTAACTGCTCCTGGTAAATATCTTTCCTGTTCAGTTCCCAGCAAGTAGTGTAAGTGGCAACTGACAAAATAACATGACACACTGTTGACAGTGAGTTAAGGTTTCTGTCATCAGTGTGTGTAAAGCAGTACTGGGTGCCTGAGTCACGTCTGCGTGTGCAGCCGATGAGAAGACCAACAGACGAGACAGCAGAACGCAAAAAATATTAGGAAGAGACAGGAGAAGGATTTGAAAGTGATGCAAAAAGTGAACCCAGAACAGAGGCATTGAAATAACAGAGAAACTGTGACAGTGTTATGGGGAGAGAGAAGGGGGACTTAACCAGGAGAGACAGAGAAGAAGCAAAACTGAACCAGAAAGGTAGGAGAGGTGTACAGCAAAAGAGTCTGAGTTGAGTGAAAGGGAGGTGAAGGAAGAATGATCACAGAAAAATAGTTAGTAAAGGGAGGGGGGACAGGGGAGTTGCAGAGGTGTATTAGGGTAGCAAAAGAATGAGAGGGGCTGGGTGAAAAAGGACCACCCTAAAGAAGAGGGAATCTTAGCTGCAGTCTGCCATCCCCTCTCCGACAAAGACTTATGGGAGGTGGTCTCCTCTCCTTCCCTCATCTCTAATGCTGGTGTGTTAATACATTCATTTCACTTGCTCCATTTTAGATATTTCAGGAAAGCCTTTTGTTTGTTCTTAGTAAAGAAATCTTGTTAGCCAGGGCTCATGTATGCCTGGACTTCCGAAACATACTGTGATCATGCTGTAAGTTATGATGAGCAGTGCGAGGTCTATTACTGAGTGATTATTTTGGCATAATTGACACTTAGCTCCTAATTGTCTTTTTTCAGAGTTTCCAAAAATACAGCAATAGTAACTGATAGATTTTTTTCATCCCTGTAAAACAATATTACAGATTATTTTTAATTAGGTTAGCTTGAAATTAAGCTAATGATCTTTTTTTTTTCCCCTCTTTAAAAGGTCAATATAAATATGACATCATATCTACATTACTTTTAACAAAAACTGGAAATATCTGTGTTTAAATGGTGAGAGAAAAAAAATGTAAAAAATTCATGGTGCTTGTGGGAGTTGAGAAGGAAGTCTTAGATTCTCCATCTCTTTATCTTCAAACCAAGTGTAAGTACTTTTCTGGAAGATACAGTTTATCCAGGGAAAGAAGAGGGGCAGCTTGAGCTCTGCAGGGAGATGGTGAGCTACAGCATCGGTATGTGCTATGAAGAATGCTGTGAACATCCCTTCTGAACAGAAAGAACAAGTGATCCTCCTTAATTATGGTGCCTCTTGAAAATAAGTCCCATGAGCCCCTCTTCACTCAGAAGGACATTGGACAGTGTGCGGGCTAAGGACAAGAGACAGTGAGTTCAGAGATATTTGGAGAGAAACGGAGAGTATCAGAAATGTAATCAATTCGGATGTCTTTGATTTTTGGGGGAGAAAAGAAAGGAAAAGATTTGACTGTTTCAGCAGTCAAATTGCTAAACTTACATTGTACTTACATGTACTGAGCATAACGATCTTATAAAAGCGCCTCAGTTGGTATAAAATGTGATCTGTAGTATTTTGAAATAATGTCTCTGTCTCCAAATTTAACATGATACAATCTCCCTTACTTTCAGCTGGTTTCACATATCAGCACTGAGTACAGAATAAGAGAGTCAGGATTGTTTAATCCATCCCTTTAAAAATAACAGCAACATACGTCTCTGACCTCTCCTTTGAGTGTTTTGCTGTTGCTGTCTTACATGCTGCTCCCCTGGTGCTTAGCACCAAACAGCGCACACTGTTAAGCATACCAAGGATAAATTCATCATACTCTTAATTTATTGTACTCCAAAGTGTTTTACAACATGTGGTATGGCAAAGAAGAAGCCTGAGGTAACCTTTTTGCCTTCTCCCCTTGCCTCTTACACTCCCCACTCCTCCCCACACTCACTTCCTAGTTACCTTGTCCTTCAGATACACGCTGGCTTGTTTTTATTCTCGGTTCGGATAACAGCCGGTGGGATGCATTCAAGTTCAGTGACATTGGTCTTTTTTGCTTTTTGCTTGGCATGTTTCTGCTAGCTCAGCTTAACTGCAAAGACCTAAGATTTATCAATTTGGTAATGAGTAAGTTACATACTGAGGAAAGTAAAAGGGTAAAACTCCTGTCTAAACTCTACTCATAACTTGCATTGGGTTTTGGGTTTTTTTGCATTCTTAAAAGTCAGTTAGCCAAGGCCTAGAGTAGAGAGACTGCATGAGAATGAACAGACTTCAACCTTCTGTTTTCTTTCAGATTGTATATAGGGTTATTGCTCAGTTGTCTTTAGGACTATTGAATGGGTTTGATTCGTACCAGCCTAATCTTCATTGCTGGCTTCAAGCTACTTTATGCTTTCTAGTGAACTGCAGTTAAATCAGATTTTGTTAACGTATCAACTCTTTTTTGTTTGCCTTTTTTTTAATAAAGAAGGCTAAATTAGCAATAATAATTTCCTTTGCCTACAACCCTGAATGGGCATATATTGAAAAATACAATGTAGTATTAAAAAAAAAAACAAACCCTGGAGATAAATGAATGGCAGAATAAATAATTTATGCTAATGAAATTACTGCAATTAGTAGTTCCACAATGACCCTTTTAAAAGCCACAGCTGTTAATGTCAGGAAGTGCTGTCACCGCTGACCTTATCATAAGAGAAAGTGACAAATTGAAAATGCAGGGAAGACCAATCCTCAAAGAGGTCTGTTCGGGAACGATTAGTGTTTTCTGAAAACCAGTGTGAATTACAACCAGCTGCTCTCTGGCTCGGCGTGTCTCCCATGCTGTGCCATTTTGTTAAGCTCGATAACAATAGTTATTTTGCCCCATTGAGACAAGTTGTCTCGGGCCACTTCCAGCTCTACCGGAACCCACTTCTTCCCTCACTGATTTGCAAATGAAACTGTTGTTAGAAGGCTTTTCAGGGCTGCTGAGTAGAGACCTCTCATAAGGATCATGTGTAAGGAGGCTGTCTTTCGAGAAGAAGAGCTGTACTGCAGGGTGCGTGTGTGCCACAAACAATGAAAAAAGGAGAAAAAGGCTGAAACACGTTTCAGTTGGAAGCCAGACACTGCTCAGATCTGCACAAAATGTTCTTTCCTGCTGACTAGCCTTGCTTTTACAAACAATTTTGTTTCTAAGATGAATTTATGCTAGCTTTGCCTCAACTAATGATCTGATTTTTTTTATTATTTGTAAAGCAATTTATTTCTGCTTTCCCTCAAAGCAAATCATTCTTTATTTAGTCCTTTGTTTTAATTTCTGGTTTTGTAATCCTAGGTGAAATACGTGTTCTTCTAAACTAGCTTTTAAAAGTCACAAGAAAATAATGAGGTTTCTTACTGAGAAAAATGACAAGTCTTTCTGCAGCAACCTGATTGTAATATTAATGATGTAGGCTTAAAACATTTAACTGCATCAACAGCCACTCGTGAGCAATTTTCCCAAAGTTCCCTAAGCATTATTGACAATGCTTTGGTAAATTATGTGTGACTTTTCTAAGAGTTGGTGTAGCTCATTTAATTCATATTAATTGATTTTTAGGCTTCTCTTGATTAATTGAACTGGGTTCGTCTTGTACAGAATGCAATAAATAATCATTAAAATGAGGGAGATGTGACTCCACAAATTATAAAGTTAAGTATGCTAGAAGTCACAGAGGACAAAATGGAAGTTAGTTACAGTGATGGAGTTAAATGGGTTTTCTTAGTATTTCCCTGCTGATTTTGCATACCGTCTTTTGCTCAGACATGTATATGATTATATAGTAATATAGGTAGATAGGGTCTTTTAAAACAAACAAAAATGAATTTGAGGGGTTTCTTATTTCAACTTCATCCTGAGGAAATATAATCTAATTCAAAGTAGTGTAGTATTATCTTGTATTTGCTAGTTCAGTTTCCAAAACATTTAGAAAAAGGACCTTTGAGCTTTAGTCCTGGAACTGCCTCTCTCCTTGCTGTGAGAGGTGAATAAAGACAAGCATTTTACCTCTGCATTTTGCTCAGAAATACATGACTAACCATCCGGAGCTGTTTTAAATATGCCTAACCTGTTTTGGCTGTCATATACTATGTGAAAAGAGTTTTCCAGTCTCACAGCTGCATTTTCCTCCCTGTGATGAGAGAGAAACCCCATGTAGTGCTGTGTGGCACCCAACGCAGCCCCCTGGGGCCACAGGACTGCTCTGGGGTCCCTTCTCAGCGTGCTGAGATTTGCTCAGAGCTGGAGGTGTGCTTTGTGGTTTGATGCCTGGGTGTCACACAGGGAAGGGGGAGGAGTGTCAGCTGTCACAGCTCGGGGTGACTCTGAACTCCGTGAAGTCATAAATACTTTTCTGGTCAACTACCCCTTGAAACTGACAGAAAAACTCTTCAGCACAGAAATGTTGCTGATTTTCTGACATCTGATGGTAGGCAGAGACTCAGCTTTCAGAAGCACTTCACAGTGCTCTAATCCTGCCCCCATACCTGTTTATGCTAGTTTATCACTGACTTTGAGAAGCACAGATAAGCAGGGACTTGTAAAATTTCAGAAATCTAAATCATGGAGTCCAGTTCTGCTCAATGTGAAGTTAATGGCATAAATGCGCTTCACTCTGAATAGGAATTTTATGATATGAGGTATGTGGGGGTCAGTGTGGTTAGAGTAGCCACTCTATTGTGTTTCTTTAACCTATACAGGATTTTTCTTAAACAGGATTTTCAGAGGGGAAATAGAAAATCTCTATAGTATTAACTCTGCATATAGCAGTATAGTGACTGATTTAACCTCTGCTTTTAGGAGTATTTATTAAAAAAAATTAAAGTATGTTGAAGCACTGAGCTTCTGTGGTGATAAAGACTTAATGAATGCCAGTGCAGAAGTAATTTATACGTAAAAGAAGATGGGGAAAGCTCGTTTTGCTTTAATGTTTTTTACACGCTGACAAAATTATGTTTAGGGTAGACTGAAGAATAGTTTTGTGAATGAGCCATCCTTAGAAACGTAACCTTTTCTGAGTTACATAGATATACTTAATTTTTGAAACATTTCTTTACTCCTGTGTTTACATTTGTTCTTGTTCCTTGGGTATGTTCAGCCACTCATCCAGGACTTCATTTGTGATTTCATGGCTTATGCCCACACCAGTGTGAATATGCCGAGTGCCAAATACAATCGTAATGAGAGGCGATACAATTATACCACTCTGAAGAGTTTTCTGGAGCAAATCACACTTTATAAGATCCTCCTAGAGAAGAAAAGCAAGGAGATGTCAGGACACATGGAGCACTTGGTGAATGGCATGCAGATGCTGAAGGCAGCAGCTTCCCAGGTAAACAGTGAAAGTCACAACCTTTTCTTTCATTCTTTATAAATAATCTTTGGTTTATTGCTAATAAAACAAAGTTATCACAGCACCTTTGCATTAGACTGGTTAGTTGTGGGGTGGCATTTTTGTGTTTCATTGAAATTACATTAATGTGGAAGCTGGGCTTTTTTTTTTCTTCATGTAGAAGCTCTTTAGCTGTCTTTGGAAAGAGGGGTCCATCCATTTGAGCAAGGACAAAGTCTGGAGGGAAGCGGAGTGTAGTGGAGCCACAGTAAAAGGGTAGGAGGGGAAGCAAGTGCCACAGTAAAAGCCAGGTTGTGGTGCAAAGAAGATGCAGTTCGGCATGCAGGGATTTTGTTCATGGCCAATGCCTAGCGGAGGGGTAACGAAGGCAGGAGGAACAATTGTGGAACCTTTGCATCAGCTGTGGTCACCTCTTTGTGGGGGTAGTGCCACTCAGTGCTTCTGCCTACAGTTCATTTGTGACTAGTCAGTCTACAATGACAGAAGGGAGGGGAAATGGCTTGAAAGCCTTTCTCCCTGTCATCTCCCACCCCACACATTCCGTAATCCCTTTTGCAGATGTGGAAGACAAGCCATAATCCATTTTATATAAAAAACTGCAAATTAAATGCTCAGCTCCAGTCTTTGCTTAACATTGCACCTTTGTGCTATTGCATGAGATTAATAACGGGAGCTGGTTGGCTTACTCCCACTTTTCAAGCTGAATACCTGCAAAAATAAATGGTCAACAGAAAAGGGTGACTGCTTTTTAAAAGTCTATTTTTAATAAGGTATCCCATGCTAGTAAATTATTAAAATGCTCTTTTTCT
Organism: Nyctibius grandis; assembly: GCF_013368605.1. Lineage (NCBI taxonomy): Eukaryota > Metazoa > Chordata > Aves > Nyctibiiformes > Nyctibiidae > Nyctibius > Nyctibius grandis. The sequence goes on along the minus strand of NC_090664.1, from coordinate 23,095,512 downwards.
CTGAATTCTAATTTGACGATAACCAAAAGGTAACTTCACTATTTCAAGTGCCGCATGCTGTGCTAGCAGATGGAGCTGCACTCCTATCTAGCCGGGTACTTGAACACTGAACCATTTTTATCCTGCAATCCAGAGCTCTACACAAGAATATCAAATGCAGCACCGTTTAGTTTTTTCAGAAAGAAAAAGACATAAAGTCAGCTCAAATAAATTGAAAAATAAAATCAGTGGAGAGATTTGGGGTCTTTAGAATCATCTGTTACAACTCAGTATTACAGATTTATGATACATTTCAAAATGGTCAAATTTTGAAAAGGTAGATTTCGTAGTTTTTTTTAAGATTTCAGCAGCCCACCAAAGAAGAGCCCTCAAGACCTTCCATGTGATGAAAGTTTAAGCCCTCTAATATTTGTCTTCCTCTTTGTCTTACTACTCCTATCCAGATCAGGTTAACAGGAGTCCCCTCTGGTTAAAATATAGCCTTTTATCATGAATAGCTGCCAGATAAAATGCTTGGAGGAATAGGGGAAAAAATTTAAAAAACAGGTATTTGAAACAATTCCTTTATATGTGGAAAAATATTGTCGATGGATATTTTGATACAGGTTTCTCGCCTGGCAGGCAATAAATTGCTGTTTCAGCAAACTAACAGGTAGTCTTTGTTCATCAATGTCTGAGTCTATCTTAACCTTTCAGCAAACCTCTGCTGGAATTATCTGCTCAGAATGATTACGAAGCATTTCCCATAATGTCCTTTGCTTTTACGTTTGCATCTTTGCTGGGTGCTGCAGCAGGGCCTTCTTGCACTGCTGAGACACCTGGTTACTAACACAACCTTAGCAGCTGAACAGATATCTGAGCGTCTCGGAGGAGCTGCGGAGTCCCTGGTGGGAGCAGTTAGGCTGTTGTTATTAAATTCTTTATGTCAACAAAGTTCTGTGAGCTACAAACAAGGAGCTGTCTAATGGAAACAAAATAAAAAAGGAAAAAACAATACTTTTAGTACTGAGACACACGAAACATGAATTTTGTTTTCAGTTCAGCTTTTTGGGCCTCATGTGGTATAATCATACCTTGCTCCCGAATAACATGTTACCTTTTGCCCTGTAGGCAGAAGATCTAAAATCCAAACTTGCTTCTCAAGAGGCAGAACTGCAACTGAGAAATCAAGATGCTGAAGCTCTGATTGCCAAGATAGGGTTTCAGACTGAGAAAGTGAGCCAAGAAAAGGCCATTGCAGATGCAGAGGAGCAAAAGGTCAATCTAATTCCCCCATTTAGTGCTGTTGAGCTATATTTAGTACAAAATAAACCTTTTTAGGTGAAGAGTTTTGAACAACTTCCTCTCCAGGGAGCATAAAGTCTAAAGAATTATTATACTTACACATGTAACAGCATTTCACACCATGATTACCACTTGACCTTTCTTTACATTATGCCTTTTCCCAACCTTTTAGCTGTTTTAATGAGATGAAAGAACAATAAATACTGAGCTCATTCAAGCATTTAATGGATGTGTATCTTGAGAATCAGACCTATTTGTAATACAGTAAAGGTCAGAGAGTCATCTCTGAGCACTTCAAATTTCTAACAGCTTTGAGGCTCTAGGTAAATTGAACAACTCAATTGATACAGAAGTTCATTCCAGTATCTTGCAATATTACAAGGTGCAAACCTTGAATTTTAAGATTATAATAGCATTCCTAATAATACATGTCATCAGTGTTGAATCTTCTTCTTTTTGCTCTCAGTTCAGCCTATTAACATTAGTTATCAACATCCATGTTGGAAACACAGAAGTTTACATGCATTAGTCCTCACCGTGGAATGAGTAAGCATGCATAATTTCATCTGGACTCTTAAAATTTTCACCTACTGTTACAAGCACGATTTTTGAAATAAAACACCAGCAGTATGGAATGCTGTGAACTGAAGTTTCTCTGCCTTTAAAGTCCAAATTGCTCGTTCAACTCTGGCATTTTGCTACGAAATCTGATGTACATTGTGTCACTTATCAATACGGCAGAGAGAAATATTTAATTGACTCGTAACAGTTGTTAATGCCTGATTTTGAGCTATCAAAACTTCAAGTTGCTAAGAGCTTTGTAAACTGTTTTCAGATACTGATCAACAGGGAAGACTATGCTGTCTGAGCAATCAAAATGGTCTTTCATTTTCTTCTGTTTTGTTTCTTAAAGATGACATTATTAGGTGATATTTAATATTTTTCTAATGACCTTGTGTCTCATCCTAATTTTACTGAGGGAAAAGTGATTTTTGATGCTGACATAAATGAAGAGTGGATCAGGACCTTTATATATCTCTGGATTATGCTAATTATGGACTTCAGCCTTTTACTGATCCTTATCTTATATAGGACTTAAAAATTGCTTTGAAGTTTGAAGTTTTTTAATTAATTGTACTTAATTAAGTTTGTACTTAATTAAGTACAATTAATTAAACTTACACAAGTTGGATCCAACAGCTCAACATCTACCAACCACTTTTCAGTGACGCTTTTACTGTACTGGTTCCATATGCTTCTGATGGATTTGGATGATCAAAATACACCCTTAACACAATTCTAATTATTTCATTAAGTAACTAGGTGAAACACACAGAGTGATTATCGTGCGATAATCACATCTTTGGGCCACTTTGTTTCAAGGACGAAGTTCAGTGCATGACACTAATGATTACCATACTCCCCTGTTCATTGCTTTATTGCACTGCTGAAATGTTTTCATTGGAAATGAAAGTGTCATTTTGTGCTACATTAATCTAGAACTATTTCATAAGGCTGATGATGGTTTCTAAATATTAATCTTCTGTAATTTTTGTTACCAAAAAAAAATCAGCAAATGAGAATACATCTTCTAGCTAAGTAATTGGTTAATACTATTCAAAATTGATTAAAATTTGTCATCCTTTAAAAAATTATTTTGGCTTTCCTATAGATTTGGCTTTTCTATAGATTTTAAACTGGAGTTTATAAGGTTTTTTTGAGTTTTGCAACGTTAAGCCAATAAATACGTTGGAAGTATTGCCTTAGAGTGAATCATTACCTAAGAAATGGTGAAGACAGGAAGTCACTTCAGATCAGACTCATCAGGAAAAGTGGGGTCAGTCTGGATGCCCCATAAATGTGGCAGAGCTACATATCTGTACAGTAATCAACAAGAGTCTGACCACGAACGTGATATTGCTAAGGTTATAAAATAGTAGGCAGTAACACTGCTGTCATTTTACTGGCCATTTGTGTGCTCTGGATGACGCCAGGCAGAGTGGTTTAAAGATGATGATGCATATGCCATTGCCTTTTAAAATGGGACCTACCCCTTCAAAGGATGAAAACATGCAGAGCATGGTGTAGGTATAGGGGTGATAGTGACACTAGCTGAGGATTAGGAGCAAAGATGGATCCAGACTGAACAGCTTTTGTGATTTACCTTCCTCAACTGAAGTGCACTCTTTATTTGCATGGTATATTTGAGCCACTCTACTCATGGTCTGATTGCTAAGGGCACACTGTTTCCAGCTTTTCTAACAATTTAGCCACCATTGAAGAGCTCTATACTGTAGAAGTTATTGACATGAAGGGAACTAAACTTCTGGAGACAGTGATGAAAAACTGCTTCATCTCTTTGTGTGGGGAAGTAGATTTGAGAAATACTGTCCTAAGGCTTACCTGCAACCTGCTCTGTTTAATTTTTCCTCCTTTAAAATAAAATCTCTCATCCCATATTTTCATTGGGCATCAGCAAGCATAGAATATAACTAAGCATAAGAAAAAAGAGAGACAGAACTACAATGCAACTTGTGTGACTTGAATTAGCTGTTTTTTTTAATGGAAAATACAGTGTCACGTTAGAAGCACTGTTTACTGTAAATGTAATGCTTCTTCACCTGGTTACTTCCTTAAAAACTTTAACAGAAGGAGTATCTTGGTGGTTCTAAAATTTTCGTGTTAATTTCAGTAGCATGGGTCTCAAACTGTGTTAGAGAAAACAAACCAAACAAAAACTGCAACTGTTTATGTAGTATTTAATTTAAAAATATATTGTGGCTAAGATGGAAACCAATAAACACTGGGAATTTGATCTTAAAAGCTATACCAGTTCTGTTCTGCACTTTTCTTTCACAAGAGATGGGGAAAATATTTAATTTTATTAGTAACTTGTCGTAATGTAATGCATATTGATTTTTAATCTTTGTTATTTCCGTGGACGGTGTCTCTGTGTGTCTCATGTAATAAATGTATACATGGAAAGTGGCCCTGACAACTGTAGAAACACATTTTGTAAGGATATTAAATTCTTACAGAGGCTTGTTACTGCCAATGCACAGTGCTTGATCCAGGTATTAACATCTTGATCATTGTAATATTCTCTTTCTCTGTAATTAGACTTTGTTTAAGCAAGATCTGACAGGAAATGAGCCTGTGAGGTACAAAGGATAAAGATGAACCAAATATAACTGACTTCAGCCCCAGGCAATGTATCCTTAAAAATGTGTGTGATAATCTTCCAAATATACATTGCAGATGATACAGAACACCCTGCAGGGTTACTCTACCAAACACATTTGCACCAATGAAATCATAATCAGCTTTTAAACGGGTAATTAAATCATTGAAGAAAAGTTGTGGAGGCGCTCAGATTTCACTTAAAACTGATGCTAGCTGATGTAAAGTCACTGATCTAAGATCCTGTTAAGCCAAAATAAGAGTTTTGACAAACCTGCTTAGATTGATATCTATTCAATTTCCAAACCTGAAATTAAGTAAATATGGTGTTTTCATATAGGATATTTCCTTTTCTCCTGTTCTCTCCCTTGTTGAGGCCTGTGGTTTCAGACTTGGCACTGAGGAATTAACAGGAAAAAGGCAAATTTACCAAAAGATGGAGGCTGGTTTGACAAATCTGATATATTTACCTATACCCCCAAAATGCAGTGAATGTTTTACTGGTTCAGAAAATCCCCAATGTGTCACTAGAACTGACCATTGGCTCCCTGGTATTTTCTGTGATTTTCTAAAAGGGAGCCCTTTAAAGGGGAAAAAAGAGGGAGTGAGGAAAAGAAGATCTTGGCTCTCAAAATCTTAATGACAAATCTTCGCTTTTGCTCCCCCGTACATCTCTTGTTTAGCTCCAGCTTCTGCTTTTGAACATAGATCATTAAATGCTTGTAGCTTGCCTACTGAAATGGCATAAACTGTTGAGTTCTCCCCTGTGTTCAATAACTCCTCAGATATAACTGACTGCCCTAATATTCCCCAGCTTTTTTTGTACAGGTACCTTACCTAGTCTCCTATCCTGCATTACTAAACTCTCACCTTTGCATCCTACAGTATTCTATAAAGTCTGTAGACAGAAGTCCTTCTAAATTTTTGTATCTCACACAGTGATCTCCAGATTCCTGTTGCCAACCAAGAGCATTCACTATCTGATGTGTCTTCATAAGCTTACAGGCTGCTTTTCTCAAAAGCATCCACAGAGACAGGTGATATTTCACATCCATACATGCTTGATCACAGTCTGGTAGATAGGTACATCTGCTAGAAGGACAATCTTCATACTATCAGTTTTTCAGCAAGAGATATTAAAATCTTATCTAGAAGAAAAAAAAATATATATATATACATAAATATATATTACTCTTCTTACTGCTGTACCTCTCTTTATGTCCTTGCATATCAAGATGACAAAGCATTACTTGCAGTATTTTGTATGTAGTATCCTATGCAAGAAAGAAACTTGACATCACACAATCTGGTAATGCAATACCCATTTGAAAAATGTGTATGGCTTATTATAGTCTCACAGAAATAAACAGAAATTGTATGAAACTGTTGCATAGTCCTCTCAACATTTTGGTAGTAGTGTGTTGTTCTTCATTACCCTGAAGAAGAGGAGGCTGTGCTAAGCACTAGTTAGTTAATTAACCTGAGAGGTTTAGTCTTACAGATGCTGAACGGGTCTTTGAGAGACCTATCTTCCTTTCACCTTCAACCTGGTGAACACTACTAGAATTGTGCAGAGGTGCCATGTTTTCTTTAGCAAGCCAAAGGTAAAACATTTTTTTCATCAGGTTTACTATATGTATATTTAACATGAAAATAAGAATAAGGCAAAGTTATCGAGGCCAGAAGAGCAGCCTGTGAAGAAGAGAATTTGAGAAGTGAATATTTCAATTGTGTTTTAGTAGATAAAGCATCAGTACCTGTTTCTTACTTTTCAGTTTGTAAAACTGAGCAGTGGAGTCTGATTGAGAAAATCCGGTTGTTATAATAACCCAGATGAAGATTCTTTGTGATGATATGGACACTTATCCGTAAGCATAAACAAAAATAGTTTCTGGTACACCAATCCAAAGCTATTCTGTTTCCTATTCATCTCTTTTAGTCTCCGTATGTTTTCTCCTCAAAGGGGGTAGTCAGCAGGTTTCCACCTCCTATCTCACACTGTTGTCCTTAAAAGGGCAAAGCAACATGCAGGGATGCTTCATGATTCAGAGCAGCAGGGAAGAAAGGAACTTCGTATACCACATTTTCTCTCTTGAGCAATGAGAATAAATGTGCTCTAGCTACCCAGAGGTTAAACTACCGTTTTAGTAGAAGTAACAGATATAATATGAGGTCATAAGTCACTGAGAAGCCTGTTAACTTCTAATGATTGTAGATAGCTGATTTGCCAGTACATCCCTCTTGTCTCCAGCTCTTTATCACATTATCCTCACTACATACAAGGCTTCACTCCTGAGCAGCTGCATGTGCTAGATAACATAGAGCATATAGCAGCTTTACTGAAATGAGCAGTAGCTGCCTTATGGAAGTTCTGGCACTACAGAACTCAGCTGTCATTGAAGGTCTGGCCCACCAGCTCTTAGAATCAGAAGCATAGAATGGTTTGGGTTGGAAGGGACTTTAATGAGCAGGGACATCTTCAACTACATCAGGTCGCTCAGAGACCCGTCCAGCCTGACCTTGAATGTTTCCAGGGATGGGTCATCTGCCACCTCTCTGGGTGACTTCTTTCAGTGTTTCATCACCCTCATTGTAAAAAATATCTTCCTTATATCTAGTCTGAATCTACCCACTTTTTGTTGAAAACCATTACCCCTTGTCCTATTGCTACAGCCCCTACTAAAAAGTCTGTCCCCATCTTTCTCATTAAGCCCCCTTCAAGTACTGAAAGGCTGCTATATGGTCTGCCTGGAGCCTTCTCTCCTCCAGGCTGAACAACCCCAACTCGCTCAGCCTTTCCTTGTAGGGCATTGAACCCATTGACCACTACTCTCTGGATGTGACCATCCAGCCAGTTCGTTATCCACTGCACAGTCCACCCATCAAATCTGTATCTGTCCAATTTAGAGAGAAGGATGTTGTGGAGGACCATGTCAAAGGCCTTACAGAAGTCCAGATAGATGACATCTGTAGCTCTTCCCTTGTCTACTGATATAGTCATTCCATCATAGAAGGCCACTAGGTTAGTCAGGCAAGACTTGCCTTTAGTGAAGCCATGCTGGCTGTCTTGAATCACTTTCCTGTCCTCCATGTTCTTTAGCATAGCTTCTAGGAGGATCTGTTCCATGATCTTCCTAGGCACAGAGGTGAGGCTGACTCTTCTGCGGTACGGTGGTATGGACAGGAGATACTAATTCTCACCATGCAAAACAGATGGGAGTCTAGAGCTGAGCACAAACCTGCTTGAGTGTCAGAGTTGTAGAGGTCTTTTTTATGCATAATATTAAATAATGAGTTTTAAAATCTGTTTGTGTATACAGACATTATACTGCAAGTGTGAGTGCTTAAGCAGCTCTGATTCCAGTATCTGAAGGGGGCCTACAGGAAAGTGGGAGAGGGGCTTTTTACAAGGACAAGTAGTGACAGGACGAGGGGGAATGGTTTTAAACTGAAAGAGGATAGATTTAGAGAGGGTGGATTAGATATTAGGAAGAAATTCTTTACTGTGAGGGTGGTGAGACACTGGAACATGTTGCCCAGAGAAGTGGTGGCTGCCCCCTCCCTGGCTGTGTTTAAGGCCAGGTTGGATGAGGCTTTGAGCAACCTGGTCTAGAGGAAAGGTGTCCCTGCCTGTGGCAGGGGGGTTGGAACTAGATGATCTTTAAGGTCCCTTCCAACCCAAACCATTCTATGATTGTATGATTCTATTATTCTATGATTTGATTTGCAGCCTTAGTTTTCAATATAAATTTTAAGGTTTATTGTTTTCATAGGTAGCAGCAATCCAATGAGAAGTATGTCTGAGACAGAAAGAATGTGAGGATGACCTGCTGAAAGCTGAACTCACTCTTGTTGCTGCTACAGCGACCTTAGACATGCTTAATAAGATCATTCAGTTTGATATCTGCAAAAAAAAAAAAAGTTGTTCATAATTCAAATAGTTCAAGGCTATTAAATGGTCATTCCAGTGCCAAGCTGCTGAGCACAATCAAATTTCCATCTTCTCTGGGCGGCATGCTCCAAAGCAACAGGTTGGCAACTGCTGTACCTGACCTGACATTATACACTTCCCATCACCCTACTTGGCCAAGTTGCACATAGTATTGCAGAGCAAGGGAAGGGCTGTGATTGTGAGCATTTTCACAACATAAAATAATTAGTAACAGTCTTCAAAACGCTGAGAGCTGTATGCTGGTAATCAGAAAGCTTCTGTGGAACAAATCCACTGTTGTTGCACAATTCTGTACCTGTTCCTCTGATCTTCTTTTTCAGGTTAGTCTTACAGAACTGAAAGCCTTCACCAATCCACTAATGGCTGTAACCAATGTTATTGCTGCAGTAATGGTTTTACTGGCCTATAAAGGGAAAGTGCCCAAAGACCGAAGCTGAAAAGCTGTAAAAGTCTTTATGGGAAAGGTAATGATCAATGGGACATCATATAGTATCTGAGATGAGAGAGGAAAAGAACAGTTAAAAATGAGAGCCAAAGAAAGAGAAACTAAATCACAGCTTCATTTTCTTATAGTTTTAGTTTAGGGGAATAAGATATGAGCCTGTATTGTTCTTTTCTGTGTACCTTTTGTGATGAACTCAAGCCAGCCGGAGCCCCACTGGGATTTATTAATTGAAGAAATGGAAGAAAAGTCAAAGCGAGAGTATTTAATTATATTTATCTCATCTCTGCCAAATTCCTCAAGTGAATCATAAAATCACAAAATGTGTTTGTGAGGGTGAATACTTCAGGCTTTTGGGGGAAATAATATTTTTGCTTTATACTGCGTAATGTTTCCAAAACAATAAGCTAGTGAAGGATTCCAGTTTTGCATTTGTGATAAAAGTAGGAGTTAGCTTCTGATTCTCTGAAATGGAAAAGGATTGATGTACTGGAACTTCTCTTCTTGCAGGTCGATGACTTCTTACAAGCTTTAATCAACTATGATAAGGATCATATTCCTCAGAAATGTCTGAAAGTTGTGAAGGAACGTTACTTGAAGGATCCAGATTTCAACCCAAATTACGTTCATACAAAATCCTTTGTAGCAGCTGGTCTCTGTGCCTGGGTCATCAATATAGTAAAATTCAATGTGGTATGTATCTATCAGTTCTTCTTTTGACTAGCCCTGATGGGGGGAATTTCTGTTGTTGAAGTGTTTTGTTATTTTGTTAAGCTCAGCTTAGTGTTCTGGGGAGAATGTAACAGCAACCACAGATAAAGTGGGAAGTATTCAGCGCTTAACAGCATGTACACATGTATTTATTTTTAGTAGAAAGTGGTAAAAAAAGATGTGGCTGTCCAGGACTTTTCACTTGTCATTATGATGCAACAGTTGGGAAGTATTCTTCTCCAGATACACACATTTCACTTGAAATGTCCATCTGAGTCTGGCCGTCTGGAGTGTAAGACAGAGCTTATCACTTGTGATTGCCTTGAGCACCTGGCAGCAGGATTCTTCCATTCATCCTAGTACCATAGCAGGTTATCATTTAATTATAGAATAGTAAAAAGCTAATCAATTTTAGTTGAAATCTACTCAAGCTTAATGCTTGTCTGATTTCCACCTGTATTCTAAAACCATGGAAGTGATACATATAAATGGATTTTAGTTGGAGAGTAGACCCACTGAGGATGCATTCAGTTCTGCTTAAAATATCCTTATATAAGCTATAATCAAATCTCCTATACTCTTTAGGTCAATATTGAAAGAAATCTCTGCATGTCCCACTATTATGTAGAAAGATGGCTCTAAAGCAAATATACGTAATGAGGGACTGCTAGGATTATCTGAAAGTCTTTTATCAGGAGTCATTTGCAATTTTTGTAATGAAGGTAAGACCAGCTTCTCATCTAATGTACCTATGTCATATGCCTTTGTCAAGGTGTATTGTGAGGTAGAGCCAAAACGTTATGCATTGGCCCAGGCAAATGCTGAATTAGCAGCAGCTACAGAAAAACTAGAAGCCACCAGGAAAAAGCTTCTTGTAAGTACTGCTTGATTAATAAGAATTATTCACTAATATCTTAAGCCCACTTAATTTTATTAATTTTAGTTTCTTTATTTCATTTTGTTAATTTATTTTATTTTTATTTATTTTACTACCTCCTAGTTCAAGTATTAAAGATATGTTTTCATTAGGGATTATCACTATTTTCCCCACAAACCTACTGAAGAATATTCCATAGTTTTGGTGGTAGCACATGCAGCTGTTTATAAGAAATTACTGAATTTCTTTAAAGCCATCTAGGCACCTTATAACCAACAGATCAGTGAGCTGAAATAACAGTTGATACAAATAACTGGTTGTGGTTTTTACAAGGAATATATGCCAAACGTTTACATGAGTAATGGCCTATTGGAATATAGGAATAACTTCCAGAAAGGGTTTTGGAAGCTCATGCTCCTCTGTGTTTATGTTTGTCATTAAACATATCATTAAAATGACATCCAATCTCCTTTGATTTTCTGAAAGACCTCCAAACATATACATATGCATGCACACATGCACATAGAAGTGGAAACTTTGATTACAGTCTTTTACTGATAAATGTCTTTTGAGTTAATGATTGAATTGAAGACCATGTTTACCACCACGTATCTATTGAACTTTTGAGGATTATTTGTTGTTTATTAAGTATTCATTTAATGGAGTTACTGCAATGCAAAGCTCTCTTGAAGCAAACAAAGACTGGTATCTTGGAGGATGGTGAGTGGAATGAGTTTTTTTACTGCAAGCTAATTACCCTGACTTATCAAAGAAAGCTTTAAATGGTTCGAAAGACATGGCTTTAAATGGGTTTAGAAGGCTTTGACTTGGTTTATGACCTGAAATCTCACAACTTAAGATACCAAGCAATAAATGAAGGCTGAACAAATATGTAATGTGGGGATTATTCTCACTGTTTTCTCTTAAGGTATCAATTTAAGAGAAAGGGCAGGATTCACTTTTACTGAAACTCTTAGAAATCTGTGAGTTATGGCATCTCAGAATTTCATTCTTTATTTCAGCAATTTCTTGTTATTCCTCCTGTTATTGTAGTACGAGCTTTTTTTATTCTGGAGATGCAGATTTAATGGGTAAACAAAGGTAGCTTTTACTATCTCTCTTCCTATTCTGATCCCCTCTTCCCTCCACCCCAAAAATCCCATAACCTGCTACAGCAAGTATTTTGTTTCCATATGATACAGCCTTAGCCTTGTGACCTTGGAGTTGCCCATTCAGATCAAAGTGCATCTGCCGTACTGAAGCTTGTATCTGCACTAAAAGATATCTTTACTGAAGAATCATTTGTTTTATTTCACACATCTGTACTAACGTATGTTTATTAAGTGCAAATACTTACTTTTTGGACAAAAATAACCTCTTAATGATTTTTTAAAAAATTATTTTTAATACATGGTGGTCACCCCTGAAACTCACGGAATTTTTTACTGTTTTAATGTGTATATTAACACATTCTTTAACATGAAGACACATACGTATAAAAGCCATTGATAGTTTCCCCAGGAATGGCAACTAGAGGGGAGAAAAAAAATTGCAAGTTAACACGCACCAGAGCTTTATACAATCTAGGAATCTTAGAAGGAAGTTTAAATTTCTAGAAATATAATGAGTTGGGGATGTGACACCCACTTAAAATCTTAATCCAAGAAGTTTTAACTACAGAAAATTGTATGGCTGAGGGATGCGTTTCCTCTGGGATCTGCTCTTTAGTGCCCAATTTCCTATTTGTGAATTGTTAGAGGGATGATGAGAGGCTGAGTTCGTTAATAAGGTTCACTAGGTTGAAGGAGCTCTGCAGATTGATGGGTACAGAACAGAATCCTTTCCTGTCTTTGTATTTCTGCTTTTTAACAGAATTGACACTCATTAATTCAATGAAATCCACCACTTTGCTTGGTTTTGTTTCAACCGTAGTTACAGCCAGCATTTCACAGAGCCTCTGCTTGGCTTTCTTGGCTCAGCTTTTTTCTCCATCTAAACATGCACAGCATGGTCAACAGTGAATAACTTTGTAGATTTTCATCCCTATTCAATGATCCTGAACTGCGCTGTTCAATCTTGCATTTAAAATCAGCTTGAGTTCCTCGTCTGGAAACTTGTATTAATGCACATGTTAAAGGGCATGATGTTCAATGTGATGTCCAATGGGGAGGACTGTTATGTACAGCAGTAGCATTAACCAGGATTAGCTGATGCAAATTCAGAGTGAAACGTGTTTTGCTGGCATTCATTTTTAGGGTTAGAATTAAGTTCTGTATAAATATTCACCAGTTGTCTTCCACTTTTCCAGAGTTTTACATCTAGCAAAATTTCATCAGCTCTATTTTTCCAACCATGGTAACTTCTTGATCTGCTTAATTTAATGTTTGCATTCAGTGTTTTGTAACATGCACCCCTGCTCTATGCAGCCTGTTCCAGCTGTCTCATATCAGGCCTTTTAAAGGTATGATTCACTGTGTAAGGGAGTCTGTGAAACGGGTATAAAGAGAAGGCAAACTTGTATTTGTTCTGGAAGGCAATGACCTAGATTTTATTTACCTTAGCTGCTGATAACCCTCTGTGCCCCATCAGCCTCTAGAAAGCTCTTATTCCTTACTTGAGTTGTATGCATCCATAGTCCATAAAAACAAGAAGTTTTCTAATGTTGAAAGAAGGTCACTCTTGATGTATGGACATTCTTTTATACTTCTATCTGGGTTGCTTGCTAACTGGATCCAGTCTGCGGGAAGTTTTCACCTCACCGACCACCTCTTCTTCAGGAGTAGTAGAAGTACTGTGCAGCCCTACCAGTCATCCTCCGAAGAGCCACATTTATTTTAAGCTGGCACAAGACCAGTATGTAGAGCCGACAAGAAGGTGCTCCACCGGTGCAAATTCATATGAATCTGCATGAAATCAAGCAGTACAGAAGAGAGAGATATTTTGTATGTCATTTATGAATGCTAGCCTTTAGTAGTCCTCTTCACTCTGGAGTTAAACAAATTCACTAAGAGCAATAAAGCAGTTACTCTTCTATCTATCTAGTCTCTTTTAAATGCCTTTAAAGTGGCATTAGAGTTTTTCTTATCATTATTCAAGTGTCAATCCATACATTCAGTTGCCCCCTATCCTTCAGTTAGTTTCTTGCCCTTTTCCCTTCTGGTCATTTATTTGCCTGTCTCTTTCCTATCTTCCTCTATCCAATTTTCTAAAGAATAGACTTGAAGGCAGAGTATCAGTTGTTAGTGATCTCTGCTCCTGCATTCAAGGATGTTCTGTGCTCCCTGACTCATAATTCAGCTTCTTTCTGTTGGCAAAGAAGAGAGAGAAGGAGAGTAGTAGATATTTTTCATATGGAAGTTTTTGTGGCCAGCAATTTTCAGTGATGATAACTGGTGCAGCTGTTAGTAATCAATAATATATCTTCAGCCTAGACAGGACAGTTAAACTAACCTCCTTTCACTTCTCATGGCTTCCAGAATATATCTTTAAATGAGAAATTAAATTCTTATCAAATGTGGGCAATGTTGTAATGAATATTGTCACAGTAGTTTTTTTAATGTCAAATATATGCAGACTGGTACTAGTATTAATACAGTATGTAATTTTAAACATTTACAGTGTTTTAAAGATGATAAAAACATACGCTGTGGATGGTGATGCCTACTGATCCTTTCTTGTGTGTTAAAGTTTTAATATACAAACACATACATTTGTCCATCCAGTCAAACAATTGCTATATATTCATAGTAAATGGAAAGGAGAGCAGGTTAGGAAATAGAAAAAAGGATTATTTCTTCACAAGCAAAATTATTTTTTAAGCATTTTGAGTGAAATTAAATCAGATTTCCATCCTTAAAGAAACTACAGTTATGTGCTAAAAATATTTGTAAAAATTATGATTTTATGTTCACACATATATATTACAACAAATATGCCTATTATATGTAAAAAAAGAGAGAAGGAAAGGTGGTATGTTTATTAGTGTTAAGGCTAAAAATTTGGGCTGAGTTCCTTCTTTTGGCGGATATGGTGCAATTTGTATTATTTATCATTACAATCGTTATTGTTAACATATGAGAGCACTTAAATACAGTGCAAATACACTCTGTGCCTGAAAAGGATTGCACAAGGGCGCAGTCCAGCAGGCTTTCTGTGGAGAGTAATGATTCTCTGCTGTGATTTGTGGAGCATCTTCCCTGGCACTAACGTTCTCAATAACAAGTGTTTTTAAAACATGCAAATTATCCCATAGAATTTAGAGTAGTGGGGTATAAAATGCAACATGTAATCCTGCTGTTGCTAGCCCTAAACTTTATTGATGGTACATCCTATGAAAGAATGACAAAAGAGAATGACCTGTTTTGTAGTGACACCTTTCTTATTCGAAAGTGATGAAGTAGGAAATGCTCTGATAAAGGAGACTATTATGTACCAAAAAAACCCCACAGAGACATTGGGGGATTCCTTACAGTTTTTGTCGATGCAGAAGAATGTCCTTGCCATCCTTACTACCTGAGCCTGGAGTCTTTGATGGGTGAGTGCACCTGAACTATGGTCAGGTCTATGTTATCATGCAGGCAAACTTAAGATGCCTAGAAATAGTCTCTCTTAAAAAGAAGAAAGGCTAGAAAACTGTTTCTGTGTTCATTCTTCTTATCCCTTGAGTGCTAGACTGATGAAATTTTACTACAGCATATCTCTGTGAGATGCCCTTTACGAACAGAAATCCTTGTTAGTCTCTCAATTTAAGATCATCACCATTTAAACGTGGATTGGCTGCCTCATTATCCCTAAGAAATCAAGGCAACCTTCTTTATTAAGCTCTAAGTTGTAATGTCATCTTTCCCCCTTTGTCAGTTCATTTCTTATTTGTAATTTATATATTATTTTTAAATTTCCTGACTGCACACCACCGATTCAAGCACTAAACTTAGCGGATGAGATCTAAATCTTTGATCCTGCAAAACCACCAAGCTTTTGTGGAGGTCTGCACTCCTCACTCCTGTTGCGGTTCTTCCATTAAACCTGAAAGAGCAAAGTTTTGTTCTACAGTGGAACTTACTGTTGTTAGTTTTGTAGTTACTCTAGAGAAACAAAACAGTTTCAGGCAACTTGCCTGCTGCAGCCTGTGTTGTCTTGCCCTGTCTTTTCTTTTTTCAAAACTGTCTTTCGACTGTATTCAACTGTTCTTGTATTCAACTTTTGCCTCACCTGATTATTTGTAAAAATAGTACTTTTCAAGGTGTTAACCTCTTAGCTTTTATCACTTAACTATCTGACTTTTTTAAACACCTTTATTTTCATTAGCTCTTCTCAGTTTGCTGAGCTGGAATGGATTCTCTCTTTTTCTGATAGAGTAGGAAAGAATGTAAGTGTTCATCTTCCTGATGAAAGGGAAAACAGAAAAATACATTGTGGGTGGTTTTCTTCTTTTAGTTCTTTTTGATGAACAAATGCAGTAGCTTGGTTTTTTTATTTTTACAACCAAAAGAAACTTGTGATTTTTTTCCCCACTGTTTTGTTGACTAACTATTCACTGATTATTACTGTATTTCTTAGACTTTTTCAGAAAGACAGGGTGTTGTATCTTCAACGATAGCAAGATAGCTCCTCATCCAAGTGTCTTTCAGCTGTTTTAGTTAAGTAAGCATTAACAGAAACAATTTTATGTTATTTTATCTAAAAATCCCATATCGTCCAAGCTGCTCAGTTAAGACAATCTAGAAAAAAATGCTGCAGCTCAGCAAATTACCAGTTATATGGAAGGAGCGATGGAGACGCAAGAAAATAAAGGGTCTGAGCAGTCTTTAAGAGAGGGAATTTGCAGGGGCTCACTGGGGGTGGACAGTGGCTGCTACTGAGTTGAGGTACATTCAATATGAAATCCCTGAAAGCAGGGAGGGGGTGTGTTGCTGCCTTTGAGCAGAGTGCATAAAAGTGTGGTTAAAGATCTTCGGTGAAGGTGTGGATCAGCAGGCAGGAAGTCTGCTTGGTTTCTGCCACTAGTGAAACCATCTTGTCTGCCCAAGAGCAAATGGCTGGATCTTTTTATGCCACCAGGCTTATCTACAAAATGAAAATAATAATTCTGTTCTTGCATTTTTTTCTCTCTCTGTTACAATTTTAAATGCTCCAGAATGCACAGGACATAGTTACCGTGTCCTAGGATGTTTGCTACTGAATCTAGCACAAGAAACTTGCACTTTTATCTGGGACCTTCAGATCCGACCATTGCAATACAGGCCATTGTTATCAAGCAGAAACATTTCTCCTCCTATTATTATCTCCAAGCACCTGATCTCCACCATTTAAATGGATATTTGGTAAGGTATTCTAATGATGGTTTTGTTCTAAATTGTTGTTAGTTAGCATACTTATGTTGTCCCAGGAGCTGTAGAAAGAACATAGGGTACAATAAAATCTTTCCTCTAAAGTTTGTATCCTCCAGACTTAAAGGTATCGTCTACAATTATTGCCATTAAAATATATTATTTAAAATAAAAAAAAATTAAAACCCCTGAAACACCAAAAAAACCCAACAAACCTTAAGCTATAATATTTACCTATCCCTTTTCTGAATAGGTTCTGGATAGCAGTCTGCGTAAAATCACAGCTTCGCTCGAGAAAGCAGTTGCAGAGAAAGTCCAGTGTCAAGATGATGTGAACCAACCAAACAAAACTATTGAGCTGGCCAACAGGTTGGTCAAGGGACTTGAAGTAAGAAGATTTTGCCTGACTGCTCATCCTAGTGTGAGTTTTGAAATATTTGAAATGTTTCGTTGAGCATGAGGTTAAATCTTAAATTTTTGAGGATTGTGTGGGGAAAAAAGGCTGGGGGCAGACAGGCGACAAGATGACCCTTATTAGAAATCATTTAAATGAAAAAAAAAAATAAAACCAACCCAAACCACAAATAAACCCGTAATAAAATCCTGAGAAGTAAAATGTGCTGCACCACAATTGCATTTCCTAAAAATCATGTATTGCTGAGCAACTGATACTGGCATGACTGCTAGAGAGAAGTCTCGATAACTAAGTCACCACATTTATACACAACTGTGAACACATTGTGACAGCCTGGGCAGCCTCTAGTTAATGAGCAGAAAGACTGAGTAATCCTCTAGGTCAGGATGGAGTCACCCTGCATCTGCCCCCGTTGCACTTTAGATTGCAAATAAGTGGAAGGCACCAATCAGATATTTGCTGTTTGCTTTTGTTTTTTTCCTTTTGCAGAAACTATTAATTTGTAAATAAGAATGAAATGTATTTATGTTAAAATTATATATATTTCAGTGTGGTCATTAGCCTTATTTGCAGACAAACATCATTAAAGCTAACACATGCCTATTTAATGGTCAGTAACCATTCAAGTCAGCCACAGCATTGCTGTGCAGTCTCTCCTAGGTCTTTACAGAAATCGTGTTGTCTCAATTTGTCATCTAGAATTTTAACCATTCCTTTTTGACAAATAAGTGTAAATAACAGGAAATAAAAAGTACAAACAATATTTACACTACTACGTGAGTTCCCAAGGCAGTCTGAATAAATATTTTAAGTCAGTTTTCATAAAATCTCTGTGACCTTGCTTTCTAAGATCAGAGAGTGAATATTTTTGTTTCTGCAAATCTCTCAGCAGAAGCTGGCAACCAAGATTAAATCAGTTCAGGAAAAAATTGTTGTAAGAGTATAGAACTAATCAAAAAACCCCAGTGCAATTAAAACAGATCTGGTCTTGAAACCTGATTCTGAAATTTAATATGCCTAGAAATGCAAAATGTGCAAATAATCTTTCCTTTGGTAGAAAAACAGTGAACTTGATGTTACTATCTGCATATGAAAACTTCTGTTTGCCCCAAGACACCTGAGACGGTCACTGTTGGCCTGACCCTGCAGACCTCCAAAGCCTTTGGAAGCTCTGTGGAAGCCAATGGCCTTTGCCTACAGGTAGTTTCCAAGTCTTGGATTTGAAGGTTTATACATAGTTAAAAGAAGTTTTTTTCTCCAAGATTTGAGTTTTTATCAGTGATCTTATTGTGTAAGTTAAGGGGGGATATATTTAAAAGGATTAATTGAGAATGTCAGGTATTTTCCTCTGAGAATAAATTCTTTTTGACTAGAACAGAAGACAGTTAACTTCTGAAAAGCATCAAGACTGATGACTTTGTCTATATAGCATTGACCTGGAAGCTCAACCATTCAGACTAATAAATCAGGCAATTTATATTTAATCATTAACTAACTCCCGAGCTGAACAGCTGTTCAAAATTAGAAATGGGTCACCCCAGCCAGGATGACATTACAGGCAATCTATAATGCATTAGAATAAAATTATAGTGATTTTTAACTGTCTGGAAATTTATTACACTGCATGTTCCAACTCTTAAACCCTTGTTAGCCAACGTCAGTAGTGATTTATGGTGCTTGGGTGGTATGGTAAAATTACTGAAGATTTAAATAGACAATCATTCTATGTTTAGTAAATCTTCAAATTTCAAAGCTATTTTGGAGAATGAGGTGTGTGCTCTTCATTGTTCATGACTTACCAGTCAGTGACAACAAGGAGAGAGAATGGATAAATCAAAAAGCCCTCTTGTAAATTAATGGATTTATTGTCTTGCTGCCTTCAGTTAATGTTTTAAAGAAGAATCCAATGACTTCTGTAGGCAGAAATGGAAGTCCAGAATACTTCAAAACAGAACTGCTGCCTTACAAAGATTGCTGTTGTAGCTTTCAGCAGGAATAGTCCTTTACTTGTCATTTGTTGGGCATCTCTTATGAATGTAACAGGGGTTGTTGCATTTCCACTGTGAAACATTTAAATGCTCACTCTTTTAAGCACAGGACTTTGATTAAGGTTACTTCCATTTTCTTAATGGATATTTTATATTCCTATTTTATAACAAAAGAGTTTGAGATTTCTGTTATAGAATTCCATGTCTGTCTTTGCAGGGTAATATGTTTAACCATTTCAGTAAATATTTCCGATTTTTCTGGAAAATATGGGTGGAAAATACTTGCTGAATATCAAATGCAACAATTATTTTGTTACTTTGTTTTTATACACATAGAAATTTATTTTTAAAATGAGAGTGAGTTTGTTATTTGAGATCCATTTTATGCAATTTTTAAAGCTTTCAAGAATGAGCATATCCAAGAGTGTTCTTTTAAGCTCTCAACCAGCTAGTACCAGTAAAATGCAAGAATTTCACATGAAATTACTTGAAGTATGAAGAATACTTTCTATTCAGTGATTGTCATTGATTTTGATTACATAGAATCATAGAATGGTTTGGGTTGGAAGGGACCTTAAAGATCATCTAGTTCCAACCCCTCTGCCATGGGCCAGGGACACCTTTCCACTAGACCAGGTTGCTCAAAGCCTCATCCAATCTGACCTTAAACACTGCCAGGGAGGGGGCATCCACAACTTCTCTGGGCAGCCTGTTCCAGTGTCTCACTACCCTCTACCCACTACAGTAAAGAATTTCTTCCTAATATTTAATCTAAATCTACCCTCTTTCAGTTTAAAACTGTTCCCCCTTGTCCTATCTCTACGTGCCCTTGTAAAAAGTCCCTCTCCTGCTTTCCTGTAGGCCATCATGTAAGGGATTGGAAAAATATGTTTTGATTACTGTCATTGCTTTGAAAAATAAATGTCTGTATGGACAGTGGGTAAAGGACAGTACTTATAAGTTGTTCAGCAGTGTGCTTTCCTTCTTTCATGCTGGGCCCTTTCTTTGCTTCAGTCCCTCTGCTGACTGGAGAATGATTTCCTGAGGTTTCACTGATGCAAGTGAACAAACTGTGAAATAACTTTTACTTTATCCTGAATAGTTCAAACAGTACAAACAAGAAAGAAAGATTGTGGCAGTCTATTCCAATTTTGTATCTAGAATTTCATCAGTTTGAAGATGACTCTAATGTATGATCAATTTTTACCTTCCTTTACATGCTGAAACCATTTGAGCACACATTCATGCATAGATTCATTCCTTTGCTGGGAATTGTATTGTATACTGGGATTGTCCTGTACACAGGACAATCAAAGTATAATATGCCAAATACGGCTAGTTTGGTTTTTATACCATGTCATAAATTCCAATTAAAAAGGAGATGATTATTTGATCCATATCTTAGATATTAACTTTCTTTAAAGAAGATACTTTAATTTCTCTGAAATTCTTTACTCACCATTTCAACATTTTAAATAGATAGTGGGCTGTCTTTACAACATAACTGGAATAAAATAATAGCTTTCCACATAGCTACTAATGAGAAATCATCAATATCTGAGACCGTTCCTGACTATTCATCCAAAATATCCCAAGGTAAGCCTGGTTAAGATGAACTCTGCAGATTGCACAAGGGATTCCAGAAATTGGGGCTCTCTGTGGGGAAAAAAAAAAATATGAAGAAAACAATTTCTAGAGTTAAAATTTGACAAAATAACTGAGGCTGGAAGAAACCACCTGAGATCCTTCTGAGTCCACCCGCCCTGCTCAAACTGGGTTAGTTAGACCAGCTGGCCCAGGACCATGCCAGTCTCATTTTGAATGTCTCCCAGGATAGAAACTCCACAACCTCTCAGGGCAACCTGTGTGTTTAACCACCCTCATCTTTCCTCCTGTTGAAATTCCAAATCATTAAGGCTCTAAGAGCTCCATCCTATTTTTTCAGCTTCAAAGGCTTCACCACCAGAAAGTATGGATTGTTTTCAGCCTTACAGTCTTAGGAATTATATCTCTTGCTGACAGAGTACCATTCCTGTCGTACTTTTGTGCACTTCTGGTTTTTAATGTGGAGAATAAACGTTCTGTCACTTCCAAGTTGTTCAGGAGATAACATTTTCTAATTTTGCTTTGCAGTCTGAAAACATGGATTGGAGCCAGTCTGTTGAAAACCTCAAAGCACAAAAGAAAACTTCATGCAGTGACGTCTTATTAACAGCAGTGTTTGTGTCTTACTTTGGACCCTTCACAAGACAGTATCACCAGGAACTGATGGAACGTTTCTGGATTCCTTTTCTAAAGTCACAAAAGGTAAAATTTACTGTACAAAATGGGAGTCTTCAGTGAAGAGTCTGGTTTATTGAAGTTGCTGTCTTTCAAAAATTTGAAGCACAGATCTGTATTTAAAAGTGGCTCTTTGCAGGTATTGTTTTCCACACACATACTTTCCTCAGATTACAGGTACATTTTGAGGGGAATGGGAGAGAGGGGTTAAGTTCTCTTTGGCAAAAGAAAATCCCTTCCCTTTCCAATTCTTAATGCCAAATTCTGTCCTTTGTGACACCTGTGTAACAGCAAATGCTATAAATAGTGATGGAGCTGTATAGAGAGACCTATTCTGCTTAGCTTTTCAGCTCCAGGAGGAGCATGTCGTTATGATAATCCCCATTTCTTTGCACATGGAGGAAACCGGGATAGGACTCAATAAATGCAGAGAGGCTCTAACCCTTAGAGTTATCTCTACAAAGCTTTCTCCATCCTTCCTTGTGAAGCTTTGGACCATTCCTTTCTTCCTTACAGCTGCAAATGCTCCTCACCTCTTCCTACTTGTTTCCTATTTCTCACGTGCCACAAATCACAGCATTATATCACGATTAATGTAGTTTATTCTCTGAAATATGTGATGTGTGTAACTCTTACCCCATTTTAAATCACAAAGCTAAGGCAGAGCGGGTGAGCTGAGTTGCCTGAGGACACTCTGGAAATACAGTTAAAGCCAAGTCCAAGCTTCCCAAGGTCAGCACTCAGAACTGCAGGGGCATCTTTTTGGAGATGTTTGCTTTGTGCAAGGGTTTATCAGTCACTAATTTGTGTGGAGCTTTGTTTTACCTGGAACATCTCCCTGTCCTTTTCCACCAAAAATTTGTCTGCAAAGTTCTTTCTCAAAAACCTCCTTCTACCTTGCAGCCTAATGCTGATATGTAGAAAAAATTACCCCGTATATTTGTTTTCAGTAGTGAGACCCTGGAAATAAATGTCATTCTTACCTTTTTTAAGAATCCTCTGAAATGGATTGAACAGTTCTATAAATAAAAATAATCCATACTGTAACTTTTTACTTTTTAAGATGCTTTCACTAAACAGCAGGGAGATAAAATACCTCATTTCAGTTTTGATTGTTTTCCTGCAAGTAGGGAAGAGTGGAAAAGAGGAGAGAAATGCATTTGGGAAGTGATGTTAAAAATAGATATTTATTAATAGTCCTCTTTAGAAGGAACAACAAGTAGTTCTATGCCATGAAGTATCAGTTTTGTGCAGATACGAGGACAATAGATGTATCTATATATTAAAATATTTTTCTTGCATTGTGTGAAAATTTGTATTAGAAACCCTGATAATATCCCAACGCTAGTATTTTCCACAAGGAAGTATTTCAGCTTATGAAAATGATTGTATTGCTTGCCTTACAGTCCAGAGATAAAACAAATCATTTTCAGCCTTCTGGTATATTTAGATAAATATGTTACACATGGGAGATAAATACATTGCATGCTTGCAGAGGGGAGTGTATATTTCTTGGTCCTTTTGTGCTTGTATTTTCAGCAAGTTCATCAAAAGTTAGGCTTATTTGGGGCTCTGTGATTAGAATCAAGGGTTAGACAATTTTAAGGTGGTATGTATTTTTAATGTGTATTTCTATGGCACTATGACATTGTGCCACAGAAACTGCACTAGAGGTATGGAGCCATTCTTACTAATGCTAATAATTACAGAATCACAGAATCACAGAATCAACCAGGTTGGAAGAGACCTCAGGGATCATCGAGTCCAACTGTTGCCCTGACACCACCATGTCAACTAAACCATGGCACTAAGTGCCATGTCCAGTCTTTTCTTAAACACATCCAGAGATGGTGACTCCACCACCTCCCTGGGCAGCCCATTCCAATGTCTAATAACCCTTTCTGAAAAGAAATTCTTCCTAATGTCCAACCTGAACCTCCCCTGGCGAAGCTTGAGGCTGTGTCCTCTTGTCCTATCGCTAGTTGCCTGGGAGAAGAGGCCGACTCCCACTTCACTACAACCTCCCTTCAGGTAGTTGTTGACTGCAATAAGGTCACCTCTGAGCCTCCTCTTCTCCAGGCTAAACAACCCCAGCTCCCTCAGCTGTTCCTCATAGGTCATACCCTCCAGACCCTTCACCAGCTTGGTCGCCCTCCTCTGGACTCGCTCCAACACCTCAACATCTTTCTTGAAGTGCGGGGCCCAGAACTGGACACAGTACTCGAGGTGCGGCCTCACCAGTGCCGAGTACAGAGGGACGATCACTTCCCTAGACCGGCTGGCTACACTATTCCTAATAGAGGCCAGGATGCCATTGGCCTTCTTGGTCACCTGGGCACACTGCTGGCTCATGTTTAGCCGGCTGTCGATCGGCACCCCCAGGTCTCTTTCCGCCGGGCCGCTTTCTAACCACTCTTCCCCCAGCCTGTAGTGCTGCATGGGGTTGTTGTGGCCAAAGTGTAAGACCTGGCACTTGTTCTTGTTGAACCTCATACCGTTGGTCTCGGCCCATCTATCTAACCTGTCCAGATCCCTCTGTAGGGCCTTCCTACCCTCCAGCAAATCGACACTCCCACCCAGCTTGGTGTCATCTGCAAATTTGCTGAGGGTGCACTCAATCCCTACGTCTAGATCATCTATAAAGATATTGAACAGCACCGGCCCCAGACCTGAGCCCTGGGGAACACCGCTGGTGAACACCGCCAGTTGGACTTTGCTCCATTCACCACCACTCTCTGGGCTCGGCCATCCAGCCACTTTTTAACCCATCAAAGAGTCCACCCATCCAAGCCCCGGGCAGCCAGTTTGTCTAGGAGGATGCTGTGGGAGACAGTGTCGAATGCCTTACTGAAGTCTAGATAGACTACATCCACAGCCCTGCTCTCATCTACTAAGTGGGTCACTTGGTCATAGAAGGAGACCAGATTGGTCAAGCAGGACCTGCCTTTCATGAATCCATGTTGGCTGGCCCCGATGCCCCGATTGTCCTGCATGTGCCATGTAATGGCACTCAGGATGATCTGTTCCATCACCTTGCCTGGCACCGAGGTCAGGCTGACAGGCCTATAGCTCCCTGGATCATCCTTCCGACCCTTCTTGTAGATGGGCATTACATTTGCTAATTTCCAGTCAGCTGGAACTTCTCCAGTTAACCAGGACTGCCGGTAGATAATAGAGAGTGGTTTGGCAAATTGTGCAAATTTGACTCAACTTAAATACACATAATGAATTTCTTTTTAAATAACCACCAGATTTACATGCTTTTGTATTTCAGTGTGCACTTTTAAAAGAATCCCCAGTCTACAAGCCATCACTAAGGACTATACATGTCTAGGGAGGAGGAAAAATTTGATGGAAGAGTTTTTAAAACACTTCTGAATGGGGTAGAAGATAGTTCAGGCTAAATACTGATGATGCTGTGCTTTCCTTTAATTTATGGATTTAGAATTCAACCCAGAAATCACAAGTAAGGAAGCCTGGGATAACATCATAAAGGAATTGGTGGGGGTTTGCCCTTTGCTTCAGCGAGGAAAAATTTAATTCCAGGCATCTGGTATGGATCTTCTTGTATGCTTCCACTAGCCACTTCCCCCCACCCCCTCCAAATAACTTAGTTACTCACTCTCTCTTACTCTGTTGTGTTGCATTAGGCATTTCCCTTCCCACCCATTCCTGTTCAGTAAGCACTGATTTCAGATGTTGCATTTCTTTTTGTTTTCGTCTCCTTGTAAATGCCTGTGACAAGATCCTATCCAGCAAGCGTGGCTCTCTGATGGCTGCTCTAGAGTGCGTGGAGATCACGGCTTCCTTCTTAGCAAACAGGCACTCACACAAGAGCGTTACCACAGCTGGTGCCACGCAGGGAGCTCCAAGGCTGCCTCTGCCCCTGGAGATGGTCCCGTTCTCTGGCTTTTGACCTTGTTAACATATAGCTGAACTATATTAATAAGATAGCATGAGAATCCCGTTTTTATAATTTTTGTGTAGATAAATACTGATTTATGTTCCAGAAAGACCTGCTCAAGAGCATACATGAGGACTGAATTTGCAATATCAGAATCCGTATACACTGAAATTTTTAATATATGGTGTTTTTTTAACTTTATCGAACTATAAATATTTTTAATGAAGTAAATGTCTTAAATTAAAATGCTTTTTTAAAAAATCTGTTGTAAATATGATAAACTGCTTCTCATCACATTTCCCTAGTATATTCTTTTGCATCTGAAGCTCCACAGGGATCCTCCTTCCTTTTCTGCCTAGAAAGCCTCAATTTATATTAGCCCAGTTATCTTGGGCATTGCACTGAGTCATGTCTTGCTGCTTGGTAACCTTGGTGGATGATTATATTCTGCTCTGATTCAAAGGTTCCTGTTCCTGTGACAGAGGGCCTGGACCCAATTGCCACGTTGACGGATGATGCTACGATTGCGGCATGGAGTAATGAGGGACCGCCCGGTGATAGGATGTCAACAGAAAATGCCACTGTTCTAACAAACTGTGAGCACTGGTGGCTGATGATAGGTCCCCAGCAACAGGGAATTAAATGGATAAAGAATAAATATGGAGCTGACCTTAAAGTCGTACATCTAGGACAGAAAGGGTATGTGCATGCTGAAAAATCAGCTTTCATGTTTACTGCCCTGAAGTTCCCTTAATTTTTGTAAGGGATTGGTGTTTGTTGGAATGCACTTACTTGAAGACCTGAAATATTACATCACTGCTGCTTATTTATCCATAGCATCACTTTCCATTTAAAATGGTCCTTGAAAGAGGACCATTTTTATGCTATTTTCAAGTGTTGAGGAGGAAATGAAGTGGAAGTTGAGGTGTGCTTCTTGTGACAGGCAAATCACTTTTTCAGTAGGTAAGGTACAAATCCTGATGATATGACGTTGCTTAGACTGTACAGTTTAGTCAGCAGAACACAGCACGTGCACCTTACAGAGGGAAAGTTTCAATCCAGTGTAGGGCATTCAAGGCAAAAGACAATTATCAAGTCTTTTGCTGATAAACATGTTTTTAATTCTCATTACGGATTACTGAATTATATGTAAAGATAGCACTTGCACGTAATTGATCAGTTCATATCTTTTCTCATGTTTACGCTGGTTTAGCAAGACAACTAGGTACGACTGAACTGCTTCATTTCAAAGGACTATCTGAGTTTATTTTACTGAATTCCAGATACAATACACAATTACACAGCGCAGTAATGGTCACAGTAATGCCTCATTTTTAAATGAAGTGTTAATCATTTACCTGGTCTGCTCCTCTGAACAAACTCTTTTCCCTCATCTGCCCGGATTTTATTCTTTTTCCAACTCTCACAAATAATTATGATTTTCATTCGTACCCTGCAGTACCATTCTGCATGAAGCTATATTGTCTGCTTCCTTATCCTTCCATGATTATCTACCCTCTTCTCAGTGCCTGTTGAAACAGAATTTTTCCAAGTCATTCAGATGCAATGACTTCAAGAAAGCATTTGTAGTGTAGATGGGGATATACCAAAAGCTATAACACAAAAACGTATAATTAAAAAAATAACAAAAGCTGAAAGTTATATGTGCCCCCCCAGCTTCTCTGTGTCAATTCCACTGTCTTCAATGTGGGGCTATATCTTCATATTTGCTTATAAGAAAAGCCCCAGCAAAATATTTTTTTGTTTAATATGAGGACTAGCAAGAGCATAGGTGTAAAGATGTTGAACTCAAAACTGTCGAGCTCTTAACCACTGGGAAATTCTTTGTGAACGGTTTTGCATGGTTTAACTATGTTCTTTTAGAAAAACTCCAATTCTATTATACAAAAGAAATCTTTCTATGCCAGCATTTATCTAATATTTGAGGTTTTTTTATTTTTCATGTTAGGCTTTCTGAAGACCGTTGAAAGAGCTTTGGCTTGTGGAGAGACTGTACTAATCGAAAACATGAGTGAATCTATTCATCCCATACTTGATCCCCTGCTTGGAAGGTGTACAGTTAAAAAGGGAAAGTAAGTATACTTGAGTAATCAGAATTTTTCCATGACAACTGGATCTGTATTGCTTTGATTGACACATTTTGCTTACTACTTCATAACTCTTCATGAAGTTATTTATTTCTTTTTTAAAATGCAATGGCTAAAAACTGGTGATGAGTAGATATTAAAATGTTAGTATCTGCATCTGATTAGATAACAAAATTATCTTCTCAATTCGCAAATTGGACTCAAAATACAATGTAGACATGCATGTGAGTTTCTCAACCCAAAGTAAAAATCTTTACTGTTTTTACTTCAAAAAAAGAACAAAACAAGGAGGAGCATATATTATAATTTGGCTCAATAGAAAAGAAAATATTTCATTCCCATGTTAGGCATCTATAGCAAAAGGGAAAGCACTGGAAACGACAGACTAGATTTGGATTTAACAATATAGGGATTTCCAGCTGCCATATCAGCATAAGAAAACCATGCCTCCACTTTTCAGTGTGTTGCCATAACTGTTTGTTGGGCCACCCCATGAAACAAATCAAAAAAAAAAGGGGGGGACAAAAAAAGAAAAAAAAAAAAGTCTAATGAGGAAAAACTGATATGCTACAACACAGGGCAGAGATGAGAAAGCCGGAGGTGGGGACCCTTTACATCAATATTGCTGCCAACATGCCGTGCATCAAACCAGTCAAGTTGACAGTGTTCACAAACCCATCGAGGCAGACATAGTGGTGGTGTTGCTCTCTCTTCATTTTTACCCAGAAACCTAGTCTGCAGGCACCAAAACCCACATGCTCCATTTCTCATGCGAGTGCTCCAAATATCCAAGTACAGGGACTGTTCTGACCTCTCCCTCACAATGGAAGGGCTACAGTTCTGACAGCCTTGTGAGCTCCACCCCAGAGGTCTGTAGCTGGGCATTCAAGTGGGAGATTCAAATTTGAATCAGGTAACGCAAGGCTGAGTTAATGTGTCTTCCCTGTTCTGGCACTGCTGTGGCAGGAGTGGTAGATGGTACAAGGGAGGGAAACCTCATGTTCTGACCTTTTGTGGGGGATGTCTGTGAATCTCATCTTTCATTCTTATGCCCCCCTCTTCCCTAGGTTTTGAAAAACTGTTGTCTAATTTAGAAAACATCATCAAAAATATTTCCTAAGACCTAATTAAGATACCTTTAGATACACATTTTCAGGATGATAGTAGGAAAAGTAAAGGATCTTGTACTCAGGTCCTTGGTGCAAGAGAATTTCAGTCTGTAATGTCTTCCATCACTTTTCGTGAAAACTTCCAATGAGTTCTTCAAGGCAATGAGTTCTTCTTGCTGAGTCTTCAAGGCAGCTGTTGCCTAAAGAGTAGTGTTGATTTGTGGTTGCATGAGAGTAAACTTGGTAAACCTCATTAAACGTTTCATCCGATGAACTGGAATGCCATGTTATCGTCTCTGCTCAAATGTGAATTTATTTTTAAGCCTGAAAGTGTTCCTCTCTTCTATTCCTGTTTTCAAACGACACATCAACAAGCTAGATTTTTCATGTTGAAGAATATGATGTTTATTCTGATAAAAAGTCAGAGAATACCCCTGAAACATTTCTCGATGGGTCTCAAATCTTACTCAAAGTATTTAGAGTACTTGCACAGTTTCAGATTGTTAAAAGAGAAAATATGCAAGGTAGGTTAAATAAAAATGGTATCTAGTTTTTGACAGATTGCCCAAGCTTTTTCTCCCTCTTTCCCCCCATATTTCAGGCATTGGTGCCTGCACAGTAAATCTAAGCAATACACAACATCTCAAATCTCCTTGCATACATGAAGCTCCTGGAAGATGCACTCTTGCCCTGCACTGAGAGATCTTGAATTTATTCCTTTTTTTTGGCATTTTTCTATAATGGTATTTGAAATACTTCGGAGTAAGATCATGTAGATTGCTTTTTAGAATCTATAGTGACGAAACTCTACTGAAAATTAGAATTATACTGGTCTGAAAGAAAGATCAGAAATTGCACTGTCTAACGAGTCTTAAGGCATGAGACAGAGGGATGTAAAACAGTAGAAAGAAGTTGGATTGAAAAGGACAAGGCTCACAGCAATATAGTTTTGCATTTAGCAAAGGCTTCCATGCAGCACAACAAAGCTGTACACATGCACACAGACAGAAACACAAGTATATGAAGCTATTCAAATATAGATTCTTTGGTGAATATTTTAGCAGCATTACATGACCTAGCATTCTGTGGCTCATTGAAGATGCAGCAGGTCTCCTTTGTGGGGCACTGGTAATATATATACCCCTTTATTACCAAATAGGCAGAGTTTTCCTCATTCTGGATTCATTTCTGTTGTTTATTTTAGTAGTTGTGTCAGGCACTTTGAATTTTTTTTTCCTAATAAAGAAAGACTGGAAAGGTATTTGTGATAGATATGGTGTAGTCCAGCAGTTGAAGTTCATTAATAATTGGAATGTTGCAGAGTATGAAGTAATGAATACTAATTACTCCTTTCATGTCTGACAGCACCCTGTGGACCAATACATCAGCCCAGACTTTAATTTGGTTCTAGTAATGGTTTCATCAATAGTACATTAATTCTGTGTTTGAAAAGATATACAGTTGAACCTGACCCGCACAGTAGATACCACTGTCATAAAATGGCCACATACTGACAACAACTGGATAATTGCAAATAATTAAATCCACTGAGCTTCAGACAATCCTAATTTGAAGTAAAATATATCTTATCATATCAATTGACAGAAAGCATAGCAAGGGAGATTTATCAACTTGTACTCCTTCCAAAGCAAATTTACTAGCCTGCATATTAGAGAACTTGCTGATCTGTGAAGCAGCTTCATAAAAGTATATCTCCCCTTCCTTGTTTACTAAGATTGTTCTTGTGTTGTACTCTTGGATATTCTGTAACACTAACTTCTGGTATTGTTTCTGAATGAAGCCTGCAAAACAAATTCTCAGCTTCAGATAACTTCAAATATGTGTATAAATTTGTATTTTCCTCAAAATATGGGTAATTGCAGGGGGAACTACAGGTACTTCTTATCTCTGAAAATCAGACTTATTGCTTAAGTGCCTCAGTATATATTTAGAAGCCTAACAAGTTTTGGGTGTTCAAGTTTGGATATTTTTTTAATTTTAATTTTGGAGCTGCAAACCTGCTCAGTGGGTCTTAATACACTTAAGGCTGTGACCTTATGTTCAAAATAATTTTAAAATGATAAGATTTTTATTAAAATATTTTAGGAGATTTGCTTTAAGAAGAGGGAGAAAAGACAAAAGAGAATAAAATATTTTCCCCAAAATATCAGTTGTAGTACATAGCTTTATGTAAACATGAAAGGCACAAGAAAAAAGTAAGTAAAATTTGGGTACAACTTATTAGCAATGTATACAAAAATGATTCAAAATGCACGTACTTAGATTTTCTGGAGCAGATAAGGCAGAAAAGTAAACAGATGCCAATTCTATATGGTGTTGGGTTTTGGCCCTCGCCTACTATAAGATGAATGATGCCATTGAATAGGTTTGGGATGGATAGGCTTTAATATTTGAATTTTATCTGTGTGTTTCCTATCCTGTTTCCCCAGCACCGCTGTTTTGGAGATCACTGGATATGAGCATTAACTATAATAGATCAATGTCATTCTGACTCATAGGAGAGACGACAGAGGAATAAATTCATTGTTCATAAGGCCTCTATTTGCATTCACTTGCGTTGTTACACCTGCTCAAATCCTTTGCACGTTCACAAAGTGGTAGTCATGTCTCTTCAGTTGCAAGATTAGGTTATTACAAGATACTTTAAGATGTCTTGAATTTTGATTTATGTGCTAATGTAGTTTGTATGAACAAGTTTCCATTCTTATGAGGCGTGACTATTATTTATGAAACAGCAAGACAATTCACTCATTTACTCCACAGGGAGAAGCTTTCCTTGCCTTGAACTTCTCGCCAGCTGTGCAACTTTAAGGCAGTGCTATTCCCACTGAACTAGTTTGACCAACTTGCACAGTTTGCCTACTGAGATTGCCTAGTAACAGCTCCGTTCTGCACTTCTTTTCACCTGATTTATTCAACTTCATTCTCTACATTACTTGTTGGAGTTTGCAAGTCAGTTCCAGAAGCTTTTAATTTTAAGCAGCAGGAACTGAATCACAGAATCACAGAATCACAGAATCACAGAATCTTAGGGACTGGAAGGGACCTCGAAAGATCATCTAGTCCAATCCCCCTGCCGGGGCAGGATTGCCTAGACCATATCACACAGGAACACGTCCAGGCGGGTTTTGAATGTCTCCAGAGAAGGAGACTCCACAACCTCTCTGGGCAGCCTGTTCCAGTGTTCGGTCACCCTCACCGTAAAGAAGTTTTTCCTCATATTTAAGTGGAACCTCCTGTGTTCCAGCTTGCACCCATTGCCCCTTGTCCTGTCAAGGGATGTCACTGAGAAGAGCCTGGCTCCATCCTCATGACACTTGCCCTTTACATATTTATAAACATTAATGAGGTCACCCCGCAGTCTCCTCTTCTCCAAGCTAAAGACACCCAGCTCCCTCAGCCTCTCCTCATAAGGGAGATGTTCCACTCCCTTAATCATCTTTGTGGCTCTGCGCTGGACTCTCTCTAGCAGTTCTCTGTCCTTCTTGAACTGAGGGGCCCAGAACTGGACACAATATTGCAGATGCGGCCTCACCAGGGCAGAGTAGAGGGGGAGGAGAACCTCTCTTGACCTACTAACCACACCCCTTCTAATACACCCCAGGATGGCATTGGCCTTCTTGGCCACAAGGGCACACTGCTGGCTCATGGTCATCCTGCTGTCCACTAGGACCCCCAGGTCCCTTTCTCCTATGCTGGTCTCCAACAGGTCTGTCCCCAACTTGTACTCATACCTGGGGTTGTTCTTGCCCAGATGCAGGACTCTACACTTGCCCTTGTTATATTTCATTAAATTTCTCCCCGCCCAACTCTCCAGCCTGTCTAGGTCCCTCTGAATGGCTGCGCAGCCTTCCGGTGTGTCAGCCATTCCTCCCAGTTTTGTGTCATCAGCGAACTTGCTGACAGTGCACTCTATTCCCTCATCCAAGTCATTAATGAATATATTGAATAGAACTGGTCCCAGTACCGACCCTTGAGGGACTCCGCTAGACACAGGCCTCCAACTGGACTCTGTCCCATTGACCACCACTCTCTGGCTTCTTTCCTTCAGCCAGTTCACAATCCACCTCACTACCCGATCATCCAGACCACACTTCCTCAGTTTAGCTGCGAGGATGCTGTGGGAGACGGTGTCAAACGCTTTACTGAAATCAAGATAGACCACATCCACAGCTTTACCATCATCTATCCACCGGGTTATGTCCTCATAAAAGGCTATCAGGTTGGTTAAGCATGACTTCCCCTTGGTGAAGCCATGTTGAGTGCCCCTAATGATCCCCCTATCCTTGATGTGCCTAGAGACAGCACCAAGGACAAGTTGTTCCATCACCTTTCCAGGGATGGAGGTGAGGCTGACCGGTCTATAGTTACCCGGGTCCTCCTTCTTGCCCTTTTTGAAGACTGGAGTGACATTTGCTTTCCTCCAGTCCTCAGGCACCTCTCCCGTTGCCCACGACTTAGTAAATATGATGGAGAGTGGCCTAGCAATGACTTCCGCCAGCTCCCTCAGCACCCGCGGGTGCATCCCATCAGGGCCCATGGATTTATGGACGTCCAGATTGCTTAATTGGTCCCTGACCCAGCCCTCATCTACCAAGACAGATTCCTCCTCTCTCCTGACTTCTTCTGGGGCCTCAGGGGTCCGGGGCTCCTCAGGACAGCCTCCAGCAGTATAGACAGAGGCAAAGAAGGCATTCAGTAACTCCGCCTTCTTCTTATCCTCTGTCTCCAGGACCCCCACCTCATTCATCAGTGGGCCTACATTGCCTCTAGCGTTGGTTTTACCTGCAATGCATTTGAAGAAGCTCTTTCTGTTGTCCTTGACCTCTCTTGCAAGGTTTAATTCCAAGGAGGCCTTAGCTTTCCTAGTTGCCTCCCTACATCCTCTGACAACAGACTTATATTCCTCCCAAGTGGCCAGCCCCTCCTTCCACGATCTGTACACCCTCTTCTTCCACTTGAGTTTGCCCAGCAGTTCCCTGTTTAACCATGCAGGTTTCCTGGTACCCTTCCTTGACTTCCTACCTGCTGGGATGCTCTGATCTTGAGCTCGGAAGAAGCAGTCCTTGAACGCTAACCAACTATCTTGGGCCCCCTTACCTTCTAGTACCCTGTCCCATGGGATTTCCCCTAGCAATTGCTTGAAAAGGCCAAAGTTGGCCCTCCTGAAGTCCAGGGTTGTAATTCTGCTAGCTATTCTGTTCCTGCCACATGAGATCCTGAACTCTACCATCTCATGGTCACTACAACCAAGGCTGCCCTCAACCTTCACCTCTTCAACCAGACCCTCCTTGTTAGTGAGGATAAGATCCAGCAGCGCTCCTCTCCTAGTTGGCTCATCCACCGTTTGCATCAGAAAGTTATCATCAATGCACTGGAGGAACCTCCTGGACTGAGGATGGCTGGCTGAGTAGGCCTCCCAGCAAATATCAGGGTAGTTGAAATCCCCCATGACAACCAGGCCCTGTAATTGCGAGACTGCTCTCAGCTGCCTGTAGAAGGCCTCATCACCCTCCTCATCCTGATCCAGTGGCCTGTAATAGACACCCACAACAGTATCACCCCTGCCAGCCTGCCCCTTAATTCACACCCACAAACTCTCAACTCGCTCCTGATCTGCCCCTGGACAGAACTCAATACATTCTAGCTGCTCACTCACATAAAGAGCAACTCCACCACCTCTCCTTAGTGGCCTGTCTTTCCTGAACAAGACATAGCCATCCATGACCACATTCCAGTCATGCGAGGCATCCCACCAAGTCTCTGTAATTGCCACTAGATCATAGCCCCCCGACCGAACACGGATTTCTAACTCCTCTTGTTTATTCCCCATGCTGCGTGCATTGGTGTACAGGCATTTCAGGGAGCGAGCTGAGCACACCGATTTCACCCCAGGGGGATGGGAGGCCTCCTGGTCTACCTCAACACTAGAGCGTTGCCCCAGTGGTGCAAGCCCAGCTACTACCCCATCCTCCTTCGAATCTAGTTTAAAGCTCTCCGAATGAGCCCTGCTAATTCCTGTCCCAGATCCCTTTTGCCCTTACGACATAAACCTTTCCCATGTATTACCGCCATGCCTGGTGTCTTATAAAACCAGACATTATCAAAGAACCCAAAGCCCTGCCTGTAGCACCAGTCTCGTAGCCAGGCATTTATAGAGAGAATCCTACTATTCCATCCCACGTCATCACCTGAAAATGGAAGGAGGGAGGAGAAAACAACTTGTGCCCCAGACTCTTTCACCAACCGTCCTAGGGCCTTGTAGTCTTTCTTCATCCCCCTCAGACTACGGGATGCAGCTTCTTCCACACCTGTCTGGAAGATCAGCAGGGGGTAGTAGTCTGTGACCTTCACCAGGTTGGGGAGTTTCCTGGTGATATCCCTGATTCAGGCTCCAGGCAGACTGCAGACCTCCCTGTGATGGGGGTCAGCTCTGCATATGGGGCCCTCAGTTCCCTTTAGGAAGGAGTCTCCAACCACTAAAACTCTTCTCTTCTTCCTTGTGGAGGAGGTAGCTATACGCCTGTAAGGTTTTTTTGACTGTGGTGGGACCTCTGATATAGGTTGCCTCTCCACCACATCCCCATTGGACCGGCTGTATTCCACTAGGGCTTCATATCTATTTCTCAGAGGCACCTGTGGAGGCGAGGTAGGCAAGGAGGGCACTCGCCTTTTGCCACGGCCATAGACTTGCCTCCACTCACTCCTTTCCTCTAGGTTATTGTTTTCCACCTGAGAGGGGCAGAGTACAGGGGTCCCTCGATCCTGGGAGCTCTCCAGCAGGTGCTCCCATTTTTGTTGCAGGGAGGGCAGAGCCTGGCTCCACCAGTCTATCTCCATTTCAGCCTCCCTAAGCCTTTCTACTTCGGCTTGAAGCCTTTCAACCTGGCTTTGCAGCTGTGCCGCTCGGCTGAGCAGATCATCTACCTGCTCACAGCGCACACAGCCCCCTGACACCACAGAGACGCTGTAGCATTCCCTGCAGCCTGCGACCTGCACCATCGCCTCCTTCCGTGGGAGCTCCGTCTGGGTTCCCACATCCATTTTGGTCTTCTTCCGCCGGGTGGAGACCATTGTTCTTTCACTGAGCTGGGAAATACCTGTGGGTGACAACCCTGGTTCACAGCTCCTTGGCGCCTTCCTCGCCTTGTGCACTGGGAGGAAGTCAGCGCCCTCCCCACCGAGCTGCAAACGGCTGTGGCCTCCCCCGCCCTGGGACACACCCAGTCACTGCTGACTCCCCCTCTCCCCTCTGGGCAGAGACTAGTCCCTGTCCTCCAGGAGGCTTTCTATCACCCGATCAACAGGGGGTGGTGCTACGCCCCCTCCTCTCCTGATTCGTTGCCGGGAACTTCCGGGTCCAGGGTGGGGGGGAAGCAGCTCGGGGCTGCTGCTCGGGGGTGGGGGGGGCCCAGAGTATGAAAACCACCCGGTACAGCCCAATCTCGCCCCCGCACTCACCTCAGTCGCTGCCGCCGCTGCTGCCACTGCTGTCGACTCACTGGAAAGAAGGCTCCTTCGGAAAATGTGTTTATCCCTCTTTCTTCACACTAAAAATATTGTTTCCCTTTCCTTTCCTGTCCAAGAATTTATCACTTCTTTTCATTCTTGCTGAGCTGACCCAAAACATTTAGCTGCAAGAAACTATCCTACTTTCTGCCATTTAGAGTCTCAGCATGTTTTGGAGAACATCTGCCCTGAAAGGTACTCTTTTTAATTTTGAGTTGCATGAAAGTATCTGCTAGGAAAAATCTTTGCGTAAACTCTTGAGCCATTTCATGATATGAAGTCATTTTCCTATATTCAAGATTTTTTTGTCTTTCAGATCCTATCTTTGGAAGTCCTAGGCATTGTTTCCTTGGGCAGCACATACACAAAGGAGAAGCAGTTCTTTGTGACAATAATTCAGATTTTGACAGATGAGACCAGATGGTGCACTATTCCTAGACTTTAATAGCTGAGTGTTTAGCACTCATGTTAGCTTCTGGGATGTATTCATTTTTGTATTTGCTTTTGCTAAAACTCAGTTATTTCTCAAACTTTATACAGGATTTTAAAAGTGCTTTGCAAACCTCTTTTGAATCCCTTAATCACCTTTATTTCAAGATCTATGAGAATTTCAACAGGAAAGAACTAGTGGAGAACAATCTCTTTTTAATTTACTTTTTATGTTCTTAAATAACAGGGAGCTGGAGCTCACATGAAAGATACCCTGTCTGTTCCTGGGTAGAACAGGCATTAACTCAGTCCATTCTATCTGCCTCTACTGGAGAAACAGGAGATTATAAAGAAAAAAATTACCAAAAGTAGAACTTGTCTTTAGTAATTTCTTTGGCAATAATTTTTTTTTGCTATGCCTTCTATCTGGACTTCCATAAATAGTGCCTATATCTGCTATATTTCTTCAGAATTAACCTCTAAACAGTTACATTTCATTGAAAAAACTGAAGCAATTCTACTGAGTTTCCCCACCTCTGTGTTTATCGTTGTTGCTTATACTCCTTGAACTGTGTGAGAGCAATAACAAAACATTTATTTTTCCCAGATCTGTAATTAACAGAAAACCTAGAATAGCTGCAGTAATAAAACCCACTGAATCATTATGTAGTTTTTGCCTTTCATAGATCATAATCTCAGAAATTGGTAATTTATTGCTCCTGTGAATTGAGAACCCATAAACGAAGTACTTGAATCCAGAACTCTAAAGCATATTATATCACCACGTAGACCTGAAATACAGTGTGACTCCCTTAGCAAAGGTTTTTTCCACTGACAAAGCAAACTGAAAAAGTTGTCTTTTGTCAGATCTCTGCTTCTGTCTTTTGCCTGTGTGTGTGTGTATTGAAAGCGGAGCAAAATTACTCTCTCTGTGTCAAGCTCTACTGTTTTGTTCCCTCCAGCTGTAGCTAGTTTTGAAGGTTGTGGAGAGACCACAGTATCAGAATTGAAATCCATGTTGCAGAACTGGAAAGTGAATTCATGTCCACCTGAGAAAGGTTGTATTATCTGAAGGACATGACTGTATGACTAAATTATTTCACTATTATACAAGCATAAGCCAGGCAAACTCATCTCCAGTAGTTTGCCTGGCAGCAGTATACAACCTACACGTCTGATGTTGAGTTTTGTAGTCATGGGTTTCTAGCACTAGACATATTAGGTTATTTTTAGGAATTCACTTGCAGTATATCATAAGTGACTGTCTTCATGTTCCTTGGTGAAATGCAGAAGTGCTTTCAGCACACCATTTAATTTACCCTACGTTTTCCAGCTAAGGGCATGTCAGAAGCAGGCAAGGATGTTAAGAGTTGAAATATGTGTCTGTGGCTCTGGCAGTGCACTATGATATCCTAGTAAAAAAAAAGTGATGTTAAAATTTGTACAGAAAAGACTTGTTTTATTCGTGTTCTGATGTGACTTTTGTGAATTGCGTTTTGTGTTTAGTACCTATACTATTGCAATAACTTTAAAGATTGATTTGACTTCACAAATTTTGTGAAAAGAGTTTGTGTCTACCTATATTGCATTGTATAAATGTTCTACTGGCTTTTTTTAAACAGAATTTTGTTACTAATGTTTCACAGAATCACAGAAGCGTCTTGGTTGGAAAGGACCTTTAAGATCATCGAGTCCAACCATCAACCCAACACTACCAAGTCAACCACTAAACAATATCCCTAAACAATATCCCTAAGCATTACATCTACTCGTCTTTTAAATACCTCCAGGGATGGCGACTCCACCACTTCCCTGGGCAGCCTGTTCCACTGCTTGATAACCCTTTCTGTGAAGAAATTTTTCCTAATATCCAGTCTAAACCTCCCCTGGCACAACTTGAGGCCATTTCCTCTCATCCTATCGCTTGTTACCTGGGAGAAGAGACTAACACCCTCCTTGCTACAACCTCCTTTCAGGTACTTGTCTACAGCAATAAGGTCTCCCCTGAGCCTCCTTTTCTCCAGGCTAAACCACCCCAGTTCCCTCAGCCGCTCCTCATAAGACTTGTTCTCTAGACCCTTCACCAGCTTCATTGCCCTTCTTTGGACTCTTTCCAGCACCTCGATGTCTTTCTTGCAGTAAGGGGCCCAAAACTGCACACAGTTTTTGAGGTGCGGCCTCACCAGTGCTGAGTACAGGGGGACTTCCCTTGCCCTGATGGCCACACTATTTCTGAATCAAGCCAGGATGCCGTTGGCCTTCTTGGCCACCTGGGCACACTGCTGACTCATATTCAACCGGCCATCGATCAACATCCCCAGGTCCTTTTCCGCCAGGCAGCTTTCCAGCCAATCTTCCCCAAGCCTGTAGCGGTGCAGGGAGTTGTTGTGCCCCAAGTGCAGGACCCAACACTTAGCCTTGTTGAATCTCATACAGTTGGCCTCAGCCCATCAATCCAACCTGTCGAGATCCCTCTGCAGAGCTTTCTTACCCTCCAGGAGATCAACACTCCTGCCCAGCTTAGCGTCATCTGCAAACTTACTGAGAGTGCACTCGATCCCCTCATCCGGATCATTGATAAAGGTGTTAAAGAGAACTGGCCCCAACACTGAGCCCTGGTGTCACCGCTTGTGACCGGTTGCCAACTGTATTTAACTCCATTCACCACAACTCTTTGGGCCCAGCCATCCAGCCAGTTTTTTACCCACCAAAGTGTACGCCTGTCCAAGCCATAAGCAGCCAGTTTATCAAGAAGAATGCTGTGGGAGACTGTGTCAAAGGCTTTACTAAAGTCCAGGTACACAACATCCACGGCCTTTCCCTCATCCAGTAAGCAGGTTATCTTGCAGAAGGAGATCGGGTTAGTCAAGCAGGACCTGCCTTTCATAAACCCATGTTGACTGGGCCTGATCGCCTGGTAGTACTTTACGTGCCCCATGATAGCACTCACGATGATCTGCTCCATAATCTTCCCTGGCACCAAGGTCAGACTGACAGGCCTATAATTCCCTGGATCCTCCTTCCGGCCCTTCTTGTAGATGGGCATCACATTCACTGATTTCCAGTCCCGTGGGACCTCCCCAGTTAGCCAGGACTGCTGATAAATGATGGAAAGTGGCTTGGTGAACACTTCTACCAGCTCTTTCAGTACCCTTGGGTGGATCCCATCTGGCCCCATAGACTTATGCATGTCTAAGTGGCATAGCAGGTCTCTAACCATTTCCCTGTGGATTATGGGGGCTTCACAGAATCAATCAGGTTGGAAGAGACCTCTGGGATCATCGAGTCCAACCATTGCCCTGACACCACCATGTGAACTAAACCATGGCACTAAGTGCCATGTCCAGTCTTTTCTTAAACACATCCAGAGATGGTGACTCCACCACCTCCCTGCGCAACCCATTCCAATGTCTAATAACCCTTTCTGTGAAGAAATTCTTCCTAATGTCCAACCTGAACCTCCCCTGGCGAAGCTTGAGGCTGTGTCCTCTTGTCCTATCGCTAGTTGCCCAGGAGAAGAGGCCGACTCCCACTTCACTACAACCTCCCTTCAGGTAGTTGTAGACTGCAATAAGGTCACCTCTGAGCCTCCTCTTCTCCAGGCTAAACAACCCCAGCTCCCTCAGCTGTTCCTCATAGGTCATACCCTCCAGACCCTTCACCAGCTTGGTCGCCCTCCTCTGGACTCACTCCAACACCTCAACATCTTTCTTGAAGTTAGTCTGCTCCCTGTCCCTGTCTTCTAGCTCACAAGGCTGGGTACCTGGAGAAAAACTTACCTTACTACTAAAGACTGAGGCAAAGAAGGCATAAAGCACCGAATTGGATCATCTTTCTTGGCAGAGAACATTCAAAGCCATTGCTGTACAGAAAATATTGTCCTTGTACTTGTGTGTGGCAGGTGATGGCTGAAGATCAGCATACTGCTCACTGTGTGAGTAGATGACACAAAGTTGTGGCACCTGCTCACCCCAGACCAGATGCAGAGCACACGCTGTAGTCTATAAGCAGTCTTTCCATTTTTTTTGGTGCTGTGCCGTAGAAGTAGGAAGGTGAACTTTGTGTTGCCTCAGTGCTGAGCTCCAAAACGGTACTTCAGCATTAGTAGTGTTGCTCTATGGGACAGGCTGGCACCTCTTGTTGAATACAAGGGGTCAGGAAAATATATCTCTTCAGTAAGGGATCTTATTCAGTGAATAAAAGGTGAACCTAGTATAATTCATTCTTTCACCCAGCAAATAACTGTTTTGGAACAAAACATTTAGTAGTTTGCCTTAAAAAACTGCTTTTGTTCTTTCAGTCACCAGCCCTTCTCTCTCCTCTGGTCCCTATCAGTTTGTTATGAATATATACATCTGCTTAGATTTTTAGGATTTATTGCTAAGCTATTTCAAAATATGGAAAAGTGAGCTGTATTTAAGGAAATGTTTGTAAGAACTAACAGCTATCTCATTAAGGGTTGTTTGAAAACTTTCCGAAGTTTGTGGTAAGTAATGAAGATAGATGTTTACCCCTAACCCACAGACTCTTCAGTATAGCAGTGAATAATCTACCGGTGTCTGCTGTATATGCAAATGAAAATATGCTCTGTGTATTCTTCATATAATTTTGGTGTGTTCAATCGTTCTCATTTTGTTTCTTAAGCTGCAGGCACTTAAAGTTTGGATTGTATCCATTTCCTATGCTGCCAAGATCATGCAGTACCCATCTTTTGCAATCTACGATATTTATGGGTTTTTAATTTGGTGAGGTCCCCATTCTTGTACATTTTATTCCTTCCCAGATATATCAAGATTGAAGACAAGGAATGTGAATTCTACAAGAATTTCCATCTCATCCTTCACACTAAACTGGCTAACCCTCACTGCAAGCCAGAACTGCAAGCTCAGACCACCCTCATTAATTTCACTGTCACAGGGACGGGCTGGAAGACCAGCTGTTGGCCGAGGTTGTTAGCGCTGAAAGGATGGACTTAGAAAAACATAAGGTAAAGACTATCTTTTGATCTGTCCATTGCCCCTTCTGAGATTTTAAGGCTAGCATTAATATGCCTGTTTGAATCTGCTGTACGGTAATTGTTAGTAACCTATATATTAGAAAGATTTTAAGGGTCAGATTCTGCAAAGTGTAGAAGGTACTTCTACTGATTTCCTCAAATCCATGCTGCCAGAGGGCTGGGCTTGACCTAAAACTCTGCTAGAAATAAAATTTATTGTGATCTTATTCCCACACTTCTCTCTAGTACTTGGTTTGTTCTGTGCATTGCATTTAATTTACAGTGCAGTGATTAAAGCCCTCTGCAGTGCTTTGTGCTTCAGTGATCTTGAGCTAATAAGTGTGAATAAAATTTCATGCCAGTCCATAAGAAGATATGATGGCACTGTTAGGACCTGGGGCATTTTGTTAATAAATCATAATTTATCCCTGAAAGATGCAGTTCTGTGGCTGCTGCAGTCATACCAATGTATAGTAACTTATGAAGAGAAACACTTTTATAGCTGGTTATAGAA
Source organism: Nyctibius grandis (assembly GCF_013368605.1). NCBI lineage: Eukaryota > Metazoa > Chordata > Aves > Nyctibiiformes > Nyctibiidae > Nyctibius > Nyctibius grandis. The sequence goes on along the minus strand of NC_090664.1, from coordinate 23,053,464 downwards.
AGGACTTTGAGCAGACTGTGATCTATGAGCTAAAATATGAAAAAATACTTAGGGGTGTGAAACAAATAATAAGAATACTTTCTATTTCTCTAGTGTGTCTTTCCAGTTATCCCATGTATTTTGCTAACTTCATCCACAAAGATTTGCTGCACCTCTTTGAGGTACTGCTGCTTTGTGCAAGGGCAAACAGGGTCAGAGAGTTTAATTACCCCTCAAAGAACTAAGGCAATATACTTGGGAACGCAATCTGAAAACAGCTGGTCATTTTCCTCTGCATCTGCACATTGCTCCACACGGGGCTGTATGCTTACACCACCTGTATCACCTAGGGTTTTTTGGTGTGGGGATCAGATTCTGATGGAGAGCTCCCCATAAGACTAATGAAGTGCTTTCACTGTCAGAAGGTCAGTCCAGCAGAGCAGACTACGACCATGCTTTCCCACACTGCTTGTTGCCGAAGTGGGGTTCTCCAGCCTTGTGCTGCTGTTGGTTTTCTCAGCTGCCACATAGATTACCACTTGCCATCTCTGGCGAGATCCCAATCCTTTTGTGTAGTCTGAGGAGGAAGGAGGCTAGGAGAGAGATAAAGTTCTGGTCCATGGCGACCTTGACCTTCTTGCTTTGAGTGTCCCAGAACCTTAGTTCTAGTGTACAGGGACAGAAGATAAACCGTCTTTTTCAGAAATTTAATTTAAATCAACTGTTGTAATTAAATAGAAAATATAGCTCACAAATGCTATAAAACAGTATTTCTTGCTGCAGTTGTTTAAACACAGCATTTTCGTTCCATCTGCTAGTCAATCCCGGCCAAGCAGCAGAACCGTTTCAAGACTGAGCTCATGCAGCTGGAGGATGATGTGCTGCTCAGCCTGTCAGCTGCCCAGGGCAGTTTCTTAGGCGACAGTGAACTTGTAGAGAAACTTGAATCAACAAAGTTAACTACAGCAGTGATAGGTAATAGCAGCTAAACTATTTTTAACTGCTTAAAGTCACCTGTAAAATATGTATTATTAATTATTTTTAGGGAAATATTTCTGTGAGGTAGGAATAGTCCAATTCCTGTCTGTCCAGCAAGTTCTGTCCACCCACATCTTCACGGTTTCATATCCATGGTATATGGTTGTCACATAATCATTTTTTTCCTTTTGGTTTAGGTGCTTGAGTTAGTACTCATAAAAGAAGTATCAGCATGAAATGTGAACAAATGTATTCATATACGATTGCCAAGTTTTCACAAGTAAACAGGCATATTGCTGCAGAGAACAGTCATTCCCTAGTGTTTGTCTAAGATAAGAAGCTTGCTTACCTTAAATATTTGCTACTGTCTGAAATAAAGTCAGTTTTCTAGAGTATATCCATGTTCTTTTTTGTATGGATAGGAATGTTCTGGTAATTGTGTGGGATAATCATGGTGCATTAAAAAATAAATGAGACAACTGTTATCCTATAGATAGCTGAAGCCAAAGAAAATGAAGCTCAGATTAACGTGACAAGAGAGCATTACAGAGCAACAACCATAAGAGAGTCCATTCTTTACTTCGTTAGCAATAGTCTGGGCAACATCAACCCCATCTACCAGTTTTCACTGAAGGTAAAAACTTATCTTGCTGATTTCGTTTCAAAGTGTAAGAAACAGAATTCTGCCTCCAGGAGTGATGCCCGATATATTAGTTATTACTTGTACCAGATGTTTATGTTTGCAGGGCTGTGTGTCTGAGAAAGGAGAACACGATGTGATATCCTGCTGGTCTGTAACACGGTACATTCCCACGGGTCTCCTTCTCGGCTGTCTCCATTCTGACGGTGTTTTCTGACTGTGCTTGTACAGTTTACCTTCCTTCTGTTAAGCCATCCCAAAGGGTCAGGTAGGAAGAGTTTTGAGGGATTCTGTATAAACAATTCACTGTGAAAAATCTACCAAGTGATCTAATGCTACGAGGAAGGGAGATCACCCCCTGCAAAATTACCAGCTTGCTTAAGTGAGAGGTTCTGCCTGCTGAGTTAAGTAAGGAACCAGGGGAGTATAGCTGTTTGCAGGCCTCACCCCTGGTTTGCTGAAAGTTTCCCCAAAAGCCTCTTGGCAGAAGTGCCTTGCATTTAGACTGCTTAGGCCAGCTCTTCTCAGAAGCCTACAGTCAGAAACTGATTAACTTGTGTGTAGAAAAGCAAACAAACAGAATTCACAAATTAAATAAATTAAAATAATTGAACTTATTTTCAGGCCTTCAATGTAGTCTTCCACAAAGCAATTAAGCAGGCTGAAAAATCAGGGGTTATTCAGTGTTGTATCTCTAACCTGACAGAAGCTGTCACATATTCAACCTTTCTTTCCACAAGCCAAGGACTTTTCGAAAAGGATAAGCTCATTTTCTTGACCCAAACAGCTTTTCACGTGAGGAAAAATTTTCAGATCAGTGATGCTGATATTTATTGAGTTTGCTCTTTCTTCACTAGAAGATGATGCCTCTGCCCAAACAAGTTGTCTTGTTACCTTGTGGCTGTGCAGTTTCTCACACAAGTGTGACTGCTCTTTTAATGTCAATAATAATTGCAAAATTTCCAAAGATGTTTTATGTAATTATTTTCATTTAAAATGCTGCAATGACTTTATGAAACTGCAGTGAGGATAAATAGCATGACTTAGCTGCTTGTGGTTGGATAATCAGGATTGAAATTGATGTGGTATGTAAAGTAAGAATTAACTAAACAATACATATCCATATCACATTCAGGCTGTTGTTTTTCCTTTTAATTTTAGTATCTGTAGGCCCTGGAAAAAAATCAGGGCTCAGTTGCTCTGGGTGGCAGATTTTGCTGTGAAGAACTTGCTTCAGGTTGTATCACAGAGCTGATCAGTAACAGAGGTAGGAATTAAACTAGAAACCAACAATTTGGGAAAAAGGTAAAAAATTATAAATTGAGGAATCCAATTTGGGGAAGGATAGGAAAAAAGGAATCACTCCACACAGTGTATAAATGGAAGTTAAAAGTAGACAGAAATGTCTGGAAGAGAAAGGAAAGAAAAGGGAGGAAGGACAACTGGTGATGATTTCTGTGCATCATGGTGCAGATAGATTTATTCATATCACCTTGGCTTTTAGCACTGCATTGCTTAATTTTTTTTTGTAGCAGTGGTACTGGGATGGATCATGAAGAATGGAAACCTGTATGGCAACCAAAAAATAAGCACTATCACAATTACAGAGTAGGCAGAAATCAGAGTAAAGGGCACAATAAAGTTCTGATTTATTAAATATGTTTTTAGATTGAAAGAGAGAGGGCTTTTAATAGAGGAAGAAAGATTTATTTATATCAGAAAGAAGAGATAATATATGATATCATGGCAAAGGTGTCTCGTTTTCCCACTATATGTGATTAAAGTGATAAAAGAACTAGAAAAACCCCTCGTAGAACCTGAGGAGTTTTCTTCAGTATACATTCAGCTCATGTGCCAGAACTGATTCAGTGTAAAACAACACCCCCAAAAAAACCCCAAACAAAAACCAACAACAAAAACCACTCAGGATTTGCAAATTTCCCAAAGCTTTGGGTCAGCTTGAGGTCTGAAGAGGGCTTACAAGGGTGATGGAGACAGCTGTGCACTATTTGTTCTTCTCTCTGTCTTTTGAGCAATAACAAGGATACCTAGAGATAATTAGATGGCATTCAGAAATCTGTACCTTTTCAGTAGTATTAGTATAAAATAATTTGTGGCCAAGTTTATGTAAGCTTAACTTGAGTGTGCAAGACTTACATTTTTATGCTTGTTTATGCTCCCACAAGCTAAAGAAAAAAACCCACTGTTGTTTGTTAGCTGATCTTAAAATTTGAGTGAATTTGTCTTTCAGTACATAAACAAACAGCAGTTATATTTTTTTTGCAAAATGTTTTGACTGACAGGTTGTGTTTGGTTTTCAAGGTGTCTTTTCAACAGGTAAAGGAAAGTTCAACTCTGTGTATGTAGGAATGGTTTTGCAGAAATTTGTCACACCCTTTAATGACAAATATCTGAAAATATCACTCCATGTGCAATAGATCTCAAATAAATATTTTAAAATATGGTTAAAACAAGATGTTAATTCTTATATCAGAGTTTCAAAAAATGTAGCTGTAGGAATTCTTGTTGCTTTGAGCTCCCTACTCAGTAGTACTTTGAGCAGTGAATACTTCAAGACAGAAGTGGCTCTGAAGCAAGTCTGATGACCGTTTTCAATTTTGTATGCTGTCAAGATTCTTCTAAGAAGTAAAGAGAGAGAACTCCTTGAATTGGATTTCCTTCTTCGATTCAGAGTTGAACACGCTTACAAGAGTCCTTTTGACTTCTTAACTACTCAGTCACGGAGTGCCATTAGGGTAGACTGGGAAAATTGCTTTTCAGTTCTAAATCTTTTTTGATGTTATTTCTGGAGGCATGCTACAACTAGACAATTTCAGATAAAGTCACGCATTCCATCATAATTCTTAGTAGAATTAGTAATGCTTTCAAAGAGGAGTTGTCTTTGCTTTTTGAGTGTATTTTTCCATAGACATCATGTACTGTGCTTTGTGAGGAAATTCTGTTTTGCCATAATTTGTCCAGTCCCCTAGAAATAAAATTTTGATCTTCATACCACTCCTTACTATAGTAAATGTCCCATACAAGCTTTCCAGTTTGTCATATCTTGATGTTTAACAGTAAGCTGACAGTATGGCAATACTGACCAAAGTAAACTCTTATTAATAATATTTTTATGTGTGTGTATATATATATGTAATTTAGTACTTTAAGGTAAGTCCCGAGTTTCCTTGTAATTGGTTAAACTATGTTTTTTTACATATCACCAAAAGTATCAGTATTTGTCTTCCCGTTTCAGTCTTCACACAGAAGGTACATCATCTGTATTTATGTCTTTGGCATGTTTCCAGGCTATGGCAGTGATGGATGTGTTCAGGGGGTTAGATAAAGATATTGAAGGATCCACCAAGAGATGGAAGAAGTGGGTGGACTCAGAATATCCAGAAAAGGAAAAGCTCCCCCAGGAACGGACAAACAAAAGCACTCTTCAGAAGCTAATCATACTGAGGGCGCTCCATCCCAACAGAAAGACATACACTCTTAGGTATGAAAACTGAGGGTATATCCCTCGGGGCAAGTATGTGTGAGGGTGGCTTGTATGTGTCAGCGAGGAGAAAACTCAGAGCTTAAGAGGCAGGCAAATAACTTATAAACTAGGTGATCAGACAGAATTTGAAATCAATGACTGTGGTCCTTCCCAGCCTGTTCTGCTGGTGAAGAGTTTATGAAGAGGTAGTGTGGTGAGACATGAGTCATGGCATATTTGGAGAGCTCTGTTTGTGATTTGGTTTAGATTGTACTAAACACAATACCTACTACACATAGGTACACTGAGGAGAGTGCTCATTAATAAATGGAAATATAGTAAGCTATGCTGGTAATAGCTAAAAGTGTATTTCTCAGTGTTAGTTCTCATTGTGGTATTAGGGCTGGTAGATAACCCCACAGGATGACAATTTTTCAGGTCTTCCTTCTTTAAAATTCCGTGATACCAAGAAAGGTTCAGTTGTGGATACTTACTGATCTTCTCCCAGCTGTTTTCTGGTTGTACTGGTTTAACCTTTTGATTCCAAGTGATGGTCTCACAGACCTGATCCTCCACACCCCACCATCACACCCCACACCACCCCTTTTACGTGCTTTCTGAGAATGCAGTTTTTGTGCCCTGGGTGTTTGTTCTGCTCAGCTGCCCTGTCTTTATGTGACAGTATTGCCTGCATATAATGACTTATTGGATTCAGTTATTGAAGAGGTCTTTTTCATTCAGAAGTTTCTCTTTTCTGTCACGTGGCCCCTATCCCACAGAGAAATGGGAATGATCACCTTCCCTCTTGCTTCACCACCTGCCTCCCCTTCTTGCCTTCAGTTCACTTCCCTGACAATTTATTTGATGAAACGACTGTTAGACCATCACTGTCAGCTGCTCAAGTCTGAGAATGGTGCAGGCTTGAAGCCTGTATCAGGGAACGTTTTTGGTGTTTAGTGCATGTATTTTCATATGTATAGGAATGTTGTGGAGGAAAAGCTTGGCTCAAGATATGTCGAAAGCACAAGGATAGACTTAGCAAAATCCTATGAAGAGAGCAGTCCAGCCACTCCTCTGTTTTTCATTCTGTCTCCAGGGGTAGATTCACTTGAAGATACTGAGACACTAGGTAAGCCTCTTATTTGCTTCTGGTGCAAGGATCACTCATCTGTCCTCCCATTAAAGAAAGAAAAATTGAGCTCAAAAGTGAAATGGAGCATGCAGGGCTTGAAATGTAGATACATCGATATACGGTTATACGCTTGTGTGTATATGTCCATACACACATACATGTATGGGTGTATTTTTACTAAGCAGAACAAAGCCTGCTGGAATCATCTGTCACTATGATGGAGTATGCCACTATGGGAAAGTTGGGCATGGTTTATTTTCAGCAGAAGATTCAAGTTCTGAAGTTTCTTCCACCCCCATCATATTCATGGTAAATGGGGTGGATGAAAAGTGTAAGGCCATAAGCACTACAGTATGAAGAAATTTTTAGACGGAGCATTCCTCTGCTTGGCATAATGCAGGTTTGCTTTGTACTGTTTTCTACCTTTTGACTAGATGAGGGCCAGAGGGCAATTTTCTCCATGCTCATGTAATCTTGTGCCCCCTGTGACTAAATAATGGTCATTATACAAACTATATTCAATTGTATAGGGCTCTGTGGCTTTATACTTAGGATTACTATTCCCCACAGACAATAGTGAGAATACCGGGTTAATGCAGCTGTGACCTCACTGTGCTGAATTTAAACTCAGGCCTCACAAGGTGAGAGGCTTGTGCATTTACCCACTGAACCAATCAGTTAAAAAACTGATGTGATATCTACCACATGTTGCTCCCTTTTTCATAAGGGAATTGCTCTGTTCCCCCTCTAAGAGTTTCTAAAGCTCAGTAACAATGCTGAGCATCTATCAAAATGTCAAAAGGTTTATTATTTTAAAACCAAGGGAACAGATTTCTGCAGGCTTTTTCTAATACCAGCAATAAGGCCACTGTTGAGAGCTCGCAATTTTGCTTGTTGAAATTGTAAGGGTTTAGTGAAGTGCTTCAGAAGAAGTAATACGCATTGCACAAGTGATAGTGAAATTAATGGGGGCATTATAATTCTTTTTCCTTTCTGCTTTGCTAATTTTCCTATCTCCTCCCCCTCTGTCACTCACCCTTCCCCGATTATTTCTTTTACAGGCAAAAAACTTGGGTTCACTATAGACTCTGGAAGATTTCATAACATCACTTTAGGACAAGGGCAGGATGTGGTTGCAGAGGAGGCGCTCGAGAAGGCTGCCAGACATGGCCTTTGGGTCTTTCTCCAAGTGAGTGTCAAGCAGCCTCTCTGGTGGGACTGTCTCCTCAGTTGGAGGGATGTTCCCAGGACACAAACAAAATATGCGGTAGATAACCTTTTTGCTTTGCTTTTGTTTTTGATTGTAACAGGATACACATCATATTAATAGAGTGTATGTCATGTTTTGCCGAACACTGTCCTCACTCTCCCAGGATGAACAGGAGAGATAAAACAGCCTCTGGTGGGTAGGTAGGACTGCCCTCAGGCATACGCTTCCCCCGCGTAATTAAGAGCTCCTATTCCATTCAGTGGGCCATAATGGAGACTTTAATAAAACGGGTCTGACTCCCCCTTGGGAAGTTGTATAATTAGCCCTGGAGTGCTGCTCTTCCAAGATAACAGCTGCAGCTTTGGCCAGTGTTGTACGGATCGAGAACCCACTCTGCAGAGGACAAAAAGATCTGTGCAATACCCTGGTGTGTGGCAGTTCCCGGTGCAGTGACGAGTGGACAGGGGCACTGCAATTGTTAATGCTACTGAAAGAAGGTGCTCCCCTCCCACCGTTTTATGCTAAATAGCCAACTGATATTTGTAACAACCCTTTTGCCCTGAAGCCGTACAAGAAATGCATGTTCCAAAGGAGACTAAAGATTTTGGACCAAATGTGAGATGATGCTAAGCCACCTAGAGCTAGTGGGATTTGGATGTACTCAGTGCTTCTCAAGCTTCAGTCTTCTGGGTTTTGGCCCAAATACCTGTATGTTTATGTTTTAAAAAAAAATCCTGGAGCAAAAAGATGAAGTATTTTATTATGCATTTTGTTGGAGGCCAGGGGATATATAATTAGATATTTTAAAAACCCTGCTATTCTGACTAACCTGGGAAATACTTAAGAACTTGCCTTGGCTTCAGACCTGTGCCCTTGAAGCAGAGAGGAAATTTTTTACTGGCCTCTTGAATCACTTTCACTTTGCAGTGGATGGATGTAGCTTATATGAAAATGCAGACACTGCCAGGATGCTATCATGTAACGTGATATGAAAGTCTCCCTCTCTTTCCATCCCCCTATTCCTTTTTCCACATGTCAAAGGACAATTTGGGAATATCCCCTCAGCAGGTCTCATGATTGATAAAGTGATGCAGCAGCCAGAGCACGACTGACATGTCATATTCCTTGGCTGGTGTATGGAGTTGCAATTCCTCTTGCGCTGCATGAAGGTAGAGGCCAGTGCAATCAGTAGTTTCTGGCACAGGAGTGAAGAGTCAGAGAGAAGCTCTAGGGCTGAGCTGCAATTTGAGTTGAAATGCTAGTTCTGTAATAAAAAAGTGGAGTGTGGGCTAATGGCGGGGGTGAAAGCACCTGTAGTCCAGCCACATCGTAAACCTTTCTCTTGATATTCCCATATTTCACCAGTAGGTGCTTTGGAGGCAGGTACCGTTCCATTATAACTAATTTCTTTGATCTATCAGTGACTTTCTACTGTCTTCGTATATTAAGAATCTTAAAGACAATTAGGCTCTGAAGTGGTATGAAACATATTTTTTAAGTAGTAGGATAGCTGTAAACATTTTTCTTTGTCTAGCACTTCTTCAGTCTTGCTCCTGGTATGCATTGGACATGGTTTGTCTTAGGTCCCACTTCTACAGGGAATTTAAGTAGAGTCTAAGTGCTTGCTGTGTTATGCTTATCTTTACATAGGATAACACCCACACCCCCAGATCACTTAACCCTGAGTTTATATTTTTGTTAGCTTCAGAATCAAGGTCTGAAACTTTAGAGGCTAATAGTAAAACCTCTGTTATTGCAACAGATATAAAAAAAAATGGCACAGTACCTAAGAATCTTCAAGTTTATTCTTTATTATTAAATAAATTGATAATACAAAGTGATGCTTTGAATTAAGGAACTTATCTATTTTTTATTATAAAGCCACAATAACAATGTCTTAAGGATAACAAATTTATTTATTTTCTCACAATAAGACATATTGGCTGTTTTTCAACAGAATATTCATCTAGTAGCCAAGTGGCTAGGAACTTTGGAAAAATTCCTTGAGCAATATAGTGAAGAAAGTCATCCTGATTTCTGTGTCTTTTTTCGTGCTGAACCAGCTCCAACCCCAGAAGAGCACGTAATTCCTCAAGGAATACTAGAAAACTCAATTAAAATTACCAGTGAACCTCCTACAGGGATGCTGGCTAATTTACATGCTGTGCTCTACAGTTTTGACCAGGTAAAAGCAAGATGTACTTTTTTTCATTAATTTGTTTTAATTACTCCTTACCCCATGGGGAGAAGTGATAACATTGATGACTGCTTTGTAGGAGAGCAGAACTTTTGGATATTTGTGCTTCCAAACTAACCTGACAGCTGCAAGGTGCCAGCCCTCTGTGCCTTGCACTGCCTCCATGTTTCCCATCAATGTTGGGTGTGAGGAAACATGTGACAATAATGTGTATGCTTTTATTGTTAGATACCTAGATATAGACATGCATAGGTATGCTTACAAAGATAGAAGGAAGTGCATTTATCACATCAGCTTTACCCATCTGTGCAGTCTTCTGAAAAAATCCTGTCCATAGTCTAAAGTCAGAGCTCTTTCATTCGATGGTGCTCGCTAACTTTGCTCAGCTCTAAATTTGGTTTGACCATTTCTATTCTCCTACAGAGTGGATTTATGTACCCAGATGTTCAGGCAATGGCTCGGTACCCTGTGTATGAATTCCTGTAGTTAAGCGTAAAGGAATCCATGAGCAAGATTTAAGCGCCATTTGTTGTTTTGTCTTTTGCCCTTTCCCTGTGTGAGGTTATGTGGAGCTGCTTGGTGGGTAGGAAGAAAAAGTAGGAGAAGGAAGATGTGAGAATGCAGAGGACAGGGGTGTCTCTAGATGTGTACCCTCCTTACCTCTGGATCCCTGGTTATCCCAATCTGTTACCCTGAGGAACTTGTAGACAGACCTTCAAGCTCAGTGCAAGTCAGCTTCCCTGCAGCTGTGAAAGTGCTGGAGCAGCAAGCTGAAAAATCTAGGCAAAGTTTTTGATAAGGGCAATTCGTAGGCATTGTTGTCGCACTTCAGACTGTGTTCTGTTCAATAAATATTCTACTATGAAGACAGGCTGAGAGAGTTGGGGCTGTTCACCCTGGAGAAGAGAAGGCTCCAGGGAGACCTTATAGCAGCCTTCCAGTACCTGAAGGGGGCCTACAGGAAAGCTGGAGAGGGACTTTTTACAAGAGCATGTAGTGACAGGACGAGGGGGAATGGTTTTAAACTGAAAGAGGGTAGATTTGGATTAGATATTAGGAAGAAATTCTTTACTGTGAGGGTGGTGAGACACTGGAACAAGTTGCCCAGAGAAGTTGTGGCTGCCCCCTCCCTGGCAGTGTTTAAGGCCAGATTGGATGGGTCTTTGAGCAACCTGGTCTAGTGAAAGATGTCCCTGCCTGTGGCAGGGGGGTTGGAACTAGATGATCTTTAAGGTCCCTTTCAACCCAAACCATTCTATGATTCTATGAAATGTTATACAGTATGTATTTTAATTAGCTAATTTCTAAGCTTGATACTTTAGAAACTCTCTTTTTTCCCCCATTATTTTGAGCCATGGATGTTTGAGGCTTACTGCAAATTCCTGAGCAGATACTGTCTTTAATACAGTTCTGATTAAGGTATTTAAATTTTCTGGAAAAAAAAAAAGAATTATAATAAGGAAATCAAACTATGCCTAATCCAGGTGGAATAAATGTCATGTTTTGTGTTTTTCTTCAGGATACAAGCTTGTGTTGTATTTTCCATGGTTAAACTCAGGATTATGACTTAAGGAGGGTTTTTTGTCAGACATAAAATCCTTCACGTTTGCTCAGACTTTGCTACCTGTTGTTCAGTTCAGGATGACCTATTTCCTTTTGACAGCCAAGAGCTTATCCCTCTGAAGTTCCTTCCACACATCCATGTTTTTATGGGTATCAAAAGTCATTTTGTTATGTCAGTTACTTCTTAAACTAAAAGGTAGAATATAGAAAACTGGCAGAGAACTAAGAATGAATTTCTGCAGGTTTTATAGGAAAATGGCAGATAGTTTGTCTCAGTAATTTAAAAACCAGATGAAGCCCTGCACAGAATCTCATTTTGCTGAGATTCTTTACTAACACTATACACAACAGAGGCAAAAGAAAAATTATTAAACTTCACTTTCAAACATGACTCTTTGGGAAACAGTCCAAAATTTGAAGGAATGGTATGCTTTTTAATAAATGTTAAACTGGCAAGTTTTCTCCTTGGCATAAAAATCTATGGGTGATTTACGCTGAGAAACTATAGTGGTTATTTGATTAATGTTTATAGAGTTCTAGTTAAAGTCTCTATTTTTATTGGTTTCAGTGGCATAACAGTTCTCTTTCCTAAGGGACATTTGGAAATAAAAAGGTAACCATCAACACACTTGTTTCTGGGAATTACTGCGAAAAATACTGCCTAAGAGTCACTCATCACTAAGAAACCTGTTTCTCTCCTTAAAACTCCAGGCTTGCGAGTTCTCCCTTTCAGCAGCTGAGGCAGGCACAGCTATCGGTAACGCTGCTGCTTGCTAACTCAATAAATGTATTCCTTTTTTTCTTCAACAGGATACCCTTGAACTGTGTACCAGAGAAGGGGAATTTAAAAGCATCTTTTTTTTTCTGTGCTATTTTCACACTTGCGTTGCTGGGAGACTGAAGTTTGGCCCTGAGGGCTGGAATGGAAGGTACACGTTCAGTGCTAGAGATCTCCCCATCTGCCTCCGTGTCCTCTGCAACTTTTTGGAGACCCATACGATGGTAAGAAGTAGTAGGCACGTAACCACACACCAAGGTCATTTTGACTCAATCAGCTGTTTATACTGAATAAGGGGGACACAGTTATTCTCTGAAGCTGTTATTTAAGTAGCTGGTATTATATGATGCTGTTGCTGAGTACGAAAATAAACCAGATCAAAGGTGTTGGGGGGGACGGTTGTGGGTTTTTTCTGGCAGTGGATGCTTGAACTTTGTAATATAGGTCAAACCAGTTCCACATCAGTGGCTAAGGGGGAAAAAAATGCCCTTCATTATGTTAACAAAAACAGTGGTTTACATGTGCATATATGCCAAATTCATTAGGCAGGTAATGAAGCATTTGCACAAATGTAATTACATACAGCAATTCTGACAGTTCATAACACTGCATTAATAATCACTACAATTAGTTCTGATGATGGAAGCAATTTACAGCACGTCACATATATAAATAATGGTGCATTTCCTGCATGTGTCATTATTATGTATTAAGGATGCCACCTTGTTGTGACTTTCTCAGTAATGCTCCCCTTGAGTCAAAGTTAAGGGTAGATGAGTGATTTTATTTCTGAGCTACAGCATATTTCACACTTGTGTAGTATAAAATACTCAGTTGAGGTCATTTGTGTAAGTTCTGTATATGAAATGCCTAAATAATAGCAATAATTATTTGTTACTGAGTGATACAGGATAGTACTGAATGGGTACTTTTTAGTCTTATTTTATTATTTTAAAGACATTTAAGAGACATTTATAAAGAAAAAAAGAGAGAGAAATGTCACCCCTTGATGATATGGTTTTCTCTGTATCTCCCAACTTGTGTTTACTCTTAGAAATTAATTTTCCTTTTTTCTTTTTTCCCCTACTGACCTTTATTTAGCTAATAGGACATGAAACTGTTTTTTCTTTCTGTGGTACTTGGTGTCATAGTAAAATAATTGCTTAATTTTATAGTGATGATTTAATAATGCTTCCCATTTAGAAAACAAGTCTATAAAATCAGCTTATTCCTACCCTTAGTTTTCTTTGCTAATAAATCTTGCTGCTTTAAGCTCTATTCTTTTCAAACCACAATTCATAAGCTGGATAATTAATTTTGCTAATTAATGAGAGGGAGGAATCTGATGGCAGGGAGGACTAGAAAGGTCTGTGAGAATTATTTCTTCTCTCCTCTTGGTAGTATTGCTTATTGGTCCTTCTCATTGTATTAGTTAATGATTCATTACCCTGTGGCTTTATAAACATTTTTTTAAAGTAGATATTGGAGAGAGAAAAGATATAATAGTTTTTTAGAACATGACTTTGTATGTATATATACATGAATCTGACTTTGTGTGTGTGTGTGTATATATATATACACACATATAAAATCTCCCAATTGAGTATCCTTTGGGGACAACTTGGTTTAAGACAATGAGGGATTGACCAGAAAGCATAAACTGGGAAACCTGAGCTAGCCCATCAGCTAGTGGAAAATGCCCTAACTCCATCATCACTTGCACCAGTTTATGGTGCTTCCCTGTGAAAATTTAGTCTTCTTGCATCTTGGTTTGACTTAACCCATTTTCCTGTTGCTCAGATAAACTCCACCATATTAACCTCTGATAGGTAAGGTCTCCTCAGGTGAGTGCAGGATGCCTGATCCTGCCTCACTGTCCCACTCTTCCCCTCCGCCTTCTGATCCCCATACACATGTGCATGGAGTTGTTCAATGTTGTGAGGGGGATGTGGACTCCATCCTCACCGTATCCATTCACTGAGCAATGGCTCAGTGGTTTTCTGAGTACAACCGATCAGTAGTTTTCTATAGAGTACAATGGCAATTATGCAAACCTGACAGCTCAAAATATTTCTAATGCAAACCCCTCAGTTTTCTCACACTAGCAAAAATGTCCCTTTTGTATCACAAGCTTTGATTATCCCAGTGTAATCAACATCCACAGAAGTGTGCAGCTGAATGAGCTTGTACTGAGTTAGAATATTGATATACTCTTCTAAAAGACAAAGGAAAAACCCATTTCTTTAGATAAATATAAAAATATATATGAATTAGAAAAGCATTAAATGTGTTTCTGTTGCCAACAAAGAGGAAAGCGGGTTTATTCTAACTGCATGAGTGTTTCATTCTAAATCCAAGATGTTGGCATTTTTCACAGGGATTCTCTGTTCAGGTTTCTCATCACCAGTATGCAGCATTGCTTATTATATTCTAGTGGTCTTTTTTTTTCTCTTCTTTTTTCATTCTCTTCAAACCAGTTTAAAAGAAAGATGGATTAGAGTTTCACATATTCACATTGAAATAAACTTGTAGCAAGCTGGCTGGAATAGCTGCAGCTATTTTACTTGTTCTGTCACATCATGCAATATTTAAAGCCTATAATTAAGTTTTTACTTTAACTGTTGGGAGGCAAATACTGCCCCCAAGGGCATGAAGGTTCCTGTCTGGAAAGGCTTCATCACAAACTGGCATATTTTGCAAACCAAAAGGTAGCAAAAAAAAAGCTTCAAACTCTGTGATGCCAAATAAAACAGAAAGACAGTACTTCCCTGAATAAATGCGTTACCACTGTTAATCACATGCTATAACAGTGGCATTAGGACTAAACTTCTACAATAAACGTAATGCTTATGTGATGTGGTAGTAATGGGATTAATGTTAATTCAGTTTTTACCGAAGTTCTTGAATACATCCCAAATTCAAATAATGTAGAATTTCAGTTACTGAATGTTTCCTAGTGAGGAGATACAAAAGACTGCAATCAGATACAAGTTTTTTATTTCTCCTCCAAGAAAGGCACAGTAGGTTACCTTCCTGTCACTCATGAGGATTATGTTTTTAAAGATCGGTATGGGAAAATACATGCCCTTGTTAATGAGTTATGTTCTGTTACATCATGCAGTGTTTTGAAATGTACTTTTCTCTTAAAAGCTTTTTATAAGGGATAAGGTAGAAAACATGACATAAGGCTCAGATGATACACATTACACTGTTACTGAATTTTAGTCACAAACTTTATATTTTTACTCAGATATTTATAGATACCTCTCACTGGATTGAAATAAAAGAAATCTGTGCTTCCATGTAGTTATTTTCTAAACAAACAAAACCCAGCAATGAGAATATATAATCATGAAGCTTTCTGAAAGGAAGTATTTTAATTTCTTTTGTTTCTCTTAACAGTATTTATTGTGAGCAGCTTTGGTTTATCCTTTAGAAAGCTGACTTGCTTTATTCAGTGATGCATTCTGTTCTCCTGAGTAGGTTCCATTGGAAGACCTGTGTTACCTCCTTGGTGAGATCATACACGGTGGCCACATCACCGATGCCTGGGACCGCAGGCTCTGCTGTGTATATCTGCAAGAATTCATCAGCCCACCTGTGGTAAGAATTTCATATACACCTAAAGCTCTTGAACATGTATATAGTATGTTTAACCTAAGAGAAAGTTGCCTTTCAGAACTGGAGCCTTGTGGGGAAGACCACAGGCTTTCTCGTCTGTGTGGCCCCACCTATAGCACGGTCTTGTCTGGCTGTGGAGGAATAAATTATCCAACTTGTAATGAGTACAATGAATCGTCATGAGCAGATTTTGTCTGCAAGGGTTTGTGATTTGGCATATTGCTTGTTTAAATACTTCTGCAGCACCCTTACTTGGCAACTTGAATTCAGTGATTTGTAACATGGCTGGTATAGGCAGCTTAATGACGTCGGGGTATAGTATATTTAGGTTTCCGTTTGCCTAGTATAACTATTCTCCTTTAAGGTGCTGCTGTTTAGAAAGGTCTGGGTGGGAACAGGAAGGTATCTGTTACGACCTGGTCACAACTAGTTCATAAATCCCTTGGAGTAAATTAAGGTGAAACAACACCAAATAACTGGTATGAAATTAAGAACAATTTATTAATACAGGGAAAGTAGCATGGTCGTAAGTGTCTTGAGTTTCTAAAGGCATTGAGAAAAGAGAGGAAAAGAAAAGGAAAAAGAGAAAGAAAATAGAGAATGAGAGAGAGAGGAAAAGAGAGATCACCACCCTTGGATCCAGTGATGTAAGTTGTTTGTAGAGTTGGTAAATTGCTTGCAGAGTTGCTCCTCTGGTAAATCGCTTGCAGGATGGGTCCTCAGGTGGTGGGCGGAAGCCCACGCACCAGCATCCCAAGCAAGAAGTTCTAAATACCTTGTGTCATTTGCATGCGAGATAGGAAAGGGTGGTAACACCCCTCTTGTCTCCCCACTCCGCTTGCTTCTCACTTTAATTGGGACGCCTGCGCATTTGTAGTCTTAGATTGTTCTCGAAATGAGTCGGTGGTCCCCCAAAGGGTGTCTGGTGGTCGCAATCACCCCTAGTTGCGGTGTCCACTGTATGACCCTGCTTCTGCACAAGCATGGCTGATGCCTTGCAAAGTTGTTGCACATGTAGGCTGGCCCCAAGGAAAAGATACCATCCAGCCTCCGCAGGACTTCTCTCTTCCTCCAGCCAGAGTTGTAAATCACACCAATTAAGGCACAGCAAAGGCATTGTTCTGCACCCAAGGCCCTTATCTCTTGCCAGACTTCCAGGCCTTTGTAGCACCCATCCCTTCCTCCAGCCAGAGTTGTCAAACAGTTGTTTAAGGCATACAAACTCTTCTGTCACAGTATCTTTTATGAAACTGAGCTTTAACCAATGTAACTGATAGACTTAGTAGTTACAGCAGTCCAGAATGGCAAAATCCCCAAAACTTACTGTTTGTTATGTTTTCCTTTCCGGATAATTAATAGAGTGGAAATGTTACACATTTTCTTGGATTTTATTGTTTCCAAAATAGGAAAAAAAGTTTGTAAGACTGTTTCTCATTTTCCACCACCCTCTCTCACATATGTTTCTGTCACTTTGTCAGATTATAACCAGCTGATATATACTGAATTATTCAAATTTTTTTATTGAGTTTCGGTACTGGACAGAAGTATATGTGGAGCATCCATGAACCCAAGGTGCAAGATTGCCAGAGTTGCTTCTAATCAGAAACCTATATGAGAACTTTTAAGTATACAAAAAGAAAATGTTGCTTTGACTTTAGTTCTAAAAAGCCTTGCATGGAAACAAATCTATTTTCATATACATACATTTATATAAAATGTGTATGTATATATATGTGTGTGTGTGTATATATAAAAAAAATGAAAAAAACAACTGGCTGCTTCTCCTAAACTGCTGAACTAGTCACTTTAGACAATTGACTGTACACAATTTGCTAAAAAAACAGCTGAGAGACTTTTCAACTGCCCTTTCCAGACTTGTTATTTTTCATTGTCCAAAGGTAAAAACTTATTTGGGAAAAAAAAATAAAATAAAACTAGCATGTTATGTGTGAGCAGGCCATTTGTGGAGCCTGGCTAACTTGGGGAAAGCACACTCTTCACCCTTGGCAATGGGGCTGAAGCCTGCCTTTTGGTCGTGAGCGAGATGAGCTTGCTGGTGTCTCCTCCGTCCCTAACGAGTGGGTTTTCATATGTCAAAGAGCCACACTCAGATAAAGGCAATTGGAAGTAACTGCTCAGAAGAAGATGCCCAAGAGTAAGTTGCCATGGAGATGGAAAGGCTAAACACCACTGTACTCCTGACCTTGGTGGAGGCTGATTTCTCCAAATGACAGCTGAGGTCGCAGGGGCATGGTAGGAAGCTCATCCTGCTGCCTCCAGCTCTGCCTCTAGCCTATGGATAAGTAAAGAATTACTGCTTCCAGTTTAGGCAGTCCATTAACCTTCACAAGCCTGAACTTCCATTCAAATAATTGTAAAATAAGTATAGGTGGTGAAACCTGAGGGGAGAATCACTGCTATTTGCATGGCCTTTGGAAAGTTTAGAGACCCAGCCCCGAGTGTGGATCCACTGGTATTTTAAACAGTGAGCTATCTTTCTGAGCTTATTGCCGTAACTGGAAAATGTGAGAGACCTGAATTACCAGCAAAACCAGAAAATCATTCATTGACTGGCAGCCAAGTGAATGCAAACAGGATGGGAACATCTTTCATCAGGGCTGGTGCTTTGTGTTCCCTGGGGAGATCACCTTCTCATTTACCTATTCGCATTGCTGATGAGTTCTTTTAGCTATAAATTCATTCCACAAGGTGCGTCAGAATAAACCACTATACGTCAGCTTTGCTACACCTCACCTGGGATCCGTCGTAAGGACAGAAGGACAGTGAGTGCCTGCTATGCACCCCCATAACCCGCAGCCTCCCTCTGTGCACGTGGCGCTCAAGAACAGAGTAAAACCCATTTTAAGTGCCAGCTGAGAGACCGGTAAGTACACATTGTCTGACAGAACTGATCTTCCACTCAAGGTGAATAACAGGGCTTTTTTTCAAAACCTCGGCACTACTTCAGAGTGGCGTCTTAAGACATAGCTTATTGTGGGTGAGGTCAGTGGTGCAGGTTCAGGCGCA
This sequence comes from Nyctibius grandis, assembly GCF_013368605.1. Taxonomy (NCBI): domain Eukaryota; kingdom Metazoa; phylum Chordata; class Aves; order Nyctibiiformes; family Nyctibiidae; genus Nyctibius; species Nyctibius grandis. The sequence goes on along the minus strand of NC_090664.1, from coordinate 23,034,855 downwards.
GGTAAATGGCTGGTTGCAGAACAAAAATGACTTCAGAAATAAGTGCTTACTGGTGTTATTGTGAACAGCAGCTTGTTGTTGACTGTTCTAAATGCCAAAAGCTGTTAAATTTTATTGTGATTTTGTGGAGTGGACCCTGCATTAGGAAGAAATAGCTCCTGTGAAAAGTACCACTTAGAGCCAGAAATATTTTTCAGCAAAAACAACTTGCAAGTCTGGTTTAAATCCCAGACAGCTCTATGACAACAAGTTCAGAGAAACTCTTTGAATCCAGTGAAGTCTTTTCAGTGCAGGAGCTAGGGGAGCATGGAAAATAAATGTGATTGCTACAGCTTTTATTCTGTCCTGTCATCATTAGGAGGGCAGCCCACCAAGAGTATATCTCACCAAAGCCTTCTACCTGCCTGCTTAATTCTTGACCTGCTCCCAACTCCTGAGTCTTATCTTTAATATCCTGACAGGGGTAGGGCCTGCCTGTTCTGTAGGAACGGTGCAGTTAATAGTATTTGGTTCAATATTGAGCTGGTTAGGACCTTAATTTTTTATGCTGTGAAAATTATTACCACTGTTTATCTCATTGAGGCCAAAGCAGCCGTACAAAATGCCATGCAAGACTCCTACATTTGAAGAGATGGAACAGAGTAGCATGTTTTTCCTTTCTGTTCCAGTTCCTGGGTGTTAACAGCCAGGCAGAAGAGAAAGGAAGGGACATCAACACACAAAGAACTGTCCTAACTGGCAACAATTTATGTGGAAAGTGGATTGAGATCACAGTTTCTGATGAGAATTGCACAAATACCGATGTGTGTTGTCCCATTTCTACACTCCACTTAGTTGTCTCATTGACCTGTCGCTCCCTGTAACCTCTTTAAGGTTATTATGAGCACAGTGTGTTTGTGCAAAGCCCCTAATTAACAACACACCAAGCAGAATTAATGTTGTGGCTCATGTATTATTGGGATGGGGGTTCAGGTGAGTTGAGGCTCCAGTCCTGCCTCTCCCACAGATGTCCTGTGTGACTCTGTCCTGTGTGTCTCAGGCTCATCTGCAAAATGGTATAATAATCCCTGCTTGTCTGCTGAGGGGATGAAGAAATTCAGTACTTAAAATACGCTCGCCTCAGTAGTGACAGTCCTTAAAATAAACTCAGAGCATCCTCATGAAGGAAGCACCAACAGTATTTCAATACTGCAGAAAATAGGAATGTTGGAAAAGTGTGCAAATAGTAACTATGCTAAAAATAGTTTGGTAACCATGTTCCACTGTATCAGGACATATAGGTGTCATGTTCATAGACTCTAGACAAATTTCTGAAACTTTGTAGATGCAGAAGAATGTTTCAAGAACTGGTGACAGCATTATCAATAACATTATTGATTCTTTTACTGAAGCTTGAAGGGGAACTGGCTGTGGCACCACGCTGCTTGGCCCCACCAAATCTGGGTTATGCTGGATACCATAATTACATAGATGAAATGCTTCCATCTGAAAGCCCTGCACTATATGGACTGCACCGCAATCCTGAGATGGGATACTTGACAAAAACGTCAGATAATCTCTTCAAAACTCTTTTGGAAATGCAACCCATTAATTCATTCGTAGGAGAGGGATCAGGCCAGTCTGCAGAGGAAAAGGTAAAGTTCTTCATCTGGTGCATTGTTGGTGCTGTTAATGACATGTGGAGCACACATCTTACTGTGTTATTTCAGCAAGAGACTCCATTTCTAGGGAAAAAAAAAGATGCGTCAAATTAGCAAAGATCAGCTGAGTGTTAATAGTAGTGATGATATGTGCCAGCCTGTGCAATGTACTGCACTAGGGAGGAATTTGGACCAGAGGAACATCTAACCTGCTATGCAGACCATTTCTTTTTCACTTTGAATTTAATGTAGGGTGAGAAACACTTAATATGGAGTTAACTGGGGCACTGTAGTTCTGTTCATAGTCAAGATATCTCAGACACCCAGATATCTTAGTACAGACAAACTGATTCCAGAATAATGTGAAAGACTGGGTTTTAAAGCATGGAACAGCACTAGTGCTGTGCTTAATAGATTCAATGAATAAAGGATGAGCAGGAAAGGAAAACGTAATCAGAAATCTCAGCTAGTTCTGTTATTAGACCCCCTGCTGTCTTCTGCACCTTCCTTTCCCAGTGTAGACCTGAGAAACTACGTGCAGATGCCCCAAAAACTAGCATATCATGAGACTGAGCCTTCAGCTCCTCATCCTTACCAGAGTTAAAAAAATTCCCCCGTGACTGCCACTCCTGTTCTGCGACTCTCCATCCCTTTCTTTACTCCTTCCTTTTCCTCTGAGCAGTCCTTTTTTGCCCCTCTTATCACCATCAGATCATGGGGGTTTTGCAGAAGGGAATATGACAGCTCTGCATGCAAGCAGCCAAACACCGCTTCATTTCCTGGGAGGAGCTTGTGCTTTTCACGTTCCGTTCCCATCCGCTTTAGGGAGCATGGACAATTATATATGGCATTCATCATTAATCTGCCAAAGCTAGGGCTGAAACGGAGACTCAGCTGCATTAATGTTGTGATTTCAGTTCCTGCTCGTTAGTACTGTTCTGAATTGTTCTTCATTTATTTTCTGTCTCAGTTCCAGAGCAGGCCCATGGGGAGGGAGAGAGGCTCTTTTTGGGGGTGAGATGTGTGTGCGCTTGCCCTGTATTTTGCTTAATGCCTGAGACAGTAAGGACTGTGGGCAGCAGAGGGGGTGATGGAATCTGTTAGGTACTGTAGAAATACAAACTACTAATCATGCTTGACTGAAAACCAAGGCAATCTCAGGGTACATCCTTGTAACAGCAGTCATCCGAAGCCCAGCAGTGATGTGTTGGTGGGCTCTGGAGGTCAGTGTTACTTGAAAATGTAAAGCTAAATAGAAGCTGCTAAGTGTTAACTGGTTTGCAGCCATTTCTCGCAATACTGTTGCCAAAGCGACAGCAAAGGTGGGGGACCATCTCTGGTTTTGATCTGCCTAAGAAAATGGGGTGTTGGTGCTCTCCTGAGGAAGAAATCAGATTTGAAAGTAGAAGAGTCAAAAAGAGTAGATTGCAGTCATTTCTAATGGCTCTGTTTTTATTGCCCTGGACAGGTTAAGAATGTCCTGGATGATATTCTGGAGATGCTTCCCGAGGAGTTTAACATGACAGAAATCATGCAGAAGACTACTGCCTGGAGCCCCTATGCCCTTGTTTGCCTTCAAGGGTGTGAGAGGGTGAACGTCCTCCTTTCAGAGATCCGTAGGTCTCAAACAGCTGGACCTTGGTCTGAGGGCAAGTGACTTTTTTATTAACAGTACTGTTGCTCTTCTATGTATTTTGGGGCTTTTTGTTGCTTTTTTTGGAAATCAAAGAGTAGCTATTCTTTATGATGCCAGTATGCTTTTTATCGTTCTCCAAACAAATGGGGAGTTGATGGTTACTCCTCACATGGCAGTGCTGCAACCCGTACTCTTCTATGCTGCTGTGCCAGACACATGGAATAAACTCGCATATCCATCCACATACAGTCTTGCCCACTGGTAAGTACCCTACAGTAAGAGAGTTTAGCTCCTATGCACAGAGCTGTTCCAGTGATCTAAAACCAGCAGCTCTGCTCCATTTATTTTTTGGTCCAAAATTTGTCTTAACACAAGTCCGTTTTGCTTGGAAGTGAGTTTTGCAGAAATGCTAAGCACTTTGCTAAAGCGAAGGCTCTGTCACCTCCCTTTGCCACAAGTACTAGGGGTGTTCTGCATCTTCCAGGATTCCTTTTGCCCTACCCTGCCACCAGCAATACCCGCTTGCAGGCAGTTAGATATGGATAACACAGGCAGTGTTTTTGGAAATTCCTCTGATACCTCATGGCAATGTGTGCTGCAGTATGCCATTATTCAGTCTCTGTCAGACTCTCTTGTGCTTCTGATATGTACTTTGCTCTGGCTTATTGGAAGTTTAAATGTATCACTGAAGATGGTATCAGACAATTTGCATTTAAGGAGCCATCAATTGTTGTTACCAATTTTTGGCAGTTTCTGAAGGAGTGTTAACATGACTAATGGTGATGTTCAGGTTTCTCCTCAAATCAAGTTTTACTGGGCTGACCATACTCACATTCTCTGTTGCCAGCAACCTGTCTCATGCTGATCACCACCTACAATTGATTTTGGACATACCTACATCAGGGAAAGAACAAATTCCACTAAAACCATGACCTTATGCTTACGTAAGCATATACTTTCTGGTTACTTCAGCCGTGTACTTTCTCTGTAGACAAAAGGACTCTTGAAGTCTGCAATTTGTGTTGTCTAAAAAAGTAGCAGGTATAGATTAAGGCAGAAGCTATTGCTGCTTCTCTTTTAGGGTTACCAATCTTCTCATGCGATATGGAAAACATGAGGTCTGGACATAGGACCTTGTGCTGCCAGCAGCATTGTGGCTTTCAGGCTTGTTCAATCCTCAGTCCTTTCTGACAGGTAAGCAGTGATGGTTATAAGGAACCAGGCATATTGTTTTGCTGCCAGACATCATTAATTTTTTACCATTGGTGTTAGCTATGTTTGTGATGCTCTCTGGAGAGTTAAGCACAGTTTGAATAAAAAGTTAAAATCAGCCAAATATCAGAATAACCATCTCCTGAAAGCAGAAGGAACAATCCAAACTCATCTTCAGTCTCCTCAGAAGTGTGAAAAAGCAGACGAGGAAATAAATACTAATTTCATAGTTTAAAAACGTTAAGAGTGCAATTTTTCCTGCCGTTATTATTTAACCAATTCAGTGCATATATCATGGTACCATTCTGGTTCATTCCTTAATATTGATACAGGTACCAGGCTTAGAAAAAATAAATCAGTCTGCCAGTCCTCTTTGTGTAGTTGTTGCCACAGTAGGGAATGAAAAATCTTCAGCAGTGTATTGATGTCTCGCTTCTTGCCACAGTTGCAACACACACATGCATGTATTTATTCTGAAGGCCACACTGAAGCTACGTGAGAGAGTGATAACAGGGTATCTCAAACTCTGCATGGCCACCAATGGCACTCAGATAAATCCTTCGCTAGCCTAGCAGAAAGGGGGCCAGGAGCTCCTCACAGGACACTTTGGCTGGGCTGCCATCGTTCCCTGGGGAAGATGGGCAGTTCAGGGCCCAGGGAGTGTTTGCAGCCCGGACACTGAAGTGCCTCTCCCTGTACGTGGAAGCAGAAGAGGATGGCAGCATGCAGGCTGGCAGGCAGCTCCTCTTTTCTCTGCTGCTCATGTGAATGTCCCCAAATGGTGCTCATTTTGTGCCACAGGCATAGAGAAACCCAACTGTATTTTTCACTCCTTTTACTGCCCCTCTCCAAGCTTTCTCTTCTGGGCACTTGTTCCTGTCAAGGGCTGGGGGGGGGATGTAAGGACCATGCAGGCTAGAACAGATGTTAGCACAGGCTTGTTCTGAACGGGGACTTGGCTGGAGAGAAGCGGTGTCAGAGTGTGGACAGCAGTGCAGTCATTCTCCCCTGCTGAGGAAGGCTTTGGTTTGTTCTGTACCGTTCAGAATGTTTTATTTCCAAACAACTGCATTCATGCAGTTTTTGGCCTTACTTAACTAATGGTCAAAGAAAAAAAAAATCCAAAAACCCACAACCCAAACCTAAACCAAAACAAACCCCAGTCAGTCTCAGGCTTGTGCACAACAGACCCAAGGGGGGGCACAGTAACAGTTCTGACATTAAAATTACTGTCTGGATACTGAATTATTGAAAGTATTTTTTTAAAGCTGTAATGTAGAGCACGGCATGCAAGAACAACTGGCCTTTGGATAAGGTGTGCTTGACTGTAGATGTTACCAAAAAGACAAAGAAGATTATGGCCACACACCAAGGGAAGGAGCCTCTATCTGTGGGCTTTTCATGGAAGGTAAGAAATAAACTTAAATTTCGTAATCTCAGTAACACAGTTCAGGGACTCCAGCTACCTAATGAAGGAAGAGAAGTTCCATCAGGAATTGGACTAAAGTGTTAGGACCCTAAGAACAGCACCAAGGAAGTTTAGGAATGGTGGTAGATTGTTGGTGTTGGTCTACTCTGACTTTAAATTTCATACCAGCTTGGTATCCTAATCAGACTATACTTCATGCATTTAAGTAACTTAACTGAGTCTGAACAAGGTCTGCATTGTAGTAAAGCAGCAGCTCTAATCTAGCTGAGGTACAGAAGCTTAAAGACTATTCCAGAGACTTTAAATTTCACCCTGATACTGATCACCTAGGAATTTTCTGCAGCTCTTTCTTGGAGGTGTAGAATAGGGTTAGTAGTTACCAGATGTTGGTAACCTGGATCAAGCAATCTACACAGTTGCAGTTAAAAAAAAAAGACAAACAAAAGAAAACCCTAACCAAAACAACAAAAAAATCCACCACAAAAAAAAGCTATTTCAAAAATCATATTCCTCCTGGGTTTTCTTCCACCTTGGCAGAAAGTTGTCAATTCCAAATAAACAGATCTAAAGAACTCTGAATATTTCATTTCTTAGGCCATAATACTTACAGGCCGTTGGGGACAGATACCAAGAAGAAAGGAAACACTTGAGAATGCCTGTATTAGCATGAGGTATAATGACACACCTAAGTGGGTGATGTGCAAGTACGACACCAGTAGATTTTTCATCTGGGTTTCCATGCAGTCAATTATTGCAGTAGCTGTAATATGCTTGCAGGCTGTCCCTGAATGGAAATCGTGTTTCATCTGTTGAGCTGCAACCCCTCTTTTAACAACTTTCAGAGGACAAACATTGTACCTTGCTCTTTCAGAATTGTATTTTCCCAAGACTGAAGCATCCAGTTTAGGAATGACAATTAAGGCCTGCAGTCAAAATGAGATTTTAGTTTTAACTTAGCTGACAGCCTAAGTTACTGCTAATTAGAGAAAAGGTGAATGACTCCAACAGGCAATTAGAGAAACATCATCGTTACTCATACTCTTCACAGGACCCAAATATAATAAAGAGAAAGCAACTCTTTTGGAAGGGAGTTGCTACTACAGCAGATAAGCCCCAAGGGGAAAGTCAGGGTGAGGGACTGGAGCAATGATGAGCATGTCATTTGACTGTTGCTTTTTGAAAAGGTACCCTGAATTTTTCAGGGGATTTTTTTATTTTTAAAACATCTGTCACTCAAAGGGCAATACTGTTCATTCCTCCTCTGGATATGAGGAAGGTATCAAGGAACCTTGTGAGCTGCAGTAGCTGTGTTTCTGTGTTTGTGTTGGTATTTGCAAATATAAACCTAGAGGAAAAGTAAATGGAAAACATCAGCATCTGGGCATAGTTTGACTCACAAAATGCTCCTTTTGTTTATTCTTTATTCTCTCTACATAAAATGAAACATATATCTTAAAAGAATTTTAACATAATCATACTGCAATACAAACATGTTGCATTTAAATACAGTTGTTTGAAAGCTTGGTTGCACATATGAAAAAACATCTAAGTATCAACTGTATGTAAAAAAAATAATCCTGAACTTTGTGATTTAAACCAGTTAACCAGTTATGACTGGGGTAGTTGGCTCAGGCAGCAGGTGTATTACACAAAAACTGCTGGTGAGCAATTCTTTTTCTTTTTTGGGATGATTTTTTGTTTGTTTGTTTTTTTTGTTTGTTTGTTTGTTTGTTTTTTTACAAAACACTTCCACTTCCATGTTTCAGTGATTAATTGCACTTTGGAATAAAAAAAAAATCATCCTCCCATGGGTAGGTTGAATCAGCTTTGGCTGGAATATAATGGTGTTCAGGTGAAAGTACCCTTCCCTTCTTTGCAGCGACAAGTTCCATAAACTACAGGTAGAGGAACAGGTTCAGAAATCAAGGGTTGGAAAACTGAATATGGTCAAGCTGGAACACAAGATGGGATATACTTGACAGGTTAAACACCCTTTCTGCAAACTTGGTCAATTTGAGCAATGTTTTTATTTATATAATTGTGCAAGTTCTCCATCCTGTGGTTGTGTTGCTCTATTAAAAAATTAACCACTCACGGTTCAAGAGTGCCATTTCACTTAATGTATAGGTCTGTGCATGTAGATTTCTCTACAAAAACATTTTCCTGAGAGATCTTTTGCATAAGACCACATCAATCAAAAAGTTCCCAACACAGAAATGCATATACTATACTCTACAATTCTATCTTATATAAAACATAGTAATAACCTTTGAAGTCAAAACTTGGCAACATATCAACCAGTTGCAAGCACAGCTTGAGTTCAGTGTTCTCAATTGTCATCCACCAGTTGTTTTTGTAAACTAGAAGAAATGTGAGATAAGTGTTAGTTATTTTTAGGACACTCTGATTCCCCATAAACAGACCATTTCTATTTCTGAAGATGACAACTTCCAAAACAGCACTTCTATATGCTTGAAGCAATCAATACTGATTTCAAAATAGGGAAAAGCATTTCAGTTTCTTAAGCAAATGAGTTGTTTACACAGACAATATGACTCACTTTAATGAAGCTGATTTCAGCCTAGGAGATATCTCAAGTCCAAGAGACTTCTTTTGCATAGGTCCAGGATCTGCCCCAGGCCACAGAAGTCAGGTATCGTTTAGAGGGCTACAACAGTTTGAAAAGAAACAACCGCGGCGGGGGGGGGGGGGGGGGGGGGGGGCGGGGGGCGGGCGGGCACAGCCCTCACCTTTCCAGGTACTCCTTGACGTTGTCGTAGCCGTAGAACTTGGCCAAGTGGATGAGCATGCCCGTGGCACAGCGCCCATCCTGCCGGCGGCAGTAGCTGCAGTTGCACACCCCACGACAAGGAGGACAGATCCAGGCCTGCAAGGTGGTGAATGTGGGAGGGGAGTTAAAGGCAAGCCATAAGTAAGGTTATATTCGCCTTCCTGTTGCTCAGACAGACAAGAGTATGGATTCACAGAATCACAGAATCACAGAATGTTAGGGATTGGAAGGGACCTCGAAAGATCATCTAGTCCAATCCCCCTGCCGGAGCAGGATTACCTAGACCATATCACACAGGAACGCGTCCAGGCGGGTTTTGAATGTCTCCAGAGAAGGAGACTCCACAACCTCTCTGGGCAGCCTGCTCCAGTGTTCGGTCACCCTCACCGTAAAGAAGTTTTTCCTCATATTTATGTGGAATCTCCTGTGTTCCAGCTTGCACCCATTGCCCCTTGTCCTGTCAAGGGATGTCACTGAGAAGAGCCTGACTCCATCCTCATGACACTTGCCCTTTACATATTTATAAACATTAATGAGGTCACCCCTCAGTCTCCTCTTCTCTAAGCTAAAGAGACCCAGCTCCCTCAGCCTCTCCTCATAAGGGAGATGTTCCACTCCCTTAATCATCTTCGTGGCTCTGCGCTGGACTCTCTCTAGCAGTTCCCTGTCCTTCTTGAACTGATTCCTTACTGTGTGATTGTTCAGGGCAAGCTTTTAAAAGCCTGAACCAGCCAGCCAACCTACCTTGTTAACACTTCCCAAATGCTGCAGGATTAAAGGAATAATTAAATGCTACCCTGTTTGCTTGAATACTTCTTACTCTGAAGACTCAGGCTCTCTGATTTGTTCAGTATGAATTTAAAACAGACTAAAGGCATCTGTAATGCCTAATGATAACTCATCCTATGTTAGGCTGACCATACTGAACTCCCTAGAAAAAGACAGGTGGCCACTGTGACAAGTTTCTTTGGCTCTGCCTGCTGGCATAACCCTATTCCTAAAACTGAATTACCCAGCGTGTACATCGGCATCTCCCAGATGCTCAGCAACTGAACATAGAGGGGCAGGTGCTACCAGCCTGCATTACAGCATAGCAGCCATTCCCACACTGGGCCAGTATTATCAGAGTCGTCAGTTCTTCACTGTCCTTCAGAAAAGCCCAGAAGCCCATCTCTAAAGTAGAGGTGGGGGAAAGAGAGGAGGTCTCAGACCAAGCTGAGCACAGAGAGAGCTATTCTTCTGAGAAGTCTTTGTGTACTCCACATGCCTCATTCTCTGCAAGCAGTCTGTGCTCTCTCCTTGCTCAGTGCCTTGGGGGACAACAGAGAAAAGGGAACCAACCCTAAGACTTCTAGGTATCCTTCTCCTTTTTTGTCATTTAAAAAAACAGAATCTAAAACAAGGAACCTGCTTTGCATGCCACATTACTGAGAGCATTAAAAAAAAAGGTACATTTTTTGGCATTTGTCTGAAAGAGGACAGATTCCTTTTCTTAAAAGGTCTCACACTTTCCCTCCACTATCTGGTAAGCAAGTGGAGCTTCAAAGCACAAAGAAGGATGGATTGTAACCCAGGTCCAGCACCTTCCACTTCAGTGCCAACAAGATCAGTGTCATTTGTAACAGTACTACAGATCTTCTCATGGCAAAAAAAAAGCTTTGAAAACCATGTTATCATGAGCATATACTCATCACAGCTTACTAACAAAATCATATTCATCACACTTTCCAAGCCCAAGAAATGATACTTACTGGATCAAGCAGTGCTGATTTAACATCTTCTCCATATCGATTTCGAAGACATGGTCCACAAAACTGTCCCCTTACTCCTCCACAGCCCTGGTTGCGACAGATTGTCTTTGTATCAATTGTCTTTTGTCGACACTGGTGGCAAGTACTACCCTAAAGTTGGAAAGGAGGAGAAAAACACATATGTATGAAGGCTATCTTAAATGCTTTTTGCTGAACTTTCCTAAAATACATTTGCTGATAGCAAAGAACAAACTTCAAACCAAAGTCAAATTCAGCAATGCAAAATCTTAGTAAGAAAGAACCGTAAGTTCTGTTATTACGATAAATCATACAGTTATCATCTGGGGAGATGCTAGGAATTTTACAGAGACAGTGCCCAACCTCAGTTGCGTTGGGAGTCTCAAACTACATGAACCTCATGTCGCAGTTCTGTTCCTTTCCTCTATCTAGGAAAAAGCTAAAACTAATCAGAAAACAACCTTCTGACTTACTTACCCCTGCAAATACAATGAAGCATGAAATACATAGTAAGCTGCTCATCTAGATCTTTATGACAATTAATAACAGCCAAATCTGCTGAAGGAAAGGAGGAGTTCCATCAAGAGCTTTGGAAACTACCCAACCTGTATAGAAATGTCACTTCTGGGGGGTAGAAGGAGCAGCAGGGATCGCTATTATTTAATAGTACAACCACCACCACCACAACATTTATATTAAGTGAGGATGAGAGATAAAAGGGATCCAAACTCTTATCAGTGGTGAGTCATAGCTATAGCAAATTCCACTTAATAGCTCTACGGCAAGAAAGCACTTCTTTGCAGAAGCAAAAAGTTGGTAGGGCATATCAACCAGCATGGGCAAGCCCATGGAAGCCCGGCAAAGCTTCCAAGTTGTGCTTGTGTAACATAATAATGCAGAGCTACACTTGCACTCTCCAGAACCTCAAGAAAGCACACCTTTTAGCAAATACCAGATGAACTGTTAGGAGCCTTTCAATTTCAAGCAAATGGACACACTAAAGGAAACAGCAGCCACTTACCAGAACTTTGTCATAGATTTTGTCTCTAACAGTGATTGCAATGTTGTCCAAGTCCTCCTCAGTAATGTCTTCTACTGGACGGTGAGATGAATACTTTGATGATCTCCTCCTTTTGCGTACTCCACGCTTCCCCTGCTAAACAGACTCATCTCAACACCTTTTGTCTGGTGTCATGAAGACTGTCACCACACTTGGTGACAAATTCTTTCATTTATAATGCATATGCAGTCTAGAGGGGGCGGACCACAGGCTCATGGACCACTGGAAGAACAGGGAATAGAGTTTCCAAATCATCACCACCTCTTTCTCTCCCTCTCCTCCCTTATCTTTTCTCTACGCCATTTATTATTTGTTCTGTTTATATGTTCTTCCTTCCCGTCATTGCTACTTCTATTTCCACAAATTCCTAACATGTTTTTCTGCAATATGTCCTTTTCTTTGCATTCTCTGCACACCTCCACTGTAACTCTTCATACTCCATTTCTTCCCTCTCAAAATAAGGAACTATAACCATCTGCCTACCCATGTCTTGCTTCTTCAACCTCCTAGCATGCTGTCTAATTGCATTCTCCAATGTCCTGCAAAAACCTTCACTGAAGTTTTAGGTTAGTCCTGCCATTCCCAGCCCTTTGTTATTATCCTGTTTGTTATTTGGAAGAGGAGTCCTCTACTCAATATTAAGCACTCTTGTTTTCCTTCCAAATATCAATCTCTTTGACCCCAATCCATGGATCATCATTATGCCCCCCAGGGGATTTCAAATTTCATGTACAATTCTCAGCTGATCCTTAGCCTTCTGCCTACCCCACTCTCAACACCTAATTTGTTCTTCATGCTAGATCAGCTCTGTTCTCCCCAAAACAGTTGTTTACCAGCCCAAGTTCTCATTCAGTGCTGCTCCACCTTAATAGCCAAGTTCCCTCTATAATGCTTCAACTATGCCCAGCACTCATTCCTATAAGCAGAACTGGGATCCAGCCTCCCTCTACCGTGTACAGATATATACAAACTTAAGTGTCTTCCTCATAAAGGCTATACAGTAAATATAACTAAGACAAATGACCACCATAAGCCAAGTGAGGGAAAAACAGGACATTTAAAAAAAGACAAAGAAGAATAAAATCTGCAACTTCTGAAAGGCCAGTCAGTACATTAACAGTTTGTTGGTGCAGGTTCCCTTTATTCATTCTCAGTTCAGCTATATAACTCCTCTTTATCTTCCCTCTGCTATTTCCAGAGAGGGGTTTTTGCTAACTTTTCCTGAGCCTGAAGATAGAGAAGATCTGCTTTGTCACCTCCACCTGATCCACTACCTTGTCACTCGAAGGCCTTCTACATTGTGGGCTTTAATAATTTTAAGATAATAAATAAATAATAGACCATAAGTAAACTGCCTTCTTATGTTTTGGACAACACAGGTCACAAAGAGAGCCCTGTTAACCGGTGAAAGATGAGGCAGCAAGGCCTGAATACAACTTCTGTAGCTAATCCTAAACCAAAAGTTCTCATTAACTTTCTGTAGGATGTGATGTCTGCTCTTAAGTAGTGGCCCACAATTTAAATGAATGTTTCCTAATCCCTGAGTACTGGAGATATCGAAGTCTGGCAAATACCACACTGAGTCTCTTCTTTAAGAGATTTTGTTGTCTATAGCTACGGAGCTGTTCTGCAAATTTAGCAGCCGACACAGTAAATTTTTCCAAGGCAAATTTCTCTGGTGGACGAGCATTTCTGGTTGGGTTCATGCGACGTGTTATCTGGCCTTCAGAAAATGTCCTCCTTGGGATTTTCTTCTGTTTCTGGAAAGAGAAGACGATTCCAGTAACTGTTCTTTCAGTTATGTCTGTAGCGTTAAACACCAGAAATTATCTCAAAATGTCTGTACCACACTTGTACTATCATGAATTAATCTGTTCTTCTCCCACTTCTTACTTGTTAAGCCAAACCTCACCAATTTCCAGCGTACTCAAGTGTTCTCCCTCCATTCTACACCTTTTTGATCCTTTTAAAACACCACACTTTCACAGCCAAATTCTATTCCAATTAACATCACAGAACTATAGCAAAATTTTTTGTATGCCATTATTGAGGTAGAAGCTAGTTCTCACTCTTCTTCAGCAGCTAAAGGTTCAGATTTTCCTACAAATTAATACATCTTCAAGGAATAATCTGAATTCTAGTTTATTTTCTTTTATATTGTTTAAATTGAAAGGGTGTTAATAAGTTTCTTCTACTTCCAGATTCCTAGATCTAGAAACTACTAGGAGGCACAAGATACCCTTCTCATATTGTCACACCTGACAATTACAGCATGACTGAATTCATGCGACAGAAGTTCTGCATAGACTCCTACCATAAAGGCATCTACTACATCTGACAGGATAAACAAGATGTCAGAAGGAAGTCTGTTTGTAACTGTACTCTTTAGTTATTATTTCCTTTGAAAGAAGTGAAAGGCACTTCACAAGGAGACAGGCTGGAAGTCAAAAACCAAGCAGAAGAGATAACTAGAATACTCCTGATGCTCTCTCTCCCTCCTCAAGTAAAGATATAAATAAAAGTAGCAGACTTATGTATGTATTCAAAGGATGTTTAAGGTTCTATAGCATTTAATTAGAACTAGCAAGGTTCCAGCCTTTCAAAAACTGTGTAATTTGGCTTCACCTTTTCACCTGACAACCACCACACGAGCATTTCTACATGGGCTTCCCAAAGACTTGGCCCTTCAATTTTTCCTCAAATCTCTTCAGTTTATAATATATATGGAAAAACATTATAGAGAACCTGAAGTGGCTGACAGTTCTCTGCTTCTAGTCAAGAAAAGTCAGTTGAAACAACTACAGTATCATTCCAGGTTCATATAGAAGTGGTTGAATTTCATCAGCATAGCTCTACTGGGAAGTGTGGATTTTAAAAGAAAAACCTGCAAGATGGAACTTAACAGGTAAATTAACAGGATCTAAACACCAAGGACAGCAACTACTCTTCCTTATTCCCACATACACAGACATTTGTCTAGCATCTCAACAGTATTTCTGGGGCAAAAATTACAAAGCAGCATCTCACCTTGGTCTCCATATTTCTTCGTAAATTATTTTATAAAATTACATTTCCTGACATAACGTCTGGTACTTAAATACTGCCAACAGCAAGTCTATATAAATAAAGTGACCAACACCAAAGAAAACCAGAACAAACTTGGTGAAACCGTTTCATCAGGAAACACATTAATTTTAAGTCTAGCAAAAACTATGGTCACCTCTAGCCAGTAGCAGAGACTTACCGAAGGAGTCAAGGTGGGTGTTTTCACTGGGAACAGGTCCGGTACAGAATTCAGTTCTGCCAGCAACTGAGCAAGCTGAAATCAACAGTGATGCCACATTGAAAACTCACTGCAAACTTGCAAATAAGCAACACCTATCACCCGCTCTTCCCGTACACTCCAAATTATATCTAAACACGTGGAGTTTCAGTGCATGAAACCTTTCTGAAGGCACTTTATTTATGCGGGGCTCATAAAAGGGCTTCATTGACCCCTGAATGAGCAAAATTCAGGGGTAAATTCAGGGATAAAACTCTGCAGGCACAGTTTTGCTCAACTTCACAGCTCCCGTTAATTCTTACTGGGAATTAGAATTAGCTCGAATTACATCCAATCTTGTCGAAACAGCACTGAAGAAGCGCATTACAACATGGTTACAGTATCTATGACTGATAATGAGAAATTCAAAATTCATATGACAGGAGAGAGAAAAAGAAGACAGGGTGCCCTTAGCCAGAAGACTGTCAGATGTTCCCTGTGGGCTATTTTACTGAATGACTGCTGATGCATCTGTGCTTTTTGCCAGGGAACTCAGAGTGTCCCCTTCAGCAGTGACATTGCAGCAGGGAAACTTTGCTCATTGTTTTTCAGTGGTCCTTAGTAGCAATGACTTGGAACATCCCTTTTTCAATCATGACAGCTAGCGCCATTTCACGATGCATCAAACCACGGCCAGTAATGCTACATACCCATCGCTTTGTGCAGATACACACAGCGACACGGGTACACGCTCATTTGCAACATCGTAAAACAACTAAGCCCCACTGGCGGTTCCCCTAACCATGGCGTATGCAGTGCCACAAGCACTTCAGCAGGACGATATGTTGCACCATGTAGGAGATGCCCTGGCGGTACATTTCAACAGAAGCAGTGGCTGACAGGTCCAAAAAAATACTGACCTGTTCTGGAAGGCCAGGATGAAGCTATCTTCTGAAAAACCAGCAATAGCAGGGGTAAGTCAGGCTGCTAGCTGACTCTGAGACTGCCATACCAATCATAAGATCAAAAGCTGGATACAGCATTTCTCAGTAAATACTTCAGTATGGCATTTATTAATGCCATAAGAGCTATTTAATTAAGAGCTATTTAATGTCATTACAGTACTGCAACTAGAATGCAAATGAATGTCTCAATGGTTAAAACTAGAAGGAAGAGTTAAAAGTGAGAAGGGTGGAAGAGCAGCAAGACCAACACAACAGCAGTGAGGATACAGGACAGATTAGAAACACAGACACAAAACTAAAGCAAGTTTTTATGTGGGAGCTCCAGGCCCACACACCCAAGTGGTGTACTTGAGCCCCAAGGCTGCTCGGAAGCTGCAACTTTTCCTGGAATACAGTAAAACTGAAGGAGCCACCGAGGACTCAACATCAACTTGGATTTGCATGGCAGCGTGATAATTAGAGAGCTGGTAGCATTTTGGATAATAGAGGAAAAAGTGTTAGAGAATGACCAGTGTCTCACTTTTCCACACCTACATGCACACGTACACACACTTTCAGTAGTTATATAGCAAAGCGTAACTGTAAACATCGCATTCCACACAAATGAAAAATTACATTTATCATCCTTAGCAGCTTTTAGCTGGCTTTCCAGTCAGTAACTGCAGCAGATCTGTCAGATGCAAATGTAAAGTAGAAACTCTATTGTGCAAGTGACACCACGAACCACTTTAAGGAACCAGCTGGTCTTCTGACATGTTCTAAATATAAGACTGCAGCTTGGGCATCTGTAACTTTGCTCACATCCACATACAAAACGCTTGGTTCAACTCTGGTTTTAAACTTGAGCAGGCTAGTCCTAAGGGGTATTTTAGGGGTAAATGTCTGAGTGCTGATGGTCCTCTAGGGTTTTCCCAGGTAGAAAAATTCAAAGACAAACCACCATGAGATTTTCCCAAAATCCCAGCACAGCACTAGCAGGGACCCTAAAATTCAAGTGTGCTGAAGCTAAGTACTCAGATGTAAACGTCAGAGAACAGAGCACTGCTCATAAGTCTTACCATGGCTTTATTTTCTTTAATATTCATGGCTCTCTTAAGCAGAGCGCTGGAACTTTCCTCCTGTGTTTCCTTCATGTCTTCTTCAGACTCTGAAGCAGAGCCCTCTAGTTTGTCCCACCGCTTGCAGCTTATTTCTTTTGAAAGAGGTGTGAGGGATTCACTGTCCTTTAGAGGTGAGTTAGAAAAAGCTTGTTCGGGCACTTTTTTCTGAGACGACTTTCTGGTGGGAAACTGCAAGGCAACACGAAGGCCAAAGCTTCTTCTCTTGGGGGAAACTTTCTTCTTCACCTCTTCTTCCTCACTACCCAATAAATTATTGCATTCTTCATCATTCAAGTCCGACTCCATTGCCTAGAGGCAGGAAGAATCCCATGTCATATTATTGGTTGTGACACAAGAAAGGTCATTTTAAAATCACTAATTCTAGGCAGCAGTCTCACTACCCAAAGGCATTGTCATAATTCACCTAAATCAACAAGTTTTTAAACACAGTACACAACTTCTCCCTGTGCAGAGACCAACACAAAATCTACGTATTAATATTGTCTGGGATACAGACATGGCTCTCTTCAGAGGAACAGTCTTGCCCAGCACAGTCAGTCTATACAGAGGAAGAAGTTCTCATTTCTAATATGTAATGTTACATTAAATAAACCTTTATTTCTCTTTTAAGATAACACATATTTTTCTTCAGCAGGAAGAAGGAACATCACAGTGTATCAGAAACACTCCTACTAGAACTTGAGGTTTACACAGAAGAGACAGAAAAAAAGAAGTTAATACATTCACACGTTGTTGACTGCCTTTACCAGAACTCCTTTCTTGTTCACATCCACCTCACTTGAAGCAAAGCCTTCAAACACTTCCGTTTCAGAGTCAGTGTCTTCCATGAAAATCCTCTGCAGTTCTTCAGTGAGGTATCTGGACTGAAGTCGAACCCCCTGAAAAAATACCAGCCAGTAGCTGTGAGAGACAGTCAGATACAGAGTAGCCACACAGTCATAATGAACATGTTCTGAGGTTCAAGCAGGTACCAATTAGATGCCACACTGTGAAAGCACTTTGCAGGCAAAGCCTGTCAAAAGAAAAAAGCAGAAGACATTCAGAGTTTCAGCATTCAGCTATTTTAACTGAGCAGGATTTTTTTTCCTCATTTTGAGCAGACTGCTTTAACTGAGCTGCTTCTTGTGGGGGAAAAATTCTTCTTCGCCTCTTCCTCACTACTACCCAATGAAAATAAACTATCAAGTTTTCTTATGTGTTAATTATTGTGTTGTTTTGTATATTTTCTTCTGGATGTAAAAAAAACAGGCCTTGAATGGAAGAAAATACAAACCTCAACCACAGTAAGAGCGAGCCCTCCTTTTTTTTTCACTTAACAGTAGAAACAACACTCTCCTCTGAGCTTGCTGCAGCAGTACTCAAGGCTCCTGGAGATGGGAGTCTGAAGTGATAGGTACCAACACAAAACCACAGAGCTTTGAACAGCCTGACTAACATCCCTCCACCTTCCAACTGCTCAACTCTCTCTGTTTTAATGCTGCAGTTTATCATTCATACGCGTTCTAGGGTAGACAGATCCCAAGTTTCTGCCTACAGACTAGGAAGTAAAAAGTCAGCCCATGAAAAATAAACTAAGATCTCATTAAAACACTCTTCACAATATGCACGTTACATGCCATTTAAACACAAGGCATCTACTAAATCAGAAATATATTTCCATACTTCTAATCAGAATTAGAAGTCGACCATCTGTCAACCTGTCCCTGCCAGTCTCCTGAAAGATTTGTTCATGGTGGGAACACAACCTGTGTTCACACCACACCTGCCTCTTGAAAGTCTGTAACAATCACTTCAGTTTGTTTCCCCTGTTTTCCTCTGCTATTTCTTCCTCCCATGCGAGATACAAAAATGACCTTTCATACCATGCACTTGCTAAATATCTTTATTCTTCCTTTCAATTCCCTCCCTTCCCTGACTTTAATCGCATACTTCTTTACATTAAGATAATATCTGGTGAAAAACAGATACAACAGATGAGTGGAAAAAACTTACAGGGGAATGGGAGGAGGGAGCTACTGCATACGCTGTTTCTTTACACTTAAAAAATCTCATACAAAATAATTATGAGTAATTGGAATGAGTTTTCTCTGAGCAAAATTACTTTATTCTTTTGTTGATAGCTGCAGTGCAGCTGCTTGAGAAAGGAACAAACACAATAGGGAAGTTACTTTAAAGTTAAATTGCATTTCTTGGAGGGAAACTGAAGTTTTTATGCATTCTGTGTTTTCATGAAATTCAACAATGAAGGTTAGAAAGGGAAAAATAAGCTGTTTGTTAGCTAAAGTGACTAAAAATAACACACCCAAAGGTAAAATATGCATCAGGGGTACCTATAGGAGAAGCAGCTGAAACTCAGTAGAAGTGCAGAGATTATGGGAGTAGGATTGCAGAAAGCTCCGCAGAAAAGGAGACACGCGGAGGTCAATACTCATTAAAGTGTTTGCACATCAGCATCCAAGGGAACATCTGATGCACTAACATCCCATTCACCACCCCGTCAGGGCAGCTGCCTTGCCTCCTCTCCCAACAACCGCAGCTTTTTTCTGAACTTCACATCATTTTGCTGTTCACACCAAAACCTTTTCATTTCCTGCACAAGTACCTATGGTCTTTCTCAGCAAGTGGGGTGTCTGGCATCATGAATGGATGGAACTCAGGATTAAAAAAAAAAAAAAAAAAGTGTTTTTATTGTACCATTTAGTGATAAAGGAGTTAAATTCAATACTGATGGAGATTTAAAATAATTCTCAGCCCAAGAGAAACACAGGGATAGTGAGGAAGGCTGCAGTTCCAGGTGTAAATTTGGAACAAGTCTCACTGGGATTCCCAGTAAGGCATGTTAAATTAACAGTACCTAGCTCTTCCATAGCATTTTTCATCAGAGGATTTTAAAATGCTTTGCAGCAAAGATCATTATCATAATTTCCATCTCACAAGCTGGGAAACGAAGGCAGAGAGAAGTAAAGCAAGGTGCCTGCAGTCCCCAAGCAGGCAGCAGAAGCTCAGGCTCCCGCACAAGGCTTCCTCCCCACCAACACCTCTCCTTGTTAATCCTTCTGCATGCTCCACACATAGCCAGATACAAGACCAAGCTACCTCCTGATGTTCTGAAGTTACCAGCACTGCTGTCTAGCAACAAGATGATGAAGCGATTTAGAGCCAAGCATATTTCGCTACTTTTAAGCCGCTTTCTCCATAGCACAGACTTGAGGCTCTACTCCCAAATAGCTTCTGCACTTTGTACGAGCCTCTCTGAGGCCATTTGCCTACGAAGGCTCAGAAATAGCACATACTCTCTCCTCATTCTGTCTGTTCCCTTTACTAACACTAGTCATATTCCTTGTCTTCAGCAACTCTTAACCAGGTACTGACCCGATGGACAAAGAAAAAGACATTTTCAATTTTTTTTATTAATGGAACGGAGAGACCCTTTTGAGAGCACAGCTGACAAGGATATCTTTTAGCACATTAGCCCATTTCTCTCAAGTATATGATTACACACTTCTGAAAGACTAAAAACTAAATTTTCTGTCAGTCAAGACAGCATACCAGTTCTCTTCCTTTCTTGTGAATTCAGCTGGTACCTCCAGCTACCAAGTCAGAGAATGAAAAACATCAAATCATCATGCTGCTCCAAGCTACTTCACCACAAAGAGAGCAGAGAACCAGCAAATCTCACAATCGAAGCAGGACCTGATGGTTTCTATATAAATTATATATTATATATAATATATATATATAATATTTATATATAATATAAATTAGTGCAGAAATAGCACTGATAGAAGTTTCTGGAAGAAATAACTTGAAGTCTACGTACACATAAAACGCATCTGCTACCATGCATTTCCACTGTCTTATGTATACAGAGCACACCAGCCTGGGATGGTAATTCTCTCTCTCCTGTGTGCTTCACTTACCTACTTCACTTAAACTCACCTTCTAATGAAACCCATTTTCCTTATATTATGAAAGTTTTTAAAAGCAATCGTCAAAACCTAAAAAGGATAGCAAGTTTGTTTACATTTACTTTTAATATGAGGACTGCAGATTATGGGTTTTGCTGCGAGTTATGGCTCATGTAGCCCTGACACAAGCTCAGAGTACTACCACACCGAAAGAGCATAACTGGGCCATGGCAATCCATTCCTACCTTTTTTCCTGACTCCAGGGAATCCAAGTTAGCGTAGCTGTCCTCTGACAACAACCTCTGTCTGGAAGCATCACCTTGGAACCCCAGAAAATCTTCATTGTCACTGGGGTCATTAAAAATGTTAGCCACTTCCTTGGGTATCTGTCTCTGATTCAAAATGAGAGAGAAGATACAAGTGAGACATGCCAACTTAACAGGAAAACTCGAATTGGCAACAGTACAACTTATTTTTATACTCCTATGCAAGTACAAATTTGTATCACAAACCATGCTATGCGCAGCAAAACTGTACCTCATTTAGCTAAACTCCAGGAAATTCTGTACAGGCGATTTTAATCCCTAAATACAGACTCCAGATTTGGGGCCAGGGAGGGGATGCAACATGCAGGGTGTTTAACTCCACACAACAGTGCTTCTCAGACATAAAAATACGCGTATGCCTCATCTTTGCAAGCATGTGCTCAGAGCACCCTTTATCCATAGTGAAACCCACCACCACTCCAGAGCAACGATGGCTCAGAGGTAAGGAACGTACCTTCAAATATAATGCAATGCTAAACAAGTACTCCAAAAATAAAACCAATGCAACTCATTCTCTTTCATCAGTAGAAATGTAGAGCTGTTTCTGCAACACTTGGTAAGAAAGCAAAAACCCATTTTAACTGAGAACATTTCTCATTTGCTAGAAGACCACAGTGCCACCCACCAAGAGGAAGCACTGCCAAGTGCAGGCAGTGGCACCTTCTGAGGTGACCAAAGTCACAACTTCAGAGTTCCAGAGGTCCAGTCCCAGCGTGGAAGGAGACTCGTACCACCAGAGGTAACCATTCCCCCAGCCACGTCCTTCACCAAGCACTTCAGAGAAGCCTCTCCATGTAATGTGCCAGTAAGGAAGCCTTCAGACATCTCCCACCCAGGCTGCTTTAGGATTTGGTGTGTGGAAGGACGGGATGAACAGATCCAGCCTTAAAAACCAAGGCAGAAGGCATTTTGCCAAGTTTCAGAACACGGTTTTACACATCCCAGTATCACTTGCAAAACTATTCTGCCATTCACAGAAATGCTCGAGTATAAAAGCGTCCGCATTGCTCACCAGCACCTGGACATTTATCTTCTACATCTCACGGACCACAGGTACATCTCACACACGCTACTCTTACTTGAAGCAAGCCTCTCTGCTGTTTGCTGGGTGCTAAAGCTGCACATGGATTTCCCACTCCTCCCATTAACTCTCAGGAACACGAGATCAACAGCTGCCTGGTGAGAAGGGCCAGTTCCTCATCCAAAGGAGAAAGTCTCCAGCCCTGAACCTTCAAGAGAACATCCCCGAGATGAACTCCAGAACCGAGAGCAGCCTACCTTTGTCTGCTGTCATAGACAACCAAGGTTGCTCATACAGGGCCCCATATAATGATTTTTTTAATATTTTTTTTTTTTTTAAATTTATTTGTGCCAAGGCAAATGGCCCAAAGGACGCTCACTCTCCAGTGTTGATGACAAAATTCCACTTCCATTAGAAGAGCAAGTAGCACCTTGACCAAAGCTTTGCTCTCTGAAATAAGCGACATTAATGGGCATACATGGGCTTAATTTTACTCTTGCTCTGCTTTTATAAAGCTGATGTAGACTGATGCAAAACTGATTTTCTGTTGCTTGACCAAGAGCAGAATTCACCTCTGAACAACTGACCCTCAGGCAGGCACACAACGGCACAACCCCACGCACTGCTGCAGAAGTCGTGCCGTCCGCCTTTGAACCCCTTCGGATATTCCCTCACCCCCACCCTCTTACAACGAACAGCCAGAGTCAGCTCCGTCGCTGTGACGGAATTCACTCAGTACAGAGCAGCGTCAAAAATGAAGCATTATGCATTTTAATGGAAAAACATACAGGGAGCTGTGAGCCTCGTCGCTATGAATAAATTGCTGCCAGGAGCCGCTGCATTAGTTCTTGTGCTATTGTACAGCAGGGTTAGCCACTGCTGTGATTACTGTATGCCTAACTAATTTCTTCTTCTTCGTCTATTACTTCTGCATCTGCACCAGAGGAGCCGTTATGGGGGTGTAATTACTGATTGTGAGCAAGGAAAAAAAAATTCTTTCCCAGCAGAAGACCTTTTTTGATCTTTATGCATTCTCAAATACTAAGGCACTGCTTTAAGTAATTTACTGCAGAACTTCAAAGATTCTTAGTTTGTGACTTGCTCCCCACAGCCTGACTCTGAAGAATCCCATTCAGTCATTGATGAGTCCCCATTTCACCTAAAGGGCTTACGTTAATAACAGAGAACACCAAACAAATATAAGGTGGACATACTCCACGAGTTTAAAAAGAGCACCCTCATGACCAAGCTTGCTCACTGCCCATATTTCTACACCTGAAATCCAGTATTTCTACACTTGAAATTACAAGCCAAATTTATTACCAGCAGAAGTCCATTGCCATCAGCAGACATCGAAGACGAGCTTGCACCAAACACCTCTGCCGTGATGGGTTGGCTCTCCGTTATTTGTTCTGTAGGCCTGGACGCCACAGACATTTTCTTTTTTAACGTTCAATTAAAATACATTCAGAAACTGGTTTATAAGCAGCATCACAGCCTAGCATTTTAACTCTGGAAACAAAGCAGCATATACTAAGAAAGAAAATACATATTTACCTAAACATAAATGTAAAAATATTAATCTATTCTAAGCACTTGAAAGATGCAGGCATTTCAAGAGAAGACCTTTTTGCCACTAAACTCCTAAAAAAGGCAGGAAGGCAGAGAGGTGATGAAGCTTGCTCCGGGAGAATATTTCAACATGAACAGACACAATGGTCTGCTGAAATGCTACAGAGATGTGAGAAATACTGTCTTTTGAAGATAGCAGTTACAAAAAGCTAAGGACTAAAAATCTAGTAAAAGCTGGAAATAATTCACAGCTACTGAAAAAGTCAAAGTTTCATTTCTAGTAGGAAATTTTATACCTATTGAGCTGAGTTATTTTTGCACATAAAACACACTTACTTGCTTAAAACACCCACAAGGTACTTTTCAAAAGCAGCAGAAAACATTCCCTGCTACAAACAGCATACAGTCCAACAACTTCCAGAACAACCAACCCTAGCTATGTTTTTTTCAACAAAAGACCAAAGTTCAAGACACCCTCATCTCGCAGTTTCTCCTCTAAACTTCCTAGGCTGTGCAGAGGAGAATTACCATTCCTGCAGAACCAGGAGCAGGCAGCTTGTGTGTGCCCATGGGGGCTGGCAGACCTGTCACCAAGGGCCAAGGGTGACAGAGACAGAAACCGAGGCCAGGAGGAATGTCAGACCTGTTTTGGCGATGCTCCCACACTCACCACGCGAGTGAAGCGAAAAGTAAGGCACCTGAGGTCCCCACCAGTCAAAACAACGTTTTTCCAAGTGCCATCCCCATGTATTCCATGTTAGGCAAGGAGACAAAGAAAAGCCTGGACTGAGATGTTTTACTTTCCACATCAACAGGAAGAATTCTCGTGCCTCGAGTGAAAAAGCAACTTTCCTGATACCAAAGCCAAAACAGATGCAACTTGCCCTTCTGCAAGGCAGCACCCTGGCAGGCTGCGAGGAGGGAACGCTTGCCTGCATGCACACCCGCAGCTTCGGTGGGAAGCATCAGAGTTATTTCTACGCCACTGTCAACCATATTTAATTTTTTAAGAGGTATTTGTACATTATCACTTTCATTGCCAATTGTCCCACCAGCACATTCTTCTCTGACAATGATGTATCATGAGAACATACTGTGTGAGGAAGCAGGGCTAGATGCAATTCTCTATTTTTGCTCCTACCATGAAAAAAAAAAAAAACAGTTGGGCTGTGTGTGTTCCCCTCATTCAAGTTTGCACAATGTATGGACATTCCTATTTGAAGCAGAGGACAAATAATTTTGGTAACGTTCAAACTTGCTGCTCATTCATTTCAGTCAAACTGAAATAATCCCAGTTTTAATTTCAAATGCATACTCACACAAACCAAACTTGTGCAAAGTCACACCTTCAACACACGCTGGAAAATCTCTTGACTTGTCCCAGGCTTAGTACGCAGGCAAGCCCAAGTCACGCCACCCAAGGGTTACAGGCACTGGATTTGGCTCGTAGCCCCGAAATAACAACTGAACAGGGAAGCACTCCAAGGCTGACAATTGTGGGCAGCGCTACAAGAACAGAGGCTCCCAGCTAGAATGATGGTAAGTGCCAAACCAAAAACCCAAAACTATTTACAAGTTGAGATCCTGGTCTTTCCACTGGAATCATAAAGGCGAACAGCACTGTATGAAAGCTTAATTTTAAACATCATACAAGCATGTGAAAGACATGGAAGCCAGAGAGAGGCAAAGCCACGTATTATGGTGTGGAAGAATCACACAACTAGATGCACGGTCAACAGGACTGTCAACATCATCCAACCTGCCTGAGACTCAAGGGCAACAACGAAATCTAGGAAGGTAAGGAAGATCCCAGATGATCTTGGCATTTTCTCAACAGCAGAGCACAAAAACCTGAAACCTTCTGGATGGTGAAGTATATTCCTGGCACAAGTGGGACCAGGGTGTAAGGCAAATGAGCATTCAGAGAAAAGAAGGAACAAGTGATAAAATGAGCAGTCATCACACAGTTTTACAATCTTAACAGGGATACTTTGATTCCACCGAAGGTGAAGACGGATTATGCCTGAGCCTGTAAATCCATCACAGCAACAACTCCTGGCACTTTCACGGTCGTTCCCCCTGCCCCCGTAAAAAGTTATGGTAATTTTCACCCCAGCCAACCTACTGCTAAAGCCAAGTACTACCTGAAATTTTAGTAAATTCAGCTATTTTCAGAACAGTAGAGTATGGTTGCTACACCGGTTCATTTAAACCGATAATTAAATAAGCTAAAATCCATCAAGCTACTTTATCCTAAAATAAAGAATGCCCAACTATCATAATCACATGGCGAGTCATTGAAAATGTTACCTTCCATAGGCAACATCTACCTGGAAACTATCCCCTACTTTTCAAAAATGCTGGTAACAACATGAATACCAGCATGCCAGGATATGAACACAGTCCAAACCCTCTGTCAACTGCTACTATCTCCCCTCTTTTGTAATATCTAATCTCTCACTGATCAAAACAGTACTAAGAGCTATTTCTGAATTAATTCTGCATAATTCAATATCATCCCTTTCAACTGTGGTGGTGTCTAATTGCTTTACGAGCCTCAGCGTTCCAAGGAAAACACAGGCATGCAACACGTCCCCCCTTCACATCTGGACTGCCAGCGTCCAGGCTTTTTGGGTGCAAAAGCTTCATCAGCCAGCACCCCTTTAACAAGCCCCGTGTACTGAAACTGCTGTGCAAGGACACGTTAAATTAGACCCTGGGATGGGAAATGGAACTTCAGGTCTTCCAATTCAAAACAATTTTGTACTGCTGACTTCGTTGGCAATGGCTTTCAATGGGGACACGTACTCACTTACAAGCTAATTTATCCATCAGCAGATGACCTGTGACTTCAGAGACAAGGAAACCTCCACCACCATGTCCTTCTGGTTCAGCCAGGACTGAACCCACTGCTCACCAGGCGTGACATGAGGAGGAGCAAGAGCCAGCAGAAGGCCTTGCTCAGCCAAAACAAGCTCCCACGAGAAACAGGAGAGCACTGAGAATAGACTGCGTCCTCCTCCCCTCTGCTGAGCATTACAAGCAACACGATGTACACCCTTGCAGCTGTGCAGTAGAAAGGTGACTAGCAGACAGTAAGAGCCTCTCGTTATTGCACCAGAGGTGAGAAGCAAGTGCCATTCGCTTCTGTTGTACTGCATCAATCGGGTTTCTCCCAAACTCTTACAGTGCCACTATGTCTGCTCTGCCAATGGAGAGCCTGGGGGCATACAGAGGTGGAAGGTTTACACAGGCCCTGAGGTTCTAAGAAACATTTCAGTGTTTCTACAACCCTCCAGTTCCCACTGAAACCCACGTAAAACCTTAATCTTCCATCAGCAAGAGCTGACAGAGATGCCTTCTCGTCCTTCCCTCCCTCGCACCACCTGGAAGACTCACCATACCCACCTTCTCAAGCCTTGAGCCACACAGGCAGCCTGAGACATCCAAGCACACGCCTGGCTTGGACCAGACCGCAGCCGGGTGCGCCGATCAAAGCACGCCTGCGTTTGCCCCTAAGCCTCCAGCCTTATAAATACTCACATGTATTCAGGTGGCTCAACTATGTGTTTGGGGCATCGTGGCATTTCAACAACAACAAAAAGGACAGAATTAAAAAAAAAAAAAACAAACCACAAAACAGGTATTTCAAAAGTGACATCCCCAGGCTTACAGAGGCTAATTAATTAACAAAGCTCCTCCCCAATAAGCTACGCGCAGCCCATCGGCCTTTATTAGGGACGTTGCAAATCCCAGCACCGCCGCGGTTTCCCCACCGAACCCCTCGGGGACGCCCCAAAGGTAGTTTCCACCGCCCCCCCCCGCCTCCTTCCCCGGCGTTTTGCAACCCCGCAGCCGCCGCCGCCACGTGGAAGGCGCTCGGCGGAACCGCGGGCCGCCGCGGTCGCCGGGACCGCGTGTAGCGGGCGGGGACCGCGGCGGGCGGAAGAGCTGCCCGTCGCTGTCGGTACCGGCGCCGCCGACAGCGACGGGCAACTCTTCCGCCCGCCGCGGTCCCCGCGGGGGTGCGGACAAAGGCCGCCGCCGCTGCCCCGGGAAAACGGAAAGCAGCCGTGCCCGCGTCCTTCCCCCGCAGCCCGGCCTTGCTCTCCCACTCCGCGCAGTCAGCGGGCCGCCTCACCTTGCCGCCGCTCGCCACCGGGCCCGCCGCTGCCGCCCCCCGCCGCCGCCGGCGCCGCCGCCCGCGCCGCACCATAGCGCGAGGAGCCTCCCGCGCTGTCTCGGGAGGAGGAGGAGGAGGAGGAGGAGGAGGAGGAGGAGGAGGAGGAGGAGGAGGAGGAGGAGGAGGAGGAGGAGGAGGAGGAGGGAGGGAGGGGCGGGGGGCGGGAGGGGGGTGGAGCCGGCCGGTGGTGGCGGGAATGGGGGGATGGGGCACCCACTGTGGGGTGACTGGGGATGGGTGACAGCTGTCCGGATCCCTCTGCGGGGCTCCTGGTGCTCTGGGTGAAGTGGGTGCTCCTCCGATGGCACCCAGCACGTGCGGTTCGTCCCTACGCGCCCCTCACGGGGCAGCAGCTGGTAGTCTGAAAGGAGCGGCCTTGCCTGCGGGAATAACACTCTCATAGTATCATAGAATGGTTTGGGTTGGAAGGGACCTTAAAGATCATCTAGTTCCAACCCCCCTGCCATGGGCAGGGGCAATACTATCTTTCATAACTCACATTCCACTGAAAATATCCCCAGAAGCTGAACAGGGTATTCACTTTAGAACTTAAGTGAGCTGATCCATCTGTTCTTCACAGGTCTAACTTAGAAATATCATACAAGAGTTTTATGTGCATTGTGGTTGCAAGTATCTTTTTGTCATTTAACGTTGTACATTCTGGTTTACTAGAGCATTGTTTGAAAATGAACAACACGCTCAGGTCAATCTGATTTAATTTAACACAGAATTTCATCCAGAAACCAGCAGTAGCCTGGTTAAAGATAGAATTTTAGGCCTGAAATAATGCTGCTGATTGTGTAAAGATGATGACATTTAGATTCAAAACTTGTTTCAGTTCTAGTACATCTGCTTTAACAAAGCCATCTGTAAGCAGTTACAGTTAAGACTGTACAGATATTAGGGCATATATTTCAATACTCAGTGACAAATTGTTTTTAACAGTAATTTCTGTAACATGGCTACAAGAGAAAGTTTTAAGTTAGACTGATTATCCCACCTCAGATAGTCTGTTTATTTTCCCATTTTAAAGAGAGTTTTAACCCACCCCCAGGAGTTAAATTTCCTCCTAATATCTAATCTAAATCTACCCTCTTTCAGTTTAAAACAGTTCCCCCTCATCCTATCACTACATGCCCTTGTAAAAAGTCCCTCTCCCACTTTCCTGTAGGCCCCCTTCAGGTACTGGAAGGCTGCTAGAAGGCCTCCCCAGACCTTATGGCCGAATCCTCCAAATAATTTAAAATGTTTACTTAGGCAGTACAGGTGTGAAGTGTAAGCCTTTTGAAAAACTCTTAAAAAAAAGGGGGGATAGAGATGATGTAGCTTTAAAAGCTTTGTGTGAGCGTTCCCCAGCTTCCGAGTCAACTGCCCTTAACTGTACAAGCGAAACCTAACAGGAAGCAGAGCTGGTTTCTTTCAAGAGCAAGTCAAAAGTTCAAATTTCAAAATATCACAAATGGTGGAAAGAAAATCAAATTAGAGAAAGCAAATTGAAAAAATGGGACTATATCAATTTTTAAAGCATTTTTTCATCCAAGCAGTTTCCTATTTTATTATATTCTTCCACTCTCCAGCTAGCAGGAAAAAAAAAATGAACACAAAGACACGGAAACTATTTTCCTAGTTTCCTCTGAATAACCTGTATTCCTCAATGAAGAGGTTTCATTTTTATTAAAAACTTACTACAGTATATGTGTCCCTTTATTAATCAAGGGTGGTGGTACTAGATTAGGCACTTTATCTTATGATTACTCAGTAATTCAGTGAGAAAAGTAGCCC
This sequence comes from Nyctibius grandis, assembly GCF_013368605.1. Classification (NCBI taxonomy): domain Eukaryota; kingdom Metazoa; phylum Chordata; class Aves; order Nyctibiiformes; family Nyctibiidae; genus Nyctibius; species Nyctibius grandis. The sequence goes on along the minus strand of NC_090664.1, from coordinate 23,005,178 downwards.
ATTGAGCAGAGACATGCTCCCAAAGCTGGCTGATGGGGTGGAGGTCCATGCACAGCTTCCCCTGGTCCCACTGGCACTCTGAATCTTCACTTGCCCAATGCAATGCAAAGCAGGTCCAGCAGAAACCTGTTGAATTGGTATTTTCCCGCTGCAGCTTTGCTAATGGAATGGTGCACTTTCCAATATGGTTGTAATTAAGTTAACTCTTGTGATTAGGGCACATTTTATAAAGTTCCCTTCCTTTTTCCCATTCCTGCATCTGAACATTTCTCCCTTGGTGGGCCTGAGAAGCATCCTCCATCTTGGCAGTATGGCAGGCACACGCCTCCTCTGATGGGGCTGTTGCCAACTGCTCATCATCCATCTCAGCCGGATGGCCTCTGTGGGTGGCTCACAGGTAAAGAGCCCTCTCAGGATCAGCAGTGAAGTACCTTCAGTGTTCACAGTGCCATAAAATAAATGTGTGTCTTTACCCTTCTCTCTCTGGGGTTTGAGAAAACAAGAGAACTCTCGATGGCTATGTCTGAACCAGGGGATGTCAGGATAAGCTCTGGGGACATGTTCCACACCCAGGTTTCTGTCTAGCAGCTTCCACAAGCCCTCTAGTCTGGATAGTTGGACCAGGACAGCAAGAAATTCACTTGCCCGCATAATCTGGCTGAAATAAGCCCATGATAACTGCCTTTATAGTTTTTGCATTGATAAAGCAAATCCAACTGCTTTCCTCTGTAGCTTGCCTTCAAACCCAATTGTGAATTTCCATGCTAAAAGTGAATTCAGATTGTTTTGACTGTTTTAATACTTTCTGGGTGCCATCAAATTAAGCATTATAGGTATGTTTTCATTTAGGGGAGAGCTCCAAAAGGCGTTGTGCAGTCTGCCTACTATGATGAGTTCCCAGGCCTGACTAGGTATTTTAAATACTGTACTGTAAATATTGACTTAAAATAAAAGTGAGAGAAAACTAACAATTTTGTAGGAAAGTGAAGGACAGATGAGAAATGGTCATCTTCTGCCCCTCTCTGAACAGCCACCCCAAAACGTGGAAGAAAAGACTCTCCGTGTACCATGGTATCTGATCCTCAGTATAACATGTGGTGGACTACCCATTTAAGTACTTCCAAGCCTTTATATTCCAGCCATACGGAGAGTATTTGTTAGGAGGAAATGTGAGGAAAGTAGTTACATGCAAACAAAGAACTGTTTAGCCAAAGCACACCATTAAAATACTGGTTTGCATTGCAATATCCACTATAGAGGCACCTGCAGTTGTCAGGCTGCAGAAATAAGAAGGTTTGGGGATGAGGTGGGGAGGAGGGAATTCAGTAGAAGACAAAATGCAGGGATTAGGTATAATATCAGCAAAATTGAAATGCGGACTTCTTAAAATACAAAAGAATAAAGATCTCTTGTGTGACACATTACTGAAAGACATGTATTTTATGTATTCCACTGCTGATCCTGGGTTTGGTTCTTTCACATGTCCCCAACAGTCTACGTTATGAAGCACTTCGTTTGTTAAAAGCTGTCAAGATGCTATCTTGGATTGCGAACAACAGATTTGAAATGACTGTGTTGACTGTCCTGTGCTAATTTAGAGTGAATAAAATTGCATTCCATTACAATAGAGATGTGCAGCTCTTATGCTGTTACAAATACATTATGAACCACCTGATAACATCTTCTGCTATTTTATGCAATTTGTTGCTTTGTTTCTCCTTTTTCTCTTAACTTTTCACTTCATTTTGTACTTTCACAATCATTCTCCTTCCTTGCGTTTTCAAGCCCTTCATGTCACCTATTGCTCTTTATGTTGCTCTATTGGAAGTGTTTGGTTTTTTTTTTAAAAAAATTTTATTAGTTTAATTTGTCTGCAGCTGTACCTCAAATACTTCTCAGTGTGGATTTTTCATCACTGAATTCCTGCCCATTTTCTTTACCTCTTTTCATAGTACTTCAAAGTTTGTTTTTCTAACCGCCGATAGCTTTTGTGTTATTGCCTTGTCAGTAGGATCTCATCAGCTGCTCGGGTGAGGTTCAACTGGATTCCTGGTACTCTTCAACTTCAGCCTTATATATTAAGCCTGAATTATTTTGCAATGACTGGGTCCGGAATGGTTTTTGACCTTGCTCATCATCCCATGAGAGCGTTGCTGATAATGTCTCAATCCAGGTCTTCAGACTCCTAAACTATACAATAAAAATCATAACAAAAAGTTCTGTCTTGGGCTCAGTGTGACCATTGTAATCAGACTATAACTTTCCAAACAGAACAAACGTGTACAGAAGGAATTAAGAGCTGCTCAGAGTATGTATCAGATATAGCAGATACATCAGTTTATGGGGACCACTTCACTAACATGCTGATGCACAGAAAAATTACAGGACGGGACCACCATCTCGCTGAAATGGCTTTGTAAATGCAAAATTTGTTTGTCATTAGTTTCAAATGAACAAATACCACTCTAGGTTATAATTCTGGACTTTAATGCTGTGAATTTACCGAGCTGGATAAACATTCAAATCAATCCTCGCTCCTGAGCTCTGTTTTCACTGCTCCCTCCAACAGTCTCTAATTTGGGGGCCACTGTGATCACAACAGGGGCCTTTGCTCCCGTCTTCCTGCCACCACGTTTCTCTGAGACCTGTCAAGCATTTTAAGTAGCACGCACTTTCCCACACTTCTCAATGAATGCTGACATACCTAGCTTAAAAGGATTACTTTCTGCTGAGAGGAATTGTAATCCTCTTTTCCTGCTCTGCAAATCCTCTAGTAAGTGAAGAAGAAAGGCCAAGATCTGTTCGCTGTGCAGGGCAAATCACCATCTCAGAAGGTATAGAAGAAAACAACAAATCTAAGATTTACTTGTGGTCACGCTTGTCCAGACGCTGTGTCCCTGACTATTAACTCATTGGCATCTTCCGTCACTATTTTTGATTCTTTGATATTTTCTGTTTTAGTTTCTGATAGCTGTATGAATACAGGCACAACTGCTACATGAATGGTGCTCAGGACAAAACACTTCTCTCAAAGGTATCTACAAAGAGTTACAGATACTGAATTGCCTTAACTTCAACCCAGTTTTTAATATTACATATTCTATTAACCCCAGAAGCATACTTTTAACTTCTATACAAACACTAGTGGTTTTTCAAACTGCCTACAGACAATTTGGACAGTATTTTCAAAAGCCGGCACTGAAGATGCTAGTGGTGGTGGTGAAGGTTTGCACTCCAAAGGTGGGGTTTCGTTGGTATCTGACACAACAACAAAAGCACAAATGTTCCCACTACCTTGACTTCCACCCACCCATCTCAAAACCTTTCCTCACACATAGTGGTTGTTGCAACAATTGGCTTGTGGGTGAGACAGAGGGCAAAGTTTGGGTGATCTTATGCTACCAACTGAAAATGAAGCCTCAGCTTATTGTCTTGCAATAGCAGCCTGAATGCTGCCTAAGAGAGCCTTCCCTGTGCTCTCTTATAGTTCCCTTAGAGCTGCAAGAGGGGAGGGGTTACCAATAAAGCTTGCATAGCTGAAAATTTAATTTTCTTGTTTCATATTGCAAACTAATATTTTATTTCCAGTCATTCATAAAGTAGATGAACCAGGATTAATGTCTGCTCCCCCTTTCCATTACACTTATTAGACAGCAAGCTGTACTTACAAGGTGGATGGACACCAGCTTCCAACCTCCTCACATGGGGTATTTTCCTTTCCAGTATGCTGCTGCTGCAGAAAAAAAATCCACACTCCAAATTTATGAGAGGATCCTTGGCTTTCATTTCTTGATCGAATTCTGCAAGTCTCAGGTCAAGGCGAACAGCCACGTCCTTTGCTAATTCATCCTAAAATTCCTTGTTGATACTTGGAAGTGGGATGTGTTTTTATTCATTCTTAGCTCTATTTCGGCACACTGATGGATGGCTGCTTCCAAACTGCCTGTGAGGGGGCTGCGTTAGTTTTAGCTAATTCCTCCTTGGGTAAATTCTGCAGCATCAGCAGAGCTGGACCATTTCAGCTGGATATGGGAAATGCCTTTCTCTCCCCTACCTTCCCAGCCATTCATCTAGAACAAATGAGTCTTATTGTTTCCGAGAAATGAACTTTGGTTTTTCCCTTCAGAGGAAGTGTTGTTTTATAACCCATGAGCTAGGATCATCTGACCTTTCTTCTGCTTTCCCTGGATTAAAAAGTCTGGGAACATACGGAAATGTCCCATTTCATCCACGATCTCTATGTGGTTCACTTCCCCATTCTTTCTCCCATGTCATGCTTTTAATTTCTTTGAGGCTGATTTGTCAGTTCTGTAAATCCTGCTGAAGATTATCATCATTAGCAAACTCCAGATTCCCCAAAGTTTGCCTGGCATAAATTTCTTCAAAAAATCTGCTATGTCCCTACCAATTGCCAGTCCACTTTGACATTTGAAACTGGGAGAGTAATCTGCTCTGATTTCTTGTACCCATCAAAGTCTTTGCATCAGAGCTCTTCTCTTGTATGAAGGGTCATCCTTCATGACTTCTTGGGATGCTTCAGGCTGCTATTTTCATTGCTTTTGGCAAGTTCCATTTCAATTTCAAATATATCAGTCAATATTTGAGTTTGCAAGTACTTCTACCACCTGACATAAGAGTTTCTTCAACTCAATTACATCTTGACTCAATGGGTTTTTCTCCAGGGCTTCTGGATCTCCCCGAGAAATCACCTACATGATTTAAGCAATGAGTTGAAAGCACAGGGAATCACAGCTTATTTCTTTTGGAGGTAGAAAATGAAGATATGTGCTAGGTATTTCTTCGGTGCATTCCAGTTTACTTACAATGCGCTTAAAGACCCTTTTCTGCAATAAAAAGGGAAAAAAATATACTATTTTCTTCTGCACAGTTCCAGTTCATCCATTCCATCCAGTTGTCTAGCCAAAACTAGAGTTCACTTTATCTTTTAGCTTCCATTCAGGCCATGTGTCCTCACTGCTTTCTACTTCCAAAACCACTCGACGTCTCAGTCCTGTGTTTGTATCCGAATTCCTGGGAAAGCCTTCCTTCTTTCTTCTGAGATAATTTTTGCACTAGCATTTCGTATGGCCAACACTTTGGCAGGTGGCCTCTATTGTGTTAGCTTGTTTAATCCATAAAAGGCTTAATCACTTCTTTTACATAGTATGCCTAGAATCTGGCTAGTGGACCCATCAGCTTCAACCCATATTAGACACACTTATTAGCAGCTAACAGTATGTTCCAGCATCACATATGGCGTCACTTGCCATATGGGTTTGCCTACAGATGTCCCATCGCTACACTAGTGCTGATAATACAGTGAAAGGAGAAAGGCAGAATTTTTTTTGCTGTCCAGGTAGTTTAAATTTCAGGTGAAGGAGGCAGTGTCTCCATTCTGCAATCTGACCCCCTTTGGGAGCTCACACAGGAAAATTTCTGAAGTATGTAAATAGTAATGTAATATTACGAATGGCACTGCACATTAAATAACATATAATAAACAGGTATATCATCAATGTCCAGAGCCACAAGGGCAGAGGACACAAAGACAAATTATAATGCACTATGAGATAGAAGCATCAGGTTTTGCCTTCCTGTGACCCAGAGCATTGCGCTACTTGGATTGTCCCAAAAATCCAAATTATGTGATGTCTTACTGCTTTCCACAGCCACTAAACTGGAATTTGAATTAACTTATTACCCAGAGTTGCTAACAGGGCACCATTTACTAAATCTTTGCAGCAGGAAGAAAAGGAGCCAAGACAATATGCCGGAGTGGCTTGGACAAAGCGCAAACAGAAGCTGGAAAATCGAGCCACAGCAGCACAGATCTGGAGGTGAGGAGAACTGGGAGATGGAAGCACAGAAGCAGAGAATAGGCTCCTGCAGCCTTTGCCTCTCCTTCTCTCTGTCAGCCAAAGCAACACATCCCTTGGTTTATCTAAAGGGGATTCAAGCCTAGTCCTGACCATGCCACCACCTTTCTGCCTTGCTGTGGCAGCCAGCTGGAGACTCATGCTAGAGGCTGCACTGCCCTGTCTTAGAGGGAATGGTGTGAGATGAGAGGTTCCCAGGACCCCCAGCTTCCTCTGCTAGCGAGAGAGAAGGGTGACCAGTATACTGACAGCCTGCAATACTACCTACAGTCCATGGCACTCTACTGTCCTAGGTCTCAAATGACTTAAGTAATGCATTGCTTTTGCCCATTCGCCCTCTGCTTTATTTTCTGGCAGCTGGGCTATGCCTCGATAAATGCCTCCGTGTGTGAGACTCTCAGAGAAATTCTTTTACTACTGGCTCGCATTTAATTCTAGCAACTAGGACTAATATGACTATACTCAGTAGTAAGAAACTCTGGCCCTCACCCAACTTTTCATATACTTCCTAAATTAATTTATACAGAGCATGAAAGCAGTACTTATGCTAAGGCACCTTGTCCTTGTAGCCCAGTCTTGTGGGAACAGCCTTGTTTCCCCAGTTCTCCTAGATGAAGTCTAAATTCTCGAGGTGCATTCATAGCCTGCTGGCACTAGTCTAGAAAAGCAGCATCACTAACACTTTCCCCTTTTCCTCCCATAGGTTGGGCAGGATCGTCAAGTGACATTCTGCCAGCACCACACATCTGCTCAGGGCATCTTAAAATCTTCAGCCAGATGTCTGCAATTCAAGCTGATCATCACACCCCGAAGAATTAGATGGTAGAAGACTACCAGCATGCAAAGAAGCTGTGTCTCAGGTATTATTTCTTGGCACTTGAAAGCTGCTGATCAGTACACATCCATAGATTTCTCTCAACCCTCTGCCAACACCTGCACAGCATCTGAGCAAGGTCCTTTCCTACTGGCATAACGGGCTCCCATGTGCCCTTAGTGGCCCTATTGCAGCACACTGAAAGCCTGCAATTACTTTGGGAACACTGCCCTTCTTTTGCCACCTACAAATGAACCGAAGCAATAACTACTCCCAGCAAGCATCTATAACTATGGGTTTAGCGGGTGAGTCACTGCTTCCAAACTGATGAGCCAGGGACCTGTAACAGTCTCACCAGACATCATCTACTTCTGGCCGTTTCCATCCAAGCTCCTCATGCAGCTCCAGAAGTACCATCTACTCATGTGAAATGTCTAGGCTCATTGCCAGGCATCCCGTGTCTTGCCGAGGGCACAGTCTGTGACTGCAGTGTGAAGGGCTTTCCCATCAGTGAGGAGTCTTGCCTACATCTCCAGCTCAGCAAGGAGCCATATACCCTCCCTCAGGAAGAGTTAGCTGGAGCCATAGCACTGAAAAAGCGTTTGCCACCATCTCTTGTGCCATATCACTGGAGAGAATGAGACTCATACCAGTGCTCAGCGTCTGGTAGACATAACTGACTGTGTTGGATCTCTCTATGTTTTGTCACTGGCTGGAGCACAGATTGCAAACACAGGGCTGGAGAGTGCCAAAGTGGAATTAGCTTGTTTGAATGAACTTCCTTCCTGGGCTTTATCTACCCTTTAGCTTCTAAAGGAGCAGATATGTCTTCTCAACAACACACAGGAAAAACTATAAAGCAGCAGCACATTTCACTAGAAACACAGGGTTTGGGAAGTAGATGTCTGCATGCTTTTATAGTTAACCACGTCATACTCCTCCTTTTAAAATGCTGATTGAACCCCACCATAAAAGGATTTTTCAACACCATCTTCCTAGAATAGTTTCAAAATCTCATAGCTGTCTCCATTTAGCCTGCACCCAGGGCTAAACAATAAGCAACTGTTCTATCACCCAATCTCCCCTCCCCAGCCGAGAAAGGGAATTGGGAAACGGAGGGAGACTCGTGGGTCAAAACTTAAACAGATTTAATAAAATAAGAAAACCAAATCAATATTAATACAAAATACACAAAGTTATACTTAGCTCATAGAGTGATAGCAAGTCCCTCCAAGGATAGCAACCATTGAGAAGAGTGCAAAAAACCCCAGCCACTCCCCGCATCTTTCCCATTTATAGTGAACATGATGTTAATGTTATAGAATACACCTGTGGGCCAGCCTGAGTCAGCTGCCCTGGATTTAACTGCTGATGGCCTTGATCACCATACCACAGCTGGCCACAAACTGAAACAAAATGTAACACAAACTCGATTCTATAAATTTTATCCCGGCAAAACCAGGACAATAGCTTTCATGGGAAGGAGTACCTGCCTCACAGGAGCATGTTAGAGATTTTTATCCTTTGCATTTAAAGTTGCACAGGTCAAGATAATTTATCTTCTACTATAGAAAACCTGAAAAATGTTGTCTACTATACAAATTAATTTAAATCCAGCCCATAGAGCTGTAAGTGCCTCCAGTGATCACTTCAAATCACTTTAAAGTTAAATCAAAAAGCTCTTACAAAAAACACATCAAATTTCTTTGTTATTCTAACAATGTTTTAGGAGTAAGTTTTGAAAGGCAGTAACAGCAGTGAGTGCAAGAAGCCCAAACCCCTGCAAGAGCCTGCGTGGTCCGTAATCAGTACCTGGTGCTGGATGCTAGGAGGTAATTTTGTCCCTCACAGCCTAAGAGAAGGAATATGTAGATGCAATAATTAATAAGTGGGAATGAGAGGAAGAGTCACAGATTCAAGAGATGTCCTGATTGCATTTGTGCTTCCAAACCACCATGATTTCCTTTTTGGTGCCAGGAGAGGATGCGTGGCGCAAGGGGAATCTATTGATACATCTATCACATTGCATCTGACTTTCTTTTGTTCCTGAGCGCTAGGTACCTAATCTGAGGCACGACAGCTGTTCATGCTGCTGACTTTACTGCCAGGCAGCATCCTGTGGAAAAATTTGTGGATGCTTTCTTTGATCAAAACAAGGGAGTGCAGTGGGACTCTCTACCTTGTCTTATAAAGCACAAAACCAAACTCCCCATGATTTGTTGTGTTTTAAAATCTTTTCCTACCCAGTCAGTATAGCACTGTGGCTCAAGGAAGTCAAGAAGTAAAAATAGAGTCTAGTATAGGAGCAACCCCTCTTCTTTTTTTCTATTTTTATGTATTGACAACTAGAATTATCCTTTCCATTGTATCAGTGCAAAGATGCTCTGGATCAAACCCTATCTTTAGTAAATGTAAACAGTTAACCCATTAATCCAAAGACTTATGAGTGTCTCTATTAGAGAGAGACAGGTTTACCCTACTGTACACTTAGGAGAGCACACTATATTTAAGAGTCCTTTTGTCATTTGTTACAATCTCTTTTTTTTTTTTTTAGTTGTCGCAGGAGTGAATTCATTACAAATAAAGCTTGTTCCACACTTCAGAGGAGTGTAAGGTAGTAATTGAGTTGTACACACCTCTCACCTGGCTTACCAAAAGTAGAGTTTAAAGGATTGGTGAGGGAAAGGCCATGTCCCCCACAAACAGGCAGAAGCTCCTGCCCACTGCTGGGGGTCAAAAGCTCGGTTCCAGGACTCCCTGTGCTGTTCTAGCATTCCCCCTTCCTTGTGTCTCCTGCTAAGTAACTATCAATCACCCACGATTTGAAAAAAATACATCCCCTTCTCCTGGAGGAGATGCAATAAGGGATGCAATCTGCAAGACTTGCAGATTCAGGGGGGTTCATGAGCTCCCTTATGCTCCCAAACCACAAAGTTTTCCACCATAGGAGCAAAGGATGGATGGGCAGTACAGGGGAAGCCTTTTGATCCTGCCTATCTTCTTCCAACGTTAATAACACTCAGTTGTCCCCAGTGACCCCTCTCCTCTATGCACACACATTACACTAGATGTATTTTTGAGAAATTCATAAGGCAGCAGGTACTGGCAGAGTCTAGTATAGAGAGAAACAGACAGGAAGGAGAACAGTTTGAGAGAAATTACAACACAAGCAAAAATCCAAAGAGAACAGTTATGTATCCTTGGTGGTTGGTTCATGCTTTGCCTACATGTTACAGCATTACATATATCAGGTTAGTTAGAGAGCTCCTCGTGACAGGAACAATACCTTCTATCTGTTTAAACAGAGCCTGAGAAGATGAGGTCTCGAGGCAACTGGCAACACAGTCAAAAACCATATATCCAGGTTGACTGACAGAACATGAAGGACAGTTCACCGTGCTTAGATTTCTTTTGGAAGGCTCCTGTTACAAAAGTGGCAAATCAGTCACCAGATCCACTAAATCCCTCAGAACAGAAGACGAGCCCTTTGCTAACATGCCACAACAAACAGCAACGAGGGCCTGAAATTTTTCCATGGGGAAGCATGCCATGAAAATGGTGGTAATGCCTGGCTTGGCCGATCTCCAGGACAGGCTCTGTACCTACTATGCTCGAAGAAAGCAAGGACCCAGGTGATGGCTGAGGAACAAACGCTTCTACTGTCTTTGTGGAACCCAAACACTTGGCTGACATCAAATGTTTGTTCTCAAATATTACCTCCCTTGGAAACAGGCAGGAACACAAAGAAAAGAAAGACTGTTTCCCTGTAGTCACATAGAGAATGCAAGAGTGGGGGCAAGTTTCCATAAGCACTAGCTCTCTGCCTTTCCCTGCTTTCCTTATGCAGCTTTGGTCTGATTCCAGCTTGGCTTGCCCTCCCCTGCATGGCTGGCAGGACACTAGCTCTCTCCCTCAGTAGGATGTGAAGGAAGCGGGGGCTGGCCTGGCCTAGCTGGTTTTTCCTTCCTCTCTCCACTGATCACCTCCCCCCTTGCAGTAAGACATCAGCCCTGTGCCCCTTCCCCTTCTTCTCTCATGGGTTCTTGGTGGCAATTCTCCTTCCATCATCGGGAGGGTAACAGCTGTACTGGGAAAGTGGGACTTTGACAGACCGAGAAGCAGCTGAGTTCTCACATCCCACCAAAGAGGAGGTGGTGACAGCCACAGCAGAAGTAATACATCTCCTCATAATGGCTTGGCACTGGCAAAACTGTGATTTGAGGAAACTCAGATTTGTATGCTGGGGTTGTCCTCACTGACAGGAGGGCCTGTCAGGAAGGAAGATTCCTTCAAGATAACTGGGTGATGAGGCAACCGTCGCTAGTGCATACATTTTCCCTCTGGTCTTTGCAGTGCTAAGGTGCATTTTCTATAGCAAAGCTTGTTGAGCAGTGGAGGCACAAGTTGGTCTCCAATGGCAAATCATGTCATAGCTGCCTAAAACATTCAGCACAGTCCAAAGCAGCATGAGTTCCAGCTCTGCTGGAGCAGAACAACTGGGTTGTGTCTGTGCAACCTGCCAAATGTAGGGAAGCAAAAGATTCCTTTAGCCGGGTATTGAATAGATTAGGAGACATGAAGATTTGTATTGGCCTAAACGTAAGCATGTTGCTAAAAGTAAAGTTTCACTCGTATTTTGACAGAGATCCTTCAGTGTCTATCTGGCCGGCCATCTCTTGGACTCACATACTCTAGCCACCATCTCCATCTTCTGCCTCCTGCCTGTTTCTGGGTGAGTTTCACTGGTTTGTTGAAGGGTACTGCTTCTTTTCAGGAAGCATCATGTTTTATGTGCTTTTGATACCCAGAAGGGACAGTGCATTGCAGTCACAACCACCAGTTGTTGCATCTCCCAAGACATGGCCATTTTGTAAGCTGCTCTCCTGGCAGGGGGCTAGATAGGAAGAATACCGTCAAAGCTCTTATTAGCATGCTATATCTCCAGCATTACTACCACACAAATCTTTTACTGTGAAAAATAGACCAGTTGCCCTGAAACCAGTCCTGTACCTGTACTTTAATGCCTGTACTTTGCACTGGAACCTGGGTTATAGAGAAATATGAGCAAAATGTATTTGCTTGTTCAGTCTAGCAGGCAACTACCTTGAGCCAAACAAATAAACTACATTTTTTAAAAAGCCTTTTGCTTCCTGTAGAATACTGCTTTGTTTGCCATCATTGTTTGGCAAATAGGAAAGGGCTTATCTCTCCTTCCCAGAAACTAGGGCAGCTATAGAAGAGCTCCAGAAACTTGTCAGTCTTTACTATGAAAAAATTATTGGTTTAACAGCCCTTGCCAGGAAATTATCTGAACTTTCAGAAAAAGAGAAGGTGTAAAAATTAGTTCACTGGGTTATGTCATTCTTTCCTGATTTTTAGTGTTCAGTTCCAATTCAAGGAACTTATCAGATGTATTTTCAAAGGCAAACTACAGTAACCTTTAGCATTAGAGCATTCCCATATTAGATATTTCTTGGTTAGCTGCAAAATTAGCATTTACCGCTCCAGTGCAAAGTGTGCCATATTTTTGTTTGATTAATTTGTAATTAAAATTTAAGCAAGTATGTCTGGTTTCTAGCAGATGGAGGCAAAGGCATAGCTTTGACCCTAGTTACAGTTTTGTTTAACCCCCTCCTGAGAAACATAGTTACTGTGCATTAATATACAGCCTTTCACCACCAGACCTGTTAGTGTACATTATAGACTAATAATAATAATAATTATATTGTCAAACAATTCAAACTGCGTAACAATACAAGCTCCTCTGAAATGTGAAGCGCTATAGGTAATGAAACCTACTTTTCTTTATACAGTCAGCTCAAACCTCTTTTTCAGCAATCTGGTGTTAAATAAATAATGGGCCTGGTTGCCTCCTCCTCCAGGAGAAACCATAGGAGGGAGCAGAGTGGGAGGAAATCTCCAGGAAATTTTGCCTTGTCGAGACTGTGCCTAAGCTTTTTCCTGATGGTGGAGTTGCTCACTCCCTCCGATGCCCTCTCCTCCCATGCATGTGAATGGGGGATGTAAAAAGACACCCCACCTGGACGAGCTTTTGGTCTCAGGCAAGCCAGGAGAGGGTGGGTGGGCTCCTCTTGGCATAGCCATTGTGCTTGTGGTTCACTGGGCTTGCAAAAGAGACAGAGCATCATTGCTACAGCAATGGGGGGACCACAGGGTTCGACAGCCAAGCATTGCATCCTCTTGGCTCTGGGGCTGTGGCCTGAGCTCTGTCATAGGATAGGGATCCTGTTTTGACTTGAGTGTTAGTTACGTTCTAGAGCACAGTGTTGCAGTTCTCTGTGCCACCAATTAAACCAGTGCAGCAAGGTAACTCGTTCTCACTAGCTGTTTTCTGGTTTTTTTAGTCCCTCGTTGAAAACTAGAGCTGTGAGAGCAAGTGAAGCTCAAAGAGTCCTGCAATTTCAGTACAGTAGCAGTTGAAGGAATCTGGTAGATGTTTTCCTGATTCTGATTAACTGTGCTGAGTTAGTGCTGTGAGCAGAAGACACAGGTGGCAGTGAGGCACAGGCTTGCAGGTGAGTGCTGTGAGAGGCTTTGTTGGTAGCTCTTCATTTCCCACCTTTTGTTCAGAAGTTGTTTCCCCACGCATGACATGCTGCAATAGTTACAGCCCATGCCAGCTCCCATAAACCGCTGCAGTTGATGGGGTAACTCTGCCCTGAACCCGGGTGGGAGCACACACAGGATCTGTGACAGTGGCTGCTAGGATGGCAACCTCCAGAAGCGATGCAGTAACAAGTCTTAAGCTTCTTCCAGTGTCTCCGACACTGCCGTGTGATTGAGGACACTATGGAAGGCAGACACAAGCAGACAGTGGTGGAGGTATCGGGAGGTATCATGGGGCGGGAGATAATCCATTCATTCTCCCCATGCCTTGTGCGGTGACCTATGTCAGACACAAGCCTGCTCTTCTAGGTGAAAGCCACATGTGGGAGGTGTAGTACAAAACGCAAACGATTCAACTACTTTTTCCACAGACTTTCCTTAACCTTTTTCCCATGAAACCTCCCTTTCAGGTACAGCCAGGTAAACTTGCCCTCACCGCGCAGGGTGAAATTGCCTGGCGCCTGCCTTTAGTTTTTGCTTCATGGCTTTGGTCTTCAGACTCACCTGAAAACAATCCTCCCAGGGAGGACGAAAAAGACAAGCCAGATGTACTGGGCATCCCCCGCTTTCTGCTTGCGGCAGGCGAGGGGAGCCCGCGGCCGGGCGCTCCGCCCGCTGGGGCGGGCTGCAGCGGCTGGGTGCTGCAATGGTGCCATCTCCTGGAGGAAACCTGAGGAGCAGGGTCTGGCCCGGGTTTCGGTAGGTGGGTGAGGGGGGGCAGAGGCTGTCCTCGCTGCCCACGGCTGCCACAGCACTGGGTGTGCGGAGAACCGGGCTGCCGTAGGCCGGGGGGGCTCGGTGGGTGCCGGGGAGCACAAACCGGCCCCGGGGCCCGTCCTGGGGCTTTGGTGGTGCTGGAAACGGCAGCTTGCGGGAGCAGGGGGGCACACGGAGTGTTAGCCAAGGCAGATCCCAGGGGAGAGCAGGGTTCACCAGCCTGAAACTTTGCTGAAACTCCAAGGGAGAAGCCTTGGATCTGAGATGCTCAGGCGAAACACCCGCGCGGCTGAACTGCTCTGCCCCGCGCTGGTGTAGCTCCCTGGGGTTTGCTGAGATGGGTCCTGGGAAACTGAGGGGTGAGCTAGACCCAGAGCACACCACTGTGGTCTAATTTATCACACTGAAAATCTGGCTGAGCCATCCCAGCTGGGGCCGAGAGCTTTGGTTACGGAGAGAAGAGGTGCCTCACACGTGGTCTCTGGCCCCTGAGCTACTTCTCTACCCTCTCCGAGTTACCTGTTGCCATAGCCATACTGCTTCAGGAAGGGATGGAGAGCCTTCAAGTAACGGTCAAACTAGGCAGACTTTCACTCTGTTCTTCCCAGCACTAAGCAGATGGAACAATGATTAGTACTAAGGCAAGAAAATAACTGGGATATAAAACATTCCTAAGAAAAAAAAAAAAAATCCCAGAAAATCGAAGAGACCTATTAGTTCAGTCTGTGTGTCCCCCCAGCAGCCAGAGAAACAGTGAGCAACAGTTTGTCCTATAGCACACTGTACTGTACCATATGGGTCCACATTCCACTCCTACTTGTATTGGTATAAATCAAGAAGCCAGTGGAGTTACACAGGTATAAAACTGGCGCTATCAGTTCCTGGGTCTCTTTAAATATTACTGAACCCTACTGCTGATTCGTCTTTGTTTGCCTGTTAGAAATGATTGTTAAAAAGGCACATGCATTTATCCATAGCACACTGTATCATGCGAAGGGGTTCTCTCATTGGCGTTGGTCTTTCTTTTTACTTTTATTATTTCTTTGAAGAAATGAAGGATTATTACTTCAATCTAGCCAGCTGGCCTGCTGAGGCTCCCTTTGCTACATCAGGGGTTTCTCTTTTTTCCTAATCCTCTCTTTATGGATAATCCTTCTCTACCTTCTAATGACTCTTGGCTAAGAAGCGTATTTTGTTATTACTACCTGTTGTTTAGAAATTCATTTTATTTGGTGTAGGTGTTGCTAATTGGTTGCTAATGAAAACCTTACTACAGTCAATGTGGTCAGGATTATGCTGGTCTTTGTGGCAATCAACCCTTTCTTCCTATCTGTTCTGATTTAGATTTCCCCATGCACTTATCAGTTTTTAAATATCAAGCCTAATTCTATTTTTGGGGGCCCAAGGTAGAGGTTCCTCTGCACTTCCAGGTATCATAGGGAACCTTTACTTCCCGTGAGACCATGAGAGATTTTAAAAAAGGCAGAAGTTGGCATTTTGTAATCTGCAAAATGTTTGTACATGCAAATGCAGTGATGTCTAAGGTAAGTCCTGGATCAAAATGAGTAGGACTAATCTACAGCTTAGAACAAGTAATGGAGATCATTCTGTTTTACAGAAGTGTGGATAATCTCAAGGCAGGGAAGACCGTGTACTCTTCAGGACTCTTTGTATTTTTCTGTGTCACATGCTGTTTAGATGCAATATGTACCCCTTTACACACAGAGAATGAAGAATAAGCCCCGTTTTGAAGAATTCACAGTTTAAAAAACAAAGGCAGATCAACAGCATTAGGAAGACAAAGAGCTACAGCTGCACAATGTAAGAAAAATACAAAGCTTGTCTGTTACTATTCCCTCATCCTGCTTCGTGCCATTACCTCAGCCTGACCTTATAGCTCACAAGTTGCCTTACAGCCACCTTATCAAGAGAAATAACAGGTGCAGGCAGGTGATGCCCCAGCCCACACACTGCCCAAACTATAACATCTCTGAATACTGAAGTGTGTACCAAGACTGGGGCCTTCAGGAGGAAAGGGTGGTGCAGGACACATCACTTCAGGAAGAGATGCCCAAGAAGCAGCATGCCCCCTCTGTCCATATTTTGGAGAGTGGACTTTTGCCTCCACTTCCAAACTGCTGGAAAAAGGATGAAGCTCCAGCAGCATAAAGAGAAACCCGCCTCTGCAACCCTCCCTCTCTTCCTTAGGAAGGGAGAGGGGAAGGAGCCAACAGCTAACACGGATCCAGGTGCATGGCAGTGCCTGGTGTGGGGAAAGCAGCAGCCTAAGCCCTAGCCCTTCAGCCTGGAAAACCCAGGGGACCCTTGCTGATTCATAAATCTGACTTCTGGCTCTGCCAAGGGCAATCACATCTCATCTGAGGCTACACATCATTCCCACACCAATGAGCCTCAGGGCCTTTTTGAATAAATTTTACCTCAATGAGATTTGTTTTTAAAAACCTGAGCCTGAATGTCTTCACTCTCTGAAGTATCTCCAGTTTGAATACCATGGCTCAGAATGGTCCCTAACTTCATGCTTTGCGTGCCATATACTGTGTTAGCTATTGGCATGTGATGAAGAATTCAGCACTCCAAGTGACCAAAGTAAAACCAGGAACGCTCCATTATTGCTGCAGATAACAGCTGGGACAAACAAGGAAGAAATTAATATCGAAAAAAGAAAGGGAGAGAAAGGCTCATATCTTAAAGGTCTAGACAGCTTTTGTTTGTTTGCTTCTGTATCATCCTGGTTGCTGAATTCTGATGTGCTTTAACTCTTTTTCATCAGAGTCTAGACCTTTCTGAGTTCCTCTGACAGCCAAGGCATTATGGTACATCACCAGGATGTTACACAGCTGATCTCTCCACAATAAAAATACAAATGTCTTTATTATTTTTTCCAGTCACCATTGCCAGTTTTGCAGGGTGCCAGACAACCGTGCTACTGTGTGTGACTTATGGCACCCGGCCAGTCTTGTGTAACCATATTATTCATTTGTTCATTTAGGCTCAAAGCAAAAACAGGTTGGCACTAGCTTTTCAAAGCTGGCTTCAGCAAATATTCCTTTCTTTGAGCAACCAGTGAGCAGAAGGGGGAAAAAGAAGGGTAGGAGGATTGGGGCAAACCAGGAATAAAACTGAGCAGCCCTGAGCATCAGCTTGCTCAGGTTACTTTTCTGCTACCTCTCTGGGAAAGTGAGGGAGTGAGAAAAATCAGGTAACCTGGATAATACAACATACCTGAGCCACTGCTGTGGCAGCTTGGGTAATGCTCCTCATCCTCTCCCATACAGCTCATGATTTTTTGGCTCAGGTAGAGGCACAGCATCCACACAGGTCCAGGACCAGCCAAGCTGCGTGTTCTCTCCACTGACCCCAGGCTAAAGACCCTTCTCAGAAGCAGGATTGCAAAGCAGCAATAGCTGTGTGGCTCTAGCCCAGTCAGCACTGAGGCTGCGCTGAGGTGCCCTGCCAGGCTCGAGCACTGACAAACTTCTTCCCTTGGGCTTGATGCCACACAACTGCAGGTGACTGCTGGCTTCAGCAATAGCACCGTGGCATTTGCTCTGCAGTCTCAGACATAAGCTGATGGGTGTGGTTGGACCCAGGCTGGTTTGCCTAGAGTCATCTTGAGCATCTCTGCACCCATGAGTAAGCTATTGTTGGCTAAAAGGATTAAAAGTGTAGGATGGGACACACTTGTTAACATGAATATAACCCACTTATTTGGAGTCAGAAGGGCTTTTAAAATCTGGGTAGAAGTTTTCTTTCATCTTTCCTTTTCTCACCATGTTGACAACATCTCTCACTCTTCTGCCCATTCAGATGTTCATTACTGGGGACAAATTATTCTCCTGCCTTCAGCTCATCTCAGCACAGTTTCAGGGTAAGCTTTGGAAACCAGACAGTGATCGTTATACCAGCGTGCCCTGAGACCAGACAGACATCCTGTTTCAGTTTAACTGCTTCTAAGAGCAGAGGGCTTCCAAGGGCTCGTGGTTTTTTTTTTCTTGCAACTTGGGCCTCTTCACCAAGCTCAGCTGCAGCCAGAGAATGTCTGACAGACACCTGCAGCTGTGAGACCCCAGTGAAGGGTAACCAGCTCATCTTTTTGATGCAGATCGGTGTTGGGGAACAAGGGAAAGGCAGCTCAGTGTAATGGCAGGGAGAAAGCAGTGGTGTGGAGAGCCAGAGGTGAAAGGCCAGCCTAAGGCTTGGGGTTTGGTTTTGTGATTAGTTCAGGCCTAGCTTGCACACACTTCCATATTACTGAAACTCTGTCTGCTTGGATGGTAATTTTGGCACATGAAGCCCGTCTCCTTCCTTGCACCATCAAAGTTACAGATACATTTGGTTACCTCATCTCACAGCTGTACTTTTATGTACATACACCAGTGTTTGATGCAGTGTGGGTTTGATGCTTTCAAGGCAAACCAAAAGACACCCAAAACAGCAACCCAGCTAAGGCCACTGCACATTGAAAAGGACTTCTTCTACATTTAGCCTTTTGGTGTCTGAGAATTACTTCATTATATATTTTACCTACATGTGATAAGAAAAATAGCTAAAACAAAATATGTGGTAATGTGATGTGAGGAGTTTATGTTACACCTTGCGGAGCACATCATACCTTTAAGCTAGGTTCTTTAAAAAAAAAAGAAACAATAACCCAAACCCCCAAAGATTTCAGCATCCTGCAGCAAGATCCTGCCTTGGTAAAAATGAACAACTCATTTCTAATTCATCTCCCTTATGAGGAGAGGCTGAGGGAGCTGGGTCTCTTTAGCTTGGAGAAGAGGAGACTGAGGGGTGACCTCATTAATGTTTATAAATATGTAAAGGGCAAGTGTCATGAGGATGGAGCCAGGCTCTTCTCAGTGACATCCACTGATAGGACAAGGGGCAATGGGTGCAAGCTGGAACACAGGAGGTTCCACATAAATACGAGGAAAAACTTCTTTACGGTGAGGGTGACCGAACACTGGAACAGGCTGCCCAGAGAGGTTGTGGAGTCTCCTTCTCTGGAGACATTCAAAACCCGCCTGGACGCGTTCCCGTGTGATATGATCTAGGTAATCCTGCTCCGGCAGGGGGATTGGACTAGATGATCTTTCGAGGTCCCTTCCAATCCCTAACATTCTGTGATTCTGTGTAATGCAAGAACACTGCATCGAGTTGATCGTTTATGACACAACTTGCTTTTCTTCCTGACAGCAATGGATTGAGGTTTTTAGAGTTCTAGTTAGCCCAGTAGTTCAAAATCAGAGATCCAGCCTAGGAGGTAGGAGATATGAGTTTAAACTCCAGTTCTGCGTAATGAAAATCAGCCCTGGGCCCTGACAATGGAAACAGGGATCATACTACTCCTCCCCTGCCTTGTCTATTAAGCTTGAAAAGACTCTGGGGCAAGTACTGTTGTACTAGGCATTGCTGTGTCCCAAGGCTAGCTGGAGCAGAAAGCATAGCTGTGGCAGAAATAGTCAGCTTAAGCAGCCATTTCGTTAAACCTGTTTGAAGACTGACACATGCAGCATTAAGCTTGTACATGCATCCACCACATAAAGGTGAAAGCCAGTATGGATCTCAGTGGGTTTTTCATCTTGGGTGCAAAATCAAGCATTCAGGGAATGAAGCTGGAGATGCATTCATAAAATGTGATTTCCAGCAACTTTGGCTAGACATATGGAGAAAAAAACCTAACAGCGGAGGTGCAGGAGATAAAATGCAGTTAATTTAAAATATCTTTTTTTAATCACATAGCTGGCTTTCCTACATTAACACGAAGGCTTCTGAATGGGAAGATTGTGTTTCCCATAATAGTAATTTTTTTTGCTGTAATATGCTTTTTTTATCCTTCTCCACTTCTGGACTAAATGAATGATGTGGAGACACATGACTGGCTTGGTGAAATCAGCCACTTAGCAACACTAGGACCAGATGCCCACGCAATAGAGTGCCAAAGCAGAGCGTTGGCATCCTCCATGGCTTGGATGAATGTCTGGGTCTAATGACTCCATGGCAGCCCTGTCTGCAGAAACTTCAGGGGCACGATTGCAGCCCACAGAGTGCTGCACCCAGCAGCAAAGCCTTGGGTGGCAAATTTGGGTGGCTACTGTATATCATCCAACCATTATTCTGGCAAAAGTGTTCAAGACTTTTTGCAAGTGTCCTGGACAACCCAATCAGCCCACAAAAGAAAAAAAATCCAAAAGACACAGTATGCCTACAGTCATACTGGTGACAGCAAAGAAGTTACATTTTGCCACTTGTGCCTGTTCCATTAATTCTTATTTTGCCTTTGGGGGGATTTCAGTGTTTACTCCATAACAGAAATCTGCTTCATGTAGCAGCTCAATAGCTTACCATGATTGCACTGCAAACCACTTATTTAAACTAAAAAGTAAACTTCCAGCCCTCCTTTCTGGGGAAAAAAGTTTGAAGCTGTGACTAAATTAAACTCACATTTTCCAAGCAGAAAGGAAATATAAAAGCTCAAAAGATATTTTGTTTCTAAATTCATGGCTTTTAAGCCAAGTCCATGATTTTTGGTGGCTGAGAAATGTTTTTTGAACATTTGATGACAAAACTTGTATTCAGAGCTACATTTAGTGTTAAGAAAAATTATCACATTGCTAAAAGTAATTCTTAGCAGCCAGTTAAGCAAACCCTCTGCATGGATGCTCTGGTGATCTCCTTAACATTCACAGGCCCGTCTGTTCTATAGTGACTGAAGTCACTTGAAGCTCTGAATAAACAACCATCTGATAACAAAACTTTGTTAGTGATGCCCTGGGTTGACTTGAATCGTAATCCACCTGGAAAGACACAGCCCGTGTGGCTGCACAAATTTTACATCAGCATAATTTTCTAACACATGTTGTTTAAGGAGTTGAAGCAGCAGCGTGACCTTTCATCCTCCATTCCTGCAAGGTGAGAGGAAGGAAGATGGGCTTCATGATTCAAGCAGTTGGCTGGCACTGAGGAGATCTGCGCTGAATTTCCAGAATCTGCTTCAGATTTCCCTGCCTGTCAATGAGCAAATCCCTGCAGGGATATCTGTGTAGGAAACTTCCCTACCACTCAACAACGTGCTCAGTACTTCTGGTTTCTTAGACTCCATGAGGAGATGTAGCTGGGTGGCTAAATTGTGCCGTAGGGGCTAAGGACAACCAGGACCAGGCTGCAGCAGACAGGGATCAGAAATGGAAAAGAGATAAAAGCAACAACTGTATCCGGAGCCACCTACCACATGGAAAAGACGCTGGATCCTGAAGGTCAAGCCTCGGACATGTGGGGAAAGCTGTGAAGACACACATTGTTGGAAGCTCTTGTTGCCACAAACGCTCATCTGTCACTTATTAAACTGTGAGGAGAAACTTAAATTGCAGCTGAGAGGAGTTACAATGGCTAATTATAATACAGAGCAAAGTATTTCTAGCAACAAAGGCCCTAAGCATATTAATTCATTCATCTCATTGCATTGTGTGTAATTCTTGCTTACACTTGCTGTCATGCAATAGAGTTAAAATTTACAATCTTATTGATGTGAGAAGATATTTTTATATATACTACATTGTTAGCCATTTTGCTTCCTAATAATTAATCAAATCCCCAAAGAAGTATCATGTTGGGGAGTGCGGAGTTCTTTGTGTTATTAAGCTATTCTAGCAGAGCATTTCTGTGTGGTAACAGCTCTGTTACAATATGGCCCTCTTGTTTTATGACAAGTTACAATTTTCTTGTAATGTTAACTGCAATTCATCTCAATAATTATGCTAAACTAAGTACTCATGCACATATAGAAATAAACATTAAATACATTAAAATAAAGTGAGAAACATAATTTAAACTCTCTCAAGCTAAATAGAGCAGAGATTGCTTAGCAGTCCTTAACTCACCCATCTAAACCTGGCTGAAGACCCCCAGGGCTTTTAGGTTTCTGGGATGGAGGGGACACCATGGGTCTGGGAAGGACTTTGTGGCTCACTGATTTCTGCCACCTTCTAGCAAACCTGCAGCCCTTCCTGCTTTTGGTGGGCTTGAGCTCTGCCCTTTGCCAGGCCTGGAAGCCCAGGGGCTGCCCCAGAACCTCACTGCTCGCACAGCTGAAGGTCTCCTTGACCTTCAAATCCAAAGCCAGGAGATGTTATGCTCATGCCTCTGACTGGGGAGGCTGCCTCTACATCTCTGGAGAGGCGGGTCTGGGGAGAGCCCCGTGCTGCAGCCCAGGGGTTGCTGCAACTCCCATCCTGCTAAGCCAAGCTGAGCACTTGGACTGGGACATGTGAAAACTAATCAGAAAAGCAGTGGCAGCACTAGGGACTGACCTCAGCTTCTCGGTAGATTCCACATCCTCAGCCACAGGTCCATCCTCAGCTACGGTTTCCATCCAGTAATGAAAGCTCCTGGGGAAGGCTGCTGGTACTACATGGGTGGAAGGACATATTAAGAACACAGCGGGTTTATGTTTGCCCCACACACATCTTTTGTCCCTGGTACAGCAAGTTGATTGCAGAGGGAAGACAACACTCTGCTTACTTTTAACCAACAGAGTTTTAGACAGAGTTCTCTTGACGCAACAGGCTAGAAAAATGCAAAATATTGTGTCATGTTGAGGAGTGTGGTTTTGCTCATCTTGTCCAAGGGCTGAAAAGCAAAGATATTTTGTGCTCACTGCCATGATCTGCACACTCCACAGGAGAGAAGGGGGCTTGCAGGGCCACCCAGGTGATGGACTTCATGTGGAGCTTGCAATTAGGAATTGCTACCATTAGGATGGCACCGAGGACTACTAAGGCCAGTGCCACCATGCAAGACTATCTGCAAAGGCATAGCATGAAGGAAGTCTCATGGAGTCTACAATACTGGCATACACCCAGCAGCCCATATCCAGGAACACTCACAAGGCATCAGCTGTGTGTCCAAGTCCTAGGGAGGCTTGGCACAAAACACTCCTCACAGCCCCATGCCTTCCCTTGTGAACACAGTGATAAGCAGTGAAAGCTGTTTGGGGAAAAGGGTGGCAAGGAACCTGTGAAGGAAGCAAGAGGGAGAATATGTTATCCTATTGCTTTGAAAAGTTGCTTAGCCATCCAAATAGGCACTATTAAAAAAGTCTGAAGGTAGTCACTGAATCCACTGTCAAATCCTTTGTAAATGGGCACTATGCTGCTGCCTGGTTTTCTTTTTTTTCTCTTTCTTTTTCATTACTGTTGAAAAGACTTGTATTAAAAAAAACTTTCAGAGAGGATTATGTTCAGGATGAGCACCTCCTTACAAACATCCTTCACGGAGCATGCCTCAGCTGAGGGTTAGACCTTTGAAACATGCACAGTCTTTGGAAAGGCTCCATCTTCCCCCCCCCTCAGAGAAGGAAGGTGGTAAGGGAAATGCACAGGAGAGCCTCACCTGTGGCAGGTCTGCTGTGAGCCATTCTAATGACAGGATGTTTTTCTTCTCTCTCTTTTGAACAAAGTGTTTCCCTATAAACCATTTTTCTGGTAAACGAAGTCACTGTTTGTAAGTAGATTTGCCTAATACTGCTGAAAATGCTTTAATGGCCTCAAAATATGACAGGTTATGTGCCTCTGACTGTCACTGTGGAAAGGAAACGGGGACATAAAGGATGTAAGACAAAGGCCACTGGAAAGCAAAATACTTGGAGACAGAAATTTTCCAAGATCTCTTGCTTCTTGCAGGTTTCCATTGTCAGAATTACCCAGCTGGCCAGCGCTACACCTGTCCCCAGCATTAGCTAGAGTCACATGTAGTGACTACATGGTCACCAGTCACAACAAATCTGCAGTCCCACAGCTACAACTGGGACTACACTATTGTCCCCAGAGCTGCAGAAGAGAGTGGAGCAGTGCACAACACATTGCTCTTGCCATGATACAACACCTTCTTCTATCCATAATTACAAGCTGACACATCATTATTATCATCCCAAATGAAGCAGGGACTTCGGAATAAAAAAATGTTTTATAGTCATTCACTTTGAGTATGGTCGACGAGAAGCTCAACGTGAGCTGGCAATGCATGCTTGCAGCCCAGAAGGCCAACCGTATCCTGGGCTGCATCAAAAGAAGCATGGCCAGCAGGTCGAGGGAGGTGATTCTGCGCCTTTTCTCCACTCTCGTGAGACCCCACCTGGAGTACTGCATTCAGCTCTGGGGCCACCAACATAAGGACATGGAGCTGTTGGAGAGAGTCCAAAGGAGGCCAATGAAGATGATCATAGGGCTGGAGCACCTCTCCTATGAAGACAGGCTGAGAGAGTTGGGGCTGTTCAGCCTGGAGAAGAGAAGGCTCTCGGGAGACCTCCAGCAGCCTTCCAGTACCTGAAGGGGGCCTACAGGAAAGCTGGAGAGGGGCTTTTTACAAGGACAAGTAGTGACGAGGGGGAGTGGTTTTAAACTGAAAGAGGGTAGATTTAGATTAGATATTAGCAAGAAATTCTTTCCTGTGAGGGTGGTGAGACACTGGAACAAGTTGCCCAAAGAAGCTGTGGATGTCCCCTCCCTGGCAGTGTTTAAGGCCAGGTTGGATGGGGCTTTGAGCAACCTGGTCTAGAGGAAAGGTGTCCCTGCCTGTGGCAGGGGGGGTTGGAACTAGATGATCTTTAAGGTCCCTTCCAACCCAAACCATTCTATGATTCTATGATTCTATTTTCCAGAAAAAAAATCTAGCCAAATATCTCTCCGAAACATCTCTTCCTCGTTGCCTCACTAAGCTGAAATGAGTGTTGGCTTACTCTATTTTCTTGCCTGAAAGACAAACCACCCCCTCATATACAAAGTATCCTATGTTGCACAATGAATTATATGAACACATTTGCATGAACATGTACTGCGTTTTTTCATTGGGCTTTTTTCTTCCTTTAAGTGGAAGAGTCATTGATGTGGCTAAAAAAGACCTATCCTGTATTTTTTAAGCAATTACATTATTTTGATATATTTTGTCATCTAAGAACAGAAATGCCATCAAAGATAAAGCCTTCGATGGCTTCAGGGCCATAAGTGGACATGATGTTTGAGATTGCTCCAGTTTGTGAGTCTGAATCTGGACTGCCTTACCTGATTTAGTCATCATCACCTACCAGGAAGAGACCATCAGGTGTGTTCAACATCTGGGAATTATTCTTCGCTACTTGATTTTTGATGTAAATCCATTTTCTCTATGATGAAAACAAGTAACAGCATCTTTAAGAAACAGACAATTGCTTGGAGCCAGGCTTGGCCATAAGGCACCAAGAGGTCCATGCACACACACCTTTGCCTACCTATGGTCTGTTGCCATGAGCATTAGGTTAATTGGGTTGAGTCAGGCTGATTCAACACCATACACAGAGCAAAATCCTACTAAATCCAATTTTCTTCCATTGTCATTCAAAAATTTTAGATGTATGAGGAAATTGACTGATACCAATTGAGGCAATTGCTTAATGTACTGCGTTATTTGCTTATTCCACCCACCCATATCAACTTTTTTTGTCTCTTTACCCAGGTAAAGGCATAATGTTAATTAAGACTAAATTAAGGGCAGCATGGATTCCTGCAGGCTATTATACAGCGTGTGATATAAAGCAGCAAATAAACAAGCATGCTGCACACCATGTCTGTAATTACTGCGCTCAACTGTATAGCGTAGGTGAATTGGCTTTGCCTTCCCCGCGTCTGTTCTCTGCAGCATCCTTGCCTTCTCTGCTGCGCTGTAGGATCTGGAAACCCTTCCCGAGATGGGTGACTCATTTCAAGGGACTCAGTGAACATAGCTCCAGTTGAAAGGTCTTTCTCCCTAATGACTGTACTGGGTGAGAGCTGGGCAATGGGCTGGTGCCAACTGCCAGCCAGGTGGGAGGACAACCCAGCCTGGCCCACAGGGAGAACACGTGGCAGGAAAACATATCATAGAATGGTTTGGGTTGGAAGGGACCTTAAAGATCATCTAGTTCCAACCCCCCTGCCATGGGCAGGGACACCTTTCCACCAGACCCGGTTGCTCAAAGCCCCATCCAAATTCTCTGGGCATCTTGTTCCAGTGTCTCACCACCCTCACAGTAAAGAATTTCCTCCTAATATCTAATCTAAATCTACCCTCTTTCGGTTTAAAACATTCCCCTTCGTCCTATCACTACATGCCCTTGTAAAAAGTCCCTCTCCTGCTTTCCTGTAGGCCACCTTCAGGTGCCGGAAGGCTGCTATACATATGGCACTCGTACGTCCGTAAACCACATGTCACTGCTCACAGTGTCCCTTAGGAGTGCGGGTTCACCTACAGATACTACTGGTGCAACATTTTTGCTCCTGACAAATGGCAACTGTTTTGCGTTTGCAGTTTGTGCACTCCTCCAGAGATGCTGTAAGACCAATACTCCCTCCCGGTCTGAGAATATTTTTCCATTTAACATTTCTGTGGGAAGAATTGTAATTGTTGGCTTGATCTTGACTGATTTTGGTACAGCATATACCACACACATTTCAGTTGCAGAAGTTTCTTGTGTCAAATTTCATGTACTGCATAGGTGAAAAGAAATTTTCAGGGATATGTTCCTCTACAAATAATGACATACGTAATTATAAACATCTTATTGTCTTTGAGCAAGTAGTCAAGCATTTTCAGGCCCTGAATTTTATTTTCAAGATTGATCCTATCAACCACTGGTGCTTCACATTCGAGAATTCTTAACCAAGTTCTCAGACCACTCATTTTTGTTTACTGAATTTGATTATTTTGTTTTCCAAATTGAATTTGACTTAAAATTGAAGACACCTTTGTCTTGTAGGTGTTCAGTAGAAAGGAGCTCTGAAATGTTTTGAATCAATTGTGTTTAGATTCGTAGTAAACTAGATTTTTTTTTTTCAAAACTAATTAAATCTATTGTAAGAGGCTGAATTAAAGAATCTATTATCCTTTAAAATTTTCCGTTAGTGTTAACACTGTCCTGAAATACTCCATGCTTCCTAAATGCAGCTTGGGTACTGGAAAGTATATCAGTACCCAGAAATCCATATTTCCTGGAGAAGTTTAGATGTGTTTCAAATGCAAATAAAAATAAACAAAACCATTAGGTCATGAGGCTTTGCTGATGAGGCAGTTGTGGAT
This sequence comes from Nyctibius grandis, assembly GCF_013368605.1. Lineage (NCBI taxonomy): Eukaryota > Metazoa > Chordata > Aves > Nyctibiiformes > Nyctibiidae > Nyctibius > Nyctibius grandis. Next base: position 22,978,037 of record NC_090664.1, on the reverse strand, counting down.
TATTCTGATCTTTGGAGGACATGTGCAATCTCTCTTTCTCCAAACAATAAATCGAGCTGCACACCAGTAGCTAAACCACCACATACTGTTATGCTTCACCAATCTGGAATACAGTAAATTATTTCCAACACATTTGGAAACGGTGATTGCGCAGTGCACACAAGATACTGAAGTTCACTATTTTTGTTGTAATTTTCTCCTTTCTTCAAGCTTTGCTCAATTATTTTCATCCCCAGTCCTTGTTGATGCCCATTGTAATGAAATGCCAAAAATGGGTGTCCAAATGCTTTTTCAAATACTGTAATTAACCCTACATTCACATCAAATACATTTGGTGTGCCATCTGTTACAACACATACATTGTTTGATATGTCAATATCAATTTCAAATGATCCTTTGCACTATTGCTTCACAGGCATCCTCACCCTTTGCTGTCCTCAGAAGTTTTAGCAACTTCATTCAGTTCAGTGCAACCTTTAGATGTTTTCATCTAGTCAAATGGAAGACTACTCACTTTTAAGTTATTTCATAGGCAATTTTTAATTCATCAGTCATGTCTAATTCTTTATATTCCTACTGCATGACATATATTTGAGACATTAGCTAATTTTATTTTTGTAATCAAAGTCTCCAGGTAAGGACTTTGCACAAAACACGTTGCTTCTTTCATGAAGTTGCTATCAGGTATGGTCTTCCATAGAAAGCCATGCAGTGTGCCAGTTGATAGCATCCTGAAACAATATTGTTGCTACTGCTGGCCTCCACCACTGAGGTAGTGCAATGGTAGACATATAACTACATGATAGATATATAACTACATGATAGACAGACAGACAGATAGATAGATAGATAATATATCTCTATATGATAGATACGTAACTAGAACTATAACTAAATACATAGGTAAACTAAATATAGTCCATGTAATAGATCAATTAATTTGCTTTTCTTCTTCCACTTTGGCACCTGACATGAAGGTTAAAAACAGAGAGAAAAACCAGCATTTACACTGAAGTTCTCACTAACAAATTTCACATTATCTGCCTAACCTCACATACTTTTAGCAACACCTGCATAATATGCTTTTTGCATCTAGACCTCAAAACTCCTCAGAGAAGAGATGAGTATCGTTGTTATTTCCACAAGTGGTGCCACGTGAGAGTGCCCTAACCGGACCCCTGGACGGCTGGTGGTAGAGCTATACACAGAAGTGAGGTTTCCCGAGCCCCAGCCGTACTCGCTGGAACACCTTGCCCTCCACAAAGCCTGCAGCTCACCCCTTAGGATCCACAGCAGGGAATAAAAGATCTGTCATTATGGTCTTCTCTAAAAGGCCCTACTTTAACTCCGGACTAGCTTTACAGATGTAAAAGCTAGCTTGAATTTATGCTCCCATAAGTGCAGGTAGAATCAGACTCTTGCTGACTCCTGCAGGGCCTGAGCAGGAGATGGAGACACTCTGGTATCAAAATCAATATTGACGCTGCACAAGGCAGCTACATTAGAGCAGAATAAAGACTTTTTCTATGATATTTGATGGCTTTAAAACCATCTTAAGGAGGAGAAGGGAGGGAGATTTTTCTTTCAACAGATTCTTAAAGGTGAGAATGTAGACAGCTACAGAAGGTCTTGTTAAATCAGCATCGCTCTGACTAATGAACGAGAGTTAAGTGATTTAATGAGTGCTTAGCTCCTTGCAAGGCTCTCTTTCCTGCTAGGCTGACTCACAGCAGCAACCCACCAGGAAGGGTGCTGCTTTGGGGACCATTACAATGAAACCATGGGATTCCTACAAACAATTTACTCTGTGGGAAAATACCCCTCTTGGAACTACTGTTCTCTCCCAGAGCCTTGTTTGACTTTCCATTGCCGCAGCAGGGGCAACCTTTTTTCCTCTCAATTCCTTCGCTGAAACTCTACCTGTGAAAAAGGAGGGAACGTGGCTACAGAGGAGGCCATGGATGCTATCGCTTTGCAGCACAGAAAGGGTTCCTGTGCTGACTGAACTTTCTTTTCTGCCACTACACCAATTTAGTTTTCACCACAGTGGATGTATAGGCTGACTCCTAGAGACATTGAAGACAGAAGAAAGGTAAACTAATTCAGCTGAATGAATGAAGGATTGGGACTGTGCAAATAGATTATTTCTGCTTGGATCAAACTTTCTTATTCTCCTCTTACTGAAAGAAACAAACCAAGAATTCACCTGGCTGCAAACATTCCTTTCAGCTCTTAATGAAACATCTTGGGTGCTCCTGAAAGAAAAGGACTGGATTCACAAAAGAGGAGGAAACAGTATCTCCTATTTTCTCAGGAGCTCAGTCACTGGTGCACTAACCTGAAAATATAGGAAACTCGAGTTTAAACCCCTTCTCATCTCTCTGGGATTTTCCCCCTCCTCTCTCATCCTTGTGCCTTAACCACTATGCCGGTATTCTGGAAGTGTGCAAACTTCATTAGATTTTGTACCACTTTGTAAAAATACATTTATATTTTTAATTTCAAAAATTAATTAAAAAAACATTTAAATGAGTCAAACAATGACAACTGTTGATTTGGCTTTCAGCTCCATTACCTGTGGCCTAAGGCTGCATAGCTTGGAGGAGCAAAGGTTTCGTGGTTTGGGCTTTTTTTCTGGAGGTTGTGGTTGTTTCGTGTTATTTCCAGGAACATTAAGGCATGCGTTAATGTGACCTGCTGCAGAGGTATAGTCAGTCTTTCTTGTCACCTACCTGCTGGAGTGCAGGTGCTGAAATACAGCTGTCCCATCACCCAGGAAAGGACACTGGGGCAGAGCACCACACGCCTTTGTTGTTTCGTGACTGGTTTCTGCAAAGCACAACAGCTCAGGAGGGAGAGAGTGTGGCAGTCCCTCTCACGTGGCTCTGTAGCTGTAACCCACTGGTAAAGACAAGCCTGGGAAATGAGTGAGCAGCTTCAACCTTTACAATGGCATGGGCAAAAGAACATCATCAATAAGGAGTGTTTTATCAGACTGGGAGAACTCTCTTCAGATATCTAACAGAGTATTCCAGTGTCCCCGACCAATCTGGCCTTTCTTCTTGCTCCGGTTTCAGTCATATGGATGGACAACCACTCTGTGCTAGACAGTCCTTCATCTCCTAACTTTTTCTTATTGTTCATTTAGATTTCTGAACTAATGACCTCTACAGCTGTGTTGACTGCCTCAGTCCTCCAGTGATACTGTATGGTCATCTCGGCTCCAAGAGCAGGGTGGCTTGGTTGCCTCCCAACATCTTGGTCGTAAACAGTTTGTGCCACATAGGTTCTCTCGTGGACCGCTTACTGACCAGACTGCACAATTATTAAGGACTTTCCTATGTTATGGAGTGAATAGCTTCAGCGATGCTGGCATTTTACCCAGTCTCTGGTGGACTCAGACTTCCCTGAGCTACCCAGTAGGATATATACATGAAGCCATAGAATTGGACTTGATATAGAAATAATGTGTGTAATGACTTCCTATTGTATAGTACTTTCAATGCTTAAGAGGTTTATTCAAATACCTACTCTTTTTTTTCTAAAGATTTCAATTACAAGGGTACAGAATATGGAATAGACATAAAATACACTAATGCTTTTAGCTGAAGACAAAAGTGGCTTATAAAAAACAAAATGTGGCAGGAAGCACTGACAACCATGCAATCTGAGCATTGTACCGAAGTGCCAGCAGCAACAGCGTAATTGTTTTTTCCCAGTTTTTGTTTGGTCCCCATACTGGCTCACAGTGTTAATCTCCATATGACTTTTTTCTGAATTCAAGTAAATACAAGAAAAACAAGGCTCTTGATGTACACACTGGTTTTACTTGTTTCTTTGTCTAAATGAGAGAGGAGGGTGGGTTATGGAGGGATATGTAATACACTGAAAGTTGATCTGAAACTGTTTTGCTACTAATTGCTGGTAGGGGAAAAGAATGTCATTAGCAGTTCCTTGGTTAGGAAAGCAAAAACGAGTTAAAAGCCACATTAAATGAAAACTTTCTTTTCCGCCAGATATAGCCCAAATTTTGCTGAATGGTAACACTACTTTCATTTTGATAAACAGAGTATGGCTTTTCATTGTTTTAGTCACACCAATTGAAATGAAGAGAAACTATAATGTTTTATTAGTTTGTTACTGAGGTAAGTGCATTTTTTCCTTTACACATCTCTTCCTTTCCATTTCTTCATCCTCCCCATCTTTTTTTCAAAGCCCTCTTTTCTGTCCTATTTTCATGAACGTCAGACCCTAATTAGCTCATTTTTATCAATTTAATTTTCATAATCACACAGTTTTTCTCTTCTTTATGATTCCTGAGAAACTGAGCTGAAAACCAGTCAGTCAGTTCCAATGTGACTGTGTCTGCATTAATATGCCTCGATTCCAGAGGCCAAGCCCTGTAATCAAGCTCCAGAAATACATGTCCAAATTTTACAGCTTCCATGGTGGCTAGCCTATCTAACCAGTAAGTCATATTTCTAACACCAACAATTTCCCTTGACGCTCACTCTGAACATGAAATTATTGACAAGTCTTAATGACTTTCTTTTAAAAGCAGAAGAATTAAAGTTAATTAAAATAGCAAGCCCTCAGAGAAAAATGGTGACTGCAACATTTTCTAGAACATTTGTTGTAAAAACGTCCTATATGTGGCCACTTTCTTTTGCTGGCTGCCCCAGTGCCACACTCATGAGGATAGAGATAAGGATCAGGGGAAGAAATTAATTTGCAAGTTCTCTTGGCTCATAGGAAACAAACCAGTGCTGGCAATTTGCTTGACTGTCATATGAACAAAATTTGATCGAGAATTGTTCATCATTAGGACTTGACTTCTGGCTATTTCTTGTGTCCATGTGGAACTGTACGGCATGCCAGGTGTTTGATTTTGAGTCTGTTATTCCCAGAAAGCCAGGGCTTGAGCACTGGAGATAAGCAAATAGTTCTTCACATATTGGTCATAAACAATTTTAATTATGATATAGATACGGACTTTGAAGGCTGAACCAGAGACTAACACAGAAATATTTAGAAAAATTCCTGATTTGAATAGTGGGCAGTTCCAACTGAACTAAGAACGAACTAAAAATATTTTGAGATCTGTTGAGTGCTTTGTACTGTTAGACTTAAAAGATGGGGACAGTGCACTGACTTATTTTGAATTAAATTCAGATTAATTTCTGAATACAGTTTGAAACAAGAACATAAACATATTTTCCCTTGAACTTTTTTTTTGTCTTTGCCTCCATATCATTTTTTGTGGGGAGTTTGCATATAGCTTTGATTGCTTCCTACCTGAGTTTTGGTGACCATAAAAATCAGCGAAGGAGATCAGAAGGGTCTCTCATGAGGATTTTCAAGATGCTCTGTAAATCCTGCAATATTTCTTTTGCTTAGTCCACTGCTTTTTTAAAGAAACTGGTTTTTTTTTAAAAGGAACTCTGCCACCAGAGATATTCTCAATTCAGTGAGTAAATAAATCAACTGTAAAAACATTTCTTAAATATTAGTCATTATACACAGGCAGCTGTCAGTGAGAGTTTGTTGCCGTCAATTAGGATGCAGAGACTGCACCTCACCATTTGAATACACAAAATTCGCAAACTCAACACGAGCCAGCTTCTATTAAATATTTTACAACTTTTACAATTATAACATTTGGGTTCAACAACTGTTTGGTTCAACAACTGTTCGATTAGCCAGATTTTATAGAATTCACGTTGCAGTACTTACGAACGCCTATCTCTACGACAGACTTTCAACATAGTTGTAAAGCAATTTTTTCATTAAATTTGTATAACTGAACAGTTTTAGGAGCTATTTCTTAATGCAATGCTGCATTTCTGTTCCTGTCTTAATGCTGCGCTGGTGACATGCTGCTCCATTGCCAGGTAGAGACACAACCAGTCACAAACATATGCAAAAGGTTATGTGAAACTTCTTAAAGAAGCTGAAATTCACTAGGAAGGCCATGATTACACACATCGCTCACACCCTCCAAATAAAAATGAACATACAAGACTAAAAGTCTCTCCTTCTTCATTAATATTCCTGCTTTGACTTCCACAGCAACTACTGGAGAACAGCTCCATGTCCCAGCTGAACACATACTGCCTTTTATTTGTTTTGAAAGTCCTATCTGACATTGCTCCTGGATGGTGAGAAAAATCAGAGTAATTTGCACTGTTTATTATCATATGGGTTTCTTGTTTTCCACCCTGGTGTCTCTCTTCCCAGATGGAAATCCTGGTCTCAAGACTGGGATTTCTGCTGCCCTTCTCTACACCTTCTATTGCCCTGTCTATGGCGGACTGACTAGGTACCCAAATGGTGCCCAAGCTACAAGCACATCTGTAGTTTGCAGAGCAGCAAAATGATGGCTCCTGTCTTGTTCTCAGTTCCTTTCCTAGTAATTGTTAACTTTCCATTTGCCTTCTGAGTACTCACCTTTTGAAAGAGGTGAACTAGTCACTGTAGTCATCTTTCACATACAATCACTCTTCTAAAGGTTGCAGCACCTTCACATTGAAGAACAGATTGACGGATTGCCAGAGAACAGAGCAATTCAGAGCCTAATGAATTTGAACTGAGCAGAACAGAGAAATCCTGTAAGTCTTCAAACGAGGCAAGTATGGTCTATGATAGCCACTGAAAAATTTTTACTCAAAGTTTATAATACCATTATCAATTTTTAGATGCAATTAACATCTTCAGATACAAAGGTTTGCAAACTGGGGTGAACAAACAGAGATCCAGTAGAAAAAGAGTTCAGCGTGAGCTCCTCCCAAGCAGGTGCAACTTGGCAGATCCTGGAGACCTGGCATCTACTGCACTGAGAGGCAAAAAAGTTGGTGGACTAAGACTATTTCTGTCCCAGCATCAGAAAGAATCCTTCACTGCTGGTAAACCAGAGGATATGTTTAATGAAGCAGAGGCCACAAGCTGACAGAAGTGTTGGGAACGGGTGGAGAGGAATCGGCAGATCGCAGGCAGAGTTGGCAGGCAAGGCGGCTGGCCATTAGCCGGGGGAAATAGAGTGGAGCTGAGCGGTGGCTGTGGCCAGCTGGTGAGAACAGAAAGGGAGCACAAGGAAATAGTAAAATCACAAGCTCAGGCAGGCCAGAGTTTGTTGTAGAAACCGAAATTACTCTTGAAGCAATAGACCTTAAAAAAAAAAATAACCAACTCTGCCAGCACCATACATTATGGTAAGATGGTGAGACACAGAAAATCTCTTAGCCTCCAAGTGCTGTAAGCAAGCACAGAGAACTGAAAGCTTCTCCAGGAACAAAGGCCAGACATGAAACGGGAGAGGAAAACGAAAATGCTTTTACAGAAGGATTCTGGGTCTGAATTTTCCCTGTTTTGCATTTTGTCATCAGTTACAAAAAGCAAATTTCAAGTTCTGCTGAACAAATGTCAACGTGCATCAGCATAAACAGCCATGCATTTAAGAAATGATGGCATTTTCCTTTTCAATGCAAAGTTCCAGTCCCTCCCTCCAACGTGGTTTTTCTCAGTAGCCTGCTACCAAAACCACTAAAAATGACATAATTAAAAACTTCAGATTTTCCAGTATTTTTGTGCAATGTGAAGTTCTGCTGAAGCTGACAGAAGCCTTGCCTGGCTAAGAATGAGATACTTCAGATCCGTGAATTCTTCCAAGCTTTTGGAAGAGAAAACTAGTTCTTCTTTTGGAATGATGTTCTCTTGGCCTGTGGGATTTCATTATTTAACTTTATAAAACATGCCTCTTGTTGATTCCTGTTATTTGACTGAAGGAATCCACATGCTCTAATCTTGCTTTTTTACCAGTTTGAAGAGATGGGATGGAAGGGTGTGTGTGTGGATGCATGAAACAAAATGGATTATGAATTTGAAAATTGCCAATTATGTTGCATCACACAGCTCAGAGCACTGGCACAATGATGAACCACAATCCAGATTTTTCAGCTTAAATGGCTTTACATTCAAGCAAGCAAATTAACCATAAAATAAAGGGGGGGGGTTTACAAAATATCCCAAGAAAGAATAAACTGCAGATAATAAGCGCCAATCTGGTGTTGAATGCAGCCCAAGATACCAATTGTTTTAAGTCACGACAAAGACAGCTGAATGCTCATCTTGTGGATATAGAGCATGGATGATTGCTTGCCATGAGTATCTTCTCTCACAAATAACAGTTTTTTCGCTCTTAATTTTCTGCTAAATTGGAAGCTAACTGCTTCCCACATTGTTGTTGGAGCACCTGCAGCTGTGCTGGATTTCTGCGCACCATTTCTTTTAGGTAAAACAGCACTCCACTTCCTTGAGCTCATCATTATGTTTATGTCTTCCTTTCATTGCGCTGCCGCACTAATGATTCAGGCAGGCTGGTCAGTCATTAAGTGACAAGCAAATGATACCATATGCAATGTGTGACTAATCGGTCTGAGCAAATGAAATCACAGACTTGCTTCTCCCATCATTCATTTCACAAACAGTAGCAATGTGGTACACAGCAGGTAGTTCGGTTAAAACCAGCCTTGTAAAACAAATTTCCTGCAGCCGTTTAAGTGCGCTGTGATGGATTCGATGCTTTAGCTAGTAGACGATGCCCAGGGGAACTAAGGATGTTTTGGGCGAAGTGAAGTAGGGAGGAGGAGAAATGCTCGGTACATACATTACAGTAATTAAAGGTTTAGTTACTGTATTGGTTTGGGTATTTTTTTTGTATGGGTCACAGAAATGACTACTGGATTACCAAGCCCAAAACATACATAACATACACAATGCTTATCAAGACAGAATACACAGCTCTTTAACTACAGTTCCCCAAAGATGCATATTTTATGCAGATCTAAGCAAAATTATCTCTGATAGCTATAGTAGGAAGACATACATATGCAAAAGTAGAACTTAAATCTTTCCATTCTCTGTGTCTAAAATATCTTTCACCGATTTTAATATTTTCTCAGCAATACTATGATTAAAATATTTAATATTTAAAGTATTTAATACTTGCATTTAAAAAAAGAGAGTATAAAAATTAGCTACTTACCCCCAGTAAAGTCAAAGGTACAAAAATAATTTCATCTGTTATCACTAAAATTTCGCTAATATTAAATAAAGGTCCTGAGTAGCTAAAGCCATTTCCTAACTGGCCAGTTGAACTGTTTTACGCTTGTCGTGGTTATATGCTAGCTCAGAGTTACACGCTCTTTATATCTCATTGAGAAGGTAATAAAAACGACTTCTGAGCTTATTATATTAGCTTCTTCAGCATGGGCATGAAGGGCCCTCTGTCCTAAAAGACGACGTTCTTTCAGTCCTTTACTCAAAACTATTTTTCAGAGCTGAAAAAACCCACAAGAATAAACAGATCTCAAACCAATCTAATCTTTTTAAGGTAAATAAATGAAGAAAATCCAAAAGCATGGTAAAAGGTAGAACATAGATACATTCATTTAACCCAACTTGAGATTTTGAGACATTCCAATCATAGTTAATGAGGAGACACAAGAAGAATTTCTTCAGTTGCTCATACACCAACGTTAGCAGCCTAGACGAGAAAGAACTGGAATCTTTCATCTCCCAGCATAAATGTCACTCCACAGGTGTTTCTCAAACCTCATGGAAATACTTGTATAATTAGAATGTGAAAACCAATTCTTAACAAGGATCAGACAGTCAAAGGGGAACCTCTTTTGAGCTTCTATGTCAAAGTAGTTTTGCAGGTTTCTGAGTCATTGACAGTTTGGAGGCAGAGGATCATGGATACTTATGGATCAATCATCTAACAGATAAAAACACAAAGCAGGAGCAGGTAGTACTTTTTGCATGTCACAGTGGATGACCACCTTCCACAGCATTCTTCTGTGACAAAGACAGCACAAAGTTGTGCTCATGGAGGCAAAGCAGCTTGAGTGGTTTGCGAAACAGGCACAAGCAGGTTATATGTATTTGTATTTACAAATCTGGAAAAAAAATATGCAGAATGTCTTTACTGAATGGACATCTGCTCTGGGAAAACACTAACTTAAGGTAAAAGCTTGAAGTCCTGGTGGGCACTGAAAATGTCCATGTCTTCTCAGCATCCTACCATTGGCAAAAGGCTAACATGACCTGTGTGTATACCAAGAAAGGGCTGTCACGTAGACGTAGAGAAGTTATATTCTGTTTTTCTTACTGAAACACTACCTACAGTTCTTTTACAATTCAAGAGCGACATTGATGCATTCATAATGGTCAAACAAGTGCCTTGCAGTCAAATCTGCCACAGAACCGTCTACATCTTCAAAGAGCAAAACAGATAAAAAACTAATGTGTTACTTAACAAAACTTGTAAATACCTATAGAAGAACTACAAGAACAGCCAGAACGGATCAAAACAAACATCAGTTCAGCTAAATATGATCTCTCCAACAGCACCAGATGCCTGGAAAAGAGGGTATGAGGACAGAGCAAATTTATGATACTTCTCTCTAAAGTCTCCTACCCTGAAAACATTTTTAGTTCAGGGACTTTTCTGGGCCTCATGTTGTTTCTATGCATTTAACAATCATCCATGGATTTCTCTCTCACAAACGTGTCCAATGCCCTGTAGAACCATGGTAATAAACCAGCAATCAAAGACAATAATAAGATCTAAAAGCTGGAAGTGGAAGCTCAACACATTTAGAGTATGGATTTTGCAGTTGGGACAACTAACTGGAATGATAAAATGAGGATTGTGGACCACTAACAAATCTTACATCCATTTGACTAATTTCTGCAAAAACTTACTCTAGTTCAAAGGGCTGTTTAGGCAACCAATACGCCAGGTACTGTTCCAGATGTCAGATAAAATCAACACAAAATCCAGCCAACAACCTTTTAATCCATTAATTTTACAGTTGTGAGATACCTTGCTACTATTCTTCTACAGAAATCTAAAATGCTATGCCTTCAGGGGCATAAATTATTGCATGCCTAGGAGTAGGAAAGGACTTCTTTGTTATATCACATTGTGGCTTACTGCATTTTTATACCCTCAGTAGTCTCCACGTGAGCTAAAGACATACTGATTTGGTCCTGTTTATTAATATTACTCTAGTACTACAATTTCCATATTGTATCTAGACAGTGCTACAGTTTGCAAAGATGCCTTTCAGGAATCAAACATTTCTGCAACAGTGTTGTGGGTTTTTTTTAATTTTTTTTTCCCCCCAGGATTGCAGTTCATTGTTTAAGTCATTGCAACAGGGAGGAAACAATATATTGCCTGTGTCTACTCATTTTTTGCTTGTCATGCCATAACCCAGAATCTTCTGGCACAGGAGGTCTCACTCAGGTCCTCTTTCTTCAGAGAAAACAAAGGCATGAATATCCCAATTGCAAAAAACACGGGATTTTATAGGGGGCCACATGCCATTCAATATAATTTAGTGCTTATCTGAGTATATGTTTATCCAGGTATTTATTGATAGCTAGTACAGATTTACGGAGTATGCCAGAAAGTTGCAGGACACATTAATGTTGTACTTTTTCCATATCTTGCAGATCTGAAGAATCTTTCAAATATTTTATAGACTAGAGCTAAAGAAAAGAGAATGGTAAAATGGGACAACACAAGGTAAAAATTTTTAAAACCTTCCTAGCTATTGCAAACTGAAAATGAATGCTCAGATATTTCCTAGTGACTTTTGTTTCTTTCTCTCTTTTCTTTTAAATACTGCCATTTAAAAAAGAATTACAAGGAAAGATGCCCCCCATAGCTTTCTGTCAGATACTATCTTATTTGTACATACTTTTTGTGGTTTAATTACTCCCTTTGTTGTTTTTTCTCCCCTTGGTTAAAGAACAAGTCTCCAGATTGTTCTGTGATCTTTGTATCTATGCAGATTAGATTTGGAAATTAAGGAAACTTGCATCAGCTGCATAATTAAGTGCATAAAGAGGTCTGCCACAGTTTCTTGTTTTTTTATTGCTAACAAACACATATAATATGAAACATTTGGGGTTTCTAGGGTTTAAAGAAATATTTTCCAGGAAAGCCCTACCAACATCAAGTTGTGTAAGTAAGTAATAAATTGCTGTTTTAGCAGAAAATCTTTCAGCCTTTCCAGTCCCACCGCTCCTGTCCATTTGGCATTATGCCTTCACCCCTTCCACCTATTTTAATGAGATATATAGCTGTCTTTACTTATGGCTGGTTTTGTACGAGGATCCCTGGAGTGTGCTATACAAAACCAAGGTTACAAGCAAGAAGGTTGAAGAAGGAACAAAACAGATTGTACACCTGGGACTTGGAATGTCATGTTGCTCGTTCCTAACTGTTATGAAGCCTTTCAGTCTCCAGTTTTTAGGAGGATTTGAATGCAGAGCTGCTGTGGTACAGCTTGTCATAGAGTTACTAATGCACTAATCCTGCAAACAGCTAAAAGGGGAAGTCACAGGTTATTTGATTCGCCTCTGTTAATGTATGCTGTCTATCTATGCAAGGAGGCTCAAGGATGAAAGTTAGCCTGGTCAACACAGAAGATATCCTCATCTTACAGTGAGTTCATCAGGAAATCTGACATGTGCCTCCTCCAGCCAGCCAAAAAAGTGCTTGGATGAAATGATGTCTTGCCCAAAATCATTATAAACAGGATGTGTTAGCAATTCTAGGAAGGATTTTACAAAAAATGTCCTCAGATTCTCAGTGGAAATGAAGAAGAAAACCTCAGTTGTTCCCAACCCATTGCCCACTCTGATCACAGGCTGTGTAGGAGACAACCTGAATCCCTACAAAGGAAGCGGGTTTTGAGGCAAGTGGCACCTGCATGTGAGTCTGTCACTATCCAACACAGCCCAGCTTCATTTACCTTTCCCACCATGAAAGCATCATGCGTTCTGCTCTGCCCACACTCTGATTTGGGGCTATCTCACCAAACGGATACTGAAAAGCTGCTTTTTTTAATACCAGAGCTCAGAAGGGCCAACTGTTTGTGTGAAAACAGCTGAGCCAGCCATCACAGCCCAAAGTCCTGCCCAAGGAGCCCCTTGAGCCCAGGTACCTCACAGGGGAGGCAACAAAAAAGAAAAGCAGAAATATTTTAGCACAGACTGAAATCCCAGGAGGACCCTGTCCAATGTACAGCTCACATTTCTTCCACTCCCTCGCCATGCCACGTGTCTCACCGTCATATTTCTAAACCACTAATAAAAAGCTCAGTGCTATACCCAAGAGATAACACTTTCACTAGGGCTGCCATTTGAGAAGAAAAAAAGGAATGGCTCTACAAATGCACTTCCATGAGGGTTATGTGGAGCTTTATCATTTCACAATTTCCTTGTGAAGAACTACACGAATTTTGGAAGGCTCAAAACATGCTTTCAGAAATTAATAAAAATGAATTTGTAAGTACATTTGTATTTATTTTACCTCCTAGAAACTGCTTCCTGGCTTTGACTTCTATTGGGGAAGTACTGACACTTAAAGTGCATGTGGGATCATTTCAGTCTTAAAGACAACTTCAAATGCACGTACAAAAAATGTAAGCTTCCTGCTGGCTGTCTGGAGGAAGACCAAGTTCCTCTTCCATCCCTTATGCCACTACTTTTCACTTTCTACAGGCTTTTTTGAGGACTCCGATTTCTCTTAAGCTTTCCTTACATTACCCATGCGTCACATTGTCAACCCCCCAATTTACTCATCTATTTTCTTCAATCAGTGTGCCACCAGCAGTTCTCCAAATGCTCTTCTCACACTCCGGTATCCTCAGGGCTTGGGTTTCCCAAGCCATTTTAGCCCGTTTTTCTAAAGAAAGGAGACTGATGCAGTCATATAATTCATTTACTGCTCAATCCCCCAATTTTAACTCATTAATTCTGCAGCTAACTTCAATTGAACTTGACATATAAATTTATCATACATTTTCTGAAAAGTTGTGGCTGGAGAGAAGGGAGAGACCCAAGTCAGCATCTTCCCTCTTCCCCTGACAAACTGTTGAGCGAGGTCCATCCTGCTGTCCATTGGGTTTGTCCTAGCCAGAGCCCAGCCAGGCCAGCACGTGCCCACCTAGGGATGAGTCATGATGGACGTAGCCTGATGGCCATTGGCAAAGAGCTGGGGCTTCTGAGCCCTGGGAGAGGCTGGTGGGGGGAGAACTGGGACAGAGGACAGAGAGGAGAGAGGTTGATAATAAAATGGGACATGGGGGGAAGCAGGCTCTGTTGTAGTGGATGTGAAGGGATTGAAAGTATAGAAATTAACATAGAAATTGCCAATTTAATTAACTGAAAAACAGGTTTCATTAATTTCACTGTTCACAGAACAATGTGTTTAACAAAGAAATTAGTATTCAACATCTCAGTGGTTTTACAATGGTCGCTTGAGAGGAAACAGAAAGAAGTGAATTTTACCCCAAAAAATTATATTTTGCTAATGCAAATCTGACTTCAGCCTTGTTGGCAGCATTGAAATTTGCAGCCATATATATTAAGGAAACTATGCCCTCATGCAGAAACTGCAGGCGAAAGGTAGCACTGCCGCCTAGCTTTAACCCAAATAGTCAGTACTGTAGGTATTTTGGCAAAATTAAACTCTTGGAAGCAGGAACAAGAAAATAATCTGAAAAGTTTTGAAAAAACTGCAAAACTGCTTGTGATCTTGATGTGTTCTCACAGAACATCTTGAAATCTCTTTGTGAAAACCTGCTGTTTCAGGGAGGCATGAGAGGCACCATCATGCAGATGGGGAAGGAAAAGACAAACCAGTAAGAGGAAAACAAACAACTCTTCCCCTGTTTCCCTCCTTCCCCAAAGGCAGGGGAAGGGCATCCAGAGGGCTGCCCTTATAGCTGGGGTGCATGAGATGTACACAGCCCCACCGAGTAACTTGCATTTGTCACTGCTCAAAGGGGTAGTTAATCCCAGGAATTTTGACTTTCTGGTTTACTAGTAGATAATCTAATTTGTAGAATCGATACTATTCTTTAGCAAACCTGCTGTGCTGTGCAACAACCCAGTTCCTGGCACTTCAAAAAAAGCAAGAACTTGTGTAATTTGATACTTTGTTCCCTTGAAGATGCATACATGTGCGCATATATATGAAATTCAGGTTTTCATATCATAGCATCTAATTAACAAAAATCAACCATCTCTACTGAAAACAGCCATAATTTTACCTAAATACTGCAGCATCTTCCTACTGCCAGCGTGTGACATTTGTAGAAAGCAGCAGGTTGGACCTGAAATCATTTAACAGGGTTTGTGCTGTATTAAGGATGGAAAATAAACCAGAAGAAGCAGTTCAGTTTTTAGTGTTGTCTGCAAACATTGCCCTGCCAAATTGCAGGGAAATGGGCAGAAGGTTTGACATGCAATTCCAAAAGGAAAATTGCCTCAAAAAATTAGAAGTGGCAGCAAAATATCTGTTTTTTTCCTCCTCCTTAAAAAGATATATTTTATTTGCTTTCCCCCTCCCCTAAAAAAATACCCTCTTTTTTTCCTTCCCTGACACCCTTTAATTAATGCTCTTTTTTAGGTGGCACTGCACACTATAGATTGTGTGGCTGAGTGGATGCCAATCCATGCCCAGCGATGAGGCACCCCGCAGAGCGCCAGCAAAAAGCCCCAGCGTCTGACCCCGCTGGGCTCCTATGAATAGCTTGCCCTTTCGTTATTGAGGTAAGAGATGTGCAAGCGCCCGTGTGCCAGATTAGGAGAGGGAGGACATACACATCTAGGTGTAAATATAGCATGTCTCAAGGAAATTTCAGAACGTGATAGATGATGCTTAGCTCCAAATGGGATTTTATTCTTGCCTGCAAGGCAGCGTGCGATGTCGCCGATATTTCTCAACGATGGGCCACCACCACCCCAAACCAAAATGAACAGAAGGCCCCAGAAAAGCCTTCAGGCTGCTGGCTGAGGCCAAGGAGGTGTGGGATGTGCTGCCCAGGACCTTGCCTGCCCTTAGGGCTGGCCTGCATCCACCACTGGCCACAAAAAACCCCAAACCTCAGAGGCAATGGGCCAGCGCATGGGCTGTGTAGCCAAGGGGAAGGAAGAGGCTAAGTTTCAAAAACTAGATTTCTGCAATGAAAGGGTAAAATTCAAAAGGCACTGAAATACAAATGTGTCACTGATGTCAACAGAGACTTGGCCAGCAACTTAACTCACCTACACAAATCTATCTGGATTGGTACTTAAAGCTAACGCCATATTAAATTTCAGATAGCAGCCACCACAGTAACTTTCTCTTGACATTGCATCTGATATGCCAAACACGACATACCATTCAAATAATGCTTTCTTCTCAGTTTTCTTTCAGCTTAATCCTCATTGTACCTGGTACACTCAAGGGAGGGCAGGTCATGGAGATGGAGGTAAAATCCAACTAATGCCACCTGATGCATGAAGTGACACTTGTTTACCTGGGGTGTGATGGCAGTGTCTTTTAGAATTCTAATACATATGAATAAAATCATTAAATAATCTACATTTTAGTTGTGCAAACCTGTCAGTTGCAGGAGGATTATCTGGAAAGTAAACAGAAAAAAAACCCTGAACTAACACTGCTGTAGTCAGCCAAGGTACACCGAAAAAAATTCCTAAGGATATATGATGTGGAGCGAAGCTTGAGTTCTTAGTTGTGCTCTCTTAAAAACAAGGAAGCACTGACAGCCTTGCAAGAACTTTAGAGACTGTGGTCTAAACCTTCTGACAAGTTTCAGATGGAAGAAATAATGTTAACAGAGCAGAGCTGCCTCTGCTGCTCTGACACCTACCCAGCCTGTGTGGTGGAAGAGCCGCATGGTAAGGGTTGTGTGCACAGAATTATACACCCTGTGTTCCCATTATACAACTACTTCATATTGTACCCTGGCGTATATTCACCCTGTAACGTGTTGTATTAAACCTCATGATATCTGATAACTACTGCACCAAATGTGAATGAATCTGGATGATATTCATCTCTTAAACAGAGCTCTTCATGCTCTTTTCAGTAACCCAGCAAAGTGGCAGATAAGGACTTGCATGATGCCTTGTCAGAAAGCAGAGGCCGCAGAGGATTATTTCGGGAAACAGCACTGCAGCCTAAGGGCTGACCTGTGGTGAAGATGCTGGTCTGACACTCAGGGTGCAGAAGTTCAACTCCCGACTCTGTCATACCCTGCAAGAGTGATTTGAGGGACATTTGCAAGAGTGATTTGAGGCACATCAGCTAAAACTAGGGCCAGTAAAAAATCCCAGATGCTTAAAAGTTAGGGCTTGCCTCCCAAATCAGTGCTGGCTGTCACCCTGGCCACCTAGGCAGGGTGTCAGGAGCTCCAGGCTGGGAAGGGCAGCTCCAGAACAATGCAGATACTGACTACACGCAGACCAGGAGGCAGAGGGCTCAGACATGAGCCTCCTGTGCCCGCACACCAGCAGCTCTCAAGCACCTTGCTAAAGAGCAAGCGCCACTGCCACATCAAATCCCCCACAGCACCTGTACTCCTTTTTTCAAATTAATAAACCTGATCCAGCAGTGCCAGCGCTCTCCAACTTGCACCTGCACTGTGAGAATATAGTGGCTGGAGGGGTGAAATGGGAGATTTGTGTTGTGTTTCCTCCTCAGCAGGAAGGAGACCAAAACCATATCTGCCACCTCCTTGCAGCTTACCTGGCCCCAGCAGGACACTCCTCTGCCACTTCCCTTGATGTCAGAGGGAAAGATGTGAAATTTGACCTTGAGGTCCAAGTCCCTGGGCACCACCAGGGGTTGGGGAGTCCTGGAGGCTTGACCCTGTGTCCACAGGACTTTGTGCACCTCAGGCTGGAGTCACTGAACAAATACAGAAAGAGTCCTGAGCACAGTGACCAAGACCCAGGCTCCCCTTTCTCCCTCCCATACACAGCTAAGAGCCTTAGAGCTCTTAGCTTAAGGACGCAGAGTCTGGCTCCCTCTTGTGCTCTCTCCTTCTAACAAATGAATTTAGGAAATATGATGCAGCAGAATATTTTTAACAGGTGGTCTAAAAGCACGTCTAACGTAGGGCCGGGGCCCTCATGCACGCTGCTCTGAACTTGAAGCCATTCAGGTAGGGAACTCAGCATCCCACTCGTTTGGGTAAGCATGCTTTTGGGTGGAAAAAAAAAAAAAAAGTGGAGTAGGATTGCCAAAAGGTTTTTCACATTTCTAATCTTTTTACAGAAGACATCCCATTACTGTCAAGCTGCAGCTTGTGACCTGTCAGCCTGGAGTGCATTTGCACAGCCTGGTAGGAAAGCCACTTCTCTGCAGAGATGCCTGCTTCAGAAGCTGCATGAGCAGCACTCTGACAGCATACCGGTTAGAAATTTCCAAGGACAGAAGCTGAAATGATAAGACCTGACATTTCTAGTGTTTTACAGAAGGTGTCATTGTTGCACTGTTCTGTTTGACGAATTCCCCACCAGTGTTCAGCCCACTGCGAGTCACTTCAGAAAATGAATCTTTTTTCTTTCTCATTCAGCTACAGTCTATCCCATATTAAGCTCAAGATTAAATATTTCCTCTCACAGAATTTAACTATACATATAGACAAATATCACAGGCTACTTCTCCATTTCCTTGTAAAGATTAATCAAGCGTGTGTAGAATCTAAATTTAAATTTCTGGTAATAAACGAAAATTTCTGCTTTAACTGGATGCCAATAAAAAACATGTTGGATAGAGTGTGACCCTCATTATAGCATGTTATCTCTTTTGCCATGTCCAGTGTGCCTGTGCTTGGCAATGCTTTGATCATGACACAGGCACTGGGATTACAGAGGCTCCTGAGAACAAACGTGGTCCTGGGAAGGTGTCTAGCAGCCGTCAGGAACCTGCTGGCTGACTATATTCAGAGACATGACACTGGTTATCACAAATACCCCAAATATCATGCCTCTCTGAAGAATGCCCTACTTCTTGCTCACAGAATTAGAGCAGGGAAAATCATTAACGTATAAAAACGACAACAGCCTAAAATAGCTTCTGCTGTGGCTGCTGAGGAATGGCCCAGGATGCCAAATACCCGTGTCTGACTGTGACATTATACGCTTCTAGGTTAATCATCACGACCCAGAGTCACCCCTGCCACTAGTGTTGCTATAGTTATATTTCATATGATACCTTTGTTCCTTTATGTTATGTTCTTTATGTTCTTCGTGCTTCAAATGAACCAAGATTATGATGCCACTTCGCCAAATCAAATTCTGCCACAGACACTCACCTCACCCACAAATGATTTTTGACTCTCCACATGCTTTCAGCAAAGCAAATGTGAAGCCAGGCCATAGAAACAAGAGCAGACCAAGGTGAGGACCACCTTTCCTGGAGAGAAATGGGCTATTCAATACCAAGACCCTGCCCCTGAGTGGAGAAAGAAAAGTCTGATCCAGTTCCCTGCCAGAACTAAGAGTACTCTTCCTTGTTTGTAGACAGATTAAGGAAATAGTAAATACTGATCCACATGGTTTTCAGATGTGGAACTTACCTGAGATGTCCCAGGGATTGGACATATGTGCCTACACATTTTGACAGTGCATCTCTGTAATATCGTATGGCTCTCTCCCATATGATAGGGGGCTGAGTAATGAACAGGTATCATCCATTTTTGGGACTGCTCTTGGCAAGGTGAGAGCAGCTAAAATCCATTGCCAGCTCCCAACTAGTGGGAACTTCAGCGTACGCAGTTGTCACGGTTTAAAGCTGGGCTGGCTATTAAACCTGCAGCAGACGCTCTCTGTTAACCCTCCCCCCCCACCCGAAGGGAAAGGGAAAGGGAAAAGGGAGAGAGACTTACGGGTTGGAAAGTTAAAACAGTTTTAATAAACCTATAATAATGAAAAAGAGTATAATAATAATATTGGAATAATCAAATATATACAAATATATATACAAAACCAAGATCGAGCTCCCCCGATGTCGGCAACGTCACCACCGGCACTGCAGGGCAGGCTCCGGGAAGGCCCAGGCTGGGCCTAGCGACGGTCGAGAGCTGGATTCAGGGATGCACAGATCGGGATCGGGGGCAGCAGGAAAACAGTCGGAGTCCTCCTTGGACACCGGCCATAGCAGAAAGAGAGCAAGAGAGCGAGACCCTCGTGATCCCCCCGCTTTATACCGAGAATGATGTGTATGGGATGGAATACCCTCGTTGGTCAATTTTGGGTCACCTGCCCTGTCTGCTCCCCCTGCAGCTGCGACCCCCCTTCGGCTCTTCACTCATAAGCAGTGAGGAATTCAGCAGTGACCTTGGTTTCTCTAAGACTAAGTACAGCAAGAGCCTTACTGCACAACATCCCTACCGGTGCCTCAGTGATAACTACAAACTTCGAGCGTTATCAGTCCTGGAAGCAGACACTGTCTGCAAAACATGTCGTTCGTTTCAGAAAGTGCAGTTACTTAGAGGAGACTTAGCTGAAAGTAAAAATCACTGAAAGGAAAATCAGCCTGGTTTAGGCCAAACCAGGACATTCCACCCCTTATTCCATACCATTCACGTCATACTCAGATCACCACTAACTTTTCATTTTAAAATATATACAGATAACATTAGTTTATGATTCATCTCTATACAGGAAAAAGAAAAGTTCGTCAAGTTCATTTAGTTCAGGATTGTGGGTTTCCATCTAGCTAGGAGTCTCTCAGGGCAGGAGAGATGGTATGAGCTTTGTCACAGTTTGTGCCCACGGGTTGCAGGTTAAAGATGTCAGTCTTGAGGAGGTTACTGGATGCCACTTGCAGCTAGCTCTGGTCTCGTCACCACTGTCTTAACCTGAAAGACACTTATGAACACTGTTAGTATTATGCAGCAATTAACATCATGCAGTTCAGAATTAAGTATTCTCACCCAAGATCAGATCACCTTCAGGGACACATCGGACTCCACCATCCTGCAGCATCACCCACCAAGTACATCCAGGTCCTTGAGCAAAAGCAATCCCATGAATGGGTTTACCTTTGCCTGTAGCAGGAAGAACCCAGACAGTTTTTCCCCAACAGATTCCTTTCATGCACCACAGGGACTTTATCCCCTTCTACTGTATGTAAAAGATCTGACTGAGCAGGGCCAGCTCGGTTGATAGATCCTCTGGTGTTAACTAGCCAGGTAGCTTGTGCCAAATGCTTATCCCAGTTTTTAAAGGTTCCACCCCCCATTGCTTTTAGGGTAGTTTTTAACAGCCCATTATACCATTCAATTTTCCCAGATGCTGGTGCATGATAGGGGATGTGATATACCCATTCGATGCCATGCTCTTTGGCCCAGTTATCTATGAGACTGTTTTTGAAATGAGTCCCATTGTCCGACTCAATTCTCTCTGGTGTGCCATGTCGCCACAAGATTTGCTTTTCAAGGCCCAGAATAGTGTTCCGGGCAGTGGCATGGGGCACAGAGTATGTTTCCAGCCATCCGGTGGTTGCCTCCACCATGGTAAGCACATAGCGTTTACCCTGGTGGGTTTGAGGGAGTGTGATGTAGTCAATTTGCCAGGCCTCCCCATATTTATATTTCAACCACCGTCCCCCATACCACAAAGGTTTTAACCGTTTGGCTTGCTTAATTGCGGCACATGTTTCACAATCATGGATAACATGTGCAATAGAGTCCATGGTTAAGTCCACCCCTCGGTCACGAGCCCATCTGTATGTTGCATCTCTTCCTTGATGACATGAAGTGTCATGAGCCCACCGAGCTAAAAATAGTTCACCTTTATGTTCCCAGTCCAAATCTATTTGGAACACTTTAGCAGCCTGATCTGCTTGTTGGTTGTTTCGATGTTCCTCAGTTGCCCGACTTTTAGGTACGTGAGCATCTACATGACGTACCTTCACGACTAGTTTCTCTAGCCGAGTAGCAATATCTTGCCACAGTTCAGCAGCCCAAATAGGTTTACCTTTATGCTGCCAGTTGCTTCACTTCCACTGCTTTAACCACCCCCACAAGGCATTTGCTACCATCCATGAGTCAGTATAAAGATACAGCCTTGGCCACTTTTCTCGTTCAGCAATGTCTAAAGCCAGCTGGATGGCTTTTACCTCTGCGAATTGACTTGATTCACCTTGTCCTTCTGTGGCTTCTGTGACTCGTCGTATAGGACTCCATACAGCAGCTTTCCACTTCCGATGCTTTCCTACAAGACGGCAGGATCCATCGGTGAACAGGGCATACTGCTTCTCATCCTCTGGTAGTTCATTATATGGTGGGGCTTCTTCAGCACGTGTCACCTCCTTTTCTGGTAGCATTCCGAAGTCTTTGCCTTCTGGCCAGTCCATGATCACTTCTAAGATTCCTGGGCGATTAGGGTTTCCTATTCGAGCCCTCTGTGTAATTAATGCAATCCATTTACTCCATGTAGCATCAGTTGCATGATGAGTAGTGGGAACCTTACCCTTGAACATCCAGCCTAGTACTGGTAATCGAGGTGCCAGGAGAAGTTGTGCTTCAGTACCAATTACCTCTGAAGCAGCTCTAACTCCTTCATATGCTGCCAGTATCTCTTTTTCAGTTGGGGTGTAATTGGCCTCGGAACCCTTGTATCCTCGACTCCAAAACCCTAGGGGTCGACCTCGAGTCTCCCCTGGTACTTTCTGTCAGAGGCTCCAGGTAGGACCATTGTCCCCAGCTGCAGTGTAGAGCACATTTTTAACATCTTGTCCCGTACGGACTGGTCCAAGGGCTACTGCATGCACAATCTCTTGTTTAATCTGTTCAAAGGCCTGTCGTTGTTCAGGGCCCCACTGAAAATCATTCTTCTTTCTGGTCACTTGATAAAGAGGGCGTACAATCTGGCTGTAATCTGGAATATGCATTCTCCAGAAACCCACAACACCTAAGAAGGCTTGTGTTTCCTTTTTGTTAGTTGGTGGGGACATAGCTGTTATTTTGTTGATCACCTCTATCGGGATCTGGCGACGCCCATCTTGCCATTTAATCCCTAAAAACTGGATCTCCCGGGCAGGTCCCTTGACCTTGCCTCTTTTTATGGCAAAACCAGCTTTCAGAAGAATTTGGATTATTTTCTCCCCTTTGTCAAAAACTTCTGCTGCTGTATCACCCCATACAATGATGTCATCAATGTATTGCAAATGTTCTGGAGCTCCACCCTTTTCTAGTGCAGTCTGGATCAGTCCGTGGCAAATAGTAGGACTGTGTTTCCACCCCTGGGGCAGTCGATTCCAGGTATACTGGATACCTCTCCAGGTAAAAGCAAACTGTGGCCTGCACTTTGGTGCCAAACGAATAGAGAAAAATGCATTAGCTATGTCTATGGTGGCTTACCACTTGGCTGCCTTTGACTCCAGTTCGTATTGAAGCTCTATCATGTCTGGCACAGCAGCACTCAGCGGTGGCGTAACTTCATTTAGGCCATGATAGTCCACAGTTAATCTCCATTCTCTCAGACTTTCGCACTGGCCATATAGGACTATTAAAGGGTGAGCGAGTCTTACTAATCACTCCTTGATTTTCTAATTGTCTAATCAGTTTATGAATGGGGATCAGGGAGTCTCGATTGGTGCGATATTGTCGTCGGTGCACCGTGGTAGTAGCAATTGGCATCTGTTGTTCTTCAACCTTCAGCAACCCCACAACAGAAGGATCCTCTGAGAGGCCAGACAAGGTAAACAGCTGTTTAATGTCCTCAGTCTCTACAGCTGCTATACCAAAGGCCCATCTATACCCTTTTGGGTCCTTAAAATACCCGCTCTTGAGGTAGTCTATGCCAAGGATGCACGGAGCATCTGGGCCAGTCACAATGGGGTGCTTTTTCCATTCATTTTTAGTTAGGCTCACTTCGGCCTCCAATATAGATAACACTTGAGATCCTCCTGTTACTCCTGAAATACTGATAGGTTCTGCCCCTTTATGATCCGATGGCATTAGGGTGCACTGTGCACCAGTGTCTACCAAGGCTCGATACCTTTGTGGTTTTGATGTGCCAGGCCATCGAATCCACACAGTCCAATAAACTCGGTTGTCCCTTTCCTCCACCTGGCTGGAGGCAGGGCCCCCCTAATTAAGAAATGGATTCGTGCTGCTCACAGGGACTGGACCTTCATTTCTCCTATTCACATTTGGGAAAAAGGAATTTGAGGCCCATCTACCCTGACTGGGGTCCTGCTCACTGGTAACTGGAGCAGCCATCCTCCTAGAAACATTCTCTCTGGTATTTCTTTTAGCTTGCAACTCACGTACTCGTGCCTGTAGGGTACTGGTAGGTTGTCCATGCCATCTGTTCATGTCTTCCCCATAACCACGCAGGGCAAACCACAGGATACCTCGTGATGTGTTCTGTTTCCTTTGAGCTGGTCCTGTAGGAGGGCGTTTTCTCTTAACAGCTGCAACGCGCGCCTGTGTAGGTAGAGAGTCAAGTTTATTCTCTATCCTGGACAGTTTGTCTGACAGTTGTTTAAATGAGTCCTTGTTTTCCTTAGTCAGTTTTTCCACAGCTGAGATGCGGGTCTGCAGTGGGGAAGAAATACTATCTTCATACTGTCGCATACAGTTAGCCATTTCACCCACAGTAGAACGTGCCATAGCATCTTCTCCCCAGACTAATATTGACAATGTATGGGTATATGTCGGTGGAGCATTCTTCACAACCTTCCGGAACATGGATCAGTTGCATTCCACTTCATCAGGATCTACAGGATCTACAATTTCCCGTGGGTGTCTATAAATGATCTCTTGCACAGCTAGTTCTCTAAGGTAGTTAATACCTTTTTCTATAGTGGTCCATTTGCTTAGGTGGCTCAGAACATCATCTTTATAGGGATACCTGCTCTTTACAGCTGACAAGAGTCGCCTCCATAGACTGATAGTGTTTGACTTTCTTGCGAGCGCCTTATCAATACCACCATCTCTGGACAGGGATCCCAACTGTCTGGCTTCTCTGCCATCTAATTGCATGCTGTCTGCCCCATTATCCCAGCATCGGAGCAGCCAGGTAATAATAGGTTCACCGTCATAACGGCTGAAATCTTTCCTTATATTTCTCAGGTCCTTCAGGGATAAGGAGTGGTAGGTTATCTCTACATCCGAGTCCTTCTCTTGTGATAGTTCTGCTTTAGAAGGACCTTTCTTCTGTGATGGGTCTGCTTTAAAATGACAATCAAGGGAACCCCCATCTGTGTCGGGCCCTGACTCTGCCTGAGAAGGGCCCTCACCTGGGTCATATGATGGCTCTGCCTTAGAAGGCTCTGAGTCATCATCCTCCTCTTCACGAGCTGATTTCTTTCAGTATTTCTTCCTGGTTACAGGAGCAATTGGTACAGATTCGTTAGATGCTGGGGTCTGAGTAGATGCAGTGACTGTCGTGGGAGTGCTGAGACTCGTTAGAGTCTGAGTAGCTGCAGTGGCCATCTTGGGGGGTGTAGCAGTTGTGGTACAGGCTGCCGAGGTTTCAGTGGATTTAGTGGCTGTAGCGGCAGCACACGCTGTAGGATCTGAGGTGGCTGCACAACACCTACAACTGTCCCTGCACCGATATTTAATCTTATCCCACATCAGAAACACATTCAGGACAACCGAAAATAAAAACATGCCACCTAGACAGCACCATCCGAATTTCACAAAATCTAGAGGAATCAACTTGGCAGAAAAGGAGAAGGTACTATTTCCCGAAGTAAAATTGGAAGTGTAATCATTAACACAATCAGCTAAAGGACGCCCGGAGTCCGCAGATGAAGTCGCTGCTACTGATTCACGATTAAAGCTGCCCATCATTGTGTCATAGAGATAAGAGATCGAAATACTAACTGCCCAGTTTATCACGGCATAAATCAGTATTAAAACCCATACCAAAGCGATACATTTCGACCAGTGCCCACTGCTAAACCGCATGTAAACATTAAGAAGAAGCAAGCAATAACTCAGTGCCCACGGCAGGTAAGGCATCATTGCAATACTCAACTGTGAAAGAAACTCTATAAAAAGACGAGATAACACAGTATTCAAAAATGACATCAGCATCTTCACTATCTGTTTTAATTTCCAACCCCTCGTAAATCTCAAAGGAAGAAATCTGATACTCTCTCAGCTGAGCTCTCTGGGTCTCCTCCCGCCGGAGCCGGGATTCGACTTATCAGAGCAACCTGTTGGAGCTTCTCTCGTGCCCCACATTGGGCGCCAATAAATCTGTCACGGTTTAAAGCCGGGCTGGCTATTAAACCTGAGGCAGACGCTCTCTGTTAACCCTCCCCCCGCACCTGAAGGGAAAGGGAAAGGGAAAAGGGAGAGAGACTTACGGGTTGGAAAGTTAAAACAGTTTTAATAAACCTATAATAATGAAAAAGAGTATAATAATAATATTGGAATAATCAAATATATACAAATATATATACAAAACCAAGATCGAGCTCCCCCGATGTCGGCAACGTCACCACCGGCACTGCAGGGCAGGCTCCGGGAAGGCCCAGGCTGGGCCTAGCGACGGTCGAGAGCTGGATTCAGGGATGCACAGATCAGGATCGGGGGCAGCAGGAAACAGTCGGAGTCCTCCTTGGACACCGGCCATAGCAGAAAGAGAGCAAGAGAGCGAGACCCTCGTGATCCCCCCGCTTTATACCGAGAATGATGTGTATGGGATGGAATACCCTCGTTGGTCAATTTTGGGTCACCTGCCCTGTCTGCTCCCCCTGCAGCTGCGACCCCCCTTCGGCTCTTCACTCATAAGCAGTGAGGAATTCATCACAGGAGCCCCTAGACAGCACTGCAAGTCTCCTCTTCCATCCTCCAACACTCAGCTGAGATGGGTTTTTTCCTGCCTTTCTGTTTCCTTTTTGTACAAAAAAGAAAACCCACTACCCAAACATCAGTTCACATGACTTGAGCTCGCTTCCACGTTATGTATTTGAAATCAAGACAGGAAATTTGATCTGATTCCTTCCCAACCTGCTCCAGCTAGAAACATTTCTGTATCAACTAAAAGGCAAGCCAATATGAGTTCATCATAAAATACACTTGTACTATTATTTGCTTTATGTAACAGCAGTTCTGCCTCTGATTGGTGTCATCCTGATATATTCAAATTGTCTTGGTTAGCTAAACAAGAGTTACGACCTCTGTGGCTCCTTACTTTGGGAGTCCTAAAGCACTTTGCTTATACTCCTTAAGTGAGCTTCAGAAAAGATGCTGGAAGGTAGTCAAACATTAGTCTTTACTTTGTAAGATACCCAGGATAGAAATAGGACTGATGGTCAACTTCTGTTCCCTCTTCTCTGTACTAGAGCTGAAGATCTAAAAAGCAAGGAAGCAAACAAAAATTACACCACCACCCCCACAGTTAAATATCTAAAATGACTCTGCTGTTTTACTGGTAGTAATCAATTAGGAATGGGGCAGCCATAACACTAGGATATCAGTGCCGCTTACAGAACTCACAAATGGTCAGTCTTCTGCCTGAGACACTAAGAGACAATTCACCCTCTTTGCAGGGTGTACAAAGACGTGGGACTGGAAAAAGTCAGGAGGAAAGGACTATGATGAGGAACAAAGGAGCTTCAGCAGAAATGACCTGCCTAGGGTGGTAAAAGCAGGAACTAGATCATGACCCTGGATCAATACCTTGCTAGCACCACCAGACATTAAACCTCCAGGATGAAAATCAAAGTGTACCAATGGCACCTTGCTCAAATGTGCCCACACGCTGATTCCTATGACCTGCAAAATTTCTGCTGTGCAGGAGCTAACACACGTCAGGCAAGAGCTGGCTTCCTGCTGGCCGCAGAGCAGTGCTGGGGTGAGGAGCGGTGCTGCACCCTCCTCTTTGACTCCTCCTCACCTCTCCCAGTTGCCCTCTGGGTTCCCTCATGGGCATATAACTATTTCTGAGCCTTTCATTACTCTTCCAGATTCAGTCGATATTGTCTCAAGTACCTAGAAAGCTAACAAGCGATAACACAGGACAAGAAACCGAGATATTTTTCTTTACAAACTGGGTTAAAAACACTTTTCTCCCCTCAATTGTACCAGCGGCAAATTCTTGCTCCCACGAGTACTGCCTGTTACTCCAGAAGGGACTGCTGGCATAAAGGAGAACAAAGCTCAAAAGCAGTCTCATAGTTCCCTCATCTGTCAATCAACTGATGGTGCAATCCTGTGCACAAGACAGGACATAATTTTCTAGGTTGAGTTACCTCGTTTTTGGCCACAGTATGCTCTTGCTGGCATTCAGCCTGAGATACAGCAAGCTAGGAATGCAGAAGTAACCCCCCTTCTTTCGATGAAGGGATTCATAGAAAAAACAAAAACAATAAATTAAATACTGATCAAGTCCAGACCATTAAGAGCCGCTTGCTATTTTGACAGAGTAAGAGACCCACGAAATAAATTCCTGCTAACAATAGGCCATTGAGAAAGATGTCAGTGGGAAGACTGGAGGTGTGCCTGCCTGCAGCAAAACAGGAGGCTCCCACAGCAGGAAGAACCCCTAGAAAGCCAATGTGCCATGTCTAGTGAAACAGGTCACTCCAAGGAGCCCGAGAAAGGTGCTGCACCTTTCTCCAGCTCCCCAAATGGCCCCTCCATCTGTGCGGTTGTGGACTGCATCACCGACCTCCATGCAAGTCACCTTCCCCACTCATAAAACAGCTCCCGTTTCCCAGAGTGTGCTTCTCAAGCAGCCGTCAGCCAGCTGCAGGGAGCAGCAGGGGCTGCAGAGGAGCAGCGGCTGTGGGAAGTTTCACTGGCTGGGATGGACACCCTGCTTGAGAAGAGGGTCTCTGATCTGGAGGGGAAGATTTTCTAAGTCACACTGGTTTCCTCCAAAGAAAGTATGAAAAGCCTGAAAGTGGACAGAGTAAACAGCCTGTGCAAAGAGCACCATGGCTACTGTGCCAAGCAGAAAATTTGGCGATTGCCTGGAGACAGGTAGGCCACGTGCTGTTGGCTGGGAGGACCGGTGACAAGCACGCCATGCCCTGCCACGCTCTGGCTCCTGGTTGTCTCCGCCAGGCTCTTGCTTCTTTTGTGTTCCTTGACTTTTGTTCAGTGTATAATTGGTTTAATAAGCCAGTGTGGGAGAAGCGCCAATGGTCTGGAAGCACTCGAGGATGGGAGAAAAGCAATCTGGATGGTGTCCTAGCTCTGTGTGACCTTGGCCACAGTCTCTCTGTCTCTCCCTTCTGAAGTTTCTGTGAAACAGGGACAGCAACTTCTCTCTGCCTCCTGGTGACTTTAACTAGTTTGCGTTTTCTATGTGCCTCCAGATCTCCTCTGAGTGGCACTAAATGAACAAGCTTTATTGACATTTCTTTTAGCTACTGGTCATAAGCACTCTTCTTCCCAAGTCCAGGGAAGAGCAAGTGTTAACAGTCCTTGTTATCACTCCAGATGGATCAGTGACTATCACTGTGACCATAGTAACAATATCACAGCAACTAGTCTCTAGGGAGACTTGTAATGAACTGCACATATTAGGCCCAGTAGTAAGATAAAGTATAATTAGCAATTTGTGCGTGTATCTCAAATATGAGGTTCATTATGCAGGAGGTTTGCCTTGGATGTGAACATTTCACAGGTTCATGATCTAGCTTAGGGTGCAGGGTCAAGAGCAGCTGTATCAACGCAGTGGTGAGAATAATTGATCGGGGCTCTTCCTAGTCCCAACTCACAACTGAAGTCAATTCATCATGAAGGTATTTCCTAAAGTACTTCTGTATTAGGTGTTTGGAGCCTTTTGCTGAGTATGCACAGTTTATTAAACAGCTACAGCTTAAACTCTTTTGGATGCTTCCTCACAACTATATGATATGTATGTGACAAATTCACGGTCCACCTATTCACCAAGTTACACCAAAATCTCATTAGTTTTGACTTTCCCCCGGAGTCCCCACAGCAACACATTCAGCCTTTGAATTTTGCTCCTTTTAGCAGTCAGTGGCTTATCAACCAGCAACATATAACACAACTGGCTCCCAAGTGCTCCCCATCTTATCTATTTGCAACTTCCCTGTGACAGCATGTGGCAGCTCCAGCTGGCTGGCCCCAGCTGTGCTCATGGGGGTACTGCAGATATGGGGAATTCAGGGCAGTTTGACCCATGATGGCACAGGGAGAGCAGACCAGCCCTAAAACCCCTTCCCTAGGTGCAGCCCAGTGCCCTGCGCCTGCTCCAGGGTACACCATCCAGCACATAAGCACTTCCTTGCCTCACACCCTGAGGACAGCGATGCTTAGGAGCTCTAAACTTGAGAGCAACCTCTTTTCCTTTCATAGTGCAATTCATTTGCAGCACATGGTATTCGGGATCAATGCCCAGCACTGCTACACAAAGCAGTTTAAGTTGCTCATCTCTCCGCCTTTTCAAAGATGGGGTGAACATAGTCAAACTATCACCAAGACTGCCAGGCGCACACATACCACAGCACCTTCCAGACAAACCCCGCTCCTCAGGCTCACAAAACCTCTCCTTTGATTAAACAGCAAATTCAGCCTCACACCGTTAACCCAGCAGGCTGGGGATTTGCTTGCTTTTGTCAAACGCACCCAGACAACTCTGCGGCATGTTTGGAGAAGCTGCCCCAGATCAAATGCTCACGCTTCAGCCAACAGCTTTGGATGAGATGCTGACTTCGGGGGCTACCGCCAGATGAGAAGGCAGCAGCCTTTATTCCCATTAGCATCTGTCCTAATTGAATGTGGACTCATCACAAAGCCTAAGAACTAAATCCATGGGGAAATGTGAACAAAAAGGCTGAACAGATAATCCCATCAGTCCTCTTAAACGGGAATCTGAGTCAACAAATCTAATAAACTGGGGTCAGTGGACCACGCATATGACAGAGGAGCCTCTCACTGCTGCATTATGTCCTGCAATCCCTTGAGGTCACACAGGCAGTTTTGATGCAATAAACTGTCTCTCCAGGCACCAGATTTCACCACTAGATGTCAATGGTACCTGAGCTTTTGAAAGGAAGATATTGCTAAGACCAGGTTAGCTGCAAAAAAGTTTATTCTAGCTGGCAGCAGCTTTTGCTGCAACCAACCATAGCCAACCAAGCCCCTTGCTGGGTCGAAAGGGTGATGTGCTCTTTGCAGAGATGCTCCCCATGAGAACCCCGCCTGTCTTTTAGTAACACATGGCTCCAGCAGTGTCTTTTCTAGTTATTTCTGGGAAATGATACCTACCTTTGCCATGTTACTATCTCTCAATGTTCTCTGAAAACCTTAACATTTAGCCAAAGTCTTTCCTCATTTGCACTTGTACAAAGCCAGACCAAGTTCCCTGGAGTCACTCAAATTGCTCCGAGGAATAAATCAAGTTAGCATAAAGCAGGAAATTAAATTTAATTGGCTAAACTACATTATACTCTTCAGCAGAAATTCTTATTTAAAAGCCAAGTGAATTACCTCACTTAAAATGAAATAAACCTCAAATAAACACTAAAAAAGGGTGTCTAAATGCATTTTACACACATGTGAATTTTCTTCAGTTTGCATGTTATTTTCCCCTAACAGTCCTCTCCTGTTCTGCCTCTGCTATTTTGGACTTGTTCAAATCATTGCCAGTCATGTCTCATGCCTCTCTGCTAGCTCCTACTATCTCATTGTCATCTATTTGGACTTAAAAAGTGGCTTCCAACCAACAACATGCCCTGAAGCTGTGCCTATGTGGCTGTAGCCTCAAGTCAAGGTCAATGCTGGTAGTAGGCATCAGCCACAATAGTTTTCATCCCTTTGAGTGTGACAGTGCACCCATCATAAGCAGCCCTGCTTGGTCCTCTTCTAGTGCTGCACCACGACCAGAGGTGCTGGCCTTGTATGAAGCCCAGCATCAGTAGCAGATAAAGCAGCTTGCACCTATTTGCTGCTAGTACATTCAGTTTTTTAGCCTAGCCAGGGACTCAGCCTGACAGCAGACGTTTGACCATGTGGAGTTTTTAAAACCCAACAGAAATCAGTAGGAGGTCAACTTGACTGCACACAGTCTTTCCAAATGAAAGGAAGAGACACCCTTATGACAGCAGCTGGCATTGCTTTGATGGAAGTTTTTCCAAGCTGCTTGACATAACTTGAAGACTTCAAACTTTTGAGGGATTTGTGGCTGAGTAACTGTCACCTGGAGCTGCTGAGCCAAATTCCTCAGCAAACCCTTGTCACCTCCCTTGATGGGCACACTTTGCTGGGGGCAAGCCCACATAGGAATCAGGCCCACATGGCCTCAGTAGCAGCTTAAGTGCTTATGAAGCAACACAAACCTTCACCCAGCATTACAGAGAACTCTCAAAAACCTGTATAACTTACCAGGGAGGTGCTTGATCTGGGGTTTGATCCTCACCATCCTTTGTCATTTCCAGGTCTGAATCATCCCTGTTTACATCTGCTGGTAAGTTCCCCTCCAGCGAAGCACAGCTCTGCGCTTTCAAGCCATCTGTCACAGCTCACAGTACCTCTCTCAAGGGGCACTTCACCACTTAGGATAAATGGGTGTGTTCTGCCTGTGACACTTCTCCCTGCTAAGGAATACTCCTGTCTAACCGCCTGCCTGCAAAGGCAGCTCCTCACTCAGCAGGTTCAATGGCAGGACTTTTTTTGTTGTTTTTTGTGTTTGTTTTTTTTTTTTATTGTTGCAGTGCCATTTACCTCATGCCTAATTATTGCAGCTTACAAAGAGGCTGTTTACCATTGCTAACCATTTTTTCTTTATAACCTCACTCAGAACACTAGCAGTCACTCTGAACCAGCTCTTCCCGCTGCTGTGGACAGGAAAGGGCTTGCACTGGTGACAGCAACAGCAGGAGACCAAGACAAAAACCCAAGCTGCTGGAGTTTTAGAAGCTCTGAAAACTTTCTGCAAGGAAACCTGTTCCAAAGACCATACAACTATAACCCGCCTCCTTGTACATACCATCATTTAAGACCCATCTGTTCAAGGCAAGCTACCCCAGTGACTGCCCTTCAGCATGGCGTAGCTCATCTGGTTCTGCTTAAAAACATCTTCGTGTCTTGCTCACATGCTTCTCTAAACTTACATCACTAAATCCACATTTTCCTACTAAAAAAAGGATAAAGTAGTTTGGTTGTCCAATCAAATTTCATTCTAAACTATGCTGATTCATTATTTCTTAACACACTCAGGACTGCTCTGACTTCTTACTACAGAGAGGAGAGCTGAAACCTTACAGAGAAGAAATTAATAGCACCAAGATCATACAGAGCACTGAAGCCAGCCCACAAATAGTCCTACTTACACAGAAACCCAGAACTATCCCCCTCTCCCTGCAAAGTAACAACTTAAATAGGCAAATATCCAGGTGCAATCAATCAGACCCATGCAGAGAACACAAAGGAAGAGCTTCTCTCTCACCTGCTGGGTTTATATGACCTCCTGAATGGCTCTTCTCTCCCCTGACCCCAAGATGAGGTTCTTCCTGGGTTTTAACTGCATGGTTTCTGTAGGATTGTTGCATTTTTCTCAATGGGGAGGTAAGGACAAGAATTGCCTCTATCCTGAGGAAGTGGGACCTGGAAAGGGTCAGTCAGGATTCTTTCCAAGGCTTTCAAGATGATGCCCCTTTCCCTCCTTCCATAGTCTGCCTTGGATAGGAGAGGGATGGAAAAGACATGATAAATCCCAGCCAGTTCCCACAATGCATGGATTTGCAAAGAGCGTGAGATGATCTGTACAAATATCCTGGTGCCTTTACAAATAAGTGGCAGCACAGACCTCTTGGGGGGACAAACAACTGCAACTGCTTACCAGAAACACCCTTGAATGGTGTTGATTGCAATGGGCAATGAAAAATGAAAGAAAGAATGCAGACTGCATCCTTGCCATTCCTTGACCTCTGAAAGGCTCTGAGGCTCAAGCTCACTTTTGCTAGGCTTTCTGAACCTTTACAAAGGTCTTATGAAATCCACTGACCTTCTTCCAGACAAGAGGGAACACAGAGGAGAACAGGTCTCTCCTTGCTTCAAAAATTGTTCACTTGGCCCACCTTTGCAGGCCTCCTCGGTTCTCCAGATTTTATATTAACTGCACCACACGATTCTTTTAACTCTGATACAACTACGGGTATTTCACATTATTATTATAGCCATGCATGTAGGGTGTCGTCACACAGCTCTCCCGCGTGAGATAGTGGTCTTTGTAGGTGTGCAGGTAGGCAGCACTTAGAGGCAGAGGAAGACTTACCTTCTTTGGGTTTTGCTGTGTGTGTAACTCAGTTGCCACCCCCGTGGCAGAAGAGAGCAGGACTCCAGGCAGGTGCTCTGCATGTCATGAAAGCCCAATGGGATGTTTGTTGTCTTCCTTCAGCCCACACCCGGGGCTAAGGAACAAGCAGTTGGTTCTATCACCCACTGTCCCTCCCCAAACTGAGCAAGGGAATTGGGAAAAGGAGGGAGACTTGTGGGTTGAAATTGAAACAGATTTAATAAAATAAGGAAACCAATATCAATGCTAATACAAAACACACAAAATTATACTTAGGCCATAGACTTGCAGCAAGTCACTCCGGGGACAGTACAATTACTAGAATGAGAAAGAGAGAAAAGTAAAGAGAGAAAAACAAAAAGAGCCCCCCCCACCCCCAGCATCTTTCCCATTTATAGTGAACTTGATGTTAATGTTATAGAATACACCTGTGGGCCAGCCTGGGTCAGCTGCCCTGGCTTTCACTGCTGATGGCCTTGATCACCATACCACAGCTGGCCACAAACTGAAACAAAATGTAACACAAACTCGATTCTATAAATTTTATCCCCAAGAAACCAGGATAGATGTGAAACACAACAAATATTCAGGAGGTTTGTTTTTCATGCTGGTTTTTTTTTTCCACTGAGAAGAGGGAATCACCTCTACACAGGGTAGAGCAGTTGTCCCCATGCAGGTCAGTCCCACTCTGCGCAAAGGGCTGTGCTGGCCCCTGAGCAAACTGCCCCCACCTGCTGCCTCTCACCTTCACGCAGGTCCCACAGGAACGGCTCATCACAGGCCTCTCAACCCTTTTAACTTCAGTGAAAATGGAAGGAGTGCATTGAGTGGCTTAAATCATAGGTCTTTGCCATTAAAGCTCTCTTTCGTTGACAAGAATGGAGGAGTCCTTGTCTGAATAGTTCAGCAAGACAGTCTGAAGGGAGAATAGCTGGAGATCAGCTGCTGAGTGCAGCAGCCTCTTCTTGTGGCTCTGTAGCACAGCTGGAGCTGCAAGGCAGCTATCCTCAGCCCTACACCTTCCCACTTGCAAATCATCTTAAACGGTGTCATCACTCTAGCTTCATGCGACAACCTCCCAGCACGGCTGGTGGGTGGGAGGAGAGCCCTTCAGTGCAAAGTTAGCTGCTTGCATGCAGCCACATGTGGCTTGAAGTTATCCAGCTGACTAATGGCAACAGGTTAGTAGATACTCCTCAGGTTTCCTTCTTGGCTACACTGTGCGGAGCAATGATCTCCAATGAAGGGACAGTGTGCCCTTGTGGCCAAGAAGGCCAATGGCATCCTGGGGTGTATTAGAAGGGGTGTGGTTAGCAGGTCGAGAGAGGTTCTCCTCCCCCTCTACTCTGCCCTGGTGAGGCCGCATCTGCAATATTGTGTCCAGTTCTGGGCCCCTCAGTTCAAGAAGGACAGGGAACTGCTAGAGAGAGTCCAGCGCAGAGCCACGAAGATGATTAAGGGAGTGGAACATCTCCCTTATGAGGAGAGGCTGAGGGAGCTGGGTCTCTTTAGCTTAGAGAAGAGGAGACTGAGGGGTGACCTCATTAATGTTTATAAATATGTAAAGGGCAAGTGTCATGAGGGTGGAGCCAGGCTCTTCTCAGTGACATCCCTTGACAGGACAAGGGGCAATGGGTGCAAGCTGGAACACAGGAGGTTCCACATAAATATGAGGAAAAACTTCTTTACAGTGAGGGTAACTGAACACTGGAACAGGCTGCCCAGAGAGGTTGTGGAGTCTCCTTCTCTGGAGACATTCAAAACCCGCCTGGACGCGTTCCTGTGTGATATGATCTAGGGAATCCTGCTCTGGCAGGGGGATTGGACTAGATGATCTTTCGAGGTCCCTTCCAATCCCTAACATTCTGTGATTCTGTGATTCTGTGACAGTGATGAACAGCAGGGAATGTAAATTCTTCAGCTTGCACAGCTGGGTCTGGAAATGGATGTCTGGCTGTAAAGTATCTTTAAACATCATTATAGAGCTGTGTAAACAATTTGGGCTTATACTGTTTTAATTATTCTAGTTAAAATTCACCCTACCCGTATATTAACACTGGCACAAACACTTTGTAGGTCAGGCTTCAGACTGTTCAAGGTGCAGGCACTTAGAGGATTAAGTACCACCTATTTGTAAAGCACTTGGAACAGACATCATGCTGTAAGTACCGAATGTTATTTCTGTGTGAAATAGCCATGTTTGGCTTAGTGGTTCTCAGGGGTTGCAAGTGGAAAGGGTGGAAGGACAGGACAAGCCTCAACTGCATTACAGCACGCTCACAGCCCATCATGGGCTCTGCCTTCCCCGCTGCAGACCAGCCGAGACAAGGGAGAGGAAACCACATTGGCAGGGGTGCCTGATAGACGGGGAAAGGATTGGCTGTCCTCAGTAAGAGGATCAAGTGCTGATAAGCAGACTCCAGAGGATACGATGATAGATTTACTGCTCCCCTCTCCCACAGGGACTTCTCATGGTGGCTCCAGACCCCTCTTAGACTGCACCACGGTGGTAAGGCACAGCTGAGACCCCATTAACATCATCTCTGCTTCTGAAACTGCCTGGAATACATCGGACCAGTAAATCCCACCGACCAGAGATGAATAAGCAGCTCTGAATGGGGCCAGGCTGCTGAGCCTCTAACCAAGCGCATGCTCTCTGTGTCCACCTCACAAATACAGCAAGGGTTTGCAGAACTGAATGACTGAAGTACGAGTGTGAAATATTCCAGTTAGGAACAATAAGTACGTGTGATAGGCATGAAGGCACAGAGCCCAGGCTGCATTAAGGTAGTTTTTATATTTTGAAAAGCAATATTAAAAAACACTGGAAAATGCAAGATAAATATAACAGTTGCTTCTACAAGTTTTAACCTTGTATTGCTTGGCCATTTTGACATATAAATTATTGCTTACTAGCTCTCATAAATACACAACACAATAATATGTACAGAGGCAGACAAGCATGAAATATGAAAAAGAAAACAT
Source organism: Nyctibius grandis (assembly GCF_013368605.1). NCBI lineage: Eukaryota > Metazoa > Chordata > Aves > Nyctibiiformes > Nyctibiidae > Nyctibius > Nyctibius grandis. The sequence continues at coordinate 22,940,936 of NC_090664.1, read as the reverse complement.
TGGCAACATTGATTCTGGTAAGTCAGATTATTTCATACATACCAGGTCTCATCACGGTGGATAACTACTAGCTGTAGTCCCTGAGAAGTTAAGTAAATACCTTGATTTGGGGTTTTCTATTTTATTACTTTTAATGCAAGCTGACAGCATTATGGCACTCAGAGAGAACAGAACAGGCAGGTGTTCTTACCTCAGCTCATTGACTTCATCCCAGTATTTCTTAATAGTGTGTTAAGATGACAATAAATAGGCTATGCAAATAATTATTACTCTGCTAAAATGTTTAGCATTTACATTTTTTTTTGTAATTTTACAGCAGCACATCTTATTATTTCTGGTAACATTTTTTTTTTTGCCACTGTCACGCAAATGCAATTTATTTCTATCTGAGACAGGCCTGGAACAAAAAAGATGTGTCATAGAAGCATCTAAATTTGATGCAACAAAATCCCACATCAAAGAGGTATAAAATGACCCAGCTTTTTCTTTTGTTCTGTCTAATTACTCCTCCTAGCTACTAAGGAAAATATGCAGAGTATTTAACCCCAGGTGTGACTGTGATAAGCTGAACTTGTAAGATTCATGGATTTTATCCTGTGTAACATAATTGTGCTATTGAAGGATTTAAAAATCACACAATATCACCAGTGCTGGACCCTGGCAGAGGCTGTGTAGTGTCCCCCTGTCTTTCACAGGGTTATTTCTAGTTTTCCTCCCAACCACCACACCTTCAAACCACTTGCCAGTCTACAGCCCAGCTCTGCAATGCTTCACCTGTTGAATGAAGACTCTGATGGGCCTTTTTTTATTAAACATACTAGCTACAGATTTGGACTATTTGCCTTTCCTTTATGGTAACAGTTATAATATCCATCTTTTCAATGTGGAACCAATGCATCCAAGTTGGCCCCTCAAACCAGAAAGTTACATCCTAATTATAAAGGCCACTATGAAAACTAGTTTGTAAAGTTTTAAACAGTAGTCTAATTAGCCACAACACACATAACGAGGTTAATGCTGGCTGTGTGCCTTCAAACTGAGTTTATGCCAGCTGCAAGGGGTAGACAACACTTGATTTAGTATAAAGTTACAGTGATGCATATAGCCCATACCTCAGGTGGCTCGAAGCCTAATGGTACAAGTTAACCCACCCATCTGATCAACCAGTTTGAATTGGCAGCGTGAGGAGCCTTGAAGGTGGCTCTAGCATGCTTTCAAACCAAAGCCTGAGCATAGAGTAATCTTTCTAGTTCTGGGGTGTTTTTTTTTTCCTTTCTTTTTTTCCCCCTTCTTTCATTTCCTTGTCTTTTATTCTTCTCTGGCACCACTGCTGCTTCATCAGCAGTAACTACCAAAACAGAGCCAAATGCAGTGAACTGAGAAACAAGCCCACTTTCTCACCCTGAATACCTTCTCAGGCTCCCTCTTCCACAGATTTCAAGAGAACTTGTGGATTGGAGTGTTACACCACATGAGCTAAAGCATGCAGGCTGGTCTACACAGGCTCCTAAATATAATGCCACAGTAAAAAGATTTCACAAGGGGGAGCTCAAAGACCAGCAAACCACCCGGGTAATGCACCTAGGGTGGAGATTCGAGGAGTGCTGTAGCCAGAGGAAGAACTGCAGTAACACAAGCAGCAAATTGTATCTGGTTTCTGTTTTTACACTGCAAAAAGGAGCCCACAGCAGCTAGTGTCCTCATCTGAACAGTTTTGGTCTGTTTGCACAAAAGAGTTATTTACAACATGTGCAGTCACATCTACAGAAGAACATAGGAAATTTTTACTCCAGGGCCAGCAAGAGTTTATTTTTTTTTCTTTTTACTGGGTAAAAAGAAGATTTTTTTTTTCTAAAAAAAAAATCATATAGTATTTGATAATAACAAAGTACAAGCAAATACATTTCTGAAACATCTGTTTCCTTTACAATAGATCTATACAACATTTCACAGATGGGAAAACCGAATGCATTCTACAGATTTCCCCACAGACTACTTGTTAAAGCTGCTTTTTTTTAATCCCTTCAAACCAGAGATAACACAATGATGAAGAGCATGCTACTTCAGTATTCCCACATATCAGTAAAGGAACATTTTCTTGGAAGTCTTCCTCATGTGGAAAACATACAATAGAGATGGGAAAGCAATGCAATGTCCTCCCTGCTCTGCAAAGGGACCGTTACTGTGAGCCAGTGCACAAACACATGCCCGACTTTGTAGCACACTGCACACTGCCTGTGGCATTCACTAGATTATTTCAGGGCAACTTCATAGCGCTGAAAACCAGAGCTATGGCGACGGTGGCGCTTAGATGTAGGTCAGCTGTAGACAAGACTTTAGAAATGCTGCCTCTCAGTACATGCCCAGAAGTAGTACTTTTAGCTACATGAGAATTGGCTAGGGGAGGTGTGTGAGAGGGACAGAGGCAGTCACGGGACCCTGATGCTGAGAGCCCGCTGTGTACGCACACAGGTAATTACACTGGTACCCTGTAAGGTACACCCTTTTGTTCTTCAAAAACTAGAAGCGTGTGTAAGTTTTATCTGCTGAAACTATTTCCAGGAGGTAAATTAGGAATGTAGGTGGATGTAGGCATTGCCTCTGAATAGACACCAAGGAGCCTGTATTTCAAGCAGAAAAAAAACTCCTGCTATAATAATTTATAACATGTTAACTGCAGGAGCTGGTGCTAAATCTGAGGTATCTGAAAAGAAAGAAAATAATACATTTTCAGCGTACAAACAATTGTGTCCATAAATTGTAACAAAAGTGGATTCGCTCTTACAGTATGTTTTATAAAGCAGATTCTTAAGGGACCGTAACAGCGTGAACTGTTTACTGCTGACCTCCACATCACGACACCCTCTTGAGTTTCATCTGGTGCGCTGTCTTTTTATATTCCCATTCCTTGTTGTCTGCACTTATCTCAAGAAAGATGCTCCAGTGGACTCAGGGGAGCTACACAGACTGCACAGTATTTTTGGCAACAATACTTTGGCAGCCTTGAATTAGTGAGGTACGTACTGTGGTGAACTGAGAATGAATCCTCTTGCAGCATGTTGCTTGCTGAAATGTTTTGCTGCTGCGACACGTTTCCTTTCACTCTAATACTGGCAGAATCTGCATTGAAAGCTACACTGGACCAAACAATATTTTCACAGAAACCAAGCTCCTGAGCTCAAAAGACGCTGCTCCATTCCCTCCCATCCCGGTGACCAGCAGGGATGGCACCAAGCTTGCCCTGCAACTCTGTGAGCAGCTCCTTTGCTGGCTCTTGCCTGATTTTCCTGTGCATGTTGTGTGAGCTACTGATAAAACTCAGTAAACTGTTCTTATATAAGGAAGCAACATGCTTGGCATAAACATTCACTTAATTCAAAGTGCTGCAGTTACAAGGTTATATGAAGCTGCATACGCTCACACTCGTGGCTCTATCCTGTGAGAAAGGTCAAACAGAGCTTGCTGGTTGTCGATGACATGCAGGTGATGGACATATGGCTTCAGCTCATGATGCTCTTTTGAAGGAACTTCATTGCCTGCAAGACAGGAGAAAGGGGATGAATCAGAAAGCCATGGCTTGCCTGCTTCTCTGTCCTGTGCGTTACAAAGTCCCTGGTGTGCCAACCTAACAGGTGCTACAGTCACAAAAAAAGAGAGCCAGTGATTCAAAGGACTTGCTGTTTAAGCGCAATGCATGAGGTAGCAGCTAGATACAGAAAAGAGGAGAAGAAACAAAGAAGCAGGCAATCCTGGGCAGCCAGCGAGCACGAAGGAGGGACAAGGGGATGGCAAGAAGCTGACTCTTCCCAAGTGGAAGTTTTACTCCTGCTGGCAGTACAGACAGTCTGTCTCCTGTAAGGGTGGTTCAAGATTTCCTCAAGCAGGGGTGGGTGACCCAGCCTGTAACTTTTAAACAACCTTAACACAAGTACACAAGACAGCAGGCCCCGGAATAATTTCCTTCAGAGCAGGTGAAAGGTGACAGCAAGGTAGACGGGTACAAAAGCTCTTCAAAGCTGCTCTGACAGGCTCCCGCGTTTTGATCTGCTCCGCTTTTGATTTCTGATCTAGTAACAGAGATGAGAGTCATGCTGTCATTTCATGGGATTTTACACAGCAAGAGGAATCAGCTGTGTAGCAGACAAATTGAAGGGTGGCTTTAATAGCAGATGTTTTCCGTCACAAGCTTTATGCTTGACATCGGGTTGTGGGAACTTGCTGCCTGTGAAACCCTCCAGCATGGCTGGTGGCCAGCAGAAGTGGAAAAGGGAAAGCTAAGCCCGTGGCCACGAGACCCATCAAGACAGAGAAAGCAACAAGATAAGTTTCCCAAATGTTGCTGACTGCCTATAAATGAGCGAAGGTTGGAGAGCTCCATTCTAGTCCATGTCCTCAAGGAATTTTTAATAACATTACCATAAATTAAAAAAGAAACCTCCTCAAAATTCCCTGAACCAATCAGCTTAACTCACACACTCCCTCCCTCTCCTTTGTTTCATCATCATCCTTTTCTTCACGCTCTCCAGCTACACGAGAAGCTTTCCAGGGACCGACCATCCCACTCGTTTCTGAAGAGCACCATTCGATGCCGTGTAGGTAACGTGGGATGTCAACGCAGCCAGTTCTGCGTGCGGCTGTTAATGGGCCTCCCGGGCAGCTATTTTTAGGAGCTATTTCTGAGCAGCTATCTGACTTGAGAAATGTGGGAGAGAACAGGACAGCGTGGTAAATTTGTGTTAGGATACAGAGATAACCCTTCTGTTCTGAGGGAACAGGATCCCATCAGCTGTGCTGAACATACTGAAAAACATTTGTATTTCTCATTAACACCTGAAATGACAAAAGCTTGAATTATGTTATTTTTTCAGGCTGCTTTGCCTGGTTTTGGAAATGCCATTATTTGTTTTCAGGATTTAGGATACAAAAGTATTATTTCCATTAAAAAGGCATTTCAGTCTTGCTTGGAACCTAACCAGTTTCTAATCCAGACAGACTTTGGCCTGCAAGTTTAATACACGTGATACAGTTCATAAACAATAATATTCCTTGCTTAGTTTTGTTTAAATTCTTCCCTACAGTGAGATGCCTGCTGCTCTTAGGCTAATCTGGGAATTGATGCAGTAGAAAGATTCACATTCCTGAGAGCAAAATAAGACCACTAGAAAAGGAAACTGTCCATAAAGTCTCAATAAATATTCAGTGAATTCATTTCATGCCTAAATGAATTTAAGAAAAAAAAAAAAGTGCCTACAGGGATGTCTGTATAAGCTGCTTTTTAAATGTCAGCTTCACAATAAATCAAGTCTGTGGTAAAATAAAATAACAATCACCTACTTCAAACTACTAGATTGTATGATAAATCTCAGGTATTAACCTTGGATTTATGTCGTAACACTTACAAAACCACTTGGAGGGGAAAAAAAAAGGCAAAAACAAGATGAAAGATTTGCAAAGAAGCTGCGAAAAAAAAATTCACATCATTAAAAGGAACCAATGCTACATTTTATAATGCCAAATAGGAGACATTCTAACTTACAGAGACATGATTGGTTTAATCAATATTTCCTTCAGTATCTGGTTTAACAGAATAAAATCAAACAGCACGTCCTTCTCTCTCTCCCCTTCTCCCTCTCTCTATATATATTTCAAAATAACACAAGAACCATAATAGTAAGCAGCCTTGTTTAAAAAATGACTGTACATACACAAGGCAATTCTATAGAACAAATGTTGAGCAAAATTTTTAGCAGTACCTATAATACTCCAAGGTACATGTATTTATACATAAAATTATTATTATTTTTCTTTTTGTAGGAGTTCATGCTGACAGCTGCTGAAAATTCAGCTAGCAAAATGAAACGATCCAAACTCTGTTCTGAACTTCTCCTTGGAAAAGAGGATTTAGTGGCCTCAATAAATGACATGTTTAGTGGGTTTGGCTTAAAAACTCTAACCACTTCCTAAAGTAGTGTTGTGTTTGTCCTCTTCCTGTGTCTAACCTCTCTGCAGAGAATGAGAAATGCTGAGAAGGAGAAAAACAAGGTTTGTCCTCTGTGAGCAGCAAAACAAAGCAAACTGGGGTCTTCTGGCGTGGTCCCGTAGCGCTGGATTCTCTGGTGGCTAACAAGGTGGAAACACAAAAAAAAAAAGCCTTTCGTGCAGCTGAGGCACTCGGAACTGTTCCCATCAGCGTAGATCCTCCAGGGTCCAAACCAGGCAGAGCTGTATTTGTAGGCTTTCCCTAGCAGAGGTACTAACACAACTCCCTCTTTTCTGCCTAGTCAACTACTTTCATGAAACCCACAGGATCTTAGTATCTTCAAGACTTTTTGTGAAATGTCCTTAAGAAACCAAAATAAGCGAACAATTGCTCTTGGTGAAAAGCCAAGTGACAAGCCATAGTGATGAATACCATCTTTTAACTACTGGAAGCCAAGACAGCTGTGAATCCATTACCAAAACACACAGACTAGCAGGAGACTGAGGTAACTCGATTATAGCTGGGAAAGTGAGAAACAGTAGCGTACATCAGAGGCCTCCATTATTAAGTGCAGCTGGCACAGATCTTACCCAGTATGTTGAAGAGGTGATAATTTTTACAGGAACATAATTTAAAACCACGTTTTGTTGCTGTAGTAAACCTGCACAAGTGGTAAGAAAGCAAACAAACAAAAAAAAACCCTCAAGGCTTTACAAAAGCAAAATAAGTAGCAAATTTTGGCTACTCACCAAACTGGTTATTTCTGCAATGTCTCAATGATCGAACAGTATCTGCAATCATGTGCTGCAAAAAGAAGATAAAAAACATCAGTGCAAAAAATCTGAGATGGATTCTGTCATCAGAAAAGCCTGAAAAGATCTCCTTGTCCTACACTGTACACCAAAAAGCAGCTGTAGTAAGGTAGAAAATGAAGACAGTCCTCTTTTTCTTACTGATAGTACATGATGAAACAGGGCTAGTCTATAAGGTCCTTATTGATATCACACAGATTACATGAGAAAAACTCCCTGAGAGTCCATGGAAAATGGTAATGAAAAATAGCCAAACAATTGCTTATTTTTATTCCTGTGACATTTATTAAACTGAAAGCCTAAAGCAGAAAAGTCTTGTGGCCTGGCTGGGTGCTTCTGAGTCCAGCCCCTGGCTTTAGTGCATTATCGAGGGCATTTGGTAGTCTGCAACCTCTACCTTCCATCTCCATGTTGTCTAATTAGATTGTAAGCCCTTTCGGGCACAGACTACATCTTAATGCACTTGTACGATGCCTAGCACAATCAGGCACCAGTATCAGGCAGTTTTCTGCAGTATGATAACCAACACAAAATAAATCAGCCCACAGCCTAAATGCTGTAGAGCAAGCACCCTGACATCTCCGCAGACACGTACTAAAGACAACTATACTGGAGGCATGCTATTTTAGGAAAAGCTGGTGCTAACAGAGGTACTGGATATCCACTTAGATTAAGCGGAGGAAATAAAAGGTTTAAGTTTGGTTTCTCATTCAGGCTCAGGTCTTCAACTTATGAAAACTGGAATCATTCACTATAAATCAGTGGAGTGCGCTCATTTTCACTAGAGGTCACCCATAAAGCTCTTGCGGCATTACTTATTTTTCTTTATTTGACTGCTTCTGTGGCATAAAGGTGAAATTGACAACTCCACCAAATTTAGTAACTAATTTAAGCAAATTGCAGTTAGCAGGAATGATATAATAGCTCATGCAAACAGCTGATGCTCTTCTCACGTCTCCCTCAAAAATAATCAGAGACTGAAAGGATTAACTGTTTGAGCAGAGTATGTTTAAGACCAGAATGATGCAGAACAGCTCATCTCTCAACACCCAGAAAGCAGCTTACAAAGCTCCTCCACAGAAAAGCTTATCACAAGAGCATGTTTAATGGAAACTTCATATTCCTTTCATCAGTGAATCAAAACAATTTTTCTTGTTACCCGCTGTGCTTCATTTGCCATGAAATCATGCAATCTCTTGTGCTCACGTCCTTGCACTGATTATAATGAAGTTCTAATGAGATGATCTAGATTTCATGGTCAATAGTTTGAGTACTGGGAGAGCTACAACTTACACCAGTGCTGCTGCTGTGATGTTTTCCAGTTGATACCATTTTCATTTGGCTTTTAAAAGTAAGAGAAACCCCATTATCACACACACTATCATTCTTTGCTGTTTCTCCTTTGTAGTCAGCCAGTGTGGGGGTCCATCCCAAGACTAGCTTCTGAAGGTGATGCCCAGGTGAGGGAAGAACCTCTTTGTGTAAAAAAAAAAAAAAAGCAGAATCCCAGATCTCCCTTCTTTATTAGCCTAATTAGACATTTCTCACTGTCCATTTGCAACTCTCTGGGATCCAACTGTAATACAGAGAATCAGCCAATTCATCTGCAAAGCAAATGCTATTTCCTGACTGTTTAAACAGCTGCTTGCATACCATCAGCGTGATGAGTAACACAATTTCTTGTGGCCTTTCAGTCTACTGGCTACTTAGGATCATCAGCACTCCTTTAACTGAGGATAGGAAAAACTCATGCTTGGGCGTTGCACAGATATTTGAGGGGGTGGGGTTTGAGAACCTTCAGCTGCATGTACACAGACCTTACAGCTGAAGGCAAGGTAAGAAGGTGTTATCTAAAATGGTAATGGCCATTGACCTGTACTAGAGTTTGCTGGAGTGTGGCTAAGACATGTCATGGCTGAGACATGTCATTGCTAAGATATGGGTGATGGCCGACTGGAGAAAAAAACAGAAGCAGCCACATTTCAATGAAGCAGCTCAGTAAATACCATGGAAATACCTTGAGATGCAACAGTATAAGACCATATTTTCATTTATTCCTTCAGATTTGGTTGAGAAAATGGATATGGTACTAAATATTGATCTAACACTATTCTAGACTAGCGTTTACCCAACATGGAGTTAAATAAACCACTGCAAACCCTTCAACTTTTGCTAAAACCAGGTAACATTCCTGAAACAAAAGATCATTTCATTTTCTTCTCTTTGCAAATTCCCCTCTTTATATTTTGAATTAACTTTGTCTTCACTGCAGTCATGTCATGTCAAATCAAATTCTGTCATGGTAGGATTGTTGAGGCCATGATGGTCTAAGAATATAAAAGCAGAGATTGTAGTGAGAGAGAATATCTTTTATTAAACCAACTGATATAGTTGGAAAAAAACAACAGTTCAGATTGGCAAGTCCTCCTTTAGGTGTGGTGTTTAATGCAGAAATGAAATGTTTAAAAATACTGATTCAAAAGTAGACACAAGAAACCATCTTTTCTTTGAAATTCGTAAGTAGAAATTCTATGCATTTATGACAGTGAGTAAGTTTCTTCCCCAAAGCAGTAATCTGCTACAATAGAATAATTCTTTTGTTCATTTTCTGCAACAGCAAATTTGCAGGTGAGGTTCAGTGGCTTGATCCAAACCAAGCAGGAGTCAATGTCAATCCTGATTTTTCTCAGCAGAGGCCAGAAAGCACTCAGCACAGTATAGAACACCAAGGAAGACGTTCTTCCTTGGGACAAAGCCCTTATAATTAGAAAAGAAACAGGAACTGATGTGTATGTGATCATGTGTGATGCATCTCATTAGTAAGTTCATGCCCACTGACTAAGTACCTTAGCATCCAAATGAACCAGTGTAATACATGTACTGCCTGAGTTTCCACTACACTCATATTTTAAATCTCTCCTAAACCCCCACTTCCTAAGCTTGCACTATTGCCTGCATTCATATGTACACAGGGCTCCACGAGACAGCACGTTCCTGAGGGTGTGATCTGACTAATAATTTGGAGGAAATGTCAGTTTGAACAACCCTCACCCCACCACCATCACCTCAGACTCTCCCCCCCTGCCATTTAAAATGCCCATTATCCATTTGCATGGAAAAGGTGAAATCCAGGCTCACTGAAGTCAATTAGCAAAGCTCCCACTGCCTCTGGAGACACAATGGTGACAGCAAGGATAGGAAATCTTACCAAGCAAGCCCAGCATGCATTAAGCATATACATGATTAAACAACAAACAAACAAACTAACAAGGTCCAGCTAAGACTGGAACAAGAATCAGATCCTACATATTCACTAAATAAATATACAGGCCAGTGTGGGGATTTTAGTAACAATTATTGTGCATCAAGAGCTAGTTTAGTTTACATGTTAATTGGATGTACTTCCAAGAGGCAATGAAGAAGAACATGCTAATGAGTTTTATGCAAACACCTAAAGGTCAAACAGTTAATGGACTTGGGACAAGAAAACCTTTCATTAAATGCGAATCAGTGTTCTTGTAAGCTCTGCAACAAGAAAAGGTACAGAAATCAAATAGAAAACACAAAAAGAGGAGCTCAGGTTTAAAAGATGAAGTCTACATCTGCTTGCAAGTTGAAAGACAATGTACATTATGATAGGATGTGAAAATAAGTTCCAGCATCTGGTTCATGAATAACTCCACAGTTGCACATTCATTCTCAAACAAGTGTAAACACATGGAGAAAATAGTTGGGAACAATTCACCAGGCACAGCCATCTGGACGAACAGTCCCATGGCACATCTAGAGCAACTGGGAAGAATATTTTGGTTTCTTGATCAAATACTCCAAGACAACAATAACAACAACAACAACAACAAAAAAAATAAAATCCAAAGTTTCTCCACTCCAGCTTTCAGTGCTACGAAAATGTTATCAACAAAGAAATGAAATACACAAATTAGAGAAATCAAACCTCTATCAGCATGCCAGAGTAGATGTCATGATGTCTAGAGTAGATGTGGCCAAAGACACAATGTCAGTAAGTGCCCTTCTACATAAAAGTTAGTATAGTGATATTTACAGTCAGTTTAATTCCTATTTCAGGCATTATTCTCTTCATCGTCTAACCTAGATCAAAAACTTTACTTTCATTTAAGATCCTTGGAGTTAACATACCCTTGGCAAGTGTTAAACTAGAGAAACCTTTTCTTTAGGGCCCTGAGAAAAAAAGGAAACATAATTCAGCGAAAAGCTGAAGCAGGAGAACTTAACTGAGGAGAAATAGTCCATGACGTGGTGCAAAGGAGAGAAAACTGAGTGGACTGTGTGGCATCAATGCTGGCCATACTGGCTTAGCCATTTTACACAGAACTGGGGGAGGGAGTAGTGAGAAGAGAGAGGAGGAGTGAGAAGAGAGAAGAGGAGTGAGAAGAGAGAGGAGGAGAAGAGATAAAACTGTTAGCTGTTTTATTCTGTTTGCTCTTTTTTACCCCTGTTTACTTCTTCCCGATTCAGCCAGAAGAAAACCTTTTAGTCTTACAAGATAAGGAGGGGAAAGGGAAGAAAAGAACGTGAATCTCTTTGAAAAACAGGAAAGACAAAATTAGCTTACCAGCTTTTCAAAATTAACAAGGTTATCCAGAAAAGTTTTATTTCCTTCATGGATGAATGTGACATCTGAAAAAAATAAAGGAAAAAGAATTATTTGTCATGTCTTCATTTGTTGTTTAATATAAAGAAGCAAAATAACTAAATAGTAACAAAAAGAAAAAAAAAAAAAGAGGAAAAGATCCCATTAAGGACTGACACAATACCTTACGTCAAGGGAACAAAAGCCTGGTATAATGACATGCAGAGACTATCAGATAGCAACGCTATGTACACATCATAACAAGAGGATTTTCAAGTGGGAGCACAGATTTCTTATTAAACCTGGTCTGTGTTACTTCTCGGGTGTGCATCATACAGAGGATGGCTGGGAGCAGACGGGGGCATCCAGCAGGACGGCCCTTGCACAGCACGCCTGCTCTCTGCACCCCTCAGCGTTGATCCGGCCACGCTGCCCACGGCTGTGCCCGCACTGGGGCTGGCCAGTCCCTGAGCCCAGAGCTCCATGGGGGCAGAGCGCTGGAGTTGGCTCTGACACCCCTTCGTCTCTCTCTGTGGGACATGATGACTCTGAAGTCCCCCACAGAGACGTGGGCTACAGCAATGGCCAGCCGGGGAGGTTAAAACACAAGCCACCAAACTGAAGTTCAAAGCCTTGAAATAAGCATTACAGCTACGGAAAAACGCTTTTACACAGCGTTGTTGGAGAAACTTTGTAAAGGCAACAAAAAGGTCAGTGAGAGGAAAAGGAAAAGGTCTATATTTGGCTCCAGGAAGGGAACCGAACACAGTGTAATGAACTGGAGCAGGGGGAATATCAGGCAGAACAAACGTTGCTAAATTAAGATTACAATTAAAACAGTAACTTGAGGTCATTTTCTCTGTTTTTCTAATGCATATTAGGCCACAAAGTAAGACCTATCTCAGACATGAAGTACCAAGGGCATGGACAAATTCCCTGCAGGGACTGAAGCTCTGCCTCCAACAGTGCATCCTCTGGGTCACTGAAAATACTACCAGGAGCACAACCACCATGCCCCCTATCATCTCTCTCCTGGACATGCAGGTACCCAGGAGTACCAGGAGAAGACAGCACTATTTTAATGAGACAGCACTCTGATACCATTACTTCTTAAAAGCCACAGCTGTGTCTGCCAGCAGGGAACTGGCACACAGTAAACGGGCAACGTCTCCCTCTCAGCAGAGGCGCCAACCTCCAACCCACCAGTCTAACTGTACATCTCAGCATTTATCCTGTGCTCATCTCCAGAACTCCGTCTGATGCCCTCTTGGTCCCCCTAGTTTTGGGGGATCTTAGGACTGGGAACCTGCAGCTGACACTGGCACCTGCTTTATCACCCCATCCCCAACCCTTCATCTCCCCCAAAACAGTCAACCTGATTTATTCCCTTTTGTTTCAAAGACTCGTTCTGTGCCCAAGGGGCATTTTGTAATTGCTTAGAATGCAAATGTTAACAGCTTCATGTGCGGGTGGAAAACCGGGGCTGGGACTCATTAGGCAGAGCTCTGTGTGAGGGGTGATGGAGAGCTCCCATGCCCAGAGAGCGGCTGGGCTGGGATCTATCTGGGGCAGGCAGGATGCCAGCCCAGCCTCACTGGGTCCAGCCAGCACTCCTGAGTAAGCGGGGCAAGCATGGGATATGTTGAGGATGCCTCCAGCACCCCTCTGCCCCTGGGCAGCATCCTAAAAATCAGGGGGAAAGGAAGGAGCAGGACCCTCTACACCTCCTCTACTGGGCTGCTTTGGGGCACCCAGGGAAAGGGGCAGGGAAAGGACATGGTGCTTCAGGACACAGGCAGTGCTTGTCTCTATATCCATGCAGTTAAAAACCATGTGTCACTTGTAACAAAAAACTTATACTGGAAGCAGAAATTTCCACACAGCTTTTTAAGTCAGTGACAGCAATGTATACATCTCTAATGGTGGAAGGAACAGAAATTTGCTTTGCAGCCAGCAACTAAGAGTATAGATAAATTCAGTGGAGCAGAAAATTGCATCTGAGCTATGCTGTAAGGGTAAATCACAGTATTTTATTACATATTTGAAAAATATGCCTGATTTTCAAAAGCTGTGTCTGTGTGCTGTAAGAGAGCTTAAATTTAATTAACTTTAAAAGGACACTCTAAAGTTATTTTTCATAATTGAAGAAAGGTTATTAATGATTTTCATTTTTTTCTTGAAACTACTTTTATTCCTCTTGTGTTGAAATACAGTAATTTGTTGAGTTACCAATGATTTCTATGTTATCAATGTCTATTTTACTCGTCTTGGAAATAACGTTAATACAAACGTGCTTGACATGGAATAAAGTCCTATGTACTGTGCAATACTTTGGGAATTACCAACCTTGGCAATGTCTCCTTATGGATCACTGTATTGAAGAAAATTACTGTATTATTTCATAAAGCCTCCTTCCTATCTCCTATATATTTTAGAGACATGATGCTTATGTGCATGTTCTTATACACCGTATTGTAGTGCTGCACAAACATCATTGCTACAAGTTACTTGTTTATGTTTGCTGTCCTTGTTTGCAGGCAAGACATACTCGAGAACATGTAAAAAATACTGATTTTGAAGCCTTGATAATTATATCCATCTGAATTAATGCAAACTCCTTTGATGCGTGCAAAGAGGGGAAGTGCCTGATGGCTCCTGAACTGCCACTGACTGATCTGGGGAACTGTCTTCAAACATTTTAAACTCGCAGCAGCAGCAGGTTGGAATAAACAGCCTAAAGAGAACACTTTCGGAAGACAGAAATAATCAAAGGAATTTGCCATGTTCAAAGACAAAGCAATTAATAATTAATGACTCCAAGACAATGGAATATTTGAAATACCTGCCACTTAATTAGCTGCCCAGCTCACTGCATGAAGCAAGTGTAAAATATTGTACTTTAATAGATTTTTTTTTTTTAATAGTAAGATTTTATTTCTCTCTTTCAAACCTGTAAGAGACTTGAAAATCCCCTCTTCTCAGGGCAGACAGATGGGGCAGGTTCTGCATTTAGGATGACCCTGGCGAGGCAGAGTGAGCATCTCAGCACAGGCACCTCAGACCAGCAGCGTGGCCGAGGCCGCTTGTGTGGCTGCACCCAGCGCAGCGGGTGGCCCTGTTCTGGGGCTTGCCAGGTCTCACTTCTCCACTGAAGAGGATGTGGCCAAAGCAATGGCACACTGCTCTATCCACGCCTGACAGGAAGGAACAGAAGTTTGAAAACCTCTGTGAAAATTGCCATCTTCCCCCTGTATTAAAAGGCAGCTGTTTATTATCCAGACCAAGTCCTATCTTGTAGATACCACTACATCTGCCACATACTTATAAGGCCACCTGAAGGAAAAATCACCTTACACTTATTTTAATTAACCACAATGAAGAAGAGCAGCCAAGCTTTAATATTACCTTTCAGAAGTAAGGGCATGAAGGGGATTTTCGGAGATTTCATTTTCTTGAATGCATCTCTGTAAGCTTTGTGATTCAGGGAAGGGTCCTATAAAACCATTTGGGTAATAGAGAGAAAAATCAATAGGCTATAAAAAGAGCAATTCTAAATCCATTACGGGCTTATGATCTGAACATGATTTAGATATAAAAGGTTTCTTTGGGAAACAAGGTAGATAAAGATTTTCTAAGCTAGGTGACTTACAAAACTGAACAGGAAACAAACAGCGAAAGGAACAAAAGCAATTATGTTCTTCTAGATGAAGCAATGCTGAAATGGGAGTAAGCTGCAGAATAGATTCACTTGGACTGCCCTGTAATTTTCCCACAAATTTCTACCAACAAAATCTCTTCCGCTTACTATCTAGCACAAAATGCACTCCAGAATGTACTGTTGATTAATTTCTTCTTTAAAAAAAAACCCAAACAAACAACAACAAAAGAATCCCAGCAAAAACTGCTCTCAGATCAATGGACCATATTGGAGATTTTCAAAGAAAATAAGAGTATGTTTCACTGGTGTTGTGTAAGTAACTCAAAAAGTCATCTCAATTTCCCATATAAACAAACATTTTTGTACACCAGCTCACACACAATCTTGAAAACATATTAATTTATAAAGGACTCTAAGTACAGAAGTGTGACAGGCGTTAAAGGCTGGATCTCATGTGCCCCGTGCCAGGCAGTGATATCACCACGCACCCACTTCCATGACAGCCACAGAAAACACTTGTTTATTCAGCTTTGATAATAGTAACAAAGACCCTGAGCCTCGGATTTTCATTTTCATTTTTAAACTTCAGCTGTCCTCCTTTTTGCCCAATCCACAGCATATTACTTTTGATAAAGGCTGGTTAACCACGATGGCAAAAGAACAGCTTCCAAATTGATGCTGGGGAACCAACACTACACTCCCCTCTCTCTGCCCTTCCTCCAACTGTCAGGAATACAGCTTTTTTCCTTTTTGTGTTTGGAGACCACCTCTGAGCTCTGGGGTGCCACGTGGCCTTCAGCAAATCACACATCTGACATGACAACTTCCAGCTCGAGACAATGACAGGCAGCCTCCAAATAAATTAGGAAGAAGGAAGGCAGGTAAAGACAAGCAATGCCATACTGCTGTCAACACCGTCCTTACCGTCAAACTTTCAAGTTCAGTGAAAAGTTTCTTGAACTTCCCAGGAATTTTCTGAAGTGGGGAAAACAGAGAAAAAAAAAGTAAAGTTGATTTTAAAAAAACAACACATCATAGGCAAAAAAAATGCTGAGGCATTTTTTTCCACGACACTGCCGTGTGTGAAGTACCTGCTGTAAGTACCAACAGGCAGTTAACCTCCACTCCTCAGCTCCAAGAGACCTAATCACAGACCATGGTCAGTGCAATGCCAGCGAGGCACCAGACCCTGCAGCCTCGCATACGGGACTTGCACCAGTCTTTTACAGAAAGTGCTTGTTAGCAGCTGTTTTTATTTCCTTCTCTAGCTTCCACGTCTGCTGCATTTACCTTAATAACCATATCAAGTTAGAAACAGTAACACAGGCTGAGAATTCAGATACTGTAATCACATCCAGGTTAAATCATTTGTTGTAATCACTCTTTCCCTAAAATATTGCTTCTAGAAATTAACATGCATCACACTCCGTGCCATTTGATACACTGCGCCCAGTGCCAACCAGTGTTACTACTGGCACATACTGGTACCAGAGAAAGAGATCTTTCCTTAACAAATGATTACCCCATCTCTGGTATCTCATCCCAATCCCACAGGGAGGTGCACAAAGCACCTTCCAAGGGAGCCCAGGCACAAACTACCATCTTGCCCCACGCGCTAACACCTGCTCTGCTCCACAAGCATCCACCTCCTTTATCTCTAAGATGCTTTAATGGATTCACCTCATTATACTCAAAACAATTGTTCTAGAGTTTGAATTTTGCTGCTGGTATTTCAGACTCGAAGGAGGGTGTGGGGATCTTAAAGCCTGTCTATTTTTTCCAACCGTACTAGTGAGTCTAGTAGAAGATACACCCTCTTAGTATAAATCCTGTCTTGTCTTTGTCCTTAGACCCTGACAGCCACTATGACACTACCAAAAGAGATTTAGAACAATTAAGATTAAGTGGATGTGCTGTATGATTAAGATGCTAAAATAACTGAATATGGAATTGCAATTGCACACTTTTAATATCTTCAATCAGGGAAAGTTAGGCTCATTAAAACACTGCATACTGTAGAAAAAGAGTAGAAGAATATGCTTGGGAGCATTCTACTTGTTTAAGAATTCAAGTGCAGAGCCAATATAATTTAGTGTCTAAATGGTTGCTTAAATTTAAGTGGCTTCATTTACAAGTGTAAGTAATTATAATTAATTTATAAACATTGCTCTACTTTCTAGAAGTCACATTACTAATGCAAATAACCTTCTGCTTTTGAAATTTCCAGTGCAGTAAAGTTTTACAAATAAAAAAAAAAAAAGCATGTGACTTCATAAATATTTTACACATTGAAATGTGACATATTTACAGTGATACATATGCAGATGCACCCCTTGTTCCAACAAGCAATACATTCTGCTCTCCCTGAGAGAAGTCCACCAGCAGCGTGTGATCTCGAGGATTCACCACACATCAGAGTTCTGCATGTTTCTGTGTGGGAGAGATCTACACCATTGCCTCTGGGTGCCTTTGATACAAGACTTAGTCCCTTCCACTCTCCTGCCAAAGCCCAGAGAAATGGCATGAAGGCAACCTGTAAGAGCAGGCAAGGGCAAATGTTCCCTAGAGCGGTGTTTTAGAAATGGGAGAGACAAGGGGTTTCTGTATTGTCATCTTCAGGTATGTACTTTTGTCTAAAATTTTTGCTTTACCTGTTATTTAAAGGTAGCTCCTCCTTGCCTATCTGAGTCCCTGTAAACTCCCTGCAGAAGCAGCCACTGCCCTTGTTCCTCTCCGTGCTGTAGCCACTGACACAGGCAGTGATGTTTCCATATGCACGATCTCAGCCAAGGGGGAAGACTTTGCTCTGCACAGTGTCAGGTAGGTTTGTAAGTCTCTGATGGCCATTTGGTTTCAGCTGTTGGTGCTCAAGAGTTATCTCCAAGGCAGGAGATCACAGATGGTCTCTGTCACTTTGTATTACAGAGCCACATTTTTTGAGTACTGCCCACTTGTGGTGTTGGGGGCATGGGGGAGGGATAAGGCTTTACCCCGTCACACTAAAAACTCCTTCCCCAGTTTTTGGTTCATCAGGATACAGTAAACTTGCAGATACTACCACTCAATAATTTACTTGGATGGAAAAAAAAATTCCACAATACAAACACAGATCCCAGTGGGACCCTCCTCTAAACATCCCATGGTCTCACAAGCAGTAGCTTGCTTAGCAGATAACCTCTGTTCTCCAGTATGCTCCTTATTCATGGCCCATTTCCTAACTTTGTTGTTCAATATAAGCAGCTACAAAAGAGCTGATAAAGGAGAATTAAAGAGGGTTTATTTCTACTTTGTAATTTTTTTTAATGACATTATTCCATAATAAGGTATTACTTATTTGGAGCCACCTTTATAAGACTTTCTGTTCTGACATCTACTTGAAATGCTAGAATAATTTACCCTATTTTTTAAGAGGGTGAGATCTCCTTGCTTTGTTCTTATTTAAAAGCTCTAGGAGGACACACTTAGTTTTATTTGAATAGCTGTGTATCTAAGGTTTCAGGTCACAGAGAAGTTTCTCTACTGACACTCCATGTTTCATTACAGCATGAAAAACTAATAATTAGAAACAAAAGGTAATTCACCAGTATACAAACTTCGCGAGAAATGGTTTCGACAAGGTCTAAAAGATATAAAGATGCATCTTACCTCCCAGGTCTGAGACAGCCGGCTGACAGATGCAGTGTTGAGACCCATAACAATAGCAAAGAATGAATTCAGATTTCTTTGGGCTTTACAGCTGTGGAATAAAAATATGAATGCTATATTCTGATTTTTTGTACTCAGAATCAGAGGTAAATGGAATGCACAGGTATCCTAGGTTACTGAGTCCCATTTCAACCCTCAGCACTAACATACAATCATCTTCCACATAATGAACTCATTAAATATCCTCTCATGACCACCTGCAGTCTAGTTGATGGGGTCTCTAAGAAGTTTTTTAGCAAGTGTTCCACTGTCTCATCAACCCTGTTGTTGGCAGGTTATTTTTTTCCCTGTTGCTGTCAAAAGTAATCTTCCCTTTTCAATGTTCAAGTTACTCTCAGCTGTCCTTTACTATACAGCGTAATTCCATGACCTCTCTTCTGCTGTATTATAAATATTTTCATCCCCTTTTTCATCTTTTCTGTAAATTGTACATCATTGGTTCCTTCAATTTCTCTTTGCGGTCATGGCCTGCAATCTACTTTTCTATATTGTTATTATCCTTCATTGAATTCTTTGTAATTTATTTTAACTTCTCTCTCATGTGTTTCCTTCTTACCAAGGAGATGCAGTGAGACAGTGGAGAGGGAAGGAGAAACATAATTACTGTTTTGGCTCTAAGTTCTTACACCTTCCTCCTATGCAAGTATAAAACAAATATCAAATTACTTATTTGGGACAGCAGCACACTTTATCCTTGCCTTTAATTTGTCATCTATTATCACCCAAGGACCTCTGTCACAGTACTGTTCTGTACAATCATGCATTTATTTCTTCAGCTCAGTATTAGCATTCCCTAGCTGAATTACTTTGCATCTATCTAAATTAAATCTTATCCTACTGTTGTTTGCACATGCCACTAGACTCCTTAGATCATTCTTTTTTTTTTTTCTATCCTCCAATGCATTTGCAATCCCTCATCATTTTTATTATCTGAAAATCTGATTAATGTTCAATTTACATATCCCTATAAATTAGTTGCAGTTAGCACTGGTTCCAGTACAGGTCCCTAAAGAATATGCTTGATACCTCTATTCTTTGATATTTTACTATATATAATCAGACATTACTTATTTCTAGTCCATTAGGAAATTTGAAATCCTGAAATATCGAGTCCTTCTCAAACAAAAAGATTCCCCCTTCTCTTGCAGATTCTTGAAGACCGCTATAAACATACTTGTGCATGTGTGTGAAAGTGAGAATCCTCTTTTAAGATAATTTTAAGTATAAACAAATCCACTGCCTTCACTGGGATTTATCATCAGGGAAAAGTACATGCCAAGGCCTTAGACTGGAAACTCGCCAGCACTTCTTACAAGGTTTATGAAGCTTGCACTCATCGCTGTGTACTATCTTGAGACAGTGTATTTCTCACTTCACTTAAGCTGTCTTAAGTTAATCCTAACTTTGTTGCTTAGACTCCTTTTATCATTAAAGTCAGGCAGCTCCCAAAGGTAATTAATTCCAAAACAAGAAAGGTGTCCAACACAGCCTGAATAAACTGTCTATTGGGTGGGCCCATTTCTCACAAAGAACTGTAAAGGCAAGATATGTCTTTTACAGTCAGCCACTGCTTGGTGAGCAAGAAGGCTGCTGTTATAATCCATTTATTCTAACCCTACATTGACTTGTTTCCGTAACTCCTCAGGATGTTAATGTCTAACAACACGCTAATTCATGCTAATTCATTTTCTTTATTGAATATTTTTTTTTCTATTTTAGACTAGCTCATCAACAGAAGCGGACGTATCTCTGATCAAGAACTCTGTCTCCCTTTTATGTATTGACACGCTTGTGTAAAAACCTTCCATCTTCTTCAGGTGTTCCTCAACAGTGAAGCACACAACGTTGAACATGAGATCTTAGTCCTGGTGCCTTCCTGACAGGCTGAAAGTCATAGACAAAGATTCCTGGCCAAATCTGGGAGCAGAGAACAGGGAACAGCCAGAGCTGGTCACAGCTCCCTACCTCTCTGCCTTAGTCATAAACAAAATAGCAGGGCTGCTTGGCTTGTGACTCACGATGACAGTCCTGTGCTTCGCACACCACCCATCCACCCTAATTGTTCCTCTTCCATCAACTCTTCCAGAATGGATGAGAGATAATAATGTCTTCTGTGAGAAAGCTGCATTTCTGATTAAAAAAAATACCCCGAGCAAGCTACCAGCTGACTTATTTGTGTATCCATTATGTCACCATCGACATGCTATGATGAAGGGTGCTTCTGCAATGCACTGGGAGACCCTGTCGTCTGTTTACTGACAACTGTATTCAGTCTCCACAACTTTGGCTTTTCACTTAACAGAGATGGAATTCATTCAAATAGAGCAACATTTTAGTCTAGTGACAAATATATCTCTATTCATGTGGGACAGACATGAAACTTTTCCTGGAACGCAAATTAATGCTACTGTGGTGCAAGCAAGGCACACAAAACCAACCGTTTTTGATGTAATTGGACCAAACTTGGCCATTCATAAGACAAAAAATGAACGTATCACTGGATGCCATACAACGCACAAACTAAATCAAATCACATTTATGAGTTACACTATATTAGATTAGAAGAATTCATTTCACCAAAGGCACTGCTTCAGCAGAGCACAGTCCTTTGTATGTAAGTGCCTTGCAAATTAAATCAACACAGTCGATGAAGGGAACAAATTATACATTTTCCATGAACACGCATATTCAAATATTGCAGAAGACCAACAAGTGGAGAGAGAGGTGAGGAGAATGGTTGCACATATTTAAATTGCTCCATTTCTTTGGTTACTAAAATAAGAGTGATTACAGAGAAAGGAACTCTCTGTATATAGTATATATTTGTATTCTGTTCCAAGGCATAGAATAAATGCCAGCACTATTTAGTAACGGGGCAAGAACAGATCATCAAATCTAACTAATGAAGAACCCCTCCTCCAATAAATAAGAGTACTCTAGAGAGGATTACATGGGGCAAGAGCTTACTGCAGCTAGTTTCCTCTCTAGAGGAAGGAGTTTCAAGATTATAAAAGTTTTTTGGTTTCTGTGTAGTTTTTGGTGAATAACTGTGTTGCTGCTCAAATAGTTTTTAATATGGTCCTCGAGTTATCTCTGCTAAGAAAGGAGATATCTCTGCACCATCAGGGCTTTTGCAGTTGATGCTGCAGATACAGCAGCTAAGCTGCTGGGGAAGATTTGAGCAGCATATACTCTACCATGTCTAGTTTTGGCCAGTGTTTGTTGTTGTTATTTATGGGCTGTTTTATCTAGGTATGCTTACTACATTATTAAAACACAGGATGGCAAATTAGTTTTCTTTCTTTGCTTTTGCACCAACTTCTCACCAAATAAAGCATGTGAATTCAAGGATTTTTATTGCAACTTTAGTAACTTACTGGGCAGCAATCTTGATGAACTTTTTGACTAGCTGTACACGTTTGCAGAGCTGGCTGCAGAGGAGTATCTCGGTGGCGACCCAAAGCTGGACCTCGTTGCACCTTTGAAGCAAAAGACTGAGATTCTCGGTGTGTTCAGCACTGCCCTGTCTGCTGAATGTGAAGTATATCAGCTCTTGCTGGAAGACATTGACAATATTATTAGGGATATAAAAACAATTTAAATGTAAATGAATTATAAATTATTTAGAAGTATGTTTTTGAAAAAAGACCTGGTTACAAATGCTTATTTTTTCATTAACCATGAGCCAATCACAAATGATTCAGGGTCCAGGTTTGGCTTAGTAAAGTCTAGAGGCTTATTAAAGTAGGCAGGTGGACTGGAAGTCCTGCAAGACATGCTTTTCTTGTGAGATTTCCTGCAGTTACACTTCTGGCTACAGCCAGGTATAGGACATAAAGAATCTGCCTCTTTCTACATTTCATCACTCTGTTTCAGTATGAAAAAGCAACCATATCAGAACATTGCAGAATCTGAAAAATTTCCATTCAAACTTCTTCCTAAAAATAGCCAAGTTTTCATCAGCAGAGGTGTGGGTAAAAACCCCCAAACTTCATCAGCTCCAGATTTAAAGTGTCTAACCTGAATAAAAGAACCTGAAACGAAATATCAAGGAAAGCATCTGATGAGAAACAAGGGAATTTCCCATTCATTTTCTCAGAAAGCAAACATGCTTTTCAGTGAATGATATTTTCAAGTGACATTTTGTACTGTTAACTGCGTATTTCACTCAGCAGCTCACACCAGCACCAATCAACGTCATTGAAACAACCAAATGGGCACTGAAGTGGGGCATTATCCCATTTTATAAAGCTTGCCCAGTATTTTTTAATCTACTGAAACCTAACAAGAACAGTAATGTGACCATTTAAATTGCTAAAACTGTGAATTCTTTTGTAGTTAAAGTGATATCAAGGACACCTATTTGTGGAGTCACAAAATCACAGAATCAATCAGGTTGGAAGAGACCTCTGGGATCATCGAGTCCAACCATTGCCCTGACACCACCATGTCAACTAGACCATGGCACTAAGTGCCATGTCCAGTCTTTTCTTAAACACATCCAGAGACGGTGACTCCACCACCTCCCTGGGCAGCCCATTCCAATGTCTAATGACCCTTTCTGTGAAGAAATGCTTCCTAATGTCCAACCTGAACCTCCCCTGGCAAAGCTTGAGGCTATGTCTTCTTGTCCTATCGCTAGTTGCCTGGGAGAAGAGGCTGACTTCCACTCTACTACAACCTCCCTTCAGGTAGTTGTAGACTGCAATAAGGTAAGAGTCCTATATTTACCAGAACATCATCGAATGTAAAGGACAATTTGCATATATAACATACTCACACAGACAGTTTTTAAGAGAATAATCATGCTTTTCTACTCTCTTGAGGCAAACCTCAATAAAACTCACCAGGTATACGCAGAATGTATCACAGAATCACAGAATCAACCAGGTTGGAAGAGACCTCTGGGATCATTGAGTCCAACCGTTGCCCTGACACCACCCTGTCAACTAGACCATGGCACTAAGTGCCATGTCCAGTCTTTTCTTAAACACATCCAGAGATGGTGACTCCACCACCTCCCTGGGCAGCCCATTCCAATGTCTAATAACCCTTTCTGAGAAGAAATTCTTCCTAATGTCCAACCTGAACCTCCCCTGGCGAAGCTTGAGGCTGTGTCCTCTTGTCCTATCGCTAGTTGCCCGGGAGAAGAGGCCAACTCCCACTTCACTACAACCTCCCTTCAGGTAGTTGTTGACTGCAATAAGGTCACCTCTGAGCCTCCTCTTCTCCAGGCTAAACAACCCCAGCTCCCTCAGCCGTTCCTTGTAGGTCAGACCCTCCAGAGCCTTCACCAGCTTTGTCGCTCTCCTCTGGACTCGCTCCAACACCTCAACATCTTTCTTGAAGTGCGGGGCCCAGAACTGGACACAGTACTCAAGGTGCAGCCTCACCAGTGCCAAGTACAGAGGGACGATCACTTCCCTAGACCGGCTGGCTACACTATTCCTAATAGAGGCCAGGATGCCATTGGCATTCTTGGCCACCTGGGCACACTGCTGGCTCATGTTTAGCCGGCTGTCGATCGGCACCCCCAGGTCTCTTTCCGCCGGGCCGCTTTCTAACCACTCTTCCCCCAGCCTGTAGTGCTGCATGGGGTTGTTGTGGCCGAAGTGTAAGACCCGGCACTTGTTCTTGTTGAACCTCATGCCGTTGGTCTCAGCCCATCTATCTAACCTGTCCAAATCCCTCTGAAGGGCCTTCCTACCCTCCAGCAGATCGACACTCCCACCCAGCTTGGTGTCATCTGCAAATTTACTGAGGGTGCACTCAATCCCTATGTCTAGATCATCTATAAAGATATTGAACAGCACCGGCCCCAGAACTGAGCCCTGGGGAACACTGCTAGTGACCGGCCGCCAGTTGGACTTTGCCCCATTCACCACCACTCTCTGGGCTCGGCCATCCAGCCACTTTTTAACCCATCGAAGAGTCCACCCATCCAAGCCCTGGGCAGCCAGTTTGTCTAGGAGGATGCTGTGGGAGACAGTGTTGAATGCCTTACTGAAGTCTAGATAGACTACATCCACAGCCCTGCCCTCATCTACTAAGTGGCTCATTTTGTCATAGAAGGAGACCAGGTTGGTCAAGCAGGACCTGCCTTTCATGAATCCATGTTGGCTGGCCCCGATGCCCCGATTGTCCTGCATGCGCCATGTAATGGCACTCAGGATGATCTGTTCCATCACCTTGCCTGGCACCGAGGTCAGGCTGACAGGCCTATAGTTCCCTGGATCGTCCTTCCGACCCTTCTTGTAGATGGGCGTTACATTCGCAATTTCCAGTCAGCTGGAACTTCTCCAGTTAACCAGGACTGCTGGTAGATAATCGAGAGTGGTTTGGCAAGTTCGTTTGCCAGTTCCTTCATTACTCTGGGGTGAATCCCATCCGGGCCCATAGCCTTGTGGGTGTCCAACTGGCACAGCAGGTCACTAACCGTCTCCTCCTGGATTACGGGAGGTTCACACAGCCCCCTGTCCCTAACTTCAGGCTCTGGGGGCCGAGTCTCCTGAGGACAACCGGTCTTGACATTAAAGACTGAGGCAAAGAAGGCATTGAGCACCTCTGCCTTTTCCTCATCCCCTGACACTACACTACCCTCCTCATTCAGCAAGTGGTGGAGGCTCTCCTTGACCCTCCTTTTGCTGTTGATGTATTTGTAGAAGCTTTTTTTATCTTTGACTGTAGCAGCCAAATCAAGCTCTAATTGAGCTTTGGCCCTTCTAATCTTCTCCCTACACGACCTGGCCACGTCCCTATAGACCTCCCAAGTTACCCGACCCTTCTTCCAGAGCAAGTAGGCTCTCTTTTTTTCCTTAAGTTCTAGCCTAAGTTCTCTGTTTAACCAGGCTGGTCTTTTTCCCCGACGGCTTGTCTTCCTACAGACTGGGACAGCCTGCTCCTGAATATTTAGCAATTCCCTTTTGAAGCATGTCCAGCCTTCCTGGACTCCTTTGCCCTTCAGGACCGATTCCCAAGGGACTCGGTCCACCAGCCTCTTAAACAGGCTAAAGTCTGCTCACCGGAAATCTAAGGCAGAAGTTCTGCTCTTGCCTCTCTTTACTTCCCCCACTATCGAAAACTCTAACATTTTGTGGTCGCTACTCCCAAGATGGCCA
This sequence comes from Nyctibius grandis, assembly GCF_013368605.1. NCBI lineage: Eukaryota > Metazoa > Chordata > Aves > Nyctibiiformes > Nyctibiidae > Nyctibius > Nyctibius grandis. Next base: position 22,915,051 of record NC_090664.1, on the reverse strand, counting down.
CCGACCCTCACATCTCCCACTAGTCCTTCTCTGTTCACAAACAACAGGTCAAGCAGGGCCCCTCCTCTAGTCGGCTCATTTCCACTTGCATGAGGAAGTTGTCATCCACACATTCGAGGAATCTCCTAGATTGCTTCCTTTCTGCCATGTTGTATTTCCAGCAGACATCCAGCAAGTTGAAGTCGCCCACAAGTACAAGGGCCGGCGACCAGACGGCTTCTGACAGCCGTTTGTAAAATGCCTCGTCCGCCTGCTCATCCTGGTTGTGTGGTCTATAACAGACTCCCACCGTAATGTCCGCCCTGCTGACCTTCCCCCTGATCTTCACCCATAAACATTCAACCTTGTCATCCTCACCATCTTCCTCAATTTCAACACAGTCTAAGCACTCCCTAACATACAGCGCTACCCCACCGCCTCTCCTGCTTCACCTGTCCCTCTCAAAGAGCTTATAGCCATCCATAGCTGCACTCCAGTCATGAGAGTCATCCCACCACGTTTCTGTGATGGCATGAGATGCCCCAGCACAGGGAAGTTACAAACCTTTGACAATTTTTTTCAGTATTAAGGACTGCAATACATCTCTTGGACCTGATTCGATGCCACCACTACTGGGAGCTGCCAAATCACTCTGCCGTGACGATGAACTGAGCATCAAGGAATACTGATGCTCCAAAATGCATCATAATGGCACAATACTGCATGAGAGTAATATACCCTGGAAGTGGATATGGTGCTTCTTACCTCATGAATTGCATTGAAGAGGCTCCAGTCAAAGCTTGTTAGTTCTAAGGCAAGATCCCAGGTGTTGATTCCCAAAATTCTCACAGACCTTTGCTGCAATTCCTCATTTTCAGCAAATGGGTTCTAAATCAATAGCCAAGAGCAAAAAAATCCTCAGCAAAAGCCAAAAGTTCTGCAATGAAATAGCTGCTAGACCAAGGTACAAAACCAAGCTGAGTAAGTAATCTTCTCTAAGTGCGCTCTAAGGGTTTTTTTTCCCCCCCACTAATCAAAATCATAGAGTTATAGCCTATTTAATAAATAGTTTGAAACAGGAAATGGGTCAATAGGATCAATGATTTCCTATTGGATTAGGCCTTCTCCCTCTCCCTCTCTTTCTCTGAACCTTGAATATAAAACACTGACCAAGCAGACAGCATAATGAAAATAAAATCCCTGTAACCATCAGAAAACAAAATCCGAATTAAGACATCAGGACATTTTTGTATTATAAGATAAAGGAATCATTCTGCAAACACATCGGATTTAGAACAAATACACACAACTTGCCCACCAATCCACCTTCACAAATAACATAAATCCATACATTTTATGATTAATCTACTCCAACTGTAATCACCGAACAGTAAAACACTGTGGGTCCTGATTCATAGAAGTTACTTAGCATATTACTGTGGCGTGCACTGGTACTGCTGGTGTTAAGGGTCATTTGACATTTCTATTATTAGCTCAGATTTTCAAAGGTTTGCATTTCTCTTGGGTTTTTTTACCTCATCAGGCTGAAACTTGGCACATGAACCATCTGCCAAGATAAAAGATTATTATCGGTTAAGCCATTACTTTGGTGCTATATTTCTGACAGTTACAGCAAGTTTTGCAATTTTGTGTAACTAATGAAACTAGATTGGCTGTCACCTGTCTGCACTGGAAACCTTCCCTTAATATTAGCATTTTTAGAGGTGGCTAAAACACCGGAGATAATGGGGATGACAGATTACAATAATAGCGGCATGTCAGCTCTTCGGGGAACATTGATCCAATAAAATGTAAATAGACATTTCTCATCCCTAGGATGAATGCACAGATCCTAGTGGTACTCACAACACATAAAAGGTAGTGATGATACCACCCCTGCACTTTCCTCAAAACATCTGCATAATTAGCAGAAAACTACTGAAAGAGTAATTCTTTGAGTGCCTGACTGTTCCTGCCTCACTGAGGTTTTGGGGAATCATGGAGGGAGAGAGTTTCCCTCTGTCCTCAGAAATGGGGATTGCAATGAGAGAAACCTGCTGCCCTTTGACTCGCTCCCCTCCCCAGCACCAGCGAGAGGATGGAGAGACAGAGAGACGGAAGAAAGGGAAGAGGGCATACCACCAGCGATATACACCAGCCACAACACTGGGTCACACTGATGCTCAGTAATTTTGTCAGAATTCACATGACACGTGTTTCAACATGTAGCAATTCCACAGAGTTTGTCCATCACCTCGTATGATTATGTACCAGCCACTTTAAGCATTACACAGGCACAAGGGGGAAAAGAAAAAAGTCACACGAATAATCCTCATCCCATCCAGTCCTGTACAAGCACAAGTCAGCTTTTCTAAACTGATGTAAATTGAAAGATTTAAGCTGTACAGAAGCTTTGGTCTATTTGAAATTGATGAACAAATTCCATTACTGTTTAGTCAAATAAGTGCTGTTAATGCAAGATATTTTTTTTCAGGTATAGAGCAGCTCAGTAAGCTTTACTAAGGAAGCAAAAAAATAAATTCTGTATCAAAAAAGCCCTCTGAGAGTAATACCAAGTCATTGATCTGGAGTCAGACAAAGAAAAAATGGGAAGTATAAAATACACATCCTTACCAAAGAATCAGTCAGATCTTTTCGGTAGACAAACATACGACTGGGTGACTCAAAAGATTTTGAGATAGCCAAGTCATTTGGTTGTAGTTCATGTTTTTCTGTAAAAACAGAAAACAAAATACAGAAGCTTCAGAAGAGGAGTAAAAGCTGTATACAAATATAAGAAAAACACTACAAATATATTTGTAAAGCCACATCAACTTCTTAGAATGTAACTAAGCACCAAATCCAGTCCCTCTGTGGACCATCATCTCCACACTACTCAGGTACAATAAAGGCGAGATGTCCCTGATGCTGGACTACAGCACAAAAACTTCCAGCATCTGCTTTCAACCTGGACTTCACATAGGATAGAACAGAAAGAAAGCCTTAAATCATCTAGTCTAACCTCCTATGCATTATAGAACATTTCACTTCAACCATGTGTATCTACTGTAAATGTAGTGACCTTTGTTAGAGCAAAGCGTCTTGACCTCCAGAGACTGAGCTGTGGCGTGTCACTGGCAGACAAGAGCAGGGGTAGAGATGTCATCAGTAGCCACAGCCATTCAGCAGAAAAAGAAGTTTAAAGGACCCCAACGCCATGAAATTCACCCCATGGAGCAGAGCTGAAGAGTCTTTATAGTACGGTATTTACAGAAGTTCTTCTAGACCTAGATTAATTCATTTAGGAAATATCTGAGTAAAAGGGCAGGACACACCAAACTGGTAGCAAAGAGAAAGAACTTTTTTTTTTCTCCACCCCAGAGTACTGGCTCAGCTCTGGACAATCTTGGATGCACCAGAGAAAGGTGCAGGGAAAAATAAAGCAAAACTCAGAACACAGCTAAAAAACTGCCCTGGGAAAACTGTCTCGTCCTGTGGGCTCCAAGTAATCTTCTGGAGACCTGACACATGAGATTTGATTTCAGTGACTGTATTAATGTAGACCCAAAAGCACTACATGCATGTTGACAGCTTGGACTTTTCGTTGCCCATGAGGGAGGAGTAGGACCAGGAAGAGTCTGAGAGCCAAACATCATTTCAGACTGTTTTCTCTCTTATCCATGCTCATGCTGACACCAGATACATTTATGTTGAACTACCAGTATGTTTTTCAAGATAATTTTGAATAGAAAGAGCTTGCTTGTTCATTTCAGGAGTACAATAAAATGTGTTCTCCAACGCTCACACTGCTGCCCTCCAAGTGGGTGGCAGATGACAGTCCTGAGTCATGCAAATAGCAAAAAAAAAAAAAAAAAAAAAAAAGAAAGCATGGCAGGCTGGTGTTTATTGCTCGCAGAACAGGAGTGACAATGCATAAGAACAAAGATACTGAAATTGTGGTATCTCCAATTAATTCAGGCAATGAGACTAAATAACATTTTAGGGGTTACAATGGTCATGTACAAATGACAGTCCTACTGTACCTGCATTTTAATTATTGTTTCTTATTGAACAGCCAAGTGGCAACCACTCCTATTCTGTGGCTTTCTTGGGAACCAATGCGGTCTACAGATAAGTGGGTTTCATTATTTATGAATTGTTGGTTTTCTTTAGCTAAGTAGGCAGTTACCACCAGATGTATTGCTATCAGAGCAAAACTTGCCCTGCTCTTGAACGGGAGCGTAAGACCTGAAAAACAACAGCAGCACAGTGATTTTGCAGTGCTGCAAAATGCACTGGAGGTAAGTTTGGGTCAAATGAGTGTGCCTGCAAATGATGTAACCTGGCTGGCCAGGATGCCTATGTGCAATGCTCCCATGTGGCCGATCCATGCCCAGGCTCTCGACAGTCCGGGGCAGGGCACCATCTCCCTGCCACCCACACCGCTGCCCTGCTAAAAAAAGGTTATTTAACCGAGTTCAGTGTGGGGGAGAAAAATGTGACCTTCCACTTCTGAATCAAATAAACAGACAAGCCAGCATTTGACTATATTTCATTTACCTAGACCGACAAAGAAGTAAGAATGAGTGCCATATCTTTAAGGGTGCATCCTTTGTCTCAGGCGATTGACACCAGCTAACATTACCTGAGAATATGGCCAAGATATTCTAAACTCTTAGACCTTTTTTGTAGATCCGTGATCAGTCTGGTCTTCCTTAAAAAAAGGCAATAAGCCTTTCTGTTCAGTGAGAAACACTAAAATAATAAGCAAAAAACGTAAGCAAGACTGCTTACAAAATATTGCTTAGATTGCTCTCAGTATCTCAACTGTGCAAATACGTGTCTCCCTCCTTTCTGCTGGAGAATATTCACTACCCATGCTGTAAATGAGGAAACAGCCAAGCATACAGTATTTGTTATCCCCTTTTATATTTTTAAAGCAAACCATGCCTCATCGCCTTCCAAATTAAATTTAAATGCGAAAGTAGGAGATTTATGTGTGGGGGAAAAAATAAAATCTTGCAGTACTGCTGGAGAGAGAGTCCTTTGCACTCCCTTCCTGGTCAGGAGATGCCGTATCTGACGGTACCTAAGAATAAGCTGTTGCCATGGAAACGACTCTCTGGGAAGCAGCTCCTCATTGTTCCCGTGGTCATCCAGCTGTGGGCCCGCAAAGGAACAGCTGTATCCTTGCACCAGAAAATGTCAGCCCTCCCTCTCGTGATGCACTAAAAGGTAAGTAATCAGATGAAGGGAAGTTATTTACCGCCAGAGAACGTGACTGTCACCAGCGCCAACTCCTCCTCCGGGTACTGGATCTTTTCTGCTACAATCTTCAGTATCTCCTGAGCTGAAGTGGATACTTGAGCTTTCACACTGACATAGGAGTGCTCTGTTATGTACACACGGCAGAAAACTGCACAAAGGAAAAAAGACACGCTCAGCAGTAGGCAGAGACAGCTGAACAGAGCAGGGAAGAATCTCGCAGACCCAACCACGGCAATGCCTCGGCTGCATGCCTGCTACGGCTGCTACAGCCTGACCTACAGGGACATGAAACTAAGCATAAACATCACCATTATCCCCCTTCCCACCTCCTCTCCCTGGGAAATGAGAGGGACAAGCAAATGGAAACAGAGACCCCCATGGCTGCATTTCAGCAATACCTATTTAAGACTTCCTACCGTGAGGATTGTCACAGACAACCTCCTCTACTGCCTATCATCTTCTTTGCAAATTCACCTGTTCCCATCTTTTCTCCCTTCCTTTTAGGTTCAGATAAATCACCATCCTTTCAGTATATTTCATATCCACTGCAGAAATTATTTTGGACCTCCACTTCCACCTGGAACAGGAGGCTTTGCAAGAACAGCACTCCCTGGTCTTCAACCACTCCTGCTAGCTTATCTGTCTAGACATCTCAACTCCTTGCATCGCCAGGGTTTTTTAGCACCAGCAGAGGCTGCCCAAAGAGCAATGCAATTAGTTCTGACAACTCTTTCGCTGAATCACTCACAGAACACATAAAAGGGACTGGTCTGGAGAAATTCCATGGGTTCATCACTTCCACTGAAGTCCATGAGATGGTTAGCCTCTGGGAGGGAGATTCCCAGCAGTAATGCTGCAGTCAGCTCAGGTAGTGCTTTGTAGCAGAAACAAAAAGGGATGTACACTGCGCTCCTGCTGCGTGCCAGAATTTTAGGTTTACATCATTTGCTGAGTTTGCTGTAGCCAGTTCTTTGAAATACAGCTGCCATACTTAAAAGGGAAGAAACAGAGCTGCAGACTTGCATAAATATGTCAAAAATTACCACATCTGCTAATAAGAATCACCACAACTCTTGGCTTCATAGTCACTTCAGTGCTTAATTAAACTTTCTATTTCCTTCTACTCTAGTACTTCTTAATGCAGTCAGGCTGCTACCATAAGACAAAATTTTTCCTCTCCAGAAATGCTGTAATTTTTTTATTATTTTTATTGACAGATGAATGTAGCAATAGCTCTTTGCTTGTTCTACAAATCTTCGTGGCTTCAGGGCACTTTCATTAACTGAGACCTTGACAGAAGTGGTTAAGAACTCCACCCTCGAGAATATATATATTTTTTTTTGTGTTGTAGTAAAGAAAAAATGAGAAGGAAGGAGGAACTTAACATTTAACCTTGGGGAAGAAAAGTAATTTGATTTTGTAATTTTTTCTTAACCTGTCTCTGCTGACAGACAGTGAATCAGATGCTTGATCCTCTGGCAGAATCTCTCTTCAGAATGGATATAACTCATGAAAAGATAGAGACATCAAACTGCACTCTAAACTACTAGGTAGAAAAATAAATTTTTAAAAAATCTGACAGAAATATCTCGCCTCCATATGCAGCGTGCAACACAACTTGCCTACAGTGAGTTTGTTTGAAATTCCCCCATCTCTGTCACTCAGGAGGAGGAGATGACAGCAATATGTTAATTTATAATTGGGCTACTGACATATCCTTTATTTAACATTGAACTAAACCAACGCACAGGTCAGGTCCTCAAGCACAACCATCACACTGACTCTCCCAAAGCCCACTCCCCCACGCACCTTTCAAACGTCCTGTCTGCAGTATCTATTGGCATGGACCATGTCTTCTCTTCCAGGAGCCTGTGCTGCTCCTCTGTGAGATGCAGGAGGGAATGCCAGTAGGAGGAAGCAGCCATAGGCTGCAGGTCACCGTGGTAATGCTTACATTAGGAGATAAAATGCCTCCAGTCAAGTGGCATGGTGTGCCTTGGACAGACTCATCCTCCACAAGCACCATCGGTCATCAGCACTCTACCGCACTGACTTAGATGTCCACCCTCACCATCTGTCTCTCCTCTCCCCAACTGCACTTTTGCCATTTCATTCCCTCAATCCCATCATCTTCCGTGGCTCATGCTCTCAAGGAGTGAGATAAAAGTAATTTAACCCAGTCAGGGCTGGCCTTGCTGTGTCCTGCCCCTCCTGTCCCCACAGCCATGCAAGTCTCCCTCTCTGCTGCCAAGCACACTTCCCTGCTCATTCACCCATGAACTGCGTCTGACTTTTTAAGAAGAAGAATGAGTGTAGGGGTTCTCATCCAGAAATGACATTTTTAGAAGCAGCCTTGATAACATAAACCTCAAATAAACTTACATTTGAAGCACAGAAAGAGGATATCTATCAGCAGCACGTATTGTGTGGAAAGACTTGGCACTGAAGGAGCTCAGTTTTTATTCTATCACAAACAAGCACCAAAAATATCTTGACTTCAAGTGAACTTCCAGAGATTTGTTCCCAGTGAGAAACAAAGATCTATCATCCAAAGGTGAGACTTCCAGGCAGGAGGTCCTTCTGCCTGTTCTCTCCTTGTACACACAGTGATATCCTCCTCTCTGCCTCCTTCCTCGTACAGGCATTATGGCACAGCCTCACTGTGTTATTGCATTAGTAGCGAGGAAGGGAAATCGCATTTTGAAACGGTTGACATTAAAGTGAAGTGGCACGTTGCATTCCACACAGAGATGTTATTGAGGAGACAAGGAACTAAGGCGGGTTCCCAGAGTTAGCAGATCCTGGCCCATTTCATGTGACAGGCTTATTCATTCACCTTTTGCAACCAAGATCTAGGTCAAGAGACAGAGTATGAAATAGAGCAGGAGCAATGCCTGGTGAGGCTGCCAGTACTCCTGGGAGGCACACAGCTCTGCTACAGGGCTGCTGGAGGAACCCGACAGCAAAAAGCCCTTGAGATGTCAAGTCACTGTTGAACCCCTGAAGAGTAGGAGGTGGGACGGTAACCTTATACAGTCGAATCTTTCTTCTTTTGTGGCCCTAAGGTCCTGTTCAGAGCTGCATGTCAGTCAAAAAAAAAAAAAAACCACCTTACATTATGGGCAGCCCTTGAGAACTAATTTCACAGTTTTGGAGTTTTTTCTCCACTCTTTCAATCATACTTACTTTCTTCTGTTTCATTCATGGTTCCTCTGTGCTGCAGCCAGTTCTCCTTTAGACTGAACTGGTGGAAAAAGGTTTTATTCTGTGAGGGAGTGTGGGAGGGGGGAAAAAAAGAAAAAAAAAAAAAAGACAACAGTGACTCTCTGCATCCCTGCCCTTTACAAAGCAGTAATTCACACAACACAGCATTCAGCCCATACGTCTGGCCAAAAAGGTTTCTGTATAGGAAATCCACCCACCCTTTCTTGGATCAGTGAACTGGGAGTTGCATTACTAAATAATGGCCAAGGTGGAGATTTTGGAGTAAGCGGGACATGTCTAGGCTAAACAGCCTGCACAATTCGACATTCTCTGTAGCCACGTTCAGAGCCCACATCTTATACACTTATTCTTATATACATTTCCTATGTACCAATCGGCCTATTTAGCAATTTCACTACAATCTCATGTTCTGCCTTCCACATTTCTGCAGTAACATTTTAAGCTTATTACACACTTCAGCTTCAGCCCAGTAAATTTGATGAGCACAATTCACCTCTGTGCAGTCCATACACCAGGTTTCTCTGGCTGCATCTTCTCCCTCTGGTTAAACAGACAGATTCACGTTCCTCTCTTTCTTTCTCTGTCCCTGTCACAACAAATCCCCCCTTTGCTCTGTCTACTTGACATCTATAGTCAGTGCCTGCGCTCAGCCTGGTTTGCCCAGGTTGCTACGTCTCTCTAGCCCGTTGGGGACATGCTCCCAGGCCCCTGAATTCTGACATCTCAGAGCATCTTGTTAAGATGCTAATAGTGTCACAGCCACTGCAGGTTAGCTCACACAGCTGATATTCAGGCTGCACCAGCAGGAAAAAAAAATTCCTTAAGCAACATTGCAGGTCTAACCTCACTGACGTATCCTGTCATGTTTTTGGCCACCAGTCACTTTCAACTGAGAAGCCAAGAAAAGAGAGTGGAGTGGCAGAGGGGAAGAAAGCAAGACAATAAGTTAGCTAGCAACCAGCAACAATCAGGTTTGTGTTACCTTTCGGTGAGGTGAATACTCATCTACAGTGCTGCAACAAAAAGAAAAATGCAAATTATTCTTTCCAGACAAAAATTAGGAAAAGGAAGTTCTAACTATTATGAAGTTTAAAACATCAGAAAGTTTTTAACATTAAATGGTCACTGCAGAATGCAGAGCTCCTTCAGGGAAAGATAAGATCGCCTGGCTCAGACAAAAAAAACTTTTCTGTGACTTGCATAATCAATGTAGTGAAAAGAAATGCTTCCAGCCCACGAGCTGACTGAGAACACGGACACAGCTCAGGCCCCTGGGGTAAGCAGTCAGGGTCACCCTCAGGGACACAGTTCTTTCCACTTCCCCAACGGCCAAACCACGGAAACAAACTCCATTTGTTGGAAAAACATGCCAAGGAAATATCTTTTACAAATACCATCATTATTAGTAAAATAATAACCCTGAGATGACTATTGCAAAAGAGACTTGCTTCTCAGTACTGCAGATTGCAGAGAGAGAATGAAAATGAATGTACCCTCTTGAAGACACAGACCGCAGCTTCTGAGGGAAATTTTGCCAGCTTTCCCACAAAGTATCACTCTACTTGCAAGTCATCCCAATCAAAATTGATAGCAGTGACTGCTGAACCACACACGCCATCCAAACATCAGTGAAGACTGAATAACCTAGCTTTAGTTGAAAGAAGAGACGATTTGTAAAAATGAATATAGTACTTCTATCACTCACCACTATCTCTACTGAATCACAGCAAGAAAACAAAAATAAATTACACTCTAAATAAAAGGAGACTTGGTCACAAATATATAATCAATACTTACTGACGACGATGCATCCCAAGTATCTTCTGAAATTCTTTCAGTTCCTTCTCAAGAATGGGATATTCATACACATCATCTAACACACTCCTGTATATCGTCTACAAAATAAAACAGTATTTGCAAACACCTGATGACTGAAACATAAATCTAAGGCATCCCATCAGTGGTCTAAACCAATTCAGGCACTAACCTACTAAAACAAATTTCATAATTATATTTATGGAAGACCCATAAGGAGAGAATGTTCCTGTTCAGATTTCCAGACTGGTCAATATTCAGCTTGCCTTTGGCGAAACACTCTTTGTATCATCACCGAGCGAGAGGGTAAAATGTTGACGCTCATTAGTCTACAACAGGAAGATTTAAAATGGCACTTGTGGCTGTTACGTGAAATCCGGGTTAGGTCAGAAGAACACATTCTGAAGCATGAGAACGTACCACACCATCATCACTTACCCAAAATAGTAACAAACAGGTTCATTTGATTAAGACTTTTAAAATGGAGAATGTTCTCCTTCACTTCTCCTCACATTTGCATGCATTTTAAATTGAGTTGACATCTCTCAAAAACAAATAACAACATACTCCTAGTTGTAAACCAATAAATAAATAAATAAACCCTACTTCTTTTTGGGGGGAGGCATTATCTGATTATCATCAATCAGGAACCTCAGTTAAATGTGAAAGATGCTACCTCAGATAAGAGGTAAATAAACTGAATCAGCTTTCACGATTGAAATTATAGGAAATATTTGCTCTATACTTTTTCAGAATCTATACCTAGATTTTTCTCTTTCCCTTCCAGGTAAATGAGGATCATACATATGAGCTCAGTCATCAGGTTTGCTTTAGCCCAATTAACACTCCTACATTCATAAATTTCAGCATGAATGATTCTGGCCTACAATCCTATATATTGTTTTTGTACGTAAAACTTCAACCATCATTAACATTGCTGATGTTTAATATTGCACAGAAACCTCGAGCAGAGAAACTGTGTGACAATATACGCTCACACACCTCCACAGCCAGAAAGACCAGCCCTGCATCAAGATAGGTGCAACGCAGTATAACCTTACAGCTGGAATGATGCCCCCTTTCCAGTACAGCACTACACATCCGGTACCAAGCAGCAAAAATCCTAAGGTCTCTGCATCCATCTGCAGTGTGTCCTACTCCAAAAACAAAACAAACAAACAAAAAAAAGGAAGCTCAGGACTTTCTTCGTATTTCATTCAATGTTTCATCCCTTTGTCTTGAGTGAATGACTGAAGAGAGCAAAAAGGCCCTTAAAACAATCTCCAGTTACAGACAAAGAGTCTCACCAGGAAAGGTGGAAGATGCTGCAGTCTCTTAAAATACTTTCATCTTCCAACCAGAAGGGAAAAAAAAAATTAAAAAAGCAACAACCAGATGGATCTCGGGTCAGCGACAACATGGCTATTTGCAAATTTACAAGGCACTTATAAAAGCTTTTGGAACTCATTCAGAAAGATCAGAAGATCCTTGCTAACAAGTAAAGACATAATTTTATCTATTAAAAATACTTAGAGCTGTGCTGCTCTCCACATGCACCTGACAAACACTGTGGAACAGCATTTCACTCCTCAGAGTAGCATCTCTTACAAGGACCACAAAACTCTTTGTCCGTGATACTCTGTATACTGACTGTAGACTCCGTTCAGGCAGACACAATCAGTGTGTCCAAGGAACCTCCACATCTTTGCAGTTTTCTTACCTTCCTAAATTTTCCCATTTTCTAGAGACCATGGAGTTCTATAGCGCTTTCATATCTGAAAGTAATGTTTTTGACATTGAATGTATTGACATTACAGATTTTCTGTTCAAACTGACTATCTCTAAGGCATTCAAGGAAGACACATGTAAATCATTTTATATTATAGATTTCATGGAAAAAACTTAAGTATGAAAAATTACGCTTTATAGATTTTGCTGTTGGGGCTTTTTAGACACAGTACGTTAATTAAACAGTGCTGAAATGCATCAAGAAGTGTTTCAATACCTTTAAAAATTGTTTTAAATGCTCATCTTCATGTAACCAGTCTTTGTAGAGAGAAGTCCACTGAGACACCAAATGCAAGACTTTTCGTTTTCTACAGGACACATCAGCGTCATCTTCTTTCCCTTGATGGTTCTTAGCACAATAGGTACAGTAGGTTAAGGAACAAATACTAAGGTCTCACTGAAACTTAAAAATTAAGTGATGGAAAAGACTTTGCAATCATCTCATTTGCTAATGGAAGATTTTTTCACTACATTGCTCAGTTTTAAATGTTTTATCCCATCTGGAGCTTTAAGAGTTTCATCAAGATTTTGGAATGAAATTCTCAGTAACAGAAATGTCAGTTCATCCTCTGTACCAACAGGGTTTTATTCCTTTATAGATTAGAGGCAAGTCTATAAAAGTAAAATCAATTCAAAAGGAATTATACAATGTTGAGTCACATCTTTTCTGCAGAACTGGGAATGAGCCTTTGTCCTGCACACGGATGCCAACATGAATGTGTGTGGGAAGGAGGACAATGCACCATTAACAACAAAAAACCCAGGCAGAGGAAGTCAGTTTCTTTTTCCCTGCACAAATTACACTATCTGCAGAATAACACTATTAAAATTTTTAAAAAAGGTGAAAGAATCTATTTCCACCATTGTTCTCTATTCACAAAGCAGAAACACCAAACAACAGAAGATACCCACTTAGTACATTGTTCTTCTTCTTAATATTCTCTAATATCAGAGGTTCTACTGTCTCACACATTTTCTACTCTTAATGTAAAAAAAAATACTTCCTGTTATCTAACATGAAACTGTCTTACAGCAATTTAATCTCACTGCCTCTCGTCCCATTCAGTGTCAATATGGGTAATAGATTCTTCCCTTCCCCTTTAGGTACCTGAAGACTGTCCCATTTATAGTTTCCCTTTTTTCAATAAAACAATCCAAATTCTTTCAATCCTTTGTAGGTCTCTTTTTCTAGAATACAGGTAATTCACACTGATTTCTTCTGAGGTTTAACCTTTTTGTTCATGCATTTCTTGGGGTGTGATGCCAAAACCCAGGTGCAGTCCACCTTCTAAGCATGCCATAGTAAATATTAGACAATTGTTCTCTTTTATCACCATTTATACATGCAACCTCAAAATAATCTCGCAGTGTTTCTGTTTCAATAATATCAATATGCAAAGAGCAAAACCTAATTATCCCAGGTATGCAATTTAGTACTTTTGATACAAGGCTTGACAATATATAAACCTAGGTGTAACACTTAATAAAAGGATATTGCCTCAGAAGTGCCTGGCACAAGTCATCAGTCGTCATGAAGACTGTGTACGTGAGAAGGAAGTCATCCAGGAGAGTTTCTGCACAGGAAGACAAAAAAAGCCCAAGGTACAATATATTACTGAGAGGAGGAAGAAAGTGTCTACTCCTGCTAGTGTGCAGAGCACGAATAGGATAGCCCCTCAAAAAAAGAGTCCAAAGCATACAGAATACATCAACCTTTAAGTTTCAAACAGTTAACAATACGTTGCCACGGCAGAGACCAGGTCCTTATATAACAAGTACATTCTCAGTTCTCAAAGAGCCAACAAGCAGGAATATGCACAAAATAAGCCACAGTTGAGGAATCACTAAGAAAGCGTCCTTATCACGAACACCACCATCCTGGTTGGCTTTGCTGCATGCCAAGTAACTTTTCCACCAGCTAAGTTGTTCTGGAAATTCAGAAGAGAAGCTTTTAGTAATAGGACAGAGAAAACTGATTGCCATGTACTGTGATAAACATCTATGTGCAGTAGTTGAGATGTCTGAAATAAATACATTCAGATCTTTACCTGGTTAGTCTTGCGGGCATCACTGTAAGTGTTGAGTTTTCTCTGAGGTTTGTTTAATTACATTATGGAAGGTTTCTTCCTCCACCTGGTTTCTAGCAGTGTTACAGGCTGAAGGTACTTGCTGATAGACCATCTCTACCCACTGCAGTTGTAGCACCTCCAGTTGTGAGGATGAACGGCACTGCCAGATCTCAGTGTAACTTTCTCATTCCTCATTCCCATGTCACAGTAGTTTTAGGATTTTTCCAAACCTTTACTGTACACAGCAGGAGGATGAAAGGGCAGGGTTTGCTCTAGGATGAGAGGGCTTAGGGGTAATCTTATGGTGTTTTTCAACAACCCAATAGCAGAGCAGAGATAAGACTGAGCCAGACTTTTCCCAGAGGGGTGCAGCAAAATGACAAGGGGTAACCATCAGAGACTGCAACAACAGAAAATTTGTCTATACACAAGGGATTCTTTTTTTTTCTCCTGTGAGGAGGGTCAGTCACTGGGACAGGTTGCCTAGACAGACTGGAGAATCGCCAACATCAGGTATATTCAGGGCTTGTCTGGGCAAAGCCCTGAACACCCTGATCTTACTGGACCTGTATCGAGCAGGGCCCTGTTGGACCAGATGCCTTCACAGATCCCTTCCAACTGAAATTATTCTACAATTCTTTAACAAATTTGCTTCCAATTTCAGTAAATTACTCATATATGAAGTGTGATCTAGCAATGAATTTGTATTTGGTTCACAAACAACAAAATCTTTAGTTTTCTGCAAACAGCCAAGAGACTTCTATCGGTCTTTCTAACCCCAAAATAAAAATGTTTGTGTTTGGGGTTTTTTTCTTCCCAAAACGGTAAGATTTTCCTCAAGTTTTCAGGAGTTCCTGTTCATTGTATTTGTTTGAACTCCAGCAAATATACTGTGCTTCCTTTAACAAGAAAACACGTTTGCACCACCTGCTTTATCAGGTGATGATACAGGAACATGGACAGTGGCTGAACAACACGAGTAATTCCAGTTATATTGCAGAGCAAAAAATACTTTAGCAGTATAACTAGTCGTTACTAGTTAGCAGCAGTTACTCAGTTGTGATGCAAGTGGTAGATTTACAACTGCAAAACCTCAGGGCCAAACCACACCTCACATGAAAAAGCTATGGCTGAGCCCTGATTTCCTTATCCTGATTTTCTCACTATTTGTTCATGATCTGTTCCAGTCCAAGCTAGGGCTTGTGTACGTGCGTGCAGCTCACAGCATCCCAGCAGCTTTTCATGCCAAGGCTGCAATTTCACAATAATTTAGACCAATTTCAGTTACAGCTGCCTTGGACCTCCTTGTCAGTAAATGATTGACCCCATAGCTGCAGTGCAGGATGGCAATAAGAATTCATCCATATATCATTCAAAGCCAGATATCATGTGGATATCACATGGATGGACAGATAATGACATCCCACCCTGTGAGCATGGGATTCAAAATACCTCCATTGTCTTTAAAAAAAAAAAAAATCTAGCTAGATCAATGAATTTAACCCAGCTGGTCTGGAAACAGTCCTGATCTGAAGACGCATAGCTAAAACCCCTTGCACTCCAAAATAATCAATTAAATTCTTTATATTTCACCAACATCGTTAAAAATGGTGGAAAGTATTATCTCTGTATAAAAAGAATATTTTGTCTCAGTAAATGAAAAGACATTGTGAACAGCTTGTTCTCTATCTGAAAGGTCATCTATTCATTCTGTCGCACATCTTTTGGATGATACAATGCGGCTATTAAAGCTGGAGGTTTTGCAAACATTTATTTGGAAACTGCTGTTATTAGAGTCAACAACCACGTTTTAGTTCTTTACTAAACCATGCGACTGTGCAGTGATCCTCAAGAAATCAAAGATACACTTACAATAGATTATTTCCCCAACTTTCTACTCCGTATAGGTGATACCTGAGTTTCAGCAATATACAGCCATGTGTTCAGAAAAGAAATTAAGTACTAGCTGAAGCAAAACAGAAATGCCTATCAATGAACTTCTGCAATTGTTCAAAATAATGTGTTTTTATCTTACTAACTGGTGTTAAAATATCAATTTATAAGTTTATTTCCAATACTTGATCATCTGTTTTACAGATGTCTATCTTCATTTCTGCCAGCATCCAAAGTGTTGGGGTGGGAAGAAAGGCTGGTTTTGCTACAATTTGAGGGTTTTGCTTTTTTGCAAGAACTATGCTACAGATATTACTAATGCAATTCTTTCAAAAAAAATTAATGACGGGAAGGTTAAAATTGTATGTAGGTTCAGATAGCTTACAACTCTTTTTAAACTCTCTGTTTCTCTCCCTCTCTCTGCATGCTCAATCATACATCTATCTGTTCAGTCTCTGGCTTCTAACAACCTTCTCAAAACAAGGTATATCTTGTGTATATCTGTGTCAGTCACACATATGTATACAGAGTGATTTCCTTTTTCTTCTAAATGCAGAAGAAATGTTAAGAAGAAGAAGAAAAGTTCACAAATGATGATTCCCATAGCTTATATATAGGCTAGATCTCTTCAAATTGCCTCTGAACTTGTTTAGAAATTTAAACCGTAAAGGAATGTTTTGAACAAAAAAAGTCTGGATTCTACATGTGGTCCATTAATAGCGTCACTCATCCGTTAAATTACTTCAACAAGTAAGCAATGAAAGTGCTTTTGCTAGATTAAATATCTATTACCAGATGTCACCTAAAGACTTTACAATAAAAGTCATATTTTAAAATGCCTGCACTAGCCTGCAGGTATTTCCCTGAAGTCCTACTGTTCACTGTAACTATCTTCTGTATTTTCTTCCTAAATGAACTGTAATTTAAAAACATTCCAGAACGGTTTGTCATGCCATAGCAAGGACACAAAACCTGAGGGTGTACTGATCCTTCAAAAATAATTTCTTCAAAACAAACAATTACACATTTCTCAGATACTTTTGGACATTAATACATGCTCACAAATAATGATTTGCTGGTCTTAACCTGCAAACAGAGAGAAAGGATAAGCATGAGAGAATTTATCCACAGCAAATTCTTCATTCTGTGTTACTAATGGCTGCGAAGAGCAGTAAATTTGAATGCAGAAGGGCTCCGAGCGTTCAAGTTAGGCTGACAACTATGAACAGAAGTCTTTCTGGGGTTTTTCTGTGTAGTCACAGTTGATTTAAGAGTTAAAAAAAAGGCAATTCCAGTCGCATCATTAATTATTTACAGTGCACCACACCCCCACTCAGAATGGCAGTGACATGCATACCTCGGCTTTCAAATTTTACTCTAGGTCCCAGTTTCTGCATGAACTTGTGACCAGCTTCCCCATTATTCCTATAGAAAAAGTTTTTCTACTATTTGTAGCAAACAGGGAGAATAACATGCACAGTAATAGTTAGAAAAGAAAAACTCCCATTGGAAGGGGAGTCTTTGTGCAAAAGCCTGTGATGCTATGCTATTTTTTTTAATTTCTCTTCTTCATGAATTTTTTATTTAATAATTTTCTTCTAGCCATCGATCTAATTTTTCTTTGTTCCTCACAATTTTCCTTTATTTGGCTAAGCAATTATTACAAAGTATGCAGTTAGCTTGCAGCTACGGAATATTTCATTTCAAAGACAATTTCAAGCATTTTAAAGCTTCATTAAGACATGCAACAGAACCAGCACGAGTTCACTGGTCTCCTGTTCTTGCAGCTCTTTGGGGGCAGCCTCAGGCAGCAATCTTACCACAGTGAATGTGTGTGAGTACTGTAGGCATAAAAATAATAAAAAAGCAGGCACTGTGCTTGTTTGTTATTAAATAATCAATTCACACCAGCTTCTCCTGGGACAGTTTCTCACGGGCTGTGTGTACCCCCCTTTCCCCAGATGAAATAAGGCAGCACAGATACCAGCTTCACTGGGAGCAGTTAGCACCACTCTTCCCATCTTCCTGTGATATACAAGTCCTTCTGCAAGATACACTCAGGGTGGCTGAGGGATGGCAAGAGCAGTATATAGACATGGGATATTCTGACACACGTGAATTACCCAGGGAATATTTGCTTTCAGCTGGTAACTTAAGAACCCACCAATATGTCTACAAGAGAAGTTGCAACTGTATTGCATGTATAAGGTGATGACAGCCAATGGCAACGATGGTGTATTTGGTGGGGAAGGGGGATCTTGAGTCACAGAGAAAATAAATGGTGATATATTTGGATAAACAACACATCATATATTCCCTTGTACTTCAAAAAATCAGAGAGTTCCCTGCTGCTGTCCATGTGCCCACTTATCTCTCTAACTGGATCAGACCCTTTCTCTCAGAGAGGGCAACTCTACAAATATTAACTCAATGTGAAGGTATGTTTTTAAATGCCAGATGGGTAGAATGGGTTTCTCACATCGGTTTACAAAGCAAATTTGATTTTTCAATGGTTTCTTTTCTCCCTTCTCCACCTTCTTCTCTAGGTAGGGTATCAATCACTAAACCTTAGGACACAAATGAATACAGAGCTGTAGTCAGAAATTGTCCGTGACGCTCATTCAACAAATCAAGACAGGCAGTACACTTCATGGTGTTGCCATGTCTAACACCTATGAGCTCTCCTCAAACGAGCATTTTCTTAAACTACCACAGCAGTACAAGGCATCAATGGAGCAGTCTCACATTAATAACTTGTCACACAAACATGAAAATAGACTTAATCTAAAGGAAATGCATTTATCAAATGGAGTAAAAGTTAAACTCTTTTTATTAAATTAAATATATTTGGGGAGAGCTTTTAAAAGCAAATATTTAAGTTTAGCTATCACATAGAATGAGTAAAGCAGGAAAAGTAGGGAAATACTTTACAGATACATATGCCTGTCTAACTACCCACCTAGCAATTTGTATGTTCACATATTATTTACTAGTATGCACATGCACCAACCAGTGTCTTTAGACCATCACATCTAAAACAATACTGTATACATATTTACATTACAATAGCTCAAATTGTATTCAGAATATACCTATTGCTCAATTGCTAATATTAGACACCCTGTCCAGCTAAGCCAGATATAATCATTTCTAACGCCATCACTGAGACATTAATCCCTTTATACCTACAAGAAGAGACAACTTGAAGACAAATTCCAGTTTGTCCTGGTTTTCTGATCACTCTGTTACACCCTCAATAGTTTTTCTTTTGTTGCTTCTCAATGGCTACCAACAACAAGAAAAAAAAACTGGTGAAAAATAAGCCAGACAAGTCCTCCCACTTTCAGTGACAACCTGTAATTGCTGAGGTGACAAGAACCATTCTCTTTTTCATATCGGACTTTACAGGGCAACTTTTCACACCCTATTCTTCCCACTGCAAAGGGGATTTCTGTTTCGATGTTCTTCATTATTACATGCTAATTTAAATATTAAGAAAAAATAAAGCTATGAAAAACAAGGCGGTCAACAGGATTTTAAATATGCAATGCATAAACCTTTTTTCTTATAATTAAATGGTTTACAAAAGGTAACTTCCTCTATACAGAGGAGTATAAACATATAGACACTGTGTGTATAGACTCTATATTCCTTTATCTGCAGATTGTCTGTATCACGTACTGTTAGCCGAGGAGAGAGTACTAACAGTGATTCTTCTAAACTGCAAAGAAAAACAACTCATCTGGGTTTTTTTTTAAAAAAAACTTATCACCATTCTGAACCCAAATCTCTTCCACTTTGCACTGTACAAATCCATTGTGAACGGCTGTGCAAGAATTACAGAAAGATTTAAGGTTTTTTCAGACTCGTATTCCACACTAAATCTGATTATAAGAAAATATAGATAAAGTACTGGAATGCAAGTCTTTTTCCACTTTATGCAAAGTAGCTATTCAGCTTTCTCCAAGGGTTTGCTGGAGGAGGCCAAACCTGTATGGAGACTGGGGCTGGGTAGGGCAGGGGGATCCGGAGAAAAAAAAAAAAAAAAAAAAAAAAAAAAAAAAAAGAGATTGCCTGAATGAACAAGCCACTGGAATTCACAGTTAAATCGTAGGTTAAAACTACTCTTACAGCAATTTTGTAGCATCAGTTCAGCAACCCTTACTCTGCTACACAGCACTTGTGGTTTTCACCATGAGAGAATTAAACTGAGTAAAAGGATGAAAACTCATGTACTGAATTAAAAATGTTACTCTCTCAACTCTCAGTTTCCAAGCTGAGGAAATCGCTAAATGCCCTTACTGCCCAATTTATCTTTCAGAAACATACCAAATAGAAGGAGATCATAAGATCTTCTTCATCCTGAAGCATGTTAGAACCTGAGTGTAACGTACTGGTGGGCAGCGTGTAGGAACTCCAGCAGCATGAAACATGAATGGGGGTTACACATGCAGTTTTCGAACACCAATGCAAACTCTGAGTTTTGTGCAGTAAAGAGACCTCTTTGGAGTTTTGGGGGTGGATTTTTTGAGAAAGACAAAGACGGAGATAGAAATAAATGGACCAGCCACTCCTTGTTAACATTTAGTGAGGCTCATCCTCCAGAGTATATTTGGGGGAAAAAAAAAACCAAAACCAACTGAATCATCTGAGGTTTTTTAATTCCTGTGTACCACTGAAAAGCTGGTCTTAATAATGCTAATGGTGCCTTATGACTTCAAAGCACATACCGGAAATATTTTTTTTTAACAAAAACATTCACTGATGGGGTTAGCAATACGGTATCTGCTCAGAAATAGTTAAAACTTGCATTTCTCACAATCATCAAGAAAAGCAGCCCTGGGAGATGAGGTCACAGCTGGGCAAACAGACAGATGAGCTCCCTGTGCCTGAGTAAAATGGATGATGATTACTTACTATTCTATAGGGAATAGACATTTTTTGCTATTTTAAATATTCACTCACTGAGTTCAAATTAAACTAAATGAGGGCTACAGCACAGCATTTTCAAGTTTTTCAGCCTCTCAGTGCTGAAAGCTCTTAAGCTTGACAAATTCTTGTCACCCCCCTTGCTCCTTTCTGTAAATGAGAAAAATTATAATCACACCTCAAGGCAGCCACTGCTACATGTAGAATTTTTGCGTGTTTTGGTTCACATAATACTATGCTCTGAAACCTTTCAGCAATGCAAATGCATGTCCAGCCAGTTCTAGTTGTAATCAGAAAATTGCTTGTTTTGCAGAAATGGAAAAAAGATTTCAGGGCAACTCTTTTAAAAGATAGGAGTGTCTCAATAATCTGTAATTCCACAGCAATTTACTAAAAATGTCAGGATGTCTATGAGTACAAACAGTAAATGCAAATTGCTATCATTATTGTTTGATCTAGCAAGATATTGCTCACATCTGAGAGGGTGCTGAGTGGTCCTGGATCTTCCCTGGCATTCAGCAGATGGCAACGGCACTCGGGACCTTACAGGATTAGCCCTTCATCCAAAATCAAATCCTCTAAAAATGCTATGCCACCATGAACACAGCATGAAGCAAAAAATGAAAATTATGTTGAGAAAGAAAGGTCAATGGAAAAAAAAGAACATTAGCAGCAAATTATATATCAATGTATTAAAACAATTATAGTAGTTACATCATCTAACCACCAAAGCACCAAGAAATCAATGCACAAAGGACTAAAGAGCGAGCCATTTATTTCTGCCATTAGGTTAGAAAAAGAAAATACACAAGGGCAAGATATTTAACCTGTACAACCCGAATTTTTATTAGAGCACAAAAATCAGAACTAGGAATAATTTCTAAGGTCATCTCCCAGAGATTTCTGGCAGTATTTTGACATCTGCAGAATGAATCAAATGCATTCTGTTTGGTAAGGTCAAAGATCCTCCTAAAGTTGCATTCCAGTTGCTGCTATCACATGTATTGGAGCAGTTTCACATTTTGTTTGAGGGACACAAAGCCCTGAAACCACAGGCAGAGAGCAAATGTCAAACTTGTCTAGCTTTAATGAGGCACTAATTTTCCCACATAGAAATCTGAAGCTCTTTTTTTTTTCCACAGGTAGGAGGGAACCCTGGTGATTAATAAGGCAGCTATAATGATCGGGGTTATTTGAAATTATTGGAGAAATCCACTATGCCTTATACATTTTGAAGTATTAGAAATATTGCCTGTAGCAGTCACCCTAAGATACTGCTACTTTAAAAAAAGCCCTTGACTACTGCAACTAAAACACTGAAGCTTTCTTTACATGCAGTGAAATTTCACTTGACAGTAAACTGAGGTATTTTAACTCGCCCGTGAAGCCCTCACACAAGCCTCCCTGCAGAAGGCAGCCACTCCTTGTTCACATCAGGCATCTCCCAAAGTACTTTAGGAGAAAAACCCATCCTCTTTTTCCATCGATTGTTTAAAATAAGCCAGCCAGGCCAGGATTGCCTGGAGCAGCAGGATGAAAGATAAAAGATTTAATGGTTTCTTTTCATCCTTCTGCCTGGGGTCCAGCTGCCCTGTGGGGCACAGGAGACTGGCACACAGCAGTAACAGCACAGCGTGCTGCTGGTCTGCCCTCAGGGGTTTTCATCACCCCAGCAGGCACACCGCCTGTCACCCTGGACACTAGCGTGTCTCGGTGAAAAGTCGTATGAGCAAGTGCAAGGCAAGTTTCTACATTTCTGCTTCTGTCTTGCACCTGGACTTCTTTGCATCCCTGCCATCACCCTCTTCTCCAAGCACCCAAAGAGATGCAAGGCTCTCCAGCCCAGACCCCTCAATGATACGACTTCCAGGTGTCACCAAGAGCTGTCATGGCCTCAGCGGGGCCAGCAGGACCTTTTGCTGCCTGGTGGCAGCACAGCCCTCGCACACAGCCATCCTTCAGTGATAGACAGCAGCGCACGCGAAGGGGCTGCATTGCCTGCCCCCTCTGCCACTGTGAGCTGGGTCCCACCAAGTGGATGCTTGAAAGTGCTCAAGCCTTTTCCCAGGTCCTCCAGCTCAGCACACAGAGTCTAAAGGGGACTGTAAAATTAGACTAGTCATTTGACTTTCAGAAAGTTAATATAAAGGAAGATGTACTTAATCTTCATTCTTTTCATCTTTGCTGTCCAACACTCATATTGCATTGAAGAACAAAGTTTCAAAGTTCAGCATGTCTTTCTCATTGCTGAACTGGAAAATCTACTCTTAGGAAACAGTAACCTTCAGATCTAATATTATATGTAAATATAAAAATATCATCACATCTTCAAAAAAAGATTGTGAGTTCTGAATTTTTGGCTCTTCAACTAAAGATGCTTTAGAAAAGCCTACTTTTCAATGACATTTCTGAGAATATGAACCCAAATTTTCTGTTTACAACTGTCTCCATTTAGCCCGCGCCCAGGGCTAAACAATAAGCAGTTGTTCTATCACCCAATGTCCCCTCTCCAACCGAGAAAGGGAATTGGGAAGAGGAGGGAGACTCATGGGCTGAAACTTAAACAGATTTAATAAAACAAGAAAACCAAATCAATACTAATACAAAGACACAAAATCATACTTAGCTCTAGAGTGGTGGCAAGTCCCTCCAGGGGTAGTAACCATTGAGAAGAGAGGAGAATGAGAAACATGAAAGGGAGGGGAGAGCAGAGCAAAAAGCACCCATCCCCAGCAGCTTTCTCATTTACAGTGAACCATGTTAATGCTATAGAATACACCTGTGGGCCAGCCTGGGTCAGCTGCCCTGGCTTTCACTGCTGATGGCTTTGATCACCATACCACGGCTGGTCACAAACTAAAACAAAATGTAACAGAAAATTGATTCTATAAATTTTATTCCTGCAAAACCAGGACAAACCAAAAATAATTACTATATATTAAAAAAAATCCTAATTGGCAGTATTTTCAAATACATAAGTTAAGACTATCAGCCAAAAAAAAGCTTTAAGTACCTAATGACAGGCTCCAAAATCCACTGTATTTGGACAATATCAGTCCAGTGGATTACAACGACTACAGCATAGTGACCAGAATACACTCCATACTGGTACATAACAAGGACAAAGGACAGGTCAAACTACACGTGGCAATGCCACATCTAAAGCTCTGCAGGTCAGGTGCAATGCCCAGACTTCAGTGTGCGGTGTTATCCCCATCACCTGCTGCTAACTGCTTTCCATACCAACCAGAGGGATACGTCCCTTAAGGGAACAGAAACGTATGGATCTGCACTGTGTATTTTTAAAAGTGTTTAGCAACAAGCTTTGATCTATTATTTTCCCCCTACAAAGCAGCAAGGGGAAATTTCTTTGTGCTTCGGCCCAGGGAAGGAGATATAAGAAGAATCTTGTTTGCCCCTGGGAGCCAAATTATCATAAATATGCTAAGCAGTGCAAGCTCCCCAACATGTGGCACTGGAGCATGTGCAGTAAACATCAGAGCGTCTCTTCAGGGAAGCCTAGCACGACAAAGCCTCCCCTGGCAAAACGCTCCTGGCTTCTGTAGATTTGGCAGAACTGCCTACAAAGGGAATGATGGCATTTTCATCTGAGCAAGAACTGTTGGATTTGATCCAAATCTTCGCAAAAGGTGGCAATAACATGCATTAGACTAACATACAGACCACTCACTTCTTCCAGCATGTGAAAGAGAAATGCACTGGGTCAAGTGGCGGGACAGTTTTGGTGTACTGGGTCACACAGACTAGGTCAGGGTCTTGCAGCTGTGGCCCACTGTCATGTAACCTCAAAAGCAGCGACTTAAACTTGCCAACATCTTCTGACATACGGAGGCAAAAGGTCCAGCAAAGGTGATACGTGGCTGCGATGTGTTACAGGCTCTGCTGGGCCTGAGGAGGAGGGAATACAACTTGCAAACCCCATAGGAGACCTGACAGGCTTTAGCATTCCGCAATGTCACTGCAGGGCTGAAGGATGACACTGCCAGCGTTTTGCCCCAGGGCATACAATACTTCAGGCTGATGGGCACACACCGGCTCAGATACCTCTGAAATAACTTATGCAATATCTAAACACCTACAACACACAGCAAAGACCTTCTTGTAGTGGGAGGGGGATGGCAGGAGGGACATGACACCCAAAAGAACCCCAAAACCAAACAGGGCCATGCTTGCATCTTACATTTCCACATCTGCCTTCCTCCTCACTCCCTGGGGCAGTGAAGCACGACTTCACAGCATAAAGCCACAACGAGCGTCAGAGCACTCATAAGGCAGCTGCATTTTGCTTCCCCATGTGGTGAACTGGTTCCAAAAAAACTCGACGAGTTTCATGATGGTGGTGTTAAAACACAATGTTACATTAATTGTAGACTTATTTACATGATATACGTCCTTAAATTATGAACCGGAAATTGTACTTGCTGTACTGACACACCCAAATATTTCAATGACAGGTTAATGTGTAATTAAAGACAGCTTTTCTCCTTATTATTACAACTCAATGGAAGACAGCAATAAAAAAATGCCTTGTGCACAGTCTATGTATGTGTTAAGAACATCTAACAACTTCAAACTATCAGGTTTGTCATTACAACCCTATACTGACAGCAGAAAGAAAGAAATAACAAAGGTTCTTGCTTGCACGGTTTAAAGATCATACAGGGGTTAGACACAAGGAACAGACATTATCCAGAGTTCAGCTGCTTGAGTATTAAAATACCTGCATGGGCGTATTTCCCTGTGGCAGCAGAACTGATTTCTTGTGCTAGGACCTTCAGCTGCTTGCAATACACAGTAGTTCAACGTAACACTTTCGAGAAACAACACCTTTATTCTGATAATTTTCAAACTATTTTCACTCATCAGGGTGCTCAGCATTAGATTCTTGATTCAGCTGTACCATAATTACTCAGGGATTTTATTTGATGGCCTTGCTTATTTCAGTTAAATAAAGTGGAGATAGTAAGCAATTACCGGACTAAAGCCCAGTAGGATAATTTCCTAATATCCCAGTAGGATAGGTGTATATTAATTTTTGCCATTATTTTGGATTTTTAGTGTTATTTATTGATTTAGTCACAAAAAAATATATGCAGAATACAACTGTCAGCTAGGCATAACTTTGGACTGGTATAGTCCAGCTTTCCTCTTTTGTATCTTTCTTTTCCAAGTCTTATGAGATGTTGTATCTTTCATGCACACACCGGAAAGCATCTAATGCAAGAGATGCATGCTGTATCTTGTAGAGATTGTTTGGTCAGTTTTTACCCCTTCATCAACACTGCCAGCTGTTCCTCAGCCTTCCACAGGGCACAGAGGCATCTCCTTGGCTGAGATGTAAACCCCACCTTTCTGCACAAGCATGCATGAATCCAATGCAGCGTTTAAGATTAAGGTAAAAATCATGAGCTGCAATAACAGATAGGATACTGTATTAAACTGGGCCTCTTGGCTCATCTGCTCCATGACCATGTTTCACCACTACACATAACAACATCTGGCCATGACTAGCGCTTGCTGTCATCTTTAATTTCTATAGCTCTTTTTGGCCATAAGTGCCAGCGCAGTTTTTACAGAATAGGCTTTATTTTTCCAGTGTACAGAGAAAGGAAGGCAGGCAGGGGCTCAGCAGAGGCAAGAGGTACCTGCCAAGGCTGAGTATAAACCCAGCGTCCTCACTCCTGTTTCTCCGTGGTCCCATGCAGACAATACCAATGCATTTGGCCTCCTGCCAGTCAGGCCAACACCACCAAACGTGAGATACAGATGGTGATCCCACTGCAAATCACTGTTCCCTATCAAATTTCCAAACCCTCTCCAAATTAAATAGGCTAGCAACAGCATACTTTCTACTTTCTTTCCACATTTCTTCTTCTTTCTTGTTCCCCAAAGGAAAATGGCTTTTGCAACTGAACTGTCTGTCAGTCTTGCTCTCCCTTAGCCCTGTAACCTTTGAATCTGTTGACAAATTTCAACCAAATTTGAGACAGGGCAGCAAATTTTCAAAGACACTATGTTCCTATAAGTAATGCGAGTAAGTGCATCTGTAGAAGAAAGAGACAGACAAATTATTGTCTCACTGAAGTAAAGGCTGCCATTAAGCACAGCTACATTTGTAGACATAAAATAACTGAGCCAAAGGAGATTTAGTGATAGCACCTCAAGCTGCAGCTGATAGGACTGGGTTTTTTTGATTAAAAGATACAATCTCAAACACCGGGACTACTATCATCACTAAGATACCCTCCTTATTTAAAATTCCGCAAACTGTGTCCATACCCAGTTTCTCTAACAAAGCTTCCTATCACTGCTGTTCCCATCTCTCTGCTGCACCAGGTTGCTGGGTCTTCTCTTAGCAGATCCTATAAATTCCCAGGGCAAAGCACTGTCTCTTTCTTTGTGTTTGCATAGCACCAGTCACAGACACCGTGGCTTTGGAATGCCTGTATACACATAAAATGATAACTCATTATCTTTCTGCAAATAAGGTTTTTTTCATTAAACTGCTTTGCTTATTCAGTTAGTCACTAAGGCCAATTATAAAATCCATTTTTAATATTTTTTCTTACTAAGAAGCAGTATCCTTTCTATATCATCCTTGGCTAGTCTATGGAAAATCATCAATTACGTGATGACAGTTTCAGACTGCAATCACTTGCCCATAGCTGCAGCCCAGTAGACACTTCTGCTAGGTGTAACACTACCTATAGCTTCTTTCAGGTTACAAAATAGTGAGCACATATTTATTTTTTACTAAAGAGTGCCTGTCATAGAAGGCAGCAAAGCGTCTTAAAGGAAGACTCTGAGGATTACATACCACTCTTCAGCTAGCAAAATACTTCTTGTATAAGAACATATATTTAAAAGCAATTTTCCAAATCAGTTTTTAGAAACACATCACCGATTACAGTAAATATAGAGGAGTTGGAATCAATTCCATTAGGAGCTGCTGTTTTAAAGACACAGCAGCCCACATCCCAGAAGGACAATGAAGTATAATATGCAAGCTCATTTAATCGCTGTATCCAATTACAGGGAGGAATAAATCACCACACACATGCCTATGTCTGAATTTTAAAAAGTAAATAAATCATGAAAAGTCAAGCCAAATGCTGTGAATCTCTGGATTCACAGATTAGCAGGGGAAGTGGTGCATTCACTTCCCATTTCAAATGACAGTATCCAGAAACTATTAACAACATCTAATTATTTTAAGATAAATAGAAAAGCTGCCTTCTTTTTGTTCAGTTTGGAGCTTGATCATACAGAGCTGCCATTCTCTGCAGGAGGGAACACAAAATCCTGACAAACGCTGACCTCAATGGAGCTTGTATATGGTCTAATGACAGACTTTCCTAGTGTCTCTGCCCTGATTCATTCCCAGGACTCTGCTAAGTCACAGGGGTTCAGAAGAGGAGCTGGCCTTCTTGCTAACACTATGAATAGCAGCACGTTGGGCAACTGTTTCTGCCCTTTGCTGTAAACTCCCTTACCCCATACCTACACGACCGTACCCTCTAGGAGGATCTGAATGCTCTCCATTTGTCAAGAAAAGCCAATACAGCAGTTTCTTGCAAAGCTGATGGCATTTTCATGTTTTTCAGACACTTTTAGAAAATTGTTATTAAAGATTTATTGTTCTTTGTAATCAAGAACATAGTTGTAACTTCCCAAATTGCATCCCAAAATCTCCTTGTGTGTGTTTTGGGGCTTCTGCCCAGAGCAAACCTCAGGGGTCCAGGGGGCCCACGATGGCAATGGCTCCCCAAGGTCTTACACCGCCCTGGGGAAGGGCTCCCTGCCCACCAAGCAGCCCCGCTAGGCAAAGGACACAGCCCCAGCACAGATGCCATCCTCAAAGTGTTTGTAAGTGTGTGTGACTCAAGAGCCCTACACCACTGTTACAAGGAGAGCAATGGGGGAGCAGCATCCCCTTGCTTCCCAGGCCCTGCTCGGGGGGACATCCCTTCTCTGGGTCAGGGGGAGAGCACAGCGAGGAGCCCACAGCGTGGCCAGGGCTGCTTCCTCACAGTCAGGCTGGGCTCAAGCAGGCCAGAGGTCTGCGCCTATTTGGCCGTCCTAAGAATTACTCAGCCGCCCCTACACAGCCCCTTTGTTTGTGCCATGCAGCTGAAGGTGGAGGTGAGGAGGCATTTCACCTGCTGGGAAGAGGGGTGCGTATGTGCTGAATTGCTAAACCATCCAGTCGCTGCCTCCCTGCCGCCACTTGCTGGCACATACTGGGATGGAAAATTTCCACCTGCCCATTACAGAGTCATCTCTACAGACAGCAACACAACAGTAAGAGGAGAAGCTGTAGTCACCTGAATAGACAAAGTGTTTGCATTTGCCTGTTACTGGTGGTTTCCATGCTTTGGGGCAACGCCTTGCACTCACTGCTCTTAAGACTTGGAATGAAAAGCCCTTGACAACAGGGATCTGACAAATGCTATTTGTTTGTGGTTGCTTTCCACTGTTGTTTGTTTGCTTCCAGCTTGTGGCTGGAAGTACATCCCCCATGATGTACTAACAGTAACAACAAACAAAATCCCCCGGACAAGGCTCCTGTCGGGGCAGGGAGTGAAACCCAACAAGGGTTTCATTATTGTATTGATGCCGGGGCTCTGAATTCATGACTGGGAAAGAACAAAACCAGTATCTGGCTTTCTGTTTTGAGCTGCAGCGGTTCCTAGAGAGAGGCCAACCAGCCCTAAATCCTAAGAAACAGGGGTGGGAGAGGGTTAAAGAAAGGCTGCTTGGGGAATCAGTAGAGCCTTGTGGGCAGAAGGAGGGATAATGGCAGGAAGGGGACGTAGGGTGCAGAAAAAAAAAAAAAAGAAAGAATCAAAAAGCAGTAGAAGGTGAGGTATAAGGGCCTCTAGCAGTCCCAGGTCAGACAGCATGATTTCTCCATGATTACATCCCTGATTCTGGCAATTTATATCTCCATCAAAACTCAAGTTCAAGCAAAGGAATAAAATCACAATTCATCCCAAATGTTGTCACAAGAAAACCTAAGTTTTTTATTATTAGCTTCCATCAAAATTAGATCCATCAATGCTGCAACTTTATCTACATTGATTTGTTTTCCCCGTCCTCCCACCCTCCAATTTTTTTGCCCTCAGTGTCCTTGAAAACAAGCCGTCACATTTTCACTTCAGGGACAGAGTACTGATCTGGTTTCAAAAGGATCTCACAAGCGTTTCTGAACCGAGACAAGGATATCTCATGATCTCAGCCTGGCTTAGGAGACAGGGATGCGAGCTACTGCCACAGCTACAACTCACATTGGTATTTTTCACCCTGCCTAAGACATGGGACAAGCAATTTACTTTATTGCAGTAACTGATGCTATTCTGAAAAGCGCTTTCTGCCAGAATCAGCTATACTCCATGAGGGTAAGTGACATCTCACAAGAAACTTTTGGTTGTCAAAGTGGTGTAATTCTATTCCTATTTCAATCTCTGAAAGGATCAAAACTGACTTTAAAAAAAAGAAGGATTGTCTCCAATGTCAACCACAGACTCTCCTAAAAGGTGCTATATACCCCAACTGATACCAAACTAGATCAAGCCTTTCCTTCTAAAAAAGTGACAGCAATTTAAAGCCTGCATTATGAGCTTACCAATTGCAGTTAAAGCACAAAGCTTCTGAATTTATGCCAAGTGCATTCTGCTCCATTATCTCCTTTTTAGACAGGCACCTCCACTCTCACAGAAGCATTCCTACTACAACCATCTATTCCTACATCCAACAGCCGATCTTCTGACTTGCCCACCAAAATCAAAGCCCAGCAAGATAACATAAACCACAGCAGAATCCCCTGCCAACCTTATCCAGCACACAGCACATCTGGCCTTCAGTAGCTGCTGCCACAGCTGCTCTTTTCCCTCTTATTTTCTTGGACACGACAGAGAAGGCAGCAGCCAGCGTTAGTGCAAGGCAGAGCCGAGCTCCTCCGTACTTGATAATCTGGAGTGTGTTGGCACCAGTTTGCCAATGCCACAGACAGGCTTTCTCAAGCAATAGCATTTATTCAACTATACAGCAAGCAGAGGCATTCGGTACTGTAATGCAGCTCAGGGTTGGCAGCTATTAAGGGAGGTCTTAAGAGCCCACAGAAAGCCTCATCAGGAAGCTGTGGATCAGGAAACAGGCAGCAATCTATTCCAATTAATGGTTCACAAATAGGTCTTGGGTTGTGGCTTTTTGTTCTTAATTTCCCTGGGTGTCCTAAAAGTGTCATTTACAGAAAATGGTAAGGTGGGAAAGAAAACAACTGGATCTGCACACTATACAACAACGTATCACCTAACAGTAGTAACAGGCAGCATGACAGGGAGCTTAGTAAGACAACAATAATTGTAGTTTGGCTGTAGCCAAAACCAGTCCCACTCTTGCTCACAAAAAGACCGAGGCTGCTACTTCCACAATACCATGAAACTGTTTGAACTCAGGGCATGTTAAGAAGGATTGCAGGGGAAGGAGGAATTAACAGCATGAGAGTAAATTTAGTTCACAAGGGGGAAAAAAAGCGGCTTTGAAGAACACATTTCTTTCAGATTCTTAATACACGACCTCAGGTCTTCAGTGAATCCATCCTTCCACCCTGTGGGCGGAGAATGAACACGCTCTTTGTATTCCTCAGAAAAATGTTAATCTCACAAGAAAATCATTGTATTATGGCAACTTTGAGCACTGGAAACACTGGAATTTAAACCCTGAAGGCAGTGCATGAACTGTATTCTTGGACTCAAAGATGCAGCAAGCATGTCAAGATACAGTTTTATGTTTTCAGCATTCTTACATAAAAACTCCCCCACTCCGTGAAAGCTTCCTTCCAAAAAAATCTGAATTTCAGAGCACCATCTCCAACTTTTACAACATTACAAAGAGTCTGCTCTTGGGAAGGAGGGCTTTGCTGTATTCCAAGAACGAGCTTCCGACTTAACAGCCATCTCACTAAGTGCTAATAGCAACACAGGAGTCATTAACGGACAGACACCCCTACTTATGCCAGCAGGTGGTGAACCTCTGTGTTGTGGAAGAGGAACATAAAAAGAGAGTACTGAAGACAGAATTCAGTTTTTCAACAGTCTGCAGGTCAGGGTTTGGTAGTAAAAAGCCTTAAAAAGGAAGGAAAGGACAACAACACTAAGTGGTAAGAATGAGTAAATACCCAGGAACGACAGGAGACCTGTGGAGAAGGGCCCCATGTTTGGGATTCCTGAAGGACTCCACGGTCCGTGGCTCCTTCTGAAGGAACAGGACGTGCAGACACTTCGTAAGAAGCAGCAACACTGATATTTCAGTTTTGCATTTCCAGTTCCTACTCTCACAGTTAACTGACCTGCCAACCCACACACCATCTATTGATATTCCTCTTATGCTACTCTCTTATAAATCATGTCTCATTTTTCCTCTACTAGAAACAGCAGCTTTGAGATATGTTTTATAATTAGTCAGCTTCAATGAGCCACATTCTGGGAAAACATTAAGATAGGACCGTATCTGGGGGCTGAGAGGATCTAGAAAGTTCTATCACCTTCACAGTAGGGGTTGTCCTCTCCCTTCATACGTTTCACATTTGGTGGCTCCACAACAGTGGATCCCACTGCTGCAGGGGAATGGATCTCCAGTAGACAGAAGTCAGTAAGAGTTACCACAGTTTAGATTCATTTCAGAATTTGGTTATGACTTTTTGCTAAGCTGATGTTTACTTGCTTTGCCTTTGATGTTCTTACAGCTCACTAGAACCAGTATGACATTAGCTGCAACAGAAGGGATCTGGCCTGCGTCGCCTCCAGACCTGCAGCCATGGAACTGACCCAACCTCCAGTGTAGCGTTTAAGACAGATAGGGAATCAACCCAAGTGGTTGGTGTACTTCTAAGACATTTCCCTTGTCGAGAGAGATCTCTTTGGCATCACCACTGTACAGTGACTCAGTTTTCCTTTTTGCCTTTATAGCCCTCAGTCCCAGCCTTCTGACCTGGGAACACTAGTTATTTCTGCTAGATTTGATGCTGACCCAGCCACACTCAAGTGATTAGAAAAGGACTCAGACTAAGGCAGAAACTAAGAGGCAATCTCTGCTACTCTTGTTATCACTAAAATATAAGCATTTTTATAAAATAAAACATTGCAAGTATTTTTTATCCCTTCTATACTCACTTCTTGGCTTAACACCACCAGACAATCAGCAACTATCAAAAGCACCATTCTGAAAAAAGTTCTACAGAAATATTTCTCAAATATACAAACATGTCTCTCTATAATCTCAGCTACTTAATGCATCTGTTAATTTAGAGATATATATGAACATATATCCTTTCATATATTTGAAATACTTACTCCATTGGCTTGATAATTCGTATCACCTAGACTTCCAATGTCATTAGGGCAAAAGTGATTTTACAAATAACTGATTAAAACTCTTTAGGGTCACATTAGCTTTCCAGAAACCTTACCAAATTCCCAGTGTCAAAACAACTTGTCTTCTAGGTACCTCATCAAAATGTTTATATCACCCAAGTCTATTTGCAGTACAACAAATTAACACATTCTGCCTTTTATGACTTTAAAAAAAAATAAAAGCCTTTTTCACTGTCAAAAGAAAATTATTGATCTTCACCCCTAAAATAGTTCTGCTAGACCTGCACTTTCCAATTCCTTTTTGCTTAAACCACTAAGATCATCAAAATCCCTCATATTGTCTACAACACACATCTTAATAATAAATAGTTTCACACCAGGCTTTCATGATGACTCCTTATCACTTTCTCACATAGCAAAAGGTGACAACTAGCTCTAATGAACCACAGAAATACAGAGAAAAGACTGAGGAACTAAGAACACTATGATCTAATTGACTATCATATATAATGGGTAGCTTTTTCTTCTGCAAATTTGACTCAAACACAAAACACATTAAACACTTGGGGCCCTACCATCGTCCCAAGCTCTATTTGCACAGAGCACAAAAACCTTATTTAGGTTCGTGAGGTGCCCAAAGGTGCCTAAGTGCTCCTGGGCACACTGAAACCATGTGCTTGTCTGATGGCAACCTTGGTTCCTTTCCCTCCTTGAAAGGGTCTACTTTGCTAGGCGTACTTACACCACAAAAAGCATTTGTGGTGATGAACTGAAAAAATACCATCAGTATGTACAGAGAGAGTCCTGATCACGAAGACAGAGTCCTGATCCCTAAGGATGTTCACCTCTCCCCATGCTGCCTCTAGTTTCCCAGTCATTGGATATAATGGTGAGACAATCCAAGAACAGCATTCCTGGAAAAGTTTGCCCTAAACAAGATATAGTGCCCAAGTGCAAAAAAAAAACCCCACCTTTTTCAGGCTCCAAGTCCTCATTTCCCAGAAATAACTGCCTGAGCTCTTGCGAGGAGACAGCATCTTAGACATATTCCCCTCGCTGGCATTTCCTATTAGCTTAGGCACCGCAGCGTGTGACACACTGTCTAGTGAATCCCAGACATGGCACTCCTTCTGCAAGCTGATTCAGCTCACTAACGTGACAGAAAATAATCCTACCAAAGGAAAAAAAAATTGTTTCCCAAGATACTTAAGATCTACTTGGCACAAGGTCAAACCAAGTATAGCAGAGGGGAAGGGGCTACATGGCAATGTACAGAAGGACAACTGGAGGATGTCAGATCTTCCTATTTGAGCAGAAGCCAGAGTCACTGCCAGCAGCCTTGGTCCCAACCTCATGCTATCCCCACGGCTCCTATTTCTCTTGTCCCAGCTCCAGGCCCTAACATGCCATTTGCAAAGCCATTCAGCATAAAACTGTTAACTCTGCTGCCAACTGAACTGATAACTTGCTCAGCTGTCCTACCTGAAGGAACTAGTATCTTATTATAACCTCAGATTCTGATTAATTGCTTACAAACTGCCATGTGCTGCATGCGATACACTGTGTCAGATCAAAGATTCCCACAAAATAGAACCAGGTCTCTGACAGGGGCTGACAGAGGATGCTCAGGGGAAGAAAAAAAATCTAAGAAAAAGACAAAGACAGAATCATCTTTCTCTGATACACCCTCCTAGCTTCCAGTAACTGGCAGTGTAGACTTTCCAAATGGGAAGTTGTGTGACATCCCTGCAGTGATAGAGTTTTTGCCAGGATTTTGCCTAATTTGTTTTTAAACCCTTCCAACCTTTGGCTTCCACAAAATCCTCACAATAATGAGTTTCACAGTTTAGCTGTGCATCACATCAGAAAAGAACTTCTCTTTATTAGTTATAAACCCAATAATTTCACTGTGTTACAAAACACTTCCCACATTATGAGAAACAATGAATAATCTTTCTGCAGTCACCTTCCCCACACAATTCATAGTCTCATAGATCACCATATACCTCCTTCACAGAAACTGCTTTTCTATGATGACCAGACCTATTTATTCTTAGATGTAATCCGTAGTTCTAATCACCCTTGCTACACTTTTCTTTTTTAGTTCATTTACAACCTTTCTGAGCTGGGGGAGAAGAAAGAACTATATTATACACATGATATTACACAGTTATACAATGGTATAACTATGGTTCTTGCTTGTCTTCTTTCCTAATTGTCCCAAATACTGGTCCAATGCTGATCAAAAATTTCCAAGAACTATCCACACTATCTCCAAGGATCTATTTTCTGCATTATATTAGCCAATTCAGCACCTCTGCTGAATATGTATAATAAGGATTTCATTTTCTCCATGTTAGAAAATGCATTACTTTGCATTTTTCAAACTTGTATCTCATCTGCAATTTTATCATGCAGCCATGCCAATTTTTATTCCTTTCATCTTTCTTCAGCCACAGGGCCGGTTTGAAGGTGCCCACTCCCAACTTGTTTTCCCAGCCCTACACTGCCTCATTCTTACTACTTTCATGAGGCTATTTTTGAGTTGGATAGGCTTCCTTGAAGAGACACCTAAGCAAAGTTTGTCAGTATGATGACAGGACAACGCGATAGCTCAAACAGGCAGTCAGAGGTGGGGATAACAGGGTGTACAAGAACATAATCTTGCATGGCGACCAAAGGCGAAACCATGGCTTCATTTAGCATGAGACCCTCAACCATTTAATATTATCAGCACATGCTGCTACCTCAGTTTTCATCTCACACTCAGCAGCACCCAGTCTTCAACGGCGACTTCTCTCCATTTTAAACACTGACAGTTTACTCTTACTTTTCATTTTCTCTCTTTTAAGTCACCACCAGTCCTGAAAAGCGTCTTCTTCCTTATCAAAAGGATCTTTAAATTTCTTTAAGGATTTTTGGCAAGGGACTTTATCAAAAGCATTCTAGAAATACAAATATAAGATATAGGCAGACCAGACCATATATACCCTCATGCTCCTTCAAATCTTTAACAGCTCTACAGGATACACAAGGTCTGACTTCCCTCTGAAAGAAAAAAAAACATTTCCCTTCCCTCAGTACGATATTTCTGCATGTATTTCTTCCTTGTACTTTTACTGTACTGCCACCCAATTTCCCAGCACAAAGTCATAACTTTATGCTGCACTTTTGTATCTAAACAAACTTTTGCAAGCAAGTCCAGCTGCCAAAGGCACCAGTCCTTCTCTCCCGTTGTCCTCACCTGCACATCTCCCACTGCCTGCCACCCTCTCCCTGTGTCAGGGGCAAACTTTGTGCCACTGACAGATTAAGCATAGCAGAAGACTGATCAGTCTTAAAACTAATGATTTAGTATTATTTCCTAGGTTAGTATCAACTAGGACCAGCTCCCTACTTGGGCCTGCTACAGAATCACACGACAGGCTGTAGGGGCACAGAGGGACCAGTGCAGCGGCAGGAACAAGCAGCCATGGAAGGCTGAGCTGCTTCTTTTGATTACAGTGACAGTTTATGCTGGAATAATGTATTGGTAAAATGACAACCTTATTGCTTAGATGTTCCCCAAATAGAACCATTTCTTTTAATTGGCATCACATTTTCCACCTTCCTCTGAAGCTGATTTATATGATAGATTACACACCACTGTTAGGAGTTCAGCAATTTCATATCTGAGTTCCTTTAGAAGTCTTTAGGGAGTAACATCTGATCCTGGTGATTTGTTACTATTCATTTTATTGATTTATTCTAAACCTACTTATGCTGACACTCCAATTTGAGACAGCTTAGACTCAGGCTGCATGAAGCAATGGTCCTGTGCAAGAACCTCCCCAGGTTCTCCCACACTGAACACTGAGATAAATTATTATTTTAGCTTTTCTGCTATTCTTACGCTGATGTTGCTCTATGCACTCTGCTAAACTCTTATTCCTGTCCTATGGGCATGGCAGTAATATGTGTTTAGCCCACTCAGTTCACCAAGTTTTCCTAAGATGTTGGGGAAAAGTTTACAAAATCCCTCAGAAGGATGACAGACAACATTTCATTATAAAGGACTGGAAAGAGGAAGGGCTACCAGGCATTTATTGTCTCCATCCTAAAAGCCGGAAAATAGGATCGCAAAGCATTGGGCAAATATTTATTCTCCTTGACATCAGTCCACATGCATCAGATGCACTTATGTTGATTGTGTGGCAGCCACAGAAGTACGTTTTTTAATACCTTTTGCTCCTCAGTAATAAAGCACAGTGAGCAAAAGTTCTAACAATGTCCTTTATAGCTAAGAAACAAACAAAAAATATCAAAAAGCAATCAGATTTTTTTCCTTCTATTATTAAACAAAAGACAACACCTCGAAAAGGCAGAGCTGTATCCCTTTTTCGCAACATCATTTAGCAGCTGACTACAATCAGCTCATGGAAGACAGTACCATTCTCTTAAAAGGTCACATACAGTTCCACAGAGGGTGACATTACCCAACATCAAAGCAGTCATTGGTGCAAGTGTAGAAACAGAATGGATTAAACAGAAGTAACCCTTACTACACAGCACTTCTAGGACAAACAGACATGGTCTGAAGGCCCTTCCTAGATGCTACATTATGATCCTAAAGTTAAAAACTGCTTCTCTGTGACAGTGGACAGTTCCCACCAACCCAAGGATCATGCACAGTCCCAGATAAGGTCATTACTCTTTTCTTTTCCTATTCCTAAGAAATCCAGACCATACTTGCACCTCTGCATCTGTTTTAGCTACATTACGAGGATTCGTTCTCTTTTTCTGTCCCATTAACCCTTTTCCAGGCCTTTCATCATTTGCCATCCTAACTGCTTCTTGCTCTCAAAGACCTTCACAAATCTATCTCCTCTTCTCCCTACTTATTCCCTAAAATGAATCCCACAGTAGAGAGGTAAAAGACAGGTAGTGTGATCAGATGTGATGAGGGAGATTATGTTCTGCTTCGGCAATGTTCTGCTTAAGCTGCCTGAGAGAGGTGGCCCAGTGGCCTGAAGGAAACAGTCTGTGGGATCCAGACAGGCCTGGAGAAGTAGCAGTGGATGTGACGATCACTGTGTCATTCCAGAGGCTGCCAAACATTGAATGCAACCACCGCAAGGCAAGATGGTATGTTTGAATAGAGACCAGTCAAAGCATACTCCAAAGACTAGATCAGGATAATATCCAGAGAAGGAAATGCTGCTAATGCCCAAGAAATAAAAGCTTTTGCAGAATAGGACAATAATTTTGAAAGAAACGTTGTAGTCAATGGGAAGGGATTAGAGATCCTGAGATGCTAAGATTTGGCTTCTTGGAGATTACTTGTTCAAATCCCCATCCTTGATGAGGATTGGCCCAGGAGATATGCCTTGCCTTTTCAGCCTGGATACTGACATATATGAAGTGTCTCACTCCAATCAATTCTTAAAACTTCAAACTGCTCTCTAAAGTATGCACTCAGCAGATATCCCCCAGTGATTCCAACAGCCTTAGAGGTAACTCAGAAAAGTTGTTCGTTACAGAAATTTAAAATTTCCATCCATCGCATGGTAGGAAACAAGAACAGTCTTCTTGGGGGTCGGTACATTACAGGTTATAATAACTCGGTGAGATGAAAACTTTCTCCCTTTGAGATGGAAGGCTGGCAAGCCTTTGTTACTGGCAAGCCCAAATTTAAGATGATGTCACAAGAACTCACATATGGTCCCTAACATAGTCATCACAAAAAAAAACCCCTCAGTCATTAAACAGTTATTAAATACAGTAAGCTTAAAGAGTCTTGCAAACCTCAGGCTTTCAAGACATCCTTGCCTACAGAAGTCATCTGAGCAATAGACTAGTCTAGATGTGCATATTGCAGTGTCCTCTCTAGTGTCCTCAATTGCTATAACGGTGTTCAGCCACATCACAGACAATGGGACAACTGTTCAAGTCAGGTCCCCACCTGTTTATTATAGCAGAGGATGCTGCAGCAGAGTGCTTAAGGTATCTTGCTACAGGTTTAGCAGCAGCTGAAGGGAGCCTTGAGGCCCGGGCTGGACCCCAGCTGAATTTATCCCAGACCAGCCCCAAAGCTTCCCTTTACTCTCCCACCTGCAAGTGGGACCTGCTGACTTGAGCTAGAAAATGGAGGATGGCTGGGAGCAATACGTGGTGCATCATTCAGCCATCTCAGTGTTTATAAAAAGCAGTGCTCCATGACCACGCTAGCCCTAGGAGATAGATAGTGGATTTTTTTTTAATTATCATAAAGGGTTGCAGTTATGATTTGTTATATGAAGGGTGGGAATGAAAACACACAGAGCATCCCTCCTTGGGAAGCAGGGCAAAGGGTCAAACAGGACAACAGCCCCCTGCCCACTAGCGTATGTAAGAACAGATCTTTCTGATGTTCTTTACAGACACAAATAAGCAAACCAGGCTGGGGGCTGCTTGGAAAGCAGGAGGCCAAGGAAGTCAACCTGGAACTGGCAAACCAACAGCAGCAGCAGCAGCTGGGTACAACAACATCGTCCTTTTATGTTCCATGAAGTTAAAACACAAGCCTGTGGGACTCTGCAACTCAATCATCCTCTGAGATGGGCCAGACTGGAACTACAGAAAATACAAGGACAGCAAATCCAAGTACACAAACAGCAGAAGGCTGCCTTCAGGTGCACACATAAAGATGTACATATGTACAGTTGATACCCCATACTTCCTCATGCCAAATGCCACTGAGTCTGCAAAACAGACTGATAAAAACCACCACAGGGGCATCCACCACATAAAACATTGGGAAACATAACTCCCAAAGTCTTATATTTTGATGAAGTTCTATACTACCAGATTAATAAAGTCAGAACAAACCAGTATATTATGAACTACCTTTGAGGAAGTGGAGGGCCACCGAGAAAGATTTAGCACACTTCTTTGTGATGGCAAAAAAATGAAGCCACAGCTACTTTATTCTGTCCCTGGGATCCAGTTAATCCTGGCTACAGGCTAATTGTTTCTTTCTAAAAGGAGTTAGGATAAGGCAGAAGATGTGAGGGGAAGCCAATCAACCTTTAAATACATTACCATCTGCTAACAACCAGGCAAGTAGTGGTTTAGCATTTGTTTTGAGGGCAGTTTACCAGCCCCACTCCATAACAATAAGAACAGGCTTATGAACAGCCTCACGGTGACTGGAGGGAGAGTGAGCAAATAGGGAAGAAAGAAAAGGTAGTGCCCGTGAGGATTTATACAGCATCTAATGCTTCATATAAGGTGTGCTTTGTATTTACAAACACTAAAATATAAAGCATATCACTAGTGAAAATCTCATTGTTTTCCAGCAAGATTGTGAGCTTATAAAAAAAGATGAAGCTGACTATAAAGACAGGCAGCTAATGTCCCTCAATCTGCACATAATAAACGTTAATGGGGAAACTTATTCTGGATCCAACATTTGACCTCAAAGGGCCAAGGAAGGACCCTCACTACACTGCCTAAGAGCCGGCTGAAGTAAATTACACCGAGAACTAGTCTGGGGGCATCTGTGGAAGGAAAGCAATCACTGCCTCTCTCTGCACTAAATATTAATGTCTAGGCAGACAAAAGCGGCAGTAGGAATACCATAACAATATCACAGAGTAAGACACTCTCTATGTTTCTTTGGGGCATTCAGCATTAGAAATATGCCTGTTGTCCCACATTAAACTAATTACTTGTTCCGAAAACCCAATCCTGACATTCCTCTGGGAACAGCAGATGTTATTTATATTTTCAGTCACTTAAAAGGATTAAAGTGTGTTTATTCTCAGTAATCTCATTTGTAGAGCAAGAGATATACAGGCAGCAGGAGTATGCATTTTAACCCTATTGGGAACGATCAAATGCACAGCTCCGTTTACAGCCAGCTGCCTTCCGCAGCTCTTCAGTATTCGGGACCTCCAAAGTCTCACCAGCCTGGCCGCTTTCATTAAAACTAGCTACAAATGGCAGGTTGTGGGCACTTCTGATAAACTACCCCAGGAGCTTCTGGTGACAGCAAGCTGTGCATACAGCCAAGAGATCCAGCTGAAAATTAAACTGCATGTCAAGTAGCCCGATCAATATAATAATTGCTCTAGGCTGGAACAAGCTACAATCTCTGGTTGAAGACACACAAGTTCAGCATCAGGCTATACGCTGGCTTATGAGAAAATTTATAAGCCGTGCTTATGAAACAGAAGATGTGCCAAAGTACTGGGGTGGTGGCAAAACGAGTAGTTAGCCAGGAGGCTTAAGTGCACGGCAAGTGTTCTGATCAATATAATATCTGCAGGCTAGGAGGGATGGCAGCCTCTGCCTGAAGAGACACGGGTGCTGCACAACGCATGCCGCCGCCTGCGCTACCCAAAGCCGAATACATAAAAGGCTCAAGTTGCCGCTAAGTACGCGCGGCTCCGGAGCGGCTTCGGTAGCTGCTGGCATCGCTGCCCCGAGGCCGGGCGCCCCGCTCTGCCACCTCCCGACTGCCGCACCCGCACGATTTCGCCCCCACATTGTCCCGGGTTGAACATCACGCTGGCAGCCGGCTTTCGGCCGGGGGTGGCCGGGAGCGACCCTCGCACCGCCCCGCTCTGCCGGCACCAGCACCGGGACCTTTCCCCCATTCCCACCCAGGGCCGCGGACAGGCGCTTCCCCGCCCGCCGCCGCCTCCCCCGCCGGGCTCGCTCCTTACCCGTCTCTTTGTCCTGGGCGGCTTCCAGGTGCAGGTCGCTGAGGAGATGCTCCAAAATCTTCTCCGGCGTCCCCGACACCACCACGTATCTGTCGGAAAGCAGAGAGTCCCCGGAGTCATCCTCGGTGGACGACTGCGAGCGACTGCTCCACTCGTCCTCCTCATCCTCCTCGTCGATGTACTTGAAGTAAGGCACGTCGAAGGTGGGCAGCGGCCGCTCCCCGCCGCGCCCCGCCAGCGCCTCGGGCACCCGCACCCCGCAGCTCCCCATGGCGCCCCGCTCCCGCCGCGCCGCCCCCCCTAGGCTCGCCCCCCGGGGGCCATGGCCCTGCCGCGGGCCACCGCCGCCGCCCCGCCCGCCCGCTGCCGCGGAGCCCGGCCCGGAGCCGCGCAGCCTTACCTCCCGCGCCGCTCGGGGGCCGGGCTGCGTGACCACACCTTCCGCAGCACCAGCGCTGCGCCGGCCTCCTCCCGCGCCCGCTCACTGCCTCCATCGTCCGCCTTCCATGAGCAAGGGAGGGGAGAGAGCGAGAGAGAGAGCGCGGTCAGTGCCCGCCGCCGGCCGGGGATGCTGCCCCGCCGCCAGCTCCGCCCGGGCAGGTCCGCTGCCGGAGGTGTGAATGGAGAAGGGGGCTCTTTGCACTGCGGGGCAGAGAGGAGGAACGGGCTCCTCTTTGTGAGCGGCACTCGGCATTCGTGTGTTGGATTTTAACTCGCAGGAGCGGGGCGGGGGATGCGGGTTTCCCCGAGGTGACGGCTTGTCTAATTCCCAGCCGGTCAAATAAAGCAGGGGACAGGTAACAACAGTCAGAAAGCGGCAAGCGCTCCCGAGCACTCCAATAATACAGAAGCGGAATACACCTTCTGTAGAGCTTCGCTCCGGTACTTCAACAAAGGCAATAAAACCAGTGGGACAGGCATGCAACGTATGCCTCTGAGCATCTCTTAAAATATTCCGTGTACAAATCTCCCTC
Source organism: Nyctibius grandis (assembly GCF_013368605.1). Taxonomy (NCBI): domain Eukaryota; kingdom Metazoa; phylum Chordata; class Aves; order Nyctibiiformes; family Nyctibiidae; genus Nyctibius; species Nyctibius grandis. The sequence goes on along the minus strand of NC_090664.1, from coordinate 22,872,029 downwards.
CTTTTCAACCACTTTTTAACTTGGGAAACAAACACCCCCACGGAAAGTTAAGCCCAGTGACCACCCCGTGTGTGAATCTCAGCTAAACTGGGATTTGGACACTGACTTACTCCCTCTCGGCTCCCTGAAACGGAAGGGAGCTGAACAATCATCATCCATTTGTGCACACGCAGCCCGCAGCCCCAGAGCAGCCAGAGCCAGCTGACTGCGCAGCCAGGAGATGAGGGTTTGCTGCTGACGGAGCAGGGTGCATTGAAACACGGTCACTGCTGAAGAGCGGCTCGCAGCCCCCTGCGAGATCCTCCTGGCAGATTCAGTCACCAGAGGGTGAGCGACACAAAAGAAGCAGCTGTTTCAATGCAAGTACATCCAGTAGTTGCTGGTCCTCTAATTCTGACCTGGTTTAGTTATATTGTTCAGTATGTCAAACACACACATGAAGGCAATACGTGGACTACTCAAAGGAGAAAAACCAGCATTTGTGTATCAAGTGTACAGCATCCGGCAGTGACAAAGACCTTCAAGTGGGCTACAAAATGCTGAGGAACAGATCTTGGCAAAACAAGGGAGAGAAACCACTTTATGATCCCTCTTTCTATTATTTTATTTCTTATTCCAAGACTTGGTGAGTTTAAATGCTGCTTCTAGTTGTCAGTGTGGTGCAGGCACGTCCAGCGATGAAATCCCTGCCCCAAAGAAGTTTTCTTTATCAGTAAACAACATGTAGAATTGATCTATTAAATTTCTGCAAGGTCAGACATACAGGTACTGAGCCAATTAATGTCAGATATTCATTGTAACACTCCCAGGGGACACTACTGAGCAGCCGCATTACAGGAATACTGATGCATTATTGTAACCTTCCATTTCAGCAGCCGTGTTTTTTTGTTGCCTACGTATTTGAAAAGCTGCAATGCAAGAAACAGCAAAAGAGAGGCAGAACAAGAAACAGGTGCAGCATTAAAGCAATTCAGTAACAGGGAGGTTTATACAATCAAATAAATCTCTCAATTTCTCTGTCTTTTCTCTGGCATCCTCTAAGAAAGCCCCAATCCTCATTTCCCTGTGCTCACTGACATTTCAAACTGCAGCACATAAGGGGCATATATGTGATGTATGGTGCTGTATTTGTACAAACCATCTATTTCCACATACAAGGGGATGGATTTTAAGCATACCCATATACATTACATACATGAGCAGCTGCCAGCAAGTCAACAAGGAGAACTGGGAGGGCGAAAGCTCTCTTATACTGAAAGGACATTAACAGTGGTGTGTTCTGGAAGACACTGTTCCTGCTTCAGCATCTCACCAAGCAGAAACGTTTTCAAAAAACCTTTTGGGTAACTGTACGCAAATTAACGACATAAAGTGCCCCAATGGTGAGATTTTCCTAAGGCTCCTCCTCTTGTCCTTGCCCATTTTATCAATTTAAAGGGAGAGAAAAGTCAACCTGTTCCATCAGGAAAGACAAAAATTGTCCAAAACCAAGAGCAATCAGATTAAATTTGGATTTTCATTACCTATAATAATTATTTCAAAAAAAAAGGGGGAGGGATAGAGAATCTCCTTATTTTGCTATCTTCTATTAAAAATAATTTCACTTTAAGGGAAGAATTATTACTTCATTAAAATCACACTTATGCACGGCTTAATTTTGTGTTCAGTCAGACCCTTTAATGATACCACAAGCAACAACAATTAACCTGAACAAAGCAAAACACAAAGACAAATCCTATGCATTTTCCCAATTTTTAAAAGTTCTGATTTCACTACAGATATCACTCTAAAATGACATCAAGGCACGCTTCATTTATCGGAATCTTGAATGGTCTGTGAAATAATTAATTCTCGCTGGAAGAAAACTGGGCTGCTCTCAGTGTGCTCCATCTAAATCCAGCGGCAGATGAGGAGGAGAGTACAAGGGGCCCCCAAGTGCCAGCAGTGTGCACTGAAGAGCAAGGCAGCACCCAAGCTGAGCTGAGTCCCTAAAAGTCAGCAGACTGACTCAAGAGACACTCTCATCATACCACCAAACAACAAAGCCTCCCAGCACTTTTTTTTCCACGCAGCCCTTGCTTAAGCAACCTGGCACCTACAACGCAGGAGCACAGCAGCTCAGCATTAGCATCTCTCTCATTTTATGGCTGGGCAGATGAACTGAGGCAGAGGGACTACTGCAGGGTCAACAGCAGAATCACAGCTCAGACTCCAGTGATGCTACACTGGCACCTTGCCTTTGAGCCCGCCACGCTGCCTATTTGACATTTACTTCACTCCAGTGCAGAGGGTGGGAAATGACTCCCAGCAGCCTGGGTCAGAATACGTTTGGACTTGAGCTTTTGCAGAGGTGGGGCAGGAGGGGGTAGAGCACCAGAGATGCCGCAGAGGTGAATCGTTGTCTCACTTTGCATGTGGCCTCAAGCAAGTCACTTGTGCAGACTCTCCCTGTCTCAGTTGTCCCTTCAAAAGCACTATCCACATCCCGCTTAGATGTTATGATCAATCCCTGGTGCGTATTACCCATCTCTAGGAAATTTAGCTAGTGTCCAAGCAGCACTCTGTGTGTCAACCATTATATTTCGCATTTATTACGGCTTTTAATTAGTCATCTCTTGATAGCTAAACACAGCACTATCAACCTCTATGTTACTTCCCAGAAGGAGTTTCAAGTAAACAGTAAGGCCCTCTGGACTCTTTGGATCTTCTGACCAATATTATGGTCAATTTTCCACTCCTCTCATCCATCTTCGTAATACTGAGATAAGCCATTTATCTTCCGGGTAATATATTTTAACAGCAGACAAGTGCTACCTTTATTTTCAGCATGAAAGGAACCCTGGAGTGGTATAAATATTTATATGCTTATAGGAATGAAACAGCTGGAAGTCCTTGCTTAGCGGGCCTTAACTTGTGCAAGTTATGCTTTGCACGAGTAGGAATATGACCCTCTGAATTACCACTGGGGCAGAAGAAAGCAGAGGTACGTATGGTAGTGTTGAAAATAGCCACGGCGTGCTGGTTTCCTTATGGAAGACATTAGATTTCTGGGTTATTTGCAATTGGCAGGGAAGAATCTGATCTCTGGCCAAAGCAACCGATAACTTTGGTATCAGTCAGGGATATTTCCATGTCCCTCAAATTCCTGAGTTGGGCCATTTAATTAATTAAACCAGAAACCAACACCCAGAATGTGCTGCCTCTCCTCTTCCTGCAAGAAACATCCACTGCTAGAAATCGCAGTGAGAAGCTGCTCTACTTTCTCACAGCTTTCTAACAGAAAAAAGTCATAGAATCATAGAATAGTTTGGGTTGGAAAGGGCCTTTAAAGGTCATCTAGTCTCTGCAACAAGCAGGGACATCTTCAACTAGATCAGGTTGTTTAGAGCCCCGTCCAACAAGACCTTGAATGTTTCCAGGGATGAGGCATCTACCACCTCTCTGGGTAACCTGTTCCAGTGTTTCACCACCCTCATTGTAAAAAATGTCTTCCTTATATCTAGTCTGAACCTACTCTCTTTTAGTTTAAAACCATTACTCCTTGTCCTGTCGCAACAGGCCCTGCTAAAAAGTTTGTCCCCATCTTTCCTGTAGGCCCCCTTCAAGTACTTGAAGGCTTCTGTAAGGTCTCCCTGGAGCCTTCTCTTCTCCAGGCTGAACAATCCCAGCTGTCTCAGCCTTTCCTCATAAGAGAGGTGCTTCAGCCCTCTTATCATCTTTGTGGCCCTCCTCTGGAGCCACACCAACCGGTCCCTGTCTTTCCTGTACTGAGGACTCCAGAGCTGGATGCAGTACTGCAGGTGGGGTCTCACCAGAGCAGAGCAGAGCAGAGCAGAGGGGCAGAATCACCTCCCTTGACCTGCTGGCCACGCTTCTTATGCAGCCCAGGATACAGTTGGCCTTCTGGGCTGCGAGCACGCATTGCTGGCTTATGTCCAGCTTTTCCTCCACCAGTAACCTCAAGTCCTTTTCCACAGGGTTGCTCTCAATCCCTTCATCCCCCAGCCTGTATTGATACCAGGGGTTGCCCTGGTGCAGGACCTTGCACTTGGCCTTGTTGAACCTCATGAGGTTCAACAGTAAGCTCTGCAATGGACACAGTATATTCAGAAGCCTGCTTCACTGAAAAGAAGTTTTATTTTCACATCATCCCTCCATGGGACAGGACACCTGTGCAAAGGTGCCTTTATGTTTATGTTTCTTTATGTTTCCCAATACCAAAGTACCCGTTAGGCTGAAACACCCCTAACTAGCAATGCAAACTATATGCTTCCCAATGATGGAACTTTTCTCCAACATCTCTCCACCTGCTTTTTAAAAAAAATGGACCAGACCCAGAGCTATCCCGGCAAACCCTAGATCCAGAGAGACTTCTTCATTGTTGGTTTCAATGGGTAAAGAAGTAATAGAGCAATTAAGAGATAACCTGAATAAAGGCACCTATAAACTTAATGGAGCATTGAAAATCCAGTCTGCAGACTGATTTTCCTGCTGCCAAACAACTGAGCAAAGGCAAAGAGAACCTTTTTCGGGCAATACACAACAAAGCAAACTTCACACAGGCTATCTGCTTCAAAATCACGTTAAGTAACAGAGAAATTGCCTCCTCTAGGAGTTATGGAGGGCAGGAACATTTTGTTTTCATAGTATAATTTGGTAAAACTGACTCAACGCATTCAGATAATGCTGATCACTTCTGCCTCTATGTCTTTTGATGCTGGTGCCAGGGCATGCCCTTGAGAGGTATGGGAAAAGGCATACACAAAGGATTCCTGGGGCTGTTTGTGTTCTGAAAAGGAGACCACTTCCCCCCACAATGAATCCATGGAGCTTCCCTGCACACACAGGAATATTTCCATGTAAGAGGTGTGAAAGACAAGAGTGGAGGCTGGAAGGGGGCTCAGAAGCACAAGTGTAGAGAGGCTTCCACTGAAGTGCAGGGAAGATGCTCAAATAGGAAACACTGACTGGTATTCTTTAATTTAGCTCCTTTGGATAAAACACTTTTTTTTCTCTTTTTTTTTTTTTTTTTTTTTTTTTTTACTATGTCCTGCTCCATCCCTACAGCTCTGCCTTGTTCAGCATAGGCTGAGGCCTTGCTCTGGGATTGGGTCCAAGCTGAGACAAAACATCCTTGTCTGTGGGACCCTGCTGTACCCACTGCAAAGGCTGGAAGCACCTGCCTTCACAGTGAGACGCTGAGGTCCCCAAACCTGCCCACTGAGAACTAGCTTGGACACAGCAAAAGTTATAGAGTCACAGCTGCTTTAGCTCAGAGCTCTGTCCAGGCTATTTACATCCTACAAGCAGATCCTGGATGTAACAGGCGAGAACTACAGCTGTAGAGAAAACCCTTTGCAGCTCAAGCTGAAGCACGCTCAGAGCTTGCCGAACCTTCAAATACTAACCTGCAAAGCTCTAGAAACTCTTTATAGAGCATGTACAAACTGCATTTTTTGGCCTCTAACTTGGGCCAGATTTGGGCGGATATTTACGAAGATGGCAAAAAAAACAAAGACTCTTCCCCAAAGGGGTTTCAGATCCCACTTCAGAAGTGTAAAGGCATAAGAGCTTTTCAGAGAACTACTGCCAGATTTTTTTTTAACATAGCAAAGCAGTATTTACCCCTAACCTTACTCTTAGCAGCTTCTGAACCATGTTGGCTGCATTTTCATTAAAAAATTAAGTAGGCTGAGGCAGACACCTTTCAGAATAAGCAGATAAGATGCAACAACTCTTAGAAGCAACAGAAAATGAAGTCTTACAATGTGAGGCATTTGCCAATGCTAGTCGTAGACAATGAGACGAGTCATGGCTATAAAATACAAACATTTATATTACAAACATGAAAGAAAGTAAAAAAAACCCCAAGATTCTATTACCAGCTCCTCCTGTAAGAGACACTCTATCAGACAGCATCTATCAAAGACTAAAGATGATTGCCTGCTTACACTTCACCATGTTTTTCCCTGGAATCTGTTATTGTGGAAACTGCAGAATTAGATTTAAAGTCACCAAAGTACAAATAGATGTACAAAAATGACTCTGTTCTTTACAGGCTATTCCTCTTTATTTGACAAGAAAATGGAAATGAACACATCTCAATTAAAGTGGAGATGGACGACAATATCTCTGATCTCTGTGGATAATCCATCTCAGAACACGTTGCTGTATTTTCACAGAGTTTCGAGAGAGACCAAAACCTGCATTAAGAGGTTTGATTCACTTTGAACTACAGCAGGAGAAAAGCATTTCAAAGTCACCAGCACAGCTCAACTCAGCTATATAAGGAGGAGACTGGTATTTTTTTCTGCAGTGGCTGCCCTCGCTTTATTCTAGAAAGATGAAAATAAAAAATAGCTACTATTCTACCTCTATTTAAAAAATCACAGAACAAAATGTTTTCAGTGGGACTGCCTATTTTGTAGTCAGTTGCATGATCACCACTTTTTCCAAATTTCAAGGGAAAAATTACCTTACAGGGCTGCAGGAACATCAACAGCAGCTTTTCATATGGCAATTCTTAAGAATCAAAAAAATTCTTACATAAGGCTGTGTTATTTTATTTCACTATAAAATAATGCTCATAGTATATACATATTACATGTTACGATTTTTCTCATCTCATGAACTTTTCTCCATTTCTTCTTTGTACTCTAATATTTTTGTTTCCCTCTGCAGTTGTTAAATCTACTTTCATAAACATGTGCAAACTCACAGTATACCAAGAGAACCAGAAATCCACTAATGACATTAAAATGCCTTACACAGTGATTTTGTTTTGGCTCTCAGTGACTTCTGACCAGTCTATAAAACTATAAAATGCCTTAAATGATTCAACCACCACCTCCCCCAGCAAAGGGCACCCAAGGATTGTACCAAAACTTCCCAGTGGTCTCACACTGAGCTATCTGCCTCAGAGATGCACAACAAAGAGCCAACATTAGGCTCGACACAACCTGCTCTGAATTTATCAACTTCGCAAACGGTGGTAAAATGAGCACGAGCCACACCATGGGAAAAAAAATCAAAGTCCTTTGTTGCTGAAACCAATTTTGAATATCACATCTGATAATGCACAGAATAAGCCCTTTTAGAAAAACTGTTGGTGCTGTCATCTGCATACCGAGTATCTGCAGCAAAGGCAATGTTAATAACAAGTTACCCTTGTAGAGGGGTCAAAAGGACAGTGCTGGTAAGACAGAGATGACAGACAACAGGCATCAGGGAAAAGATTAATATCCCTACACAGTCATACATCAAGGAACTCAAGTTTTGCCTGTAATCCCAAAACTGCTGAGAGTAGGATTATTTCTGCTTTCCCTATTACTAAGAAGAAAGAAACCGCTCATGGGAATAGGGCACTGCTAAATGCGAGTCCTTATGTGAGCAGAAAGGCTGCGGTTAGGTCCTAGGGCAAAAAGAACAGCTCAGTCGCATGATGTGCCCAAGCGGTGGTCCCACCGCAAGCGAGGTTGGGGTTTCACTGTGCAGGCCACTTAAAAAACATGAAAAATCAGTGTAGTTCAAGAAAGACAAAAGGAGCGAGAGAAGAGGAGCTTCACAAAGCTTTTCATAGCAGGTTAGTAGCAAGAATGCCCTAAATCGAGACCGAATTGTCTGTATCCCTGACTGGCCCCCAGTTACCTCCAGATACCATCATTTAAGGTGAGAGCACTTTTACAGAACAGGCTTTAATGAAAGGAAGCAATACGTCTAACACAGGGAAAAGGGCACACTTTCTAAAATAACATGAAAAAACCATTACTGGTGTCACAACCACCAAAGTAATGATATCATAACCTTAACACTCCACAACTCTTTGTCAGATAACGAAAAATGTCTTTTTAAGACAACTGAAGGCTATGCATTTCGGTTTTCCCTTTCTTGGAGCACATGCTTTTCATAGCTATTAGCAGATAAGTTTGACAGCCTGACAGAGAGCTGCCACCTTGGCAAGGACAACCTAGAAGACCTTCTCTCTGTAACCATACAAAAGCAGAGGGGAAAAAGAAAGGGGGAGGGAGTGGGGAAAGAGAGACAAAAGATGTGAGGATGGTATTAATGCTGTTATCATTCTCTCACAGCTGGCAGGGCAGCACTTACTTCAAAAATATCAGGATATAGAAGAATTGTGTATTTGTAGAAAAACCTGCACCACACCAGGGCAAACTAACGTGGCTGTAGAACAAAAGGGGCAGGTGCCAACCATCCCTTCCAGTGGCCTTGCAATTCATGTGGTGGGGTGTGGAGCAGAGCTGGTTGGACATTTTCCAATGCAACTTTTTTTCTACTGAAAAAATTTGGATTCACTGCAACTTAAACAGTGCCAGAACATGCTGGTTTGAATAGAAAGCGGCCCGCCAGGCTCCCCCCACTGCCTGCACATACTGCTGGCCCCAGGCTGGCAGGGCTTCTGCATCCCCTGCCCCCCAGGAGCTCATCGGGCCTGGAGGTCCAGGTCCCAAGGTAAGTGGCAGGACAGTTAAATTTCTGTTTCTGCCCTAAGAGAGTTTTGCAATTGTATTATTTTCACCAGAATCAGAATGGAAACTTTTTTCCCCCCAAGAATGTAAAGTTTCCTATAGGACAAACACTCAAACACCAGATGCAAGTATCTCTGTTGCATATAGAATAGAATAGAACAGAACAGAACAGAATATATAGATGAAGCAACAGTTCAATCCCTCAGCTACCAAAGAGTGTCCTCCAGTGATCAAGCCTTAGATTTAGTGAAAAACATGAGGGAAATGATATAAAAACTGCAGGATTTATGTCTTGGCCTCTCCCCATCAGGGAGGACTACCGAGGATTTGAGGAGGACTGCAGACTTAACCCAGATACCCCAGGACTGATAACACATACTACTATTGCCATATGCCTTAGGAAAAGAAAAAGCGGAAGACAATTGGCTAGATATACAGACATTATACCTGAGAATAATCTTAACATCAGAAGGCTGAAATTCCAGAAATTACTGGGATATGAGGGGAACAAGATAACAACTTGATTAACATCCAGCAGGGCTGGGACTTGGCTTTTACAGCAGCCCCCATACAGCTTTCACACACAAATGAAAACTGCAGAAGATAGTTGATTTAATTCGTTAATGTAGACTAATATTCACCTTGGTAAGGACATGTGTACAAAGGCCTTACAACCCTTATAATGCAAATAGCGATAAATAAGGTCTCCTGAAGGAATGGAAGAGAGATGGCAGTATATATATGACACTGTCAGGCTTATATTGCTCTAATTACCAGTGCTGGACACATACAACTTCTAAGTCAAACTGACAAGATTGCTGATCCCTTTCTTTGCCTTTCACTCCAATTCATATTTGGTGTGAAGTAAAATACTAAAAACTGACTTATCCACTTACTGTCTGCCAGAGAAACCTTTGTCTCTTGCCTTACATCCATAGCACCTCTCAATGCTGACAATGCCATTACTCTAATTAAAAAAAAAATAAAAAATATATATATAAACTATCCACATTATAATCCACAATTCGAAACTTGGAAGACTAAAACTTGTCTATTAAACTGAGGTGCTGCTCATTACATTTATCACTGTAAGGCATATATATTTTTGTTGAAGCATTATGCTCACAGAAGGGTACAGCTGCTTTTTCATTAGAGAATACTCAGCAAAGGCCAGGAGCTGGTTCTGGCCTCACAAAATGCATAAGATAAACTCTAAAACTGAGAATATTATATAAAGCTTCAGCTCGTTCTCAGGAACTCCAGAACCAAACTCTCTCCAATGCACTGATATTTAACACAGTCTTCTAACAGCAAGTGTGAAAAAGCACTGAGTAAGGGAGCAAAAAAAAAATTCCAAAGCTAATGCTTAATATAAAACCAATTTATTTAACTTCTATCCCAACAGCAGACATCACAAAATAGAGTTTATATCCTGTGTTTTGGTCATTGTTTTCAACCAAGCTAGATATAACGTGGTGGTTTCTTTTGAGAAAAGCAAGAATCATTATGAATATAATTTTCTTGGGTTTGGATGATCGTTTTAACTCCCTCCAAAATTGCCTGAAACAACCAGCCTTTTTACTAATGCTTTCTGATGGTTCTTTTCCTGCTAATTAATTCATACATCTAAATCATTCAAAAATGGATAAGCCACTAATCACTCGCAGACTTGATAACATACCCTAAGTGGACAGCAATGCGTAGAGCATGCAATAAGGCTGCCAAAAAGAAAGGAAAAAGGAGTTAGAAGGAAAAATAAAGCTCACTCCTTGCACCTAATAGCAGGAGATTTGATTCTGCATTTATTATGTAGGATAAAATGCTCACTGATGTTAACAAATAGTCTACTGTAGAAATGAGAAAAATCAGGCTGCTTCTATACAGGATGATTTTTTCTAATGTTACACACACAGGAGCAAATTAAAGGCCCCTTTTTTTCTTTTTTTGTTGTCCACATTTAGCAAAAGTAAAAAATAAAAGAATAAGTGAGGCGGGAAAGAGCGGGTTAACAATTAACCAGCTGTTGTCAGCAATAATTCATTCAAAAGTGGAGGTTATAGCACACAAGAAATAAATACATTTTATTGCAAGATTATGACAAGAAGAAAACTGCTTTCTTGCATGCTTATGTAAAGAATAATACTATAAAATTATAAATTTAATTACAATTTCATGTATTGAAGAAAACCAAAGTGTCACAAACAATAAAAATTACAGAAAAATATACAATACCAGTCACCACATTATGAAGTAACATTTTATATTTCTCCCATTTTGTAATTTTAAATAATCACATATTAAGTTACTGCTATTTTGTTCCAGATGGAATCATGTACCTGCTTCTTAACTAGCTACATGCTCTAAAAATTTATTTCAGTATGAATGTTGGGAGTTTCCTCTCTGATTTCTTTACATAATACAATCGTGACCAACTTTAGGAGGGATATAAGTTAGTTATACCAAGCGCAATCTCAACATTTATTCAAGTTATGGAATGAAAAATGCATCATTACCATGGCGACTGGTAAATCACATGGTATCTGCAGTGAGATGCATCTTGAGCAAACACTCATCTGTGCACTTGTGTGTCCTCCTCCACACAGAATGGTTCCTTTGTGGAGGAACATGCACAATTTCATTCTCTTCTACAAAAAAATTGACAGCAGTAATCCAAAATGTTATTTTTGCATGGGGTAATTTAACCAGATCTATCATTAGAATAGGAACAAATATTGAAAAAAAGATTAAACATTGAATGTTTTGCTAGGATTCACATCAATCAAGACCGTGCAACCTTACAAATGACAGAGTGTGCCTCTCAAATCCACTTTGTACCTTGGCATTGGAAGACCATTCACAACAGCACTAGAAAAAAAAGTCTTCCTGACAGCACGAAGAGCTGCCATACGTGCAGCAGCACATCACTCTGGGGCACTGGGGCAGCTGGAGCTGTTACTGCCTCTAGCCATCTGCCCCACCCTTCTGATGGATGTTGCCACCCCCAAAACAAGGACATCTAATCTACGCTTGTATCAGCCCCGAACCACGCTCCTGCATGCCTTGCCAGGCTCTGATATTATCTGCAGCTAACATACAACCTCTCCCTGAGAGGGTCTCCCCTCCTCCCTGCTCTTAATGAGACAACTCTCTCCAGAACAATCCCCCAAACCATATTGCTCTACTGCCAGTCCCATCCATAAAGAATCAAATATCCTTCAGTCACTGGGCTTTGACTTTATTTCCCTGCTGCCCATTTCTAGCTCTTCTCCAGTCACTATCGTGACCACACAAGACTCACTTCCCCATCCTTTTAATTCACCACGAGGAGCAGCATCAACACCAGATTCCCTATTAATCTCCCTTGGATCACTCCCTCTCTCCTCCCTCAAAATATCTCCACCTTCTTGACCTCTTGAGCAATCTGAAGCAGTGTTAATCTGTAGGAAGAGATAGAGATCCACACCATGATGCCACTCGCCAGCTTCTGATATCACGCTGTACGCACAGTGGTTTCTCCAGCCAGCAAGGGCTCCACTTGGGGATGCAAACATCCACTGACACATATCTGCTCCTGATCCCATTTTCTTCCTCACACCACATCCCATTACCATCAAACAGCATAGTATGGGCTACTCAGACACTGCCAACACCTATGATGTCACCAAAGAAATATTGAAATTCTCATGTATCTCTGATCCTGACCTCCCTTCACCCATTTCTGGCTTCGATTCCCTCCTGATCTTCATAGCTTTATACAAGTTATGTATCTTTATACAGGTTTATGCTTTTTTTGTGTATAAACTTGAGATCTCATCTAACCAACTTCATCCTCCTTACTCAGGAAATTATTTTTACGTTGTATGTCTCAGAAAGTCACCCTATCTCGTAAGTCCTTCCAGTAATGACTTCTTAAACCTGTTTACTTTGTAATTGCTGGGCTCTTCCTTCCCAGCCGGTTGGTCATTTGCTATTTGACCTGAACTTTCACAGGTAAGGAGATGCTGTGGGTGAAGAAGAGACATGCTCTGGAATTCATCAGCTGTCACAGAGCATTTGAGTAAAAAAAAAGATAAAATGAGATGTGTGAACAAATGACCAGGTCTTAACTCCCTAATAGAACCTTGTGGAGAGGGTTACAATATCCAAGTACTCCGGGGAAATAACTAATGATCCTTTCTTCAGTTCAGTCATGTTTCAAGAAGCAATCGCCTGAGTTACTAAGTGCTTGAGACTGCCACAGTAATTGCAATGATTTATTTTATGCATCATCATAACTACTGCACTAGGTCAGGAGGACTTGTGCCTTATGGATGCCTTGAATTTTAATACAGGCATTGAAGGATTAGAAGATTGCTATCAGAAACACAGAAACCACAATGACTTGTATGGGGGGGGAAAAAAAGACAAAGTATTTAAAATCCTTGGTATCTAAAACATTAGGTTTCTGTTAGATTTTTAATAAAATTAATTATATTTTCAGGTGATCCTAAGCAGAAGTTGCTTACGTTTTCCTCTGCTCCCTTAAAATGCCAGTGATCACAATCTAATGTTCCTGAATATCTCTGTTGGGATTTTTTTTCCAGTATAAGTAATGAATGTGCAGTTTACAGCGTAACTACCCACTCAGTAAAGACAAAAAAACCCTGTTGTCTCTGTCTTATACCTCTGTCTATTCCAGAGGAAACTTCCTGTGCAAAGCATGTTTCTTCACCTACCCTTAGTCTGTATTGGTGCAGTGGCTGCCTGTTAATAACCAGCAAAGACGGGGACGAGACCTTAGGCTCATGAGCAGTTATTTGACATAGGAAGTATAAACTTTACATGTAGCTACTCAACTGACCTACCAAAAAATGCTTCTGCCAGAGGATATTTTGTGAGGACACACATCCATGATGCAGGAGCATATGTTTTCACAGCAACAAAAGGGTTTGATTAACAGCTTCTCGGGCATCCCCATCCTCCTGATGTGACTTAAACCCCGTTCCCCAGTCACCTTTCCTTTCAGCCATGTGAGGCTTCACTGGCACAGAAGGACATTTTTAGGATAATGATAATTTAAAGCGCTGTCATCACCAGAACTTTCAGACTATTTGAAGATCTTGAAGACAATTCCCCTCCACCCCCATAAATTTCAAAACGTTCCCCCATGATAACTGAAATAAAAGAATTGCTAACCTTTAATCCTGTTTTTTTTCCCAATTACTGTGTTTCAAGGTTAGCAATGTGGAAAATACTAAACTAACACGGTTTTCAAGGTCAAAATAAAAAACGCAGCAATGATAGTCCACAGTAAGTTTCATTCATTTGGTATTCAGGATTAATTCTTTCTGAATATCAAATCATAAAATCGTTGCCAATTCATCTGATTTTAAGCTTTAGCTCATTAAAAATTAGACTATGCTAAAAATAACATGCAGTTTTTTATTTTATCTGATTAAGATATTTCTGTACAGCATGATCTAAGCCTCTAATTATCTGTATCTCTGTATTATCTTAATTGTTATTTCAATATAGGCAAATTCATAACAATGCATTTTAATGGAGAATATTCATATACTAAAAAGTGATAAAGCAATAGAAGTCAAAAAGCTGAATGTCAAGATGCTAAAAATGAAAATGTTTCTCTACATTGTGTGTGCCAGGAGAGCAAGAGCTCACACGACATTTGGCAGTGATTTCCCATGATGAAGCAACTCTTCGGGCCTTTCATTTTCCTAAAAGCCCTAGTCTATTTAGAGCTAGCTCGTAGCTCCTTGCCATTAACAACGCAATACACATAAAGTTCATTAAATATATTGTCTAAGGTATGAAAGAGAAATAGTTCTGCCGTAGCAAGCACTTAACGTGTGCACGGCAAATCAGAAGGAAAAAAAAAGTAAAAAGGATTGGAAAAAATTATTTGTTATAAAAGCAAAAGTCATAGAGGTATATTGACGTTACATGTTGTGCTGCATTAGCAAAATTGCCAAAATGAAGAATCGTCAGAAAGGGCAGTATTATTAGATCTTAATCAATAGGATTTTTTTCAAGCAGGCTGGGCACTCAACCATTTGATGCAGATCTTTTCTGTGCACGAGAGCACTGGAATACCTGAAACCACAGCGTTAATGAATGACAAGGAAAATTGCAGATGCCTAGGAGATTATAGTTAATTTTCACATTACAATGGTCAAGCAACATTTACAGCTTGTTAATATTTCCGCTGAAACGCTAAACCTTTATTTCTTCTTACAGCAGGTAAGACATGATTTTCTACCATAATTAAATGAGTAAATTGCTATTTTTTTACTGTTTCTGTTCTTAGGGGATCCTCAATACATATTGAACATCACACAAATTAAAAGCTAATAGTGTTTTCAAACAACAGGTATATGCATGATTTACTGTATAGTAATTGATTAACCAGTAAATATTAGACAGACTTTAAGTGCATTGCTGCAGTAGCTGAAATGGAAAACCTGTAGTGGAATTGTAGTCTTTTTCTCTGCAGAGTACAAAACTGAGTTTTCCACTAGGGAAGAAATAGCCATATCTGTACATACACATATGTGCGTCTGTGTAACAGCTGAGGGTGGGAGAGTGAGAACAGACAAATTACAGGGAGAATATGGCCACCCAGTGCAAGAACAGAGCGACTCTGTTCTATGGATGGCTGCGGATCCCCCACAAATTAGCACAGATACCCACAGCTCTGCTGTAAAACTGGAGCATGTTCCTTCAGTTCCTGCATAGGTTTCTTCAAGGAAATGTCTAAAGTGAAATAACAGAGGCAGATTTTTAGGGGTCTCCTGAAATGAAGACTATAGCTGCTCCTCTGGAAAAAAAAAAAATTAATAAGGACCACCTTTAAGAAACTACCTGATTTGGGGGTCCCACATTAAAAATCTGTCACCTGAAGCAATCTGTTCAGACTTTAAAAGGAAAGCTGCTTCAACCTATCTATAGCATCCTTCAGCCAGCCAGTGCACCCTAACTACTCAAACACCACATCAGTGTGGGAGAGCATCCCGAGAGCCTACGTTCACAATGCTCCTGAAAGCAGGGAAGCGGCACTTCCATGCACAAAGAGGATCTGAGACACAGAGATGTTCGGTCATTAGCCCAAGGTCTCAGAGGAAGCCTACGCAGGACCGGGAGCTCCTGAGTCCCCATCAGACACCCCGACTCCACCACCCACCCTTCCTCTTCAGGGAGGCAGCTATGGTAATGTGTACCTACAAAGAGTTATCTGCAAGATAACGCAGTGAAGAGACAGCCTGCATCTATCCCTTTTTCCATCAGCAGGCACTGTATGGAGAGTAGGGAAAAGGTGACATTCACAGCCCTGACATCCCCGAGGTAGGGGCACAGAGTCTCAAATGTGATGCCTGAGATTCAGGTTTTGAGCTGAAGAACTGAAAAGGAGGTTGAAACTTTTCAGAAATTGCTAGATGAAAACCTGATGCTATCTGAAGAGAGGTGGAGGAGAGGAGTGTCACAACAGATGGGTCTCCAGGAGAAAGCAGCTTCTTTGTGTTACCACTGAGACTGTGTGTAAATGACTGGTTATTTCTACAATATGAAAAAAGCTTCCATAAGTAGTCCTTGTAAGTGATCAGCTTTGCTTTTAGCAAGGTTTGCATTCTGTTTAATGAATAAATACGTACAGCACATGCACACATAGGCACGTATCTCTACAGAAGGAGAGTTGGGGCACCACAAGCACCCCAAGTTCCTTGGTGGAGGAGGATCCTGCCATATCCTTGGTGAAATCCTGAGAAAGGCCCCAGATGCAGGATGTAAGTTCGCAGTGGGGTACTGGGCACTGCTCAAATTCCTCTTAAAAATCTTGCGATGCCAATGATGATAAAGCAGGTAGGACAATCCTACATCCAGACTTAATTTACTTCTTCTGCCTCTGTGGCAAATACGAGTAAAGAACTCACTGCAAAGGGAGTTTTGTTTAGAAGCCACATGCTTCTTTTACACAAGTTCATCAAATCTAGGAAACCAAAAAGAAATCCATACAACGCAATGATTAGCTCTCTATAGGTACTGTGTAGAGACTGACAGATTATTTAGACAGACTGAATCAATGTGTTGATTCCACTGAAAAGATTCAGGTTTCACACATGAGGAGACAAAGCCAGAGTGTCAGTACACTTTCCAGACATGTATCATCCACGCAAGGAAATCCAGGCCTGAATGTGTCTGGTTTTTAGCTTGAAACCCGAACAACTGGGCTTTGCATGTGAGAAATGAAATTCTGGCCTCTTCACTCCAGCCAGTTCCGATTAGTGTCTTCTCCCCTGACCCTGATCACATCAATTCTCTCTATTAACCTGCTAAATATGGCCAAACAGCATATTTTGCAAACACTAAATCGATGTAACTGCTGTAGTTGTATCCACATGTATGTTTTAAAGGTTCCTGTGGTGAATGATCCCCTACTTGCAATATCAAAAGTATTTGGCAAAAAGGCCTAAACTGATAATGTATTCATTTGATAAATATTAGTGCCTCTAAAAAGCAAAGAGACACTGTGATATTGCAACCAAACCAAAAAGGTGATGCATTTTCTCATTCTGTTCTTGTCTCCTACTCTACCAAAAAAGCAGGTTCTCCTTTGTTCCTCCCAGCACTGGGCTAAGTAGAAATGCTGCTCCTGATTGACAGAGCACACACAGGTCTACTCCCCTCACCTCCCAGAGAAAATGGAGACAAATCAAGAGATGGTGCTCTCAGTCCAGCCACTTCAGGTGAGACAGCAGTGTCAGCCAGCCTGGCAGGGGACAGAGCTGATGCACAGCACAGCCAGCAAAGGGATGTGAGCTGTATGCCTTTCCCTTGATCAAACAGGGCTGTGTAGTTCAGCATCACCCCTGTTCAGGGCTTACCCGAGTTCAAAGCTTAGAAATCCATCTAAGGTTTGATCTCCAGAAAGCTGTTAAAGGAAATACCAGCTGCTATTCATGCTCTTCCTGAGTTAGGTCATTCTGTTATTTTCCAAGTCACCAAATGAGGCTAAAGTACTTTTTCCTGCAACCAGCAACTGCTGCCGCTCCCACACGTCAGAGCTTTCCCCGCTCGGATGCGCACGTTCCAGAGAGTGACAAAAAAAGCTGGGAACTGCCTGACACGTGATATCAGAAAATATATTCAAGGAAGGCCACAAGGTCAATGCTAATTTCAAACCCTGTTTCATGTTTCCACATGAAACATCTAATTAAAAGTTTTCACTGGGTAGTTAAAATGAAATCCATGCATATGCACTTGAGACCTCATTTTCATGTGCCATGAATTAGAATATAGGAGGTGCTGCACACAGCGGTAGGAACACTAATCGAGAAAGGAGAGGGGAGTACCTGCTTTGATTTAGAGGAAGACAGTCAGCAAAAATATCACTAATCGCCTAGGTTTTCATTTCTTTGCTCTTTGAGCTGCCACATACAACCAGGAAAAATGAATGCAAGCAGTGTATTAACTGCTACCAAATGAGCATTCTCCACAGGTGACCATGTGTCAAGCACATCTTGCAAAATGCCACCACCTTCCAAGGCTATAGCACAACGAAAGCATTAGACCCTAAGGGCTATACCCTGTTCTCACCAAAAAATACCTATTAATATCAGCAGGAGCTGAATTAAGCTTTAAAATGCAGGCACAGTGACAGAATGGCCATAGCAAAAGGACAACATTTGGAGATTTAAGGGATGTCTCATGATTAAAATAAATAAATCCTGGGAAAAAAGAAGCCTGCAAAAAAATACAAGGTCAAATTGTCCTCCCTTTCTTGCCATGAAGGAGGCTTCAGCAACATAGGCAGAGATAGACACTTTACACCTGCCCCTTTTCCAAAAAGCCCTCAGTGCAAATAGACTGACTGGTACAGGGCAGGCAGCTGAATGTAAGGGAAAGGCTGAGTCTTCACACCAACATGTTCCCGGTGGTCTCCTGAGCCTGCCTGCAGGAACAAATGCCGACAAATGCTGGTGGCATTTACTCCAGTGAGGTCCTGACACAGGCTGTCAGATCTCTGAAGAAAGCCAGGTTGCTCTGGCAGCTGGGGAGGGTTGTGGTGCCAGCCCAGCAGCACCCGAAATCAAAGGAGGCCTCACCAATTCCAGAGCATCCTGCCACTGGAACCATGCTGACCTTAGCATAGAGTGCAGATCATGCTACAGAAGTGGCACTGGTGCAGTTTCTACTCCAAACAGGAGCAAAGCCTGACATGTAGAAACATGTTCACCTGTTTAATGACACTAGCCATGTATCTTCTGCATTACTGGCCAAAATCTCCACTTCAATGAAACTGAAGATTCTTCCTGAACTTATTTGGGAGGATAGGAGAAAGAAAGGAAAAAAAGAAAAAAACCTGAGACCTGAAGCACTGAATCCTTTTTACATGACTCTGATCTCAGGGCAGGCTACCAAATCCCAGACAACTTCCAAAGAGGATGATGTGGTGGATGGCCATCAGCTTCTGGCTTATCAACAAAGTTTTCCCGTTATCTTCTCAGCCAGGTCCACACTGTGAGCCAAATCCAGATGTTCTTGATTTGTTTCAATTCCAAGAGAAAAGTATAGTAAAATAATAACTGACTTTAAAAGATCTGCACCACTGAAAGGTGAAGGACAAAATTACTTCTCCTGAATTTCAGAAACTGCTTGGAATTTCTGACTTAAGTTTGCATGGTACCTATTCAATGCATTATCAACTTCTCTTTTTGATCTTCCCGAATTTAGATGAAAAATTCCCTAACTTGACAGAGAGATACAGGCACTTTTGTTATTCACAGTTTCCAGGACAAGCGTAGAAGTAACTGTACAGAAGCAGATGGCAGGATACATCCGCTGTATTATCAGCATAACTGGGAGTTTATTGATGTCATAAATCAGAAAAATGGAGAAAAGAACATTCAGAACGTAATCAAATGTACTGATCATAGAAAGAGAGGGACAGAACAGTAAATTTAAAACGGAAAACATTAGAGCAGGTGCTTTGAATTCATGAACTGGTAATTTCTACTTCTCTAAAGGGAGAAAATGATAGATTAATTTTATGTAAGCCTTTGAACAGTCTAGAAACACAAGCAGGTAAGTGGTTCAGAATCGGGAGACAAACACAGCAGCAGAGGTCAGTGACAACCTGCAGATGAAAGCTTTATGAGAGTTTATCTGCTTTTTCACATTGATATAGAGCAGAAGGCAGAACCCTGGAACCACATTTTCAGTATTGGTGCTACCAGGAACAGTGTAGTCCCACTGCCCATGAAAAACAGCACCCCTGTCCTCTCCCTGCTCCTGGGTGCTGACCCCTACGCATCGTTCACCCGCTTCTTTGTGCATGTAAGCCTTCATGAAGTCACATGTGGAAACACAGGATCTAGATTAAAATTATGCCAACCAAAAAAATGCAAGGACATTTAATTTGACCCAGCTCAGTTTCTGGATTTGGTAAATCATAAGGCTTTGGGGAATAAAGAGGAAAGGTTGTGTTTTACTGTCAGCCACAGAATAGCTCTTGCCCACAAGGGTCATCCCTGACACCACATCTTGTTCCCACCCCATATCCATATCTCCATACCACGAGGGAAACCGATCCAGTTGGAAAATAACCCACAAGAAAGGTATATTTATTTTATTTTTCAGCTGGATTATTCCCTGTGTGTCTTCACAAAGCAGCACAACATGGGGCAGCTCAGGGATGGGAACAAGCAGTCGGGGCAGGGATGCTGCCGACAGCACAGACATGGAAGTGATGCCTGAGGACCCAGAGACTGCGAAGTGATTGCAACTGCTTGGCCTTGCCTCAGCTATGCTCAGATTTTTAAAAAATATCCCTCTGGCCCTCAGTAGTTCAAAGTCCAACCCATTTTCAGCTTGCTGGGATCCCCAAACCACCTCTCAAGGATCTCAAAGAAATTCGTCAACATTCATTAACCACTGCAGGTTTTATAGCACCCCTTCAAGGTCCTACATGTTTAAGACCCCATTTTATATCTGGGTAAACAAAGGTGCAGGGAAGTGACGTGATTTAAATAACCGCTGGAGTCAAAACTAAAAATTCAGTGTTCTGGCTCCCAGGTTTCAGCCTGCTAAATACCATGTGCCCTTTTTACCCCTTTCAGCGCAGTAGCCAAGGTATTGTCCCATGCAAAAATGAGTCACTGTTCCACACCAAAGAAAGCCCAGCATGCAAAATGTGTATGCGGAATTTCCTTCTATACAAAGCAGTTTAATGTTACAGAATAAATCAAAGAGGAGCAAATTAGGCTTTCTTTTCTTTTAAACACTAGGCTGAGCATCTGGAGGAAAGAAAGTATTATGGGAATATGTAACTCGACTCAAAGGAAAAGAGTGAGCTTCCCACTCGACATGTTCCTATACAGTGCTTACAACACATTAAGCGAGCACAAGCATGACTCCCCTCAAAGTGCTTTATTTTTACAGGAAGAAGGACCATATCATCTCACTGCTACTTTGCACTCCTGGCAAGAGGCCATTCTCCTCCAAAACTTTGGCCACATTAAATAGAGTCAACAAAAGGAACAGTAAGTCCTCTTAAAAGTATATAGTAAATAAAAGTACTTCTCTTATTATTTTAACAAAAGTGTTGCAAGAGACTAAAACAAAGCTTTTCCTAGTAGCCAAATGATCCCAGTCCTACATCTGAGCAGGAGGATCCTTATCTCTGGCAAACTTTTTCTATTTCAAAACAATGCCTATGCCTGTTCTGCACTGAAAAAAAAATCCTAGGGCCTGCAGAAGTCTTTTCTTCTCAGAAGATAAAGAGGTTGGCTTATGAAGAACAGGTGATCACCTGGGGCTATGCGTTCATTCCAGCAGATGAAAGATCAACCAAATAGGACACTCTCTCCAGAACATGACAGAACTAGATTCAAGTCTCTGTTCCTCCTGATTCAGACCAGAGACTTGAACTTCAGGCTACCTCCATAGCAAGCCTGTACCTACCTCTTAATTATACTCTTACTCAACATGGAGCTACAAACTGACAACCTTATTGACAGACTCATTTTTTTCATGGTTTATAGTTGAAGACTAAGTCAAAATTACAAACTGTCATCTTACCCTGGTACAGCTCTCTCTGCTAAGGCTGGCGATTTAAGAGGTAGGAAGGGAAAGTGCAAACTCGTGTGCTGATGTGCTAAATTCGTTCTGTTTCAATGACTTCAGACAACTATACATGGCTATCCAAGCTATGAAAGTTTCTGCAAAAAACTTTCACTGTTCCACAGCTGTTACATCCACTTGATCCACAGTTCTGCAAGAGATGCAAAATAGCCTCCAAAAGCCAAAAGCAGTAAACCTGCACTCAAGCTACCCAAAGCAGCAATGATTTTTTTAAAAAGTAAAGCACAGATTTCAGCCACTGACTGCATTCAGACATTACTCGATGTCATAGTTTTAAACAATATTTTTCCATCGGAGCCCTGATTACTGACCATCGATTCAACAGTACATCAGCGCAGTGCCACGGCTTCGTCAAGCAAACAAAGACTGCAGCTCTGGGACACGTCCTGACGTTCATTCTTGTCTCCTTGCAGGCGTCCAGCTGGACACGTAGGTGCACCCTAAAATAACCTTGATGTGTCATGGCTGGAATTTCCTCAAGAAATTCCTTGGTCATGAGTAAACTATACATCCTGGGGCTCTAAGTCGTTAATCTTCTTTTGTAAGCCTTTTAACAGCTTCAGCCCAACCACTAACCTGCTCCAATGAGCAAATCATCTGTCTGCTTAATGAGACCACTGATTACAAAAGTTAGTACCCAGTAAATTAACAAAACTGCTCTTCAGTATCTGTCATCCTTCTGAAAACGTACCTGCCACCCTATGACATAACTCTTTCATCTTGAACTCACTAAGTCACAGAATCAATACATTCAAGCTGTATATACTTATATACTTTTAAACAATATGTAACTCTAATTAATATACACATTAATCTGTAAAGGGATTAGAAGGCGGATTTAGGAAATATTCCCCTTCCCATTGATGCACGGAAGTACTGGAAGAGTCCTAGCCTAGAACATAATTTATATAGTTGAATAAAGGAATTAATATTCTTTAGTTCTCTACTGAACACATTAGAGAATCTTAAATTTCCTTCAAACATTACTGTTAATTTGCAGAAAGCTTATTCAGTTCATCTGGCTATGAAAACAGTACTATAATCTAAAGAATATTTTCCCCATGTTGCTGAGGTGAGAAGCACTTTTACAATTTTGCTAAGACAATGACACTATAAACAGACATTATTTCCTTAGTGCAATGCTTCACAGAATCACAGAATCACAGAATGTTAGGGATTGGAAGGGACCTCGAAAGATCATCTAGTCCAATCCCCCTGCCGGAGCAGGATTACCTAGACCATATCACACAGGAACGCGTCCAGGCGGGTTTTGAATGTCTCCAGAGAAGGAGACTCCACAACCTCTCTGGGCAGCCTGTTCCAGTGTTCGGTCACCCTCACCGTAAAGAAGTTTTTCCTCGTATTTATGTGGAACCTCCTGTGTTCCAGCTTGCACCCATTGCCCCTTGTCCTGTCAAGGGATGTCACTGAGAAGAGCCTGGCTCCATCCTCATGACACTTGCCCTTTACATATTTATAAACATTAATGAGGTCACCCTGCAGTCTCCTCTTCTCCAAGCTAAAGAGACCCAGCTCCCTCAGCCTCTCCTCATAAGGGAGATGTTCCACCCCCTTAATCATCTTCATTGAAATAATAACTGGAAATACTGTATGAACAGTATCAAGTCTATTACAAAGGCATTATTTAATTGAGCCTGTAGTTGCTTAAAAGGAGTTTCAAAAAAAATACAGTTTAGTGCAACTACGCCTCAAATGCATCTCAAATGTATGCTTCAGCAAAAAAGCTATGACAAATTACTTCAAATGGCTTTACATACAAAGCTTGCTTTCTGTATTATAATTAATGCTAACAGTAAGCAAACTTCTCAAAAAAGCAGGCTCACTCTATAGCTGAATATTTCAATACAGATTTTTCACCTATTTTCTGTCAAAGCAATTATTTTAAGGGAATGAAATATTTAAATAACAGAAAAATACAAATATCCAGTTTTACATTTCCCTAGGCTTATGAGTGTGATTTGCATATAATGATAAAATTAGAACTGCAAGCTTGCATAGTTATTTTTACTCTAACCCACATTTGATATTAAAATAATTCTGTGCATTTTAGACAACGATTTCATTTATTTATCAATACACTGAATCTCATTGTATGAATGCAACAGCACAGAGAAGAAACTTATCTGCCTATTTAGAAGCTTATTTACTATTTACTTTCTACTCATTAGCAAAACTGAAGCATTAGGAAACCTAACACGTATGGTAGGTTCAGTGCCTTAATTAAAAGCCTTATTCTAACACATTAGCAAGTGGGAATGGGGAAAAAAATCACTATAATTTAGTTTTTGCTTTCCTCTACAAGTCTATGAGCACCATTACAGTTAGAGCACTTTGCAAACATTATATTCACCAGAGAGGAACCTGGCACTGTGTGCTACAGAACACCAGCTCCAATATACCAGTCCAACCTGGTCACAGCAAGCTTGCAGTGCGAGAAACAAATAAGCTGCTCAAATATAATAGAGCTTGTGCACAAAGCTTTTTAAATTATAGGACTTTTCCAAAACACTTTTTAATCCAGACCATAAATCTGAAAAGAAATGATAACATACCAGAAACCTAAAACAAAAGCAGTATGGACTTTCTGACTGTGGTGCTTAAAGTATGAAGTAAAAATGTATGCATGTACAAAATCATCACATATGCACCCCAATTTATACCCTCCAGAACACATCCAAACTGAAGGAATCCCTTCTCTCTGCCATCATAGCTCCAAACCGAGCTTTCTCCTCCAGTGAACGACCCAGCTGTCACAGATTTTCCTTTTTCCAGACCGTCTGCTTTTTCTGTGAAAAAAATAATTAAATTCCTCTCTTTCTGAACCAGCAACCCAAACCAATCCATGCTTCACCTGCCTACTGTGGGCCACAGACCACAGCCTCCAACACCACAACTTGAAGAATATGTTTTATTTGCCCAAAAACCTCTGGAAGATCAGACTCTTGTGCATCTATGTCATCTACTTTTCCTACATGAGTCACGAAGTTCTGTCGTCAAACTCAGATGGAAATGGTCATTAGTTATTTGAATGACAGGAGGGCCCACCAGTCCTCCTCACAGCCTAGCTCCCTGTCACACTCAGAACGCTACAAACACAAAGAGGGTCCTTTCTCCAGGCAGCTCCACACCTCATGCACTGTACAGGAAGAAAACTACTGGAGTCACAGGGTAACAAATTCTTCAATTAGGCTCAGAGCTCTTTCTTCTTCAAAGAAGAAAGGATAAGCACAAGAAACAGCACAGCCCAATCATACTACATTCGTGTTTGCTGTTAATGTTGGAAAACCGTGTGAGGTTGTACTAACCTGAAGAGACCTGCTTTTAACACAGCGGGTAGCACCAGAGGAGCCCCAACTCCATTTCCCATTACGTGCGTGGGACACAGTACACGTAGAGAGGAATTATGCATATGCATAATTTTAACCCTGCATTCAAGTTGGGGGTCTTTTTGCGTATTCCTGGAGGAGAACAAAGCAGAACTCTGCTTCAGCCAAGAATTCCCCCCTTGGCCATCTTGGAAAGAGCAGCTTTACGTCCATGTGGGTTACGAAGCCCCCAGCCTCCAACAGAGACACCGCCCTGGGCTGACTGAAACACACAGTTCTGCAAACCATCACCATTTCTGCTTCGAGCTGGGCTGCCAGGAGGCCAGCCTGGCTAGCTGGCTCTCCAAGCGTGGGGAGAGAAGCCTGGCACGGTGCTCAGGCATCTCATTTACAGACCGAACGCCATCCCTTTGAGGAAGGCAGATCATCCGTGAAAGCACACTTTGAGCTCCCCGGGAGGGAAAGCTCCTGAAAGCTTTTGCACAGGGATACTTGCTGAGAAATGAGGGTCCTGTGGAGAATGCACAGAGCTGCTCCATTTTACTGCCTACATCGAGTGCCCGTTACCCTGTGCTTCTGAGAAAGTAATGTAAAAGTAAGCTATGCTTTTAAAAATAAAAAGAAAGATGGGCATGCTACACGTAATTTTTTAAGGACACCACACCCTAAACATGTTGTTCCTGTAACATTTACAGTGAGCACAAGTGACTGGGCAGTAAGCCGATGCCAATGAATCTGCCATCACTTCTGTAGCAGCAGAATGAGACGGGAAGGTCTGAAAGCCCGCACCAGAGCAGTACTCACTACGATCCAGCCTGCTGCTTTTCTCCTTGGAGAAGAGAGGGAACAGCTGCCCAGGGCAGCGAACTCTGCCCAGCCAGCCAAATCCTGCCACCTGCACACAGGCCAGAGCAGCTCTTAGACCAAAAGGGAGGAAGGGAGGGAGAGGAAGGGATGGAAGCTCGCAGCTTCCTGAACGTATATGACCCACCGCCCCCACCACAGCAAAGCGTGTTTTTTTTCCAGTGAAAGTAAATTACCTGAGTCAGCTAAACTGAGCACCCTATGACAGACCTTGCCCATGTTCTGTAACACCTTCTTGGTGACCATTCCTAATGAAACCAATCGACTGGTTGGGGGCTTAGCAAATACACCCACACTGAGGACTGCAAGTCTCTCTTACAACTTGGCATGGGCTGCCTGGACTGTAGGGAAGAGCCATGTCACTCCCCACCCTACAACAACCAGGAAAGTGCAGAACGGGGTGGGGGAAGCACACCATCATTTGTTATTGCCAGCACTAGCTGTAAGATATTCCCCACACAGAAATAAAGGGCACATGAGCAATGACCTGGGCTTCTGCAGTTTCTCAGGCAACATTTCTCTTTCCTGTCACCTCCGAGGTCTAAAGGCACATCCTTGCCCAAGAGCAGTAACTGCCGCGTTATAGCACTCAGTATAGATATGAGCAGCTTGCTCTGGCTCCTGCTAAACTGAAGTCACTCATCTCCCCAATAGCAGCAATTGCTAAGTGTCATACTTGTCAAAGGAGAAGAAAAGCTGAGCACTTCTTTCCTATCCATTTTTGGAACTGTACTGTAATCTGTGCAGCTACAGAGCTGCAGCTGACTCCACAGCACCCTTTGCAATAACTGGAGTAAGCAGCAAAAATATCCTCTGAATTTTTGAAGTATCAGTCCCGACACTCCCCTCTCCCCTATGTCCACAGCATCTGTAATCTTGCTTCCAAATCCCAAAACACAATTAGAAACCTTCCCTCACTTAAAATCTTCTTTACTTAAGCACCTAAACTTTTTATTGCACTTTGCTGATATGATTTAAAGATATATGGAAATGCTGCCAGATGTCCATGGCTAGTGGATCTGCTGAGGAACAATACAATCTCACGGATTTGAGCCTGGCTAATTACCCTTCTCCTTCGTGCACACCTACTGATACAATTACATATTTAACTACACCAGACTAGACCTTATATGCTGCCAAACAGAACAGCATGAAGCTCAGAAATAAGATTTCATCTCTTTTCCGTTGTGCAACTTTACTTCAGTAGGAATGAGCTTGCAGATGAGCTGAAAAGTATTTCTTTTCTAAAGTACATGCCTTTTTTCCACTATCCAGTGAGCAGAAAACGGAATAAATTACATATACACTATAGCAAGACACATGAGGACTAGCTGGGGTTTTTGTTGTTTCCTGCAGTTATTATCCTGGGCACCTTTAGATGAATATGCAATCAGAATAGAAATCTTTACCAGAAGAACAAAATCAGGATACATTGTGCTATAAGCGGAGCAGTCAAGTTTTAGTGCATTTTCAATCCAGTTATTCACATCTGAATAAGTGCTTTCAGAAGCATTAAACAGAATGCTGCTTTCTTCAGTGTAACTTTTGGTTGAGAACACAATTTTTTAAAAGAAACTGCTGAATTCCCTATCCAGACCATTCTTTGTAATTCACACTGAAAAGCTCCAGCCAGTACTTGCATCCAAATACACCAGCAGCAGAGTAATTTTAAGACAATTTCAAGTAAGTACTCGAAGCACTCATATACCTTATACATTATTTAAATCCACCCTAAAAACCAAATATTTCATAATCACTAACAACAATTTGGTGGAAAACATCCTGAAATCACCTGTTATTTCCTATGTGTGTAAGGTATTAATAACAGTAACTGACAGTTAATGACAACATAATAATTTAAATGTGTTGACAATTATTGAACTGAACGCACTTCAGAGAAATGTAAATGCCAGAGGAGAGCAGCTACAGCTCCATGACTAATGTGTGCCCTGGATTCTGACCATCAGCTTTGCTATTTCAGTTTTGTGACCTAAATCTCCCTCCCCTACCAGAAAGAAACAAAAAAAAAACCCAAACCAGAAACGTCTTACTTGTTCTGCCTTCTCCGGTGGTTTTCTATCCGCCTGCAAAAACTGGCAGTTTTCTCTCGCCAGCTTCTGGACCAGCTCAATCCGTCCAATGTCATCTCTTCCCTGAAGCTTGCACAAAACCCCTGCCTTAAGGGTGGGAGAAAGAGCAAACAGATACTTAAATCCACAATCCCAGGACATGACACTGCCACAAATTTCAACCTTAAAAGAAATGCATCTGTTTTCTCATATTTGCGGTACTTCGGTGCCGCTTGCTGAACACAAACAAGCCGCTGCTTCCTGGGAAACGACTGGCGAGAAGCTGAAGTACATCGAATCTCCAAATGTATCTGCTTTGGAGGAACGAAGGCAGGGCTAACTAAATCAACCGCTCCTCTGAGTGTGACTATCAGATACGCTGTGTTTTATTTGTTCCTGTCAGCCTGTTTCCTGTTACATAAGAGAACAAGAGCAAGAGGTTAAAAACTCATGGGAAAGTTTTTAGCCAGGAACAGCCTTGGAAAAAGAATGAAGCGCAACACAAGGCACTCCTAAAAATAACAGGCTACAACTCCCTCTGCTTCTGTTCCAACCATTTTTCACGTATGCAAGCCTCAAGAGTTAAAAGACAGTTGTGCCGTGTTTATTTATTCTGTAAATGACAAATCAATATCTCCTGGTTTTGTTTAGGGAAGAAAATGAGATTTGCTTTAAAAACTATGTTAGAACTATTTTTTTGGCTCATATTCGGTCAGTTATTCAAGCTACGCCACCAGTGTTTCGTCAAAACATTCAGCACTGGTTGTTTTATAAAAATGCCTTATATCTATAAAGACGGATTCATGCTTGCACACAGGCATACCAGACCCATCACAAAATTAGCTGAGGAGGGCTGAATTGCTCCCTGCAAAGCAGTGGCTAATATCACTGTCCACGATTTGGTCAGTGATATAGCCTCTATGTAACTGAGGCCTGGCCTGATGATACCACGCAGCTTTTATTAGTCCAGATGTTTCCTGATGGGGACAGCATATGCCTTGGGAGGGCCAGGCATGTGGCATGGCTATGGTATTGCTGTACGACCTTAAATGCAATCTGCAAATAAGCCTTTTTCCCCACTTCCTCCACCCTTTTCTTTCTGCTGTTCATCCTGAGTTTTACTGAATCAGTATGTACTCCAACATTCATAAAACATCTTATGAGTCGGGACCAAAAGCCAGGGATGTCCTGACCACTAACCCGTAGTGCCATGCAGGCTCCATTCCTTTGGCCTTGAGAAACTCCTGCCCGTGACAGCTGAAGGTGTCAGAGTGCCCACCCAAACCCTCCTAGAGTCTGCTGGTTTCTCCAAGGAAGAGGGAAGTGTCGGTTAAGATTTCTTCAGCTGAGGAGGGTAACAAATCCACTTTCTGAATAAGTGTTTTAATGCTGATGGAAAAAATAAGTCCTACAAACAAGTCCAAAAAGTCATCCCTACTGAATTATTTGAAAGACATTTTTACATGCCTACATTCCTCCAGTCTGGATGAAGGCATCTCCTCAGAAGCCCACATCAGGCACTTGTGCTCTGGAGAAGGAAAGAATTTCAGATAGAGCCTGTGCTTTGCGTGTCCTATGCTTAGGCCCCAGCCTCCCGAGGAACCCACGTAAGGAACCTGCACACTGGTTTGAAGGTCAGAAATCCACCAAGAAAATAAGGAATTGCAGCGCTTAACCTGAAGGCCCTTACATTTTCTATGAGGTTAGCTCGTTATCTTCTGAATTGAGGACATGGATTTATAAACTAGTTCTGATACACCGTTATCACCTGCAGATCAGGAGTGAGACTGATTTTATCAAATGTGGAAGAATATACTGAACTACTTGTCCAGGCTCGTTTAATCAATAGAGAAATGGGATACTTGAGAAAATTTTTTTACTCTACAGTTGACATTTAAAAATGGTCATATGAGTTGTTTCCTTAAATTCTCCTTTTTCTCTAGTAATTTACACAGGGAACCTAGGCAATCGTCACAGACTTGGCTGAAGTCTGATGTCTGCACTTCACAACACTTTGATGGTTTGGGGACATCAGCTAGAGCCAAAGCCTATTTCATAGCTTCGGGATGCTTACAGCAGAGAGTATAGCATCTGTGCACTGTAATCCCCCCAGGCTTGTAGGCTAAGGACAACTCAAGGTGTTATGGCCTAATAGGGCTTTGGGACTGTAAAGATTCACAGTCTCACTGGATCTGGGAATCTTACTACAGTGGAGGCACTTTTCACAGCTTCCTATTGCACCCAGACAAGTCAGACTATGACCTATGAGTGGCATAGATGGTTACGAGTCCCTGTACTTCAGATATCAAATGGACATCGACAGAAATGCAGTGTTCACTCTGCTGAACAAATACATATTGATCTTCAGTGTATGAAGCAAAGCCCAATGGTAAAACCACTTACTTTAAGATGAGGAAGGGGGACTTCAGTTTTGGGGTAACAGTTGGCTTCAGTATGTTCAAGTAAAAGGAACATCCCAAAGAAAGACAAGTTTTTGAACACATGGGCCTCGCTTTCTTTCACCCCTTGCCCTCTGCCTGTGTTCAGACAGAGCATATTACTGCTTTCTGCATGGGTGAGCACCCCAGTGAAGAAGCAACTCTAGATAAAAGCCCACTAGCCTTGCCACAAATATGTATTCAAATTGGTAATTTCATTAAAGAATCATATTGTCCTATTTCAAATAACCACCAAGAAGAAATCTTACATTTTAACATGTCCCCTCATCCCTCAAGTGTTCTTTAAATTAAAGAATTGCAGAGAACATGAAAAATATATTTATTTTATTGGGTTTCCAGAGGATAAAAGGTCAACTAAAAAATTTCTGGTAGAGCTAAGGTATTATTAAGTTAATTGTATGTGCTTGGCTCTGGAAGTAAAGAACGCATTTGAAATACAAAAGGCTAAACATGCTTTTTCATAATTAAGAAAAATATGAATCCCTCACTTTTAATTCTGATTTCCTCAATTATGCTGACTTCCCACTACAAATCTTTCTGCTAAATACTTATAAGAAAGCATCCAGGTCATCTAATTAATTAATTGATGACAGCTCCTAAAAGCTGGTTGGGAAGATGTTGATAGAGTCTTCTATTCCTGGTCATTTTTACTTGTCAATATAAATATAATTTTCAAGCAATACCTTTGAAGCTGTTTGTTAGACAAAAGGGTAAAGGCAAGCCGCGCTACTGCCAAAGTCCAATTTCAATTTCTTTTTTTTGTGCAGGCACACACTCTCCAAAATCCTGCATGCCCAGATGTTGGTGCTTAGTCCTCTAATTCATGTGCACCAACAGAGATACAAGTACTAACTTATGTGCAGGTGAAAATCATGAAGTTGCATATTTTAACTGGCTTTAATTTAACGAATGAAAGAAGAACTTAAGAACTTTATAGTAAGGCTTTACTACCATTCATGGCACCAAATTACTATAATTAAAGGTGTTTATGCAATATTTGAAATGAAATAAAAACATTTAATGGGAAGGAAAGTAAATTAGTCACTACTGAGGTTGGAAAAGCAAAGATGCTGACAACACATTTTCTGTTTCAGCACATCCATTGGAAAATATTCCCTCTGCAAAGGCCATAAATGAATATGCTAGCAGTGACATGGAGGTGAATTAAGACAGCCTTAGGCAGACAGGATGGGATTTTTTATTTACATTATTTACATTGTTTACAGCATGCTCGCTTTTAGAAAATCCCTGTACTGAATTTTTTCCACACTTCTACCAGTTTTGTCAACTAACTCCAATGTAAGTCAAGCCTCCATGCAGCAGAGTGGTGTTTAGATCAGGCACCACACCCTTCAACTCTGCTAACAGAAGAGGTTTGTGGTGGTTTGCTTTTTTTCCACTCCACCTCTGTCTCCTGTGTCTGGTGAAAACAACATAATTATTACAGGCTTCACCTTTGATCAACCTGAAAACTTAAAACCATATGCCAACTGCCTCGAAAGATCATTCGCTTTGCTCCAGTCACATGTACAGTCTCACTAAAGTGAAAAAAAAAAAAAAATCATTCACACCCTTAAACCAAACTGTATTCGGTGTTTGCAGGATGGCGCTTTTATGGCACTGACAAACAAATTGGAGCAACAGCTGCTTTGATAACGCTCCTGCTCTCCTCCCAGTTGGGCATTTGAACACTTTTGTTAACTGCTTACTTAATAATTGTTTGATTTTAAATGTTTCAAATTCTTTCAAATTCTAGAAGCTGGTCTCCAGACAAATAAAAGCTGAGTGAATCAATAGCCCAATAATAAATTTTTATGGGTTTTTATAACTTGCCCTTGTAATCTTACTAGCTGGCTACTTACGACCCTCAAGCACACATGTTGTAGTCTTTCTTTTTACATCTCTGGCATAAATGTGAACAAACATTTTCAAGAAGTAGTAATAACTACAACAATCAAGTAGAATTGAGCATATACGAAACCCAAAAAAAAGAAAACAGAAAGCCAGGTTTTTTTGTACAGTGAGGTCAGTATTTCCCCCTGGGTCTTTTCTATAGCTCTGTAATGCACACCTGAGCTCTAGAAGACTGATCCTCAACCCCACACTGATGTGAATTAGGGATCAAAGTCAGGTAACAAAATTTTCATACATTAGGGCTCCGACTACACTTTTGGGGTTTTTTAAAATAGATTTGAAAGTATGTGCAATTAAGAAAAGAGCAGGCCATTTCTGAACATCTTGCTTGAGCATGACTCTGAAGAGTACGCTAGAAAAGCCCAGATACATGCCGATGCAGTAGGCGTATCTGCACAGTCCCCAGCTCTTCTGCCTGCACTCTCCAGGTGTCTGCCACGGCCCAGGTCTGCTACCGGAGCTGCCTACAGCCCCTCCTGGGCTCACTGTGGTCGAGGTAGCCCTTACCTTCACAAAGATATAGGTACTGCTAACTTGGCTACATGGCTTGTACCCCTTCAGCTGGGCTTGCTCACAGACATCAGTGCAAATCCTGCCTTTCTGGCACACAGCTTTTTAGTGGTCCAAGTGTTAGGAGATAAATCAGAGACAGGAACCGCAAGTTTCATATGTAGGAAGGAGAAAAGGTGACAACTGGTGGGGAACATAACACTTGCAAGAGGAACAGAAGAAAAAACAGTCAATACTGGGAGAAATCAATTTTAAATTAAAAGCAATAATCAGTACCAATAAAATGAGCAATATAGTTACACTTGCACAGTTTGAATGCATGAACTGAATGATTGAATGAACTGGAGATTAAGCAAAAAAGATTCACGGAACGGTAAGCAATTCCACAATAAAATACTCTAAAAGGCAGTTAATTCTCTTCTAGAAGCATGCTTTGGTTGTAAATGAGGGCAGTTAGGGAAGGAAATAAAAAGGTTGTTGCTTACACTTCAGTAACTAATAAGTATCCTCATTTCATTGCATGTTTACTTACAGTGATTAAAATTCAATCAAAATGTCACATCCTTGCCTCCTAAAACACGTTTCATTTTATTTTCACATCTGGTATATGCTATGTGTATTATCTAAAAAGAGCAGAGAGATAGCTGAAGAATGCTGTCCAATTGCAACATCATGGGATTAATTCCCAGAGTAATCATCAATCTTATTCTAAGTAGTCATGTAAGACAAAATCCAGCAGATTTTCTCCTTCCTATGAGCTCCCTGCACAGAACATTGAGGAAAATCCATTTCTCAGAGCTATTGAAAGCAAATCCTTCAACTTGTAGATCTGAAAAAGTTCCCAAGATGCGATTAATCTTACACATTTACCTGAGCATCAGAGGTATCCTTGAGCTCTTCTGGTCCTCTTATTTCTTGACTGGTGTCTTCTTCATTTTGATGAATTGCTAAAATAGGAAAGAGGAAGCAGTATTGGAAGCAGGCAGATTTAAATCACAAGAAGCAGCAAAACAGCATGGCCCAGTTTAGACCAAACAGGATGACCATTCAAGAAACCTCGTTCCAAGTTTAGCATTCTAGTTAACACCTTGACTGGTTTTGGACAAACCCTATAAGGTATATCTTACAGGGTTTGGAGAAATCCTAAATAAGGTATACCTTATTTTTCCCAGGAAGGAACATGCAGTACTAAAGAGTTATATTCCTGCTGCTAATAGTCCTGTTAAAACGGTGACATTTAAGGAAACTCCACTTTTCTAAACATTATAACAAGACGTGGTGACTCATAAAGAATAAAAAAATCAGACCTCCCTTTACTTTCATTATATTGCAGAAGATCAATTCAGACTAAACAAAATAAGCAGATTTATCCCTCATCTCAGACTTGGATCTTTGTAAGCAAAGTGATCTCAATCTTAACAGACACCACCACTATCCATGAAAGTCATCTCCAGAAATAAATGGTAGCAGAAGATGTTCTATTGAAGGTTATTTGCAGCTGGCACAATAAGAGAAACCAGTAACTTAGCTCAATTACCATTGCTTAACAGCAGCGAGTTTTGCCAGACTTTAAAAGAAAAAAGTTTTGGATCAAACTTGTAATCTCCAGAAGGGTCGAAACCGGAGCTATCGGTTTACCTAGCTAAAGAAACAAGGACCACTTTTGAAGGGACACATCAGACTTCTGTATTGCACACAGCTATATCTATAGGTAGTTTTACTATCCATAGCCCAAGATACCCTTCCAGTCAACACACCCACCTGCTGTATTTTGGTGGGACATTAAGCCGTCAGACATTCTGAAACGTAACACATAGCAGGTTAGGAGGGTCAGACCTGACGAAACGCATGCAAAGTAACTTTACCTTACACTGTACTCATTTATTTACAAGCACCATACTCTAATATCATCGATCTTGTGCACACATTGAATGATTTGCTGGTGTAGGCATAGCAGTTGTGACAAAAAAAGCATCCTTGAAGAGGTAGAGCTGGCAAATCCATTTCCTGAACAATGCCAGGCTCATGGCTTTGATGGATGGGCCAGAGGGTTCAGCTTGTGTGCTTCCTCCTGTCCACCTCCTCTCTCCTTCACCCCTGGGTACCCAAGCTGGTCATCAGGCTGCATCTGAACGGCCTCAGCCCACAACACAGTGTTTTCAGACAAGGATCACCTGTCCTGTTTTGCCTTAAAACTATGTCTGTGAGCTGAGGCAGTCCAGGATTTGATTGACGAACAAATCAGCTGTTGAGGGAGCAGGAGAAAGGTGGCAGGTAGCAGTACTACCTTCACCAGCCACCCTCACCTACGTTCTCCTCAACCCTCAGCCTGAATCTTTAGACATACAACCAGGTTACCACAGCTGAGCCAATACAGGTAACATGAGCCATGAGGTTTAGCTTGGTGTGTCTGCGCAGGTACTCTGGGTCTGCTGCAGACAAAAAGCAGCCTAACCTTTAGGCAGCATCCAGCAACTTAAAAGAAAAGTAACTTTAGACTGTTCTTGACCTCTAAAATAAAGCATATGGATTTATTTTCTTTTTACTGAAGGATTTCTGCTGATATTGCTACATCATATAGGGTATAATTCTTCTTTCTTCCCCCACAGTTACGCTATCAAAAAAAAAAGTAACAAAAATGTAATCATAAAAGGGGAAAAAAGTAATTTGTCAAGACAGTTTATTCCATTCGGGGATCTTTTTTAATCTGTTATCAAAGGAAAACAGAGGTCTGGTATAAATCTTCACTAGTGGGTTTGCTGGCATCACATTACCAGCCAGCCTCTGAAATTCAAGGTGAATGCTGAAAACACAGGGTCAATCTATAGCTATAGAAAGTATGTATAATGGGGGTTATATCCCAGCGGCATTTAAAGTTAGGCAAAATCAAAATGTGCTTGGGACACTGTGGCATATCTCTGCCCTAGGCTGGAAAAGTAACATCCCAATGAAGCAATAACCAGTGTGATCGCCCCAACAGCCCCGTGTTGCCCCTACTTTCCTAGTGCAGATCAGGGTTTCCCAAGGCAACGTACTCCATCCAGCCAGGCTGGAGGCTCCATGCAGTCCCTTCCCTTGTAACCCACCTCCCAGTCTTCCTCCCCAAGAGCTGCCTCGTCCTCTTGCACACTCTCACATGTGCGTGACCCCGTTCTACCACTGCGGGAGACAAAGCATTCAGGACATCCATTTGCCGAACACTAGTCAGAACAACCGGCATGAGACAGGAACATTGCAATGCCAGAAGGCATTAACAAATGCTAAAAAATGGTTGTTTGAGCAACTGCAAATTGCTAAAGTCTGTGGCTGTGTTAGCAGAAACACAACATTCCCCAACACTCCTTTCAATTTTCTGATTTCTCCTAAAATCAATTTGCTATAGCCACTGATGGGCAAAATATCCCCACAGACACTGGCTATTAATCACGGCACTTAAAGGAGTGGCACCTTGCTAGTAACAAGACCATGGGTCCAGGTTTAAGTGATTTACATTGATCCAGCCAGCTTTTCTGACAAGCCTGAGCAGATGTGCGCTCCGCAAACAGCTGTGCCAGGGGAAAAGATTAGTGGCTGCCAAGTGGATTCTTGTCACCAGCCTCTGTTACAAGTGTACCCTTCCCTGCCCAGTGCCAGGACAAGCACCCCGGAGCATCTCCAACCAAACCAAACAGGCGGACCTTCAAGGAGCAGCACACTGTTGCTAACCTGTCTGGGCTGGCAGATTAGCAAGGGGATGTTATCTGGCCCGGGAGCTAGCGACAAAAAGCAAACACCCAGGGCTGAGGGCAGTAATATCTTTTACCTGACACAAAAGGAAAGAGAAAGAGGTTATACGTCCACAACCCCAATGGATACAAGTATCCTTGGGTGTCGAACAATTTTAGCATGAGCAATTTTAAAGATGATGAGAAAATGACCTCGGTTTAGATGTACCCTAAGTGAACAGCTCAAAAAAAAAAAAAAAAAAAAGAAAAAAAAAGAAAAAAGCTGTTTTTATTAGCAATTTCACAGCTCAACTCTAAAAAAGCTGAAAAAGTTCACAATCCAAACCCAGCTCTCCTTGGCTTCAATGTTGTTTAGACTGTGTAAGGAATGTAGAAAAGAACCAGTAAATATTTTCTTAAAATAAAAAAAAAAAAAAAATCCCAGACCTCACACTGACGTTCTCGCAGTCCTCTTGGGAGAGAGGGAGCAGTCGGACTCTTTTTCATGAAATTTCCATCACAAACTTGATTTCTGTGTCCTCTCTGCCTCTTATCAAAACCCATAAGAACCATCCACAATTGAACCATTTAACTACACCCAGGGAGCAATACTCAAGGAATCACACCACCTCATACATTTTTTTCCATCACAAGAACATATTCCCTTGAAGGCTGAAGTGGCCACACAGACAAATACTAACCCTTAATTATATTTTCTTGGCTTCTGTATGAAAAGGTTACTACATGTTTTGTCTATAAAATACAGAAAACCCACAAATTTCTTAAAATATTCCAGTGTATTCAGAAATTTATGTTACTGGGGATCATCACACACAAATAAGAAACCAATTGCTGTATTTCTATACACAATGTGCTTCCTAACCCCATAACAACTCACAGACACCCCTTGGACTGGCCCAGGCGCTGCCCTCGTGGGCTCTTGTGCACATAGTACAAGTTCTGTCATAAAGTGTAAGAATTCAAGAATCATTTTCCCATTTTCCACTTACTGTCAGTTGGCCATTTATTTTTTAATAAAAAGGCTTGACGTTGCAAATTCAACTGTAGGAAAAGCAAGCGGAAGGTTAGGGTGGGATAGGAAAGTATTTCCCAGGCAAGTGCTGATTCTGAGATGGTTTCTCAGAAAACTATAACATGTACACACAAAAAAGTTGTAAACTTTGGAGCTGAGCCAAACCTTTCCTTCTCTGCCAGCATAAATTCGGCTTTGCTCCC
Source organism: Nyctibius grandis (assembly GCF_013368605.1). NCBI lineage: Eukaryota > Metazoa > Chordata > Aves > Nyctibiiformes > Nyctibiidae > Nyctibius > Nyctibius grandis. The sequence continues at coordinate 22,834,306 of NC_090664.1, read as the reverse complement.
TGATATGAATACCCCAGCACATCTTACAAAGCAGCAACACCAGGGAAAGGCAAAGGTGATTTACCCTGATCTATATGTATCTATTTATTGTGATGTTTGAGTTCAGGTTTGAGACCAGAGACAGGAAAAATAATGCAAAGAAACACAGAGTGACCAATTCCCTCTTCTACCTGCAGCATTTCTCCTCCTTCGGAGGAGGTCACCAGGAATGAAAGAAAAAGATGTTAAATGAGCATTAGCTTGCTAATGTGCAGTTCAAATGTGTCCATTTGCAAATTAGCCTAGGGAATTCAGGATGCTGATTTTTTTTATGGTCACTTAAGGATCACAGGAGCCATCATCCGATCTGAGTTTCTTGTGCCCCCACAGACCAGGGCTGATATTTTGCTAGCAGATTCTTCTATAAACTAATGTTGGAACAGAGAATTCTTGCGGGGGAGAGCCTTGTCCTTTAGTAATCCCATTTCAGCTCATTAAATCAGCAGAAAAAATAAAAAAGAAATAAGAAACAAAAGTAAATCATTTTGTACTAGCTACCTCAACAGAATCAGCCATCGAACAGGGGTGTGAAGGGAAAGGGAACATAACCATCGCTCACACTGGAACCGAGCACATCCTTTGTGTCACTGTTACCGACCGACAGTGCTCCCCTGCTTTTACTGCCATGCTACAAAGTTTAGCGCAGATTTAAGGCATTGGAAGGGACTGGTCTTCCTCAGCAGCATGGACCATCACAGGCATGCTGAAGGGCTTACCTTAGCTAGACTGACTGGCATGCAGTGAGGGTCACAACAGCCACCTGCAGCACTAGGGACCTTCTCCTGCCTATGGAAGAATCCTGCCAAGGGTGCCAGGGTTACCCACAGAGCAGTGTCTCCACCATACGCTGTTCTGTGTTCCCCCACACTTGAAGGTAAATTAATTATGTTTGATGAGTAAGATTTTAAAAAGTCAAAAAATACAATGCATATTATTTCATTTTAATACTTTGTCTTATTCAACATAGCAGAATCTTGTACCCAACTAAAAGTGAAAGGACAGTTAAAAAAAAAATCCACACATAGACCAACTCCTGGAACCCACAGCGTTGCAATCTTCCCAGAGACTTTGCTGCATTGTGCTTTCTTCCTTTTCTATAAATGAAGTTCCTTCTTTCTACCCCTTCTGGCTGCAAAGATAACCTTCACAACACAAACCAAGGCACTAGCGTCATTCTGCTGTTGCAGCCAGCCAGACTTGAACAATAACACCAGGAGAGGTGTGAACTTCCTCCCTTTGGCTTAATAGGGTGTTAACTTTGAAAGCTAATTATTTAAATGCTAAGGGAGGACTGCCATCACAGTTAACCATTTTGCTGCTGAACAGCAGGCAGGGACATCTGTCCATCCATAAGGAACTCACTCTGGGTGGCACCCACATGGCCATTCCGAGACAGAAAGCCAGCTTAGCTCCCCATCACTGCTGGCTGTCCCACACCTCCTGTACTTACGATTCCCTCTCTGTACTACTGTAAAGCATTTGGGGTTTGTGGATTGGCAAAGGATTACTTTTAACCTGTCTCAGTTTGATGAGCTGCTTGAGAACAGAGCCCGCAGGCAGCAGGCAGGGCTGGGGACAGGGCACCCTGCAAGCTGGCGCTGCTGCCAGACCTCTTGTGCCACACAACTGCAGCTTCAGCCCTTGAGCTTGCTGTGAAGTCCAACCGCAGGACCAGGACTGCCTGCCTTTTGGGGGCCCATAAACATCACCCTTGACAGACATGCAGTTTACCTCTGCACTGCCCTAGGCTGCTCCCACGACTGACCTTGCTTAGCACATTGCAAACCCTCAGGGGTAGCCTCAGGAGCAGCCCGAGCGTGCAGGATCCCAGCTGCACAGACACTGCCAGGCTCACCTGCATGGCCTGTGCATGGGTGGGATGAACCGTTCACTGTCCCCACAGCTGCTCCAGAGGCAGCTCTGCTCGCCCTACAGAGCTCAGTCCGCCCTCAGGCTACGTCCCTCATGTTTTCAGTGATGCTCCTTCATTTCAAATGAGGATGATCATTTATTATTTAGTGTTGTTCTTTAACCCGCTAACATCCTAGAACATCATACCACTCTGCCCTGTGTAAGATTTCAATCCTTTCATTACTGTGTGATAAAAATCCATAAATGCATCTCTTTTTTTTTTCTAGCCAGGATGCAAAAGGCACCTGTGTGCCCTCTACAGATAGGAGATACAGGAGACACACACTACCTTGGAAGTGGTAAAGAGCCTACTTCTGAGCAGAAGAACTTTGTTTATTTGACAAGCCAACAGATTTTCACTGTCTCATCCTTGCTGGATAGTTATAGCCCATTTTTCTGTCCCTGTCAAACCATCACTGTTGAAAAAAACCTCAGGAATCTGCAATAATATCCTCTGGGGGAAGGCTCCAGTGCTCTGAGTTGCCAGCAGCCTGCACCAGTTGATTTATCATCAGCTGCTGGGAAGCTCACAACTTCCAGCATTCTTCTTCTATTCCAAATTTTTTGAGAGGCATGTTTCTTTTCTGTTTTGTTTTGTTTTGTTTTTTTTTTACCAAAGGAAGTCGCTAGTATGAAGCTTTTCAGAAACAAAAAGGAAAAAAAAAAAAGCATTTTTTTAAAATCACATCATTCTAAGCTAATTCAATGGTTTTTGAAAACTTTCTTGTTATTTTGAACAATGGAGCTTGTGGTATCCCTTGTCATTCTTTGTGGAAGGTATACAGCAAGCTCTAGAGAGGCTAGTTACTATGGCAGCTCTGAGCTGTTTGACAGTGTTATAATGTTTGCTGATGCTTATTAATTTATCAGAGTGGAAAAAAAATGAATAGCTCATACTGATACCACTGGGGAAATGAAAAACCAGATCCTCTAGCTTATGTAAGGCACTAGCGCTGAGTGGTGGAAAGGAAGATGAGCAGCAAGTAAATGCTTTACAAATCTCAGATTTGGGGATCATTTTAAACCAGACCAGGTCCTCGTACATACTCATGTATTTTCCAAGTCCTATTTCCAAATTAAAGGAGGAAAACCATCAAGCACTGGGTACCTCTGAAATCCCCAAAAGCTGCATATAAGACACAGCGATAATCCCAAGAATAAAACCCTCCAGCTGAGAACTGGTTCCTTATTTACCATGAAAGTGTAATCTTTTCCCAGAAATTACTGAAAAGAGAAAGCTTTTTAAGCTCATCCTTAACATGTTTCCTTTTATTAGCAATACAAAAATTGCCTTTGAGCTTTCTGATTCCTTCCCACTATTTCTGTATATATATATATGCAAATTATTGTACAGATTTCCCTTCACTGAGTACACTACATATCTCTGAAACAGTTGGCAGGCCCCTGGGGGGGTGTTGCCCAGACAGCTGTGCAATCAGCTGAGTAAATCAGCTAATTAAAGAAACAAAGAAAATGCAAAAATTAATAAAGACAGACTCCCGCTTACAGCATTGTTCAGCACCTCTGTTTCTAAAAAAGCACAGCAAACATGGGATGGAATAAAGGTGCTTGTAAATTGGGGAATGAACTATTGTACAAGTGACAATGATGCCATTTTCTCTCAAACACTAATCTGTGATTCATGATATTTATGCTTTGTAGTTTAAATCAATTTAATATAAATTACTCCAGTGTTTTATTTCATTTTAAAATGACAAAAGCATTAAATGTAATGTTGGTTTCATAACTGATTTCTGTATGTGAAAAAATGGTCATTAACTTCTGCTTGACCTTAGGTGTAGAGCTAATATTGAATTTGCACAGAGGGTACTCATTATGCCGGTCCAGTTTCCACGCAGAAAAATAAGTTCCCAAGCGTCCTAATGCTACAAGCCATTTCTCAGACTTTTAGACATTCATTCTCTTGTGCATGATATTTAAAATTTAAAAAATCAAGTGGCGGTGAATGTATCTGTAGCAGTGTTTTCTGAAACAAGATGTTGGAAGGGTGGAGAAGAGCCCATTACATGATCAGCAGGCACGGGGAGAATGATTGCTGGGAACTGATCAAACAAGGAGGTACGGGCAGTCGCTGAGCAGGCTGGTGCACAGCAAAACACCACTCTCTATTCCATGGAAACATCCTCTGGGCATGGCCAGGAAAGAAGCAGGAAACAAAGAAGACTCTGAATAAATAAATTCTATGAACTCTCCAAATGCCTCTCTCAAAGCACTGTAAACAAAACATTCACCTGGGAATTGTTTTTTTGCACAATTGCTATCTTTTCCACCTTACCCTGCAATCCCTTTCTGCGTATGTGCAAAACATGTCACCTACACAGCTATCCTGCACTGCACATTTCTTCTATGCGAGTGCCTTACAGATCACACAGAAAGAACTATGCCCGAAGTTCTGCAACAACTGCAAAAACTAGACCATAAGCTGCCAAAATCCCTCTCAGCGTAATTCCCACCAGAGAGCTCTTTGGAGCTTTTTTCCTTCTTTTTCCAAGGCTCAGAGACCATTCTGCTTTACATCAGCTGGTGAATACACAAAGGCTAGGGAGCATAACTGCGTAGTCCGTTCACTGATGTTGTCCAGGGCACTTCCCACCCCCAACGTTGCCCAGTGTGGGCACAAAGCAGGTGGTCACCGATTCAGCCAGGGCACAGCGAAGCTGTGTGTGTGTGTGTCACACATAGTGTTCCTGACCAGCCAACACAATAAGCATCATCCCCCAGGGCTAGACGGGGTCGGATCCTATCCTTTTGAAGCACTGCTGGTTTCTTGGTATGCCTGATCTCACGAGTAATGGAAGAATCCCATGGCATGCAACAAGACATTGGTTCCTAGAGGCGGGCATTCACTTCAATAAGGCCTAAAATGTTTAAAAAGGATCGCTTAAAGAAGCCAACATGATTACCTCCTTTACTTCAAGGCATGAAATCCTTAAAGCACAACGTAACTTTTAAAATATTCCTAGCTATGTTTTCAGGTGCGACTTTTATTTTGAACCACATTTAAATGGGCAGAGGAAAAGTAAAGTTAGAGACCTACCAGAAGCATGACACTCCAGCACCTTTACTTTAAGGGGCCATTTCTTCAGGATGAATGCTAGTAGTAACACTTGCACACATTTTGCTAAGTTTGACCCTTGCTTTAAAGAAGTAGATGCCTGGAGGAACTGAAAGTTGTAGTGAAATAAGGTCTTACCTAAGTCAAGTAAATAAATCCACTGAAAAGACACATAAGGGGACATAGAAAAGCAGTAAGATCCTGCTGATATTAACCTTTTCCCACCCTTCAAACTTTCTCAGTTTTTCCACAAGGGAAAATGCACACCTCTCTGGCACTCGACTGCCACTTTATTCTGTAAACAGGAGCAAGTTTTATCATCCCTCTTTATGCCTTTTTTCAGCGGCATAAAATAAGTGATAATAAACTGTGCACGTTTTACACCAGAGATATTGTATATCTGCTTGTTTACAAAGCCTGTAAATTCAAAGGGTGTTTAATATGTTTGAGACTTAAACACAATACTGAACTGCTCCATTCTTGAATGACCTTTGATCATGTTTTTGTAACCTTAGTTTTCAAGTATGTGTACAAATCTAATTCAAATTTGTAGTGATTTCCATTGTCTATAACAACTCTGTTCTACAAGTAAATAAAACTAATGACATAACATAGGACATTCATACAGCACCAAATGACAAAGTTTTTGCTAATCGTTGTGGAGTAAAGTTACCAAGAAATCTCACAAGGATCTGTGCTACTTGGGGAAAAGGGCTGAATAGTAAAGATGCAGTTTCCTAAGTTAACTTAGCTGATAAAACACCTTAATGCTGTCAAAAGGGTCTTGCTGGGCTCCTTCCCACATCCCCACCCTGATAAGAAGCTGCCTCCCTCACTTTGTGCCAACTCCAGCACATGCTGCTGCAATACTGCATGCTGCTCTGGCTGCCTCATCTCAAAAATAATACAATAGATGTGGCAAAGATGATCAGATTTAATGGAATAGATTTGGTATGAGGAATGACTAGCAACTTAGCCTGGAAATGAGACAACTGACAGGGGTATGACAGAGGTCCACAAAATCCTGAATAGTACAATGATGAACTGTGAATGGATTATTCACCACTTTCCATCACCAAAGAGCTATACCACAAAAGAGTGAGGGTCGTGGGGAATGTGTTTAAAACAAACAAGAAAAAAATACACTTTCACATACTACTGTAGCACACACATGAATTGTGGGACTTGCTGCCACAAGAGATGATGAAGGTCAGGAGTATAAGCAGGCTCAAAAAGCAATTTGATAAATTAATGGAGAAAAGGTCCACCAAGGGCTACCTAACACAACAGCGTGGGTACAGCAAAGTACCTCTAGCACAGACTGGTAGATGCTGAGTACGCACATCAGAAGGACTGTTTGTACTTGCTCTGTTTCTCTACTCCAAACATCCCCTACTCATCACTCACAGTAGGATCAGAGCTGGATGGACTTTTTAACCTGACCCAGCCTGGCTGTTCTCATGTTTTTAACCAGGCTGACATTGCCTGGAGTGTGTTCAAGTCGAGTCACGCAATCAATTCTGCCAGCAGTGCTGTAGAGGTGGTGCAGTGGCTGGGAAAAGGAATAGCTGTTCACAGCTTGCTTTTCATTCATGTCGGCAAAGCTCAAGCCCCAATGACTGCTTCATATTGAATTGTTTGCCCTAAAATAAAAATACTAATCAAATCACGTAGGCAGTTAAGTCCTGACAGAAGCAATACAAAAGAAAAGGGGAAAGGTGGATATGCATACATATATGTCAGAACAGGGTGGAGGTAATCCAGAAGATCTCAAATACAAAGTTAACATGTTGCAAAAGTCATATTATTATAAATAAAATGTAAATGACCCATTTAAAAAAAAAAAAAAAAATCAATAGAGCTTGTCAATTTAAGAATGGCACAACTAAAAAGTATCTAACTATATTGAGGTAACCTGAATATCATTCTTAAGAGGGAGCAAAAACACACACAAGCACTAGGGACTTTTGTGGCTGCCCTGCCCTTCACAGAGGGAGGGAGAAGCACCCACAGCCCTGCCCCTGCTCCGGCAATGCCTGGGGAGAAGCTGCGGTCACCCTCTTACTACCTCATCAGTACTCTGTCAGCTATTATCTTAATTAGCCCCTGTATTGAGAAACACAAGGACCAGAGCCATGCTCTTACTAATGGCCCTTTGCATGAATAAAGTTATAGAAATTATTTTAGATATAAAGTTGAAGGAATTTGCTGGGTGATGCCATGGGCTGCAGCTAAGTTCATGAACAGAAATGCAAGGCATCTTGTTTGTGGATGGGTTTAACACCAGTTCAGAGTATCTACCTGACAGATTTTGATCAGTTCAGATGTACCTGTGTAGCTACGCCACCAGCTAAAGCCTCCAGCCTGAGGCTATTTGCTGCTTTTTATCCTTGTTTTAGCTACCATCTCTAACACATAAGAAACATGCCATGAGCCATGACAAGCAATTGAGATAAATGCCAACCGTTGTAAACCTTCAGACAAGAGGCTGCATTTCTGTTACGTTTCAGCACATTTGCTGAAGCCATCAGAAGCCAGCAAGGTACAAACAAACACAACGATTCTAATGCCAAGTGCCTACAATTAAAAACAAAGTTCTCTTCTGCTCCAGTTACTTGCTTCCCAAAGACCTTTTACCAAACCAAGGAAGACAACCTTTAATCTATTTATTTCCAAGGCTAAGAAAGAACAATTTAAATGCATTTTCATAAGCCACAGAGAAGTGCACAAGCTTATTTACCCCTCTTAGGTCACCTTTATCATGAGAGCCTTATTCTAATGAAATATAAACGTGTTTTCTAGTCAACAGTGTTACTGAGATCCATCAAAGCTTCAGGATTACAGACATTAATTTTATCCTTTTTTTTAGTTTTATTTGCAAAGAAGCTAAAAATACTGAGCTCCCTCTGCATGAGGGCTCTCAAGTACCTCTTTATCGGCTTATGCCTTGCTGTCGGAGTGGTATACTTGCAGTACACATCTGAAATATGAAAATGGAGCTTTTTTCCACAGCACAGAAGATTTTCATTTTTCAGATTCTGCATTTTTCCTTCAGCCATCTGTCAGTTTTATGTGTTTCTCCTATTCTTCCACACCACAATAAAAACAGAAGAACACCTGTCAGGGAAAGTCATTCTTCCCCCCACCCTGCTGACTTTTTATTTTCTAGTAGCCGACGTTCTCCACCAAGTCAGATCCTGTACTAGCAAGAATTCGATACTCTGCCCTACCCCACAGCAGGCTCAGGTCTTTACCTTGGTTTTCAAAGCATTTTGTCAGTAGATACAGTGTCTAAATCTCTGCAACAGCCATTCTGGCCCCAGAACTGAAACAGCTGTAATTACTACTTCTTATATACATATACTAGATAGCAAACCCAAGCTTCATTTAAACAAAAATAAACTGTTTCACACAGGTAACCAAAGCCAACGTTTCCTCCCCTCCAAGCATAGCAAACTTTTGTAGTTGGACCCCCTTGACCTCTTGCGGAGGGAGCTGTGGTGTTTGTGTGTTTGTATAGCACTTTCCATGCAATGTAACCCAGTGATTACAACAGTCCTAGACAAGTAATATGAAAGATTTAATCCGTCGTTTTTTCTAGTACAATTAAATCACTGTGAAGTGCCTCTCTAAGGGCAGAGGCATATGCAGATATGAAAGTAATTCAGGAACAAATTATACAGTTTTTGCATTAAGCAAAAATACTCTTTTTTTTTTTTGCTCTTACTGGTAGCGCTAACCAGCTATCTAGAGGAAATACTGTGAAACACTAATTTAAAAACCACCAAACCATCAAAAACAGTACAGGAATGTCCTGGTTTGGCCTAAACCAGGCCGATTTTCCTTTCAGTGATTTTTGCTTTCAGCTAAGTCTCCTCTAAGTAACTGCATGTTTGCAGACAGTGTCTGCCTCCAAGACTGATAACGCCCGAAGTTTGTAGTTATCGCTGAGGCACCGGTAGGGATGTTGTGCAGTAAGGCTCTTGCTGTACTTATTCTTAGAGAAACCAAGGTCACTGATGAATTCCTCACTGCTTACAAGTGAAAAGCCGAAGGGGGGTCGCAGCTGCAGGGGGAGCAGACAGGGCAGGTGACCCAAAATTGACCAACGAGGGTATTCCATTCCACACACGTCATTCTCGGTATAAAGGGGGGGGATCACGAGGGTCGCGCCCTTTTTTTTCTGCTATGGCCGGTGTCCAAGGAGGACTCCGGCTGTTTTCCTGCTGCCCCCGATCCCGATCCGTGCATCCCTGAATCCAGCTCTCGACCGTTGCTAGGCCCAGCCTGGGCCTTCCCGGAGCCTGCCCTGCAGTGCCGGTGGTGACGTGGCTGACTTCAGGGGAGCTCAATCTTGGTTTTGTATATATATTTGTATATATTTGATTATTTCTATTATTATTATTTTTTTTTTTTCATTATTATAGTTTATTAAAACTGTTTTAACTTTCCAACCCGGAAGCCTCTCTCCCTTTTCCCTTTCCCTTTCCCTCTGGGGGGAGGGGGGGGGGGATAACAGAGGGCATCTGCCACAGGTTTAATAACTGGCCCAGCTTTAAACCGTGACAGATTTATTGGAAAAAACAACAGCTGCACAACAGCTTTGGGTTTTGTGCTGCCGATCTTCAGGAAAGCTTTCAGTTAATGAACCAATTACCCACTGCAGGCAGGATCCAGCCAGCAGGTTCGGACCATGCCCGGCGCCTGCGCTCCCCACTCACGAATCCCAAGGCAGATGAGCCAGGCTCCCACGCCGTTCACACCAGCCTGGAAGCCACCCAGGGCAGCTGGCCCAATAGCCATATTCCACTCTTTTCATGCCAAAATAAACCCTTTGTCTGATCTTTGTTCATCTATTTCCTGGAATTATATGGAGTCTTGGAGAGGGTTAGAAGAACAATATCTTCAAAAGATACTGTGGCTTTTAGCTCCAGAACTACTTTCTCCAAAATATGCTTCACTTCACCAGGCACAGCATACCATAGCTTGATTGCTAACAGTAACTGCCACGCTGTGAATTTAACCATCAGCAATAAAATTAAAAAAGCATAATCAACCACCCTAATTTACTCTGCTCCTACTTTAGTAAAGGCATTAACTTAAATTAGACCTTACAGTTATGCCTGATCATGTAAGCCATTTCTTACAGTCATCCAAGATGATGCATAAAGAAATGCAAATTTCAACAACAAGCATGCACTGGTTAAACTGACTAAAGAGGTATCTTTTGTTCAGATCTAAACTGATATTTTAAGTGTTTACATTAATGTATTAGGAAAGGCTGGGCAGCACTTCAAAGCTCTATAGGGAGTTCTGTTTATTTAAAGCTGTGATTTTTAACTAAAATATTTCTACTTGTTCTATGTGGGTTGCAATTACACTAATATGAAGGAGACTCCAAGAGATATCATCCTTTCCCATTTCCATCTCCTGCAGCTCATTCCTAATCCAACTCCCATCCCATTTTCTACTGACAGAACCGTTTATGTAGCCACCCACCAAAAGCAAATGAGAAGCTAATTCAGGTTAAAATCAACTCTTTTAGGGAATGGAGTTTTTATTTATTGCCAGTAGCAGCAGTAATATTTGCCAACACAACTGCCAAGAAGCAGGGAAAGAGATTTCTTAGAACTGTATAAACACTAAGTAAAAAGGTACACAGCACCATACTCTTAGCCCATTTTATAGCAAAACAAAAGGTTACTATGAGCCCTTCCTTACAATAGCCTGTTTTTCTTTGCACCAAACCAAAGCAGAAGCATTTCCATGTTCAGCCATTATAATTCAGGTGGGACTGGGGTGATACCAGGTAACTGCAAGCAGCTGAGGGGCGTTAACATCGTAAACTACTACAGCAGTTTCAGAAGCAAAGCTATTACACAGAAGCCATTTAGGTCTGAATTCACACTTAGATTCGTGTTATCTTTCTGCAGATTTACATTTACAGATGACTGTGTATATAACCTATGGGTACTTCTATTTCCAGACAAAAATACATCAAACTGTGTCTAGAATATTTTAGTAATACTTACATTTTCTCAAGGAAATATTTGCAGATATGCCAGCCACAGCTTCTTGGTGCCTCCATTTTAAGATATCATGTTGTGTGTAGCACATGTGTTGTGTGTAATAACTTTTGTGCTGTACTTGTAAGCCACAGATAGACAGATACAGATATTATGATGTAATATTATTAACAGGTCAGAAGATAGCTCAAAAAGTTCAAGATCTGTGATCTCAATTTTTAGCAAAATCATTGAAGATCACAAGAGATGCTCAGTGAGTGAAAATGCTCCCAAAGACCTCAATGTCTTTGGGAACACGCCAATAATTTAAGGCAACTCCACCTCTGTTTTACTCTAGCAATACATTCAACTCTCACTTCACCATAGGCAGTTTGCCCCTGCTGCAGATTAACTGCACTATACATGAAGACACCAGAGAGTTAACCCTATATAGAGGCAGGTCTGACCGATTAGGTCTTGTTAGTTCCCGTGCAGTGCCCAGAAAACACAGCTCCCTCACTTCCATTCCAGCTCAGCAATGCAGATAGATACCTTCTGAAAGTGGCTGTGCTACCAAACCCTGACAGAGCTAAGATGACCATGTATTTCAGTGCCTCTGCTCTGTATCACCAGCATTTGCTGTAAATGCTTATACTGTCCGAGACTTTCAATTATGCATTTGCCTTTCCCCTTCTACTGCCCTTTACAGCCATACGGATGTATAGACAAGTCTTCAGGAAAGAACGCCTTCATGCATGAAGTCGTCCTTTTGTTTTAGCATAAAGAAATACACCTGACTAGGCAGGTAAAACACAACAAAGATGGTATGAGATACTGGGCCATAAAAGAAAACATAGGAAAATTATCAACTTATTTGTCTTAAATGTAAGCCAAAAGACGACATAAGCTTCTTTTATAAAGTGCAAGCCCAAAGAAAATAGTGATTTTGGTCGGAAAGAGACCCAAATTCACATTCCACTGTAAAACTCCGATTTTACCAGCTAGGTTATTAGGTGTGACGAGCTAGGGGAAGCAAAGCTTGACAGTAATTGCATTGTGCTATATACACAGATTCTCCAATGAGAGAGGAACAAGGTCCGCTATCTTTGCTTCCCCATGTTAATAAGACAGCAATGACAATTCAAATACTTCAATAAATGACAAAAGGGAACAGCATTACAAAACCCCTTCTAAAGTCCAGCCTGACTCACCTGACTTCCTTGCTTTCAAGGCAATGACAGCAGCCAGTTCTCTCTGTACCTAAAATAGCAGGAAAGGAAAGGATGGTTATAGGTGCTAGCACAGTCAAACAAAACAAAATGCAACACTGGTAAGATACCAGCTATCAGTTCTTTGCACGTGGAATTACGCAGGTACTTGGTTTTGAAACTACAGTCACTTTTCCTAGCAAATCCATTTCCTTTTCAGCTGGGAATTCTGTGACAACTGTTTTGTTTTGTTTTTTTACTTTAATTTCATGTAAATACTGCACATTCCACAGGGAGTGGGCAATTCAGTAGCCCGACCTGTAATTTATTTGCACAGCTTATGTCTTTCACAAGCACACACTTGAAGCTTCTTCCTTTCCTTGTTAAATGTTTGTTTTGCCTCTGCTGAGCACACTGTAATGCTGGATTTATTGTGTGATTCCAGGATAAGCGAGTTCTCCATGCTGAGGTCTGGCTGAGGTTCATGTATATAATTGGCATTCGCTTTTTGGAGCTTTCAGGAGGAAACAACCTCTCCTAATAGCATGGCTGAGCATTTCAGGACCAAAATTTAGCTTGAGATGAACATACAGAAGTGAGAGCTATCTGATTTCCAGATTTACAGGCTATTTCACTAGCCTGTGATAAAACAGCCTTGCCATGTTAGCCAGCTCCCTTCTTCAGCCTCTTGTATCTGCATTCTTCATATTTTCCCTATAATCTCTACACACAGCTACTGGTTTAGCGAGCTCAACTCTACATCCACTTCTCTCCATAGGTCTGTTCCTTTTTCTGTCAGTAAAATTCTGTATTATGCATTATTTTTATACTTCTTACTTTCTGACTGCCATCATCTGCCTCATTGCGGTTGCTTCACCTGCCCTGCACTGGACCTACAGCACACCAGACACTCTCTCCTGCATACACCTCAGTTTTTGCCTTCCTCTGCCCCATCCATGCTCTCAGACCCTTCTGCACACCTCCCAGCTTCTTCCAATTTTCTTCATTTTCCCAAGACAGCCTGTCTTTATTATCTAAAAAAATTATGGGACATTCCAACTCTTTTCCTAGGGATTGTCTTAACTCTCCGTACAAAGTCTCCTGCAGTGCATACTAGCCATCTTGTCTGACAGACCTATGCAAAGCTCAAGGCTATTCTGCAGTGGGAGTTTTGACAGTCAGTTTCTGAGAGCATATGAAATTTAAAACATCATTCACAAGACATGTGGTATGATCAGAATAAGGCACAAAGCCTATGAAGGATCCTCGAAGTAATACAAGTACTAACAACTGTCACCATCCCACTCTCACGACTCTGAAGGAAAGTTTGAAAATCTGAAACAAGAATAGTTAATGTTATATTGGTCTGAGCAGAAAGACAGACAAAATCACCCAGGACATCTCAGTACAATGGTAACTCCAGCATCCACTGATCAGATACTCAGCAGCCACCCAGCAGTACACTCCACATGTGGCAGAAGGCAGTCATACCAGAGACCACATCCTTCCTCCCCTTGTGGCAAAGGACCAGGGAGCTTTTTGCTGTCCTTGCAAGGTACAAGGACCTTTTCTACTCCTTGATGCTGCCCCACTGAGAGGGACAGAGGTTTTTTGCCACTCAAAGCAGGAAAATACGAAGGCAGTGCCACAGTTTTCTTAAATGTAATCCTGTTTCCAGCACAATTGTGCAAGCTGGCAGTACTACCTTCCCTTCCTTCCTTCCTGTACACTCATTCCCATGTCTGGAGAACTGTTAGTCATGGTTAATGTAAGCATAAACTGCAAGCAAGATGGGAAAGAACAGTTCTTCTGCGGAAAAACAATTTGTGTGCTTGCTTGCTTGCAGCAATTAATATACACTAGAAATAGTACATACAAGCTATCCGGAGTTAGAGTGGGATTTTCAATAAAAGCCCAAGTTGTTTCTGAATAACACCACCACAACTTTTCATGGCTCACTGCTCAGACCCTCTCCCTTCATTAAACTCAGCAGGAAGTCACAATGTCGGTGCCCAGACCCTGATCTCTTCTCACAGGTTACTGACAGTAATAAACAGTGCACTGATGTCTCATTTTTATCTTTTAGCATTTAATAAATACATTATCTCAAGACTACCCTTAGGAGACACTACAATCTGCAACAGTTGTAAACATACCAATTAACCCAATCAAACAATTGAAAAATGCAAATCTCAGTGAATGTAAAGAAAAGCCCATCTTCTCAGAAGAAAAAGCAGCATTGTGGCATCCTGCAGTTATATTTGCAGTATTACTTTTGCTTATAAGGTGGCACTTCTCAAGTTTGAAAGACAGAGCTAACATCACAGGTAATAAAAAGGCTGTTTTTCTGTATTTTGTCTATGTTATACAAAATATCTCATTGTTTGCTGTGTGCCAGGAACGCAGCTGGCATATTGCTTAATCTGAGCAAAACCCTTCAGTTAAAGGAGAAAAAAAAAAATGTTCCTCTAGTCTTAATATTAAGCAAACATTCCTTAACCAAAGGGTTTCATCCTGACAGCCTGAGCTCCCTCTCATAGGATTCACTCAAATCACAAAGAATTGGTACTGCTAAGCATCATTCTGGATTTGCCTGGTGTCCCTAGATTTCATAATCTATATACTTTTGTCTATTTTAGCATAAATGCACTTGTCATCTCTGCTGGACATTCAATTCCTATGAATCATTAGACCCATGGAAATCCATGTACAACATTCATTCCTCACTGCACACATGCTACACATTATCACACTTCTTCCTAATAGGGTTTCAGTTACCGCCTGTTTCACGAAATCGATAGTTGCACATCACATTGAAGATAATAATGTGGACTCAAAGTAAAATACACATTCAAACAACAGCTATGCCTACCATAATGAATTGAGATATTAAATACAAAAAACTGGTTTATACATATAGCTTGTCACTACAAAGCTAACACTATCTAAATAGTATCCCATTTTGAGTAGCATTACAGATGTCTAAACTGATTCAGTTTAAAGGCCAGCTTACCACACACTATTTACAGAAATATTATTAAAATCTGAAAGAGAATATTTTGAGTGTGTCGTTGGTATGTTACCACCTCTTAATCAATTTTCTTTTTGCAATATGAAAGAGCAAGAGTGTGCATACAGAGTGGTACCCACGTATACTTCTGCTTGATTAAATACAAATGGCGTATTAATATGGTGAATCTTGTCATCTTCAAAGGACAAAGGTAGAGATTTTTCAAAAGTAAATGAGAACTACTGTTCTTCTCTTATCCGTGAATCTGGTCATTTTATCACAGAAGGCATAGCTGTGCATCTAGCAGACAGTGCATACCACTTCTACTTTTTTCCCCCTCTCTTTTTTCTGCCTATAGCAGTCTTCTGTGAAACCATATTCTAGATGTCAACGTGCCAAACAGGACTTCAGATCTAGAGACAAAGTGGCAATCCTTACATAATCTCAAAACGAAATCCTGCAACAGAAAGCTCTAAACAGCAGGGATTTGAAAAAGAAGAGAGTCTAGTTCACACTTTTGCATCTCAAGTAATGATAGTTTGATAGACTCTAAATAAAAGTAGTATTGGCTGACATCTTAAAGCACCAGAAAACTATATTTCCCAGATAAACTGCATTAACATCCCGATATTCTCTTCTGTCCCATCACAAGGTAAGGTAAGAGCTTCGCAGTAGAAACACTTATAGCCATCCCATTGTGCTCTGGTTGTAGCACACAAGACACTGAATATGTAGCTGCTCTTTGGGACATGACACGGCAGCTCTGGAATGCTTCTTTAAACCTAGGAGTAATCACTGCATTTTCTTAAAAATTCATGACCAAAAAGATTATCCGATGCAAATGTATTTCAGATGGCACTTTGCACTGCTTGCATGTCAGCTGCCTTTACAATTTCAGTTTGATGGTGTTGTCAGTGCCTCATTGTAATGGAGCACATGATATGAGCACATAATTCAATAGGCTCCATTCAGTTATCTTGACTGACTCTGCTTCTTCCATCATAGAATAAACCATAAAGAAAAAGTGAGACCCCCAACAACTTAGTGTCTTATCTTTTGTACCTGACTCTGCTCTTAAAAGAGGTGTATTCCATACATTATGCACAAATTAAGATAATAAAGAAACCCCTGCAGTTTCTTCCCCCACTGCCCTTCTGACTTGGCATTATTCACCCCAGCTATCACTATTATCTTCTACAATCTCCATAACCATTGCTTAAAACCAAGAGTGCATTTCCCTAACTAATCAGCTCTAGACTGACAGAATCATCAAAAAAAAAAAACACCACACAAATTGTGCAGTGAATGTGAAAAGTGGAAGTCTACAAGAGAAACAACATCTGGTAACAAAAAGCAGTAGGGAATAAGTAATAAGAGAAAGGCCAACAAAGAAAGTCAGGCTACAGTAAAGAAAAAGAGGTGGAGAGAGGGATTCACCAAACTTGTACAGATGCCTGTGTCTGTGCTAGTCACTCTATAACCCCTTCAAAGAGAGCGCACACTTTACCAGTGGAGCTTAAGGTATGACTGTTTTTCCCCAAGGTAGACTTTCAAAATGAACCATACATTCAGCATCCTAAAAGTGCCTATTTCTGCTCCCTGGCTGTAAGGAGTGCCTGGTGAAGCTACCTCAGATGTAGATGCCTGCCATATGGCCACTTATATTTAGGTGAGGTGAGTTCCACCCTCTGCAACAGCAATAGCTTTTATAGAGTTACAGAAATATATAAATTAGACCTTATCTGCATGCATCCTTACAGTTTTTCCTGTGCTTTCAGATGCTAAACCAATGATTTATATTGTAGGCACACATTCCCCCAGTGTTGCTTGGACTGGATCTTCACATTGATGAACACATTTCCAGCCATGGCCAATACATTCACTTCTGATTTCCAGCTCCTGCTCACAGGACCCTTTTTTTCCATACAAATTCTGAAGCTGGCAGAAAAAAAAAAAAGTTGAAAACCTGTATGCTGGTGAGTCTAGCCCTCTGCTCAGTGGTGTAAGCTGAGGGTTCAAATTCCCTTGGGACTCATAAAGGCTCTCCATAAACTCACAGTGAGTACCTTTAGATCCCAGTCTATCGTATGGAGGAAAAGCAATATTCTGGAGGGATAAGAAGGAGAAGTTATTATACAGATGTTAATATTTGGAGGATTCTGCTCTGGTCTTACATCTTTTCTCCAGAGTTAGACTAGAAAATCCTTATAGAGAGCTTGCACAGTTTGTGGAAAATCAGAAAATGCAGGAGAAAAGATCAGTTTTTTGACACCATCATGGCAATAGATGAGTCTCGGGCCATCTGGAGATGTAACTGCCTAATTTTTCCTTAGCTAGTTAGCTACAGCAATAAAATGGTTCATTTAAAAAAAAAAACCCACAACTGTCCATGTGCCCTGCTGCTCGAATCACACAGGATGTAGTTCAAAGGTTTGACCTTGCAAGCTAGATGTGAAGCACTCTGAAATCAATGGCAATTACTCACATGTTTAAGGATATGCATTTTACTCAAGTGTATCCAGCAACAGTTAGATTCAGTTCTTAAACTCAGAAAGTCACTTTGTTTTGTTGAGTGCTTTTCTTTTTTTAACTGATGAAAAAACATTATTCTTCTATTTTTGAGAGGAAAAGCTTTTGAGGGATTCTGGCAATGTTTTATAGAGTTGGTAGTTTTGTGGGGTTTGGAAAATATATAACTTTGTAAAAGTATTTTATGTTTCTCTATTTTTTCTCTCTATGGAACTAAAAATGGAGGATATCGACGCTGAGTTATCCTTTCATTTTCAGTTAGGAAAAAAAGGTAGAGAAAACAAGGAATTTGAATATAGAGAAAAAATAAACAATTTTAAACCACAAAATTTTCTAATGTCATACATTTTAAATTATTTTTGCATAAGGTTGAGCATACAGAACCACTGGCTTTCCAAACACATTTGTCTTAACAAAATACAGCACAAATTCTCCTTCCATTTCCTTTTTCAGCAATTTCAATATAGTACTTTATTCGTTTGACTTAAAATAGCTCTTATCCTCATGCCTTTTTCATGACAACTTCACCCGGCTTGGTTCACTTTCATCTCTATACTTTCTCACATACCCAAAACAGAACTAGCACTAATTCCATGTTTTGCTCATGCTGTGATTTAGGTGTGATGTTCGCAGAACCATACATTCACAGAATGGTTGAGGCAGGAAGGCATCTCTGGAGGTCATCTGATCCAAACCCCTGCTCAAAAGCAGGGTCACCTAGAGCAGGTTGCTCAGGACCATGTCCAGTTGAGTTCTGAATATCTCCAAGGATGGAGACTCCACTACCTCTCTGGGTAACCTGTTCTACTGTTTGATCACCCTCACAGTAAATAATGTTTTTCTTATGTTTAAGTAGAATTTCTTCAATTTCATTTTTTGCTACTGCTTCTTGTCCTGTCACAAGATGTCACTGAGAAGAGCCTGGCTTAGTCTTCTTTATTCCCTTCCATCAGGTATTTATACACATTGATAAGATCCTCCTGTAGCCTTCCATTCTCTAAGCTCAACTCCCAGTTCTCTCAGCCTCTCCTTGTAAGTCAGATACACTACTCCCCTGATCATCTTCATAATCATTTGCATACATTTCAGTACATCCACATGTCTCTTGTGATGGGAGTTCAGAACTGGACCCAACACTCTAGATCTGTCACACCAGTGCTGAGTAGAAGGGAATGATCACCTCCCTTAGCCTGAGGATGACACTTTCACTAATGCAGCCCAGGAGGCAGTTGGCTTTCTTTGCCACAAGGGCACATTTCTGGCTCATGTTCAACCTGCTGTCCAACAGGACCCCCAGGTCCTTTTCTGCAAAGCTGCTTTTCAGACAATCAGCCCCCAGCCTGTACAGGAGGATAAGGTTATTTCTCCAAGATGCAGGATGTTGCATTGCCCTTTGTTGAACTTCATGAGATTCCTGTTGGCCCATCTCTCCAGCCTGTCAATGTCCCTTTGAATGGCAGCACACCAATCTGGTGTATCAACTGTTCCTCCCAGTTTTGCATGACCTGCAAACTTGCTGAGGGTGCACTCTGTACCATCATACAGATTACATTAGATCAAATGAATCTAGCTTAACCTTCTGAAGTCCTGTCTGTCTGCTTCTTCGAACAATGATCTTACAGCAAGATAAACAAGATGCACCAAATTCTAGCACAGATAGGACAAGGTGTTGTTTATTATGATGGAGTTTATTAAGGCTAAACATAGTTGGGAAGCCAGATAACCAAGCTTCCCAGGTGGGTCTCCTCAGAAGCTTATAATAATCTACACCAGGGCTGCTGAGGCTCTTTCTCTCCCTTTGTCCCCCACCCCATCATTGTCTTCACACTGATGTCCACTTGAGCAAGAGGATCTGAGTGTAAGCTACCTGGCAGAAAAATCACCATCATCATCCAAATTGTTATCTCCTGGGCCATGAATAGCATGGATTACAAGAGAGCAGGCTGCAGCAGTCCTTACTTGGACTGATTTTAATAGCTTTGGAATTGCACAATAAGACCTCAGTAAAGCTTCCTCCTTTCAGAGACAAAAAAGTAGTTTGCATTACAAACACTTCTTCACTAAGACTTTAATATGAAAGGACCCAAAACATGACAATATTTCAAACATGATCAGTACAAACTTTGATGCAGTGACCTTACCGCAGAAGTGAGACGAGCAAGAATCTCAGCATTGGTTTCTGCTGTATCTTCTATTTTTTGATCAGGCCTTAAAAAAATAAAAATAAGATTTTATTATTTCTTTCATTCTGTTTCAACATATTTTGATTCCTGGAAAGCAAGGAACCGTGTAGCCACAGGCACTAATGTAAAAGGGCTTTTGAGATTCCACATCAAAATGATGACTGCAACATGACAATAATTAACTGTGTCAGTAATGACAGAGTACACCCTTTGTCCCTTGCAGTCAAGAACTCTTTTGATCGGACTAACGTGAAACAGCGAGAGAAGTCTTCAGCTATAAAAATACGATGAAGAAGCGAAGAATGCAGGACCCTCTTAGCTCAAATTTGCTTATTTGAATGCATATTTTGCTCTGCTAAAAATATACTCCATCAACAGAGCAAAGAGTTTTCCATCTACCCTCCACCCAGGTTTGCTAAGGTGTGGAGCAACACCTATGCAATACAAGCTGACATAGATAAAAGCAGACAACATCAAAATCATTATATGACACATGGAGCTTGATATTAAAAAAGTACGTGAAAATGAAAAAAAATACATGTAAGAAGCCATAAATTAGCAAACTAAAGCAACGGCCAAGAACACTATTATGTTGTCTTGACAGTGACTCACAAGACAGAGAGTCTTAATGCGTCTTTGCAAAATTGGGGCAGTGCAGGAAGAACCCTTCTAGAAACTGTCACAGAAGTCTGGCCCACATAAAAAACACACAAAAGCTGCTGTGGACAGCATGGGATAGGACTGTGTTTTTCTTTAAAACAGTTTAATTCCCATCACTAAAACATCTGCGAGACTTTTGGAAGGTTTATTGACGATCAGTAGAAAGGTACCAATGTGACAGGGTTATTACTACAGGAAAAAGAAAAAGAAAATGCCCTTGAGATCTTCACTTTCCATGGTATTCAAGAAGCATGGCATGCCAGCAAACTGAGCAGATAGCAAAACTGCAGCTGCTGTAATACACATAAATCCCAGGTATTAGCAGAAGTTTCTATCTTTGACTAAATTATTCAATTGCTCACATGCCTTGATGTGCTTATGGAGAGAGTTGACAACATGTCTGGAACATGCAGCTGGTATATTGTGGTTCTTACATCCCATGTCCAAAAATTTCTTTCCCTGATTAAAAAATTAAAGTCAGAAAGCACATAACGACACATGCATTCATTTTGGGGCAAGCACATTCAGACCAAAACGGTAATTCAGATTAGAAATCACAATTATTTTCGTAACTGTCTTTCATATTCAAAGAAAAATGTGATTTAACATTTTAAGTGTTATAAGCAGCCCAAAAGAAATAAATGAATGAAGTTTCATTTACAAAGACTGATTTATCCAGTCTTTTTCTTTACAATTTAGAATGAGATTAAAATGACTGACCTCTTTGGATGCCTATGTTTCCCTACACACCTGATCTCTTCTGATCTCTCAGAAACACGCTAGGTCCTGATTCTTCTAAATTGGAGACAAAAGATAGCAGCTCAGTAGACACAGCCACAGATGCAATCTATAAACTCAGAACAGAAGATAGCATAGCTATTTTCATCTTGGGCCTTGATCACTTCATCTTCTATTTAAAAATACTCCCAGTATTCATTTGCATATAAGCAAACACTTCTGAAACCATTAATATACTAAAAATTACAGTCAGCTCTCCAGAATCAGAGGAGAAGAGTGTATTATGATACCCAGGCTAATGGAAAAAAAGTAAGACAGAATGGATACTGAGGAACACAATCAGGACAGATATCATCCAATTTTTATCAAAAGGAGCCAGCTAAGACCTGGTAGGGCTGGCACCAAACAGGAGCTACAAAGCCCAGGCAACCAAGCCTAATGCTTACACAGCTCAGTGGCCCGTGGGCTCAGTAGTACGTTAAGCAGAGTGAGATGCAGGGATGCTTACCCTAGATCCGCATGCAGGCAAATCAGGTCCACCACAATTATTACTGTACGCCACATGAAAGGAACTGCAGTACTTCCCTACCCGCTGATGGAGGAAGCGATACGGATACACCCATGGTCCTGAGCCTGGACCTCAACTGTCCAATGTAGAGCCACTACCTGTGTCTCTACACTGGCTTTACAATTCACCTACAATGCCAACAAAAGACCCACGGATACCCGAGAGCTGTTTGCGTTCAGCAAAAGCTTTCCAGGAACTCCATAAGGCAGTAACTAAATGAATATCCCATCCTGGCCATTTGCATTAAAAACAAACACTTCTAAGAATGGTTACTTTTCTGAAATTAATAAAATGTAAATTATTTCAGGACAGAAGACACAGAATATAGCGTAACACTTCTGAAAAGAAAATAACAAGCAATATGAGATAAAGAAAAAAATCCCCTGTTAACATCTCTTCAAATAATTAAAAAAAATATTATGGGGTACATTTCAATAGTGTAAGGTACCCAATGCATTCTTGAAATGTTCATGGAGTCTACCAGTGGTTCTGGGAATTAGGTGTTGTTATAAACACCCTTATTTACAAAGAAGGAAATAGAAGCACACAAAGATTAAACACCTGATACAAAGCCATTGAAGTCACTGGAAAAGAATTCAGAAGGCACCGGATGAGAGCCTAAGTGATTGCTCAAGGTTGTAAGGAAGTCCACGGCACAGCTTCCAATACAGAAAATACAGCGTTTGTTCCCAGGCTATTGCACTATTCACTTCTTTTCTATTCAACTAGAATTGGCTGTGATTAACATAGGGTGTTTAATGACCCCAAGAAGCCTCTGCATCAGTCCCATCTCATTTGACAACATTTACAGGGGCTCAGTCCTGAAGAATACACATAACATTAGCCTTCAGTTCAGTCTGAGCTGCTAAAAATCCGCTATGTCCCATCTTGTTTTCCATGGGAATTTCCCAAGGTCAAAAGGCAACAGGGAGCATTTATTCAGGAACCATAAGCACATCTCAGGCTTCAGAACACTATTTTCTTTGTAGGACTTACTATAGTATTATTTGGTAACACTGCGAATACTGACCAGAAACAAATACAAATCCATCAAAAATCTGTACAGCAAGTTGAGACCAGGCCATGTTTATTTAATAGGGTTTCCTTATTTAATAGGGTTTCCAGAAGAGCTACTGAAGGAAGCCCCCAGAGCTGCTACTGCCTACTCAGGTCTACAGACTCCTTCTAGGAGAGAAGATCCATGGTGCTCCACAGAAAACCACTGATGCACCCAGCAGACCAGGCAAGCGCAAGGCTGCTGCCCACCAGTTGCGAAGGAGACAGAGCTTGCTCGTGTGGCTCCCAGGGCCACCAGGAGGTATCCAACGTTGCCTTCTGGTGCACAAGCAGCAGTTGCTTCTGATTTCATCAAAAGCAGGGAATCTAATTAATAAGGTAAGAATTTCTCTATCCCTACATACATACAGAATCAATGCTATCAATACAGGCTATGAGAAGAACTAAGACAGAAAAATGAATAGAAATATATTAAATTACAAGAAAGACTATGCTTCTAATGGCATGCAAAACAGATTATATATTTGAGAAAAGACAAACACTCATTGAAATGAAGAGTTTTTAGAATTGCTCCCTTTATGAAAAAGAGTATATGGGTTTATTTAACCTTGTCAGATAACTTTAACAAACACCTCATCTATTCCCTTTCAGATTGTGTTTTAGCGGTGTATCATTTGCATCAAGCATGGAGAATTTCAAACCTGGAAAAGCCTCCTTTCCCTTTAATATCATACTCCCTCGAGAGCATACCATTATTTAAAATTCTATTCCTTCAATATATATTTTTTTTAAAAAGCACCCTCACAATCTGACAGGTAAAACCTCCAGAAAGTAACTCTTCAGTGACAATGTTCCCAAAAGGAATCCAACTTTAACTAAAATTTGAATAACATGAGCAGGAAGGAGATAGAAATGTACATTAATGAATAATTGTTCAATTCATGTGACAGGGATCATCCTCCACTAGAAATGATGGTTGCACTGGAATGATAAAACTGCAAAGCAGACTGTAAAATAGTGGTACTCTCTGGCCAAGGTCAGCATGCAGGACACATTTTTAACTCGAACCTAAGAAGTCTTCAATCCATTTTCCTACCCAGCATCCTTCACGTAACACATCAATATGACCTATCTATTCTGTCTTTTTGATTCAAAGCCTTCGTACAAGTAGTCACAAACCATGAAAAGTGGTCTGATTTGCAGTGATAACGAGGAAAACCCCAATTCCCACTGAAATCAAGACGAAACCGCTCTGATACTTAAGGGACAGACAAACTGCTTAGCACCAGAGTAGGCTGGAAGACAAGAATTTCTATTTGCAAAAAAATTCAAAACGTTTTCTCACATATGAGTCATCTGCTTAGAAGATCACATTCAGTCTCCTGCTCTAGCCAATCTGGGGTCCTTGTCACTTGGCTACAGTCACTCAAGCTGAGCAAATAAATGCGTTTTCAAGGAATCACCACTCCAGAACTGCCAGTTTCTGGTTGGTGAGGGCAGTCAGCAACAGGGGAGGGAATCAAGTTGCTGCCCTGAGCCATGCCGAGAAATTACTGAGATTTTTTTCTATCAGCTCAACATGTCTGAATTTAAGAAGCTGGGCTTGCTTACAGGGACTTTGGGTTTTGTGCTCCTTTGAAATATTTCCATTGGACATTTATTTGAGAGAATGTGTTTTTTAAATCTAATATGTAGAGAAGGAAGCTACTTATAAAGAAAGTTTTGTCTTTGACATCAAAGAGGATAAATCCTAGTACTGGCAGAGTAATAGTTCTCCACGGTATAAGTATCAGGTTTGAGGATACATCGTGCTAGGGACAATGAAAGAATTTAACCCAACTTGTCTATCCAGGCCAGCTCCTGCAGATTTGCTAAGGCATGAGGGGTGATGAGCCTCCAGACCTCTCACTGACACCTCTTTCCTATATTTTGGCCTCTCACTGTGGCACAAATAACTATGGTTTCCTTCTAGCTGCTCTAAATAGGCAATATTTAGAGCACAGCTGTATCAGCACAGAGTGTATGATAACATCCAATAGTCAGGTGAGAGAGGAGACATACAGGAAGCAAAACAAGACTTAAAAGGCATATTCTGAAAAAGGAATAATAATGTGAGATTACAGAGCTCCAGCAAACATGCAGTAGCAAACTAAAATCAGATGACTGAAGCTACCACATTTCTACCCATCCTCTCTATCCATCTGATAGCTGATCCTGACACAGCACAAGGGCATTTAGGGCAGTGCTAGATTAACAGTTAACAGTTGGACTTGATGATCTTAAAGGTCCTTTCCAACCAAAATTATTCTACGATTCTATGATCTGATCTGCTGGTCAATCAGCTCCACAGCATGCCTGCCGCCAAATTCATGCCAAACCTCCATATGTAAGAGGAGACTGAAAAAATAATAAAGCCATTTCCCAGGAAATATAGCAAGCTAGGGTCAGCAAGCTAGTGCATAACTACAATATACCAAAAACCCCAAGTCGAGTGTCTTCATTTATCTACCCACACTGACTTTCTCAGATGTAAAGCGCATCTCTGCAAAGCTTGTCAACTCTAAAAAGAAAGCTGGCTCATTTGCATGGTGGTTTGGGGGTAAACAGTATCATTATAAGCCAGCCACTTACAAAACAGTCAGCAAAAGCTGCAAACAGCTGTGTACACACACTTACAGATTACACATGTCAGTCCTGGGAGGAGATAATGGCAGTAGTTGCAGTAGGAGCTTTACTCCATTCTTCCATCCTTCGTCTTTCTCAAATTCACAGAAAAGGTAGGTACATTCATCCGCTGAGAACTGGTAGAAAGCATGAGTGTCTTGAAAATAGAGTTGTCTGTCCACTGTTAGAAAAAATATCATTAGATAGCCTTTAAACCTTTACCATGTAAAGGTTCTGTGTCACCACCACATTCTGTATTGCACTTGACTTTAATGCTGAGTTGCACCACCACCCAGGGCAGAAGGATCACAAACTCAGCATAGAAGTCGTCCTGCCCTCTTGTATTAACTCAGTGCATCCAAACAGGACAACCCCAAAACCTCAATTTTAAGATCTTCAGGCTCCTGAAATTCAAGCGTTAAGACTGTTGAGTATTTAATCAATTTCGGAATCAGTTCAGAATTGGGGAAAAAACCTTCCACTTTCAGATTTCTGAGCCTCAATTTTCATTGGCTTCTAATCTGTTCTCACTAATGGCCAGGCATTAGTAAACAAAATTGAATAATGGGGATGCAGCCCATCATTATCCCAGCTTCTCCTCAAATTCAGGGCTACTGGATTTGTAGACTGGATCTGAGTAAGATGATGCGCCAGTACAACAGCTGTCATCTTCCCTGGCATAACCAGGATTGAATTGGGATCGAAGGATGGTGTCCAAAGCCAAAAGCACAAGCTCCTGCTAGGAGAGTCATTCAGCCCTTGCTGAGGCTGCATGATTAGACATACTGTCAGTATAGTTGGAGCAGAAGACGACCTTTAAGTATACTGTCAGCATACAAAAGCAGAAATCTTCCATAACACCTCACCTTTTCGCAAGGAGGAAAGTTAAGTGTCTAGCTCTGAGTTGAGCTACCTAAGTAGTCCCAGCAATAAAGTCAAGTCCATCAGATTTCCAGAGGCTGGTTACCAGTGTAATTATTGCCACCCAAGTATTGCCACCCAAATTATGGACCAAACCCCTAAATTTGGTGGGGAAGGTGGAGACAGCTGGGTAGAACCTGGCATCACCACCATCTCAAGGAGCTGAATCCTCTCTCAATCCATTGTAATCTAAGACTACGAAAAACAGAGATCAGAAGGGAAAAATCACTAAAAGCTAGAGAAGTCATCTGGTGAAGCCATGATCTGCAGTGACTAAACAGCTGCTGTCTTGTGAAAAACCTAAAAGAGCTTGAGGAGAAAAAAAAAAAAATAGGCTGAAAAAGACACACACGCAGTCTGCAACTTGGTTACAGACAATTACATTTGCAAAAGCAAAAGAAAGGAAATATTGTCAAAAAAAGAAAAAAAAAAAGAGATTCATCTTTGGTATTTATGAAATGAAAGGTTACAGAGTTGAGCCTACCGAAGGCATAGTAAAATAAACAACTGTCAAGAAAAATGGATCAATCTGCATTTTTTTTCCCCCCGTTTCCCTCCTTCCTCTCCCATCAAAAACATGAGTCTTATCCTATGCAGGAGAAACTGATAGTCTTCCTCATGATAGAAGTACTATCAAGACTGACCTGATAATATAATGCCCATATCCAGCAGGAGCTGCCACACTCCAACTGCTGTAGATCTGCACTTAACAAAAGGGCACTGCTCCAAAAGCCAGTCTACCAGTTCCGATCCAACACAGCTTCTCCTGAAAATAAGCAAAACATAACTTCTTACACTACAGTAATGTTAAAATGCTCTTTTATAATAAAGAGTTATTTTAAAGCTATTAAAAGTGAATCCTTTTGTTCAGCAGGGCAAACCCTTTGTCTCTATTATTAATTTTTGTAATCCTACTCATTTCAAGGGAATAAATTATTCTGGCAAGTTTCAGGGGATGCCCCTAGTTACAACGAGGGAACTTGTGTTGGATGAGTAAGTTCCCTTACATACCTAATTCATGTGGCACACTTTACAATATGTAATATTTTTATCAATTTGTGCTGCATACAGACAGTCATCCAAAGATGTATAAGAGCTAAATAAAATCCAGCTTTTAGCCTCAGGATTTTATTTCCTTTCTGAGCATAGGCATAAGCATTCAGCTACACAATATATGTGTAAGACCTTGAGTGTTGCTCTAGGATGTACTTCATCTTGCACATTATTGGTAAATTTCTCTTTTTAAATCATAAAAAAAAAAAAAGTTGTGGCTTTTTCTTAAATATGGATATGAATGAATGGTGCTATAATAGAGACCTGCACATTTTGGCATAATTGAAAATAGGAGGAAGCATTTATGCTGTAATGCAACACAAACGGAAAATCACTTCATTACAGAAATATTCCATAAATTACATGCAAAAATCACTGTGTAAATAAATCTTAGGAATCCAATTAATCTTTTTTATAACTCCAGACCAGGGCTGAATTTAATACTCTTTCTTTTTAACAAAATAGCAGGCAAACACAATTGTATATGAAATCATAAGCAATTAAATTAATGGACATACAATCAGGCCACTGCTGCTTTCTGACAACTGACAAAGTAACATAAAAAAAGATTTTAAAATACATAAGATTTTAAAGATTTTTTTTTTTTTAGAAAATATTTTCAACTCTTAGTAACACACACAAAATCTCACTCTCAGAATTCACTCTCTTGTCAAATTAGGGAATAGACAAATGCAAACAAAATCCATCCAGTTGATTAAAACGAACAATCTCAGGTTACCTGCAAATGCCAGTAGGGTACACCCTGTCTTTAATCAGGTTAGATGCTTGTAGAGTAAAAATATCCCTGAGAGCTCTCCCAGCACAGGAAGAACTTTCTCCATAAATCTGAATTAAAAGAGAAATTGAAAACTGTGACACACAGGAATTTATTCCTGCTGTAGTAAATTGCCTTGCCACTGTCCACTCCCTCCCTCTGAGCAATGCCTTCTCCCCAGCTAAACGATAAGCAAGCAGTCAAAGACTCATAGGAAATGTACCCCAACTTCTGCCATACCCTGTTGTATCATGGGTTGCAGATGCTCCCAAGAGCTGGACTACTTTTACATTTGCTGCCTTAGAAAAGCAGAGGTTTTACTGTCACAGCTTTACCTTTGAACAACAGACAAGTTCAAATGAAAACAAGTGTTATTTTAGCAAAGCAAAAAGACTATACTAACCATTGCAAAACCACACAAATACAGTAAAATTTAAACATTATTCTATGTGTATTTGAGTTAAATAATTTAATAGAAGCCTAATACCCATTTCATAGTTTTTTCTTTTTGTTCAGAAACTTTGGAGGTATCCTATGATAGCTACAGGTTGGTTCATCCGTACCTGTCCAGGAGGATGTGGTCTTTCAGAATGGACACACCTCTGTCTTCCCCCCCACCTGATTTCTACCTCACACCTCAAGGCTGCAGATGTGTCTATCAAAACAGGACCCAACTCCAT
This sequence comes from Nyctibius grandis, assembly GCF_013368605.1. Lineage (NCBI taxonomy): Eukaryota > Metazoa > Chordata > Aves > Nyctibiiformes > Nyctibiidae > Nyctibius > Nyctibius grandis. Next base: position 22,805,269 of record NC_090664.1, on the reverse strand, counting down.
CTTCCATAAAATCATGTTCCACCTGGACTCTGTATACCACTCCTTACTCATGAATTTAACTCAGGCTTCTGTTGCAATGCTTCCTCACCATCCCAGCAAAACACATCAGTAACTTGAAAGCAAAACAATGCTGTAGTTTCACCTTTTGTTTGTTTGTTTGTTTCTTTCCTATGTTTAGGAATCTTTCAAGGAATATAAGATAGTCCCAAGACAGTAAAGTCTTGTGAGATGCAAAAACAAGAATTCTCAAATATTGCAAAAGTGAGCTAAACAGTGGCAACCGTTCAAATGGCTGTGAAGCAAGTGCGCACCAGAATTCACAACAATTCCGTTTGCAAATTCAGTAATAGAAATAGACAATTTCTAACACACACAAATTATAACTTGTTAACCGGATTTAACTGCAGGTCACATTCACAAGTGTCTTCAAAGCTATAATTAAGCAAAAAGATTCCTAATATGTTGTTTGATGAAATGGAATTAAAAAGAAACTTGACAAGTACCTTGTTTGAAGGAGTTTCCAAATAGGGATTTGAAATTCTTCTGGACAGGGTCTGTAAGACAATTTGGTAAAGCATTAGTTTTGTTCTGGTTTTTGTAAGGAAAAAAAGTAGCAGCAATCTAGGTCTTTTAGCTATTGGAATCTAAATAAAAAGAATTTATCAAATCTTCTGAGTAGTCTAACTGAAGTCTCCAAATAATTTTTTTTTCACATAAGGAAAAAGGTTTGGTAAACTCAGTTCTGTGTTGCTTACTATATTTATTCTTGATCTGGAAAAGAAGTTGAGCAATGAGGTAGCAAAGTCTGTAGACAACACACAATTATTTGGGTCCAGAAGGACAAGAAATGACAGTGAAGAATTTAAAGACAAACCTAAAAAACGCTAGGTGAAAAGCCAGTATCATGATGAGTTCAACATTAAAAGCAGCATGTACTAGAGGGAGAAAATGTAATTACACATGCTTTAATACCTCTTAAAGCAAACTTTACCAATTCAGTAAAGAGACCTCAGGGTCACAGAACACTTCTCAAGGAAGACCACTCTTCTAAATTAAATTCTTAATTGTAGTTTAAAAAAATATTAGGACAAATGAGGAATAAAACGGTGACCTGTAGGGAGGTAACATTGCTCTAATGGAGATCAGCATTATCTTTGCCATGCCACATGCTGCACTGGTAACAGCATCTCAAAAAATGGACACTCCAATGTTAGAGGGGATTCAGACAATAACAGTAGTAGGAATAATAAAGGACTTGGATACATTTTAAGGTGAGAAGAGACAGAAAAGACTGTAACTATTTACCTTACAAAGGAGAGTTTACAGGAGACATAACGCAATTATACAAAATAATGAAATGGCACAGAGAAAAGACAGACTTTCTGTGCTCTGTTTTATGTAACATGAGAATAATCGATCACTCAATGAAATTAGAGAGGATTCATATTTGAGGAGATAGAAAGGAGAATGGCACATAACTCTTCACAGCAGGGAAATGTAAATGCCAAAACCTTGCCACTGATCAATAAAGACTGGGGATTTAAAGTTATAATACTAGCAGTGAAACAGAACTCTGGAAGGCAAACAGAGACGGGATAAACACCTCTATGACAGTCAGGTTACCCCACCTTTACTCACCAGGATAATTCCATATCTTGTCAGTGTTAAAAGACAAGATATTGTCTATTCTGATGCTTACTGGCAACTTCTATCTTACTACAAGCCACACAAGACACAAATAAACATTGCCTAAAAGAAGTCTGGAAGTGGAACAAAAGACATTGTGCAGGTGCACTGGCAGGACAATGGGAGGATTGTGTGGTGCTCCCTCCCATTATTCCAACTTGTAGGCAGCATAATTAATTCCTCGCTTTGAGAAGGATCCAATTAACACTTGGTATATTGTAATCATAAAAAAAAAATCATCCTTCACACCCTGTAAGAATTGCAGAATCCACATTTCAGTAATGCCACCTGCTTTCCCCCCCCTCGCTATATTCTTGTTACTGTATTTTTAGAAAGGGAAAGGAACTGACAAGGAACCACAGAAGCATCTAACATTGTTTACCCTTCCACGCTCATCACAAATGTTAGTGTAGTTCCATGCATAACAGTAGCTCCATATGGAAATACTACAACATAAAAGCTTAATTCCCCTCTCCTGTACCCAACAAAGATGCCGTAAGAGTGCAACATGCCTCAGATCCCACTTACTCCTCCTAGCCGGCACATCATTAACACCTCGGTTCTGCAGCAGCCCAACATAACACCACTTCACTTGGTTTCTGTCCAAGTCTTTCATTCAACAAGCCTCACTCACTGCAGCAGCATGGTCAAAGCTTATACATCAATTTCCCCCCTCCCTGCTCCATTCCGAGGTGGGCGCTAACAACGTTATCACCAGCAAGCTAATTGCACTGGCCCAGTCCCCGGCATTCAGAGGACGGCTGAGCCTCAGCCAGGGAAAATACTGCTACTGCAGGGTGCTGTTAAACGACAGCATAAGACCACACTCAGCAAAAAGGACAAGTTTGGTGGCCTTCTACAACAGGGTTACAGCATTGGTGGATAAGGGAAGAGAAACTGACATCATCTCATTGATGATTTCATCAATGAAGCAAAGCAAAGCATTTCATATTGTCCCACATAAATCCTTGTCTCTAAAATGGAGACACATGGATTTGACAGGTGGACCTCTTGGTGGATAAGGAGTTGGCTGGATAGTCACTCTCAAAGAGTTGCAGTCAACAGCTCTATGTCCAAGTGGAGACCAGTGACAAGTGGTGTCCCTCAGGGGTCCAGGACTCATATTATTTAACATCTTTGTCAGGGAGATGGACAGTGGGATTGAGTGCACCCTCAGCAAATTCGCAGAAGACATGAAGCTGAGTAGTGTGACTGATACTCTAGAGGGAAGGGATGCCATCCAGAGGGACCCTGACACGCTTGAGAGGTGTACCCATGTGAACCTCATGAAGTTCAACAAGGCCAAGTGCAAGATCCTGCATCTGGGTCGGGGCAATCCCAAACATGGATACAGGCTGGGGGATGAGTGGATTGAGAGCAGCCCTGAGAAGGACTTGGGGGTACTGGTGGATGAAAAACTGAATATGAGCTAGCAACGTGCGCTCACAGCCCAGAAATCCAATTACATCCTGGCCTGCATCAAAAGAAGCACGGCCAGTAGGTTGAGGGAGGTGATTCTCCCCCTCTACTCTGCTCTCGTGAGACCCCACTGCAATACTGTGTCCAGCTCTTGACCCCTCAGCATAAGACAGACATGGACCCGCTCGAGTGGGTCCAGAGGAGGGCCACAAAGATGATCAGGGGGCTGGAGCTCCTCCTCTACGAGGACAGTCTGAGAGAGTTGGGGCTGTTTAGCCTGGAAAAGAGAAAGCTCTGGGGAGCAGCCTTACAGTACCTGAACGGGGCCTGATGGAAAAGATGGGGAGGGACTCTGTATCAGGGAGTGTAGTGATAGGACGAGGGGTAATGGTTTTAAACTGAAAGAGGGTAGATTTAGATTAGATATTAGGCAGAAATTGCAAGGAGTCTGCAAAAGGTGACTGAGGATAAAAACTAGTAGAGAAAACAAACAAAAAAAAAATCTTCTCATTTATCCTTCAAACCACACAGTGCTAGCTCTGGTGCAAGGGAGAGAGAAGGAATTCTAGCCCTGAAATGGGAGAAGAGAAGACAGGACAACGGCTTCTGTCAGTGGCAGCCTGAACCATATCAGCTTAGAGAAAGCATGAAACACTGGAGAGCCCAGGAGAGCACATTTAGCCTGCCATGCAGGAATCTACACACTCAAAATTTCTATAAAGATAAGAAAATGGAAACTGCATAGGAAAAAATAAAACAAAAGTGGAAGTGGCATTATGGAATACAAAAAAATGATCTTTCCTGTTGATGCTAATGCAGCCTGCGTAACGTTGAACCACTCACTGCCGTTAGGCTGAAATTCGTATCAAATTTTAGGAGTTTATGTTCTAGCTACCAGGCTAGATCCCCTTTTCCTTTTTTATAACTTGCCTCAATAAATATTTAGCTAGCACAAATTCCCTTCATTTTGTGTTACTGAGTGCACCTCTGTTCAACAGGCTCTACTTTGGCTGTTGGGGACAAACTGGGCAGTCCCCTTCCAGAGAGAGAGGAAGAAGAGGAAGTGGATCGGGAGTCCAGGCTTTGTTTGAAAACCCCAACCTTCGAGCTGCTCTGTGGGGGAAGCACCACTCCTCCCTGAAGGTTATTTGGTAAATATAGGCTGCTCCTCCCAAGTAATTTTGACACACACACCCCCGAATTCAAAATACATTTGCAAATAACTCTTAGAATGAGCCAAAATGTGCTTTTAAAGCAAACTCATTAGTCATCAAGCAAACAACTCATCTCTTGTGAAAACTACCTGGGAACAGCTATTGCTGCCCATGCCAAGTGCTGCTTTCCAGGCACTGCCACCCCAGTGTTCCCCTGTGCCTCTTCACCAGCTTGAGAAGAAGCTTTGGCAAACCACATGTCAGGGAGGAGATGCGGATGTGGCAGCATGTATGGTCCTGGGGCAGGAGACCATATGTGGAGCAGATCCAGAATGCTGGGTGTCCTCCAGGAGGGCTCTCCCATCGTCCATGAGAAGGTGTGCATAGGTAGCTTCAGCTTCTCTGCTGGGGATGCAGGAAGAAAGAGGCAGGGAGCTGGTGCCTTGGGCTGGGCGATAAGGAGCATGAAATATGAACGTGGCACAGGGATGGCATCCTAGCTTGGGGATACAACTTGCATGTGACAGGAGAGGACAGTTGAGAAAGGTGGCCCAGGAGAAGGTTTTGGAATAGGACTGCTGGGATCCAAATCTGAATACACCACCGATAATCTAGTCTGAAAGAATGGGCGGATTAGAATAAAGTGACCAACAAGTAATTTAAAACTACCAGAAGGAAATTCTTCTCTACATCCATATAGCCAGCTCATGGAATTATTAGCCTAAGAATCAAATATTCCAGCTAGATTTTTAAAATCGGTAACTAATTCAGTGACTGATTCTACAATGCAAGGTCTATATCCAGGTTTAAATTAGTATCGCTTCAACTGGACAATTATTTTTAAACAAGCTGAGAATCTCTGCCACTATTTAAAGCTAAGCATGCAAAGATATTGGTGATAATATTTTAATATATGAGCACAACCTGATTTTTAAAAAGTGTGGAAAGAATTCCCCCATGCCATACTACACACAACAAGGAAAGTGTACTAATGAAGGCACATTTTGGTCTCCAGTGAAAAGATCAAGCTGTATCTTACTGGGAGATGCTGACTTAGTTCTTTACGCAGCAAAGTATTGAACTGGCTCCACTGCAGCAACTCCCTATGGATTTACTACAACCTGCTTACCGTTCTAATCAAGGGCTAAGGATACTATAGAGCATGTTTTCAGTCATACCTTTTGGAGATACATTTGAATTTTCTTCTTGTTTTTAGATGGGAGATTTTGCTTTGGCCTCATCTCAACTTCAGAGGCTGACTTGCCTACAAGTTGCTTGTGCTTTGCCTCCTGCCCAAGCTGTTCCAACAACTGCTGATATTTCTGCCATTGCCAGCACTGCAGTCACAGTAGCATCAGCAATGCTCCATACATCTGCCAGCAATTTAATCATCATCATGCTCAGAAAGAAACAAAGCAAGAGTGCTTGGACCTCCAGTTCAAGTGCTTTCCTCAGCTGGGATTTAGTATAGGAGTAGCAGCCAGCAACATCTCTACACTAGAAGTCACCTGTAACACAACAGAAGAGGCCATAGAAGTTGCAGGAAAATAATAATTTAAAATATGGGACACAAATGTTTTGCCTTTCTTCTATGAGCTTCTGATATTCCTGTGCAGTTAGCAAGAAAAAAAAGCTTTGGCAAAAATAGGGGAGTAAGAATTTTTTTTTATTAATCAATCAAGATTATGCCTTTTCCTAAATCTTTTACAGTGGGATTTATATTAAAACTAAAAGAAACAAAAAAAAGGCGGAATCAGAGCTCATCCCCCCCAGCAAATTGTTTAAGCTTCCACTCCAAGTTTTTCAAATAACTAGGTCTTTAACTGGTTGCATTACCAAAAATTGAGCATAATGCCACATTAAAAGTTTGCAATGCACAGTCTAACTTTACCTGTTTCAGTTTACAACCCACTCATTAATATTTGTCTGTTTGATCAGGGCTTAATTTGCAAACATGCCCATGATCAACTCCACACTGCTGAGCAGTTCTAGGAACATTTTTGTGTACAAATATAAGAAAACAATTGTTCATACTTTCAGGGCACTGTCACTATATCCCTAAAGAATTCAGTACAGCACTTGTGCATTCCAAATCGGATTTTTCAGTATACTTAAAATTAAGCAAATGCTTCAGTGTTGTGCTCTATCAGGGCTTATTCCCTAAACATAAGTAGCCTGAAAAAAAATCATCTCATTTTGAAATGCACATGGTGTCACACAGACTACCTGGTAATGAGACCATTTCTATTCCCCGGCAGGGGGATTTCTGCAGCTACTCAACACCTGAATCCTAAATTGGCTAATGGGACCACAAAAGAAATTATATATTCAGACAGACTTCCAACAAGCATTTAAGCATCCAAGCCCAAAATACACTTCCACAAATATTCATGCTGGAAGCTTCTCACGTTCCAACCGTGAGAGACAGCGTACAGAAAAGGATCACAAATAAAGCTGAATCCAAATTCACTCTCAAAAACAATCATCTGCATATGCTTTTCTCTCTTTACTAATCATTCAGCTCTAACAATACAGTGGCTCAGGAAAAACTGAAAAAATCTACCAGGGGTATTCACTTAATTTCCCTCAGGCTTCTCCCCCCACTCCACGCACAAAATCAAAAGTAATTATTTTTTTCCTAGACAGATCTCTTTCTCTCATTACGAACCATGACACTGATAATGTCGTAACAGTGATAGAAAGTACTGCAATTGTTACAACTGACGGAACCCTGTGGGGTTTTTTTTTCTTCAAAAAGATTTGCTGGAACTGCTAAAAGCAAGCAGCTATAGTAATTAGAGAGTTCCCACTCCAGTCCTGATCTGAACATGAATCCTGGAAGAAAGCTGGGCTGTACCTGCCTGACACACCCTCCTCAACCTGCAACACAAGAAGGCAGCAATTTCTGCAGGAGTAAATGCTCATTTATTCCCAGTGCTTACTCATGCCAGGCAAGGAGTAGGGGAAGGGAGAGAAAATTACTGAACAATTTGGCTTATCACTTTGCCATCTTCGAATTTTTGGATTTGACATAGCTTTCTACTGTCTAAATGATAAGGGGTTTAAGCAGAAATAAGACACGGGTGCTGTGTTTAGTAGATGAAATGCTACCGTTGTTTGAGGGTGGCTGGATATAAGGAGTGTTGCCATGAATCCCAATCCGTTTCCATGTGGCAGCAGATTTTTCCTCCTAGTTGCTAAGGCACAGCAAGCAGAGTTGGTTGGAAAGCTAGCTGACTTTCAGCAGATATCATTCATATGAAACTATGGAATATGTCTGACCTTCTGCCAAATCATATTCGTAACAAACAACCTTCCCCCACTGCTCCTCTTGAAACCCCCTGTCAGAATTCAGGGATAATGAAGAACAATCAATGGAACAGTTCTCTCCATTAATATTTATTTAAGACTAAATATAAAACTCTTTATAAAGGATCCTTTATAAAGGAAACATTTTCCCCTGATCATCTTAAATTTCTTATACTTTAGTATAGCATAAAAAGGTCAAAAAGCTGTAAAAAGAAATCTGTATTCAGCAGAGCTTGCGATGTAGGGTTCCCAGGTGAGCCTGTAAAGCTCTCCGGAGAAACCCAAATGGGTTATTAGTGAAAAGAAACTGAAGAGTGTATTCTCACCTGTTTTCTGTATAAGAAGAACATGCAATGAATCTGAATAAGTTATTTCACAAAAGGGAAACTCACAACTCCTGGTTCATTCTCACCTCCCCCAAAACAGAAAGGGATCTGTGAAGAAAATGGCTGCTCTTTATAAAGGCAAGCAGTGCTCTTTAGGTTTAAAGACTTGTTTCTGAGACAACGACAGTCAGGAAAGCAATGCATTTAGAAGCATTTCTGTATTTTCCAGTACCCACCAAACTAAATATGGCTGAATGGGTTTATGCTTCAAACAAAACTCTTGTTTAGTTAATCTGGCATAAGACAGCCACTTTTAAAATCTCCATAGCCTAGCAAGGAGCATCATCTAGAGAGCAAGAGCAAATTTTTGCCCTTTTCTTTATCCAAAAGGAGTGAAGAATAGAAAACAATATCAGAGGACAATATGGCAGGACTGGCTGGTTGATCTCCTCCCTCTTCCCCATTCCTACCACGGGAGAAAAGCCCTGGATAAATCCAGCTTCAGGAAGGCACCAACACAGGCCCGAACCTTCTCTGTCTGTATCCTGTGCCTCAAATAAAGCTGCAGCATCCTGACATGGAAGCCACCTCAGTTTGAGAGAAAGGGAGGAGTGTTGAACTGGCAGAGGGGGATGTCTGGGTTAGAGAAACTTTATGTTCCTTAGATAAACGAGATCACCACTCTCCTGCTAATGATGTGCTTCCATGACCAGATTAAAGTACCGTAAAACGATGCTGCTGACAAGCAGGTCGTGTCCTCCCTCCACCTCCTGCTTCATCTTCCCATCCCTACCATTCTTCTTCTTGGTGCTTCTACACGTGTCCGTGAAGCCACGTCCTGAACCAAGCTGAAGGACTGATAGCTTCGAACTGGCTCGTTAAATAACGATTCATTTTAACCCAGCCAGGTCACTGGGGAGCCATATAAACATGACCGCTAGCAAGGCGGGCAGCGGGGGCACAGGCGAAAGCAGTGGGACGCGGAGGGAGGCAGGAAGGGACAGCTGTGCTCAGAGGAAGCACTTGTTTATGTTGAATTAAAACTACCCAAGGAATGATGGCATAAAACATGCCTAATAAATTCTCAGTGTCTCCGCTCTGACATAAAAAGGGAGTTAACTATGCCCACAAAAAATGTCAAAACAAAATTCAAAGGTGTCCATAATGGGGAATGTCACCTCCCATCTTCATGTTCACATAAGTGTACCATTTTAAATAAAACAGAAATCCCATCTCATTTAACTCCATAGATCAATTGTAGACTGCATGGGCTACAGCCATAGTTTACAATATAGAAACAGAGCTTAAACAAGTTTTCTCTTCTCTTTCTTATAAAGACATTATGGAGATTTTCAACTCATATGCTAATACAATGTTTGCAATGAGAATTCATTAAATATGAAAAGAAGAAAGAATCAGAATTTTACTGCTTTTTATCATGCTTTATAGAACATTAAAATATGCAGAGTACACTTAAATGACTATTCATGTTCCTTCATTAACCTAGCTTTATTGAAGCATTTGTGATCTAGTTTGCCATTTCAGCCATACCTTTCCTAATGCTACCTTAAAAGCTTCCCAGTCAATTTCACTCTTCCTGGCTGTCAGCGACATTTCACAGGAAAGCAGCATCCTCCCTTTTTTTCCAGTACAAAACAGGTACCCTACAGACCGTCACCGTAAAAATTTAGCATTACTGCTGCGTTTATTTCTCTTTAAAACTCAGTACCTAATAAATACAGTAGATGGTCTTTGTGGTCTACCATTGTGTTCCTGGCCATCAGCATCTGGTTTGGCTTTGATCTGGAGGGTAGCACACAAGAGCAAGTGGGTGGGTTTTTTTAGTGATTATTCAATTTTTATGCAACAATTACTATTTCTAATGATGCAAGTTATAAATTATTAATACTTTATTTGGAGGTTTCAAAAGAATGCACACTGGATACTTGACACTATCATTAAAAAGATGTTCCCAGTGACAGGTTACCATTTCTTTTCAGATAGATCTAAATGAAGACATCAATAAAACAGTGAAAAGAGAGATCAGGAGTAGGAAAATGTGGATTGTCTGCATACTTAAAAGCTTTTCAAAGTACCTCTGTTGGCACATTTCTTGTGTTGCCAGCAAAATACCTTCTCACAACACATTTCCAAATAAAAAAAAAAAAGAAAGCAGGATGGCACATCAACTTGGTAAAAACGTTCTGCAAGCCAGGCAGCCTGACTCATGAGCATGCATTAGTAAAAAGAAATTTCACAGGGAAATTGTGTGTCAAACACAAGAACTAATGCCCAGGCTGTGCAATCTCCTTCATGGAGTTTTCATAACTTGACCAGTCAAGGCCCTGCACAACTGCTCTAGCTTTGAAGTTAGCCCTGCTAGGACCAGGGGCTGGATCAGACAACCTCAGGAAGGTCCCTTGAAATCCAAATTATTCTGTAATTCTCTCCTGCTCCATCACTCCCAGACACAACTTAATTCTGTTCCTCCAACCAGCTGCATCAGGCATGGGAGAGAAAGTCTGTGGAGCTACAGAGCAACCAGAAACCCTTTTCTAGACACATCCTGTGTTAAAAAAGGCTCTTAAAATCACATATTTTCATGTTAGCCTTTCACCAAAACTTCTCCCATCACATTACCCAAGGTGCCAGGTCTCAGCTGCTGAGGGGCTGATGTACCTTTGTTGCCAGCATTACTGCAGATAATACTGGTGCCAGAACTTGGCCTTCAGCAACCCCACATTTGTCAGAGATTGAACAGAATAAAAATTTTAAAGCAGGCAATCAATTAAACAGGTGATTCATCTCACCTGTCACTAACAACCACCCACCATGTAGATGTAAGCTCAAATTCTCCCTCTCCGGTGTCAGGCAAAATCAGCATGCTTAGGTAGTTGATCTTCACCAGTACAGGCTCAGGAGCCTTCTTGTGAACTGCCCCCATGACCCTGCTGCAAGGATGGTCACCTCTGCCGCAAGAATTGTAACAAGCAGCAGAAGGGAAAAGATATGCAACGCTGCAGCTATTTCAGCGAACACAGATGCAGGAACAAAACTTCAAATGTTAGCAAATATTCAGCAGATCAGCTGTGAACAATGCTGACAATAAAGAGCTAAAAATGTCAATACATAGTATATATATTATTGAATAAGAAAATTCATTGAAGTCTTTATTTGCAAATTGCTTCCAAATAAATTAAGAACCAGTTTCATAGATTTCAATAACTACAGTATATTTAATGTTTCAAGTACAGAAAGATAAAATTCAGTGCTTTGATTACAATTTATGAAAATACCTTGCAGTAAATTGCATCAGTTTAGTTTACTATTTGAAAAATGCCTATGTTTCCAGAAACCTTTTTTTTTTTTTGCATGAGCTGCACACAAATAGTCCATGAACTGCTTCACAAGCATGCAAAGGTATGTTTTTAACGTCCCTGTTCCTTAATGTCCCTGGTCTCAGAGAGATCCGCTTTTACCACTGCCTGCACAAAAGTTAGGTCACACAGTAATTTCCCAAACCTTATTCCTAGAAGCAGAGCACAGTTATTCCTTTCAGGTACAAGACGTTGAAATTCTTTCCTCTTTGTTTCTAAGAAACTGATTTTCTGATTTCGCAGAGCCCAAGTGACCTACTGGACAAAGCAACAGACTGTTCAGCGTACCTCGGGTTTATTCCTGGTGTGGTTACAGCCTTCAGCAAGTCATTTCCCTTCCTGTGCAATGGGAATGACCATGACCGCTCTGCTCTGCGAAGCGCTTTGAGACCTACTGGTAAAGACCAGCTATCAGCTAAGGACTAGAACCACCCAAGCTCTCTGCTACGTAGCCAGGGCAGCTCCACTCCAAGTTCATAGAACAGAATCATAGAATCGTTTTGGTTGGAAAGGACCTTTAAGATCAAGTTCAACCATTAACCTAACACTACCAAGTCCACCACTAAACCATGTCCCTAAGTACCACATCTACTCATCTTTTAAATACCTCCAGGGATGGTGACTCCACCACTTCCCTGGGCAGCCTGTTCTAATGCTTGATAACTCCTTCCATGAAGAAATTTTTCCTGATATCCAATCTAAACCTCCTCTGGCACAACTTGAGGCCTCTTCGTTTCGTCCTATCACTTGTTACCTGGGAGAAAAGACTAACACCCTCCTCACTAAAACCTGCTTTCAGGTGGCTGTAGACAGCAATAAGGTCTCCCCTGAGCCTCCTTTTCTCCGGACTGAACAGCCCCAGTTCCCTCAGCTGCTCTTCGTAGGACTTGTTCTCTAGACCCTTCACCAGCTTCGTTGCCCTTCTTTGGACTCTCTCCAGCACCTCCAATACCTATAGGACATTTAAAACACAACAAATCATGAATAAAACTGCCGACTTTTGCTTTTCTTGCTTCTGAGGTTTTCAGAGAGCGGGAGCAGCCTCCAAGCTGGGTGAACAAGCTCTGGTTAAAGCAGCTTGCATTACAGCCTTAACAGTTTGAGAATCCACAGCACCGTTGTTTGTATTGGCAGCACTCCGTTATGTGACCTCTTGGGAACAATATTAATTTCACTGACAGTAGCTCTTGGCACAAGCTGGTGCCAGCCTACTATGGACTGGATAATAGGAGTTCTTAACCACTTCCAGAAGAACAGCTGTAATTGACTTTTTTGTAGAAAAACTATTAAAGTTTAACTATTTTAGTTTCATGAAGCAGTCAAGGCCTCACTGTACAGAGAGCTTAAAAAGCACTCAATATGCAAGCAAAGAAAAAAATTGTTCCCTTGGATCACACAAGCAATTCCTTGGCAAAGTAGATCCAGGAACTCCTCACCTGCTCTCGGCAGAGCCTCAGCGCTACTTGGAGCTCCGCTACCGGCACCTTCAAACAGTCTGCAGAATGGGATCACACTAACCCTGATAACATCTTTTTTTGTGCTTGAAAACCTTTGGTCTGGCTGTTGAAGCAGGAACAAATGAAAACTCAAGGGCGCTCCATCTCCAAAGGGAGGTTTGTTACCTCCGAGATGGGGAGGGGCTTGGAAAAACAAGGCAGTTCAAAAGTCTCTGCCGGTGTGCCAGAAACCACTGCACGCCTGTTCTTCAATCCTGATTACTCAGTGCATAGAGTAACACGGGAAGTAGTGTGCCATAACCATTACATACGGAATAGGATTAGAACATGAACAGGAGTTTAGCATATACAAACAACCACTAAAAGCAGCTTAGGTAAATTTAGCTTTCACTAGACCGAGAAGTTACAGAACCAGAAAACATCATAGATGCAAGACACAGATGAGTCTTGTAAATTTTTGGACATGGGAAAACAGCTCAAGTGCCAAGTACCTAACTCATATAAGTTTTACTTAGTACAATAAGATCATAACCAAATAATTAAAACAACCTATCTTATGCAGATTAAGCCTTTAAGAAAGTAAAAGATCTGCTCAACACCCCCATAAGGTTACAGAAACAGTTCAGGCATCTTTAGATAGGAATCTCCTTCATGAACATAGGTTCAAGGAAAGAACAACACCGTCTTTGAAGTTAGGCAAGACTTCCGCCCTAAAGAGGCAGATTTCCTTACTGATATTCTTTACCCTTAATTTTAATTATCTGCCTTTCTTCTGATATATATCTTTATTTTCACTCATTATTCATATAACAATTGTTTGCCCACATTTGATATTACTACAGCATGCGGATATGTCACATCATGTCTATGCTGCACTATTCTGAATTCACGTGCTGTAAATTGACTCACTCTAAACTCAACTAAGTCTACAAGTCCTTCTTCCTACTGCTGTGGAAGTTTGATCCCGCTGTGTGAGGGCTAGGGGTTTCTTTATCTCTTGAGATTTTCCAGCTGGTACCAGAGAGTTTTCTCATTTTGATCTACAGTTTTGAAGGGCAGGACCTTTCTCCAACATGACACATTTGAAAATGTCTTGAATAGAACTGGTCCTTATAAATGATGAATGCAGAGAAAATGCTTATTTTCAAGATAGCATGGGCAAGATAAGACAAGGCCTGCACAGATGATCCCTGCACCTCTCCTCAGGCTTAGAATACAGATGTTCAACCAAACTCAGTTTAAGCAAAAAGCCACAAAATTTGACAAGCTACTCTTGTGAGATTAACGCCCTCTGTGATGATACCCCACTCAGATTCATAGAAAAAGGAAGTATTAAACTGTGTTGCACTAACCAGTTTGTGGAGAAAGCATATACGAGAAAACTATTTTAGGCAGCCTAACTAACCAACCAACCAAATAAATAAATAAATCAATCTTCCATCAACTTGTCCCACTTGAGGTCATTTATCCTGGTAATTTCCCAGCCCTCAGAAAAAACCCTCCAGCAAAACTAGACCTGGTATTTAAAGCATAAAGTTCCTATCCCTTTGTTTCACTCCTTATATGCATTAGGAGGTCTTTAAAAGGGCACAATATTTTTTTTCCTTTACAAGAAAGGTACTATTCCTTAAACAGAAAGAAAACCTCACAATTTGAAAGTTAAAGGATTAGAAGATCTTTCTATTTTTACATCTGATTAAATTATCTGAATTAATTAACCTTTAATTGCATTTGCAACGATTATCTAGTTTTGCATCCCAACAGAAGTTCCACCATATGATGTCTATAACCTAGTCAACCTTATTTCCATATGCAAAGGCATATGCAAAAAAAAAAAATCAACATAAAAGAGTGCTAGAGTCTAAATTATCATGAAAAACGTGTGCACCGGAAAAAAGAAGTCCATAGTATTACAGCAGTGCAGGGATCTAAGGTGAATTGTATGTTATGAAGTTAAATGTACATGCCTGCGTAAGATATGCCTCTTGACAAAGAGATTTAATTCTCTATGATTTCAACAAGATCTCTGTACATCAGGTGCTGTAAGAAAGATTACTCCTTCAGAGGAACTGTTTGGGGATTACTTATCTCACCATGGAACAGGCCATACGTCCACCAGATATGGGGATAGTCCAGAAAATACATATCAGAAGGTCATGCTAAGGGTTTAATTGTAGTTGGCACAGTCCAGTGAAAATCCGTTAAGCAGCCTTCATATTCAACTGATTATAAGCTTTTGTTTTAAAACAGAAGTCTTTTGGCTTGAAAGTTATGGATGACCTTTTTAAGGCTGTTTCAAAACATACATGAGGCAGCGACCACAGCCTGCACCTGCAGAATCTGAAATAAAAACCCAGAAGAGTACCTCATCCCTCACTGCAGACAGCAGTGGTAGCACTATAACTATTTTTAAAGAAATACGCATTAGAACACGTAAGAGAGAAGCAGAAGGACACAATGTGAACATAAGCATGCTTACCAGTTATGTAAACCGGGGCATATAAAAGAAAAGTAGAACGGCCTCTGCATTACTCACAGCCAAAGTATAGCTGAGCATATCCTGAACAAAGCAACCTCAAAGAGCCAGCAGAACAGTCTGCTGATGCCGTAGTACAATCAGAGGAAAGGACTCACACATCACTGCCTTTCTATGGGGTCACATTTCCACCACCTGAGGACAGTCAGGCCTGGCAGCCAGTGCTAGGAAAAAGTACCTTTGAGGAGCTTCTCACAACCAGACTAAGCAGCAGCTCACACATGCCCTGTGCTACTTGG
Organism: Nyctibius grandis; assembly: GCF_013368605.1. NCBI lineage: Eukaryota > Metazoa > Chordata > Aves > Nyctibiiformes > Nyctibiidae > Nyctibius > Nyctibius grandis. Next base: position 22,789,766 of record NC_090664.1, on the reverse strand, counting down.
AGATGCATCCTCCTTGCCCTACCACACACACCACTGTCCAGGGCTCTTTCAGGATCCTCCTTTATATAACCATGTAAAGCAGCAACATAGAACTGAGCCACCTTCTTCTGCTTCACCAGATTGAGTCTTCACCCCAAGATGCTTGAAGGGGTGTTTTTTCCCATGGAAATGAAAGGACCAGAGGTAAAGACTGACCACATTTTTTCAGGTCTAGGGGCAAAGAGAATTAACTTTCTTCCTCTTTAATATTCTGCATCATAGCCAACACTTGCAACATCAATCACTTCAATATGCTGTTATCCTCCTTCTACTTGCCCACTGTATCCTGGTTACCAGCCCACTCAGATTTAAAAGTCAGTAGTAAATATCATTTTAAGTCAGCAAATGTTTTCTGACCTACGCAAAGCAAAAGGCAGGAGAGAGAGGAGAGGGGGAAAGAGATGGGGAACTGCTGTCTTTAAAAGTTGGTCCAAGCAATATGGCCATGGAAGATGTCAATTTGTTAGAGAATTTAGACTGAAATAAGGGAAGCAAAATGATCCAAAAGATTAATATACTGCAGTATTCCCCACCGCAGTGACTGATCCATTAGAGACTAGCAGAGATGCTCTACCTGTGTTTCTATAAACACTAACAAAAAGTAAGATATCAGTGACATCCTAACAGTCTGCCCTCATCAATTCACCAAGGAAGCCTGGGCCAGCCTGGATGCCCTACCAAAGTAGGTAATACCTGTTCAGGCTCTTCCAGCCCCTTGGCCATGACAATCTCAAAAGCCTGTCCAGCTCCATAGCTCATTCTGCAGCAAGGACACCCAAGCCATTGGCACCAGAGCAGATTGATGGCAAATCACCACTTCCTGTAAGAGATCTTCATTTTGAGATACACTGTCTTCAAGAACCAGTTGATTCTCACCCCAATCAGCTTGCTCATTGCTCCATCCTTTCCCACACCAGCTTTTTAGAGATGACTTCAAATCAGTCCTTGTCTCAGTAGAACCATCACCACAAACCACATCGGCTTCACCAATTTCACCTAAGCCAGCCTAAGCCTATAGGATAACGTATTTACTTGGTCACCTCTCAAGTGCCAAAAATAACTGTAGCAAAACTAAACAGTTTCAGCAGCACCTTCTTGGTACGTAGATACACACACAGAGACTTCTTCAAAAAGCAAAGCTTGCAAAAATATTAGCAAAAGTTTTTTCACCTCTAATCTATTTGCTGCCTTTTCTCTATGCAATGCCATAATGTCTGTTGTGGGCACTGGACACACCAGCACAAGTTAACTGAAGAGGGCCTCTAGGACACCACTCCTGGTCAGTAACCCCTTGCCTTGGAATTCACCTCCCTGCTCCCTCCATCAGGATGTGATCAAAAGATCAGATGGGTTCATGAGCAACAAAGTAATGGGAACAAGAACACTCCAGGGTTTGGAAGATTACACGGGAGGTTTGTTTGCATGTTTTTAGCGTGCCTCATGCTTGCTGACGTTTTTAACTTCTCCACTTGTGCCAAGAGATAACAATGACTAACTTAGGAGGGAAAAAGTCATGGTATAAAGAAACAAGCATACACATACTGAAACTGGAGCTGGCTCAGGCTGAAAAGAAGATGACTCACAGACCCTCAGTATTTAGCTTTGTTTCAAAAAGTCAGATAACACCAAGAACTGCTAAAGCAAGGGATGAAGATTCAGTCTGTTTTCTTGCTTAACTCAAAATAAAAAATAAAAAAAGTCAGGTTTTCAGTTTAGGAAGTCTCACAAAATTTACCATTACCTCTTCATTGATAGGGGACAGTTTTTAACTCAGGTTTATAAAAAGAAATTATTGTTGTCTCTGGATAGCTTCTTTGGAATTATTTTTATTTACAGAATGGAAGAATGTAATGTTTCCTTATCCATTCCCACCATCCTGCCACAAATTTTCCTGTAATATGTTTTGCTATTAATAAACAAATGAAGTAGGTCCTTTTCTACAGTCACAATAACTGGATTCTCAAAGAGCTTAAGTTTGCATTGTTTTTAATATGACCACAACTTTGATATAATAGCAGTGTTGCTCTGTTAGCTACGCTTTGTGTTTAAATGTAAAAGTGTACTACAGGGACATTTCCTTTCCCTGTTTTTAATAAAGAGCTTTACAAGATTAAGAGAGTAGTTGTCTGTAATGTGACATTCTTCAAAAATCTTTGGTAAGTGATTTGCCTATTAGACAGTTTTGTTCCCAGCAACAGTTTTGCCATAAAGTTGTCTAAGCAGAAAATTTTAAAAAAATGAAAAAAGAACAAACCACTCTCTTCCCCTCCCTGCTCTTTCTTATTTGATATATTGGACAGGTAGCTACTTCTTAACAAGCATATTCTCTACTCCATCACTGAAGTTTTTGAATAAAATACTGATAGTAGCAGAGCCAAGAGATACTCTTGCAAAGCCCTGCTCAGAGATTATTTGACAAAATTGTTGGTGACTAGTCTGTGTAAAGCCTCCCAAACAGTTGTCCACTCACTGAACAGGAGATTCACTAGTCAATAATATTCTTATATTTCTTACAAGAAGGAAAGCCTTTGAGACAGTATATTGTAACAAGGTCAAGACTGACACGATATTAGCTGGCTTTCTTGTATGCTCAGAGACCATCTACACAGCAATACTCTACAGTTGTACCTCCAGCTTCAATAGACATAGTACAGACTCACCCTAACACTCAGAACTCTAAAGAAGCTAAAACAGTCTTTCCTGGAGAGACAAAATACTGTAAATGATCAAGCAATAGCAAAGTGATGAAGGACAATAACAGGATTAAACAGGTTGTTTTCATTAAGACAAGGAAAATACGAAGATGCCCCAATGTTATACCCTAGGCTGAATGCTGTTTAATAAAACATATTTCTGATGTCACTATCAAGATAAGCAAATTGTGCTTATACGATTTTGGTTAGTCACAATCAGAAGTCTAAAAACAACCTCAGACGGACCTAGTCAAGGCAGGGGAGTGGACAACTCCATGTTAAATTATGTTTATCCACATCAAATGCAAAGTAACACCCATCGGAAGGAAAAAATGCTGATGGCTCATGTGGTTTTAAATTAACTATATCAACTTAAAGCAACCTGAATGGCTGTGAAGACATTTCAGTGAAGAACTAAGCTGTGCCACCAAGAACTCTGAAAAGATAGCAAATTGCTAGGATGAAAAGCCTACGTGACGGAGAGAGGTAGAAAATTGCACGATTTATACAAATCAGCAGTGCAGTCTCATCTAGAATATTACATTCAGCACAAGCCATCACAAGTTCAAAGGGACATTGCAAAACCAGATAGAGTTCAGCACAAGGTAACACAAATGATTACAGCATGGAAAGAGTCATCTAGAGAGACTGGGATTGCTTGCTTTAAAAAAACAGCTATATAAAAGAATACATAAAAACTAACTGTACAGAAGTTGGAAGTTCCCTGCCTCATAAGGACAACAGAAGGGTCACTGAAATTAAACGTGGGATATGCAAAACTGATCACTAGCAATCGAATAAACCAAACCATATTTTTCCCTCCCTTGTAAAGTCAGTATCACCAAACCCCCCACACAAGCTCTGTAAATGCAAGTTCCAAGATGAGTCTGAAGACAAAATACTAGCCAGACTCATTAAAAGGCTGTATTTTTACATGGGTAACAGGAAAAGCTATAACTACAATGGCTGACAGTAACAACCTCCAAGCATCATAGTATAAAGGTATCTCTGGCTATTTAAAACCAGACAAAAACAGTGTGGAAGGCAGACTGTACAACATTTGCCCACAACCTCTCTTGAAAGCACGAGAAACTTTGTATCAGTGGCTAAAACAGTTACCTGTTAGATCAACCTTAAAACTTAAGAGATATAGGACTAGATGAACCACCACCTTGACCCACTACAATACGTTTTGTATCTGCGCTAGCTTCCTCTGAAATAATTGGTTTGGTTTTTTTTGAATAAAACCTCTACCAATATACTGTAAATATTTATTGCCACATTGAATTGCAAATGATCAACTCAGAAATGGGACTTTTTAAGCAGGACTTCAGATAAATTCTCAGTTTATGCATACAATGTATGGACTGAGGACAGACATCTCAATGGAAAAAAAAAAAAAATCAAGAGACATCACTCCTGCTGTTCAGCTTGGAGGCTCACCAGTTTTAATGCATGCCCTGGCAACCTAAGAGACCTATTGATTTGCAGCCATTCATTCGAGTGCAGTGAAAGCCATAATTAGATAAATAGCTTTGGTAAAACTAATCTGAAACTCCTTTGTTTGGGGATTGTCTGTTTAATGAGACAAAACAAGAAATTAAATATCTGCTGAATGTTCTTCTTTGTATCTTTCAACACAATAATAAAAATATAAATAAAGAGGTATCCATTTAACTACCATTATTATTTTTGCATTTTATCTATTTTATTCCAGCAACTGCTGCCAAAGATAATTACAAAGACAACATTTATGAATAACTATGTTCTAACAGGCTGACCAGTTTTATCAATCTCGTTCATACATGTGGATACTGAGGAATAAAGAGAACAGATCTTTTACTCATTTGTAAACACTCTTCAAGATGACATAGTACAGCTTTATGATGGCATGTATGGTCCATTTTTGGACAAGCTTATGCCAGTCTTTGTGAACAGAAGTTAAACTCTAGTTAAGTTTTCAAAAGCGTTTATAACAATTGATCTAGCAGGATTATTATATTTTCTGTCAACTAATTTTTTCCAACAAAATGCTGAGGAACACTACTTTAAAGAATTCCTATTCATAATTCAGTGCTAGCACTGACGGATGTTACAGTTCATCCTCCTTCAGCTGAAACACACTTACACTTGGGATATGCTGCGTCCTCACCTTTCTTCTTTGGCAGCTAACGACTAGATTCTGCTTTTTTTCCTTTAGGACTTGCATCTCCTGCGAGTTTGGCCTTCCTTAACAAACATGACAAATCTCAGTTCGTCCTGCAACACACATTCAGCAGCAGACCCACAGCCCACACCCCTAGATTTGCTTTCGCTGCCAAGAGGCTTCAGGCACTGCAGAAACGACAAACGACAACAAAGCACTGGATTGTTGTCCTGGTTTGGCCCAAACCAGGCCAATTAGTCTTAGAGAAACCAAGGTCACTGCTAAATTCCTCACTGTTTATGAGTGAAGAGCTGAAGGGGGGTCGCAGCTGCAGGGGGGAGCAGACAGGGCAGGTGACCCAAGATTGACCAATGAGGTATTCTATCCCAAACACGTCATTCTCACTTTCCTATTTATCACTAACCCACTGCCTCCTGGAGGTGGGGCCCAGGAGGGAGGGGCCCTCCTGTCTCCCACTGATTGGTACCAGCTTTGCCAATTCTCCAGTTAAAAGCCTGCAGGTGTGATGGCAGGGGGAGCTACTGCATTTTCCCCTCTGCCCGTGCTGGGGGGAGCTACTGCATTTTCCCCTCTGCTTGTGCTGGGGGGAGCAACTCTGACTGAGGAGGATTTCCAAGCTCTCAGTCTTGGTTTTGTATATATTTGTATATATTTGTATACATTTGATTATTTCTATTATTGTTATTATACTCTTTTTCATTATTATAGTTTATTAAAACTGTTTTAACTTTCCAACCCATAAGTCTCTCTCCCTTTTTCCCTTTCCCTTAGGGTGGGGGGGGGAGAGGGTTAACAGAGAGCATCTGCCACTGGGTTAATAGCCAGCCCAGCTTTAAACCATGACAATTGTACACAAGCTGGGACCCAGACCAGATCTAAGGGATTCTTTTAGCTCACTCCTTCAGCCATCTAGTAAACAACAGCTTTGCTACTTCCAGAGCTAACCATGCATGTGCATTGTTTTTCTCCCCTTCTTTCCATATTTTAAAAATCAATTCATGCATCACTGAAGTGCATTCACCTATGGGATGAAATGGAGCATCTGCTTAACAGTGTGCAGTAGCACTCTATGACAGCAAATGATTACCACATCCATCTGAAATTACAAAGTGTTTTAGGATCACTGAATCTAACTCTCTCAGACAGAATTTGGCCAGAAAACCACAATTAAATGCTTATCATCTCAAAAAAAAAGCAAATAAACAAAACCCAAACACCTGCTCTCCCTCTCCCTCCCTACCCCAAGTGACATCATAAATTTTTGATGCTCACAAGCGGTCTGGGCCTCGATTTCCTGTTGGGTTTTTCTTTGTTGTTGGAATTTTTTTTTTTGGGAGGGGGCTTAATCCAAACTGCAGTACTTCATCTGGTTTACTGTTCCTCAGTACTGACCTGCAGACTGCATACCGTCTACTGTATCACACAGGGCACGGTTTGACACACATTGCTTTGGCCAGCGGTATCACTGTAAGCAGCCACAACCCCTTGCTTGGTGCTGCTTATTCCACAGTCCCAGTGATGATGCTGATATGCGACCTGCAGAGATGCTCAGAAGGGCCAGCGGCAGGAGAAGCTACCAGGAAATCACAATAAAGCACACACATATAAAACCCGCTCCACAATTAAGCAACAAGACTGCTGGAGAGCCTCTGAACTATTCCTTTCCTTACTACTTTAAGTCATGTAGCCCATATGTGTCTCAGCCATATAAATACTTAGGTGTGAGGTTCATAACCCGGTGGATAGATGATGGTAAAGCTGTGGATGTGGTCTATCTCGATTTCAGTAAAGCGTTTGACACGGTCTCCCACAGCATCCTCGCAGCTAAACTGGGGAAGTGTGGTCTGGATGATCGGGTAGTGAGGTGGATTGTGAACTGGCTGAAGGAAAGAAGCCAGAGAGTGGTGGTCAATGGGACAGAGTCCAGTTGGAGGTCTGTGTCTAGCGGAGTCCCTCAAGGGTCAGTACTGGGACCAGTTCTATTCAATATATTCATTAATGACTTGGATGAGGGAATCGAGTGCACTGTCAGCAAGTTCGCTGATGACACAAAACTGGGAGGAGTGGCTGACACACCGGAAGGCTGCGCAGCCATTCAGAGGGACCTGGACAGGCTGGAGAGTTGGGCGGGGAGAAATTTAATGAAACATAACAAGGGCAAGTGTAGAGTCCTGCATCTGGGCAAGAACAACCCCAGCTATGAGTACAAGTTGGGGACAGACCTGTTGGAGAGCAGCATAGGGGAAAGGGACCTGGGGGTCCTAGTGGACAGCAGGATGACCATGAGCCAGCAGTGTGCCCTTGTGGCCAGGAAGGCCAATGGCATCCTGGGGTGTATTAGAAGGGGTGTGGTTAGCAGGTCAAGAGAGGTTCTCCTCCCCCTCTACTCTGCCCTGGTGAGGCCGCATCTGGAGTATTGTGTCCAGTTCTGGGCCCCTCAGTTCAAGAAGGACAGGGAACTGCTAGAGAGAGTCCAGCGCAGAGCCACGAAGATGATTAAGGGAGTGGAACATCTCCCTTATGAGGAGAGGCTGAGGGAGCTGGGTCTCTTTAGCTTAGAGAAGAGGAGACTGAGGGGTGACCTCATTAATGTTTATAAATATGTAAAGGGCAAGTGTCATGAGGATGGAGTCAGGCTCTTCTCAGTGACATCCCTTGACAGGACAAGGGGCAATGGGTGCAAGCTGGAACACAGGAGGTTCCACATAAATATGAGGAAAAACTTCTTTACGGTGAGGGTGACCGAACACTGGAACAGGCTGCCCAGAGAGGTTGTGGAGTCTCCTTCTCTGGAGACATTCAAAACCCGCCTGGACGCGTTCCTGTGTGATATGGTCTAGGTAATCCTGCTCCGGCAGGGGGATTGGACTAGATGATCTTTCGAGGTCCCTTCCAATCCCTAACATTCTGTGATTCTGTGATCTTTGTGTGCTGATTCCAGCCAGTACAGCTTCTACATACCACGACACTGCATCTTTTTAATGCAGGAGAAACTCCAAAATTAAAGCTTCTATAGTATATATATAAACATAGATATCAGAGCAATTGTTCTCCTTATTTTTTTCTCCTCTTCTCATTAACAACAGTGGTTAAATGAGCATAAAGGTGCTAACGAAATGTGTTGTTGGCACAAAATTGTAGGCATTGTCAAAACAAATGTAAACAGAATGGCATACATGAAGATTAGGTGACTTCGAGGACTAGAATATTAGGAAAAGAGTGTAATTCAGCAGCATGAAAGATAAGGTCACTCAGGCACTACTAAGATGAGGAGCTACCAACAAGAATATGGACTGCTATAAATGTCAGTCATCGGTGGGAAGATTACCTGAGTACAAGGTAAATCTATACGTTTGGCTCAATCAAAATGTAACTATCAACCACCAACATAATCTAGCCATGGAAAGAAGTACTGGAAATTCTGAGTATTTTCAGCAGGGAATTTCTAATGTCCTGGCAAAACCTCATCTACAACACTATGGTTTCCCCCATCGCAGGATGAATTGATTAGAGGAAAGTAACTTGAATGACATACGTAACTGAAAGCTTCTTACAAGAGATGAATAAAAGTTTAGCAAAACGCAGGTTGAGAGGTTCGGACACTTCATTTAATTAAAACAGATTGCATATAATTTAATTTTTTTTCCGCTGCCAAAGAAGAGTTGTCTCTAACAGCATGACAACTGCCAATGCCAGAATATATGACGGATATCTCTAATACGCTCCAACCCCCCAGCTATTTTCGTCTCGGGAACCTTCTGCGCCTGATGAGGATTATGTATGTTCGATAAGTTTCTCTTCCATGAACTTCTCCAGTCTCACCCTGAACTCATGTAAACTTTTAGCATCCATACCCTAATTCCTGTGGTTTATTTTCAATTTGTAACCCTACAGTCAGTTTACACCCTGACATACACATAGAGCAAGGTTGTGACTCACAACAGAGCTAAGGTGAAGACATTCTGAGAGCAGTTGCCTGGCCAAGGACCTCTAGGAACCTCACAAAAGTGATTACAGAATATAGTCATGGTATCTCTTCAACTTCCAGCAAGCCAAAAGGCATGTCCCATAGTGAAGGTTTGTACAGGCCAGCAAGATCTTTCACAATATCAGAGTAATAGGGGTTGACACCATGACGTCCAAAAGGTTTTCCCGCTCCACTACTGTGACAAAGAGCAACATCCGTGCTCACATAAAACAACAGTATTTTGCTTGTGTGTAAATGTGAACGTAGAAAGCAGAAGAGGCCATGAAAAATGCGTGTGTGTCTGTGTGTGTGTGCAAGGTAACTCCTCCTCCAACTTCTGAGCTCTTCCCTGCTCTCCCAGGAGGCACTCAGGAGCAGCATTAGCTCCATTAAGAGTCCAACTGAGTGTTGTGAAAAGGATTTTTGGCATGAGGGAGAGACTGCTGCACTGATGTGCCTGCAGAACTTCACCACTGGCATTCCTAGTGCCCCCAGGCGCAGGGATCCATATTTCATCACTAATTACAAGAAAAAGAGGAGGAGAGGAAGACATCTTCGGCAAGGCCCAGGATGAACAGCAAAGACCGCTCATAACCAAAATACACATGCTTACTACATGTACGCTTAACACACACCTCAAGGAGGCAAACCAGGAAACAGAAGGGTCCCACTTTCCAAACATTTTGAGAAAGCACATGGCAGAGGGGAACGGTTCTACAGTGCACAGCCACCCACCACAACAGATCCTTCCTCTGCCTCCGCACAGGCTTTGACACACACACAACTACCACAGCAAAAGATTGGATCATTTTCTTCTGTTTTATCCAGCAGAAACAAAGAAGCACTAAGCAGAGGATGAGGAGAAAAACCCACACCTTGCAGCTCACTGTGCAACTGCAGCCTAACCCCCAGTGCCGTCCCAGGCACCTGTGCTGCACCTGCCCTAAGACCTAATTTAAGAAAATCCACTGTCAGGGACAAGGCCAACATCCAGTTCAAAGTTCAGGAGCTTTTAAAAAAAGCATTGGGCTTCCCTAGCAAAGGAAGAGGAGGTTAGTTTTACCTGTTACCAAACAGTCTAGTGCCAAGGACTGAGAAGCCCAAACATACTCAAATAAAATTATTCCACCCCATATTGGTTTGCAAAATTTATTCCATTTTTTTGTATACTACCCTCTACTACGCAATGCTTTCCTCCCCCCCACACTACAGGAAGTATTTGAACAGCATGCAGTGCAGTACATCCTTAAAACAATTATAGCACACTTAACACTTCCATTATATTTTATTATCCATAGTACCCAAGCATGCACGCATGCAGATTACCTCTGCTTTACAGATGAGGAAGCAAACCGCACCGCAGGCGGTCCCTCAGCAAGTCAGCATCAGAGGCAGACCCCCTGCTCAGGGGTCATAATATTTTTCTAGGAAATTAAACAAGCCAGAATTTCAGCTGGTCAGCATTTACTTGAAAACAGCTCACCTAAATGAGCAACATTCCTGATGAAACCAGCTGGACAAATAAGACTCTCAGCTTGGCGTCTGAACAAACAAAAAAGCACAAAGAAAAGTCACTGGAGAGGAAGATCAGACTAATTTTTTTTTTTTTCAAAGGGATACAGGGAATGGAGATTTCATAAGCAAACAAAACCCTCCAAAAATTAACTTTGGATTAACTTGAAATATTTTGTTGAGGTGAAAAAAAAGGAACTTTTGTTTCATATTTGTGTCACTCAACCTTCCTCCAACCTTTTTTAAGGCTTTTTTTAATTTGAGTCATGTTTAAAAGGGAAAGTGTAAAAAAAAAAGCTGCGTTTTATCATTCTAATATATCCCTTTCCTCTCTCAAATACTGTAATTTTCAGGGTTGAAGTTATTCTCCACATTAAATAGAAATACATGAAAGGTGTCGTGCCCCTAAAATTCCATTTCTGAAGGAAAAGGCACATGCATGGAGCACCCAGGAATCAACATGGGGCACTACTAACAGAGCCACACCACTCCCTGGAGAACTGCACTGTGTGGGACGGACCCTCCATGCACCTCAAGTGTCCACTTTGTTTCCAAAGGGAAAAAGTGACATTAACATCACTACGAACTCCTAGCACTACCTGCGCCTCAGAACACCCCACCTAGACACCTGCACTGCTGAATAATTCCAGCTGCAAACCCAGAGATGGCAGAGCACAGCAGTCCTGTTCTCCACACAGGACCAAGCCACTGGCCAGAAGGCCCTGCTGGAGCCATACAGCATCTCCACACAGCATTGCCCACTGATCCAAGATCTGCTGGGCTGACTCCAGACTGACTTACAAGCTCATCATCCTCTCTCCTGCCTTCTTCCTACCAGGGTAGACAGTTCAAGAAAAACTTTACAAGATGACCCACAGGGTACTGGATGGCAAAGCCACGGATAACACCACCACTAAACCTGCCACTCTGTGTTTGCTGGTCCATAACACGGCACACCAGCAAAGACAGGCAGAGCCTCATCTGGGACAGTATGAAGCAAGAAGGGACCAAGGCTTCAGCAAGCACAACTGAGGAGCTACACGACCCAGGAGCTACCCAAGCTTCTCACCAGGCTGTTAACTCACCCACTCCGAATATTTACAGAGTAAATGTTCCTACCACTCACTTGTCAAATGCTTTCAGTAGCGGTGAGGAATAACCATGAGGATAAACCCAAGCCTGCTCTGCATGGCATCTCCCTGAAGTGTCATGAATTTGTTGTGCTAAAACACTATTTTAGAGCTGCCTGCAAACACACACCCTTACCAGCAGCGTTTCTGCACTGCTTCTTACCTCCTCACTGCACACTTACTCCACTCTACTGGTAGTACGCTTTTAAAGTGGAACAAATTAAACTCAATTCAGATAAGGTCCCATCTTCATTGGAAGATAGATATGTGTCATAAACATCCTGTTAGTGCAGGGCAAGACTTGGCTATTTATAATTAGCTGAATCTCCTTAGCTCTGTTTTCATATGGACACTTGCCAAGTGGATTACTATTTCACCTGAACAATAAAAATCATTAGGCATCTCCATACAGACTAGTCTTTATTCTGTGGGTTAAACTCACTTGAGGAAAGAAATTAATCTAGAACAGGAACCTGAATCAAAATATTACTTGGAAATAGCTATTCTGCTGTAAATTTATATACTACCTTAATCCTATTTACCTTCCTTGTATGTATATATTCTAAGAACAAAGCATTCACCCAGGAAGTTTGCTTTTAAATTCACAGTCTACTACATTTCACAACTTCCCCATGCAGAGAAAGCATTTCTTTACATGGGTAGAGTACTGTAAAGTTGATGAAGGTACAAATACACACCATGCTGACTTCTCCCCACTGACTCCCTACACAGGCATTTGGTGCACATCCGTGCACCAAAACCACACAGGAGGTCACTTGATTCCCCACACAGACAAACCCAACCCCATGTAGGTAAACCCAACCCCTTCATTTCAACTACTCAGATGGTGGGTTTCAGTCCAGCGTTGGCCTGCAAGTAAGGTTTGCCATGATGGCAATCCCACCACCACGATATGGCTCCAGTCCCAACTGGGAGACATCAAAGGCATGACAGCCACTCACCGTTACGGCGGTGTCACACCATGCTTCGCCAGGGCGCTGCTTCCTACCAAACCACTCCTGTTCCATCAGCCTTTCTACAAGTGAGTGAACTTGAGTAAAATTTGGCTAGGGATTTCCACGATGCCCACCTGACCCCATGGCCTCAGCCTCTGGAGGTACACGAGATTGGGGACCGAGTGTGTCCATAAAGTCATTCTAGCGTCAAAAACTCGAGTGCACGCTGAAGTTCACTGCTTTAACACGAGTGTCCGAGCACACCTGCGCAGCATCCCCTGACAGATGACCGCATGCATTGGCGCACACAAGTTCTGCCACATGGAGGGGAAAAGAAGGGGAGAGCAGAGCCGCAGGGGGAACCCGGAGATCGGGACCGAGGCACGCACTCACCCAGACTGCCATTTCAGTTTTCACCAGAGCTGGCAGGGGCGGGCCCAGCCCGGGGCCGGCCGCGGGCACCCCTGCCCTGGGGCCACGGAGGTGCCGCCCCGCCGCGGAGCCGCCCGACCGCCTTCCCTCCCCGCCTGCCGCCCGCCCGGCTGCCCCCCGCCGAGGGCCAGCGCCGGGAGCCCGCGGCCCGCCCCACACCGCGGCCCAGCCGGGGGCGCTGCGGGCGCCGCCCCGCCTGCCCCGGGCACCGCCGGCCGGCGGGCAGGCGGCGGGGGTGCTGCCCCGGGCCCGGGCCGCCCGCAGGCTCACTCACCCGGCTGGCGGCGGCAGCGCTCTTCCTCCGCAGCGTCAGCCCGCTCCGCAGCAGCGCCGGCAGCTCCCGCAGCTTCTGCCGCAGCTGCACCGGCGGCGACGGCTCTTGGGCTCCGCCGCCGGGGCTCCAGCTGCGGGCCAGCTCCGCGCCCTCACACGGCGACGGCATCTTCACGGAGCCCACGGCCATGCCGCATCCCCGCCGGGCTGCGGCGCGCAGCCCCGCTCTGCCCGCCCGCCTTCCCCTCGCGTCGCCCCAGCCCCGCTCCCACCCACACGCAGAAGGCAGGCACAGGCACAGGCACTCGCACACCTTCCCCCGGCTGCGCCGATGCACGGTCCCCGCACGCCGCGGCCCCGCCGCCGCGGGCAGCCCCGAGCGGCGCAGGAAGCCCTGCCAGCCCTCCACCCCTCCCGCCCCGCGGCTCCCGGCAGTGATAAAGTGCAGGTAATGAGGAGGGTGGAGGCGCGGGCGGGAAGAGGCAGAAAGTCCTGTTAACTCCTTTGCGCTCGGGGATCGCCGCCCGCACCGTGTCCCCACCTCTCCCGGTGACCACGTACCTACGGAGGGGACATGGGGAAGAGGCGGCGGGTCCCAGCTGAGGGGCGAGGGGTTCACGCTCTTCCAGGGGCTGGGCGGTCTCCACTCGCTCCTGGAGGTTGTCAAGGCCAGGCTGGAGAAAGCCCCGAGCGGAGCCTGCCTGGGCTGGAAGCCTCCAAGGGTGCCCACCTGCCCGAGTCACCCGCTGATCCCCAGGGCTTATTTATGGCTCTAAGGGGTGAAGGGTTTCCCTGCTCCCTTCCCAGTGGATTCTTTACTCAGTGACGTGTTTTGTCCTCCATGTCAGCATTGATACTGGAGAAACTGATCAGTGCATCCCAGGTGAATGACTTGCTTATAGTTGTTAAGATAATCCCTGGAAGGGAACCCTCAATGCCAGAAACGAGTTCCTTTACTCTTTGTATAAGGAAAAAAGATACATTCAAGGCACTTGTCTAGAGTTCAGTACCTTGAATTATGGGGGCTTTATTTAATCTCTGGAGTCTGCCTTTTTTACCTCAGTGGTACAGGTGTTGCTTCCTTTCTGCAACGCTCTATTCTCATCTGTTTAGATCAGAGAACTGAATGTAAGGTGGGGCTCTCCTTACATATATCTCCTGCCTCAGAGCTACAAATAAGGCTGACCTGCTCTTCCGGGTTGAATTCACCAGTGCGTAAATGTCTCGGTAAATGGCATTATAAGTTAAGCCAATCTCACAGACACGTTACGGAAAGCTGTCGCCCTGTCCCAACCAAGAGGTCCCGTTCGTTTCAGGGGCTGACCCTAGTACTCATCCAGCCCTGCACGGAACTGGCTTAACCATGAAACTAACCTTGCAAAAAAAGGAATAATTTTTTCCTCTCTGATGTGCTGCCTAAACCAACTCCTCTGGAATTGCAGAGGTACCCATAGTGCAAAGGAGATGGCAGATGTACCCAACCTGTGTCAGGGTGCCGAGACACAGAATGGCCCCTTCCAGCATCGGTGTGACATTGGGTTATCTGTCACCCGAATGCAGCAGCAGTAGCCTGGCCTTTCAGCTGTGCTGACCTGACAGCAGGCTATTGCAAAAAGGTGATCCTGCCTGCAACCCATGGATGTGTACTCCCTTCACATCCCTTACATGGGATCTGGGAACCATCTGACTCTAGTCAGCTGATCGATCTGGTGGAAGAATAACACCTCAGAAAATAATTAATTTTCCATTGGCCAGACAGCTAAATTGATCCACTTTGTGACCACACAGCCATAGGATCGAGGAAGGCAGAAACCTGGAAGTGAGGGAAATCAGAACTGCTCCTTTCAGCAGCTGTCCATCATTTAATCAGCTTAACTGGATCCTGTGAGCATGACTTCATGAGCAGCGCAAACCAGGCTGGCCCAGGGACTTGTGAAAAGGATGGGGTTTGCTCCAGCCACATTATCCCTCCATCTCCTTCCTGCTGGTACGAACAGTCATTGCTCATTGCGTGACCCAAATCTGAAAGGTTAAGTGTAAAAAAAAAATCAGTGCTTTTAGCAGAGTGATGTGGCCTGTCGCATGATGCCTGTTGCTGACAAGAAGACAGAACAGGGACAGGAATGTGACAGCCATAACTTAGATGAGAAGTGTGCTGCAGACCCCTCAACCCCAAAACGCCAGGGAGATCTGTGAGCCCCAATTGGCAACATCAATGCCAGCCCTTTCGCAAGGGCAAGAGGGATTATGCCATAAAGGTGCTTTAGCCAAGGCTGCGCCGCATAATCAGGCATGAGGAACACGAAGAGCACTGACTGTTCTGTGTGATGCCTCGTATACCAAACGTTTCTATTATTTCACTTGATTTGTGCTCTCCAACTGCCCTGCAATATGATTTTGACCATTGTGTTGCCTGGCAGCCACTTTGTCACAGCTCAGGATGTAATTATGAGGAGAGGTATATCTGCACCTAAAAGAATAGTGGATCCTTAGTGTATGGGCTTCACAAAAGGACCATATTCTTTGTCTGAGTCTTTAGGCACTGCTACAATACAAACAGCAGTAAGACAACTCAATAAAGTATGACTTAATGTGGCAGAATGAGGTATAACCAGAAGTAATTTGATTATGTCAAGAAAGAGTAAAATTATGCCAGTGCTCAGAATTTCTTGTTTGTTTTTCAACTGAGCAAGATAAGTATAACTTGTGAACAGCATTGAAAGAGAAATGAATGTGCTCTGCAGTGCGTTTAAAAATGATCAGCTGCCCGATAACATAATTTGGACTAACAATTATCAGGAAAATGGATTAGACAGTAGCTAGGTCTTTCTAGTTTGTATCATTCCAGTTTTGAGGAAGATCATGATAGGAATTGTTTAAAATTAAATCTTATATTGCTTTTTTTGTGACGTTACAGAAGTTTTAGCTTGGTGAATGAGTCTGATACCTGTTCTTTTTCCTCACAGGAAAGGGCAGGGGGGGAGAGAGCAAAACTAGATCTGGTCAGGAAGTGTTTGGCAAAACAGCTTCATTTAAAAAAAAAAAAAAAAAAAGAACAGTGTGTTGCACCCAAAATGTTGTGTTCAGAGCATCTTGCTTTCAGTGAACTGTCACTGAAGGGAGAGCAGGGCTCTGAGGGAACAGGGTCCCTGTTCTCGGCAGGTTTGGCCCTGGACTGACTGCAGATTTCCTGCCCCTTACAGGCACCAGCAGTACCACAAAAAGATATCAGATCCACTGACCATGTGAGGCACTGGGGAACTTCCAGTTCTCCAGATTAAACACTTAATTTGGTTGATATAAAGCAAAACCAAGGAGATGCTCTCTCTGGTGCTTCTACCAAGAGATCTAGGTTGGCATATACTTCCTGGAGTAGAGTCTGGACAAGGTTTTGTTCCCTTGCTTGCAAGGGACTTCATGTAAATATAGGAACATGTATGTTTAAATGGATACAGGATGGCATCTGGAGGCCTAAGAAAGTTTACTGCAACTTTACAGATGTGGGGCCTGGGAGTGTCTGCTTTGTTGGAATGTGTTTGTTTTTCTTTCATGGTGTAGCACAATCAAAAGAAATGAAGTAAAAACAATACAAGTTGTTTCATGCGTGTATGCAATTCATATCAGTTTTTAAGTCAATCATTGACAAAAAAGTATTATCTGCAATCAGACATTTCCTGACAAAGCATAATAAACACTCATTTTGGACTTAAAAGTATTAGGAGTTCTTGACTCCATCGGAATAATCGATAGATGCCACCTTGGTTTTCCGTGCATGAAGTGAAGATAGGCAGTGCAGGGATAGAACTGCAGAGTACTGGGATGCAGGAGCCAGATGTGAGGAAGCCAACGACAGGCAGCGATCCGAGCCAGCTGCTTGCAGCAGTCCTTTTTGAATATTTGCTCCCCCTGACCTGGCAGGATGTGTTCAAAAGAAAGCAAGATTTTTCCAAAGCAATGACACCCGCTGTACAGCCAGCCAGACATCGCTTCGCCTTCCCCAGGCAGTCCTGCTGGAGTGGGGACAGGGACAAGGAGGGGGATGCTTTTCTACCCTTTCAGAAACTGAGTTTATTTTCTTCTTCCTATCTCTTCAGAAAGCAAGCAAGCAGGTTTTTCGTCATAACACCTCTTCTCCCATGCAAGAGGAGGTGAGCTGTGTGCTGCACACCTCCCCGTACCGCATCTGGATGAACCTCAGAGGAGGTCCCTTTCCGTGGGACTCGTCCTGTGCTGTCACAAGAATCATTTCCTACAGACTTTAACTTGCCAAATGTTACTCAAGGCCCAATGCATGTGAATTGCAGACTGCTTCTGTCGTGCTCTGAGACCCTGCCAGCTCTCAGGCCCCTGACATGGGGTAGCCTGACCTGGCAGATTTTTATTTCTGTCTCTAAATGCACTATGTACAATGACCCTGTAAAAGAGAAGGGCTGGGGAAGGCTTTGCACCATCCCGCTGCTTCAGTGCCTCACAGGAGTTCTGGGGCACATTTCCCAGTCCCAAGAAGGGACACACATGCCCCTCAGCACTTCACTCACAAGTGTGGCAGGTGACCATCCAGGCACTATGGTGTGGGCTGGCAATATACTGCAGAAGTCTGGATACACCTCTCAACTTCTTCTGCTTTGACAATTCTTCATCGGTTCATCCAACTTCAAAACAAAACCAACCTGTTCACCCTCAGAGCTGCTAGGGGTCCACCTTTTGGCCTAACAACTTGCTTCAGGCTTTTGAGTTGTTAGCTCCCTTCCACCTGATCAGAGAGTGGGATCTCAGTTGCATTTTAAATGCTGGATGTCACCAACTTACCACGGATATGAATAGTATAAATCGATTGTCAGAGCCATGTACATCAGGGACATATACGTGGGTCATGCATACTTTTTTTTAAAAAAAACATTGATTTGGTTTCTCAAGTCGGTTTTTTTTTTTGAAAGAAAAATTTCCAGCTGGTTTAGTACCATGTCATCACATAGACCAAATATTCAGTGAGTTAAGTTCAGAAGCACTGCTTGCAGCATTTCTGAGATGTGAAAGGCCTGCAAAATGTAACATATGCTCAGCAACGGAAAGATACCAAAATGGGAATGGGGGACGGGGAAGCAGGAGATCAGCACAGGGTGTGATTTGAAAGACAGCAGAACAGGAGAATAACTAGAAAAAAAGAGGGAAGAGGTGAAAGATAAAGGAGATGTATGAGTAGGTGAAATATTTCAAGTAGTTTCATGATTTGTGTGACTCATAGCTGGAAAGGCTGAAGCTGCCTCTATTAATTCAACCCCCAGTTTTCTCTTGATGGCCTGTGAACCTCTTCACAGTGTCAGTGTCTGACCCTTTTCCCTCTGCGCTGGACTAGGAGCCGCCTCCCCTTATGCCTCCAGCACCTCTTCCAGGCTTCAAAATTCAAGGCATCTTCAAATGGCTGCTCAGCCCATGTCCTGCCTGCGATTCATCCAGGGAATCAGGACACAGTCTCGCCTATTGACTTTTCAGCCTGCAAAGACAAGAGAGCTCAGGAGCATCCTGAGCCACTGGGTTTGCGGCTGCCGTTGTTGGAATAAGAATTATGGCACTGGTCAGAGGACAAGTGGAAGGGGGTGTGCAGGGGAGTGTTTGTAATCCTAAATGGATCTCTTTTTGCATTTCCTTTAGTCATTTGGTCCTTTTTAAGAATCACTGGGCCATGATGACAAGGGCAAAACTAATGTAAATACAGCCAAAAGCATTGTTTGGTGCATAGCAAAACTTGTGCTTTAACACAAACCCAAGGAAGAATGCATTCTCTGTAGTAATTGTGGTTTGCCAGAGCTAATGAACCTGACTCAACTCTTTGGTTTGATTTGTCTTTTTAACATACTTGGAAGCAGGGGACCTTATGACCCCTCAGGGAAATTAAGACTCTTAAAGCTCTCATGTCTGGCCTTTTCTGTCAAAACAATGTTGTCATTGAGCTATTGCTCTTTCTCTTACAGGCCAAAATTAAACTCCAAAGGCAATAAGATCCTTAGTGGAGTTTGTTCAGTTTTTCTGTTTTGTTTTTTTTTTTTTAACTAAACACAGAAATCTCAAAATGACAAATTAATATCTTTTAATTAAAAATTAAAAAAAAAACGTATAAATGGACCCGTGGAACCAGGAAGTTTTTCTGACAGCTGCAACCAAAATCCAAGTTCATTTACCCCCAGGCACATGGGCGTATGCATGATTATTTTAAAAATGTCCAGTGTGAGAAACTTCACATACATTTACAGAAGAGATTGTGTAGGAGATTTTGAAAGAGACAAATTGCAATTAGGTGCTAAATTCTCACCCAAAGTCAATGGAAAACCTCCCCTGTGTGATTGACGGTTAATCTGCATATTTATCTTTTCTTCCTTAGCTGTTAAATTCCGTATTTATGTTCACATTCATGTTTTCTGTTTTAATTCACGTTTTACATTTCTTCTTCATATGTATAAGTGTGAGGATGCTTTAGCCTGATTTTGTAGGAACTGAGTTTAAGACACTGCGCTGCCTCTTTGTATGTCTGGGACCTCTCTGTGAATCTTCAAATGCTTCAGCTCGTCAAGCACATTTGACAGAGGCATTGAAATCCAAGAACTATTAAGTCCTTAGAAGTATTCTGAAAATAGGCAGCCAGTTAAGAGCTGCGGTTAATGCTTCACTGAGGTAAAAAGTGCAGCGTTTCATATGAGACCTTAGAAAATCCAGACAGGGTCTCAACCTCAAGACACAAATCCATAGAAATTCAGGCTTCATTGATCCTCCTGCTCACAGAAACAATACAGAAGTGAGATATATATATATACACACACACGTTTCCATAGTGTACACATCCCTGTAGTGTCTACTCAACTTTCATGTGAGCAAGCTACCATAATGTAACAGTAATTACTTTCTCATATGATTATATTATCATTTGCAAAAAGAGATATTTACATATATGTGCACACATATATGCAAGGTCGCCTTTTGTTTTAAGTACAGCGTCAGTATCTCTCGCTACCTCCATGTGAACAGACCTTAGCCCCACATAATCTCTTTGATGAAGGGAAAATACAAAACCACATGCCAAATATTTTGAGTTTTCAGGATAAACCTGGCTCCATGTTGACAAACTTTTCCCAGGGATAGTAACATCAGTAAAATATTTTCATTCCAATTTCTTGAGAGGTTGGAAAAATCAACAAAAGAATAGCATGAGACCAATTGCCAGAAATAATATTACCATTTTAAACATAAAACCATCTCATAACATCTTGTGAGTAATGAAATGCTTTAAAACGTTTAATTTGGTTTGTTTGTGTTCTAGTCTTTGTTTGTTTTAAATGTGCCTGATTTTTCCCGCTGAATAAGAGCACCGCAGCTGTTGAACAGCGACAGTGAGGCAGATGACCACAAGAGAAAATCACGTCCAATCAGGGGTTCAGAAGAGAGTCTCCACTGTACAAGGGATGGTGTAGGTTTGCTCAGTGACTAGTTAGGTTCCTTTGGTTTTGTTAAGGATATCAGTTCTTCCCGGTAGAGGTACAGCCAGACTAGCACCAGCAGAGGTAATAAGGCTGTGGACAAATCCAGGTGGCCTTGTCCTTTCCATTTGGGCATGGTAAAGCAGGGAGGCGAGTCTGCTGGCATAAGCCAAAGGCCAGGGAGATACGTTGTCTTCCACATCTGCCAGTGCAGGAAGGCCAAGTGCTCTTGCAGTGAGCATGTGCCTATGGTCTAATAAATGGCTTTTGAATGGACCCACACAAAGGCATTTTCAACTCTGTGTCCAGAGTTACAGCTTGGTGAGCCCTCAAGTCTCATTCCAACAGCCCTCCTGGGATTCCTGACTGTTCAGTTGTCCTGTGGGAAAACTGTACAAAGGGGCTGTGGGAAAACGTCATCAAAGCGATCTTGTCATTGTTTTTGTAATGACCTATTCAAGGAAGTAGTAGACAGCAGGGGCAGGAGTGGGGAAGGAGAGGTAGCTGACCAAAACAGCTCTCCCTGTGCTAAGATATCCAGCACACCTAGAGAAAAGAAGAAATTGTCTGTGTCCTGCCTACCCCAATCTCTTCCCCCTTTAACCTCCTCTAACTGCTTACAGACACCTCTGGAGACTTCTGAAAGGCAACAGGAGCCAGGGAGATAAAGAAATTGGGAGAACAAACCAGTTTACCCTAGGACATAAACTGGTGGGTCCAGTTGAGACCATCCATGGAAGATTATGGATGTTGGCTTGAAAAAAGGAGTGGGTTTCAGTGAGAACCTCGGCTACAGAGGCTGAAAATGTTTATGATTTTTGATCTTGCCAGGTGTACTTCTACATGAGAACAATACTAGCTCTGGGGTGTGCATGCATTCAGCTGTCTGAAAGGTGTTTAGGTTACCTGGGAGCACCCAGAACTGTAAAACAAGACACCTATAGTCCAGTCCCCTGACAAGCCACATCAGCAACCATGTAAAACCTGCCAGAGGAGAGTCACAGTAAACACACAGCATTTTTCTGGACCTATGCATAAGAAGAAAGACATAAGATGAATTTTCCTTGCCCATGAGAAAAAACTGTTCCCTCTCACTGAAGCCCTGGAAAAAGACCTTTTCTGTACTCTGCCTGCAAGACATTTACAGTGTTTTCCGAGACTTGGATACTCTACTGTTGTAAACAATGTTATATCTGTAACTGTAATGAAATAAAATTATAAAGTCATATAAAGGTTAAGGTATTTCTAACAAAATACTAAACCAAATTAATCTAATTAACAAGTTGATATTGAACGTATTAACTTACAGACAAGCAATTCCTAAACTATCTAATGATGTATTAAGCTAACAGCCCAAACAACAGCATGTATCAAAGGAAATTTAAGACATTCTGCCAACTAGAGAACTTGGCTAAACTAATACATTTGTAGCTGAGTCTAATTTTTGAATTAGAGCTTCAATAATACTCTTATGGCAGCCTGCCTAGACTGTTGTGGTTAGACAATGCAATTCTTCCATTTTCTTCCAGTATTTTTATTCATTTGCAACACGATTTGTGAAGAATATAACTTGAAAGCCAGCCCAGCATCCCACACTGCAATTAACAGTCAAACTTTTAAGATAATTATTGACATACATTATTGCCCCAAGCTTATATGTGACTGCCTCAACACAGTCAGATGTTTACAGCTAGACACTTATTTCTAAACATTGTCCTCAGCAGCGATTCTAAAAAAACCCTAACAGACATTAAAGAAGGAAACAGAAAAATATTAAATTATATATTTGAGTTTCTGCTTCCCAATTCTTGCCAAACTGCATTTGTCACAGGGAAACTGACTTGCTGTTTAATTAAGACTTAGGGAGCTTTCTGGTAATAATAAAGTAATGGACTAGTAAGCTACTTTTACTGGCTTGCAATGGCTCAATTTCTAGTATTGTTTGGTTCTTCTGACTTGTTAGAAAAGGAGAGAACAAATACCTGTTGTGAATTTTTCAAAGGTTCATGTGTCTCACTTTCCACAGTTTTTCTACAAGCTAATAAAAGACACCTGGGAGAAAGGAATGTAAGTGGCTGGAGAAGGCTGATAAAAATAGGGTGAAATACAGAGAGTCACTCCAAGCTTATATTAAGCCTGTATTACAAACAAAGAACATCTTCCTATCAGCCTTCACTGAAGCTGCCAGTCCATAGGTACTGATTACTGATTAAGTAAATCATAAAAAATTCTATTTTGGCAAGGGAGAATGCTGTCTGAATGGGAAGTTATTAAAACTAAATGGGTCATGTAAAATCAGACAATTTGTCCTGTGAGCTCCACTGACAAAGCTGAGCCAACTTGGAGAATGGCTGAGAACTTCTAATTCTCTTCGAGAACTTTGAAGCACATCAGATCTTACTGAAGAGCAAATAAATGCATTTCAAAATGGAGAAAAATGGAACGGAACCAGTTCCTCGTATTAATTCTTCACCTTTGGGTTTTCTTTATCTATAGTGTATCTACACATGAACAAATCAACCAGACTCCCTTTCCTGTCAATGGAGAAAAACAGGAGTTTGTAGGCTTGGATTCAGCCACTGTTGTTTGAATGAAGCATGTCTTACAAATTACATTTAACTCCAATGACTATAAAGTGAATTAAGGCAAGCAGCTCAAATCTAGGCAGCTGCAATGCAGGCATGCAAATTTTCCACAGAGTTGTCATTCACACATCTGTAAAATGGGCGTAAAATGTAACTAAGCTGGGGGGGAACATTTACATTATCCTTGGCAAGGCAGATTGATCACATACAGTAAAAGAAATTTTAAAAGTGGACTTTATAGGCCTACTCCACAGTCATTCAGTTGTTACCAAAAGCTGCACGGATTTTTGTTAAGAGCAGAACCCATCTATACTGCTGGTTTAATTTATTTTTTTTTTTTTGTCTTTACAAAGTCCAAAATCTACTACCACTAATTCCCTGTCACTGAGTGCTCCATAATACAAATCCATATATGAATAAGTTTGTTATATCTAACAAGAGTTGTATTGATTTCACATTCATTGTACAGTACCTGCGATTGGCAGTTTATCAGTATATCAGTTGTTGGCTTGTTTATGCCAAAAAAAAAGTGTTTGAATAACTTCAGCCAAAGTTAACAAACCTCTCAGGTAAATGTATACCGTACATGCCCTACATATTCCTTGTCTTGGATATCAACTACATGCCTTAATTAAATAAACAGCGTTTATCTTTTGTTACATCACAAGAAAATGATATATACCTGCATGTAAAACTATTTGGTAGGATCTGCAAGACAGACTCCATGTGTGAAACCTTTGTGCTACCTAAGTTATAGGGAAAACACTAACTTTAAGATAAGCCATATACAAACAGGCCATTTGTTGTTTAACCTGTTCTCTGGAGACTGTGTTGCTACAGATGAGTAAACAGCACTTAGTCTGAGAACACGGTTCGGACTCACTGTGTTTTCCCAGCTGGTAGGCACAACAGAGGAGAGGAGCAGCAAAGGAAGGGGGAGTAAAATTACACGTTTGCATGCTGCCACAGACTCCAGTGTGCAAAAAGAAGTCACTGATATTTTGAAGATAGTGAAATAATTCAGAGAGTTCATCCAGTTTCAACACCACTGTGGTGAGATTTCTGGAGTAAAACTGCCAAATTCTTCCCTCTTTCTTGTTTAGGACTGTCACAGATAATCTCTGGCCAAGTAGCTAGCCAGATGCTGCTCGCCAGCCCAGCTATCAAGATTACGGACAACACAACCATCATTTCATTAGGACACCAGCCATAAATCCAGAGCCTCTGACTTGGCCGCAAAGACTTCAACAACCACCAAGGTTTGCTAAAATGCAAATGTCTTCTTCACCAGAGGAAAACATGAGGGGCTTGTGGGGCATTACCACTGATACCACTGACAATCAGCACATTGACTACCATATGGCTCTGTCTTCCTACCATCTATGTAAGCCTCCCTAGCTTTCTGACACCGCATGTGTTCCCTTGTCAGAGGCATGAAATATGAGTGCCAAGCAGCAGAAAATAAAAGCTGAGGCTTTCCCACACGCCCACAAAACCTTCCTGCCCACCTCCCTTCACTGATGCTGCCAAATCTCACCCCAAGCCTTCCTGTGATTCACAGATGATTTAGTCAGTTCTGAACAGATAGATCTTGTGATCAAACAAGCACCAGAAAGGAAAGGGACCATAAAAGGACACCACCATACTCAGCAGTCCATCAAGGCTCCCAGTGCCCCTTACCTTCAACCAGCACAAAGTTTTACATGCTGAGGAGAGGGCACAAATCAAGAACTTGGAATGCAACAGTTGCTTTTCCTCCATCATGGTAAGCAGGTGCCACTTGTCAAAAATAGCTGACATGGAACCAACAGGAGAAGGCTCTCTGCTTCAAAGACACAGTTTGGCATGCCAAGTGTCCTGAGTGCTGGGTAACAGCCTGCTATTGACTATGGTCAACCCTTCTCCACTCTATTCCTAAGCAAGATCACAAATAGAATAACCAAAGATGAAGTGTAGCCTTGTATAACTGAAGCTTAATGTCTATATTCAGACATAGGACTTGGATGTGAAAGCATTTTAGTAGATGCAAAATCTCCTCTAGTCAGGGGATAGACAGTGAACATCCTTTCTCACTCTACTGGAAGGTGCCTAAAGCATTTGATGTTGTCTCGAAGACTCGGTTCCTTTTTCTGAGAAAAAAAGTCAAAGTCCGAAGAAACAATCTGAAATTATCTGAGCACTTTCTGCAGCAGGGCTCTCAAAAAGTAGTGAGAGAAAACAGCAGCTTTATCACAAACTTTCACACAGCTCTTCTTCAACATCTACAAGCAATCACCAGATACAGCAGTTGGAAAACCAGGACTTAAGTTCCTGCAAGACGTGTTACTTGGAAAGTCACTTGTATTATCTTTCTGAAATCAAGACCTTGCATAGCATCATCTAACAGTCTTTCCTAGCTGGCTAGGAAACTTGTTCCTGGGAGATTATAATCTGGTTTTAGTAAATCATGCCTTGATCATCCATCATCAGACTATAGCATGCAGTATATGTTGTCGGGAAACTGCAATTACTGTAAAATACTGCCTGGTATCTTCTCAGAAACACAGGCTGTTACAAGCATGCCAAACTTTGCTACCGCAAGAAGCCACCTGGTTGTACACAGTTCTCCCCTCAGGAGGAACACACAGTAAAGCACACCACAGACCTGACTCAATTTGATCAGCACATTGCAAGAATGTGCAATAGAATTGAAGCGCAAGAATCCCACACAAGCGAGGGAGAACAGATGTATTTATGAACATCCACGCTCAGCTGAAAGGCTGCAAGTGATGACAAATTGAAATTACTTTTGAAATTGATTCCAACACATAATTACACTCATGGTTGAAACTTTGCTTTTTAGAAAGATATTTATAACAAGCATTTTAGTCATCTGATTAAAATGTGATTCAGAACACGTAAGCCTGAGAGCCCAACTTCCCTGCATGTCCAAAGGGGAAGTCATGGATGCTAGCACGTGGCTCAGAGCACCTAAATAGATGCATAGAATCAGACAGTGTGAATATCTATCTTTGCCTTTGTTAGTTTAAGATAACCTAAAGCCATGTTCCAGTTCAGGTTTGTCACCTTCACATAATTACTTTTGGTGTAGCAGAGAAACGTTAAAGCAGAGCAAATCTGTTTGTGGATGTAGTGAGAATCGTAGTATTGCAACACGCAATCAGCAGCACAGCTGGAACTTCAGCTCATACTTCTGCACCATGCTGGCTTGGGATAGGCTTAAGTACATACTTACACCCTGCTCAATGGGGCCTGTAGAAGCAGATTTCAGCTGTTCACAGAATCACAGAATGTTAGGGATTGGAAGGGACCTCGAAAGATCATCTAGTCCAATCCCCCTGCCGGGGCAGGATTGCCTAGACCATATCTGCATCCGTGCAAGAGATTCCAGCTTCTCCGATTTCCAGAGTATTGCTCGTTTCCTGGAACATTTGGAAGCGTCACAACCATCTTCCACATTTCTCTGCCAACCTGTCTTCCAGGGCAAAAGGTTCAAATGGCTTCATTTGATTCATTTTTACTGAAGTTTCTCTTTTATTTCTTATAAGGTGTAAACAAATAACCAGGAGTGCTGGATAAAAACAAACACACACACCCCACCCCCAATGCTTCATTTCTTGTCTACTGTCCCATGGCAAAATTCAGCGTGACAAAAGATTTGCCTCATGTTCACCATGTACTGACTTCAGTTGCTACATCTTCAGTCATAAAACTTGGTCTGCGTTCTTCTTAGTAGCTGTTTTCCAGCATATCCAACGCTGTACAACTTTGGGGCAACTCTACAGGCTCCTCTCCAGAAATGCGATGCTGCTCTCTTCTCATAGCAGTGCAACACTTGCTTGCGCTGGTGTAGGCAGGGGCCCAGGAGGCATTCAAAAGCTGCTGAGACTCCCACGCTGCTGGCAATGACTGTGTCCCCTCATCCCCCACCCTCGTCATTCTCCTGTTTTATTCCAGCATGAGGCTCAGGAGAATCATAGAATGGTTAGAGTTGGAAGGGACTTCTGGAGATCATCTAGTCCAACCCCCTGCCAAAGCAGGTTCCCCTGGAGCATGTTGCACAGAGTCGCATCCAAGCAGGTTTTGAATGTCTTCAGAGAAGGAGACTCCACAACATCCCTGGGCAGCCTGTTCCAGTGCTCTGTCACCCTCAAAGTAAAGAAGTTTTTCCTCATATTGAGATGGAACTTCCCATGTTTCAGTTAGTGCCCATTGCTCCTTGTCCTGTCACTGGACACCACTGAGAAGAGTCTGGCCCCCTCCTCTTGACACCCACCCCTAACGTATTTGTAAGTATTGATAAGATCCCTCCTCAGTCTTCTCTTCTCCAGGCTAAACGGACCCAGCTCTCTCAGCCAAAAGTTCTCAGAAGAAACAACAGACTGGACAGAACTATCTCAGGAGCAGAGCAGGCCCTCAAGGTCATCATGGGTAGACTACTTGATTTTCCTCTGTATCAATGGCAACATGATTGTTTCAGTTTCACATCTCACTGGCAAAATCAGGAGCAGAACAATGTGGGGCTGCCTTGGCTTTCTGAATGATTGAGCATATGTTCTCTCTCTGCTCCCAGGTGGCGTAAAGCACAATCACCGTCTTTTGTTGATGGTGTTTTGCTTTCTGAAAGATTGAATTCTACATCCTGGCTTTCAAAAACCCAGTTCACGGTGTTCTGTATTTGCCTGCTCTAGTGAATATAGGGGCAGTAGTAAAATGCCAGGGTGGGAGTCAGTGCAGGGTGACTGCTGTGGTTTTTACACTCAGCCATGCAGAAGGCTTTGGTCTATATAGGAAATAGTTTTCTAACTCCTTCACATACACTTTCCTGCTGGAAATTCTTTACAGGTTGCTGTTTCCCTCACCTGAAGTTTTACAAATGAATCACCAACACGAATCTGACTCTTCTTATGCAACTTTTAAACAGCCCAGCCAGAAACTGTTTGGTATTCAAGAGAGTCTCAATAGGGAGAAGAGGTAAAACCTAACCCCCTGTTTACATGCATTTAGAAAAGCATGTTGTACTACAATGTCAGCTTACCTTTGCTCTTGAGGATGAATTTTCTGAGAAAAATGTGCAATGAACACACTGGTAATGCACAGATGTGCTCACACCACATATGCACCTTGAAAGCGTGTTTAATTTTATTTACTCTTACTTGGCTTTTTTTGGCATATCCCTTTATGTAAACTCACTATGTGCATCTCTATACACGTTCACAATGGCATTAAGAAAGTATCTTTTGCAGTGGTATCTCTAAATTATTGAGCAGTCTACCCATTACTGCCTCTATAAACGATCTACAGAATATATAAACACCCTGCGTTTTATGTATGCATCAACCTGGACTACGTCATTGGCATCAATTAATCTCCATTATAAGTATTGTTTTAAAGGCTGTCCAGTGCAAAGCTTTATATGAAAATGGTATGTATAGAGGCACTAGGTTGAAAACAACTGAGATCCCATTGCACAGGCAGTCCACCAGCTGAATCACAATAATTGACCATGTGAATATTCTTAGCATGCCCCAACTGTGAAGTAAAACACGTTAGTTTAAACTACCATGAAGGTGCCTGCACCCTCCAACAGTCAATAGGATGCAATGTGGCTAGTACAACTTACAGTCCTAACCATGTCTTAGGACAGGCTTAACTGTGACCTTGGTATATCTTGGAAGCTTCCAGTGTTACATGTCAAGCAATAAAGAGCCAGAAGAGCCGTTCATTATTATCAGATTACAGTACAGAAAAAGACAGGGCTCAAGAACTACTTCAAGCAATGAGGCATAAGATATCTCCGCCACATTGGGCTGGTCAAAACAGTGAATTCTCACCTTGTCATGAATTGTGAATCTTGGAAGCATGTGGTCCACCTCAGCTCTCAGCAGTTTCAGAAAGTTATAAAGCTACCTGAAACAGAAAACTGACATTTCAAAAGCTCCCATAAAACACTGTTGTTTAATTTTTGGGTTCACAGTATAAAATTGCTTCATTTTGACTACACAACCTCTTTGTCAAACAGATACATTGTGATTTTATGTTACAATAATGCTGCTACTGTTCTTAGCATCCTTTAATACAATCCAAAACAATGCTTACTCATTTAGTGAAACAGGTTATTTGACACTATTGAAAAATCCACGTAATATTGATAAACCAAGCAAAGTCAGGTAATTCTTTTCAACCTGATCAAAAGTTTTAGCAAAATCCAAAGGCTTCTGTGAGAATTTTTGATTTGAAAAAAAAGTCTGTACTGCTGCAGGGGAAACGTCTCCTTAGTCAAACAGTGAAACTATATAGAGTAGTAAGAGTGCTTACAGTGTCTGCTAGCCACAAATATATTTGTGATAATACAGGTATTACCTGTGTACAAATCCATACTTTGCTGGTCTTGGCTTCAGTCCGTTCACTTTAGGCCTTAGTCTTTCCCACACCCCACTTCCTTAAAGATTTCTTGAAACCCAAAGGAGATTTAAACAAGAAAAATGAACTCCTATTAGTCTTTGAGAAACACAGCTACTTTCTAAAAAGAGTCTCAAAATGGAAAGCAGGCTGAATAATCAGAGTTTGATTTTATTCAGACAGCTGGTTAAATTCTGCAAATCCTGAATATTCTGCTCCAAGTTATCTCCATCACAGGGGAGAGAAGCAGTAGCAGAATTTATGCATAGTTCTGAAATAAGTAGTACAAGACGGATGAGAAGCTGGACCATTGAGTTCAAAAGACAATGTTCAACAGTCAGTATGATTAGCATCTGGTATGAATGGCGATACCAGTGCTAGCACTGTTAAATATCTTCATCAGCAATGCGGATGGTGGGATGGAGTGCACCCTCAGCAAACACACAGATCAAACCAATATAGTCAGCATGTGGAAGAAAACAGTTTTTCTCTTTGGTGTTTGTGAAGCCACTGTGTCCAGTTTTACATCCTCCAGAACAGAAGTGAGATCAAAAAAACAAGTGAGCTCAGCCGAGGGCCATCGAGACGGTTGGGGCTGGAACACTTGCCCAGTGAGACAAGGCTGAGGGAACCGGGCTTGTTCATCCTGGAAGAGAGGTGGCTTCAGGGGGACCTAATAGCAGCCTGGCAGGGCCTTTGGGGGATTACAGAGAAGACGGGTCCAGATGTTTTTCAGAGGTGCACAGTGAAGGAACAAGAGGCAACAGACACAAGTTTCACCAAGGGAAATTCTGACTGGATGGAAGGAAAACCATTTCGCTGTGAAGGTGGTTAAGCAATGAAAGAGGTTGTCGATAAAAAATGTGTAGTCTCCGTAGAGATACTCAACTAGACAAGGCTCTGAGCAAGCCAGCATAACTTTGAACCTGGCCCTGCTCTGAGCAGGGGCTGGGACCAGATGACCTCCAGAAGTCCCTTTCAACCTAAATGGTTTTGTGATTCTGTGACTCTTTTCATTTATAAAATAAAACTATTTTCTACTTTAAAATGCTTTATATGAATTTATAAAGAAAGTGAATGCCTTAAAAAGTAACCTTTTAAATCATACAACCAGGTAAAATTAAATTATTTATGATTTAATGCAGAAGTACTGCACAAGCCTTTAATCATGCAAATGACAACTATTGCTTTCCTTCTCTACAGGTTTATAAGTTGCACTCAGCAACATAATATCTGATCAGCTTCTAGTAGTGCTCTAAGCAACATGACTAACATCTGGCATGTAGTTTGTTTCATGGTTACTGGCATTCTCTTCTATCTGTTTAGATCTTGACTCCTTTTGTTAGGGACATTCACACAAACAGGATGTTTCTCTTTCTGCCTGTACTGATATCATATTGATGCGAGTTCTCCTGCAATAGCCATTTTTAGCAAGGTAACATTAAAGGCTGTGATTACCAGCAAACAAAATCAAACCTGCATTCAAAATGAGAAAATAAAATGGAATCTTGTCCAGATCCTGCTAGAAAAACTGCTCTCTGTCTCCACTTTATCTGATAGCAGCAAATGTAATTTGCACAGCTGTTCTTCAGGGACTTACACAAAGGCTTCAGGCTCTGGGAAGACCTAACCTTTGTTTCTTTCTGGGCTGATTCTATCTCATTTTTATAAGGTCATAAATCAAGGCGAGAGAGAGAGAAAATATATTTAGGCTTCTGAATGCAAAATGAATGAGGAAAAAAGCTGTCATTTAAAGCAAAGTCCTTCCCCCAACCCTTTTTCTTCCCAAGTGCAAGCCCCCTGCTGTACAAATCAAAAGTATGCACTGAGATGGTGCCTAAATCTTTTATGAAATGGGCCCTTCAATGAGGCTTTCTGTGCATTGAAATTTCTTTTAATGGCAGAAGGAAATAATTCTGCAGTTAGGGCAGCGTGCTCCCTGCTGCACCTGGTATCTGGCCTGGATATGGGGTGGATGAACTACAGAAGCGAAAGAGAATTGGGGTTAGTGCCTTTATACTGTCTCCTCATGGACCACAAGACCTGAACGTCCCTACAGTCCTGTAAGGGTAGAAAACATGTAGCTCTTGAGATCCGTAAGTCCCTATGCATTGTCCCTGCCTAGTTCTCATGCCCACGCTATGTAGCCTGACCTGCAACATCACCCGTCCTGCAGCAGGCATGTGGTAGCATGGAGAGAGTTAAGCAATCCAAATCTCAAGCCAAAGTGGGAAGTAAGCCAGCAAGGGCAGCCAAGGTCAACATCGCTGAGTTGCCCAGGGACACAGCTGCATGCCAGCACTGTCCCACGGGGAGGACATGGAAGTGTCCCTGGGAAGGTACGACTGTCTTCCTGGGATGAATGCCTCCTGGCATTCCCTCAGCCTCCAGTGTACTCATCTCATGGCTCAAGGACACACGGGGATTTTGACATGAGAAAGATCATGGACATGCACCAGTTTGCCCAGCTATGGAGAAGTGGATTCTCTGATGCTGCGCATGCTCCTCTCTTACTCAGCTCTCTTGCTTCTCCCCAGCCACTTGCTGCCTGCACAAATCCCCCCACACTAACTGTGAGGCAGAGGATATAGAAGTACTACCTTGTCTCCCCAAATCCTCCCCCTTGCACAATATCCTCTATACCATGGGAAGCATCTCTACAGTTCCTCACCCCTATGCAGACATCTGAGGGTTGAAAGAATTACTTCATTCTTTTCTTCAGTTGTTGACATTCATATAGCCCAGGCAAGGCTAGCTCCGATCAATGCAGCTCACAAGGGTGCGTGCTCACAGACGTATTAGCACCAGCCTTCAAAGAAACCCCCTCAAGCCCAAAAACAACAAAAAAGGAGGCTTCAAAGGATACGTCTACCCCCTCCACAACATAACGTCCCATGCTCACTGCAAACAATAGTAACAGAAAAATCTGCCCTAACAAGATTCAAGGAAGGCATTGAAGTAAACTCAGCTGGATTCCCTAGGAAGAACAGACTCCTCCAGCATGGAAGAGAGGTTTTTTGTTTTCTAACTGGTAGGTATGTTTAATAATACAAAAGCTGCAGTACCGTTGTCCAAATATTTGGTTTTTATCACTGTGCAGGCAAGCCTGGCTCTGCTCAGTCAGATCTTGCTTTACTCTACGCTTCTAGTGTGGAATCCTTCCCTACATGTTTTTGAGTTTTATAAATACCCATGCTACCTCTAATGCACCCTTCGTTGTATTATTTAGGTATAAACTCCAATTAATAGACTGATGGGTAGAGCAGGGAAAAGCCCTCATTTCCTTATACTTTAACATAGCATATTTTAGTGTCTCAGTTGTTGCTTTGTTTTCACCTGGCATCAGATATGAGATATAAATTGCGCTTAGAATAATTTTTCATCATTGCCTCTTGCAGCTGCCAGTGAGTTTATTAAAACTGAAAAGATAATACCCCATATTCTTTTATGTATGCTGGGTTTTCTCTTCCAGTTCCTTTTGTCTGAACCAGAAGTCACTGAATCTAATCAGTTTTTCAAATACAAATTTAAGGAAAAAATGCACTAGAGGTCTTGGGGTTTTTTTGAGAACTAGATGTACAGCTATCATAAAAATATTTTCAACATCATGTTGCAGTGTGCTACGTTTCTGCCTGTGCTGTCTTTGTACATTCTGTATCCTGTTTTATTTCAGCCTGTTTCTCTGTGTTCAGAAGTAAATGGTAAAGTGTATCAGTATTGGATGTTCTTGGGAAGGCTTGTACTGAAGTACAGAGCTAAGATCAGAGTTCATTCATGCTTTCTAGGTGCTACTGAAATGAAGTATTTGTTTTGCTACTGGTAATTGTAGGGGAAGTTTGTAATGAGAGATAAGATGTTTTCTCTCTTTCTCCATCTGTGTTTATTTGGAGTATTACAATAAGACACAAGAAAAGCTGTTAGAAATGGTACTGAATACCTTGAATTATAATTTGTTTTAATCTTGTCTACATAGTTTCTGGCCAATCACTGAAATCTCATTTCCTTCTCTGAAAATTAACAACAAAGAACCGCCACGTAATTTTGGGAAGCTACAAGCCATAGCTGCTTCCCACAGTCATCCTCCATTCTCATCTTCTCATGCTAATTTACCCCAAACTCTGACTGCACAGCTGAGTAATGACTACCATACATATAGGCAGATAGATGGGTAGCCCCTCCCATATATCTTTTGATTTTCATATCTACCAGATTAAGAGCTCACTATCTGGAATGTCCTTTCCTATAATCTTGTTCAGTAAAAAACTTTATTTTTGTTCCAACTTCAAAAGACAACAAAAAGGTGTCTTTTAATCTACAGTGACTGGCAGATGGCCATTACCCAGTATTTTACTTTCCTTGTGTGTAGTTTATCAATGCTGCATCGATGCCATTCTGTCTTTGACATTAGCAGACTTGAGTTTGCACAGTGTTTTTTTTTTTTCCAGAAATCACATTTCATTGTCTCTGCAATTATCGTCTATTCTCATTTTCACATAACAGCCGCTTTATTAAGCAAAGTATTTAGAAAGTTGCTCCCAAAACCTTTACACTGAGTGCTTTTCAAAAATTAAATGCTAACAGAATGATTTCTCTCCCTTCTCTCCCTTCCATCGCTAGAAGAATGTCAATTAGCAGGGCTGTTTTTTCTCATTTTTCTCAGTCTTCTCTCCTCAGATCTGTATGTGATAGTTAGACACCATACCGATGTGGGCGGCATAAGAACCAGAAAAGAATAAAGAAATATTAGAACAGCACAATATGGGAGAGTACATTGTCTGTCTTAGTGAAGGTGCACACGAGAAGAAGTCGCAGTGGGAAAGCCAAGTGAAAGAGGAAGCGAAGAAATGGAGGGGAATTTTTATGACTTAGTTTGGACCTAGTCTTGCAAATATCTGCTGCTGAGGCCATACTCTGTAGACCTGACTGCATAATTTCACATGGCACAGAATTGTGTTAGAAGGCGACAACAGCAGAACAGAGCCAATACTGATGCTGTGTCAAGTAAATCATGGAAGAAGGTTCACATATTCAAAATTATTGCTTTATTTCATGCAGGCAACCGAATATTGCAATATTGACTGTCACAGACTTTTGCTGATGCTCTACCTGGCTGCTTAGCTTTAATTATAGGCAGGCATGGCAGGAACATGCATGAAAATGAAATCTGGGTTGCAGTGGTGCTTGGACAGCAACTGTTCCAGCAGCAATCACTAGCAAGTGGCAGCCACCACTAGAAAGATGACACCTTTCCAAAGAAGCTGAAGCCAAGAAGCCAGTAGGATACCTTGCAATGGGAACATGGGCACAGAGAAACATGTGCTTTTTCTCCACACAACTTATTCCTGGTGGAAAGTCAAACACCACTCCAGGAGGAAGGTGTTTGAGGGGGAGATGAGGTAGCTCAACTCTGAAGGTTCACTGTGCCAAACTGCTAACCTAGCATCAACGCTTGGTACCTATGCAGCTATGTACTCGCTTGCACAACAGCCTTCTCATTTTGTGTGCGTGGCTTTTACTGTCTCCCTCTGCATGCTACCTAGTAAATAGCCACCATGACATTTAGTATTTAACTACAACCTTTGACAAATTTAGTCCTGGCAAACAGAGACACAATTCTTCTGAAAACATAGAACTTTGCCCATTGAGAAAATTTCCTTGCCGCTTCTGTGGCACCCTGTGGGCTCTGCTGGAGGGAAAGGGAGATCCACAGCATCCCAAAGCAGCTTATCACATCGAGATGAGTTCAGATAATGCCTAAAGGAATATTACTCTAGTAAGAGTATGCTTTATGAATATATAGTATAGGTGTACTGCAATGTACACGTGCACTATGTACTCATAGTAAACAATATGGTGGGATTTCTTTGACAGATGTACAGCACTGCCATCAAAAAACAACTCCTTCCAACATGGTGTAGAGGTTGCAAGTAAGTATCTCATCTCACGTCAAACATTTAACGTACTGCCAATCTTGAACAGGCATCGTTATCACCAGTGCTGTATTTTTAAAATGATTTTTTGAAAGCACATTACGATCACATTGCCAAGTTTCACAGTTCGTACAATCACAGAACCACTGAGGCTGGAAGGGACCTTGGAAGGCATCTAGATGGCCTCCTGATGAGGTTTCTTATGGCTTTGCCCAGTCGGGTCTTGAAAACCTCCAACGACAGAGATTCCACAGCTTCTCTGGGCAACCTCTTCAGCTATAACCATTTTCAGTTTTTCTCTCAAAGAAAAAAAACCCCACAACAAAAAACATTTAAAAAAGACTTTTCCATTCTAGGCAACAGAAAACATTTTTTCTCCTGATGTGCTGAAATGGTTTCAATAGATCTGACAAGTGTCAACCAGTCAGGAGAAAATTCCAGCAGCAGTTACATAAATGCCTGAAAACAGGCGTGTTTAGAGAGGGAATTCTGATACTGAGCTACGGCTGTGTCACTACAGGTATTGCTAGACTTAAAAGAGACAGCACTACATTTGTAACCCTCATCTGAACAACCCCAGGTCAGTTCTAGTTGGATGAGCTGTGCATTTAAATATCTTCACATCAAAGAAAAGGGAGAAATAATTACACCTACATCCGCTGCTTTCATTTTTGAACCAATTCATCAGTTGTGGTTCTCTCTAATCAAAATGCTGCCTCCAAAAAAACCTTGCACCAGATATATATATTTTTTTATAGTAGCAGAGTAATCCCTTCTTCCTGTTGTGAAGGAACAGATCGTTCAAGACAGGAGCCTGGGCTGTGCTGAAAGCAGTTAAAATTACAGCCAGTTCCCAAAATAGATGTCAAAAGCCCAGCAGGCTCCTCTTCCCTCCATGGCTACCCATGTAGTGGGAACTGTTCCACCATCGTTATGCTCATTAGCTCTTCTCCCACCTCCCCAGGCCCGAGAAGGAGACCCTGCCTTATGACCCCATGCTTAGTCCTGCCCACACGTTCCCTGGTCCCCCAAACTGCCTGGGTTTAGCTCGAGAATTTAGCTCTGGAAAGTGTCCACAAATTTGTGTAGTTAATTTGCATAAAAGTAAAGAATAAAATTGGTATCTGGCTGCTTTTTTATTTCCAGACCGTGCATGCTGAGGAGAAGCTCAGCCCTACGTGGGGAAGCAGATTTTAAGCCACTGGCACATGAGCACAGAGATGATGGAATAGAGATTCCCACGTTCAGCAGATGGCAGGTGAAATACCCCATGCACTCATCCAAGATGGTGATAAACAGGGAAGCTCTCCTCATCCTTCGGTGGGCACAACTTGTGTTGGCATAGTCCTCAGGCCCCACGAAACCATTCACTCTCCCAACCTCCAGCATTGCAGTGAGGCTCCAGCCATGCCTCTTACACATGTAACAGCCTTTTTTCCTGGGTGACAGGGACCCTTTGGCCTCCATAGGTATTTTGCAGCACCCAAAGGCTCAGTAACACTAAACACCTCCAGGGTAAAGCCCCATGCAGGCAATTGCAACCTGGACCTTCCACTGTGGTCTCCTGAGTTATAATGCCATGCCCACAGTCACCCAGCTGGCAAAAATCTGTATGGATGCAGCTGGCCAGAGAGAGCAGAACTTGTAATAAGGGAGCTTTCTGCTTTGTGTCTCCTCCAAGCCTTTCACTAGCATCACACATCTTGGTCTGAGGACAGAGCTGGGAGCAAGTCTGGCCTCCTGGGCTCAACAACCCTTCAGGTGCTGCAAATTTGTCTTCAGCAGCAGTTTTTTGCCAGGGCAGCTGCCCGATTCCTAACACACTGCAAGAAAATCCCTCTCTCTTTCCCCCGTCTTTTTCAGCATGTTTAGAGTGTGTCAATCCTGAGGCTACCAGGACCCAGGCTTCCTCTCCCAGCTCTCTCCAAAATGCCTGTAATGAAGCAATCAGGACAGTTCAGCAATCAGCATCCTGATATAATCCTTCCTCTTTGACAGTCGGTAGGAAATAAATCACTCGCTGGAGCCTGCTGCAAATACACAACCCAGGCACAGATAACATCCCTAAAAAAGGATGTGAAAGACAAAGACTAATCAAGGATTCTGCAGTTATCAGGGGAAGGTATTTTCTATGCGATAGAAAATTTTCCTGAATATTTCCCATGCAATTTTACCTTCATGCAAACTGTAAAGGTAGAGCCTGGAACCCAAGAGATCTCTAGAGGTTCTGTGAATTTTCAACATCATTAAGCATAGGATTAAATGAAATTGGAAGCAAAATACAAGCATTCTGGTGTCCAGTATATCTATTCTTACATGAAGGTTAGGTAAGGTGAAGGAGAGAGAGAAGTGGCTGGGAGAAAGGCCATATAAAATCTCATCTTTTGGCATAATCTAAATAGAAAAGCTGAAATAGAAATCAAAATAGCCAAACTGCAGCCTCAAAGCACTTATTGATAGCAATAGGTTTAGTTTAGAAGAGGATTCTTATGCTCCAAATATTTTTGTAGGTACTTTGCTGATGTATGAATGCATTACAATACTTGTTTGAACTTCCTCCACCACCTCTTAGGAGAGGATGAAACCTCCCCTGATGATGGATTAAACCAGTTTTTTTGTGATGTTTGTGGATGAGCATTACCAATTCCTTTGTAGCCATTACAGACAGCTATTAGAGCTTGACACATGCGTATTCACATTTAAATTCCAGTTCAGTAGGTTTAGAAATCTATCGGCAGAATACTCTGTCAAAAACATGCTGCCTATTGCTGAACATTTTTGAAACATGCATTGATTTCAAAAAGGTAATAGATGTATTTTTACTCCAACTTTTGACTTCTTTACTCTACAATTTATCTCATCACTTCTCTAAAAAAGAGGATGAGACTGACAGCTCATTATTACTTTTTATTGCCTTTTTAGTGATGATAACGTTAGAATTCGTCACCTTGAGAAGACACAGGGATATTCAAGTTGCAGGAACTTTATGTTTAAGGTTATAATTTTGCTTTGAAGCAACATGTCCTAAGACTTCAAAAAGAATTTTCCTCTGCAGTAAGGAAGGGATGGAGGAAGAGAAAAAAAACAGCTGTAACATTGCAAGTTATGGTAGCTGATCTCACAGTATAAAGATACCTTGGAAACTCTACCTGGATTTATCTTAGTATTTACTGAAGTCAAACCCTCTGCTACCAAAGATTTAGTAACTGCAATTTGCAAATGACTGCTAAGTCTTACATCGCTGACCTTACTTCTTCATCATACTTTTGCTGTTGTACCTTTTTTGCACACCATGTGTTAATGATGAGTCAATTGAGCTACTATAAAAGAATTTGATAAGTCTTTCTGCTCCCTGGGCTCTCTGCTCTTATTCCCATCAGATGACTAATGCACACGCAGGACAAACCGAAACCAGTCTGTAATTAGCTAAGCTAATTAGTTCCAGTAAAATAAGACCCAAACATTTTCACTATTGTAGAAAAAAAATATGGTAATTTAACTTCCCACTCCTAGTTTCCCCAGTTAAAAGTGATCTCATCTCCTGGTATTTGCACACCTGATAGCCTGCCAACATTCACACACCCTGGGAGGTTAACAGAATCAAGGAAACAGGGAAATCTATGGGCATAAAATTGGCAGCAAATATCCAAAGGGATGCTCTCCTTCACAACTAAAGGACATACACATCTATAGCTCACCTATTAGTTGTTTCTAATTCCTTTGGATGTAGGATGAATTATTCTGATATTATTTTTGCTAAAACCAAGCCTTTATATTTTTTTTTGCCTATATCAAAGGAGATTGGAAGTTCTTAAAAATTGAATGTTTACGCCTAGTTTTCATTCATTACTTAGTAGTCAATTAAAAAAAAAAGGCATAGAACATCTGGATTCTTTGGGAGTTGTCTTATCTCCAGTAACATGTGTGTGATACAGACTGTGTTACACCAGCCCTTCCCCAAGACAGTTTCCACCTTTCAATGAAAAACAGGTGGAAGGACGCATGACTAGCCCAAGACTCAGTCATATCTAAGACCGCTACCCAAGGAAAGACCCTGTACTGTACTTGGGCAGAACACCGGCAGGTACAGCAAAGGCTGGCGTGCAGGGGGGAAGGCAGCAAAGGCAGCCAGTGCAAGGACATGAAAGAGGAGTGGTGGGGAGGCAGACTGGGAGGTACATTGCATGGGTCTGGGTGTCCCACTGCTGAGGGAAGGCTGCGCCAGGAGAGTGAGAACTGGGTCAGACTGGGAGGGTGTATGATCACGGACAGGAGATGTCAGACAGAAGATTAGTTGGTTGGCTGCAGATACCGATGACGCCTTCAGAAAGGCTGGGGAAGGGAAGTTCCCAGAGCAGCTGAGCTTGTCCCCAGTGTTTTCATCCCATTTGTGCTCTCTGCTGCAGCCGGGTGAGGTCATTCCCTCTTCCTCTTCCTCTCTGCTTTTGTGGTGAAGTGACATCTTTGGCTCCAAACCGGACAAGGGCAGAGCAGACTGTGTGACTATTTCCTTCCCAAGGCAGGTCAGGTCTCCATCAGGGCTGTCTTAAGACTTTTCAAGGCCATCAACAAAGACATGATGAAGGACCCACAGCTGCCAGTGGTGGAGGAGCTGCTGCATTTCTGCTGATCAGCTTAGGCAATTTTTGCACCCAACACACCATCCCGCAAAAGAGGAAAGTGGAAAGGTGTGTTCTACAGGGAAACTCTGCCCTGCAGTCAGGGGCTGTCCCCATGGTTTGAAGAAGCAGGAGACATGGCTCTCCAGTACATACAAGAAGCCAGCTCAGTGTTTCCTCTGATTTCCCTGGTTCCTCTTCAAATACTCATTTGGAAATCCCATATTCCTAACACATGCGCTTCACACTCAGTAAAGAAGCCTTTACGAGAAGGGAAATGGCAGCCTGGCTAGCTGGGAAATGTGGAGGCTAGTCCAGCAGAAATGGGTTGGTGATGTCAGGTCAGCTTTATCCTCAGCCTGACAAAAGCTGCTCCTTGTATTTAGCATAAACCAAATATTGTTTAGGTTCCCTTGGCTGGATCTGCATGTCTGTGTTTCGGGCTGTGGTCATAGCACAGAGCAGCCACGCAGCCCCACGTTCATCCTTGCAGGGCACATTTCTGTCGGGGGGGGGGGGGGGCTTTGGTGGGCATGGACTAGGTTGCTTTCAGAGGAA
Organism: Nyctibius grandis; assembly: GCF_013368605.1. Lineage (NCBI taxonomy): Eukaryota > Metazoa > Chordata > Aves > Nyctibiiformes > Nyctibiidae > Nyctibius > Nyctibius grandis. The sequence continues at coordinate 22,749,034 of NC_090664.1, read as the reverse complement.
ACATAACAAGGTGCTATGATCCAGGTGTGCAAGCAAAAAGGAGTAGGGATTAAGGAGAGAAAGTAGGACCTGTTGCATCCTGTAAACAGTGGTGCTAAGGCACTTGAGACAAACACTAAAACCATCGTATGAAAATACAACTGCTCAAGCCAAAACAAGACCTGATAATACATTTGATATGCCAGAAAGAAGCTTGCTAGAGAATTAATGAGAGGCTAGGAGAAATAAGGGTAAACTGTAATTAGCTAATATACAATCAGAGAATGTGATGCTGCTTGCATCCAGAAACATGTTTTTAATCAATCTTCCCCATATTGCACATGTATAAAGCTTTTAAAAATCTTAGCAGTTCAGTTGTCTTTTATAACTATAAATCACGAGGTGTGTCAGTGGCACTGCAACCTCATAAACCAAACCTCGGCTGTTAAATGAGCAGGATCCCAACTGATCCGATGCATGATTTAACTTGCCTGGTGAAAGCCTCCAATATCTCTTGTTCCCAAGTTATTTGGAGGTGACGGCCGATAACCACAACTCTGTGTGCACAGATAAAAAGGTGACTCCGAGCAATCCGTAAAAGCGGATGCCTACCGAGCCGCCTTTCCTGCTGCGTGCAGTACATCTGCCCCTTGCCTGGCTGAAACCACCGCCCAGAGCAGGATGTGAAGCCGGCCCCAAGGTCAGACAGATGCTGGCAGGCACCCCACCATGGGCCGCGGCTGTTTCCACCCCCCAGACAGCTGCATCGTTCTCGCAAGAGCCAAGGACTGTTGAGACATCGGCAATCGGTGAGTCAATAAGGTTTGCTGAGCCCCGAAGCTCCACAGGCAGCCTCGGGGGGTTGTTCTCGGTGTCAGGTGAGGGCTGTGTGCCAGGGAGAGAAATACACCTTGCAGGCCTAGGCAGCACCCAGGAAGGACAAAATATTCAGCCTGGAGCCAAAGTTTGGCTAAATCTAGCTGTATTTCAAGCATCTGAGCCACCACGCTAAAATACCTGACACACTGCCGCAAACTGAGCCAAACTGAGACAGGAGACAGGAGACCTTTTCCTTGGACTGACATTTTTCTTAGTTGCTTCTTTCTTTTTTCCATTCGTGTGAGAATTTGTGGAGTTTTAAACACCAATTAAATGGAAATGTCGAGTACTAGCAAACTGCGGTCATGGCACCTACCACAATGCAAGGTAAAGCTGGTTCTCCAGCATGTTGCTACGTGAAAACCCTACGGCACTGTAGGAGAAAAACAGTGATCAATAAAATATGATTGCGTGTGGTGCTTAAAACAAAAGGCAGTATTCTTCAGAGAGCAGCACTTAGAGAATAGACTTCTTCCGTGAGCGTGTTGGTACTCAGACCTCATTAAATAAAAGCACTATCGGATTAGTTAATGTCTGGTAAGCCCTTTGAAGAAATACGGTATTGTATATATCAGTGCCAGCTGTTATTTATTTCAGAGGTAGTGGGGCATATTCTGTATTTGACTGTGCCAGTACAATCCCCTTTGGCTTCAACCATGAGATCTGAATAAAGACAGGGTGTACAATCAGGACAGAATTTAGCCTTTAAACTTTAAAAATGCTGCTTTTACCATCTGCTGTCTCCTCCTGACTTTAAATTCTACCCCAAAGCAGATAAAACAAGATTTTCTTATACAAATGAGAGGTATATTACACCCACAGAAAGCAGTTCTCTGTTGCCTACAATTTCCACACAAGCCATAAAACAGTACAAGATACTCTGAGAGGGAAGCAAGCTCAGGCACCTCCGAGACACATGAAACATGAGAATGGCAGAAGTACTGCAGAATAGAGATATGGACAACAAGGGAGTTATTACACTATGAGAGACACATACCCAGACTATGCTGGCTCCCAATGGTTCTGCACAAAAATCAGAGTTAGACACATCTGTGCCAATGTCAAAAGGTAAGATGGATAAACACCCTAAAACACAGCCCATGCAGTCACAGAATCACAGAATCACAGAATGTTAGGGATTGGAAGGGACCTCGAAAGATCATCTAGTCCAATCCCCCTGCCGGAGCAGGATTGCCTAGACCATATCACACAGGAACGCGTCCAGGCGGGTTTTGAATGTCTCCAGAGAAGGAGACTCCACAACCTCTCTGGGCAGCCCCTTCCAGTGTTCAGTCACCCTCACCGTAAAGAAGTTTTTCCTCAAATTTAAGTGGAACCTCCTGTGTTCCAGCTTGCACCCATTGCCCCTTGTCCTGTCAAGGGATGTCACTGAGAAGAGCCTGGCTCCATCCTCATGACACTTGCCCTTTACATATTTATAAACATTAATGAGGTCACCCCTCAGTCTCCTCTTCTCCAAGCTAAAGAGACCCAGCTCCCTCAGCCTCTCCTCATAAGGGAGATGTTCCACTCCCTTAATCATCTTCGTGGCTCTGCGCTGGACTCTCTCTAGCAGTTCCCTGTCCTTCTTGAACCGAGGGGCCCAGAACTGGACACAATACTCCAGATGCGGCCTCACCAGGGCAGAGTAGAGGGGGAGGAGAACCTCTCTTGACCTGCTAACCACACCCCTTCTAATACACCCCAGGATGCCATTGGCCTTCTTGGCCACAAGGGCACACTGCTGGCTCATGGTCATCCTGTTGTCCACTAGGACCCCCAGGTCCCTTTCCCCTACGCTGGTCTCCAACAGGTCTGTCCCCAGCTTGTACTGGTACATGGCGTTGTTCTTGCCCAGATGCAGGACTCTACACTTGCCCTTGTTATATTTCATTAAGTTTCTCCCCGCCCAACTCTCCAGCCTGTCCAGGTCTCTCTGAATGGCTGCGCAGCCTTCCGGTGTGTCAGCCACTCCTCCCAGCTTTGTGTCATCAGCGAACTTGCTGACAGCGCACTCTATTCCCTCATCCAAGTCATTAATGAATATATTGAATAGAACTGGTCCCAGAACCGACCCTTGAGGGACTCCACTAGACACAGGCCTCCAACTGGACTCTGTCCCATTGACCACCACTCTCTGGCTTCTTTCCTTCAGCCAGTTCACAATCCACCTCACTACCCGATCATCCAGACCACACTTCCCCAGTTTAGCTGCGAGGATGCTGTGGGAGACCGTGTCAAACGCTTTACTGAAATCGAGATAGACCACATCCACAGCTTTACCATCATCTATCCACCGGGTAACATCCTCATAAAAGGCTATCAAGTTGGTTAAGCATGACTTCCCCTTGATGAAGCCATGCTGAGTGCCCCTAATGATCCCCCTATCCTTGATGTGCCTAGAGACAGCACCAAGAACAAGTTGTTCCATCACCTTTCCGGGGATGGAGGTGAGGCTGACCGGTCTATAGTTACCCGGGTCCTCCTTCTTGCCCTTTTTGAAGACTGGAGTGACATTTGCTTTCCTCCAGTCCTCAGGCATCTCTCCCGTTGCCCACAACTTAGCAAAGATGATGGAGAGTGGCCTAGCAATGACTTCCGCCAGCTCCCTCAGCACCCGCGGGTGCATCCCATCAGGGCCCATGGATTTATGGACATCCAGATTGCTTAATTGGTCCCTGACCCAGCCCTCATCTACCAAGACAGATTCCTCCTCTATCCTGACTTCTTCTGAGGCCTCAGGGGTCCGGGGCTCCTCAGGACAGCCTCCAACAGTATAGACAGAGGCAAAGAAGGCATTCAGTAACTCCGCCTTCTTTTTATCCTCTGTCTCCAGGGCCCCCACCTCATTCATCAGTGGGCCTACATTGCCTCTAGTGTTGGCTTTACCTGCAATGTATTTGAAGAAGTCCTTTCTGTTGTCCTTGACCTCTCTTGCAAGGTTTAATTCCAAGGAGGCCTTAGCTTTCCTAGTTGCCTCCCTACATCCTCTGACAACAGACTTATATTCCTCCCAAGTGGCCAGCCCCTCCTTCCATGATCTGTACACCCTCTTCTTCCACTTGAGTTTGCCCAGCAGTTCCCTGTTTAACCATGCAGGTCTCCTGGTACCCTTCCTCGACTTCCTACCTGCTAGGATGCTCTGATCTTGAGCTCGGAAGAAGCAGTCCTTGAATGCTAACCAACTATCTTGGGCCCCCTTACCTTCTAGTACCCTGTCCCATGGGATTTCCCCTAGCAATTGCTTGAAAAGGCCAAAGTTGGCCCTCCTGAAGTTCAGGGTTGTGATTCTGCTAGCTATTCTGTTCCTGCCACATGAGATCCTGAACTCTACCATCTCATGGTCACTACAACCAAGGCTGCCCTCAACCTTCACCTCTTCAACCAGACCCTCCTTGTTAGTGAGGATCAGATCCAGCAGCGCTCCTCTCCTAGTTGGCTCATCCACCATTTGCATCAGAAAGTTATCATCAACGCACTGGAGGAACCTCCTGGACTGGGGATGGCTGGCTGAGTAGGCCTCCCAGCAAATATCAGGGTAGTTGAAATCCCCCACGACAACCAGGCCCTGTAATTGCGAGACTGCTCTCAGCTGCCTGTAGAAGGCCTCATCACCCTCCTCATCCTGATCCGGTGGCCTGTAATAGACACCCACAACAGTATCACCCCTGCCAGCCTGCCCCTTGATTCGCACCCACAAACTCTCAACTTGCTCCTGATCCGCCTCTGGACAGTCCCATAAGTGTACTTGAGAGGATTGTGTTGAGGCAGGAAAATACTAGCTAGAAAGCTACCAAGAAATATAAATCCTCCTAGAAAGATAATGTTAGATATCACCTCTTGTCCTCCTTAATATTTATACCCTCCTTTAAGTTGGCCTTCACATGGTTCTTAGACAAAAAGCTGAGTGTGAAGCTCTCCAGTATAGAGATGATCATACAGCAGGATGCTGCATCATATAGCAGGATGCCTAAGGACCAAAACAAGTGAGACATCCCTAGAGGGATGATGGGCTTTGGGTTCAGTTTTGTCCTTCTGAGAGATGCTGTAAGGGCAGGAACAGACACCTGCCAGCAAACATCATGTCACCGGTAGTGGTCCCTGGCCATACAATTATGCCTCTATGCTGTAATGAGACCAGCTGTGCGATTCATCTAAGGAGGACACCGCCTAAGCCCTCTATTTAACATCTGCACACAATGCTTGGAAAGCTCAGTGTCCCCCCCAACATTTCTGTTCAGACAACATATGGCAGGCATCTTTGTGTGCATGAAGTCAGTACAGATCTCAGTTCTTCAGAGATGACACAAATAATTATATATACAATTATATATATTATCACACCATAATTATAGATTAGACCTTTATATACTGCAGGTTATGTCAACTGTTTACTGCTTAGAGCTTGCCTGTATTTGCAAGACAAGTGCATAAATTAAGAAAACTAAATTAATTATATATGTTGCTAATTTTGAATTCTATTCTTTAATAATCCCAAGAAAGGACAATCCGATATCAGAGAAAGAGGAACTTATTTCAAGATAAGCCAGTATTGCTGATTCCAGAATAAAAGATTGGCCCTATATGCAATTAAATCTGAATATCTCAGGATTAATAATCCTGAAGGCTCTACCTGCATCTAAATACACCTCTCTGTCCATCCAACTGCATAATTACTCTGCAAAACCTCAAAGAAAGCAATATCCTTTTTTTTTTGAACAAATGCAAAGAGTGAAACCAATCAGATAACTCAAAAAGGCCAAACTATGAAAAATATGTTTCATTACTGAACCAAAAGGCGGGACCATTTGAGAAATTGGAAGCATGGATTATTACCTCAGGAGACTCAAAAAGTCTTTCTTTTGCTACGTTAATTCTCCCCAGCCATTATTCATCAAAGATGCCAAATTAGACAGTTTTCATGTCACATCACTCCTAGGCAAGCCACAGCAGCCTGCCGTGCCAGCAAGGGGCCAGGGGACAGCAGGGCTGGTGCAGTGCAGGTGTGTGCTGGGGAGGGGGAGATGTGACGGTGCAGCCCCTCATTTCTCAAACAGAAGCAGTTATCCCAGGTGAGGAGGCTCTGGGGCACAGCACATTAGTTCTCCTGTCTGTAGGAGCAGGGACAAGTTTTACTTCTCCCTGAAAGATGAGCTGCGCTATTTCAGGTCCCAATACTTGCCTACCGTTACAAAGAGCAACTCCTTGTAGGATTTTATCCTAGGTTTCTTCATATTCTTGAATCACTAAGGTGTTTGGAGGAAACTCAGAGAGGGATAGGAGCAAATAAAGGAAAATGACAGATTAAAAGGCTCCAAGGATACTTTACTATTCTGTCAGATAAAGGTACATCCTAACAACATGCCTTCTACATGCCCCATCATCTTTACTCTGCCCATATGGCCTTGGGTGCTACTTGCCCCATATTTCTGCTGGTGCCCACACACCCACTGCTGTCTTCCACTCCTGGCAGCTATCATTCTCTTTCTCACCTGCAAAGGACTTACAATTCCCCCCCTTCATTATCATTCTCTTTCTTCTTTTCTTCCTCTTCCAGAGCATCATTTTTTAAAGGCTGTACTGGGAGGCTGGGAAGAACTAAGACTGTATCTCTGTGTGTGTGCGTGTGTGTATGTATATGTTTATACATGTGTGTGTAACATTCCCCACTCTCAAGAGCAGCAGAAACACATTATCCTTCACTGCAGTCCAAGAAGGTAAGGAGTGGAAGAGAGTGCACTCTTAGGGACAGGCAAGGTCCCATGACAGAGGCAGGGGAACAGCAGTGGTCAGGGACTGAAGCCCCTGGTGTATCCACCCCAGCAGCCCAACAAGTCCCATGGTGTCAGTTTGCAGCCCAGTGCCCTGTATGGCACCAGCCTGGGAAACAGGCTGAGTGGGACACACATAGGCCAGCCCATTTCTTTGCCACTGATGTTTCAGAACCGGCATTTCCCAGATAATTTCAGTTTGCTTTAACTGTTGATCCCGAGAGAAGGGGGAAATTCTGTTTTTTCTCTTAACACTGTTATACAAGATTGTGTTGAACTGCACACATACAGCCAGAGGGAAAACTAGACTTAGGAAATGCTTCTTCTTGGCAATCAGTTTTTACACAGATGTTCAGCTGTCGTAAGATGTATTGTGGTAGTGGGCTGGGCCCTAGTACAATGCGCAGCCAAGGATGTAGTGACAATTGTACAGGATTAATTAAACTTCCTGAATGACCTCACTTAAAGGCTCTGCAGAGACCAGATAAGAATCACACAGCTTGGCCAAGCGCCTTAAAAGGGAAAGGAAAGGGAGGGAAAAGGACTTTCCGTAAATGTGCACTTCTTTCTCCGGTTCGGGTTGTGGAGCAGCACCTGCGGGACTTGGCAGAGAGGGGGGCACCACTGCTTCTCTCACTCAGTTTAAACAAAAAAAGCCAAACGGGTCAGATGTGCAAGCAGATGGCACAGGCAGCCCTGGGACCTTACAACAGCACACAGAATAAACTCCCACTCCCACTTCCCCAGCAGTCCTGCTGCCCATGCACCTTGTTGCATTGCGCTTATGTAGCACTTTCCGTCCACTCCAGGATCCCAGATCACGGAAAGACCCACCAGCCAGCACAAAGCTGGTGGCACCTATGCTGCAAATGTAATTTTCTAGCTCACTCCCTCAATACCCTGATTACCCACACTGCATAAATGCATCCAAAGCTGTCTCAGTCCAGCTGAGAATAACCATCCCACAGTCTGAAAGCATGAAAGAAACCATTAAAGATTTGGCTTCTTCCTCCTATATTAATCTTCCAACACTACCTTAGTTGGCTTTGCAACCTGAAAACACCCCACAGATGCCCACTTGCCACATCCCAGGATGTATAAGCCATGCAGCCTGGTGGCATGCTACCTAACCAGCATCTGGCAGGCGATGCAGCACACGCTCAGGCACTCTGAACTGCAAAGGTGCTGCAAAATAGTGACATTTTGAGTCATGAAGGAAACACATTCTAGGGAGTTGAACAGGGCAGAGGACACAAACTTGAGCACTGCCCATACTGTTGAATTTGCAGCAGGCTCCCTGGCCCAGTTGTGTCTCCCAAGCAATGCCCAGGCACACTTCAGGGGACATGATGTGGTGACTATGCTTAAGAGATAAGATGGCCAAGACTACCTTGTTCTGGAGAGAAAGAGCTTATCCATCAGCTATACAGCATCCCCTTTGGATGGTCAGGGCATAGCACATTTTACTTGCTCATCAGGGTGACCACACGAGGCCCAGAGATGTCCCCTGGTGCTGTTCTCTGGATGTGAGCCATTTCATATACCTTCAGGTGGGAGCGAGGGATTGCTGTTGGGGGCAGATGCCTCTAGCAGCATAGATGTAGCCAAAGGTATTGTAGCTCAGCTTCCTTTGATTTTAGGCACACAAGTACCTTAAAAAAAATAGAGGCTGGATTTTACCATAATTCTGGGAGCATGATTTCAGGTCACAGTTAATGTCATGCTCCACTAGAACGGCCCTGCTCTCCACCATCCCCCATCAGTTTTGGTGTCTTCATTTTCCATCACACCAACCAACTTACCAAGCAAGGGTTTCATCACAAGGTGCCTGGCCAGGGAAGCAATGTGGCATGCAGCCAAAGATGGTGAGAAGGAGAGAAGGGATGCTCCTTTCCACAGCAGTCAGCAGATGGATTGGCTTAGATGTAAGAAGTGAAAATAGAGAAATAAGTGAGATTTACAGTTCCTAGAGAGTAACACGGCTGCTGCTCCTCTCTGCACCAGTGTTCCTTGCTGTGTCCTACAATGCTGGAGAAAACATGCTGCTATAGAGCTTGGTCTGCACACCTTTCCCATCAACATCCTGCTGTGTGCCTCAAGTGCCAAATGAAGTCCTTAGGCTCTACTCACACAGTCCTGCTGCTGACCTCAAAAGGGGGGTTGCTCACAGAACGTATGGAAAGAAGAGTTCAGAGAATTACCCACAGTGTGGAAAATATTCTCCTACGTAAATTATATTTCTTAATGTAGGAAATATTTTTGGCCTTTCCTACCCACAATCCTGAACAGGAAATCGCTGTGTCAGGAGAGTGTTCGCAGAGGAATGTTTGGTCATCTTAATGTTTTTAATATTACACATATATCTAATGTATTTACATGTTGTTCTTACAGTGTTATATATAATACAAAGAGTTGTGAAATACTGCTGGAGAAGGTAAAAGATGAGAAGAGTTAAGTAACTTGAAGACCCACAGTGTGGGGTTTCTACGAGACAATGGTCACGTACTGAACGAGCCATGTCCAAGGGGGTGGTAGTAGGTGGTGATGAACTGACCAATCATAACGACGAGCAAGGACCTTGGCTACTGAGACAAGCGAAATATGTAGAAGTCGAAACAAGATTGATACAAGAAGAATGTCATGACAGCATAGTATGGCCTGTTAGCATAAACCAATCAGAACTAATATAGAGGCGCGTGGACAAAGCATGCTCACCAATCATATTAGTACATGTAAGGTATGTTAACCAATTAGGATTAAGACGACACGCACACGGAGCGTGCACGGTAGTGAAATAGTATAAATGTACCCTCAGATACGCGAATAAAGGAGATTTGCTTAACGACCATATTGGTCTGCGTGCATTTACTCCGAGCCCTCTCGTGGATTGCGTCGTGGAACTCTGCTACGACACCACAGCAAGTCACTGATAAGAATCAAGAACAGAATCCACGTGAAACAGCAAAACAGAGCAGAATCCAAAGTGATTGGCAGGACGCCTATCAGTTTCAAAGGGATCACAATTTAATCCCCAGAGTCTTGAATTCTAACCTGCCCTTCTTGTGGCACAGCAGATTATCAGCTGACAAATGGCTCCATTTCAGGCTGATCAGCATGACAATGCATGTGACATGCAGCTTGATAAACAAGTTATGATAAATGTATTTTTAAATACAGTTTAACAAAATAAGCCTAGTAGATATTAGAACCATCAAAAATGTGGTGAAAATGTTTTCCTAGACTTACTTGCTTTATGGGATCTAGGATCCAAGTCCTTGCTATTCTTACACAGCCCAAAAGTCCAGAAAATTTATTATTTGCTTCAGAAAAACGCAGTAAGTTTCCTTCCCAAATAAGGAGTTCGCCCCATGAAATCTAGAATAACACATTCAAATAGGGTTAAACACTTCCATTTAATCTCTGACATGGGTTTAATTACTGTGTGGCTTGATCTCCTGGAGTTTTCTCTTCACAATTAGACACCACAAGGAGATAATCAAGGACAAGAAGAAAGGAAGAGATGTGAATGTCACCATGCTCATTACGGGGCATCTCTCCTCAGTAAAATAATAAAGAAAATAGCCAAAAAGTTGTGTTGCTTCTGTGGCAAAATTAGTTGAAGAGGAGAGCCATCTGTATTTGACAATGCACATCTTGTAGGAAGGCAGTGGCTAGCCTGGGTACCAAAACACCCCAGCCCTTGGGCACCTCTGAAGCACGGGTAGAAAAGCCAACCTTTCTCTCCCAGATCAACCCTTCCTGTGGCAAGAGGCAAGTACAGAACTGTCCCTGGCAGTCCCAGAGAGTTGCTTGCTTTTTGCATGCCCTGGGCCAGCTCTGGCTCCACACAGAGAACATGCGAGCCAAGCTTCCAGCAGCAGACAAGGATGGCTGGCGATACCAGCAAACACTGAGCCCGTACCGGAGGGCCTGATGGGCACCACTCATTGTTTTCTTTGCATGATGAGAAAATAGCAGTATCACATCCTCTGCATGGTCACAAAGTAACCATGTCTGTGCCCTTTGATGTTTGTTGTTAAAAAGATACTATTCTTGGAAACGAACACTGCAGAATACACATTTTCTACTTTGTTTTCCACATATGGGTCTCAATTTAGCTTTAATTCCTTGAAAAGCACACACACAAAAATATTTAGTGACCTTGTAGATTCCCAGCTGAATGCTTTCTGCACAATGCACAGGCTTTACCCGTAATAACGACTCTTACCTGGAAAAGTAACAATAGGAAACAAAAATCATTAATAATTAAACTATAAACCAGTTGTTAAAACGAGTACATCAACCTGCTTACAGTGGAGGAACAGACCACGCTCCTTCCCATAGATAGAGGACCTGAAAGCAGAGTGCAGCTCGTGAGCAGATGTGTCTCCAGCAGTGCCAATGCCACTATAGATTAATCCCCTATAAAGCCAAGGTTAAAAGGCTGATCTATGTCCTGTAGTAGCGCAATGGTTACAGAGGTCCTTCTCAGCCTAGAGATTCGTGTGGAAACAGCCCCAAGGTTCAGAGATCCTTAATTCCAGCTCAGGCCTGTCATTAAGAATAAAAAGCAGAAACCTTTATCTTACCATAAAAACCACCCACAGTTTAAACAACTGTTCTTTGATCCATAGGACTTAGTGTACCAACATGCTCCTTCAGGACTTATTCAGACAACATTCTCACAACCTCAACACAGGTTTTCACCAAGTGATTAAAGCGATTATTTTCCTTCAGTATGGTTTTAAAAATAATATTGATAACAAAACAAGCAACAATAAAATACATTGAAACCTCATGAAGAATTTAGATAAAAATGAACTTCATCTGTGCTCAAATGTCTTGGATGAGATGAGACTTAGAAACCCTGGGAACAGCCGAAAACTCAGCATTCTCAGATTTAGGAGAGAAAGGGAAAGAAAGAAAAGTTAGGCAAGTTTCTTCCACTATTTTTTTTTTCTTTCCTGATCTTTATTTCAAAAAGACAACTAATTTGCTCAGGAAAAAAACGGTTTTGCTAAGATAATTCCATCTCAGATTTGACAAAGCAATTTTGATGCTATTTTGGACAAGCCCCTATGAAAAATGAGTGCTTTTCTGACCTCCACCTTCAGGCTTTTCTCAGCCTTCTGTTGCACACCACTGCACCAGCACACACCTTCATTTGTCTCAAGCATTTCTTGTGCTGCAGAGCCCCAGTGCCATCCCTGTGCACACTGATTTCCAGGCACTGCCGGCAATCCTTCCTTGGCCATTGCCTATCTGCATGCCGTGATGCTGCTCTTGGATGATGCTCGTCCAGCAAACCCAGAGATTTTTTCAGTGTTGTGTTCACACAAGAAGGCAGCTAAACTCCCCAATGATCGACAGTGGCACCTGCTGAGCAGTAGCCTTTCTGGGGCATCCTGTGGATTTAGCCTATCATTTAGATAAGACTGGGCCAATTCCAGTCAAGACGAAAGTATTAAGTTCACAGCATCAGCGTGAGACAAATGAAATGTTTCCAGGTTTCCTTGTGGCTGAAGTAGTTAGGATTCTATTATTCCAACACTTCATTTTTGTAACTGTCACGGTTTAAAGCTGGGCCAGCTATCAACCCAGTGGCAGACGCTCTCTGTTAACCCTCTCCCCCCGCCACCCTAAGGGAAAGGGAAAAGGGAGAGAGACTTACAGGTTGGAAAGTTAAAACAGTTTTAATAAACTATAGTAATGAAAAAGAGTATAATAACAATAATAGAAATAATCAAATATATACAAATATATACAAAACCAAGATCGAGAGCTTGGAAATCCTCCTCAGGCAGAGTTGCTCCCCGCAGCACGGGCAGAAGGGAAAATGCAGTAGCTCCCCTGCCATCACACCTGCAGGCTTTTAACTGGAGAATTGGCAAAGCTGGTACCAATCAGTGGGAGACAGGAGGGCCCCTCCCTCCTGGGCCCCACCTCCAGGAGGCAGTGGGTTAGTGATAAATAGGAAAGTGAGAATGACGTGTAAGGGATGGAATACCTCGTTGGTCAATCTTGGGTCACCTGCCCTGTCTGCTCCTCCCTGCAGGTGCGACCCCCCTTCGGCTCTTCACTCATAAGCAATGAGGAATTTAGCAGTGACCTTGATTTCTCTAAGACTAACTGTCCTGGTTTGGGCCAAACCAGGACAGTAACCTAGAAAGCAATTATTTTAGTATCAAAGCCCAACATTATATGTATAATCTTTAATTTAGAAAGCAAATTACTATGAATAGGTGAGATACTGATGGAACAGGTACTCTCTCCAGGCAGACGGGTATGTTGCTCAGAGTAGCTATATCCTTACCTCCCCCCAGTGAGCTATATTAACTGCTCTGACACCACTTCATGACAGATAACCCCGCTAACAAGCGCCTGACTCTGCCTAAGTACCTGTTAAAAGTGTCACTGTCACTCCAGTGAGAGCTCTACTTAATGCTCCTCTCCCAGTGAGGTGGAGCAGCTCAGCACAGACAGTTCACTCCTCTGCTGCAACCTTCTTGCAATGAGCCGCATGCTCCTGCTTTTCCATGTCCTACAGTGTGCTTGTTTTTTCTGCCACACTTCCTAGAGACGCTGGCAGGACACGGTCCCAATCCTGAGGAACTGGGAAGCCCTCTCACATTTGCCAACAGAAATTGTGGAATAGGGTATCAAAGCTTTTAAACTGACATTGCATAAAAATTTCCAAATGCTTTCAATATTTCAGTTAAAGACAAGAAGGGGATAGCAATATACTTCAGATACACTTCTCAAGAAGAGGCAGAAAAAGCATTCAGCTGTAGCTTTTCCAGGCTCTTCCTTCCCTTTAACAGCATGTTCTGCCCTGCAGGACTTTGGTTAGCAGCAGTGCCCAGCTCAGGAAACATGGCTGCAGTGCAACAGACCTGTGAAAAGCTCTGATAAACACAGTATGGGGTGGGGAGAACAAAAGAAGGTGGAAACCAAATGGATTTTTATTCTATAGATATTAGTTCTGTCAGCTAGCATAAATTTAAAGAGGAACTAAAACAGCAGTCAGAGGGAAACACCTGCAGCTCCTTCAGAGTCACTCAGTTTTCAATTTGAATTTCTTTGTTTCACCAGTTTAAATTAAGCAATTAGTCAGTAATGTGCTGCCAATGTTTTTAAACTTGCCTCTGAAACAAATGTTACACATGAGCCTTTGATAAGACCATGGCACAGCAAGGACACATAGGAAATGGCTCTGAAATTTGTTTCTGTCACGTTTAAGGGATAAAAAGCCTTTCCTCTGTCATGGGGTGGGAAAAAGCAGAGTATTTTAATCAAATTACCCTGCTGGGTACCTAAGAAAGATAAGTGCATGCAGAGAGTATTGACCACATACTGTTCATGCAGGGGGTTGATAAGGAACATATGTGAAGACTTGATGGTGCTGGAAGGATGTGAAGACTCCCTCCTCCCCACCAGCGAGCTTTCTTTTGGCTGCACAGTTTGAACCTGGTTCAGTCCCTCTACTCCTGTGATCTCCACAACCACACCTCTGCAACCAGTGCTAGATTTCCCTCATGAAAGCAAAAAAGTTCTACATAATCTGTCTCCTGGAAACATTCATCTCAGCAGTCCTCCTCCCACGGGTGTCTTCTCTAAATCCTGCTGCTCTCTCTGTGTTCGTTAATCCCCCAGATAATTCTGCATGTGCTTAAGTGATGCCTGGGAAAAGGAAACTTTCTCCAGTGGGGACAGGGAGCGAAAAACAGAAGTCAAAGCTTGTTTTAAATTTTTTTTTTAATATCTGGGTGATAGAGCCCACTAAGACAGCATCGAACCGTGTATTTCTTAGGCAGTAGCTAGCACCAAAGCCTTGGATCTGCTCACCTTAGACTGAGGAGCTTTGTGAAGCAGAAGACTTTTCCCATGAGACTCCACTTCCCAGTAAGGTTTATTTCCCCACAGCCTGACATCTGAGACCACATGCCTGGAAAGGGAGAAGCAAACCTTCCCCTCTGTCTTAGCCCTTCATACCACGCAAACCACTAACCTACAAACCTCCCTGACATGGCGTGTTTGCCCCAGCTGCACATCACACTTTCCAGGACACTAGAAAGGCCATGGGAACATTTTGTGAACATTTCAAGGGCATGTGCTCTGCTGTTGTGTTTATGGATTTGAACATCCTCAATATCTCACATCAAGGAGAAGCTAAAACGGGCCTCAGTTGCAGCATGTGCTGTATCTTAGCGTATCATGAACCCCACAGGGCCCACAAAAGCAAAATCAGGCCCATTCAATGACACCTACATCCCTTTGATATCCACACATCAACAAAAGTCACTGTCTTCTGCCTGCATTTAATCCACTGGGTTCATTTTAAAGCTGTCTTTGAATTAACACAACACAGCTGCAAATGCAAAATCTTAAGCTTCTCTGCTGAGGCTTTAAAGAGGGAAAAAGCAGCATAAATATAATGGCAGTGACAACTCCTAGTAGAAAGGGCTTTTTAAAACCCCCATGTAGGTATACTTTTTGTAACTTAAATTTTTTTAAAAGCACATCAGGAATGAAGATCAAGCCGGCATCACATTGAATCACAAGCTAAAACTGGTTTAAAACCACAAACACTGAGACAGAGGAATACACAGTTATATCTCTGCATGTCTATTTTACCTCCCCAAGGTGGAGGAGCCACCACCACCTCCACCGCCTCTGCCTGCCAGCGGGAGATGAGAGTGTGAGCGGCTTTGCCGGGCTGGGTCCAGAACAGCTCTAGGCAGCCTCGAGTGCAAGTGGCAGACACTGTCCTCTGCCCCCTCCTCCCCTCTATTTCCTAGCCTCTGTGTTTCGTGGTCCTGCATTTGAGTTTACGCCTCTAGACCTGACAGATGTAGCCCCAACGCCCCAGAAAGGCTGGGCTGCCATGCTGTGTCACATCTGCAGGCCCTGGGCCAGAGAGGATTAGCAGGGCAAAACAGAAGATTTTCCAGAGGAAAACCCCTACAAACAGCCTCTTGGGAAGAAAGCCAGGCTCAGATTTACATCTGTGGTCCTAAATTGAGGATAAAGGGAAACTCTAAGTGCTGTAAGAGCGACATTTGCAGGGTGAGCATGATGCACCCCCTGCTATGCTGCAAGATAGCTAAAGTCACCTCCATGGTGACACCCCCTGCCCTCTGCAGCTCTCAGCCCACTGCTGAGGGGCTTTGCTTCTCCTCTGTCTCCTTCTGCTGGTCTCTGCCTTAGGTGAGACCAGTCCTGAAAGCATTAAGGCACCCTGTTCACCCCGAGACTCTCTCGCTCCACGTGCACCGATGCCGAAATGCCTGTCCAGTTTGCACACCCCGGGAGCAGGGTGCTTCCCTTCATGGTCTGCACCAAATCTCATCCACTTTTGCCAGTCACCTACAGGATGAACATTGCCTAGTTTAGCTGGAGGACAAGATTTCAGCACAAGAAGCACAATCATTTGTAATATGCTTGAAAGCCTGTCTTTCCCCCTCCACCCCACCCATCATCCCCCCTTCAGCTAAACTCTGGATATTGCCTACTATGAGAAAAATGGCTTATCCTACAGCTCTGGACCATATGGCTGTGTTAGTGTTATTACTGCGATTAAGGACTTCCAGCCATCTGCTGAGCCATCAGCACCAATTCCCTGCGTGTCCCCTGCCCCACCACTGCAGGCTGCTCCAGGACCGTGTCCCTAGGAGAGGAGGGATTTCTCTACACAGCCTCAGAGCTGTGAACAAGGTGAGCTGGCTGTGCCACTGATTATTGATTCAGGATGTGCCAAGCTTCTCAGGAAGCTGAGAAATCTCCTCTCTCTGCATATGAGATGAGGCTGACACCAAAGAATGCTAAAAAATTTGGCCTTAGTGAAAATGCCATTCCTCTCTCGCTCCATTAGTACCACTATTCCTGAATTTTAGGCTAATCACAAAAATCTGAATTTTTGCAAAGCCTCTTTTCTTCTATTGGAATGCACAATGTCAATAACACACCTTGAAATCTCCTGTAAATGTAAACTTCTGGCAAGAAGAAAACCAAGCAACATGGAGATTTTATTGCTATTTTTGTAAAATTCTAGATTGCCATAGTTTGCAGCTGAAGATTATTCCAGTGTGCACATGCAAATCAGGCTATTGACAGGAGCTGTTATTAAATAGATTGTACACAACACAGCCTGAATACAGTCCAGTCAGCATTAAAGAAAAAAAATTGCTAATGAGGTGAAACAGAGGTACCTCAGCCTGGCAACACAGAGAGCCGCAACTAATGAAGCACCAGCATAGCATCTTGGGCGATCAATCTCTTAACTTTTCAAACTTTGTTCTACAATTAAATATTTTAATATTAATTTATTCTAGTGTCATCTCAAGTGAATAATGAATGATATCAGAATTGTGGTTTGAAAAACCTCCAATGACAAAAAAATACCAGACGCTTATAAATCAGCCTGCCCTGGTTATTAAAACGTAGAACACCAATTTTAAGCAGAAAACCTCTCTATAATGGACTCCCCAAAGGCTCTTCAGCCAACTACAAGAATCTTATATTTACCTTGAAAGCAGTCCTTAGTATAGTCTAAAAACATCCCTAAAACCTGTGGTTATTGGCTAAATAGCTTCTGTAGTCTAGAATGAATTCAGTAGGAAATGCTGTGGTAAGAACAAGAGCATAATAAGTAACAATTAACATACAGGCAAAATGCACTAGAAGTACAGACAGGGTAGGATATTCCTGTAGGCCCCGGCACCATTTTTTTCTGACTGCAGTGATTCTTCCTACTCCTCCAAATTAGAATAATGGATGTTTCTCAGTGTTTCTACATGACTCACTTCCAAAGCAAAAACAACCAACAAATCCTGAACTGCTATTTTGGATTTTCTGAGGCAGTCAGAAAATGTCAGCAAGTTCTTATGTTTGACCTCCAAATGGTGGTTCCACTTATATTTATTTATCAAAGCACAGGGAGAAAATTAGTATTTTCTCTTCTTTTTTTCAGACCTTCTCAGACACCTTTACTCCTGTGAAAAACAACACCAGATTAAAGTGGTTCCCCCCTTTGCATAAGAAGTCAAAAAGAAATTTAGAAAATAAAGCTGAACAATTCTTTTCATGGCCTTGCTGAAGTTATAATTGTACTGTTGTAATTGAGTAGAGGGCTGGTCATCATATACTTTTAGATACTAAAATGACTTGACATAGTGTATGCAATACTTTCAATACAGGGTTAGTTTGCCTGTGACCATCAGAAGCATGCCATCACAGGCTCCAAGCTCCTTAGGCTGACAAACTGGCACGGCCACAAAAGGAGAGTCAGACTCTTCTGCTCCCAGGTGCTGCTGTCACCTCTCTGCTGCCAGCACTAGCATTCACAGTGGACTAGGCTGAAAAGCTAATCCCGCTGAAAACTAAAACAATCGGTCCCATAACCAGTACATTTCCCTGTCCAGCGCAATGACATTTGAATCTGGCTTTTTGCTTTTGGAGCACCTCATCCCTTTTTGTTCATCAAAGAGTGCAGTGCCTCTGTTTCCACCGTAGGCTCCACTTTTGTGTGGTTCTCTGTGCCATTCTCATCTCTCCTTCCTCTCAAGGATGCTGTCGAGATTAAGAACCCTTTGTGTATCTGCATGAAACCTGCTCTCTTCATTCTCTCTGAACTCCATGCACCAGTCTAAGAAAAATAACTCTCCCTCCAAAGTCTGCATCTTTTTCTCTCTGTGGTCAATATTAGAAGAAAGTGGGTTTAGATGATGTACCCATACTGTAGAGGAGATTTTAGCCCACAGAGCATTACCACTGCAGACAACACTTAAGGTACCATCATTCCATAAAAGCATGATGAAATCCCATTTCTGTTGCTGAACAACTCCAGACAGGGAGGCCTGCTTGCTTTTGGCATCATGAAGGAGTGACTAATACCGAAAGTTTGGAGTATCTATGAACAGGCCATGAGCTACTTTCCAAAAACAATAGCTTAGTGAGGACACTTCAGCTCTGGAGAATCTGAGCATATCAAAAACTCCACAACCCAGCACACATAGTTCCAGTTCAGACAACGGTTCTGTTGTATGTATTATTAATGTTCTGTTCAGCCATCTTGATTTCTTCCCTGAAATTGGGGGGATCTTATTTTAAAAAGAAAATTAAAATAAACAATGTCAGCAATGTCTCCAATCTTCACAGCGGTATTTCCTTTATCTTAATTCAGCACTTTGTGGGTTACAATTTTTTTTTTTCTGTCTTCCCAACAGCAAGTAACAAGAAACAATTTTAGAGGGGTGGAAGGAGTGAGATAAGGTAAGATGCTGTCATTAGGAATAAAAAGAGTGTCACGGTTTAAAGCTGGGCTGGCTATTAACCCAGTGGCAGATGCTCTCTGTTAACCCTCTCCCCCCCCCCCACCCTAAGGGAAAGGGAAAAGGGAGAGAGACTTACAGGTTGGAAAGTTAAAACAGTTTTAATAAACTATAATAATGAAAAAGAATATAATAATAATAATAGAAATAATCAAATATATACAAATATATACAAAACCAAGATCGAGAGCTTAGAATTCCTCAGGCAGAGTTGCTCCCCCCAGCACGGGCAGAAGGGAAAATGCAGTAGCTCCCCTGCCATCACACCTGCAGGCTTTTAACTGGAGAATTGGCAAAGCTGGTACCAATCAGTGGGAGACAGGAGGGCCCCTCCCTCCTGGGCCCCACCTCCAGGAGGCAGTGGGTTAGTGATAAATAGGAAAGTGAGAATGACGTGTATGGGATGGAATACCTCGTTGGTCAATCTTGGGTCACCTGCCCTGTCTGCTCCTCCCTGCAGGTGCGACCCCCCTTCGGCTCTTCACTCATAAGCAATGAGGAATTTAGCAGTGACCTTGATTTCTCTAAGACTAATTGGCCTGGTTTGGGCCAAACCAGGACAAAGAGATATTCAGAGAATGGGAGATCAATCCAAACTTGGTTGTCCAGCCAGGTAGCAAGCTCCATGGGCTGTCTTCTCATGTGAGAAGTCAGGGAACTTGTGCTTAAGTGTTTCCTTAAGTGTCCGTTCAGTGCATGAAATTCCTGTGAATATTTTTTTATTATTATTTGTGAGTTCCCATCGTCCTGGCATCAGTATTTCTAGTCCTGTGGCCAAACTGTTGTCACTGAGTCTACTAATCTCATCCACAAATCTGTGACAGCTCCTTCCAATGAGCATTGCATTTTGTGGAGAGGAGGCAACATGGCCTAGGAAATCATCATTTATGAACTGCTGCCTCACTAAGGGAAAAGTTGTTTCTGTTTTTACCTCCATCGTGGCTGTGGTAGAAGACTGTGCATAGTCCTTTTATACCAGCCTGCTTGCATGACTACGATGTTAAACAAATCACAAATTTTGGATGAGGCCACGGGAACTGCTGGATTGCATTGTGGCTATTGCTGCTGACTGTAATGTAAGACAGGTTTCAACACAGCAACTGCTCAGGTTCTTTAAGAACAAAATAGTAAAGACAGATTTCAAATACAAGTCATTCAGCCAAAGCATTGCCAATGCATTACTGTTCTGAAAGGTGAAGAGAGGCAATCCAGGAAATTGAACCAAGAGACAAAGGGCTGCACTCTGGCTCTCTTTTCCTGGATGCAGCTGAAGCAGCAACACCCCTAAGAAATCAGTATTCAGTAGTGCAACCAGAACTACCCAACACAACAGAATATCATAAATATCCAATGCATAGATGGCTGAGGCCTTACTACTGCAGCTCCGCTTCTGCAAGGATCAAAGCACTCTGAAATGGATCAAATGAATAATTAATAACCATTGCCCCACCAGCATGAAATTGCTCATCTAATTCTAATCAAAGTCTCAGTTTTCCAAGACCAGACTTTTTACAAACTCTACTGCAAAATCCCAGTGTGTAGAGGGGTTTTTGGAGCAGAATGGTCATGTAATGAGCCAGAAGTATGAGAGTATGGAGTGAAGGCCTAGCTGCGTGACAAGATTCATGTAGCTAGTGTCAACAAGCTGACCTTGGAGAGATGAGGAAAGACAGCAGCTGAGCAAACAAGAATTGAGGGAGTAGCTGGTGGGAACCGAACACAGAGGAGAAGAAACAAGAACTGATGGAGCCAATTAAGGAAGGACCAGTGGCAGAGCAGTGACCAATCAACACATCAAAGAAGAGTATGTTTAGTAATATTAACCAGTAGCAATGCACATGCTTACAGCCAGGGAAAGTACAAAATGTATAAAAGGGACAGCTTATGCTTAATAAACGTCTTCACTTTGATTCACATTGGATTTTGTGGAGGCATGTTCCTTCTCCTCACCAGTGTTCTAAAGATGTTTTTCCAATGCCTATTTACAGTTTGCTTCATGACATCCTGAAAGAGTTTGTTCTCTTCGTTGCTTGCCTCACACAGGTGAACTACACAGTAGTAGCAATCTGCAGGATGCACACCATAAACACAGCAGACAGTCAGAAATGCAATAGCTGCTGAGCAGCTTGACCTAGCACTATCTACATCTTAAAACTGTAAGTATAGTATGTCAGCAGAAACTATAGGAGGACATATATGAGACCAAAAAGCAAGACAGTGATGTAGACTCCAGACATGGACTCCCTTCACAAATTATGTTAGTGTTCTTCTCTTCAGACACAATCTTCCTTCCTTTGTGTGCACTCCCTCTGTAGAGGCAGAGTTAACAAGGATCATTCACAGTTTGACCCTTTTCACCTCCCTGGCACTCCCCCAGGGTCCCTGGCTTTAGCACTCTCCACCACCAGCCAAACAAGGCTAGATGCTACACTCCAGAACCTGTCAAAGAAACATAAAAACTCAGCCAGAAGAAATCAAAGAAGCCATGAACCAGAAGGTTATTCCAGAGGAATTCTCAGTGGGGGTGCCTGGATTATGTTAATAGCTTTGTTGGCTTAAACACAGTTCACAGAGTTTGGCAGTTCTGAGTTCTGCCTCTCCAGAGGAAGCCCATAGGGACCTTGTTCTTATATTTTCATTGCTTTTTTACTTTAATCCAAGGACAGAGGCATCTAGCTGATTGGAAATACCAGGTTCACAGCGCTAGTAGAGTTTAAGCTTTCTGAACACAGTTCTGGGAGTTTCTGTCCTGGGAATATGGCAACTTCCTCTCGTATCACAGTGACCATCAGTAAAATAGCTGACCTAAATCTTAATCTACTCTTAATATTATTATAATCTCAACATCAGAATGAGTTCTAGCACTAATCACACATCCTAGGAGCTTCTGACCTTTAAGTATTAAATTATTTGAAAGAACATTGAAAACATGGAGAAAGCAGAATATCTGCTTTCCCAATTGAAAAAATCTCCAAGTAATTTATTATGTGGAAGACAGCTCAAAATTACGTAAGAAAAAAAATTTTTAAAATTGAACACTTTCCTGAAATAGCCCAACATATAACCTTAAGAACATTTACGGTAAGCAAACAATGACAACGATGAACACTGGGAGTGAACATGTTAGCGGGATCTGACCAAGGACCTCACCCCTACCACGAAGCGCTGAAGAAGCATTTCTGAGGGCTGCAACCTTCCACCCACATTTTTTTCAGAAATTTTGGGAGGCTCAGCAGGGGGACTGCAGGTGGGAAACTGCACTGACTGGGAGCAGAGAACTTAGGACGACAACAACAGTGATGTTTTAATGACTTGGCCAACACTACTGAAAACAAGAACAACTGTGTTTGTTTGTATTCCACTGAAGGCACACAGTACTTTATGTGGCACGTTAGACTTAAAAGCTCCCAGTGTACGCAATGAATTATGCAGCAGTGTTTATTGAATAATTTTACTAATAAGGCATCTTAAATTTAAATAATAATAATTTTTGCATGTAAGGCGTACAGTAAAAATGATTCATGCATTCTAAGTGCCTGGAGCAAAGCATACCTTCCTTAGCAGGAGGCTTACTGGGAGCTGACAGCTGAGGGTTTACCAGCTCTGCAGAAGAATGGGGACAGAGGAACAACATGCCTCAAGTTCCTCCTGCCATTTCAGTCATCCTAGAGCCAGCCTTGTGGTGGCAGCTCAGGACTGTAAATATTACTAGTGTGAGGCTTCACCACTGAGAGTAACTTGTGGCCTCAGCTGGAAGCTGAAGATCATTTTTTTTATGTACATCTAGTGCTAAATGTAGCCAGAGGTAAGCAGAGGCTGATGAAAAACAAGTGAGAACTGCAAGGTGGTGAAGTGACAATATATTGATTTGGGGATTTTGGTCCCATTGTGTGGTGATCACCCAAGTATTCCAAGAAGCCTATCAGGAAGAAAAAACAGAATTTGCAGCACTACTCCATGTGCTTTAGGGTCTTAATGACTTATGTATTAGCATAATATGCAACATTATAATTTGCTGCAATTATATAATCACAGCAATATTACAAAATATTATAAAGTATAAAATCAGTATCATAGTGTTGCATAATTATAATCTGCAATATAATACATTAACTGATTTGCATACTATGTAACATTATAGTGTTACATTCTGGCATTTCCCATGGTCCAATTGTAAATTGCCACTTAAAGCATTCCCTTAAATATCTGACCACAGCTCACTTGTGCATTCCAGCCTACCCTAATTTCTTTTCTATCTTCATCACATAGTTCCTGCCTCATCTGGCTTGCTCACTGGCTTGTGTTCCACCACAATGTTTTTGCCTTGGCACATGTGGTATTCAAATCTAGTCCTGGTGGATTATAAACCATTTTGAATTAATGCAGAATTGTTCAAGAATGTAATGAAAAAACTACAGAAAAATAAAGTTTCTCTACCACTTAGGGTCTGGCTTTGTCTTTCCTGATAACTAGAAAACAATAATCTTCTGGAACTATTAGTGAAGCGTAGAAACATCCTTTAGTTTGAGTAATATACTGCAAATTAGCCTATGTCCTGATTGTTGAGCATATCTGGAACCAATGGATCAGCTACAGTCTGCAAGAGTCGCCTTATAGCTCTATTAGTTGTGATAGCAATGGAGCCTTGCCCTGGATCTCTCATGGACCTGGAGCCTGCTTTCCAGCTTTGCTGTCCGCCCTGCACACTCCTAGCCAATCTCCCAGAGGTAACAATCACTTCTTTTTTTCTATATTAATTTAGCAAGAATGTCAAATAATTGGGTAGCTGTTTTGTGCTCTGCAAATTTAAATCCAAACACATCGTCCGTATTACTAACACCTATGGACTTTTTTTTCAGTTTTAGCTACCTTTAAAAATGTGGTCATCTCATGTTTCCCCTTGAATTTGCATAGGATTATCTATGTAAATAAGCGAGCAAATCCCAGAGCTAGCCAGAAATTTTGTTAAAATTTTTTCATGGATAGTCGAAAGGTTTACCTTTCCATGAGAAATTTCTACTGTTTCTACGAAATTGTTATTTATTCCCTTTAAAAAGAGTCAGGCAACATTCCAAAGCACAATTTAAAAACAGCTTTTTAATAAAAAACAAAGTTTTGACTACAAAAAAAATGAGAAATTGGGATTTCCTGCAACACCAAGTTGGATTTGTAGCTTGGGTGGCTGAATCTCCCTTCTGGATTACATGCTACCGCCAGACTACGCTTGTCATCAAGAGCTACCAAGGACTCCTGTCATGGCCAAGCCAAACAACCGGACAGGGGTGATGCCATCCAGCCACAAAAACCAAGCCAGATGTGTTTCCAGTAGCATTTTCAATGTTTTTGAAGTTTTCCATTTTAATTTTCAACACAGAGGTAGTACTTTATATAGAATTTTTTAATACTGTACTACTTGAATGTCTTTTCTTTCCCCCCACCAGCTCCAGTAACTTCTCCCAGCTGAAGGCAAAGCAGGGAGCTCAGCACCTCAGAGAGCGCTCAGCCAAATAAAGCACAAACTCTGAGCATAAACGATTCCGCATTTGACCAAAGGGCATAGCTGAAAAGACTAACTTTGAACTTCTCTGCTTAATTTAATTTGCATTCAATGCCTTCCTATTGGTCTCTGTTAATATAGTCTACTTGGCATTTTTGTCTAGTAAATCTTCCTAGTTTTTTTTTCCCCTCCTCTGTCACTTATATCCCGTTCATTGAAAGAGAAATGGACAAAAAATATTTTTGAATTAATGCAGGAGGTTTCTTCCAACCCCTTTTAACTCCTCTTCCCTCTATTAGTGTAATGTTCTATAAAGTTCAGCCTAGATTTTGTGACTGGATCACATCTTTCAAGGGAAAGATTTCCAAAGCCAGCTTGTGTTTCAGTATGGGACCAGAGAACTGCCTTGCTCACTGTCCACTCTGGGAAGCCATGCTCACACCATACCAGTCACCTCGGATAACCTGCTCTGATGAGATGGGTGATTCTGGTTTCTGACCTTAAATACTTTGAAGAGGACAAATTATTATATACCACTGAACAGTCATCTTGTGAATAATCAGACCTTGAAGATATGTTTGGCTGAGTAACTCAATTCATCAGACACTGGTGAAAATTTTGGTCATTGTGGGCTGGTGTTTTAAATAGTGATTAGTACTGTTTAAAGCATTATTTGTAACTATTTAACGTTTAGATTCCTATCTCCTTACCATAACCTCACTATCTGCTTTCTTGTAACCTAAATATTTATTATTCTTCTCTACCTTTAGCAATAGGTGGCATGCTCTGGTTTTAATTAAACTGAACTTCATCTTCTCTTTGAATCCCTTCGGCTGCTGGAGAAAAAAACCCCCAGCTCACAAGGCGTCAGTGACTCTGGAAGGCAGGGGAGGCTCCCACGGTGGGTTTTCCCACGGTGAGCACTATACGTTGCCGTAGGGAGGGCTGGATGCAGAGGCACCGCCTCGGGATGGCGACGGTTGAGCGGGAGCGGCAGGCGGCCGGCGGGCTCCACCTAGTGCCCGCTGCTCCCCGCCGGTACCGGCCCCGGCCCCGGCAGCGCCGGGCTGAGCAGGAGGGCGGCAGGGAGCGGGGCCTGGGCTTGCCCCGGGGTGGGGGGGAGCCCGGTAGAACCTGCGGGGGACGTGAAAAACCTTTGGGGCGGCCACAGCTTGCCCTCATTCCAGCGTGAACAGAGCATGGGAGCGCAAAGATGCAGCTTCACAAACACAGAGATTCTGTATAATTCAAAAAAAAATAGTAATTTTGAAACTTAAAATGAGAACTAAACTGACTTAAAGATTTTTAAAATGATTGATAAAAATACTATTTCTAGACTGATGCATAAGAAACATACTTCAAAAAACAAGTTCCCAAGCAAATATCGAAAGACCATCCCTCTGACTAATGCTGGGGGCTTTGACTGTGGTACCAGCGAGCTTCAGGACAAGGCAAAGACAGAACAAGCCTGGAGCTCCGGGTATGGTGGGGCTGGAAAGCAGCTGCCACGGAAAGTCGCTACTGACAGGAAGCATTAGCCATCTGCTTGGGACTGATACATGGATCCTCTTACCTAGATGCCTGGGGTTAAAAGAGAGCCTATGGCCCCATGAGGAGTGGGGCTGGAAGGGTCCTGTCGGAAGGTGTGTGAAGGGTGTAATGTAAAACCTGCTCTCCTCCTTCTCCCAAAGGATGCCTTACTGACTACCATTTGGGGGAAGCTCTGCAGTTGGGCTTTGGGAATTTTTTCGTGCCATGATTACATGCAGCTATATTTTTAGCCCCTCCATTAAGCACATATTAGCTCTTAAAAAAAAAGCTCTCAGGGGATTTAATAGATTATTAGAAGTTTTTTTCATCCTCTATTATTTCTTTAATTAGCTTAATTTGTATTCATACAAATTGGGCTAATACCAAATGAAAAATGTTTTCATTGAATTCACCATAGGCAAACTAAAACATCTTTTTGGCATTACTTCTGTGAAACTAGTGCTATTTTGTCCTTTTTCCCAGTTGCTTTATGATCTATAATCTGTACTCAAATTTGGCCTGATACTACTTCTTAGTATTCCCAGTTCTACCTGACACCTGAGACATTTCCCAGCAAGCCCTGATAACATCATTGCATGGACTTGAGATCCACCTGTCTGCACCATACCCATAACCTGGTATGAAGCAAGTGTGATGAAATCAGTCATTTTCCCAGTCCCATCCTCTGAATGCAGCTGAGCACATCATGTGCTGCTGTCACTCTCATACCATGAAAGGGTTTGTATTTTCTGTAATCCATATTTTTCTCTGATGTCAAATACTTCTTGTTGAAAAGATATGCTGGTATATATATTGCTGTACAATATGTGGGGGGTTTTTTCCCCCTAAAACAAAGACTGGGTCATGCTCAGCATGTTCAGAACTGGGGGGTCTCCCCTGTAACAGGAGATGGGCAGGAAATCAATGTCACCTCATATCTTTCTACTGATTAAGGCTCCTCCCATAAAGGTTCATATAAAAATCTTGATTATGGTTGGGATTTGTATAAAGCTACTAAGGATCATCAAGCCAGCTGCTCCACCAGTTAGCAGAGTTTAACAAGCTTTTGACAAAGCTGCTGTTAACACAACACTGCTGCAGCCCACAGGCAGGGCCAGCAAAGAGCGAGCAGCTGCTGCTAGAACACCCAAGGGTAAGCTACAGCAGCTGTACCAGGCAGCAGGTCCATACCTGGGAGAAGAGGGTTTGAAGCCCTTGCTCCACATCAAGCACTGTACAGCCCCAGCGGGGATTTGGCATGCAGAGGAGCCACTTCCCAGCTGCATCCCAAGCATCCCAGCTGGCCGCCACCTCCACCAGCACAGGCAAAGGCAAGCAGCAGAGGCCCATGCAACTCTGCTGAAGCTCCTGCCACCTTCAGCTGTCCTCGAGAGAGCTATCCTGGCCTGCGATGGCATGACAGGAACTGGCACTTAGGCTAGCAGCTATTTGGTTTTGTGTTAGAGGATGAGTGGACTGAAACTACTGAAAACCTACAATATTCCCTGCATACAAGAACATACCTTGCAGCTCTGCTTGCTGATCAGAAGAGACAGCACTGGGCAAGACTAGCATTTTAACTGTAGGATTCACACTGAAAGTACATACTATGACTTTGCATTCATATTTCCGTCCACCACTAGGTCCTTTACCACCTCACGATATCTTTTACAGTGAACCGATATCTCAAATGTTCCAGTTTCTGCTTAGCAAGGGACATTTACTTTATAGGAAAGCCTGGAAACAAATTTGGCTTGCACTGAAATGACTCGAAAGCTCCCAATTAACTTTGATGAGAGCTGAGAAGAGTTCTGAACTAAGCAAAGCCCATTCTGATACGCAGGAACCAAACATGGGAGAAGGGGCCCATGAAGAGTCGAACAGCTCCTGGCTGAGCACAAATGAAAAAGGAAAGTACGCAGAAGGTAGAAACAGAAACAGGCTATGCAGGAGGAATACATAAACTTTGCTTGAATTTGCAGGAGTGAAGCTAGGAAGGCCAAAGCTCAGCTATGATGGAACATATAGAGGTTATGTTGGTCAGCAAGAAAGACTTCTATAAGCACACTAGCAGCAAAATAAAATCTAAGGAAGACACAGCCCTGCTGTGTAGTGGCGCAGGGAACCTAGTGAAAAAAGACACGGAATAGGTTGAAGTACTCAACACTCTTCTTTCTGGCCTCAGGTTTCAACAGCAAGGTCTGCCATCTGGTCTCCCATTTCCCTGATCCTTCTAGCCTAGTCTGTGGGAGCATGTCAGTAGACAGCAAGGGGAGGGCTGCTCCACCAGGGAGGATGAGCCAAGGGTAAGGACAGCACAGGAAGGGATCTTACCACTGGGGCACAGTCCCACAGCTGCTGAGCAGTAGAAGTGACAGCAACAGGTCCCATCAACCATCCAGTGATCATCAGGCAAAGGCAAGGTAACGAGTCAGATCCAAGGTCAACCCAGTAAATCCAAATAATGACTTATAACCGCCAGGAAACAGGACTGGAAACAGGTCCTACAGCTACAACAGAGCTCAGGAAGGAACTCATTGTCTGAGCCTGGGCTTAAGAGAGCTTTTGGCCTCATGGTCAGTGGATGTGTGGGTGGAGGTCCCAGGTGAGAGTGGTCAAGGCAATTACAGCCTATTAGTGCACTCAGGGCCCTGGCAGAGAGAAGAATTGCTCACAGTTAAGGAAGACACAGTTAAGGAGTACTGGAGCCAATTGGATGGATATGAGTCCACAGGACCAGATAGGATGCACCTGAAAGTCCTGAGGTAGTTATTGTACGGTCCCTCTCTATCTTTGAAAGGCCATTGTGATTGGGGAAGATGCCTGATGTTTAGAAAAAACACATCACAGCTATCTTCAAGAAGGATAACCCAGGGAAATGCAGGCCAATCATCTTTATCTTAGATCCATGGAAGGTTATGGAGTAAATCCTCCTGGAAATCATTTCCAGCCACATGATGGTCATGAAGATTATTGGGAGAAGTCAGCATTGTCAGCAGATTGTTCAAATGCAAATCATGGCTGACTAACCTGAACTCCTCTGATTAGATGCCTGGTTCTGGGGATAAGGGAAGGACAAGATCCCAAGCTCTTGGTCTCGAGAACCTTTTCAAGGCACAGTGTTTCCTTCGCACAACACAAACATGTTGGAAGACTTCATCTATGCTTTGTCTAGGCCAGCTTCCATAGACCATCCCAGATAATTTTTCTAGCTACATACGCTCATAAACTGGATTAGACAAAGCATCCTGGTCCTGCAGCCTAGCTGTTTCTGTGTTTCCCCTTGAAGGTCTTGTGAGGTTTTCTTTCTTGTTTAAAGTAGTAAACTACTTCTGCCAGTTTTCTTTCTATTGCCTTTATCTGAGCAGCAGAGCAGAGAGGGAGGCATTGTTGGCTTGGGCCATGAGGAAAGATTGTGGGAAGTGTCAGTGTAGAGACTCTGGGTTTCACACAGTGCGTGTGGCGTCAGATTGGTCTTCTTTCAGTCTAATATAGCTAGGCTCAAGGAAAGCACAGTCTCTCTTTCAATGAAACATATGAATCAACCTTAAATATTTTGTCACCTGAAGACAATAGTTTGTTACAGAAGTGCAGTTCAGTGGAAATATTTTTGGAGCAACAGAGGAGATAGATAGATAGTTCCTTTGGGGTCTACTGCTGAGGAAAGGAGTCACTCATGGGAATAAGCTCAACTGGGACATCCTCAACATAGAATTCCTCATTGTTGTGCACAGCTTTGCACTGTCATGCTTTTCCCAGGTCTGTTTCTACATCTCAACAATGCACCCCAGACCCATAACACATGGAGATAAACCATACGTTAAATTAGTTAACTTGTTCTTCTAATGCCAATGCAGATCCACATTAGACTTGCAGCAGCTTTAGTAGAGCCATTTGTTAAAAGAGGAGGCAAGAAGTGCCTTTATAAAGTGCATGTCTGGGCATCGAAATTGGACGGCCTCTTTGCTAAAGGAATGGGATCTTCATTCATTAAATAAAACACAATAAATTATGTTAGTGGTTAACTGCACCGAGAAAAAACAAGTAATGTCTAGACACTATTTTTCTTATTCATGTACAAACATTTCTCAACTCCTTAATTGTGATTAAATACTTTCCTTGATGAGCCACAATGCTTTTCAAAATGTAAAGAGTATAGCTTCTTATGTAATGGCTTCAATGTCACACAAAAACACAGAAAACACAGAAAACATGGGTTCCTATGCATAAAACTTCTTTTACATTCAGGTGATGTTTCTTTTACATTCAGGTCATAAATGTGAGAGGCAAATATACCAAAGTAGCAAATTATTTAAATAACAAAAGGGGGAAATTACAATGGATTGAAAATAAAGTCATGCTTAGTTTTGTAAATGAGGAACTTACTTATCAAAGAAAAGTGTTTCCTGTGCATAGTACTTTGCAGAACAAAAATAATCAGGCTATATCTAAAATTGAACACATGCACACCATTTCCTGCAAAGCTCAAACACGACTCAAGTGAGGCTCAGTGCTATGACTGAACCTTTGATTCCTAGACAGGCTCTTGAGACTACTCAACGCAAGCAGTTTTAGCATCAAAATGTTCTTCCTCACAATGCCTGTGGCCTTGGATCCTTCTGAGAACTTAATATTATGGGACCATGGCAAACGGGCACTCCCTTTGGTTTCTGCTGTGATATGGGAACAGGCTCTGTGCTGGCACCAGCTCCAACAAAAACTGGAGGTCTCTGTAGCCTAATTGACTCTGTTCGGATACCACTACTCCTGGGGACGTCTGCTAGCCAGGAAGGGTTGATGTGCTGCGTGATCCATCTGTGCCCCTCACAAATGCCACAACACACCTTACACGCAGGCCTCTCTCTTGCCACTGTCTGGAAGAATCAGCTGCTTCAGCTCCATGAATGTTTAAAGGTAGTATGGTTAAAAAGAAGCCCTATGGGTTTTTTTAGTGAGTCGTGAAAAAAATGAAATTGTGATGACTGAAGTGCCACTGGAGTCACAATTGTTGCACCGTACTATTCCTTCCTCTACAACGGTATGCAAATTCTTCAATGGGTTTTAGTGAGATCTGATGTAGGCTCTTGTTGTTCTCTGATGTTTAGGGAAATCTCCAAATTAAAATTATTCCAGTACCAATTTCATAATTCCATGAAAAGTTTCATAAAAATGCCATTCATGTCACTCCCTGAAATCATCCTTGCAATTGTAGGATATGTGGTTACAGTAGGAAGGGGAAACGGTTTGTTAAAATACATATGTTTTTATAGATATAAATTATTATAACACATAATTTATGATAATATAATAAGATACAATATATTGCTGTTATGTTATATGCTTTATATATAAAATATATAAAAATACACATGTATATATACGCAGATAGAAGTATATATGTGTATATACTATGGTTCATAACTGCTCTCTCAAAGCCACAGTACTTGGAGCCATGTTAGACTGAGGCCTAGCACTCACATTTCAGGGAAAATGGTAGAAAAAAAACCCCAGTTGAATAAATGGGTGAAAACAGATGCACGTAGCAGACCAAGAAAGACCCAACAAAGCTTTTCCAAATGGAAAGTTATGTTTCACAAATCTATTGGAGTTCTTTGAAGAAGTCTACAAGCATGTAGACTGACTAGGTGGGTCCAGTTGATACAATCCACTCAGATCTCCAGAGAGAATCTGACATTGGCTTTTAAGGGAACAAAGTTTCTATGGGATAAGAGTGAAGGACTTTGCATGGCTAAGCAATGATTAAAAGATAAAAAGAAACACAGATAAGAATAAACAATCTTTTCACAAGGGAGGAAAATCACTGAATCCCACAGACTTGAGTTAAGAGCCTGTACTGTCTAATATGTTCTCATATTGTGCAAAAAAGGCTGACTACTGAAGTAGCGATGTTTGCTGATGACACTATTCTACTTCTTTATGCTGGAAGTAGTGACACTCTGGAAACTGTTGCCATGAGAAATTGCTGAAGCAGAGAGTATCAGCAGGTTCAGAAAAGGATTAGGCAAATTCAGGGCCAGTATGTCCATAAATCAGGAACTGACAGGGCAATGAAGTGGCACCACCTACTTTCCCTGTTGGAGACAGAACACTGAACTAGGCAGACTATTGCTCTAAGTAGAGAATTTCTTATATTTTATGTACACTTTTTCAGGGTAGTGAAGATGCAGGCTAAATATGAACTGCAGAAGCAGTCCAGAGTCGCTGGGAGACAAAATGGCCTGTGAATAAATGTGACTGTGAAAATGAAAATAAAAATCCTGACTTCTCAAACAGGGTGATGACCTCCAAACTAAATATCATTGCTCAGTAAGAGATCTTGGGGTTATAACAGAAAGTGATATGGAAACATCTCTTGAATATTCAGTAGCACTGCATAAACAGTCAAATTCATTGCTGGGAAGAGTATGACAGAAACCATCATTATGCCATCAATTACACTTAGACCGTGTCTTCATTTTGAGTACTTTATAGACCTCCATCTTGAAAAGGAGGTGAAATAACTGAAAAGGGAAACAGCAAGGACTAACAGGGATAGTCAAATGTATGGAATAGCTTCTAAATAAGAAATTATTAAAAAGTCTAGGAGTCTTCTGCTGCAGAAAGAGATGGTTAAGAAGGGATTTTTCAAAGGTCTATAAAGCCACACATGGTGCAAAAAAGGGTGAAACATTGTCTCTTCTAGTACACACTCAGAAGGGAGGGGGATCTAAAAGGTGAGTAACAAGCAGAAAGTTCAAAATAAGCAATGCATAGTAAAGCTGTGATCCTCCTTTCCGCAGGATATTGTGGCTGCTAAAAGCTTAGATGGACTCAGAAAGGGATCAGAATTTTTTTTTTTATGAGTTTGCTCATCAAAGACTGTCAGTTACAATGATAAAACAGCTGGTTCCTGAAGTCATTGAGCCAAAAATCATTGGAGCCTGAGACAATATGTCAGGGAAGTGTAGCTGTACAGATGGGCTCTTCTTACATAACCCCTAATCATCGTTCCTTCTGGTTCCTGCCAGCAGGGTTTAGTGCAAACCCAAGGATTGTCCAGCCTTGGCAAAGAGGTGCAGACCACACCTGTGGTCATCACACTCTTCCCTCGACACACCCTCTGCAGTGATGGCCTCGTGCATGACATTCTCCATAAAACCTTCAGCACCCGATGAGCCTCATGATGTATGAGGTGCACTGTACACTGACATGAGTGGGCCAAGCAGCAGAAAATGGGCTTGGTGATGCCCTAAACATTGTCATAAAGGATTTTGGTACCTCTGTTCCCCAGCCCTTCACCTCCTCCTCCACAGCCAGACACAGTAAAGGCACAGCCAGGTATCTCCAGATCCTGAGCTAGACAAACATCTGTTCTTGTTCCCTCTATCTCAGCACCTCCTTCCCACTTTAACGTCAGTCACAGTTTATGTTGCACAAGCTCTGTTGTCTACCAAGTTTTCCACCCCTGTCTACTACAGACAAGTAAGAACTAGGGCACACCTCATTAAATGCATGTACATATCTAATTCCCATTGAAATCATGGCCATGTTCACCAACCAGCTACAGACTGGAAAAACATATGGTATTTAACATCACATTGCATTTAACATTACATTTAACACTACAAGACATTCCAGAGCTCCAATAGACATTTAGTGCGGAAGAAATAAATTTAAGATTATATTCCATAGTCCTGGATGCAAAAGTCACTGGCTAATATAGTCTAGCTTTATGTCTGTACCAATAGTGAAGTTTTCCTTCTTGTAGATATGTCTACCATAGATTGATACCGTCAACAGCCATTATTAGCTCTGTGTTTTTAAAGTGTTCAGTTTCCTTCTAATTGGTATGTATACATTTTTGCTATTGTAGACTTGGTCACTGTATGAGTGTTGGTGCAACTTTAATAAGAGTATGAGCAGCAAGCTAGACAGGCACAGACTACTGTTACCACGAAATTCTGAATCTGATTAGAAAAGACCCGGAAAATAGAGTGTTTGCAGTGGTGGTGGCCATTCTACATCTCTGCTGGTGTTGTGGTCCCATAGCAGCAGAGCTCAACCAGAGCAAGGGCACCAGAAAGAGATCCTGCAAAAGCTCTGTGCAGATGACATAGACATAGCACACACATGATGCAGGTCAGGCAATAGAAACGGCACAGGAATAGTGTCCCAGCATCACGAATTTGCCACACAGAAAAATGTCGTCAGTACCAGCACACACTGTCTCCGGTACCTGCACATGTTTCACATCCACATGCTGGGTACCATTTTTGCACTGATGCAGGCAGACACTGTTCCTCTAACAAAGGCTGATCCATCAAAATCATGTCTCAGAAGGGCAATTTAAAAAGTCATATTTTCACCAGACTGGAAAATTTATTTCAATGGGTCATGCCATTGTTCAAAATAGAGGAAAACGCACTTTAAAACAAAGTTTTGTGATCAAATGTTTCTGACAATTAAAAAGACATAAAGTTTAGGACAGTGAAAGTTCTTGGAAACAAATACAACTTTGAGTAGGAGAGTCTTAGAGACAGCTAGAGTAGTTTGGTAAATCAGTACAACTGATCAGCAATTAGGTATGTGACAAGATACTGTACGTTTTTAAAAATCCTTCAAGAATAAGAGAACTTAACAAAAACAAAACACCAGGCAAATACCTTTTTTTCAGGCCAGCTTGTGGTTTTAATTCACTATTGCTTTCTTGAACTAATTGCAGAATCCATTACCACATAATTTGCTTTCATTTTCTTATATGAGCATGTTTTTCCTTGCCCCAAGTGAAACAAGATATCCATCTTTCAGAATTTCTGTCCTACCTTTTGCAATACCATTCATTTGTATGTGGTAAGAGCGCAAGAATTTAGCAAGTCACATTGTGGTTAAGGAAGTTTGCAGCTTTCCTATTGCAATAAGATAAAGCTTTTGTTGAGCTACAAGATTGACTAATGTGGGACACTTCCTACTTCCCCTTACTTTGATGTCATATGTTTAAGAGAAGAACAGCAGAAGTAATAACCGTATTTTACTGTTTATTTTCCTCATTTTGCCATGACACTGACTTCCAATGACAGCATATTTAAAGAGCATGTAAACTAGCTGGAGGTTCCCCTTCAAGTCCCGTGCCACTAGGCAGACTCCCCCAGTGTCATCCATGCAAAGAGTATGGGATCTGCCTTCACCCCATTAATGATGTATAGTGATTTTCTTTTTTAAAGAAAATGTTAACAGTTAAATATCTATGCTGCATTGTCATTGGAACAAAATTTAGATAAAACTAATGAAAAGAACTTGAGAAATAAACTGATTTTGCTAAGGAGATTTTTCACTTATATCTAACTTACTATGACAAAAATGCTCTCCAAAAGTTTAGTTTTATTTTGGAAGGAAAAGGGTCACCAAAGTAGAATTTTAGGGCCTGTTTGCTCTAGGAAAATCCACAATGATGAAAAGTTAATTAGGGAATTAAATACTGCCACTGCAAAGTGAAAGTTGAGCAACCATGACTTTTTTAACTAGATTGTTTCTCCTTTTACAGTTTTCAGTTTACCAAAATTTCAGCTTCACTTGCTGTCCTGGTTTGGACTAAACCAGACCAATTTTCCTTTCAGTGATTTTTACTTTCAGCTAAGTCTCTTCTAAGTAACTGCACTTTCTGAAACTAACTGCATGTTCTGCAGACAGTGTCTGCTTCTAGGGCTGATAACGCTCAAAGTTTGTAGTTATCGCTGAGGCACCAGTAGGGATGTTATGCAGAAAGGCTCTTGCTGTACTTATTCTTAGAGAAACCAAGGTCACTGCTAAATTCCTCACTGCTTACAAGTGAAGAGCCACAGGAGGGTCGCACCTCCAGGGAGGAACGGACAGGACAAGTGACCCAAAATTGACCAACGAAGGTATTGCATCCCATACGCGTCATTCTCAGTATAAAGTAGGGGGATTATGAGGGTCTTGGGCCTTCTCGCCCTTCTCGCCCCATTCTGGTATGGCCAGTGTCCGAAGAGGACTCTGTCTGTTTTCCTACTGCCCCCGATCCCGATCCGGGCATCCCCGAATCCAGTTCCCATCCGTCGCTGGGCCCAGCCTGGGCCTTCCCGGAGCCTGCCCTGCAGTGCCGGTGGGGATGTGACTGACATCGGGGGAGCTCGATCTTGGGTTTGTATATATTTAATTATTTCCATTATTATTATTATACTCTCTTTCATTATTATAGTTCATTAAAACTGTTTTAACTTTCTAACCCGTAAGTCTCTCTCCCTTTTATCTTTCCCTTCCCCTTCTCAGGGTGGGGAGGAGGGTTAATAGAGAGCGTCTTCCGCAGGTTTAACACCCAGCCCAGCTTTAAACTGTGACACTAGCTATTTAACTTTTGGGCTAGCAGAAGAGCAGAAAGATCTCGGCCAATGAATCAGCATCGCTGCCCGTTCAGCACGAGACTTTGCAAACCCTGTCTCAGGAGGCATCCAAGAGATCCTCCACCAAATGGGGAAAACCTTGGCCAACCTGCTCTATACGGTTAAGGTAAGAAGTGAGAAAAAAGAGGATGTATTTGAAGAGAAATATCAGTTTTTTCTATATTAATTAAAAAGGACAGGGAAATAAATATCACTGCTAAAAAAAAAAAAAAAAAAACAAACTTCCAGCTGTTTTTAAAGCATTCTTTATTTGTAAAATGACTTTGATTCTTCAAGTGAAATTACATACATATGCACCCTTTAAAAAGTATTTTGTAGAGATGCTATAAAGGTCCATTCATTTCAATCCATGCCTACTCTCCATGATGAATATTACGTACCACTTAAAGATAAGTGGGTTAGAAGGGGATTGCTTACTTAGAAGCACATTAGCATGCCTGGGTCACGCTGGCTCCTCCTGGGTATATACATTGTGAGATTGCCTTTACTCCCAGGAACCTGAACTATTTTCTCTGGGGGATTCTCGCCTCATGCGGTGTCCAGGATGAGTACTGCTCAGGGGAGGGGACAGCTGCTCAACACTTTCACTCTTTCTTCAACAGATTATTCCTCTCTCACCTATCGCCATCTGTGTCTTCCCTGAAGGTTTCTACCCCAGGAATGGTGGAGGGGTGCTAACCTCAACAGGATTTCTACCACAGACTTCTAAAACCTCAAAAATAGGAATTTATCTGAGGGAAAAGACGGCATTAATATTATTCCTACGGGAAACTGAATACAAAGATCTTTTCCTGAGGCTATCCATAGATTGGACCAAAAAATAGCAACATTTTTCATCAAATGTTTCATTCACAAAAGTTGCTTCATATGTGAAATTAAATTATTTCAAGACGGCTTCAGCTACACACATGAATTAATGGCAGGGACCTCAGGTCTTCCTCCCTCTGATACTGTCTCCATTCCTTCAGGTATCACAGCTTCTTTGCTAAGATGCTGAACACTGCAATGACTTCAGCTTTAGGTATCTGGAAAACAAAAAACATCACTGTTGTTTTAGCTTTAAAAGCCTGGTGATTATCAGTGGCCGTCAGGGTCTTCTTATGGCAACCAAGAAATTGACAGTGGTTCGCCTTCTGTAGTACAGAAGGTAATAAAAGGACCATGCCTGAATCCTTCCCTACTGGTGGTAACTTCCAGTGCCAAGAAAAAAAAAGTCTTTGAGCAATTCTAGGAATTAACATGTCTCTACAAGTTCTTCAAACTAAGGTCTTTCATTTATCTTTCATTTTGAACTAAGCATCTCTCTCAATATTAGGTTTAGGGTTCAGTTCGGAGGGCGTTGTTCTGAACACTTTCATTTTACGTCCTAAACCTTGGAAGGCAGCTGCTGTTTCCTCAATACTCAGTGTATAATTAGTACCTAAATGATTATAAAATACTTCAGGGAAGCTGACATTTTAAAATGCTCTAAGGACTAACCCTGAACAAGAAGATTTTTTAAAAAGACATTTTCAACATTGTTTCATTGTTTTTAAAAGGGTCAAGACTACTCCACAGAAGCAACTCAACCCTTGGGGACCTCTCTTCCTGTGAAGGTGGTTACAGTATGAGCAGACTTTCAAACAACATCCCTCAGACCTCATTCCTAATCTGCTTCTTTCGTTTTACATATAATTTCCAGCAGTGAATAAAGCCCTGAGGAGAAATAAACCTAATTATTTGTACATGGCCCCCCATGGTCTCCTACTTGACTGTGTCAAGCAGGAGTCATTCTGCTGACGCACCTCCCGCCAGCCAGCTGTACAGTATAGCGATGGCTCTCCTTCCTTCATTTTGCTTTCCTTCTCCACTTGGCAGAAGTATGCATGTGGGATTTCACAGCGTCGTCTGCCAACTTTGAAATGAGAGATGTGTCCAACTACTATTGGTTGCTCTCAATTTGTAAGGGCTAAAATAACATTATTTGAAGCTTCAGACAAATACCAGGAAGGAAAAAAATCTCTGCTGTTGATTTACTGGAACACGCTATCATCAAGACTTGAAGGGAGGAAATTTAAAAGGAAAAAATTACATGGATTGCGCAAGCTATTAATTTTATAATTCGATGAACAAGCTCAATAACGCATGTCCTAATGTGAGAACGTAGGTAACAAACACCACAATTCACAGCCGTCATGTCTATCTTAAACTGATCTCTACATAACTTCCCAGACTAACCAGTTACTATGCTTTGTCAAATTACAGCTGAATTCACCCCCTCTCCTCTGTCTGTTTCTTCCTAAATCATTTGCTTAATACACTCAGAACACCAGTGTAGCTAGTGTAGCTAGCAAGACTTTCAGGGATTAGACCGGAGACCTTTACAATACACCTAAACTTGCTATTAAGAGAATATTATACAAGCCCAAACAAGCACACAAAACCTTTTGTGAAACATAAACTCAAGGTTGCATTCCCTATATACAGTAGCCCACCTCCTTAATATGGTGTATCAGTCAGGGCATCTTATTCATAGAATCATAGAATCATAGAATCATAGAATGGTTTGGGTTGGAAGGGACCTTAAAGATCATCTAGTTCCAACACCCCTGCCATGGGCAGGGACACATTTCCACTAGACCAGGTTGCTCAAAGCCCCATCCAATCTGGCCTTGAACACTGCCAGGGAGGGGTCATCCCCAACTTCTCTGGGCAACTTGTTCCAGTGTCTCACCATCCTCACAGTAAAGAATTTCTTTCAAGATTCATTATAGGATTTTTGTGGGTGTTGGAGGAGAAGGAAGAACAAGAGGTCTATTAAACACTGAACCTAATGCTGGACTACAAAGCAGGATTTTGCACAAAGACGAAGTGCCAGATGTATGCATCTTGCTCATCAAAATTAGCAGCCAGGGTATTCACAAGATGTTTAAGGCATATTTACAGAACAAAGAATTTTTCTAAAAAATTGCTAGACAGGTTTTGTAGCAATATTATGCAAGGTAAAAGAGTAAAAATAACTCATAAATATCTTAAGGTAAGAAAAATGTTTCAACCCTTTTGGCCAACAATGAGTTCTGATACTTAAATAAGACGTGGGAAATTTTCTTTATTCTTAGGACTTCTTAGGCAGTTATCACTGAGCAGCCAGAGACGACCTCATATGAGTTTGATAAAAAGAATTCATCCTGACATAAACTACTGATTAGCTGTTAGAAAGGTAGTAGGAGTCCATGTTGCTATTTTTAAAATCCTGCTCTGTTGATCCAAAACCCCCCCGCCATTCCTAAGAAATGCAAAATATTCTGAAAGACTGATAAACATTTTTTTAAAGTTTTCCTCCAAGCAGTTGTCCACTGCCAAAAAATAAGTAATTTTTCAAGCCAAGTAACTCATTTGGGGATAGTTGTTTTTGCATTATATCAGAGACCATTTTACGTTCCTTGTACTCCAGATGGTCCTAAAAAGCTACCTAGCACAACTCTGATACAGCTAAGAAAGTTGCCACCTTGCAGGTGCTTTACCGTTTCCCTGCTGTAACCCCATGCCCTTCACCTACTTCGCCTTCTTCAGCCTTCCCCCCTCGCCCCAACCCCAGCCCCATTGCCACCACCTCCCCTGGCTCCTTGTGCCCTTCTCTTGGGGCAGAGGCATTGTGGAGCCCACAGAGAGCACGTGTGGGAGTATCTTGTGGCTGTTCTCCAGAGAGCTCCCCTGCTTTCCCAGGAGGTGTAAGATTAGCCATATATTCTGGAGAAAATACACACATTTGGTGGGGGAACTGAAACTGAACTGCATGTGAGGACCGTTTGCCTTGCTCTGTAGCAGAGGGATAAATTAAACCTGTGGAGGCTATATGCAAAGATGGTTGCTGATCTTGGTAGCCTTTCTGCATGGCAGTCTTCCACAGACTATCTTCCACAGACAGTTTAGTCTTCAGTGCAATTCATATCCTTTTATTTTGTCCATGAATATCAATAAAAAATACTGTTAGTACCAAAGATCGACTGTAAATTCCCACAAAGGAGATGTTGTCATGTGCTTCTCCATTCCCCACCCAATGGAAAGACTACATACACTATTGCCGCTCTGTTCTAGCAGCTTTTTTTTAACATAAGATATAGGGCAAGAGTCAGACTTTAAATCCAACAAGGTAAGGTTGATATTTTAGATAGCTATATCCTGCTATACCTAAGCTTTTAAACTAATCATGGCAATACTGAGGTTAGGATAAGTACTCAATTAACTCCCCAGCTACCTAGGAAAGTTTTGCCCTTTCTGCTGAACCTCGTGTTACCGTGAATATACTGTCAAAAGATGCTCAAGGTAGCTACTTCAAAATACAATGACCTCAGTCACTACATTTACTGTAAAAATCACCAGTATGGGGCCCTGGTGGAATCCTTTTGTTCCTGCCTTCAGTTTCCAGTAATCTCCATCCCCAGTGCCTCAAAGGCAAAGAACTAGGAGCTTTTTAGCCATGCTAAGTAGGGGTCGAAGAGGGTCAGTCTGGAACTCTCCTGGCCTGCCCACAGATGAGAGTGTGAACATGTAGCATTCTCAGCCTTCTCATTTCCCTGCAAAAAGTGCTGAACTCCCCTTCAAGAACAGGCACACACGCAGCATGCTTGTAGATGACTAATACTGCATTCCGTGCTGCAAATGTGCTTTATCCTATTGTCATTATTTTTTTCCACAGTCAGCCCAAGAGTGATCCTTGTTCTATTTTATCTCATAGTAATGGGATAGTTTGGCAACAAACTTACCAACTGCTGATGGGTTTTTCTTTTTCTCCTTCTAAAGAGAGGAAACATTTTTCAAGTGTCCATTTTCCAAAAGCCATGGAGTTGGGGTTTTTTTGCCAAAGCAATGGGTGAGTCAGGCTGCTAACGGATAGTACGTGCAGATCTTTTAGAAGCACGTTAAGCCATTCCTGGGAAATAGCTCACGCCTGACTTCACAGCCTGACATAGCCAGCGCAGTCCGAGCAGAACACCCGTTAGCACATGAATCATGGCAGAACAACAGGTAGCTCAACATACAATGTCACAGTTACATCAATGTTCAGGGTAATAAAAGAGAGAATAAAAATAAAAGTCAGAATACAACTGTATTATTCAGCCTGACTAGAAGCCAAAATATTGTGATAAGCCAGACAAAAAGGGCGAATGCATTCACACACACATATTTCCCCTGCTGCCAGTACTGCCTAGCGGGGTAAAGCCCAGGGGAAGGTAGTAAGTCAGAGAGAACTATCACAGCACCCAAAGCCCCTGTAAACCTTTGGCAATCAAAGAGATATTAATTGCTGCAATTTGATTCTGCTACACAAGTAAAAGAAGGTTGAAAAAAAGACAGTGCACATGGGAAGGGACTAAGGTAAGCACCGAACGTTATTAGGGAGCATTTTGTTGTCTCTGTAACTGAGACTTACTTTACTCTTTACGTGGGATGAGGACACTAGGAATGCTTGGGAGCCTTTCCAGGCCCTGTGCTGCCTTGGTGCACGATTTGCTCCACTACGGCTCTGATGGAGCAACTTACTCCCTTCCTATCTGCTTACAGAAATACCCACCTACCTTCTGTGTGCCAAAACTAGCCAGTTATCTTCATGTCCGCTACATTGAGTAGAAATACCTGAGTATAACTTAATCTAGAGAAACATCATA
Organism: Nyctibius grandis; assembly: GCF_013368605.1. Lineage (NCBI taxonomy): Eukaryota > Metazoa > Chordata > Aves > Nyctibiiformes > Nyctibiidae > Nyctibius > Nyctibius grandis. The sequence continues at coordinate 22,706,983 of NC_090664.1, read as the reverse complement.
ATACATTCAGAAGTGGAAAGTCTTGCTTGTTGGGCAGGAGTCCAGTGACCCAGGAATGTAATTCCTCTGCTAGATCGCCATCTCCAGAAGCACATTTGAAGGCACCATTTCCAGAAGAGTGGAGTGAGACAGTCTTTTCTAAGAAGGTGACTCCAAAATAATTTAGGGAGCTATTAAAAACATGATTTCTGAGGCATAGGATTCACCGGAAGAGACACCATGAGATTTTCAAAACTGAAGTCCAGGATGCCATAGTTGTGTTCTTTGACATAATTAATCTAATACAAAACCTAAATCCCTGCAGGAAGGTTACCATTTCCTGTGCATTGAATTCTGCACAATTTTATTTCATAGTCAGAACAGGTGAAAAGCGAGAGCTGTACCCAAGTTGTGTGTCCAGGATACTCTTAAGGACACTAAGACACAGTTCCCCATCACTACTGAAAAACACAAACAATGGTCAAACAGGTAGATGTGACAAGAGCACACAGTTTTCAGACCATTGCAGGAAAAGGTCATCCTATTTCAGAGGAGATGGTGGCGTACGTAATTTGTTCTTCATTTAAACTGATATTAAGCCAAACATTATAAAAGACTCAGTGACCAGGTCCTTTCCTCCAGCATACTGCTGGGAAGCTGCAGTGTTTAGAGGCTGTGATCTCAGTGGTTCCAAGGAAATACAGGAAAAGCATCAACAGCCAAAGAGATGGCAGCGAGCCAGGCAAGTTTCACTTGGAAATTTCTGCTGCTGGTGTATGCAGAGCTGCTAAAACCCTGGTGAGTGTCACCAAGCCAAAGTGAGAACTGGGGGAGTTTCACACCTCTGCCCAGTGCTGGGGAACCAGCACCTTCCCAGCCCTCTTTCTCCAGAATATGCTTTACTGAATTTATTTTTCAGTTAACCCTTGTTGTTGGCCAAGAAGAAGAAGCCAGATTTTCTCAGCGAGAATTACCCCTAAGGACAGAAATGTTAATGTTTCAGCAACAAAGACCAGCAGCGTGACACAAGGCCAGCCAGTACTCCTGGATGTACAAAGAAATTAGGAAAGATGACAGGTTCAGGGAAAAGATGAAGAAATAGAACAACTTTCCTTGCTGAAAGGCCCAACGCCCCAAAACCAGTCTGAAAAGCTGTGGTTACATAGCGTGGTAAGGAGATAAGAGGGAGGCTGGAAGAATTGATATTGGGATGAAGCAATTGGCCACACTCATAAGAAACAGCCATGTTCCACGTCCTAAACAAACCCCAAACACTTGTAGGGTCTTGTCCAGTTTTAGCTGCTGCCTATGACCCTGTTATATTGCTGCAAAACAATAATTAGGAAAAAAAATAAAGACAGATTAGACTTGCACTGACAGACTTCTGAATACACAAGTGTAGAGAGGAACGTGGCAGTGCTTGTGAGCTGCGATAGAGGCTAAATACGTTCCAACTGTAACTCGTATAACTTCTTTCAGAGAGTGCCATCTCCATGTCTGTTATAGCCCAAAAGATCTGGAAACTTATTAAGACTCCACTTGTTTGAGATATAGTCTACGTTAACAGAGAAAATTCACAAAGCTCAGTACCTTTTAAAAGCTGTAAGGAGCAAGCGTGGCTCATAGCAAACCCTGAAGCTGGAAGAATGGAGCATAACATCTAGTGCTATGACAAAATGCCTATCACAATCCTCATGAATATGTGTTTAAGCTCCAAACACCTGTCGGTCAGTTATAATAGAGTGCTGTGAATATTAAGAAGAGTGTTTTTGTAAAGAGTCCAATTGTAATGAGTCCTGCTCTGGCTGATGCTGAGAAAAACCTGCTATGTAATGGCAATGTTCTCTGCTGCTTTTCTGATCAGAGCTGGCTGGGATCTTTCTTAGCCTATGCTACCAGGGCACAATCTGCATATTGGCATTCAGCAGATGAAGCATCGAGAGTATGGTTATTTCTTTAGGAAACCCTGGTCATTGAAACACCATCTCTAGAAAACAGGCAGCTAATTACCCTTATGTTCAGGTTCATTGCATTTTGTGATTAACCTCCAGGAGTGAGGTTCTCTTACCTTTAATCCTAACATTAGACATATAAATTTAAATTGTCACATGGCTTGAATTATCAGTAAAGACGTGTGCATGTAAAATATCTGTTAAATACATTTTAAGACATATATAACTGGTAATGTGGGCATTTGAAATTAGCATTTGGCCTCAAGGATTTTCATGCGAGCTTTCACGCTAATTCATTAGGTGTCTTTGGACAAGACAGCTTCCCTGCACCTTGAATTCCCTGCCTGTACAATGAAGAGAATGACTGTAGTTATTCTGCTAGGGACTGCTGGTTTGATTAATTATTGTCATATCGCTACAGCTAGCAGCCACAGAGTCAGCCGGGCATCGCTGTTTCTTCACACACAGGAGGCACCACAGTTCATCACAGTCTCCTTCACAGAAAAAGGAAGCAGGAGAGGACCCAGCACAATCCTGGAAAGCTTTGAACAACAGCTCTTGCCCTCGCTTTGGGAGAAGTCACTGCCATGTTCTCTTGCATTTTCCCTTAGCTGGCTTGCTGTTATGCTGACTAGCCATGGCTCTCAAGGGGCAGTGAACACCTTTGGGTCAGTTATGCAGTGAGTCGTCTTCAGCCTGTGAAAAATCAGATCATAGAGCTTAGGAAATTGGGAAGGGAGGTAAGGGGATAACAGTCCCTTTTTTCTTTTCACTGGCTTTCCTGGAAACACAGTAAATGCCTCTAGCATTCCAGCCAGCTGCAAGGCTTGGGGTTTCTCTGTTTCACTCTCACCAGGTACGGCTGGTTTCTGGTCAAGGGATGGCCCTTCACCTTCCCTTTTTCCTTTGAAATGAAACAAAATGTGGACATCTGCAAAGTAAGGAGAACGAAACCACTTCATTCACTTTCAGAGAGACTGAGCGAGGTTTCCTGAAACACAACAGGATGTGAAAGCAGCAGCAGTGCTTCAAGCAGTTCTCCACGAGCCTCTGCAGTGGCAGCGCATCTTGCAGCAACGCCAGGCTGCCTGGGAACTTCTGTTCATTCAACACCTCTCTTCCAATGACATCTTGCATTAGTTCATTGCTTTGAAGTTATTGCCTCTGACGTCCAATGTTTGGCAAGGGCTGTCTAATCTGAAAAAAAACCCACCCACATTCAAAAAATGAAAACTTTTTCTTCTTCTGTCCATGTGTAGGATATTTAGGAATTTCACAACAACAATTGCCAAATTTCATTCACATCCCCCTCACCTTCCTGACCAGCTAACTTTACTCCAGATCTCAGATACAGTAGATTCAGCTCACATCCAGACATCCATTCATCCTAACCTTCTGTTTGCAGCAGTGTTGTGACAGCTGTTCCTTGTGTCGGGACCGGCCAGCTGGGGAGAGCAGGGGGATGAGATAAATATGACAAAAGGCTGTTGTGACACCAGATTTGTACAAAGGAAATCAGGGATTGTGATTCAAGTACGGCTAAATTATGACGACTCTCCAACGTGTATACGAAGGCTTATTTTTCAATAACTATGATTTTCTACTTGCACTGCTCTGCATTTTTTAAACTCTTAATCAAGCCCTGGCCACAAGTCTCTAACTGAAAGTAACTTTGCCTTCCCCCTCTGGTGTCAGAAGTGACAACACCTTCCACAAACACAGGCCTCCGGACTGCAATGTTTGGCCAAGCTGTGGTGGCTTCGGGTGCCTGACGCACGCTGATGTCCTGCGGCATTAGCTATGTTAGCTTATTACGGATGAGCTCACAGGCTTCACTGGATGGGCTTTCCACAGAATCTCAGCCAAAAAAAATAAAAACCCAACATTTTTCTCTCTGAAACACGTGATAAATAGAAAAACAAATCACTGCCCTGCATTGGCACCTGGTTTATTAAAAGTGGGATTTGAGCCTCATGGTTTGCTTTTGAATCCGACCTGCTTCAGCACATACTGTTTGCTATTGCTGGCAATAGTTGCCTCTAGCTCCGTGCCTCTGGAGGTCAGTGTGCTCCTCAGTGGCCTTCCTCTGCAGATGAAGTGAGGTCAGCCCAGAGATGTTACGAATCCAAAACATTTCATAACACTCGAGTGAGAAAACGTGGCTCAGGATGCGGATTCCTGTGCCGGCTCGGTCAGGGCTGGGCTGCAGGCTCTGGAAAGCTTATCCGCTGATGTCAAGAGTGATTTAACATGTGACAGTGTGTGGAAACTGGCTGTGCAAGCTGTTGCAACATACAGCAAGGGCAGCAAAGCAGCAGGAGTACTACAAGCACTTTGCTACCACAGCAAGTCACACTGAAGAAAATCCCCATAAAAAGCACTTACAGCCATCCTCTGGCAGAGGTTGGTTAATAAGACGGATAGTAAGTGGGATAACTGTAGGTTCCCTAAGGCAGCCGTGGCAGTTCCCATACCCCAGAGATAAGGCTGGGTGCGAGCGGGAGCCAGGAAAAAGGGGGAGGTGATATAAAACAGAGGAGAATCCACATTTTCCATGACCCAGGCACTGTCCCCAGGGTGGGAGAGAGCAGAAATCAGAAGCAGGTTTGCTGTTTCTTCTCTGGGTTAAAGAAGGGATTAATCACAAGGGGAAAATGCCTTGTAATACTGTGACTCAGCAGAAAACGTTACTTGCTTGGAAGTGGCTGGAGGACATGTCCGGAACACAGCAGTGAGTCAGGGAAACCTGGGATTTGGGCTGCTGCCTTCACCCTTCCCTCCAGCCTTCATTTAACAATCTGAGCACCTGGGAATAAGGCAATCACTTGTAAAGAGATGCCTCACATTGTCTTGTGTAGCCAGGATGGATTTAGACTGCACAGCACAAGTAGAAGTGCAGACCACAATACTCCCCTTTTTGTGAAGTGCTTTTTGGCATTGATATTTCTATGGCAGCTCCTGTGGCACGGTCCTAGCAAAACAGGGTGGTGAACCACCGATGAGCCCTCCAGCATGTACAGTACTCTAAATTCATAGTAACAGAGACCCGGATCACCAGCTTTTCCACAGGAAAAAAAATGTGAGGAAGAAAACCTCGTATCACAGCAGCCCTATACTCTGTGGTGTCTTTATGGGAAGATCCCTCAGAAAAGAGGATATATCTTCTAATAAATCATGTGTTAGCTTTTCTGAGAACCACCGCAAGGACGCTGGAGCAATGAAGTGGGTTTCCAAGCCCGTCACCTAACTTGACCTTTCATCTCAGGGAGACAAAATCAGATAGGAGTAAGTCTCATCCCCAAGAAAGACATTGCAAGGGTAGGATGCTATCCAATTGCTCTCTCCTCTCTCATTTACTCAAGTGGTGCTACAGAGCAATGAATGGTACCCTGAGTACTAACTCAGAACAAGAGTTAAAGGACTTCTAGGCTGTCCTGCTCACCTTTTAGGAAATGTTAATTTTCCCTAAACCCTTGTGATGGACCTACATAGTGTTTTTCTTTTCACTGTTTGATGTTATATGACAGTCTGGAGACCCCAGCCAGAAGTAAATCTCATGGTCAGTGGCACTCTGTAACTCACTGTGAAGCTGACTTCCCCCCCTCCAGATTTTATAACCCAAGATACAGACAATAGGCAGCAGGTAAATAGGAAAGGGAACCTAAGTAAAATAAATAGTCTAAATTAAACCTAAATAAAATTACATAGCAGACAAGTGAAAGGTGATACACAGTGAGTGAAGGCAGGTGTGATTACATGACCTAGAGACTACAGAAACTTGGGTAATTACAAGCTGTTTCTGGATCATTCATGTGGCAGACAGCATGAAAAGGCAGGATTTGGTGAAGAAAAAAGTGATGCTCTCATGAATTTGAAATACTGCAATATGCAAAACTGTGAGATTTTTTTATTTACTGGAGGGATTCATGGATTTACTACAAGTCCATGAAACTCAAGCTGGGATCTGCAATGTTATTTTCATCAGTCATGGTGAACAATCACTCTTTCCTTGTTGCTGTTCTCATTTAAGCCTTGTTGCTCAGCACTCTTGACATCTTCTGAAAGATTAAAATGAGCAATGCTGGTGGGTTTTTCTCCCTAAATTTCTGCTGACAAACCCTGGCGACACTGTTGGTGTTGGACCACTCCCAGAGGATGAGCCAAGAAACCAGCTGCAGGAAGCGTCACCAGTCCTTATAGCTGAAATTATAGGAGTGAGTTAAATTCAGCTTTGCAATCATTAGGCATGACTCTGTACTCGCAGATGTAGCTAGGTCAGGCTCCTGGCTCAGGCCCTGGTTTCTGTCCTGCCTGAGCAGCACAGTTTCCAGCTCAGGCTGCCAGAGGTCATCCAAGGACCACCATGACTTCACTGGTGTCTCTCCTGGGGACAGTTGTGCAGGCGAGCTCAAAGCTGCATGTATCTTCTCCTCTTAGGAGTCCTCTCTGAAAAGCAGCCCTCCCTTCAGCGCTAACTAAAACAGAGGCTATAGCTTACCATGTGTTAAGGAGGGGTCTATGTAAAAACAAAAAGATATCAATAATCCCTCCAACCCCACATTGCTTATTCCCATCCCTGTTCATCTTCTTCCCCCTCTCTTTTGCCCCCTCTCCGTCAGCTGCACAGGCATGAACCAGATCTGGAAACTCTTCCAGATGAAATCCATATCTCACCATGCGTTTCTGTTTGTTGAGGGCTGTTAGGTTGAACGCACATCAAAATTCAGTCTAAGAAAAAACCTACGAGACTATTCACCAGTCTACTGACTCACTTGGATTGCCATCCCTTTGCTTTGGCCCAAAGGTACAACACTGCTCCCCAAAACCTCAAAACACACTGCAAGAAAATACCAAGGAGACACAAAAAAACCTCTGAACTTCTCTACACACACTTTTGTTTGCTAGGTAGTTTGAAATTCACGTCCCTGTGTAGTTCTTCTCTGTCACCCAAGGCCGGTGTATGTAGTGTATCATGACAGGCTCACTGATGCAAGTGTCTATTCATAAACTCTGAAAAACGTGCCAGGCTGGAAGAAAAGACTGACAAACCATTTCTGAGGCTGCTGGGCTGTAACAGGATGACAAGGAGGTGAAGTTATACCAGATGTCCAAACAGCTCTAGTCTTTTATTTCACAATTTGATGTGAAGGTCAATCCTTTTAAGTCTTTCTTAAGCATGGTAGCAGCACCTGGAGAATGAGTTCGTGGTCCAGTGGGGGAAGGACACAGGCAGAAGGGCACAACAGCAAAGCAGCAAGCCATAATGCTCAGGTGTAAAAAGAACAAACCCTGGTGAGTGTAGGCTCCCAGTCAGCTCCTAGTCTCCTCCTGAAGGCAGGTCACCTACACTCTTGGGCAAGTCTCTCATTTCCTCATCTGAGAGGTTTATGAGGTTGTGTCAAGGAGAGTGCCCTAAGAAGACCAGGGCTCTTACTGCCAGGACCACTGCATCAGCCTGGGCAGCAGCCTGGAAAAGAGCAAAGGCAGCACCCTGGTTTCAGAAATTCAACCAAGACCAGTTCCAACACCTACAGGAGACAGCCCCGTCACTGTTATTTATACTTTTTAAAATCTCTCCCCACTCATTTACTAATTCCCAAACACACTAGTAACATTACCGAATGGAGAATCCCAGACTCCCTCACACAACAGAAGATCCTGAATGCAGCCGAGAAGCAGAATTATATTTTTCTTAAAGAATTTTCAATTCTTGAAAGTTATATAACTTTCATTAATCCTTACCATGTACAAGTACCATGAATGCAGAAAGAGAAAAGAAACATTTGAGATTTTATGGAGCAAAACCCAGCTACCTTAGACCGATGCCAGCAAAGATGTTTGCTCAACTAAAGGGTGGCCTGAAGTCCTTATGCTTGCTTGACAGGGTATTTAACTTTGCTGTGCCAGTAATGTTCCCTGCGTATTTTATAAGGAAATAAAGTAGAAAATCTAGTTGCCTTGTATTTTCCTCCTTAAGCAATTTATCTTCAGGGAGGATGACTACAAACATCATGCTGAGGGCAAGCATTTCTTTACAGTCTCATTCACTTCAAAGCCTCATGAGCTCCCAGTACTTTATTAAGAGTTCCAGGACAGGTGGTACCATTATTAGAGCCATAATAGCCTCAGAGTCCTTAAGGTGGACTGGGATTTTACATTTAATATTAATAATAATAATAATGGCAATAATAATGACAAAAATAATAATAAAGCAATTGTCAATCCTTGTGTTGACAGACAGGAGTTTGAAAAACAGCTAAATACGCCCCAGAGGCTCAAACCCAGTAAAGCAAATGTAGGAAAAAACAAATATTTATTATATATTTAGCCTTTTATTCTCTGGAATGCTTTTTAATGCATGGCGTGTGAGAGTGGCAATGCTGCTATTGTATCCTCCTGACAGGACTCATGCTGTCAACCCACCTGCAGTACAGAACAGAAGTGGACAAATGGGATTAGGTAATTGAATTCGCTTCTTTAAGAGGCTGGGAAATAAAGCAGAAAGGTGGCGAGTTTGTCTGAGGAAGCTCGAGTGGAGCGGGGAGAAAAGAGAGGAGGACCCTCTCGCTCTTCCCATCTCTGGGATTCTGGGCAGAATCCTCCTCGGTTCAGCAGCCTGCACTCTCACTGCATTTTGTCCTAAGGGATGGGGATGGTATTTTTCTTTCCATTTTGGAGCTGTAGTAAAGAGAGGATTTCCTTAGCTGACTTGCACCATGGCTCCTATATGTTATTTACATTGTTGAATCTAAAGGAGAAGGCAATGAAAATGTTTGTCAAGGTAAGAGCCATTCAATGCAGGGCGTGAAGCGAATCTTTTTTGCTGAGTGAGGGGTGGAGGGACATGTTTTAACAACTCGAAGAAAGTCCGGGAAATAGTTCTTGCAAACTTGCCTGAAATGATAGCGAAAATAGAAGAAAGATAAAGCATTTTAGAATGGGAAAACTTTAGCTTCTTCACTTGCCAAGTTCTTCTTTTCTAAAACCACATAAGCAGCCAGGCCAAAATGAGAACTGCGTTTGATTGAATTATTTGTCTTTTTTTTCATTTAGTTTTTAAAGTATGCATTAACTTATATGTCTCAATGAAGTGAAAGAATAATAAGCAAAACTTGTTCTCTAAAAACACGCAGTAAAATGCAAGTGAGTTTTTTTCTGGTTTTGCTTTTCTAGGACTGGGGCCTGGAAATTGTGTTTTATTTTCTCAGAAGACTTAGAAAGCAATTCACATTCCAAAAGCAGTTTACCAGTTAGAGTTTATCCTGTTTGTTTTTCAAAAGAGTATGAAAAATACATTTTTAAATGGCAGAAATAATTTACCAGCACTAACCATTTAATTGCCAGACATGAGCCATAGGCTAGTAACACTATTGTGAGGTCTGTAAAAAAGGACAACATGAAAAATTAAGTATTAGGTGGCTCATTTAGCTTACAGCTGTTCTGCATTCTTATCAAGAGATATTCTATGTCAAAGAATGACAGTTTTAATTTCCTTTGCTGATTGCTCTGTTTAGATCACTTTGATGCAGATTATTGCTTTTACAAGAACATAGTCCAGCTGGAGGGCAAACATCTCTCCTAATAATTTTTCTTTCATTTTTTTTGTTGTTTCTTCACTGTGTGTAGCGGAGGTGCAAAGTCAACTTGTATAACTTGGGTTTATAATAGCTATTTTGATTCTTTTTGTCATTCAGGTGTAAAATCTGGTCCCTACATTACAAGGCTGGAATTCTAGCTTAGGCTGGAAAGAATGATTTCATGAGGTAATAAATGAAACAGTGACTGGACTAAGCAGGATCAAGAAAACATTTAAAGCATGGATTCAATTCCAATGGATCTTAGGCACACACTTTGACTTCTGTGTGAATTTAGTTGTTGTCTGGAACAGAGGCAACTGAAGCACAAGCTTCCCTGACCTTGAGCATATGGAGTCCGTGCTTACTGGAGCCTATGCTTACAACCCAGGTAATTACACTGGAGTGACTGGTGCTTCTGTTGTAATGTCTGTTATCCAGAAATCAGTGCAGCAAAATCTGACCCAGAAGCTGCAACACCAATTGAAACTGCCACGCCTGGCAACGCATCCTTGACTGGCCCCCTTTTACAAGGGGATTTTGGTAAAGACCTTGTTCACTATGTGCCATCTCAGACCAGACTCTCCTGAAAAGACCCTGTGCACCCAGGTGCTCCCAACATTTCAAGCTCCACACCATCCCCTGCTTTCTTGTGCAGGGAGACTGTCCTGTGTCCAATGCCACCAACAGTCCTTCCCCCAAGAGCCGGTCAAGGGAGAAGAAAGGACCAACCTACCACAGACTGCTGGTGTTTCTCCAACAATGCTAATGAAGACTGTACAGCTTTCCTTTCACTGGTTTTTGGGTGTGCTGCAGCAGCACTGTCTTTAAGATATGTTGCATCCTCCATGAAGACAGACAAGCTACAGCCAGAGGGCATGGGGGTGGAGAAGGACAGTGAGTCCAACTGGGAAAGCTGGATCAAATATGGGAAAGTCTTTGGGATCCAAAGCTGGAGACAGACGCAGAGACCACAGTGCAGGAGACAGATCCAGAGACCACTTGTGACTGAGCACTCCAAAAGCTGAAAGGAGGTATTGGAAGGGGCAGTAGCAAGGATGTAATTCAAGAGGTGATCCTCAAAGAGCAGAGGGTTCAGAAGAGGATGCAAAGCAAATTTTTAGCCACTTGGAGTATCAATCCCACTAACTACAACTGTGGTGAGAAAGACAATGTGTCCTGACAGGAAATGTGTGCAACGTAAAGACATTGTCAGAGGCGAACATCTGCAGCTGATTGAGGTTATTGTTTATGAGACAGCTACTCTGTGCTGACCACAGTGGAAGTAGGAAACAAGTGTGCAAAAGAAGTGGAAGAAAGCATTTGAGAATTCTTTTTCTATATGAGCATGTACACTTTTTGGTTTTCACTTGGCCCCTCCTGCAGTGTCCAAGTGCCAAGCTAGCATACTTCTCTATTGCTGTGTCCTCGGCTGTCAGGCAATGCAATCGAAAGTGCCTGCTGTCTTCCCCAGAATGACATGTCTTCCTTCAGCATACGCGTAACCGCCCTGGGTCTTTGAGCCGCTGGAGGGATGCCAGCCCCTGGCTGTTGTCTGCCTCTGGGCTATGAACACAGGGCATTTCCAAACAATTAACAGATTTTTTTCCCTGGGAAGGTTTTTGTTTCAATGCTCAGACCTGTGTCCCAGCCCACGGCCATGCTGGGAGAGCAGGTCATCTACCACCTCAGCAAGCAGCCCCTCTGTACATGGCCACACACACACACACATCATGCGTGCAGAGTTCACAACACAGGCTGAGAGCAGCAATACTGGTGTGTGTGCTGCAGGTGACACGGGTCACGCCGAGCCACCCATACAATGGAGACAGTCACCTGAGAGGCAGCAGACTGCAGGGTACCAGGAGACACAAAGCTGCGCCCTGGCTCTCAGTGCAAGGCTGAAGCAGCGCATCCATGTGCAAAATCAGAGAAAAGCTGCAGGGAGAGGGCGCAGAATTACACGTCTTGCACGTATAGCTGTCTTGCACCTCGCAGGTATATAGATGCCAAGACTTGCAGGTTTTTAGGGTGCATCCCATTGGCCATACCAGGACAACTGCATCATGACTCCATGAAGGTTTATACTTATATTTTGGATACATAGCTTAGGGCAAGCTGAGCCTTAGTCACTGGAAATCACACAACTCACTGTGTACTTCTTTAGCATCAGAAACAACAGTTGTATCTCAATCTACAGATTACCAAAAGCATATGAAATTTTTCCTTTCAGATACAAACAAAAGCAGTGAATAAGATATCCTTTCACATGAAAATATCTTTTAAAAGACTCAGTTTTTCCCTTATGTGTTTATTTTTTGCCTGCCACTTCAATGTAAAAAAAAAAAATTACTGCTTTAAAAACTATGTTTTCCTGGGCATCCAATTATAATATTTCTACTGAGCTCAGTAAAGTATCAGCCTGGTCCTTGCACATGTGTTTCTGTGTTAATAGTAGGTCTACTGGACTAGGAGTCAAATTGCCTGCATTTATTTCAGTGGAATGACAATGGCAAAAAAATGAGTTACAAACAAGAAAAGGATCTTTCCTGCTAGTGTCTGTGATGGATGGGCCTGATGTATCAACTGCCACCTCCCCGCAGAGATGGTCCTACCAGCTCAAATGTAGGCTCCCTGGGGCAGACGAGGAGTTAGGGAGAGAGGGCTGAGTCAAATTGTTGTTGCTGACTCTGCCCAGGCTAATGCCCCATCTTTTGCAAGCTCTGTAATTCCATAATTCAAAAAATAAAAGCCAGGTCAATTTTGCTTCCCCACTTCATTTCACTTTCTAAATGATTTAGGAGAGGCTGTGCCATTGGACCTGCCAAAGAAATTCAAATTTGCTAATCTTTTCAGCAAATCTGTACTTCTCCTGACCTCCTCTTTATTCTTCTTTCCTTTAATTCTATTTTGATTCTTTCCTTTCCCCCGCCCCCCCCACTCCTTTTCTATATCCTCATTCTGCCTCAGCTGTACACTTTTTCATTGAAAAATAAGATTTTTCCCAACCCTCAGCACTTTTTGTTCATTACTTGGCCATTCTCAGCTCTCCTGCAAAATACCCTGAATCTTGTGAAAACTATATTGACGAAATAAGTGATAAAGACAACCAATAACTAATTTGCCAGGTTCCTCTCTATCAAAAAATGCTGAGAAGGTATCATTGCTGCTGCTAAGCTGTGAGACCCAAATACTAAAAGAGATAGCAAGATGTGTCCTGTCTTGTCCCTGCATGTCTTCCCTGTAAGACTGACAGCATGGAAGGAACAGCCCAATCCTTGGGTCTCTTTCCTGCCTACCACCAACATACACAAAATAATCCTGTTGGAAAGGTCTGCCTTAACAGTATTTTGAGTTTTGAGATGCTTTCCTTTCTTTCCTTTTGCTTCTCACAAATGTGCTATCAAAGGTGTCTGGGAGCTTCTTCATTCTAATGCAGCCTGGGGTCATTCATGTGGAAGGTGCCTCTGGAGGTCATCTAGGCCACCCCCTTACTTAAACATTCAGTTCAAAGCTGGATCAAATTGCTCAGTGTCTCGTCCAGTCAAGCTTTGCACACCTCCAAGGATCTAGATTCAACAGCCTCTCTGGGCATCTGTGCCCGTGCTTGACTAATCTCACTGCAAAACTTTTTTCTGGTTAGGAAACTTGTTCCATGGTTAGGAAGCACCTTCTCATTTGAAACACACATTTCTATTCACAGCTAGGTTAGAGCCATGTGTTTATTAGTGTCCCCTCTGGTATTTACACTGTTGATAGGAAGCAGTCTTGGTTCCCTCTAAGGATTTGTTTTGCTAGATGAAACAAAGCGTCCACTTCCCAGCACAAAGCTCTCCGTCCCTCTGACCACTCTGGGCACCCTTCAGTCTCAGTCTGTCTTTGTTTAACATAGTCAATCAGAAGCTTGAGCAACATTTAAGTGAAATCTTACAAACATCTTTGAATCAGGACAGTAAGCTTCCCTCTTTTCTGCTGGATATACCTCACCAGACCACCCTAAGACCACATTAGCAGCACATCCACCATATACACCAGGGTCCTTCCCTTCCACAGCTGTTTCCATCCAGCACATTCACTGCCATTGCAGCACCCAGCTCACGAATTCCTTCCTCATGATATACTCATTAACACCCAGCAGTGCTCTCTCCCTTTTAGCCAGCTCTGTGCACACCTAATCCCTGTTTTCTCACAGCTCCCTCATCACTGCATCCCACAAGACTCCATGAAAAAGCTTAACTGAAACTCACAGGGAAGAAACATATGTTTTCTTTGTGTAGGAAACAGCTTCTCAAATAGTCTATTGGACTGACATAATCCAACATTGTAAAGTCACGTTTCATTTTATCTTGTTCACCTCCCAACCTCTATTTGTCCTTTCATCCAAAATTTTCTTGAGAGCTTTGCATACTGTTGCAGCCAACCACATAAGACTGCCTGGGTCACCTCCTCTTCCCATCTTCTTATCTAAAGGGCCCAGGTTTGCTTTTCTTCATACATGTGTTATTGTTCTCATTTGAGAGATCTGAAACTAAGAATACTCGCTACCAGGGCTATACTTCCATGTACCAGTCCCTTCAAAACTCACAGGCACACTTTGCCCCATGATAATCCAGGAGTTTCCTGGAAAAATGTCAGACTCACTGTATCTTGAACAGTAGAAAGCGCAGAAAAATGATGACACATTTGAGATCCAAAATTAACTATGATCATCCCTAAAGTGTGCAAATAGAGACCAACTGAGCAATAGCTGGCAGTATGTTCATAGCTGTGGAGGCAGTAATTTCTTCAACTATATCTCTATTGTCTGAGCATCTCTGTTAGGTCATGGGGATCCAAAACATTGCCAGAGCTCTGCAGTTTCATTTCTGGAGTTATTAGCTGGAAAAACAGTAAGAAGAAGAAGAGGTGCAATCATGGACGAGGACTTAGCCACCAATGGGTGAGATTTCAATTTTCTTCTAATCTCTTTCTTTGTTGAGACATGTCTCTTTATCCCAGTTGTGTTATCCTTTTCAATCATCATTCTGAGCAAAACAGTTACTAGCACTGTTGTTATAGTACCCGAAGTTTAAATAGTTTTGCAATATGGGGAATATCAACAAGATGGATTTTGTTGGCCTCCTCCCAATCTTCTTGAACTCTTCTTGAACATTTCTTGAAGTGGCAAAAATCCCTTGGTACAAGACGTGCCTATACAAGAAAACCTTTTCTCCTGTAACCTTTAAGAAATCTACATGTAGAAATAGATTTTTGAACAATTTTTAATGTGACACTCCACATTTAAGCAGTTTCATTTCCTAAGTTCAAATACTGTTGTGAATAAAATCCCTGATCCTCTGCTTAAAACGTACTATAAACGTCCTACTGCATGTTGAGTGGAAATTCTGAAATTTCATCCTAGTCATTTAAACCAGACCTAACTCTTTCATCTGCTCAGTCCCTTACAAAACCATCATTAAAAAAAAAACCCAAAACATCACACAAGAAAAAACTGCCAACAACAACTCCAACCTTCTGTTGCAGCTCAATGGTAAGAGCACGAAGATTAAAAGCTAAATTTTGTGGGCACTGCTGTTTAGTTAGAAAAAATGGTACCTACATGGTATGAACTGTCAAAAATTAGATTTAACAGTACTGTAAACTAACTGTAATGAATAACATGCAGAAGACTGGAAAGTTAGAAGTCAGCAGAGAGAAATGACTCAGACCATGCGAACGTGAATGGTTATTTGTAATAGGATAAGACTATATTATTTACGTAAAGCTGACTATTTACTATGCCTAAGCATGATGTTTTATGCCAGGATATCATGTCTTTTCCTCCTGGTGCTCTCTTGCTAAGCCTGTAAATCTTTCATTTATTTTCAGGAAACATTTAACATATTCCTTCCATGTTGCATAAAATTCTGCCTGAGAGAAAGGTAACATCTGCTGTCTCCGTGTGTGCTGAGAAACCTGTCCTGAAGCTGAAGGCTTCAGACAGTGTACCTTAAAAAAAGCTTTGTTGTAGCAGTGCCCTGGTCCTGCGGACATCCTCATCTGTTTCTCTGCTGTGTGAGCCTAGCGTCACCACCGGTGTCAACAGGGTCACTCAGAGATATGGGGCTAAGCACCTATTGGCAGATCTCCCACATCAAAGACAACACTGAGAAAGGAGCTGAAGAAATGGAAATGCAAACAGAGACACTTAAATATCTCAAGTTCGCATTCACAACGTGACCCTTTGGTGAACATTCAAGAAAAATTCCCGGCCACGTGAAGTGCCTGAGGCCATCGCATGGCTCCTTTCAGTGCCAAGGCTAAAACTTACATTAGAGACCATCCCTTTACCAGAGTTTCTTCTCCACAAAGAGAAGTGTGATTGTAATTGCTGTCTGTCCCACAGCAGGGAGACGAGCCGATTCCTCCTCGCTGTGGGTCTATAAAACACCATGTTGAGTTTTCAGCAGCTTTGCTGTGAATCAGCTCAAGGGAGCTGGAACCCAAGGGGTGGGAATGACCCCGGATGGCTAACCAGCTCTGGCTCCTCCTCACTCCTGTCAGTATGGCTGACTTATAGCACAGCTGACTATAATACAGTATAAACGCTGTCTATCATATAGGTACGGATAGTATAGCTGAAGAAATTACACTCCTTTTCTGCATCAGGAAGAGGACAGCCATGTCACTGAGGACGACATTCAAGATGACGGGAGCTGTGGTTCAGAAAGCCTGTCACTGCGGCTTCTTAATTACCTGCTCTGTGGCAGTGCTGGGCGCCCACCAGGCCCCACGGCATTACATAGGCAGGCCCCGATGTGGCAGTCATGTTTGAGGTGTAATGTCATCCATGCAGCATTGCTACCAAGCTCCAGAGCAAGGGACATCATGAGCCAACTGTCCCCTGTAATGATCAGTTACATATCACCTAATATACAGTAAGATTGTAAATAGCCATGTCTTCAAATGTGCCCAATTTTAGCACAAAAAAAACCCATTCTAGACTCTCATTTCTAATTCACTTTCTGGTCAAGACAAGAAAGCTGAGCAGCTATCACAGCTGTCCTGCAATTCAGAGATGCCAGGAACCACTCCTGATTTTTTTAGAGCATTCCCAGCTAAAAAGGAATATTTTCTATTTCATGTAAATAACTTCTGATTTACGAAAACCATTCCAGACTACTGAAGGGACGAAAATGAAAGTGATGGAAAACTGTCACTGATGTTTCTTTTTCAAGGCTGCAGAGTAGCCTTGGCTTGCGGTAGTGTAACATAAGGATGCTTTTCATGTGACCTTTTTCTTCCTGAAACTCTTGCTTGAGAATGGCAGGTTAGAAGTCCTAAAGCAAGAGGCAAAAGAGAAGAATAAAATAGGAAAGAGCAGAAGTAGAATAAATACCTGCACAAGCTGCTCCAAAGGACCTTGCCAGTGCTTTACCAGGAAAAAAAAATACTGTCTAATGCTAAGCGAGGAAATGGCATCCCATGGCTTTTTCAGTCCAGGTGAAAGTCAGTACTACCTGAAATTGTCTATACTTTATAGCATGATGTTGTGTTAACGCTGAAAGGAAGCCTACCGCTTATGCACAAAGGAACATCCTAGACAAAAGCTGATTTTGGGGAAAAGACATTTTGGTGAAAGAGAACCTAAGTGCAGGGGTGGTTTTGAGGATACAAAAAGTATACATATCAGTAGGGATTTAATAACGAAATTCAGGAGTATCAAGAGACACTTCACTGTGGGATTACAGATTTCTACAGATGTCAGGCGATGCTATTCAGGAAAAGGCCCTTATTGAACCAATTAAAAGTGTTTCAACATTTTTTTCAAGTTAAAAAAAAATACCTATTTCAAAATCTTTGAAAAAAGGTATCACTTCTGGCAAGTGGCCACAGAAAATTTGTTCCAAAACAAAAAGCTTGTCACTCCAGAAAACCTGGGACTCCATTTTGGAATTATGAAGCATCATGGTCCCATCGTGTACTTTGTGACATTTAAACATTACACTCTTCTTGTTACTCCAGGCTGTGTCAAGATCAGTAGTGCTTAAGGGGCTAACTCAAAGGAAGAAGCAGCAGAACAGGCAGAGTGACTTAGTGCCCTGGCAATGGAGTGTCCCGCGTTAATGGGAAGCAAAGGATTTCAAGCAGATGTCATCTAATGTTTGGGACCAGTAGTTCCTCCTGTTCTGATGTGAACTGACTTGTTCTCTTCCTTGTGTAGCTCAAAAAATTAGATACATTTCTTACTGTGATAGCCTTTGTTCTAATGGTACTACTTTTAGAAAAGTTTTCTCAAAGCATGATGAGAAGGAGCTGAGGCTCAGAAGAGAGTGAACAAATTGTACAAAAAGTAGGAGGGATGATAGAAACCATTTCCCATTTTATCCATTCGTCTGTCTTTCCTTTTACATACAAGACAGTGCCGGGGTCATTATGAATTCAATAGAATGTTGCCATTGAGTTCACCCTCTTACAGTAATTTTGCCATACCATTTAGAAAGTTTTAAAACAGCTTTCCCTCTGTGTGATGCTGATCTTTCCCTTTTGAGAAGCAGTTATTTTCATTACCCCTGTGACCAGTTCTCTGAAACAATACACAAAAACATGCTCAAAACGGACACAATAGGGAAGCTATGAAACTTGAAACAAAAAGTAATGGAATTCTCTAGATGTTAAAGGAGCCTCCCACGCATTTCTTAGCATCGTCAGAAGCCAGAAAATGTCAGCGTTGTTTTGCTGACTGTTTGCAGGCTTTGGATTCTGCAGAGGTTCTCGGTAGACCCAAGAGCACTGGGAGTTCTGGCTACACCATCTGTCCACGTGCCGACGCTCCTTTCAAAAGCTCTGCTTTCCAGAGGTTAGGAGCTCATGAGATTTGCAGTCTAAAGGGTCTTGCAACTCCATCACATTGCTTAGTGGAAAAAATTGTCAGCTGTGGACTTACCTATTCCGATAGCAAAGCATGTGCTGACAGTGGTCTGTGGCTGCAAAACTCTTCAGCTTGACTCTATTTGCTCTTTCATCAGGCAAGAGAAGTCCTGTCAAAAACACTGGAGTTACAATAGCATAAAACTCATGCAAAGGTTTTTCGTAGGCAAGCAGGTAGGGCTGGCCAGAAAGACCATTCAGGGAATAGCAAATATGTCCAAAACATAATCTGGAGCTGAAAGCAGGTGGGGAGCCAAAAGTCCTCATGAATTCAAATTTAATTTAGCTGCTAGCTTTGGTAAGAAAAAGTGATGAACATGTCATTGTCTTAAAACTTTCTCTTTTTTTAATCTGGTTTCGAGAGTAGGTGCTGCTTTGGAGATGCGAATGTTATTTTGAGATGAGGTAAAACATTTTTCATGTTCAACACAAAGCCACAGTGATTTTTATTATTTGTTATTGGCACACTCCTAGGAGTCAGGCGTCGCAGCTGGCTCCATCATACTGACACAAACGTTCGGGCAGACACGCAGCGACCCAGATCACAGAATGGATCCCAATGAAAACTGTTTTTTATTAAATTCCTTTGGCAGCTTAGTTTTCAACTAGATCCTCTCCCCAGTCTGACACAGCTGCTCAAACGCCAGCGCTGACAACCATGGGAGGTGGTGAGAAAAAGTGATACGCAGCAGAAGTCAGGCTACGGACTGGCAGTGACACACTTTTTGCTAGCATCTTTCCCACATTGATATCAGCTCGTAAAAGTTGTGGAACGACATGCTAAACATCAGGCAGAAAGCAGTGGATTTCACTGAATAGGCATGTGGCACCCAGGCTAAATGGGAGACATAGCACATAGCTGATAACTGCATAGCAGTCTCCAAGGAATGTCTTCTATATGACTTTAAAATATTCCTTTTTAAAAAAATTTAGTAGAAAGTAAAATTTTAGAAAGTAGTAATTTTACAAAATGTGTAAAATATGCAACTTCACACCAGAAATTCTGCATAGACTATTACAAACACATAATGAAAATACTGTGAAATGAAACACTAAAGTTTAATTTATCATTTCTTAAAAGCACCTGTAATTCTGACCAAATTCTTTGCTCCCTGTTCATGTTTGCCAACGGCCACTGTATTCGCAGTGAAAAAAAAAATACACTTTGCTGCATTCATATAGACATGTTTTGAAAGTCTAAGCACTTCATCCTGACAAGTCCAGACAAGCAGTATCAGAAAAAAGTAGACCACAGAAATCCCAAGATTCAAGCATTTACAAATAACAATGAAGATCACAGTAAGAGCCACAGGGAGTGACACTGGATGCTGCAGAGCTAAAGTACAAAGGGAGATACCCAGCGTGTTCCCTCTCCACACCAGAATTGCCAATGTTGTATGTAGCTTCAGGCGTAGGGAAGAGCTGGGGGGTTTTTCGGATCAGAGTGGTTCAACTAGACTGCTTCTGGTTTTTATTTTTAACTTTTGGTTTCGCATGTGTTTTTAACATCAGCGGGGGAAACAGAGTACTTTCTGCGTTTGGGACGAGCAATACCAGGGGACTTTACAGCAAACAGTGCCTAATTGGGGCAGGCAGAACCACGGTGTTCCCCGGCCAGGCATGGGCAGAGTCCCCGCTGAGGAAGGGGTAAGTGAGAGCTGGTTTGTTGCATGAGGAGCTCTTGCACTAGCCCATAAGAAACTCCAGGGAGAGGAGCTTTTCCCCCTCGGGAAGCAGGCGTCTCTCCCGGGCAGTCAGGACCCTTTGCTGGGGACGATCCAACACCCAGCCCTCCTAGGTTTCACCATACAGATCAGCTCTTCCTCCCAAAAGGCAGCTCACAGAGGAAGTGAGGCCCTCACCCCTGCCCAGGCTTACCCAACAGCTCTGAGGTCAGAGCACTCCCTGGGAATCACTTTCTATTTCTGCCCAAGGGCCAAATTTCTTGTACTACATATTTGAGCAAACATTCCCTGGAATCCAGGTCAGCCCACCAAGGTGGCACGCTGACTCCTGACCTCCTTTTTCTGACAAAAAAATGGTTCACTTTAAGAAGAGGGATCGGAAAACATCTTGGCCAAGATTATTTTTAGGAGTTGGGGGACTTTCCTGTAAAGCAGCAAATCTGGGTTCATAATCCTTTTAGATAGGGAAGGGTTATGATTCAACACCTCCCACATCCTCATTGAGCAATCTAAACAAAAAAGCACCAGACCATCTAATTGCCCATCTGAAGGAAAAATCTAGTTGGACCTAGACCACTTGAATCATCTGGTGATGGGATCCAAGTCCTTATAGCCAGCATGGCCCCAGGATACTTTTGCTTCAATAACAGCAGTATGGGATGAGTGAAGATTACAGATCCAGCACAACCTATTAATCCTATTACAGTGTGCTGGTATGTAATTAAAAAGGGCTCCCGCTACACTAAGTCGGTTCCCTTTCTCAAATTCAGTTTAGAACAATGAAGGAGTTTGCTAGAACTCACCCAGAAAGGAAGAAAGACCCAAAAAAGCCCATGTGTAAAGGCACTTTCTGAGTAGTGATATCCAGGTTTCTCAACAAGATTATAAGACCAAATGTATGACCAAAGTGGCAAACTCCACAGCCAGCTGCATCATGTCACTACTTGAGCTAGAAAACCTTCACGAAAATGCACAACAGTTATTGCAGGTGCACGGTGCATTTTGGTTTTCTAGTTACCCATCTCCTAAGAAAAATTTCCAACACATATAAAGTGCCAACAACATGTTGTCTCCCGAAAGGAACGTACTGAAGCTTTGCATCTGATTCTGGTGATGGAGCTACAATACTTTTATCAGTGGCCCTGTTAAGCAGTACTACCACATTATAGCATATGTAAAAGACAGCCCTCCAGCTGGACAGCCTACCTGTCTCGTTATACTCAGATGGGATATAAATTACATCTACCCGCATTCAGCTGTATTTCCCTATTCTAAGCTCTGATGTAGAAATAAAGTTCTCTGAAGCATGAGAAGTACTATCTCTTGCGACATTTCGCATAGAGTGGCAAAAATAACCACTGATACCACCCAACTTCTATTCTCAGTGCAGAAAGAAACTGCTGCTATCCAGGAAAAAATAAAAAATATCATTAAGTGACTTGGGTTATGTGTGGGTAATATACAACATCACAGGAAGGCAAACACCAGGAAAAGAAGAACAAGGATGCACAGCTAAATGTAAAACTGATAAAGAGATTATGGGCACCAGAAAAATTAGGCATGAATGAGGGTAAACACTTTTAGATCTATAGGTGTCCCATTGAGCAACACACTGAACTTTTATGTAAGAGTGAAGTAGATCTTATGGTTACTGAACTAGACTTGGTATGCATTCACGAGTGTGATTACTTTACGGATAAATATTGACACCCCTTTCATTTCCTTTGGCATTGAGCAAGCTCCTCCAAGAGGAAATTTGCCTTTTGAATGCTTTGTAAAACACAATCTATGTCTAATGTACTATGTTAAAAACAGCAAACAATAAATACTTACACCATTCAGTACCTCCCATACACTCAGGCTCCTCACTGTGTTCTCTTTTCAGCTTCATCTTCTCCTCTGTCATACAACTTCTTCGAATTTTCATCTTTTATGCTTAGAAGAGAGCCCAAAGAGAACCAAGAAGCTCCTTAAACGCAAGTGGAGTTTACAGTCAATTTATTTTTAAAAGAGGACAGAGATTTTCTATAGAAGCACAGCTCGACAATAATTTAAAACACAATACTCATAAAATTGTATCCTTGTCAAAACAGTGTGTTGCCATCGTGGGCGATGATCACAAACAAGCCAGATAACAGATAGCATGCCAGTGTCGTGCTTGTGAAAGACAGAAGGCCACTGAGGTACTTCTAACTTGGCCAGTTCTCTGCTCTGGTGCCTTGTGCAGCCCTACAAAGAGGCATCACCCAGCACACCACGCACGCTGCACCATGACGGAGACAAAGCAAGAGCTACCTTCCTTCCACAAGAAAACTTTGTGGAATCGCTTCCTGATACCATTTATCAGTGCAGCCACAGCAGCAAAGTGCTCCTAGTGCATATCTAGGTTCACTGGTGAGTGTTACAATATTCTCATTCCTGAGTTAAAATGCCTGCAATCGTTTCGATTTGAAGGAGATGTGTCTATTAAAAGTGTCCTGTGGAATTCGGATATTCCCCAACAACAGTTATTTCCAGGACCTCTTTCACCTAGGACTGCATACCTGCCAGCCTGGAAGTTGACTAGAGAAGACCATGGTATGATTTCTCTTCTCAAGATTAAGCAGACAAAGCTGAAAAATCATGAACTAATTTAAAGCTAACCAAGAATTTTTCGTCTAAACCTCTGATGTAGTTTAAGGCATGGAAATTCATGGTATTTACATATGATACAGTCAAGAAAAAAAAAAAATCAAGTCTATTACTACACATCCTAGTCTTGTTTAAAAATGATGCAAGTCTGCCTTTAGGGAAGAAAAACGAGCATTCCCCAGAGCTTTTCACCTAAAAATCCCCAGACAACTCTGCAGTTCCCTGGCAAACAACCAACAGACAACCAAAGAACTTGCAAAGCCACAAAAGCAAAGGGCCGTTAGTCAAGTGCACCAGCGCTCTTTGGTGGCACGCAGCTTCTCAAAGCAATGTTTGCTTATGAGAAATGTGAACACAGGATATTAATATCCTGTTCAAGCTGTTCACTTCAAATACAGCACAGAGCAGCTTGGTTTAACACTCACACACGCAAGCTCTTAGTGGAGCCAGGGGTGAACATTTATTTGAAAATGTACAGGTGTCTTCATTTAGCCCACACCCGGGGCTAAAAAATAAGCAGTTGTTCTATCACCCAACGTCCCTTCCCCAACCAAGAAAGGGAATTGGGAAAAGGAGGGAGACTTGTGGGTTAAATTTAAACAGATTTATTAAAATAAGAAAAAAAAAAAACAATGCTAATATAAAACAGACAAAATTATACTTAGCCCACAGAGCGGTGACAAGTCACTCCAGGGACAGCAATCATTGAGAAGTAGAAGAAAGAGAGATGGGAGAAGATAGCAGCACAAAAAGAGGCCCCCCTCCCCAGCAGCTTTCCCATTTATAGTGAGCTTGATGTCAATGATACAGAATACACCTGTGGGCCAGCTGCCCTGGATTTAACTGCTGATGGCCTTGATCACCATACCACAGCTGGCCACAAACAGAAACAAAATGTAACAGAAACTTTATTCTATACATTTTACCCCCATGAACACAGGACAATGGCAAAAAAAAATTCCAGTTTTGAAGCGTGGGGTTTTTGATGGAGACTGTTGAAGATGATACTACTAATGCTTTGTACCACAAAAACTCCAGAAAATGTAGAGGAGAGGCACATAAGCATTTACAGACCCTGTAATGTCAGTGAATGGTCTATATTAAGATCCTTACAAGAAATGAGCTCTAGATTGAGTGAAGTGTTCACATCTTGACGGACTATGAAGAACTCATCTCCACTTTTTACACGACCTGTAGGAACTCAAGACCCCTCATTCCAAGCTTTGAGGGCTTCAACCAAAAATATGTCAGGGCAACTGGATATCAGCTTTCCACCTCATTGAAGACATTTGGAAGTTACTTGTTTAGTCGTTGTCATGATCCCACTTGAATGCTCTACCAGCAATTGGCATTTTCTTCCACACACAAACTAACGCTTTTACAGAAGAACACCACATTTTTAGTCGTATTCCTTCTCTTATCATCAACAGTACAACCTGAAGTCATAATAGCCGAATAAATGTTAGGGGTTTGTATTAGTACTGTAGAATAGTGGAGATTATTAGAAAGAAAAACCAGCCAAACAAAACACACAAATAAATCAGAGTGGAACATACTGCAGCCCTAGTAATTCTACTTTATTAAAAGACCTTATTTTTCCATCTAGGAATGCCATTTATATAGCCATTTAGTTGCTTCACAGCATTCAGCAAGTAAGGTCTCCTGCTGCACCAGGTTTTACCTCAGCCCATGCAGACCTCCTTGCAGACATGTGCCGGCTGGCTGACAGAAGAGGGGTGACAAGCTTTGACCATGACAGCTCTGCAGTTTGTTGAATTCTTCAGTGGCAGTAACATTTCCCTGCTGGTGTCACCCACCTGTCCTGAAAACAGCCTCCTGTCTGCAAATCTCCCAGGTTATCAGGAGCAAAAGTGGTGTGGGCATGCTCCCAGGCAGGGCAATACTAGAAGAAACAGAACCTGTTCTGGAGCAGGACTGTGAGTTCCCATACTGATCCTAGAAACCAGAGTTTGACACATGGGATGATCCTGGATTGGCTCCCTGTCTATAAACTCGCCCTTGACTGTAACCAGGAGTAATTTTCATGTGTAGACAGTCTGAGAGGAGAGATCTTTTACAACATTCAGAACTGGCCCCTCTGCTCCCACAGAAATGTACAGCAGTAACATTCATTGCTCAGACAGAAAAGTTGCATAAACACTGAGAATTTCTGAAATCCCACCTTCGGAAGGTTTTATATGTCAGGATGCAGACACCTGGTTTACAGCATAAGTGACAAGAAAAAAAGAACCTGTACAGTGAAATGAAGAACAATAGCAATAAAAGGATACAACAACAATAATCTGCAGTATTACAAAGATGCTATGCAGGAAAGAAATTCCTCTCTCTCTAGAAATTATACCTTAAGAGTCTCAGTAATACTACTTATACATTTTAAAGTACCAACAGGCAAATCTCCTGACCTGTAGCTAACTCATGAGCAAGTGCTGTTTGTTCAGAGCTTACTACATTTTGAACAATGTGGCTACTGATGAATCAGTGTAACTCACTGCAGTAGAGTGCAGATTAATTAACCTCCTTTAAGCCCTCCCCAAACTTTAACTGTTATTAGAGATAGATCAGCGCAAAGTATTTTTTATGTGCAGTACCAATTTAAAAAGTGGTTTTCCATAAGAAACTGTACAGAGTAATAGCAGAAGTATTTTAATGCTATTGTGTAAATTGAAGTTCCTCCTTCCCTTGAATGCTACGCTTTGTCCTAGATTATCAAACTGAGTTTCTAAGGCATTAATGAGCAACTTCCACTGGAGCATGTAAGTATACTTTGTACTTCTGAAAAGTCACATGGACAATCACATAAAAGAGTAAACAAAACCCCCAAATGCAGGAGACAATAATAACTGAAGGCTTAGAGACTTTCAGATGAGGAACAACAGTTAAAATTTGCTTTTATTTCACTCTGAAGATGTAACTACACACATCAGCAAGACTGACCCCATATTACTGTGATCAGCACAAAAAGGTTCTCTGGAAACTGCTAAGGAACAGACATTTTCATGACACAAGGAGAAAAGCACAACTCAAAATAAGGTTACAAAATTAAAAATCACAGAGCTACAAACAAGACTAACTTACAGAATGCCTGCTTTGGCGGTTTTAGGAACAGTCAGTATTTTAACTTGGGTGAGGTAAAGAAGGAGTTTGGCTGTCTGCAGTGAACAGCCTATGAGCTGCCTGGCAGTGGAAGGAAATCCCTCTCCGAGACATGTACGTCCATGTGCTGTCACCAACAGAAAGAGAGGGAGGCAGGAGTTCCTATCCCTGCTGTATCTGCCCATGATGGTTATCAGAAGGCAAATACCGGGCTTCTCTGCATCATTGAGCTAATTTGGTCTGGTTGTTTTAATCCTTTGGCATCTTGCAATCAGATCTTTTGATACTAGTCAAACATACTATTAGTGGTACACTTTATCCTTACACCTAACGCCACAGACCTGGTAAAGGAGAGCTAACAGAAGATTATTGCTATGGCTCTCCTCTGCCGCCCTCAGGGAACTGGGCAGAGATGGATTGCTGCTGTTGAAAATTGCACTCCCACACTTGCGTTTCAGCGCTAATATCTCTCCACCGGGCAAAATTACTGCAGCTGCCTTTCTGCTACTGGCAGAATGGGACATTAGATTAAAAAACTGTAGTATCCTGCTGCTTTCCTGTGGCTCTCTATCCAGGCTGTTCTTAGAAAATGAATTAGCAGCATCTGATTTTTTTAAAAGGGAGAGTCCAAATGAGGACACCCAAATTCAGTCACTGCATCATCTCTCTTATGCCCCATGTTCTGTTCTTCCCACTCTACGTCCTCCTGTTACCACCTCCTGAGGCAGAATCAGCTCTTTCTCCGGTCTTCCTTACATGATAAAAAGGTACTGATTTCATTAAAAAAAAAAAAAAGGCAGTTTCACCAAAATCAGTTCAAGACATTCTGAAAGTTCAGCATCAGCACACCTTGCACAGTTTGACTCGGTCCACGCTCTCCATGCTTTAGCCAAACTGGCACACACCTGTGAAAGGTTAAAATTCCCTCCGCACCTTCCAGGCAGGCAGAAAGAGATAAGGGGGCAGATAACAGGAAACTTCGTGGCATTTCCTGCAGGCACCCTCCGGTTGGAGCTGTAGGAGCTGCCTTTGGTCCATTCCCAGCACGTTTAAAGCCTACGAACGTGATGTATTTCATCCTCCCCGTACGGAGTTCACAGGGAGAGAGAGGCAACTTACAACTTGTACATATCCAACACCTGAACACCCGTATTTAGTTTCACATATATAAATAATAAAAGTAGCTAAAATATAGTGTAGTAAAGTGTAGTGTAGTAAAATATATAGACTAGAATGTATATATATACACATAATGCAAGATGTATAAAACATTAAAGCACATTAAAATACTTCAAAAGACATATATAAAGTACGTATGTACATAGGTAGGTACGTATGCATGATTTCCAAGACTTTCTGTGCAGCAGGAGCTGGCAGGCTCAGAGGCTGCCGGCAGCGGGACCGGGCGGCTCCAGCTCTGGCCCCGATCCCGGCCCCGGCCCCAGCCCCGACGGACCAGGTGAGCGGCCGCCGGCGGCGGCGGTGGGGAAGGGGGTAGCCCGGCCCTCAAGGAGTTACGGTGCAGGAGCACGATGACTTCATGCTCCCGCGGCCGCTCTCGGCTGGCCCCCCCGGCCCCGTTTCACAATCCCTCCGGGCTCGGACGGGGCGAGCGCTGTGACAAGCCCTGCGCGATCCGCCGCGCACACACCCCCGTGTTCTCATGCCGGATTTTCCCGGGCCATGAATAATCTCGAAGCCCCCACGATAAATACACGTTCAGGGATGCCCGGAGCTCACTCATCCCGCCAGCCTCGCCGACGAGAAGGGGCCGGGGCCGCAGCCGAGGAGCCACACCATGAAGTTTCCCCAGGGCTGCGACTGTGCCCGTGACGGCGCCGGCCGCCGCCGCCGCCGGCCGCCCGCCCTCCGCGCCGCCCTGCTGCTCCTCCTGCTGCTGCCGCGGGCCGCCGCCACCCCGCTGCCCGCCGCCGACTCCTCGGGGGAGGCCGAGCTGGAGGAGGCGGCGGTGAGGCGGGCGGCGCTGCCCGACTGCGTGCAGCTGGCCCGGCTGCTGCACACCCGGGCGGCCCAGCTGCAGGAGGAGGTGGGTACGGGACAGCCCCGGGGCTCGCCCACTCACACACACCCGGCCCGGAGGTAGCTGCCTCCGGCCAAGGTGCGACGAAACCTCTTGGTGTCTCTCCCCAGATGTGCGAGAAGTTCACCGTCTGCGAGAACAGCATGGAAATGCTCGTCCAGAACAACCTCAACCTCCCCAAGGTGACAGAGGAAGATGGGTGCCTGCTCGCCGGCTTCGATGAGGCAAGGAACCGCTCTCCTTTCTGGTCTAATTCTGTATACCTGGGGCAATTCATGCCAGCTCCAAAAATCTGCGCAAGTTACCTAAACGTTTGTGCTGGCTCCTGCTGGCCTCCGCTCTCTGTATAAGCATCACCCGCTTACCTGTGCTCTATGCGCAATATTGCAATCAAGGCATTTCTGAGCTGTAAGTGACCTTCCCACCTTTCTCTCATTTCAGGATAAATGCTTGAGGAAAATCGCCAGCGGGCTTTATACATTTCAGACGTACCTTGAATACGTACAAGAAACTTTTACTAGTGACAAGCAAAACGTTGAATCGCTGTGCTATAGTACAGAGCACCTGGCACGTACCATAAAACAGATGGTGAGTTGGTTTTAAATTCACTCTGATAATTGTTCTGGCTTAGCGCTGATGTGTAGTCAGAGAAATAAGATGCTATGTGAAGTTGAACATTTTCCACCTTCATTTCTCTCAGCTGAAACAGGTGACGGTTCCTTATGCTCTGATACTTACCCTTATGACTAACTTACAGATTTTACAAGATTTTGTTTTCTTTCTTAAAGAAAGAACTCTTCATCCTACTTGCTATTGTTATTTCTGATTTCCAAACCAACAATTAAATGCATCATATTATTTTAAGAACAAATCTACTAACACTGCCTAGCTGATAGAAATAAGATTTCTCAGGGAGCTTATTCCTAATGTGGAACTGCAGTTCAGTCCAAGCCTTCTAGTGTTGCAATCCCCTGCAAAGTAGAAATAAGTAACCTTTTTTAAAAACCCACACAAATAAAAGCAAAAACATTTTACAATATTATTAATCTTTAAAACTCTCCAAAACAAACTTTCAAGCCAAGCTGATGGTACATTGAGATAGCAGTAGCTTAAAAATAAAGGAAGACAGTTAAATTCAGAATATAAGTTAACAACTTGACTAAAAGGTGCTGCCTACTGAAAAGCACACATTTTGCTTGTAATCACCATGACCAAAAAAAAAAAAAAATCTTTAAAAATACCCAGTTCTCTTTTGATTCGGTAAACTAAATGCTCTTCACTTCTGACAGTCGTTTTCTATGTTTTGGAGAGCTTTGAAAGATCACACTTCACAAATTCACTTCATTCCTGCAGTTCTTACTCACGTTAATAACCCTTAACATGAATACTTCCTTCGTCATCAGGGAAACTATTTGCCTGAGTAAGAACCACCCAGGTGAGTAAGGATTACAGAAATCTCAGGGCATTATTTCCTTCAAGGTGTTTTTTGGCATCTGAAAAGCCCACTGTGTGTTCGCCATACCTTTCCTAACATATTTATGTCCATCATTCTTTAAATGAAAGGGAGCTGAACTGCTTTTTTCACGCTGTGCTAGCGAAGAATAATAGTCCTGTCATAAGACAGCAACTGACTACTGTCTTCCAACTTGATATATTAGTTTGCAGAAAGTTCATTTCATAACTGAGATGAGCCTTTTTAGAAAATTAGTAGGATCAAGGTAACTGGAACAGGTAGAATTAAACACTATGATCAAAAGCAAAACCTGTACTTGTGGAAACTACAGAGGTTTTGAGAAAAAGGAGTCTTGATCTCCAAGCTAGAAATTTTTCTTTACAAGAGAAGTCTATCTGCTATTTAAGGCAAGGAGAGCAAGGACAGTATTTGTCTGGATATCCACATACAAACCTTTACAGAATGCAACAAAGAGGTGGATATAGCAGTAACTGGGTGTGTGATCAGAATCCACTTCCAAGTAGTCTGGACAGAAAGAATGTTTATATCTCACTGAATTTCACAAAAAGATGTTCCAGAAGGAGGTGCACATGCTTTTGTCGCTTGTTAAAGGGTAGGAGAGATCCTAAAGCCAGGATGAAGCAGACACTTTATTGTTAGACTTCTAGACCCCAAATAATCTAAAACCACTCCATGATTTGGGCAAGTAACTCCCATTTTCAGAAGTCACCCACCCACTTCACAGGACAAGTTCTTAAAAAGCATTTGGGTACCACGTGCCCAACGCTGTCTGTCAGCATTAGGTACGTAACTCCTACTCATCTTGCAGTTAGGTTCCCACACATCAGTAAAAGTTGGTGACACAGTCTCCCACGTGCCTAAATGCCTGGAAAGTAAGAATTAAGCAGCTAAACAAGCTTGACATCTTTGGAAACTGTTAATCTACTACAAAATGTGAGAGTACTCCAATGTCATCTAATTAACTTATGACTCAGGATGTAGCAGCCAGTACAGGTTAGGACAAATCACAATCAAGATCTTCCCAACTAACCACATGGCCAACAGATAGCAGGAGAGGTGCATCAATCTGTTCAGCGCAGCGTGTTGGACCGCGACACCAGACATTGCATTCAAACCAGAACAAACATTATAGATCAGACGAGACCCTCCAAGTCTTCTGCAGCGGTTGTAGCAGGCAGCAACGTACCTCAAACCTCATGGCAGAAGCAGGGCTGTAGGGAAGCACAGGTCCCAGGGAGGTCTGGCACCCGCAGTACAGCAAGGGTGGATAGGCAGCTGGTCGGGAACATATTATCCATACAAACTGATGCTCTCCAACAAGCTCAGTTACGGTGTTTTAACCGGGGCACCCCAATATCATCTTTTTCACAGGTGATCAATCCCGATGAAGTGATCATCCCAGACTCAGCTACCCAGGCATCCCTCCGCGCAAAGCTGAAGTCTGGTAAGACCTGGATAGAGAAAATCACCATCCAACTCATCCTCCGAGACTTTACTTCATTTATGGAGAAAACCGTGAGGGCCGTTCGCTATTTGAAAAACACCAGGAGTTTCAGTGTCTGAATGTTTTAATTCAGGCACAATCCTTTGTTACAAATCTGTCACGTGGCAGATGACAGTGTTGTTCTGTTTTAAGAACCAGAAATAGTAACAATGGTTTGCATTTACATACATTCTCATTTCCTTTGAGGAACCTATTTATTGTATTTAAAATATTTATTTGTTTCTAATGTTTTCTATTTATATTTTCAATATTTAGAAATAATTTAAACAAAGGACATTTTATTTCATTTCTAATGGTACTATTCATAATATCAACTTACTTAATATGTATTCAACAAAAAAATATTTTCAGAAGCCAGAAAAACTGTTGTATAACTTATGCTTTTGAAGTGTTTGAGAGATGGTATTTATGACTTATTTATATTCTTACAACAAATAAAAACTGATTTTTAAAAAAAAGCAACTGTGTAACCTGTTTGAATTTTAAATAAGACTAAGGAACTCTAATGTATCCAATTTTTAATACCTGCAATTATCAAAATAACCACTTTCAAGAATTTAAATTTTATCTGTATAATTAGGCCAGTTATCTACATAGCACATACATATACACACAGCTTGATCAACATATAATTCTTAAAATGGGATATAAAGGAACCAGATGCATTGAACATGACACTTAAGAATGAACATGATAAAGCATCATTGCTCTTGATAAAGAAATGAACAGTCCCCTATATTTCAGAAGGAACACTCCATAAAAATGTAAATGTAAGCATCTGCTTACAAGTCAAGCAATCTCTTTTAAACAAATAAAAAGGTAAGATACCACATTAACAGCTTTGACATGAATACTATCATCTGATTAGACTTACTGCTGTCACCCAAGGGAATTTTCCAAGTTTGATTTAACATCTCTCCCCTAAGATGCAGGGGGGGAAAAAAAACACCTTAGGTTCTTTCCTTAGGTGATATAAATCAACATATTGCTGCTGAGATGTCAGTGACTGTTGACAATCTAACATATTTGTCTTCTGTCATTTATATTCCGCTAGCATGGACAGGCCAAACCACATTAATGCACATTCTTGAATAGTGCAGAGGACAAAAACACCAGGTCCTTAGCCCGACTACCAAACCCCTGAAACCTTCCTTAGCTGTATCATCTGCTTCACTGTGGCTGTGCAGGTACCTCATATACCCAAGCTCAGAGGAATTCACAGCACACACAAGGGATGTAAACTGCAGGAGCCCCTCAAGCTTTGTCCCTACAAGTGGTGGAACATTAATTACCCTCTTTCTTGCAGCACAGTGGTGCAGATGAAGAGATGAAAGGCAAGCCCTGGAATGTGGATAAGGATGTCAGTAAATTCTCCTCTTCCTCTGAGTGATCTGATTGTCCACACATGCATTCCCTGCTGGGGATGCCAAAACAGTGACCAGTCCACCCAGAGCCCACATCTCAGAGGCTCTAAACAAACCACAGCTTTGCCCAATATGGCAAAACCAATGTCTCAGGTTGTGCAACATCTCAAGAAGGAATGAGGAGACATCAAGGTGGTCACTTTCAAGATGTCTGTGGTGAATGGGTTTTTCTCACAACACAGAAGATCCTGCATTAGCTGTCCTGGCATGTGCTTTAGGAGACATAGGAAAGCCTGGTTTGGCTTTTTCACAGCTTCCCTTCACCATTTGGTTAGAGACCACTGTGGCCCTTATGATGTCCATAATAGCTGTGAGAGCCAAATGTGGATCCCATGTTGGACCTTTTAAGGACTTTTATTATTACTATGTAAGAACAGACAAGGGGGGGGGAAAGGGGGGGGGAAAGGGGGGGGGAAAGGGGGGGGGAAAGGGGGGGGGAAAGGGGGGGGGGAAAGGGGGGGGGAAAGGGGGGGGGAAAGGGGGGGGGAAAGGGGGGGGGAAAGGGGGGGGGAAAGGGGGGGGGAAAGGGGGGGGGAAAGGGGGGGGGAAAGGGGGGGGGAAAGGGGGGGGGAAAGGGGGGGGGAAAGGGGGGGGGAAAGGGGGGGGGAAAGGGGGGGGGAAAGGGGGGGGGAAAGGGGGGGGGAAAGGGGGGGGGAAAGGGGGGGGGAAAGGGGGGGGGAAAGGGAAAAGAAGACCAAAAAGAAAGGCATCTCCTGGTCTTACCTCTCCCAGTAGTGGGTGGCTGCCTGAGATCACTATTAGTTACTATGTACACTGCAGCTAAACAAACTCACACTGATTTCCTCCTTGAATGCCAAGAAGTATCTAAGACAGGGGTACTGCAATCTCATGCAATCGATAGACAAGCATCCACACTTCCCATTGGCACCCTTCAGCAGGTGGCCACCTCAGGTCGGTCACAATTCTAGTAAAGATGTAAATGCTACTATATTTTAGGATGTAGAAGATGAGAAAAGATAACCACTTGCTGGGTGATGAGGTCATCTTTCAAGTCCTTTGTGGAGTGAAGGGTATTGCTGATGCTGCTGCCAAGCTGACATCATTTTACCTGTGGCTTCTCCACAGCCACCTGCAATTCTCAGGGTACTTCAACACAGCAGCTGCCTTGCTGGCCATCGTTTTGCTATCACTGTGCCACCTTCAGGCACTGCCCCCAGGATAAGCACCACTTGCTGACATCTAAACTCATTGGTGCTTGTGGCACATGAAGACTTGCAGTGGGGAATTCATATGGAAGCCAGAGGAGAATTAAACACTGTTGAGCATGTTATGGGGCCTCTCAAACTAACCAACTTATTGTCCTTTTGCTGTGTAGAAAGTATTTTACAACAATCAATAAAACACACATGGACATTTATTTTAGTTGGCAGAGCAGCGCAAACACTTAAGAAAACAGAACAGTAGTAAAAATGAGAGTTCCTAACTCCTATAGATCAATCCTCAAAAACAACTGTGCTACTTTTAGCAACAATTAAATACCTCAACAGTTTTATTGAAGAGAGCTCCTCCTAACTGACAGCTAACTCACTGAGCAAGGCAAAAAAAAAGCCCAAAACCAAAAAAGACCTGCTAATAATTGACTATAAAAACTAGGAAACTACCCAGCAAAGAAGCATTTTGGCTGCTGCTGTACGGGATGAGTCTCTCCCCGCAGATCCCAATGAGCCCTTCCCCAGGCTCCCTTGCATCCCCACTCATTAACCTCAGTGATTTTGGAATGGTCAACAGATTACTAACTCCCTTCATCTTGAATTTTCTTTCCCAATGCAGGAAGAGAGTAAAGCTATGTTAAAAAGCATGCATACACTCTACAGTATGCAAGAAAAGCCCATGGTAATAAGACAGTGTTAAAGATGAGAAACAAAATATTCCTCGGTGCTGCGGACATGACACTAAAATGCTAGACAAGAGGAAAAAAATTAAAAAGACAGAATGCAACCTAATACTAAAGTAATCTGTAATGCAAAATTACTTACTTTTTTTGTAATGACAGTTTCTGAAGTATCATTTCTCTACTTTTTTAAACACACTTTTTTTCCAGATGTGTAAGAAACTTTAAAGAAAAAAAAAAAGGAACATTTCAGCCTGATCCACTTCCCAGGTTGCAGCACCATCCCCTGCCCAGTAAGCCTACGTACTGATGTAAACACCAAATTTTGGCGGAAAGAACAACAGCTACTTGAAAAAGGCTGTCTGCACCTTAGTACCTTCACAGACTTTATCAACGGCTGATGGCAAGTGAGGTTAGCAAGACAGAGCTGATGCTACAAGAGATGGAAGAGTTTTGCCATCAGTGAAGCAAGGGGAGTAGGACCATTTTTCAGCAGTAATGAGCCATTAGGTTAGCTTAGCTCAATGGGAAACTTCCCCCTAAGTTTGCCACTGTTATTTGTGACTAATAAGCTTTTCCGCAGTCAATTCAAAGGATAAAATGGTGGAAAGGTAAGTATGCAATAGTATACATCAAACTCAGATCCTAATGGTCAAGAAGTGCTGCAAAATACATATATATTACTACAAACCTTGTGATATTGCGTGGGAAGCTTTCTGTAAACCCTTGCTTCTCGAGTCAAATGATCAGATAACAATTTCTGATCTCTCTCAGTGAATTTCTTCCTTCTTCTTGGTAAGAGGAAAACCAAAACCCGTGCCCCTAGAAATGCAACCTCTGCAGGCTCCAACACTGAAATACCATTTCCTCCCTGAACTCCTAACAAAATCAACTAATTTCTGTAATCTAAACATATTTAACCAAGTCTCGGTGTACTTTCAAGACTGACTTTGGCGGTCATCAGAAAACACACTACAGAAATTTTGCAAACTGAATTTCTGTTCAGTGACCAGAATCTAAGAAGATTCAATCTTTTGTGAGAAAATCTATTTCAAAAAAATTAAACATTAATCTTCAGATTCAGAAAACTGATATTTTATGTGCCCTGCCACACTTATTTTACTAGACAGTGCTTACCTAATACAGTATTTTCAAGATTTTTATTCCGTTTCAACTGTACTGAGGGCAAAATTCTGGCTGGTTTCAATAACAGCAAATGTATTAATGATTAGTTGTTTCTTTCTCCCTTTGAAATTCCGTAGTAATAGATAATACAGTTCTACATTCTGTACCATATAAATAGGGACAACATGATGTACAAGCAAATTGTATTAACAGTTTTATTACCTGAGAGAATCACTTAGAGCTGTTACACACAAAAGTAAAGTGACATAGGGAAAGCTCAAAGTCCCGTCCTCAGCTCAAAAGAGAAAAATTAGCTACTGCACCATCACTACTGCACAGCAATACTCTTTGTCTCCTTTTCCACTTCTAACAATCTGGGAAGAGATGTAAAGGGAAAAGGGACCCTATATTGACTGTGCCACATTAGCATGCATTAACAAATACAATGAAGTTCAAAGATGTCCCTCAATTGCAAGACTTATACCGCTCCTAATCATACAGCTCAGTGACTTGGGACGGGACTGTAAAAGAAAACCGAATTTGTTAGAAGAGAGACCATTTGGAATGAAGGCAGATGTACAGGCAACCTTGCAGTCTGGCTGGAAAGGGACCGCTTTCAGGTTGCACTGTCACAAATCACACCATTCGGGAGGTCTCTACGAGAACAAAGTGGACCCCGAGAAACAGAATTGGAACATAACTGGAAATCGGGCTTATCTCACTTCCCAGGCTAATAACTGCTCCCTGCTTTGCAGTTGCTCAAACTTATTTTTGATAGAAACTTGGAATTGATTTCTTAATCAGAAGAAATAATCAGAGAGTAAATACCCTTTTCCACTTAGCAGATAAGCACCCCCTCTGTTTTACCCATCCCCTAATCCTGAGTTAACATAAGCATAACCAAGAAACAATGCATGTAACCCACAAGCTTAACCAAGAAACAGCTATTGCATTGCACATCATCATGGAAAAGTATTTAGAAATTGCAATTAAGGAGTCACTTGTAAAAATCAAATTAGTCATATGATGTTTAACCAGGATGTGGTCTCTACTCCTGTGGTGAGGACAGATGTAATGAGCTTTTATTTCCAAATATATTATCAGTATCACCATAGCTTAAATTCCAAGTCTGTAAAGAAATATTTCTAAAAATATCCAGGGTATATAG
Organism: Nyctibius grandis; assembly: GCF_013368605.1. Taxonomy (NCBI): domain Eukaryota; kingdom Metazoa; phylum Chordata; class Aves; order Nyctibiiformes; family Nyctibiidae; genus Nyctibius; species Nyctibius grandis. The sequence continues at coordinate 22,670,550 of NC_090664.1, read as the reverse complement.
TTTGTTTTAGCACTTTTTCCTGATAAAACCCAATGTGTTAGATCCCTATTTCACTTACAACACAATGCAACAAAAATACATCTTAAAGAGGCACTTTTTCACCTACGTCCATTTTGGAAGATGGCTGTACGAAGAAGCCAAGGACAGGTTTTTTACACTGCCAACACAGGGGCCTGTTGTGACAAAATTATGAACGTTGCTTTGGTCTGCAGAGTTCACATGTTTGAAAGCTACAGGTTTAAGTTAATGTGAGTTTTGCTGATGAATTAAATCAAGGAAAAAAAAAAAGCACGTACCCTGTTTTATAACTGTGATGAGATACAGTACAGTGACTTTATACCAGCTGTGTCTACACCAGGAATTTGTAGCAGAATTAAACACTCATTCCAAATTTCTTATCAGCTTCATTTTTACCTCACAACTAGTCAAGCCTTGAAGAGTTTTTGGAGCAAACAAGTAGGTTCCTTTGTAGATTAACTTATTAAGAACAAATTTACACTGAAAGCCAGGTATCTTTTTTCCTTCTTTGTTCAGTGATGACACTAAACAGACCAATTTTTCACTCTATTACCAGGGGATCTCCAGTCCACACCAAGACCAAGAAAACCACCAAATTCACAAGACTCCGTCAGCATCACACAGGGCTCTGTGGCTCCTTCTCTGATGTGTACGCCTTTTTCTTACTTCATCTTCACCTTTAAAAACCTTGTCCATTTTTCCTACTCTTTATTCTTCTTCTGACCGACCTCCTTGTCTTTATTCTCTTTTCAGGACCCAAATTTCTCCCTACCTTCCTTCCTCCCTGTCCCTTAGCCCAAGGTCTTTGGCCCCCTTTGCACCATTTGCTATGCCCACACCCGAGAGCAGCTCCTCAGAGCCCAGCTTTCAGGAGATGCTTTCCTAAAGGGGCTGTCACAACTGAGGGCTGAAGAGTTGCTGCCCACCACGATCACCCAATGGTACCAGGTCGTAACCGATCTTCTGACTCCAGCTGAACACAATGATGGGAAAGGCAGTTTTAAGAAAATATAGAAAACACAGAAATTGTTCCTGAATGGTAAGGCCACCAGCAGCTCTTGTGGTCAGTGAACAAGATATTCAGAAGACAGGATACCATACTGTTCCTTGCCCATCATAACCTCCTGACACTCTGCTAGCTTTTCACACACATTCTGGCTGGAGGAGGAGCAATAGCCTATTTCTTCAGTCCTGGGTTAAGGACAGACACCCTCCTTGGAGACCACACAAAAGCCATTGCTGCCACACTCGCAGGAGGAGGCCAGAAGGCAGACCAGCACCTTCTGACAAAGGGAAATGTTGTCTTCCTGATGTGAAAGGACCATGGGCATGGGACTGCAGGTCACTCAAGATGGAGAATGGGGCATTGTTCTTGCATTGAAATCCTCAAGATGCCTTCATTTTTGGCAAGCAGCATAGTGAGCATGGCAACCTTTGATCCTCCTAAGACTGGTCCAGGTGGAAACATTCCCCTTGGCCCCTTGCGCTACTGTTTGTCACCAGGTATAAGAGGCTCCAGCGACAGCCTCCCACCTGGGGTATTCCCCTGACACTAAGGCAACCACAAGCACATTCCACCTCCACTTTACAGGCACAAGGCACACAGCCGAACAGTTTCTATCTCCAGGTGAGATCAGCTGGATACTTCAAAATTAGTACAATCTTCACAGCACATAGGAAGGCATCAATGACTTTATTTCACACATCTCAGACTGTAGCCTTGAGCTCAGCTGTGGAAGTCACAGCTCAATTTTCAGTAAACTACACTCACCGACTTTATTCCAATACTAAGAGTTCATACGTGGTCTCAAAGGACCGCATCACAAACTCTGCTACAGGAAAGAATCCGTACTTGGCAGCGAAAGCCACCGATTAATTTGTCAGAGATCAATACAGTCAAGTAGGGGAGCTCATGTTTGTTCTTTTTTAAGTGTCTCCCATCTGACAGTAAAATAAAACTTTCTCAGGTTTCACCAGGAGAAGGTTGGAAAAGCAAGAATTAGAGATTAAAACACCTGGAGCAAGTAACACCTAACTTTAAGTCCCTAGCCCACAGCCTTGACAAACATGAGAGTTCCTCCACTTTACTCCAGAGACCTGCCTTCTTCTCCCTAGCACCACCAAAAAAAAAAAGTCTTGACAAAACTAGCATATTTGCTGAAGTTATTTTAGGGAATTAAGATTCTTCATAGGAATCTGTTTAATGTATAATTTCACAGAACACTGATCTGCTCTTACGAGCACATCTGAATTTTGTGAAAACAACAGTAACTGCAAAGTAATTTCCAGGCATTGCTATGAAAGAATCCTTCATTTTTAAACTTGAAAAAAAATTTTCTCTGGTTCTGCTTTTTGCTGCCTTACAATTAATTACCAAGACTTATGATTAATGCTTATTCTGTTGGTTTTTGGTTTTGGTGGGTTTTTTTTTTTTTCAGGGGAAAAAAAAAGGAGTGTTTATTTAAGGAGTTTCACTCACTTTTAGTTACAGAGAGCACTATACTGAATGAAACACTGTCTGGTTGAACAAATGAGAAGTGTTATACTACATAGTGGCATTCAATTTAACTTGATTTGAATGTACTATGAAACACATTTTTCCCCCCTCAATTTGAAAATCCAAAGGTTCTACGCTAATGACTTTCCTGAACCATACTTTTTTTTTTTTTTAAGAGAACAATAATTTCACTTATTTCCACAACAGCAGTGCATTACCAAAAATTTGCTATCCAGTGTGCTTAAAGTAAAATTTTAAAAGTAAGAAAAGTAATATTTATCCAGTATTTCCAAGTCTCCGAAAAAAACCCTGAACTACAACTACTTTTAAGGGAAATTTTCAGCATGGTAAGATCATGGAATCTGGCCTGTGCTCGATATATCCACGAAGGAGACAAGAACACTTCCATATCTCTCTACCTCTTGCCAAATATTATTCTTGGAAAGCAGCCAGAGCAACCATGTGGTGGTTAAGACCCACAAACCACATCCCCAAATGTCTGACATAAAATAGTGCACATGAAATATACTTCTGCAGGTGTTTGTGTCCATCCACCCACTGCTGCATTTTGGGTACTGCATACCCTTGTGAAATGCAAAATCTGATTTCAAGAAATCCGAGTTACTTTACACCGAATACCATATGTCTTAGTACCAAAAATCTCCGGTTATTCCACTAGATTCAACATAATAAAAATGTTCCTGATGATGATTAAAGCCACTATCAAGTACCAACAGATTACTTCATTACTATTGTAATTAGGATCAGTCAAGGAAAAGGATCGGAATTTGAACTCCTTTCATAATTTAAGACATATGAGCAGTTACATTAATCTCAAGTTACCATGAGAAAAAAGGCACTAGAAAAGCTGCAGTATCAACAGGATACAGGGTCACAAGAAAAGCGTTCTGCATTCAGTCCTTACTCTGTTCCCCTGTCAGCAGTCTATTATCATTAGTCATCCCACTATTTCATGACATTTGATTTAATTACCATGATTAATGGAATTTTAAAGAACATGCTGGTTTGCATTACCTCTCATAAATGTTTCCCACTCCCCCCCCCGCTTCCAAATTCCTGTCTTTCAATTTAATTTTTTCCTCTTGGCTCATTTCTCATTTTCTTTCCAATCATGCCTGCCCTTAAACACAGTAAAATTTTACCATGAATTTTCATAGCAGAGGAGAAACTGAGCAATCTCCTATTCCTTAAATATTTAAGTAACATAAAAACTGTCTGCAAATCTATGGGGTTAAAAAAAAAAGCCAATCTGAAATCTAGAATACTTTTGTTGCACTGATAGTTTGGAGCCAATAAACATTTTTTTTAAATCACTGCATAGACACAAACGAGCCTCTACAGCTCTAGAGGGGAGAGAATGATCTACCCAATGCTCCTATTTAACAGAAACCAAGCAGTTGCCATTTCAGTGCCTGAATTTCAGTGTTAAAAGTGAGAAAACCAACTAAAGCCAAACCAACAGTATTCCAAAGAGCAAGACTTCGGAGTAAAAATAAAGCATGTACCTTGTTTAGTGTGATTGTTGCCTTCCTTCAGTTGTACATTAATAACTTACTCTTACAATAAGAGCACTATATACACATACAGACACAGAGCACTTATGTCCTCTGACCCCATCCCAAATTATGGAAAATGTACATAGTGTTTAAAGGTAAATTTGATAGAAAAGTATACTTTTTACTATCTGACTATGCTAGGAGAAAAAGCACATACATCTCTCAATCCTTAAGGTATCCAGAGATGAACAAATCTGAGAGGAAGGAAAAAAAAACAACCCCACCAAGAAAACCCCAGGTCAGCACAGTGACCAGCTACAGACTGTTACCAACATTCAGGCAAGAAATCTTTGAAGAATATTGAAGTATTTAAAACATTAGCTCAGTTTTCTGGTTACTGTGAAGATAAAGAGGAATCTTTACCCAAAAGATACCATAACAGGGATAAATATGGGGGTCAAATGTCACCATATTTTGGGAAAAAAAGCCCACACAACAGGTTATCCTTTCTGTAATAAAGAAATTACTACATTATACTTATGTAAAGACTTAAAACCAATGCATATTCATTCAAATTGTATTTATTTAATGACACTGTAATGCAAATAAGTTAGGTCCATATAAACTCCATTTTGTTGTATGTACAACCTATGTCATTAGTAAGCTGATTGCGCAAGCTAGTGTAAATGTCCGCCTCATCCTCTGGAATGTACGTCTCTTCAGACTTTCTCTGTCCATCAGCTGGTTCTAGAACAGGACCGCCGCATCCTTCATCCCCAAAGTAGACTGAAAGGGGAGGGGGGAGGAAAAAGTCAGATTTGCAGCAGGTACTTGTTTTTAAACGGATATTTGTAAAACACAAGTCTGGAGGAGCAGCCCTGTAAATGTACAGAATAAATGCTACCCGCCAAAATACTGAAATAAAGCCACCTTTAGGATAAAATTTAAGCCTACTCAGTGCAAACGTGCCCAACAAAATGAGTGTCTGTAAGCTTCAGGTTAGACCTAAACATATGCTTGCAGTATCTATGTACATACACTCTGGTAAGAAACATGTACTTTATGCTGTTCAGAGACACATTCAATGGACTAAGAAAAAAAAAAATAGTCTGAAACTGCTAGTGAAGCTAAACATAGAAACATTGTCAGCAAACAAACAACTCCAACAAGTTAGTTCTTAAGACAACAGAAGATTTTACTGAAACTGTAACATGATCTTGATACTGGTTTTTTTTTTTAATATTTTCTACTGTTAAAAGTAGCTTCCTTGAATGGTTGGATCTGAAAAATGAAATTTCAATACATTGTAACTATGTGAAGCTACAAGAGTTAATATATGACTCTGCAAACAATACAATTATTTGTCTTAGGTATAGCTGGTTCTGCGCAGTAACCAAAGTTATTTCAAGAAAAATAAGAGAGTCACATTTCTTCAAAACTTTTATTTAATCAGCTTGACCCACAGAAGCCCTCCAATAAAATTCAAATACCACAAGAATTCACGTATTACTAACGCCATGACATTGCAGCACTAAAACAGTCCCACAAGAAAGAGGCAACTGCACTTTGCTTCATGACAATGACTAATATTGAAGGATATAGCCCTTTATTTCATGCAGCTTTTAAGCAATGTTACTACCATATTCATTAACAATTAAAAACAATGGATGAAAGCAACTTTCACAACTGTCGCTGTCCAGTGCAAACCAGAGATAACACCCAAAATGGTAACTATCTGCACTGGTTTTGCATGTACACTTGGAACTGATACATACCTCCAGATAGTTGGCTCGGGCATTCCAGGATCCGCACCTCTCTTAAAACCTAAAGTGAAACATACATATTTAAATATATGTATGTAATGTATGTGCAGACTCCTACATAGTTAAATCACTATCAAATTATTCCAGCCCATCAAATGGCAATAAAAAAGAAAACCTACTGAGCAGAGAACCATGATTCATGAACTTGTGTACTAACCTAAACAAAAATGGCGCACTATTACCAGCATTAGAAAGCAGAGAAAATAAATACAAGTGTACAGATATTTTTTTTTTTTTTTTTTAGAATTGTTACCTGCATCTTTATCTGCCTTAAAATTCAGGGACAACTAGCCATGCGAGATGGAGGAAGTTATCTACCCCAAAGATCAAGACACACATGCCTATACACATGCAAACACACATTTTAAACATCGTTCAGAAAGCAGCCTAGTAAGCCAGAATCAACAGTGACATCTATAACTGCTATAAGTGACCACCTTGAGTCCTAGCAGGCAATGTGCTGCAATGACATCTGACACAGAACTTAGAAGTGACATTGCAGAAACAGTTCACTCAATTTAGGATTAGAGAATTGTAAATGTTAAATCAATTACACCTAAAATCTTCTATTTTTACTGGCACTTTTTGAAAAGCTACCTAGGACTAAAGGTTGCAAAGAAACAAGATTTTGCCCATCTACTAACATCCAAGAAAATGAAAAGAAAGTTAGTTACAAAGAGTTCATCCCCAGCTAATGACTCAAATACCAATCCACTAAAGCAAATGTATGCTAGAGAAGGAATTCAAGGTTCACTGTATGAAATACCTTTGCCCACTGGACTGTAAATTAAGTCTTGAAGCAGAATCATACAATTTATGCTCTGTGCAACACTCTCTCCCACACTTGCTATCTAGAAATAGATGTTACATGAAAAACATTATTTCCCTTGTTTACAGAAAATAAATAATTAATGTCAGCTTGCCTGAAACAGAGGCCATGAAGGTTAATGGAAAAAATTCCATTAGCTTCACAGGCACTGGGTTAGCTCTTTGAAGATAACCCTGTGTGATCTGAGACTATTAAACATCCTGACCCACTTTCTTTGGTTGCCATACTGTCCAGCAAAATTGCTTTAAAATTCATGAAGTTGTATTAGGAGTCGCACTCTGTGTGTGTGAATGTTTCTGGCTTTTTCCCCTGCCTAGTACTTTTAAATAAGCAAGCCAGGTTTAACAAAGCTGCACTGGTCTAATTTACCTACTTAAAACAGGTGCAGCCACTTCAAAGCAAGTTTAAAAAAATACAATGAAAAAAACCTGACCAATGACCTATAAGTGCACATTCACACACCAGGCTCCCTCGTACATTCCCTGAGCATCCCACCCTGACCTAGAAAGCCTCTCGGGGAACGTTTAAAGTTCAAAACTTCTGAAAGTTTCCTTGCCTGTAGCATGTATTTCACATACACAGGAGTCAATACAAAAATTTACCTTGAATCAGTGACACCAAAGACTGTGTAGCCTCTTGTCCTTCCACTGCATCATACCTTCCATCCCAGATTCAAATGTAACCCCAGTACAAAAGAGGTTCTTCCACTTCTACAAACTTTTAAAGTGTATGCCACCTCCAAATGTCTATGGCAAGCAAAGGTGGCACTTGCACACCCCCCTCCCATCTGCTTACACTTAATGTCCTTTCACTACAGCAGACAAATTGATAAGAATGCAATGTAGATGTGGAACAGCACACTTATTTTCTGGAGGTATGAAGTTAAACTACTACAACTTAGTTTCTCACCACCACATAACAGAAACATACTAGGCACCCTGATATTAGTGTAACTGTAAGCACATAAGATGGCTTTATATGACTTGAAGTAACTTATTTAATTTCCTCTGGTGCCCCTCAGAACAAAGAGCATCTTTCCAATATGCACAGATACTGTCAAAAAAACTAAAATAAAAACAAAACTTCAGCAAGAGCAAAGTTAGGTCACAAAACACTGCTGAAATTCCCACCCAAAAACTATCAATTTAAAATAGCTGATACATTACAAATGGAAACGCAATTAAACTTTAAACCTAATACTGACAATTAATTTTTTCCATAGTGTTTGAAGTGACCTCTTTTACATGTAGCTGTTAAAGCACGTACGTAACTGTTGAAGAGACCAACTTTTTCCCGACTGTTATCTATTATGTGACCAACCAAAGCCCTTCAAATTGGACACTGCATTTCCCTTAATTAATTAAAACAAACTATCAGCTTTGACTGTAAAGATATCCAGCTCCCAACCCTCCTTCATGTTTGCATTCAAGGCAGAGATGCCTGCCTGTTATAGATGCTTTTCCCAAAAGGCTCAGCTGAGTTGGGGCAGAAAGCAAGCCTGAAGAACCATGTGGGTCAGCTTTCCTGGGACCCCTTGTCACAAGAGAAGCGAACAAGTGTGGGGCCTATTGCACACGTGCGTATCTTAAGTAGGTCAGGCTCTTTAACAAGGGCAGCTGATGGCATACAGCCCAAACTCAGCGGGACAAGTGCCATGTGGTAGCGATGCCCAGCCAGCCCCATGACAGGAGCAAGCTAAATACATCCTGGGTGCCAGGCACGACATCAAGGCATCCCCTGAATGCTCCGCAGCTGTTTGGAAACAGGAGCCACGCCATTTTGCGAGAGACTATAACCTGCCCCTAGCTGGAAATTCAACCTCCCCCAGAGGCTGGCAACCCCCTCGGCACCACGTAGCAGAGCTCCGGGCCGCAGTTTTCTCCTCACACACAGACTCCCTACTGCAACACACAGGCTAGCCTACTAAAGCAGTCAGTCACTGATGCATGATTAAACCGCAGATTCGTTCGCTGTTAAGCTGCTCCGTGCATGCTCAGCCCACTCCCCTTCGGGGCCCGGCGCCCGCGGCCTCCCCTCACTGGGCACGCAGGCTCAACGCGCGCCCGAGGGCGGGAACCGCCTCCAAGAAGGGGAAGGGGCAAAAAAAAAACCTTTTTAAAGGAAAAACAAAAACAAACAAAACCCAAAAAACCAAACACACACCATCTCGCAGCTCTGGCAAGGGTAAGCCCCCACCTGTACCCCGCGGGTCCCACCGGCCGCCACACCGGGCCCAGAGCGCTCCAGGCCACCGTCTGCCCCGGCCGCGCATGCGCGGTGAGGGCCGCAGAGCCCGGATAGCGGCATCAGGGAGCCCCCCCACGCACGTGCCCTTCCTCCTGCCCGCCCCCCCGCTGCACGCGCGCTGCCGGGGGGGCCGTAACGGCCCGGTCCGCGGCCCAGCCCTTCTCCTCCTCCGCCTCCCCAACGGCCGCCGAGCGCCGCCCCCGCCCCACACGGCCCGTGCCCCGTCCGCCACTGACCCAGGTAGAGCACGACCGGGATGAAGCCCCAGCGGATAGCGAACTGGCCGCCCTTGAAGAGCTGCTGTAGCCGCTGCTTGGCCTCCTTGCTAAGCTTCGGCATTCCGGCGGCAGCGGAGAGAGGAGGAGGAGCCCAGCCGCCCTTGTAACGCTGCGCCAGCGGCGGTGGGCGGGACCCCATCGCGCCACCGCCTGGTTGCGGGGAGGAGACACCCCCTCGGCGGTGGCGGCGGCGGCGGGCGATCTTTCCCTGGGAAGCGCGAGGAAATGGCGGCCGCGGGGCTCCTTCCGCTCGTCACCGCCCCGCGGGCATGCGCAGCGCGGCGGCCCGCTGCCGCCCCGGCCCGCAGCCCGGAAGGGTTTGCGCCAGCGCCGGCCCCGCGAGCCGAGAGCGGCGGGCCGAGGGCAGCCCCCCAGGACGGGGGCGTTTGTGCGAGGGTGAGGGCGTTGCAAAAGCTATGGGCCCCCTTCATCTGCCTGTAGGTCCTGCGGGTGTGTCTGTGTCTCTTTCCCGGAGCTCTCGAGGTACGCGCACACCTTGCACGCCGCCTCTGGAGGCTGGGAAGTGCCTTTTGGTAAGTGAAAGGTAGAAGTGGAGTGATAAGAAGAATGTTTCTGAGTGAAACTGGAAATGCCTTTCCGTCTTTGGTACCAGGCTGTGCGGTGTTCGGTGTGTGGAAATGCATGCAGAGTTCTGGGAGTGAAAGCGTGACTAGAGGTACAGGCAGAGGCATTCTGGTTTAAGACCTAATACGTAAAAAACGCCAACACGGCACTTAGCGCTTGTTGTCCTTACAAGCTCGGAGACCCGATAAGTACTCAGGCACTTTCTTTTTTAACTGGTAAATGAGTGGTCTCTGCAAGAACCCCTTGCAGTGTCCTAACCGCCAAGCTATTGTCTGTTTGACACCACTACTCATGAGACATCTTGCTGCATGATGTCTGTGCCATTGACTCAGCCAATTCTGTCATACCTGTACCATGTTTTCATTCTTTCTCAGGTAGTCTGCTGCCTATTGCAGTAATGCCGGATCCAGGTCTTCAGGTTCCTAGTATTACTAATGCAGCTGCTGTGGATGTGGTCTATCTCGATTTCAGTAAAGCGTTTGACACGGTCTCCCACAGCATCCTCGCAGCTAAACTGAGGAAGTGTGGTCTGGATGATCGGGTAGGGAGGTGGATTGTGAACTGGCTGAAGGAAAGAAGCCAGAGAGTGGTGGTCAATGGGACAGAGTCCAGCTGGAGGTCTGTGTCTAGCGGAGTCCCGCAAGGGTCGGTACTGGGACCAGTTCTATTCAATATATTCATTAATGACTTGGATGAGGGATTAGAGTGCACTGTCAGCAAGTTCGCTGATGACACAAAACTGGGAGGAGTGGCTGACACACCGGAAGGCTGCGCAGCCATTCAGAGGGACCTAGACAGGCTGGAGAGTTGGGCGGGGAGAAACTTAATGAAATATAACAAGGGCAAGTGTAGAGTCCTGCATCTGGGCAAGAACAACCCCATGTACCAGTACAAGTTGGGGGCAGACCTGTTGGAGACCAGCGTAGGGGAAAGGGACCTGGGGGTCCTAGTGGACAACAGGATGACCATGAGCCAGCAGTGTGCCCTTGTGGCCAAGAAGGCCAATGGCATCCTGGGGTGTATTAGAAGGGGTGTGGTTAGCAGGTCGAGAGAGGTTCTCCTCCCCCTCTACTCTGCCCTGGTGAGGCCGCATCTGGAGTATTGTGTCCAGTTCTGGGCCCCTCGGTTCAAGAAGGACAGGGAACTGCTAGAGAGAGTCCAGCGCAGAGCCACGAAGATGATTAAGGGAGTGGAACATCTCCCTTATGAGGAGAGGCTGAGGGAGCTGGGTCTCTTTAGCTTGGAGAAGAGGAGACTGAGGGGTGACCTCATTAATGTTTATAAATATGTAAAGGGCAAGTGTCATGAGGATGGAGCCAGGCTCTTCTCAGTGACATCCCTTGACAGGACAAGGGGCAATGGGTGCAAGCTGGAACACAGGAGGTTCCACTTAAATTTGAGGAAAAACTTCTTTACGGTGAGGGTGACTGAACACTGGAACAGGCTGCCCAGAGAGGTTGTGGAGTCTCCTTCTCTGGAGACATTCAAAACCCGCCTGGACGCGTTCCTGTGTGATATGGTCTAGGCAATCCTGCCCCGGCAGGGGGACTGGACTAGATGATCTTTTGAGGTCCCTTCCAATCCCTAACATTCTGTGATTCTGTGATTCTGTGTAATGGCTTGTCATACTCAGAAGAGAAAATTCAAACCAATGAACCTTCTTTTCTTAACCTTGCAAAGGAAGAGAAGTGGTTGCTGCTGGGACTTGTTTTTCAGCAGTTTGTATTAAATTGATTTTCCTATGTAGATGAGACCAAATCAGATCTGTTTCCACAATGTAGTTATTGTTACAGCTTGTTCTTTCTAAACATACAAAACCAACTGTTCATTACAGCACAGAGCTTGTTAATAATCTCTTACAAAATATTACAGTAAAATGTGACCCACTGTACTGGAATTAAATTGAAAAGGTATTTTCCTTAAACTTCTTGTCATTTTAGTGTAAGTAAGTGGGATTCAGGTCAAATGTACTGAACTACTGATCAAAGTTGTTAAACAGCTCTGTCTCCTTTGAGTATAAGTTGGCTTAACAATGTCAGCTGGGGTACAGTACACTCTTATGATGGATGTTCTTGAGAAAGGGTATTCATAAAAGTGCATCACGTGTACCAGCTGCTTCTCTTCTTTGCACATCAAGTCAAGGAGTAATTTTCAGAGCACAGAAACTTTCCTTGATGATAGCTGTCATTTCTCGTGTCTGCTAATGCTAATATTTGACTAAAAGCTTGTAGGTTATTTCCTTTATGTAACCATAGAAGCCAGGATGTGAATAGCAAGAAAGTTAGTATTTCTATGCCACAGTTCTCTTGCAAACAGAATCAGTGCTGTGGCCTAGAAGAGCACAAGTGCATGTGTTTTGTATGCAAATAAACCAGAGTTGATTCTGTATCGCTAATGGTCTAAATTTATATAGTATTACAGACTGAAGCTGAGAAAGTATATCTGTAAACTAAGAAAAGTGGCTGGAGAGCAGCACTTCTTCCATCATAACACGCATCCATAGTCTCATACTGTCCAAAATATCATATTTGCAGAAAAAAAAACAAAAAAACAAAAAAAACCCAACAAAACAAAAACAAACACAAAGAAGCAAAACTCCAAACAACATAAAAAAAACAGAGCATGCCCACAGTAAAGGTTTGTACTGACTCCAGAAGTGTTGTGTGCCTTTATTTGGCTCCTGTTGCACCTAGTATGTTAGAGGGTCTGAGAGCTCAACAGTCCTTTGGTGAACCATCGACTCAGCCAAAGGGTAGAAGTGAGCATCAGTGATCTTCCCTGCAAGTTCAAGCTGGTGGGACAGCACTATGCAAATAATGGAAATATTGAAAATTGGCCCCTAAAACCAAAGATGCCAATGACTGGGCTTGAAACAATGAGCTCTTTTGAAGGGGTAAGAAGTAATACCCAAAGAAATGGGTACTGTAAGAAACTGGTGGAGGCCGCTTTGCCTGGAGAAGGCAGAAGCAGGATGTTTTGGGTGTGCTGTGGGTACTAGTTCATGTTTATAATTTCTTTTGGTAATACTTCCATGAAGGATATTGGGTTTGCTTGATTTTTTTTTTTTATAATGGCTTATAACTAAGTCAAAAACATTTGGAATGGTATATCCATTAAATAAGAAAAACAAGAGCCCCGATTGCTGGAGTGACAAAAGAAAATAAGTAGTACCATATCTGTTGAAAGTTTTTTGTTACAAAAAACCTCTTTGAATTTCTTTGCTTGTAGCTCATGTGATCAGCAACAACAATGAAATTAGAAATAAAATTGCAGAGGTTTTAACTGGGACAAGAAGAATGTGAATCCCTACTGTTTTATTAACTTGATTAGCAGTAATTCCACAAGTGCTGTATGTTCATAGGAAATAAATACCACTAATACTTATTGTAAACTGGCCAGATGTTTCAGGTTTTATAGGTAAAGGAGAGAACTGAGTTTCTTATAGACATGACTGAATCACCTAAGCGTCAGTCTCTGGTTCAGGGAAATAACATCCCTCTATCTGATGGCTGTAGCTTGTCTTTGGTTTTTGGTGCAAAGGGTACATTTCAGGATAAAGAATTCCAGACCTCTAAAGCTTTATCTCAGCACACCACAAAGCAAAGCCATGCAACAGTGCATGCAACTCAGAAGGCTGAAGAAGGAGACAAAGTGAAATGACACATTAAAGTTTGTGAGAAATCACTGTAAACTCTACATAGGAAGTCCCTGCCGACCTCTATGACGCACTTACCACTCTCACTTTTGAGATTTCCCCTTCAATTTACTATCAAGAAACTGCATTAATTTCATCTGCTTGGGAACAAAGTTTGAGTTTGACTCTCTTTAGGAGGAACACGTTTCAAAGACACTATTGTAGATATTTCGTATTTGAGGATTACACTGTAAATCAGTATAAATAATACAAGAACATAAGCAAGAGGTATTTAACAGATTTCCATTACAGGCTGAATCTTTACGATGTCAGTAAAAGCAGTAATATTTTATGACTAGACAGTCTATTTCACTTTATTATTACAATTAAACTTTCTATTTTTATTGTGCCCTAGTAATGATGGTCCTTTTCTTCCGTTCCATGTTAGTATTCCCATTCATTTAGCCTAATAAGTCCTGGCTACTCTGCAGTACTACTGGTCTGGGAAATGTTCCCTGTCAGTTCACAGATACAAATAGAAATGGAAAGCACTACAGTCAAAATAAAAAAGACTAAGGCTGTCCAATTATGTCATGTGGGAAATGTCGGAATTCTAAAATGTCTCTTTCTTGAATGTTGTTAAGGCCTAGATTACTTGGGGGTGAATATGTTTGAGGTTTTGCCTTTAGCATATTTTCAAAACATACTTAGAATACAGAGCAGCAATGCATATAAAAAAATTCTGTCCAAATTAGAATCTCTTTCATTTCATCACACAATTTCTGTGTGATACTCCTTGGCTGTACTCTGGTCATGGTCTGATATAGGATATTTCCAAGAAAAGTGGTATTGTCAGATGCCTGTCTAGAAAATTAGTAAAGTGATCATAGTGGTAGGAACAAAAAGCAAAGTGTAGTAATTCTCTATATTCAATACAGTAACTATACAATTTATTTATTTAAAAATAAAACAAAACTGAGTGGTAATATGGAGTTGAGTGCCAACACAGTAATAATTTCATTATTTTTCATTACAGCTTCTGAGGCTAGTGAAAGGAGAAACAGCAGTCTGAGGTGAGACAGCATTCAACAGAACCTCATCAAATGCTTTTAGAGACCTTTGAGAAGAACTGGTGTTGTGCTTGAAAGTTGAATATTACCTGCTGCAAAACCTTACGCTTGTTTGAAACTTGACTTTCCCATTTTCCCCATCTTCATTTAATAATGAAAATGAAGTGTTACATTTAAAGATACTGCTACCTTTTACCATAGGTAGTTCCTCTAAAAACACAACAGTTCTTAAATGCATGGTTTCATGATTGCAGTACTTGGCCGAGGATGAAAACAATAATCTGATTCCTTGCATACTTTCAGTGATATGCAAAAATCTGATGGATTAAAGGATTTTCTGAGGCCAAAACTAATATCCATATTTGCTTATTCACTGTTTTTAAATTAAGCTTTTTTTCTTAGCATCTGAGCAGTGAAAGCTTCAGTAGCTCTAGGAGGATTTTCCTCTAAAGATATTTGAGTGTAAACCTTTTATTGGTCAGCAGATCTCAACTAGATTTTTATTGCTGAAGAATATGTTGTTATGACAGCACACATCTATAAAAATTTTAAAGGACTTAAAATATGCTTGTTTTAGGCAAATTTTTACTATGACTGAACAAGATGAGGAAAACAGTGAATATATTCTGATTTCCAAAAGTCTTAGCTCTCAGTATACTTGTTTTTATACCAGTTCTGACCTTAGTACATTTTATTAAGGTGAGGCAACCATGAAACTGAGAATAGAAGTCTTTGCAATCAGCTGACAGCATTGCACATGAAAATGAAATATTTCTCTTTGATACAGAACATAGAATTAGAGCATTTGAAAAATAAGAATTGTAATTAAACGTTGTAATAATGTAAGCTTCCTCACTTCAGCGAGCGTTTGTTGTAATAGTCTTTCTTAGCATCCGTCTACAAAAAACAAACATGCTGGTGAAACAACTTTTTCAGACGATGAAATATTTGAAAATCGTAACTGATGATGCACAGCATTCACTTCACTGATTTACGGTAGTGCTTTTGGATGCACTCTCTCAGATTTTACAAGATAAATGTATACAACATCAACAAGCTACTAATTATCTCCTGGTTTTAAGCAAAGAGAAAACTAAGGAGTAAAGGAGAAAGAAGGACCTCTGAGCTGAAATATGCCAGGTGGATGTGGAACAGATCTGTGTGGGTTTTCTGCTAGAGTGTGAGTTCTGGTTTTTAGCTTAAGTCACTGTTAAAAAAAAATATAGTTTCAGTTAATGTGTATATCCCTAAGTATCCTTTTCCTTTTGTGCCTCCTAAACAGGAAGGATGTTTGTTAAAATTAAGGATTGTTTTTAAAGTATAATTTAAATTTTAATTTAGCATAGCTTCAGTTTAAGTAGAAATTAAAGCATAGCTTTAATTCTTACTTCAAAGATAGTCTAGGTTTTAGTGTTGTCATTATAATAGTTTTTAACAACTTGTAATGCAAATTACAGAGTTCATAATAGGAAAGACAAAAATATGTATATTTTTCAGATCTTGAATACGATTACCCAGTCAACAAAGTAAATATGTCATGTGTATGGATAAACGGAATCTTTCCCAGTATATCTAAATGTTGAACAAATATTAGTTAGATAAACTGAATGTAGGTATTAATTTATCTTGATTGTTGACTTTGGGTGAATTCACTTCAGAAACTTCAGGACAAACCTTTTATCATATTCCTAATTCAGCGTGGCCTAACGATGACCGAGAAGGTGAGGAGCAGTTCACACCTCCTCTTGCCAAGCTCCATCAGAATGCGTTGCATGAGCTTCCTGCTAAAGGTGACACTCCAGAAAGGACTGCCTTTCAGAACTTGAAGTTGAACCAACTTTGACAAAAGTATCAGCATCTATGTCTCTCTATTTTTCGCATTTCAGTAGTTCAGGTTTCACTGAAAATTCTCTGAGATCTTCAGCACATGGAAGATTAGAACCAGTAATTTAGTATTATAATGAGGAGTAATTAAGGCCTTTTGTAGATACCAGAAGGTGATCAAGGAAAGCTCTTTCCTTCCTTTGCAAGTCTTGTGTAGTGCTATCAGGATTAAATGAAGTGCAACTCATGGTCAATGAGGTTTTTACTATTCTGTTAAAATAAAACTTAATCTCTTAAAATGCTGTCCCTTTTGCCTTTCATACATAATTTCTGTCCAGACTTTGTCTATTTTAGCATAATCATATGCCATATTTAGCTCAGACAAATGTTTTTAGATTTTATTAATTTTAAAATATTGACAAGTAGACACGCAAGTATATCTTCTCTGTATATTGACAGCCTAATTCACGTGTCTGTAAATTCATCTTAGACTCTTTCCACTAATGCATAGAACACCAATGACCTTTCAGGACAATATCTATCATGCATAGAACACCAATGACCTTTCAGGACAATATCTATCAGTGTTTCAATGTGGCAATGCTGCTGCTTTTCAGTTAGGATTATTAAAAATTTCAAACAGTAATCTCCTAGAAGTGCAGAATGGCAGTCATTTTAGATATTGGTTTTTTGGAGTCCAGTTTAAGAGGGTGATTTGTAACAGTACATACTGGATTTCAGTAGGGTTTTGCATTGCTTCCTACCTAAAGAAAAAAACAGAAAACAAAAAACAACCGACCAAAAAAAAACCTGAGGAAAAAAAAAAAAAACAAAATAAAAAACCCCCACAAAACAGTAAGGACAGATTAGTTGTGTGCCTTTCACTGCTTCCTCTAAAATGTTATATGGACTCCTAAAGGTTTTATTTTGAGTAATAGCAATTTCAGCAAGAATTTTAGCAGATGCAGAGGACATTCAAGGAACTTCTGAAAGTTCCTTCTGTTCTGTTTCATAAAGTCTGTTAGGCATACTTGGCGCGAGGTATGAATCTGACCCTGATTTTCAAGCATTTGAAAGGTCCAAGTAAAATGACATTTCTGTAACACTTTTATTCTTTCCCTTTTTTTCAAGTGTATATTAAGTACACATCTGAAGAAACCACATTTTACGCCTTTATTTTAGGTTTGGGTAGGAGTCACAAGAGATTAGGTGCTGTTAAGTGTAATGAAGCATGAAGATGACAAGATAAATGAACCAGAGGCTTTTCAGCTTTATCACATCCTCTCCAGTGTGTAATGGTACAGATTTTGTATTCCAGACACAAATGCCACCTTGGGGTTGAAGTCATGCTAGATGAATCTATATGAGTAAGTATAACTAAGATAGCTTTTTTTCCCCCCCAATTACCTTCCTACTTTAAATATAGAAAGGAAAATGAGTCCTCCTGAGTTAAGAGATGAGTTAATTGCATGTAGGATTTGTGATGGAAAGTTCTCTCTAAAATAAACACGGTAATAAAAGTTGTTCTTCTTTCCTTTCAGATTTTAGGGGGAAAGACTGATTCTAGTGATAGAGTACTAGACTAGACTACACTGATACTGGTCTCTTTTAGGACATTAGTACTTCACTAGTACGTATAGCACTATATATTAGAATCATTAATTGTATCATAGCAAAATATTTTTCTGTAGTTTTTCTATTAAATGTCTTTAAAACCATGGGCAGAATGTTGCTTCCCATGTTGTATATTAGTTCCAGCAACTCTGATAAGAATGAAATGCTGGTGGGCTTTTGAAAACCTGAAGAGCAAGAATCTGCCAGGGAGCCCAGATGGGACTTAAAAAGAAATTTACAAATTATTTAACTACTATTAAAAAAATTAAAAAGAAATGCTGACTAAAGGTCTCAATTAATAAATTGTATCACTTCTATTAATTTAGTTCCTCCACTTCATTACAGAAATAAACTATTGAGCCAAAATTTATTAGCAGTGTTTCCTTAAAGCCAGTGGAGGGCAGACTTGAATTGGAAAGTATTTTTGCTTTCAGTTACATGAACTTGAAATACCAGATAGTCCCTTCAGCTCAAAGCTGATGACAATCTCATCACTTCTCTGCTATTCTAATTACACTTGTAATGGATAAAAGCTTCTTCACAATTGCTGTTTGACAAAATGAGTGTTTTGCTATGTCACAGTAAGAATAGCGAATGTTTAAATAAAGATGCTAATATGAAAGAGGATAAGTCAGTGTATTAGCAGCTGTGTGTTACTCACAGGGGAGAATCCACACTGTTTAATAATTAACCATGTATATCTTTAAATGGTTTTTAAAAGCTAGTGACTATCATTATCCCTATTTTACAGATGAAGAAACTGAGGAATAGAGTGGTAGCCTTGCAAGTTACCCATCTAGGTGACCTACAGAAGCAAGAACAAAATCCACATTTCTGAGATCTAGTCCAGTGCTCAAGCATATCTTTTGCACAAATAAACTATGACATGCCTAACTCTTGCAAATGTTCTGGAAATGATTGCTAGCGGCACAAATTGCTGAGGCTGAGGAGCTTACACTAATGACACAGGCAGGTAACCTGACAGGCAGGTTGTAGATCTTGAGAAGAATATTCTCCTCAAGAAGATGGGTGGTGATCAGATCAGATGGCTAAAGATCTGCTTTAAGAATGGTATTTTATTGTATTTATGTATATGTATATTATGTATATATATCACAGAATCACAGAATCAATCAGGTTGGAAGAGACCTCTGGGATCATCGAGTCCAACCATTGCCCTGACACCACCGTGTTGACTAGACCATGGCACTAAGTGCCATGTCCAGTCTTTTCTTAAACACATCCAGAGATGGTGACTCCACCACCTCCCTGGGCAGCCCATTCCAATGTCTAATAACCCTTTCTGAGAAGAAATGCTTCCTAATGTCCAACCTGAACCTCCCCTGGCGAAGCTTGAGGCTATGTCCTCTTTTCCTATCGCTAGTTGCCTGGGAGAAGGGACTGACTCCCACTTCACTACAACCTCCCTTCAGGTAGTTGTAGACTGCAATAAGGTCACCTCTGAGCCTCCTCTTCTCCAGGCTAAACAACCCCAGCTCCCTCAGCCGTTCCTCGTAGGTCAGACCCTCCAGAGCCTTCACCAGCTTGGTCGCCCTCCTCTGGACTCGCTCCAACACCTCAACATCTTTCTTGAAGTGCGGGGCCCAGAACTGGACACAGTACTCAAGATGCGGCCTCACCAGTGCCGAATACGGAGGGACGATCACTTCCCTAGACCGGCTGGCTACACTATTCCTAATAGAGGCCAGGATGCCATTGGCCTTCTTGGCCACCTGGGCACACTGCTGGCTCATGTTTAGCCGGCTGTCGATCAGCACCCCCAGGTCTCTGTCCGCCAGGCCGCTTTCTATGTATGTATATGTATATGTATGTATACACTTATTATGTATCTGTAAAGTATATTATTATACATTAAAACTGCATTTTTATGTATATTTGTTATTCTTTGAGTTAGGTTGTACTCTTTCCAAGGAATGAAGATCCTTTCTATGTAGACCGTTAAAACCATTCTAATCTCAGTACTAGCAAATGTATGGTTAAAAAGTCAATTTGCATACAGGTGAAGGATTAAGATGCTAATAGACTGTTCCTCCCTTCCCTTAATCTTTAATTACCAGGGTTTCAAATTATTAGTGCTACAGTAGGCTTCCTATTAACTCACCAAGCCCACCCTATTCACTGTACCTGTGGTCAGTAACA
The DNA here is from genome assembly GCF_013368605.1 of Nyctibius grandis. NCBI lineage: Eukaryota > Metazoa > Chordata > Aves > Nyctibiiformes > Nyctibiidae > Nyctibius > Nyctibius grandis. The sequence goes on along the minus strand of NC_090664.1, from coordinate 22,650,454 downwards.
TTCGTGAGATCAGTGTGACTATCTGTTCCATTTTCTTTATGTGCTTAGGAGGTCATTACGCATTGTAACAGCTTTTAAAGTTATAAAAATATGCTGATTTTTTTTTTATCTATAAGCCTTAGTGTAAACTGTTCTGTTCCTAGAGAAGACTAGAGGCATGCTGTTACAAAGCTTGCCCTTCCTAAGGCTTGTATAAGATATACCACAGAACATTCGGTGCTGCATATTGAAAACTCCCATTTGTAGAACGAATGAGCACATTCCAGAATGCATTTTTTTCCTTTTTTTCTTACTGCTAATTTGCAGTGGACAGTTGTTGATGGTGGGCATTAGTCATTGGTTTATATGACTCAAATGAAAAGGACCGCATTGAAAATTATAAATTAGAATGTGAATGAGTGGGCACTTACGGTTTGGACTCAAACACTGTATAGCCTATTACTGTGTTATTCATTTTTGTTGTATTTCCAGACAAATCATGGTAAAATAAGAGTCAGAAATATCTGGCAGTGATTTAAAGTAAATTAAAACAATGTGGGAATTATTCCAAAACTTATTACTGTAAATTCAAGCAACAAATTTCAGGTTAACCTTCAAAGACATAAGTCCAGAGACAGAGGTGTGCAGAGAGGGCTTTCAGACAACCTTTACGATAGCCTGTTACTGACTTTTCAACTCTATATTCAAGATTTTCTAAGTACTGTGTGAAGGTTTCTAAGAATAGATTACAAAAGAGTCCACTTTGAATTCCTTTAAGATTCTTGATGATTTCTCCTTGTACTTTATAACATATTTTGCACCTCACAAAGAGCGGATGTCTCCAAATAGTCATCACTTTCCAAAACTCACAGAGGCCTGAAAATGCAATTATCTCAAAAGGGAAAAGATTCATTTTCTCTTCTGCAGAGGGTAAGCTCTCCTCAAAATAACCGCTAATTGAAAGCATTTATTTACAGACTAATTTTATAGTAAACCACTGTATCCCTCAGCTCAAGAAGCAGCAAGAAAGATAACAATTCAATTAACTAAAACTGCTGCTTTGAGAAACGTGGTGCCTAGTGTAAAACTTCTTTATTTTATCCCTAATTATACATTGCTACCTATAAATTAAAAAAAATATTTCATACTCCAGAGGCAAATGCTATGATTTTGGGAAGGACATACACCGTATTTTGAGTCTAAAATTAAACTTTAATTCCAGTGTAGCACCAATGCCTTCCAGAATTTTTTAGATTTGCTGTATTTCGGTGTGAGGAGGCTTTAGCTCTCTTGTTTAATCCCCTCTCAGTGTCTTGTGGCAGTGCTAGAATATTCGTCATTCTCAGTGCAGAAGTACAATATACTGGAAGAACTAGCGCATTCCCCAGCAAGAGAGCAAAGGTATGGGTTCATGGGAAGAACATCCATCTGCCCCCTAGATCAATCTAAGCCCGTCTTTCCAGCTTATAGGTGGCTTTTTTTACCTTTTGCTCCATGGTAAAACCCAAAACTTTCCATGATAAAATTCCCTTTATATTAAAAACACAGATAAATCCATTCTACACTCTTGAAGTTTTTTTGACAGACAACTTGTAAGTTACAAACATAAAAATAATGTATGGATAGAAAAAGTGTTGGTAAAGCAATTATGTAAAATAAGGTGTATATGAAAAATTAATGCTCAAAATGGCCTGAATATGGGGAAAAAGAGAGGAGAGTTCCACTGCACCTATTAGATCTGTTCAATTCATGGAGTTAAAGGAGAGTGTTACCTTGTTATTGTTCGCTATGTTACTGATTACATCTTTCAGTTAAAACCATTAACCATTATTAAGGGGAAATAAGCCTGAGCTTCTGGGGACATGGCGAGTTTTTCCCGCTGTAAGCTTCACAGGTTTACAGCTCTACCACCACCATGATCTTTTACACTAATCCTAGACAGCGTGTATGCTCTTTTGTTTGTACCCAACTTTCCCTTTTATTTGTAATATATATGTGAAATGTTCAAAAAAATTAATGATTTAAGAGCAGTTAAGATATTACTACATATAATTGTTACGTACAGTTGTGTTTGTTCTGCTGAGCAGGCTCAGTTCAATTACAGAGGGAGGTGCAGATAATGTAAAATAACTGTCTTAGAGCAAGAGCTGTTGCTGTGGGCAGATTGACCAAATGCCTGTTGCTGTATTTCTTTACATGGAAACAAATGCATAGATATATATTGTCTGAATAAAGAACATGGCATTGTTGTGTGCCTGTAACAAAAAATAAAATAGTATTTTATTGGCAAAGTATACTTAGTTTTGGATTTAAAAAAAAAAATCAAAGAAATCGGAATATGCTATTTATAAAGCTTGTGCAATCGTATTTGACCAAAATCAGTTATTCTGGCACTGTACTTCCAGAGATGGGAGTTTTAATGACAGTGAAAAGGTACTTCTACATCTATGGAAATTAAAGCCTGCTGCTGTCAGGTTGCCAGGACCCTTAAATGTGTGCTGAAGTGCCCTTCTCCCTTTTAGTACATTAAGTATGTTTATACTTACTGTCACAAGTAGCAGAACACCAACGATTGCTTCCATGTTTAGACCTTTGTGGAGTCTGCTACCTGTGAGCAGACTCTGCTTAAATTATCTGAAACTACTGATCGCTGCTCTCATTTGTGGCATACTTCAGCCTCCAGCAGCCTGCTGCAACTTCTGTTGCACCTTCTGGGAATCTGTGTGTAGTGATTTCTTTTTCTCCCCAGTTGGCTCCAAGCCAGAAATCCATTTGCACAAGTGCTTCTTAACCTTGTTCACACTGTGCTCTGCCATTTTTTTTTTCTTTCTGCCTCTCTGCTTGTTATATGCTTTTATAGTAAGTTTAGTACTTGGGGAGTTTTCTGTATAATAAACCAGTCGTGGCTGTGAATTTTCTAAGCTACCATTTGTTTTGCTTTAAGTGCACTGAAATAAACTTATTTCTTCAGGGCCATTTTATGCAAAAATAGGTTTAAACCTCATTTGCCCCGACACAGCTGGACCATTTGTCACCAGAGTAGGTAACCTGAGGGATACTCTAGTCATGCTGGCTACCAAGAGCTGCTAGAGGCAGGAGATGACCTAACTACAAGGGACCGCAAGAGGTCCAGCCTCGCCTGTGGTGGCTACAAAAGCTGTTCCACTGGCAGACCTCAGGACCCCCCATGCTATGTCTGATCCCCCACAGCCAACCACAACAACTCTTGACCTGCCAGGCAAGACAGGTCATAGCACCCCAGCACAAAGAACAATCCACTTTCTAGATTGTCTTTAAGGATAAAGAGCCTTAATTCAGGCATTACTAAATTACAGAGCCCCAAAATTACACTGTTGAAGTTTAATTAATCTGTGAGAGCAGCTAAGTGCCAGGTACTGACAGTAATGCAGCCATGCAACATGGGTGCAGTCTCAGTTCTGTGCAAGACTGCAGCATCCATAGTAGGCAGCAAGGCAATAACCAGGAGCTGAAAGGAAGAGGTGTGTGAGCCACTGCCAAAATGTAAAGACGCTCTCATCCAGCTGTGTAACAGCTCTGTTTTGAAGCCATCACAGAAGTGTTTTCATTAGAAAATAAACAAGCTCGTTGGACAAGCCCTATCACCATCCTGAAAAGCCCCATGCACCTGCCTGCATAAAAGTACAATGCAAAGAGGCCAGCCCAGGCTTCACTTGCAAATGAAGTTCAAACTGTCAAATCTCCAAGAATATGAGGCACATGCTGAGGAAAAGGCTTGGGGTGTTACTCCAGCTACAGAGGGAAGGGGTACTCTATCATCTGCCGATTGGTACATGTTCAGTATAGTTTTGGTTAACTAATTGCAAGAGATAAATCTGAAGGAAGCTAACTGAAAGACAGGCATCTCTAACAATTGTCTTGTGAAGTTTATGTGAAGCAGTGATACAAAAAAAGTCATGGGCAGACCTATGACCATGAGGGCCAGAATTGAGCTACATGCACAGACATCTTTGGGAGCTGGCAAGAATGGCCAGGAGATGGAAGAGGAGATTATTTCCTTTTAAATATTTTATATAGAACACATAGAGGGACAATGGAAGAGACACATACTAGTGTTTCCGACATATTTTTTCCTTGTAAAAGTCCCATTTAGGAACAGAGCATTTCAAAACTGGCATTTCTGTGTAAGAGAAGTTTGTGCTCCCACCCAGCCCTGCATAGATGATGAGTGTTTCTCAGATTGCAAGGTCACAATTAGGTCTGGCAAGTGAAATACAAAACATCAGAAAAAACACAGCGCTGCTTAGCAGTAACACCCTTTTTCCTGGCCAGGCCAGTGAGAAGAAACTGCAATTATGGAATCAATGTCTTGACACTGTAACTGTAAAATACCTTTAGTTAGTGGGATCAGTTCGTGTCCTCCAGAGCCAGGTTTGCACTACAGCCAGAAACTGTGGTTTGCTCTCACTCGCCTCAGGGCAACCGAGTTTCTGTTGACACAGAGGGAAAGTGAAAAGTTTGATAAACACTGCTAGAAGACTATTATCTGAAAGCATGCAGTCCATCATGCGACAAGAAGAAATAAATTCCTTTTACCTCAAGCCGTAACACTGTGATGTCTGTGCAGGCTCTCACTGGTATTAGTGCTGTTGCGTCTTGCTTTTATTTTTAACCTCTTCACCTAGGATATTCCATTTCCCTCCTTCACAGGAACTGTAAATAGTAGTTGTTCCTTACGCGGTAGGACTCCTTATTTCTTTGTTCTCTGTCCCTGCAGTTTCCAAGTAAGTCTACAAACAACTAGATGGAGGCAGCCACCACTAACCCAAGAACACAGCTATCGGGAAGGGCTTACACTCTTGTAATTTGTGAAAGAGACGTACATTGCAAAATATCATCTGAGTAAAATGGAAAAGGTGGAATGGTATTTTTGTTTCTGTCTGACAAAGCAGACCCATACCATAACTACACAAATGCAGCAAGTGGGATGTATGAACACTTACATTTTCAGCTCAAATACCAGCATTTCTAGGCATGCTGCCCCAAACAGTCTGCTGTTTGAGTAGATACCAGTTCTTGGATAGATTTCTGTACTGTCGGAAATAAAAATGCCTCTCAGCAATGACATTCATCTTGGCCTTTTGGAGCAGAGAGCCCCAGAACAATACCTATCGGGCCCCTGTTTTTCTGCTCGTGGCTTCCTATTAGGGCCAAGGCGAGGGGGAGCAACCCAAGGCCAACAGCAGCCAAATTAGAGAGGGCTCTTACACCGTAGAGGGCGTACAGGACTGATACGCCTTTTGAGCAGCCACCACATGACTGAAAGGCAAGCTCCAGAGATGCTCCAAAACCAGAGCCACAGCACCAAAAACACAGGACCAAGCAGAGCAATCTTTCTACAGCAAGATCAGAGCTTGCGCTTTGAAAGCTCTGGTTCCACGAGTTATCTCAATGCCGGCCTGAAAAAAACAAATTTGAAAGCCACTGACTTTCAAGTAATAATCTGCATGCAAAATATGCTTATTTGTGAAACTATGTACCCAAAGAAGGAAGGGTAAGGCAGGTGCAATAAAAACACACCATCTGAGACAAAGGATGACGTTCTGCTCCCACGGGCATCCACATCACCACTCGTACTGAACTCAGAAGTCAAGATGTTTGCTGACAGAAAACAGAACATCCACCTTCATTTCGGGTAAGTGGAAATACTGTGAAAGGATCCTGGAGCCCCCCATTAGTGGTGTAAACAGTGAGAGAAGAAAGCAATTCTGTGTCTGAACCATGCTGTGCTGATGTGGCTAAGTTAGTGAAATGTGTTTCTCCTGCCTTCCATTGCACATGCTGCAGTGTATTCAGTGAGATTCTGATCTATTGAAATCAGATCAAGGCTGTGCTGTCCTTTTGGAGCAAACCTTTCTGGCTGCAGCTATTGTGAGGAGAATGTGGCATCAAGGGCTCTGGTCTAAATGGGCAAAGCATTAATTATCCTTTAATTTTCCATCCATGCTTTCGAGTCCTTAGTGTAAGCTAGTGCAAACATTTAGCCAGGAACCTAACTCCCTGTTTTCCAGACATGGGTGGCTAAATAAATGTTTGAGTGGTGTGCTTTCTCCTCTAGTTGAAGGTAGCTGGATCCTTTCTCACCTTCAATCAACCAAATGTTACACAGACTCTACTTCCCTTTTCTGCAGAATACCTCATGTTACTCACTAGTTTTAATTCGAGTTAATAGGGAATAAAAATGATTAAACACGCTGATTGCAGTATGCACAGTCTAATAAACTGGACTAATAACCTTTTTTTCTGGCACCACAAAAGGTCACACTTTTGCATGACATCCACTATTGAGCTATGAAGCAGAACAGAAGACGCGATTGATCTGTGTTGGAAAGTGCCTCCCTTTCACAATTAGCCTAGCTGGCTTCATTGAGCCTACTTCTCTACCACGCTGCATTGTCCTTCATGCCAAATACAGACTGTTACGTTCTGATTTATCCTCAGGGATGAAAAGTGCCTACACGAGGGAAAGTTAGAGGAATGTCTGAAAATATATTCCTTATTCCTTCCTAAATATCCCAGTAACTGTGCCGTTATCTCCAGTTCCCAGTGGCTGCAGGCTGTGACCCCAGGCTCTATCGCCCCAAACAACTGGCCTCTGGGGTTTAAGGCTTTGTCTTCATTCCCACACTCATTTTTGGTACCTGCATCTACACAAGCCAGTCCTCTGGCCTGAAAATCCGTCAGGAGAGGTGAGGTAGGGGAACAATTTCTATGGGACACTAATTTGAAAACCACACTTAGTTTCTAAGCGTTATTTTAAATCAGGTACAAGTATATTATGAAATCGAAAACAAATATTAGAGAAAAGCAGTTCTTTAGACAACTCCCTATTTTCTAGTGGGCAACCAAAGCTGCTATAGATTCAACGTAGCCGATTTCCAGATACCTGGAGACATATCAGTTTGGGACATCTCTGCTTAGCTTCAAGAAGTCTACAGAAAAATCGCACTTGGCAACAGCTCTTTTCTCAGTAATTCTGTGCCTTCTCCTAGGGGCTATTTCTGCCACTTCATCTGTTTTCTTTTATATTTAAGTCTATTTACAGTAAATAGCAATAGTAAAAAAAAAAATCACAAACTAATATACTAAATATAATATACTAGATTCTGGTAGGATATTTGGCCTAATTTTAATTCCTACACTTTGAATGAAGATTAGTTCTATGCAACACTGAGACCAGACTTCTGTAAGGCATTTAGCACAGGAGTACAGCAGCTTTCAGCTCCACCAGTGCAGTCATCAATAATGATGTGACATGTTACTGCTATGCCAGAGCAAGTGACATATGGCCATGTAGCTGCACATTATAATTAACCACTGATTTACAACAAAAAGAGGATAGACTGTTAGATTCAATTAACTTGCCTTCCTTTCAGCTGACAGGCAGCTGAGTGCTGAACACTTAATATACTTTTTTACAAATTTCCTTCTCCACAAGCATTATAATTGCTGTAATTTGCACAAATCAACAGTGACAGCAAAACTATCATTTCATCTACACAATGCAGTAGCTTATAAAAAGTTAGGATTTATCAGTTTTATTAAGTAGCTAACCAGCATTTCTCTTTTTTATTCGTACATTCTTACATGGATCGATGGGCTGAGCCCAACTGTATGAGGTTCAACAAGGCTAAGTGTCGGGTCCTGCACTTGGGTCACAACAACCCCATGCAGTGCTACAGCCTTGGGGAAGAGTGGCTGGAAAGCTGCCTGGTGGAAAAGGACCTGGGGGTGTTGATCAATGGCCAGCTGAATATGAGCCAGCAGTGTGCCCAGGTGGCCAAGAAGGCCAATAGCATCCTGGCTTCTATCAGAAATAGTGTGGCCAGCAGGACTAGGGCAGTGATCGTCCCTCTGTACTCGGCACTGGTGAGGCCACACCGTGAATACTGTGTGCAGTTTTGGGCCCCTCACTGCAAGAAAGACATCGAGGTGCTGGAGAGAGTCCAAAGAAGGGCAACGAAGCTGATGAAGGGTCCAGAGAACAAGTCTTATGAGGAGTGGCTGAGGGAACTGGGGTTGTTTAGTTTGGAGAAAAGGAGGCTCAGGGGAGACCTTATTGCTGTCTACAAGTACCTGAAAGGAGGTTGTAGCGAGGAGGGTGTTAGTCTCTTCTCCCAGGTAACAAGTGATAGGATGAGAGGAAATGGCCTCAAATTGCACCAGGGGAGGTATAGACTGGATATTAGGAAAAATTTCTTCACAGAAGGTGTTATCAAGCAGTGGAACAGGCTGCCCAGGGAAATGGTGGAGTCACCGTCCCTGGAGGTATTTAAAAGATGAGTAGATGTGGTGCTTAGGGATACTGTTTAGTGGGGGACTTGGCAGTGCTAGGTTAATGGTTGGACTTGATGATCTTAAAGGTCCTTTCCAACCAAAACGATTCTATGATTCTATGCTTCCATGTAGTTTTTTCAGATAATTCAGTCACCTTCTATATAAACTCTAAGAAAAAGAAAATTTTCCCAAGAAATATGAATTGGGATGAGTGCAGTTGATGACAGTCACATGCACATCTATGAAGAGGTACAGCAGTATGTGAAAAGTGATACAGGTGCTCTGTGTTTGCTGTTGAATGAGAGTCAGTATTTTCTGTCATGCTGTTTCTTTTCCTATGGACTATATATTAGCCATAGGAAAAAGGCTGCCTAAGCACCCTGAACCTCCTTTTTGACTTTCTTCTCTTTTCCATATGACAGCCTGCTGTCATAGGTGCTCAGTGCTTTATTTGACTTGACATTTTGATTTGCCTGTCAGAATGGTGTAGAAGTTAGAAGTGACTGGCAAGGCTAGGGGAGTTTACACTAGCTAGTAACTTGCCCACTGCGCAGATACTGAGAGATTAGAGCAAATGTGGTCAAGTCAGATCACTATGGGACATCTTCCTTCTGACAGAAGGACCCACAGAGTGACTTCAGGATTGTAACACTGCCATGCTTCATGTCATCTGTCCAGGTAATGAAAGCTGCAAAAAAAAAAAAAGTTTAATGCAAGTACTTTGTATAGCACAGTACAACAAACCCCATGGAGGCCTCTATTACATTGGCTTGAAGCCTCAAGGAAATGTAATCTGCTGTGATAAATAAAAGCTTAAAGGAGATCAGCCGCTGACCTTGTGAGTCACTGGATCGTTCTTCTTGGCCTAAGGAGTCCACTCCATTCAGACCAAGTACCATGGCACGTACATGAACCCATGGGGGCAACCCTGGTGTCCGCGGTGGGAACAATGAACAGCTCAGGCTGTGCACTACCTGGGACGCCCATCCTTTCACTGTCAATTCAGAGAAGCAGTTGCGACACTGACTGTAGGAACATAACCTTACCGTACGTTTTGCTTTAGCCTTTGGATGTGCATCGCTAGGTCCTTGTACTGATGGGCCATGGGGTGGCAATGTCAATGTTCTTGAAAACATTTTTTTACACTTGCTGGTCTCAGCCCCCATTCCTGCTCCTCCCTCTTTGTGCCTTTTCCCTTGTTCTGTTTTTATAGTTAAGGAATCTGTACATGTATTTTAATTTCCTTTGCAAAAGTTGAATTCCTTTTCTTCTTCTAGCAATGAAGTCCACCACAAAGACTTTCTGATCCCACTAGACTCTATGCTTTCTTCTGTTCTCCCTTCATTCAGTTCCTTACAGGTGCTCAAGTACACTCTTTAAGGGAATTATATGTCCAAGGCCAGTTTTCCATAAAAGATTCCTCCCCTTCTTAAGGTGGCAATGCTACAGACTCTATCCTTCGACTAGTTTCTTTGAGCATTTGGTTTTTTGCTTTCTCTCAGGCCAGTAAGCTTCACTGTCCAGACATCTCCATTTCAGCAAGTTCATCCTTTTGAAATAAAAAGTCCTTTCATTCAAGGTCTATTTTTTATTTGTCTGAAACCAAAAAAAAAAAGGTTATTTTCTGTAACTTTCTCTTACTTCACTGTAAGTCTTGCACAGTGCTACAATGAAGTCTTGTGTAGAAGTCCCAGAGCCCCAGCTGAACAAGATGGTTTACCCACGAGAAGAGCACTCTTGCCAGGGGAGTTCCCACCTAGGGCTGACTTCTTTTCCCAGTTTCAGGAATCCACTGCCTAGCAGCACGCAACATAAAGATGCTCAAAGCCTAAAGCAGCACACGCCATTCTTGGTTCAGGAACATTTTTTTGAATGAGGGTATCAGTTAAAACTTCCAGAAGCAATAAGGACCTGCAATTATCGATAGCATTTTTCTTCCAATCTACAGCAAGAAAGTTTAAGTCTCTCCTAATAACAGTTTCTGTTAATATTCCTCTGCCAAGATTACAAATGTCTCCCCAAAGGCTTACAGCAGACCTGTAACACTATCCCACTAAAATGTTTTTACAACCCTTTTTCTAAGAAATTTTAGCCCAAAGACCATACAGTCATTTCCTGTTTTTTTTTTTTAGTCTGACACATTGTTTGTATGCTGCACTACTCCACCAACCTTACCTTTACCTGTGCCTTTTCTCAGTACTGTGGATCTCTCCATGCTCATACTCCACTTACAAAAGCTATTCCAGTGTATTATTTCTATAGTAAACATTTTCACATACTGCTGCCTGAGTGGTCTGTTAGCCTTGTTATGCAAACTCCTTGCATTAGTAAAAAAGAAAAAAAACCCTTCTAAGTCACATCACACTGGCCAAACCAGTAAGACAATCAACAATTTTTTTAATTAGGGTCTCTTGTACAATCAGATCTGCTGCTTGTTGTGCTCCGGGTGAACAGATCAGCTACTCCGTGCCACATGGACAGTTTTGTTCCTTCATCATGCCAGACCTGCTGTTTCCATGTACCTGGTGAACCGCAGGCTCCTCATTCTCCTCTTTGATTGATATCTGCCAATCTTGAGATGTCTTCACAGCTTCCAACCCTCCATCCTTATTGACTCCTCCTTCACACCTTATAGGGTTAGATCTGACCAAGGGCTGCAGACTTTGTGCCGGCTCTTCCATAAACTCCCTCAGGGGCACCACAATAGCCAGCCTAGTGGCCACCCCCTTTAAGAAAGTAAAAAATTCTTCACATGACTCGTTGTCTCTCCTCCTTTTCTTTAAGCCTCTGACAGAAACAGTCTAGAATGTCCTGACACTTTGGCTTCAGGTACCAGTCACGCATTTCTTGACACCAAGGCATGACAGGAAAATCATCAATGCTTAAACCTACAGATCAGAGCATAGCCACCAGTTCTGCCCACAAATGCCCTTCTAGCCTAGCATTAATGTCCTGTATTTGTTACTGTGGTAGTACCTGCGCTCAGGTTCCTCTCCAAGAAGGAAAGAGAGGCACAAGTTTTAGGCAGAGGGAGGAAAGGGGCAGAACACCATAGCACAAGCCCTACCTGGTGGGAAGATGCCTGCCCTCGCAGTCAAGTGGGAGCCATGGGAGAAGAGGTTTCCCCCAAAAGCTCCTCCCCTGCCTCCAGTAAGCTCTCGGCTTTATGCTTCTTTATGCTTGCTTTCATTTTGTGGCTTCTTCATTCATTCAAAACTGCCTACAGAGACAGGCACAACGGAAGCGTACTAGACATTCTGAACTGCTTTTAAAGCTTCTGGTTCAGTCTCCCATTCACCTCTTTTCCCACCGCTCAGTACAAAGCGCGCTTTATATGACGCATTCCTCCTTTCAACCATGAAACAAAACTATCCCTCAGTACCTGTGCTGTACAGTGCTTGCTCTTCTTAGAGTAGGAAGGACTAATTACAGGGATTATGAATGTGGGACTGAATGTCAAGGCCTATTAAAGCTGTTCAGTATCTCAAGAAGGAATAAAGATTCTTCCACCTAAGGCACTGCTTTTCTACCTGAAAGTGAATTATGGCATCAAATGCCTTATAAGTGGATCTACCTAGTAACAAACTTTGTTGGCATATTTAAGAATTTACTCATCTCACCATTATCAGAATGCATCAAAACTCTTTGTGCTTGCAAGCATCACAGAGGGCTTTTTATCCAATACTGCTCCTAAGGTACAAACCGACTGTCACTCATCAAGAACAAAGCACGGGTATCATGCTGCAGTATGTATCATGCATGTCAGGCTGTAAGGAAAAGATGGATCATACAGTGCGGGGTCTTAGAGAAATCCATTGCCCAGTAATTTCTTCTTTAACTTATTTGTCCATGTGCACATTTTATTCTGGGTAATGATGCCAAACCAGTGGACTAAACCATTTAGAAGCTGGATGTTTCAGGAGATCAGCAGCTGAAGCTCTGCTTGGGCTCACCACAGTGTCCCGTGCAAGACTTCTGGAATTGCCTCTCCAGCTGGCCGTTTGGGAGGTGCATCCAGCCTCCTGCTGTTCCCCACCGCAGAGGTCTGCCCATGCACGGGTGGAGTATGGGAAAAGCCCTCCAGCTTGAGATGGCGCTGGTCTCCATCCTTGCTCCTACGGCCGCACACAGAACTGGCTGCTGTACGAACGCCTCAGTACAAGGCTGGAAGCATTATAACACATCTGGAAATGGTCGGGAAGTCTGTCTCAGGCGAATACTGAAGAAGTGATAAAAACATCTCCTCAGCCCTTCATTGAGCTAGGGAAGACCTGAACACCTGAAACACATTCAGGTTCATGCTAGATTCAAGGGCAATGCTTTTATAGCATGGCTTCCTACGCTGGTAGCAGGGAAAAGTAAGTTTTCATGGATAACCAAAGAAGTTCAAAGTTATGAATCAGACACAGTCTGTGAGGCTCCTTCCCAGGCTGAATAGTTAAGAACCAAGCTTCAGATCTGTCAGAGGATTCAGCTAGAGCTGAACAGGTATCTTTCAGTTATAAGGGTACTTTAACAGCCTTGCTGCTATCCTACCTTTAAATCCAAAAGCTGCTAAAGCTATTACATACTTTAAAGTGGGTTCCTGAAGCAAGAATGGAAGAAACAGGAATGCTATAAAAAGATTTGTGTTCTGGTTCTTTCCCTCTTCCCTGCTTTAGACACTTAGAAATGCAACTACTTCATGATTACTCAAATAATCTGAACCTATACAGTTTGAATCGTAGTTCCTAGTATTTGTCCCCATTACTTCAAGCTGATCTTTACATCCTGGCCAGCAGAACGGCTAAACCAGATATATTCTTCTTAGATGTCTGCCTGCTTGTAAGGCCTTTAATATAAAGAGGACAGCTGCTGACATTCGGAGCTATGCTGAAGTGACAGATACTATGCTAAAGGCTTGTTTTGACTTCACGCAGCAAGAAGGGGGATGTACGGATTCAGTTCAGTAGGAAGCAGTAACGAGGCAGCAATGCTAAGCTGGTTGTTCAGGATGAGAAGCGAGTGAGATGGAATGAACACTTTTTGGGTGTCAGAGAGGATCTCGCTACCTCAGGGTGTGCTGAATCAGTTTGACAATGCCTGTATCTTTCTCCAGTCAATACAGGGAGAGCTGAAATTAGTAGCTTAGATAAATAGCTGTTGGATTGGTTTTCTTTAATGGCTGACATGAGGAATATAAATCCCAATGAACTAACAAGTAAACAATCTTCTGGGGACTATCAGCGCTGTTACCTTTCAAAAGTCTTTCAATTTTGTGATTTATTATAAGAGATTTCTCAAACACCATCATTTTATGGGCAGGACAGCCTGCTGAAAGCTGACATTTGGTATGACAGTTGGCTCGCACTTGATTCCAAAATGTTATCGTCTATAATGTTACCCCAATTCAATTATTCAATCCAAATTATTAGCAAAGACTGAACTGCCAGTTATTAACAATAATGAAACCACAATGCATTTTAACAACAAAAAAAAATCAAAAGAAAAAAATATGAATATTGTGATTTTTCTTTTTAAAACATATTTAAGGAATAAGTGCAAGATCCTTTATCATTTATATTCAAATCCATTTACTCTTGGCAGATAATACCACAAGGAAAATACAACAGTGACAGTACAACTTTTTAGTGCCTAGCTACGTTTATTTTAGATGGTATCATAGGTCATCAACATCAGTGCTGGTCCAAGTCTTTGCCAGCTCCAGTAGTCTCCCCAACAGTTCTACAACCTCCATACCTTGACTAGCTGAAGAGGAAATTACATATATATGTATAAATGTATCTACACACATATAACATATATATGTTTTCGTATGTGTTTTAAATGAGTCACTGTTGTGCTCCTACTTTGATAGTAATCAAAGATGATATTCAAGTTTCATGCATAAAGTATCTTTTCAGAAGCAGCACTGAACATTCATTCATTATTTTGGTTCACTATTTGTATTGCAGAAACATCAGAAAAATCTCATCCACACTGAGGACTTCTTGTGCCAATACCTGATGCTCCTTCATTTGCTTTGTTGTGTGTTGTGGAGGTAGAAGCTGGTATTTCTTCTCACCTCCAGGGAGGTGGTGGAGTCACCATCTCTGAATGTGTTTAAGAAAAGACTGGACATGGCACTTAGTGCCATGGTCTAGTTGACATGGTGGTGTCAGGGCAATGGTTGGACTCTATGATCCCAGAGGTCTCTTCCAATCTGATTGATTCTGTGAAATCTATCCATCATAGTCCAGACCAAGAAACTCTACATAGAGGAATGCCAGTATTAGTCAGCATTCATGACGAGAACAACAACTTGGTAGCTTGTCAGAAGTACGGTGTGACTCAGACTAACTTCCACAAGTCTTTCTGCACCATTAAATTTCAGTATTGTCCCAGCACATTTAGAGTAACAGATGATTAAACACAACTTCATTTTAGAAATCAAGTTAATGAAGCAAGCACCATGCAACGTAAGGGCTTGTTTCACAAAGGTTTCTGGAGTCACGGTGACATTTTTCCCACTATCCTGAACAGGCAGATATATTTATTACCCAGCAGCTGTGGGAGTTGGGAGAAAACTTCCATACTGAAGTCATCTTTAATACAAAGCTAGATTAACATAAAACATGAAAAATAATTATTACCAGCTCAAGGCAGGCGACTAGCTGTAAAGTCTGTAGAAACAAATTTCATTTCTGTAACCGGTTACTAATTGCTTGTATTACCTTCAATCATCCCTCTCACTGTGAATTGTCCAGCAGGCTCTCAGGTAGTCTAACCCTCCATTAAGGGCTGTATTTTGGGGTACCATTACTTTCTTTTGTACTCCCTACCTCATTTTGGGAAGAGAGGAGGTATTCAAATTCACGTTTTCTTTCACTAATCAATAACAATTCCAACCTGAAACCACATAATAGCCCGTTCTAAGCACTGCCTTTCACCCACTGTAACTGAAACAGGAAATCTTACACACTTACAGGACAATCACAGCATCAAGCCTAATTAGTACCATTTGGAAAAGAAAACTTTTAGTTTGTTCAAGTGAAGTGTTAGGAATATGAGATTTCCTTTCTCACCCATTTGTATGAAGGGAAATTGAGTTTTGCCCATTCAAAATAACAGGTTAAAGACTGGCATTTGAAAAAAATGAAAATATGCACAGTGAGATCTCCCAACTGCTGCCATCTACTACAGCTCTTCCATTCATCCAGGTTTCTCTACAGCATTGCACCAGAGACTACATTTGTTAGGGGAAAGGAAACAAACCTTGAACAAAATGTAGGATCACAGCCCTGGGCCTACAGTAGAACAGAACTTGCCTTGCACATGGAATCTGCTTGGTAGGGGCCCATGGGAGACCATTCTAGAGAGAAGGGCCCAGGAGAGCTGGTTGATGTTCAAGAACCATCTCCTCCAAGCTCAAGAATGGTCCATCCCAACACAGAAGAGATCAAGCAGAGGCAGCAGGAGGCCTGGATGCATGAACAAGGAGCTCTTAACTAAAATAAGACATGAAAAAGAAGTGTACAAGAGGTGGAAGCAAGAGCAGGGGACCTAGGAGGATTATAGATGCACTACCCAAGCATGCACACAGGGTTAAGCCAAAGCCCAAATGAAGTAGAATCTGGCAAAGGAGGTGAAGGGCAAGAAGAAAAGCTTTAGCAAAAATATCATCAGCAACAGGAAGACTAGGGAAAAATAGGGCTCCACATCTGAGTGGGGAAGAGGACCTGGTGACAGGGGACAGGGAAAAGGCCGAGGTACTCACTGTTGCCTTTGCTTCTGTCATCACCGGCAAGAGCAGCCCTCAGGAATCCCAGGCCTCTGAGAGCAGAAAACTGCCTCAACTGCCAGGCTCAAAGGGCTGTGACCAGTGGCATGAAGCCCAGCTGGAGACCTGGCCTTGCTGATGTACACCGGGGTCAATAACTGGGCCACGACCCTTTAACATCTTCATTAGTGAAGATGGGTAATGGGACAGAGCTCACCCTCAGCATGTTTGCAGATAAAACCAGGAGGAGAGGCTGGTACACCCAGAGGGGTGCTGCTGTTCACCGGGACATCAACAGACAGGAGATGTGAGCCAATGCATGAATTTCAGGAAGTTTAAAGGGCAACACCAAGTCCTGCACCTGGGGACAAACCACCCCAGGCACCAGCACACACAGGGGCCAGAGAGCTGGAAAGCAGCTTTGCAGAAAAAGCCCGGAGGGTCTTCATGAACAAGGGGAACATGAGCCAGCCACACACACCCTTGCAGCAAAGACAGCCAACAGCCCCCAGATCACCAGCAGGTCAGAGACACAGTGAAGATGGCTGGATAGAAGATCTAAATAGACATATTGCAGATAATGGCTGCGTATCAAACCACTGTTATATCAACACAATCAAAACTACTAAATTGCCCAAGTAGTGCTACCTTACTGACAGGACAGTCACCTACTTCTGCCATCGACCAGTCTACACCTCATCTGCTTGAACTCATCTTTCACCTGTCAGACAGTGTTTCTCAGCCAAGTGGTTTAGGCATGGTGTCTTACCTGACAAGGCTGCATTTGCAGAGCCTACGCTCTGTAAAATAAGTATTCAGCATATTTTAAGTAATGTGGTCAACCTTACTGTGACTTCTAGATGTGTATAATAAAACCTGAACAAATATATTGCTATCTAATGTGTTTTTCTATAAATCCTGTAAAGAAGAGGCAAAATTTTCTGCTGTACAAGTATTTACAAAAGCATACAACTTCAAAAAAACCCAGTTTATTTTACTGCCCAAAATTATGAAACACTAAACAAGACAAACTTGTAGTTTATACATTAGGAATGTAAGTTTTCGTGTACAATTAAGAGAACACTCCACTGTAAAAAAGGTGAAATTCTGTGTTACTAAAACAGAGAACAGTGTCATACAACAAGCTGAAGAATATGAGAAAGTGTGGCGCATTCATTTAAACTCAGGTTCTCAGGTGAAGACAGACATCTGTAGACTGATGCAGCTATTCCACCGACTGGTGAATATTAAGAAAAGTACATACCTAGTCTTAGAAGTAGAATTATACAAACAGAAAAGGCAATATATTACACGCCTATATACTGCACTGTAAGCCTCAAACACTGACAAAAGGTATCAGACATAATAATTAAGTTAGAAACTTCTAGAATCCTCATAGAAATCAGAAGATATCTCCTTAGAGAGAGGTGTGGCTAAAATAGCTATATATTTCTGTACCTGTCAAATCTCTCAGGTATTCAAGGCAATTCAAGGACATTTCACTCGCTTCAAAAAAAGTCATTGCAGCTCTACAGGAAGTGGTTAGAGGCCATATGCTTTTTGCACAAATGTTATAGATTCTCACTACAATAACAATTCTTCTCAGCTTCAATAGTTTTGAAAATGTTGCTGTTCAAAGCCAACATTGGAAACAGTGCCCTTTGATTTAAAACAGTATGGTCAGTTATAAATGTCAGCATTAAAACAACGTCTCTTATTATAATTTGCAATGATTCACTCCTACATAACATTTTTCCTGCAGAAGGCTGCAGCTGTGTATGATGTTTGGAGTGTATTCATCAGAACTAGCCGCTCCCGGACAGACTACAATATGAGATGTCTTAATAGGTTTTCCTTACACTGTTAGAAGACCTCTATTTCTTTAATATACTTTTTTCATTCATCAGTCTAAAGCAATCAGATAATGGTCAAAACACAAGAGCTTGACAATTTTAGAAATATTTTGAAAGAATTGATATATCTGCTTCCTGCCCTACTTCCTCCCTTCCACACCCTCCCCCCAGTCCTGCATCATGGATATTTGGACAACAAATAATTCTGCCCTCCTTCTCCCCCATGCTGCTTTTTTTTTTTAATTTTCCGTTTTTAAGAAAAAGAAAGAAGCACAGCTAAAAGTTTTGTTACTCAAATCAGGAAAGAAATTCTTTAGACTTGAACAGTATCAATGTGTGGTGTCAGTTCACAAAAACATGCTCATTGTGTAAGTTGCTCCAGAGACCAATATATACATATTTATATGAAGCCACATATGTATAGAAACAGCAGCCTTTAGTACCAAGAACCTTTCCTTTTATCCTCTTCTCAAAAAAGTATGAAGCTTCATGTAATTTCAATTGTACCAATATGAGCCTATGCCTTGGGTTCAAGCCAGACCAGTTAAAATAATTAGCTGGATAAAAATACAAGGAAAAACTAACTTTACTTTAATACTGTTTAACTTGAAGCCAACAGTATTGTAAACATTATGTTACAGATCTACATTTTATGCCATTTTAGATCCTTTGAAATTCTAATTATTTAGAGCTGAAGTGACTAAATCTTCCCAGTATAATAAACATCTTTTATACCAACATACAGCTTGAAAGAGTGTCTACTGTGGAGAAAAACTGAAGTAATGAACTGAACAAAACAAAACCAGTAGAATTACTCAAAAATTCTAGTCCCTTAACACTAACTCACAATTCATACTGTCACAACAAATATTTGTCAATTGCAATTTTATCTATCTTTTATGTTTCCATTTAAATTACTGTAAAGTGTTCCCAAAGTATTCTTAAATGCTACACTGCAACAGCAGATCAGGAGGCAGCTGTAAGTTCTGCAGGTTATTTCTTTGTAACATCTACAACACATTTCAAGGAAAGGAAGAGCTCTACAGTCAGTATGTATAGTGCTAGCCGAGGTCTGCTATCAGCTGCCTAAAACCCTTCTATTGGCTGTGGTTATGCATGTTCCAGCAGCCACATGTATTAGTCAATCTGAAACAAATGTGCTGTCTAACGTATATTGCAGAAAAACCTGTGAAAAAAGATGTAAAATTTTCTGCTGTACAAAGTAGTTACAAAAACATACAACTTCAAAGAACCAGTTTATTTCACTGGTCAAAGTACTAAACACTAAACAAGACAACCTTGTAGTTTATACACTAGGAATGTAAGTTTTCACGTACAATTAAGAGAACACTCCACTGTAAAAAAGTGAAATACTGCATTACTAGAACAGAACAGTGTCACACAACAAACTGAAGCGTGTGCGAAAGAGTGGCACATTCATTTGAACTCAGGCTCCCAGGTGAAGACAAACATGTATAGACTGATGTAGCTATTCCACATACTTTGGTGAATTTTAAGAAATGTACACACCTAGTCTGCAGTCTTAGAAGTAGAATTATACAACATACTTGTCTCTATCAACTATGTCTCCTCATCCCTTTTCATTAATTAACCACCTTATTAATTGCTATAAACCTGAATAACATTAGCTGCTTAAAAGTTACTTGTGCTTCAGTTTAAGTCAAAAAGGGGTATCTGAATTTATCTCCAGGCAAATAGGAAAGTCTACCAGAATTCTGGTGTTTGTACTGTTACCAGGTTCTTGACAATAAGGGATCAGTAGCTGCAGAAATCTGGACAGCTGGGAATGACTGTGCCTTAAATCTTCATCCTATTTCTCCACTCGTAATAATATATTGTGTTTATCAGCTAATCACTGCTACTGGAGTGGTTTTGTCAGCTATTACTTCTCCAAATTTCTGCATAAGCAGTTTTAATGTCCATTTTTTAATTAAAAGTTTAACGTTATAAAAGTTGGTATCAAACAAGGTCAAACTAACTGAAGGTTAAAGGTTAGGTAACCTTGAACAGGTTGCTGTTTTAGAATTTCAAACTAGAAAAATAATAGATACAAAAGACTAGCAATTACAATGCTAGTTATATTTACATTATAATTTCCCTTTGTGCTTGCAAGTTACTGAAAGTACACGTCCTTTGGTAGTATTCTCAAGTAAGAAGTTCATGTTAATTGCATTCACACTCCTGATTTGCTTGATTCAGTGCAAAGGGCTCATACCTTATTTCCTACATAACATTGTTACATAAGCACATCTCTTCCCCATAAATAATAAAAATATTGGTGACAGCGACTTTTCAATTAGTAGCTTTGTGCCTGATATTTAAGAATCTGAAAGAAAGACAGAGTCTGTCACACAACTTGTAAGTCTAAAGAGTGACTTTTATAGCAACTGATAAGAACTCCCATCCACAAGTACTGCTGCTGTATGACATTTGGCCCAGTTTCAAAGGCGTATAGGAAAACCAAAATACACCTATAATTCAGACTCATATAGGCATAAAGAAGTATGAAGATCATAATGTGTACTACCTACCATTACAAAAACCACCATAACATCAAACACTGAACTGATGCTTTTAGTTTTAACCTTACAGGTAGGCATAGCTGTCTCATGGCTAACGTAAGAGAATTTTTATGTTCTTACTACACTGTTCCAAAATTTCATGCCCATACTGCGAGACTCCTCTTAAATAAAAGAAGTACTTGCAGTTTTGCCTATGCCAAGTGGCAGTGAAAAGTAGAATCTGGGAAAGAGGCTCTATTTGTTCCCATACTGTGCATTTGTAAAAAGCCACACGTCTTGGTCAGTGGCTAAACAACCAATCAATGCTTGTTAAATTGGTGAAGCTGTAAACTTCACATGAAGCCCTAAGCAATCAGGAGTATAAATACAGTAAGTCAAAGAGGAACTTTCCAAGCTATTAGAACACAAAATAATTACAACTGTTGTCTATTCACTATTACTGTCAAATGTGAGCCAAATAAGAATTTATGGGCTTAAAGTTTAAGAAAGTAATGTATGGCATATTACGGAGCTTAATGTACCAACGTACCAATATCAGTATAAACCCTCAATATTTTATTTTTCATACTTGCCCATCTAATGATATCAATCTGTTGACAAAGTTATGCTAATACTAGGAGGTCGCTGCTGATTAGATTGTTTACTTAAAATGGGAAGATCTGTTCTTTCTGTTCCATATATCAGTTTTTCCTCCTGAAGACTGCAAGCTGAAAACCTGTTTGCCTCTGTACCAGATACACCACCACGATTATTTGGAACTGTGACACCACTGACCTGTTCAAAGGACTTACTAAACACAGTAGTGGTCGTTCTGGCCAGACTATGGCTGCCAGGTTTAGGCAGGGACTGGCTAGTTGTCAGTGTCAGTCTCTTCAGAGAGACAAGCTCTAGATTCTCACTCATGGCTCTCTGAGTTTGTTTTCGTGACAAGTGTTCTCTGCAGGTTTCTCCTTCTCTTTCTCTTCCTCCAGCTTTGGTTCCTCCAGACCTTCGTTGGCTCTTCCCTAAAAGGTTCTTACTGCTCGTGTTGCTGCTGTTAGATAGGGCAGACTGACTTGTACTAGAAGCAGCCCTAGAGTAAAACCCTTCATCAGTTTCAGATACTTCCATCAGTTCTTCCTGAATTCCTAAATCAGCATCACCTGCATGGTAGAAAAAGAAATAAAGAATTAGCAATTGACATTTATTGATTTTATGCATTGCTAGATTTCGATATTTACAAGCATGAAGCCATAAAGCAACAGAACAGAGAATAGAAGACAAAACACTTACCTATTCCATTATATTTTGAACTAAGGTTCATTAGGATATAAAGTTACAGCAAATAATGCTGCATTAACTAGATCAAAAAGCATACCCACAATCTCATTTTGTAGTGATTTTGAAAAACAAAAATGCAGTCTTGTTAATTCATGCAGGAGATTAGAAACTTATAGAAGATACCACACAGAACAAAAAAAGTGTCAATCTTATTTTGAGCAAGTACTCCAACACATGATTTTGCAAAGCTTGTTAATTATAAGGGTATGTATGGGATCAATGCCCCAGGACACCCAATATGGCACCTGCACATTTAGCAACCCAAGAATGCTTCAGGACTGAAAGGTCACCTTTTGCATCATAGGTCTGGTGATATGAGTTGGAAACTCAAGCATAACATGAGATATCCAGTATACCACGAAAGGTGAAATTTGGGAAAACTGAGGTACACAGCAAGATATTTTTCACATCCATTTTTATGGATTCTTCATACCATTGACACTGGATTTTGTAAACCCAATCAACATGCTTAATAAACTCAAAGGTACGTTGAGTCTCACAGTGTATTTTCTCCCGATTAAATAAATCCACTTTTAAGTATGTCGCCATTGTCTGTGGCACAGTCAAAGCTGTGTGCAATACATGCATTTGTGTTATTACACATGCAAATATATTAACTGCATACTTTAATTCTCCAAACATGCAGCAGTGACCCTTTCAATCAACAATGGTACCTTAGAGTGCAGCTACAAGTGCTCTGCTAAAACTGCACTCTGCCAGATGAGTTTATTCCATCCTCCATCATTTTTCTTACAGATTTTTGCCTCCTGATTTCTGGTATGCCTTTGCTGTCAGTTCTAGGATCTGTAGCTGTTTCCTGTACTCCCTGTAAATGCTGAACATCATTCTCTGCTAGTGCTCTGCTCTTTTCCCCATTCCCGGTCCTCTCTCCAGCCACACTTGTGACACTAATCTCAGGTATGATAAAGTTGCCCAATTCAGTAGCATCATTACCATTCTCTGGTTGTTCTAGAATTAAAGATGGATAAGAAAAAAAACAAAAGATGTCTGAAACAAAACATGAAACAAAACCCAATAGATATAGATGACTAAAGCATTATGAATTAAAGCACATGTTCACATATTAACCTCTTGTTAATTAGCAACATTAGCAAGTACGGAATTTTGCTTTATTTTTAAATTGCAGGCTTCAATCTTCCAATTATTGGCCTTCACCCACATACTGGAAAGCCCCATGCTTCATCCTTCAAAATAAAAATTTCTGAGGATCATGAAACAAACATTCAGAGATTATCAGAAATCAAAGAACTCTCCATAATTCACTTTTATGATTATATTCTCTGTATCACCATGCTGAAGTGAAACATATTCTTACAATGAAATGGCATATCAACTTCATGTATTATCATGTAAGACTAGAAATTTTACACATACATTGTCATGATGCTGCACAGTGGTCAGCCTGAAAACCAATAGTGAAACAACTAAGCCAATTCAAGCAGACTTTGACTTCCATTTTCTTTCTTCATTTCAAAAAACTATTTTCAACCAGAAAGATTTACAAGTAGGAAAACTCTCCAGTTACTAAAGACAACTTATTCAGATAAAACCTATGGAGTTTTACCACCGTTTTTGCCACCTACTAATAATATAACATATATGTTGACCTCCTCAGCCCTTCTAAGCTTCTTATATGAGCTTACAACTAAATTAGTTTGCAATAAACTTATTGGTGTCACACAAGTCAGTTACTAAGTACAGTTGAGAAAACAGAGATTAAGCTGGGGGGAGCGAAAGCACCACAACTTTCTGCAGCACTGGGGGGGAAAAAAAAAAAAAAGAAATTAAGGCAAAAAAAACAGTGCAGCTTGGTTCTAAGATTACTTTTTTTCATCTGGGTAAGTCATCAACAGCGGATATACAAGTGCTCAGCCTGGCCAAAAAATTCCTTCAAGACAGTCCCAGATTCCTACAGACACAGCCAAAAATCCCCAAGCAAACAGAAAACTCCACTGCTACTCAAAGTGTGAGAATGATGGCTGTGTGTAAGCACAAGAGATTTAATAATATTTAGTGAGCAAAATGCTATAGTTCCTACAAGGTCCTGGTAAAACAAATCCCAACTCAAAAGATGCCTGTCTACATTAGATGAAGACAGGTTTGAGCAGGATGAACTCTTGAGAGGAAAAAAAGCGAAAATAAGAATAGAAGTTGAAACTTTATGGAAATTCCAAGCATACGCAAGTAACGAGTTACAATCCTAGCGACCTGTCAGCTCCACAGTGAAGTATTCTCAGTGTCTGAAGGTCTTTTAAAAAGTATTCAGAATTGCTTTATCAGCACTAGCTCTACATCCACAAAACTGCAGTTAGAAGACCTGGAGAAGAAAAAAAGTCATCAGTTACAGTCAGTCACGGCACATCCTCCATGAAGATGCTTACCACAGAAATACAAGTGAAGAGCAGCAAGAACTATACTATATGCTATTTTGTTATATATTCTATGTACTATATATGTATACTATATGCAAACACTATGGCCACAAGCTTGACAAGACTAAAAATGCACTAAAAGCACAGCTCAGAATAAAGCTCAACTGAATCCCTGTGTTTTATTCATAATGCAGCTCTTTCAGACCTGACGATTCGTAAGGACTGCCCCGATTATACTGCCAGTTTGCTACTGCATGTGACAGAAGTTGGCAGCACAGACATTTAACTGACAGTATAAAGCCCAAAAACAGAGGAATTTATGATGAGATGATTTTTCACAGCAGCAGCTCTCATGCTTTTTAGCTGGAGGGGATCCTCTCCTCCCCCTGTCCCTGCACTGAGGACTCTTGTGCAGGCACAGTGTACTTCTAGGTCAAGCAGGCTACAGTGCTAGGCTTTTTGCTAGCATTTTTGCTGTCTGCACTTATCACGACAATGAAGTAAGTCTCAGAGCTAGAAGGTTATTCTGACAGGATGGACATCATTGTCCTCTGGTGTAAGAGCTATCCCTGATTTTATCTGCAAATGCTAAGTATCATGACTCTTTCTAACTAGTCAACTACTAATGAAAGTATCTATTTACCAAGTTGTACTAAGCAAAGGAAATGGCATTAATAATTGCTGCTGTTAGCCACTAACTTCCTGATATTTGGCAGGAAACTCAAGTTAGAACTGTTTCCAAGTGCTACTCCTTCTAACAGCACTTCTGCAAAAGTCTTCTATCGTCAATAACAAAGGTAAAAACTGAGCACCGTGAACTGCAATAGCAATAATAATAATAAATAATAATAATGATATCACCATCAATATAGCCTTTTTTCTAAAAACATAGGAACAGAAAGGTTAGTGAGAAGATCAATGCTCAGATTGGCCTCGTTGGCCAGGTTCACCAGGGTGAGGTACCTGTGCCACTCCTATGGCAATCTTCAAACCCCTTCCTGCTATCTCATCAGTGCAGCTACAGGCACCTTATTTCAGCAGAACGTCTTCCCAGGATCCACTGATCTCCATACACACAAGCCGATTCTGCTAGAAATTTAGAGCCAGGACACCACAGAAGGAAGAGGGCAGAACAGTTTACTGTCAGTCCCTTCCCCACCAAGGGAGAAAAGCACTAATGAACAGCATTCAGCTCCAAAGAAGGGAGACTCAGAGGGCACAGCAGAAATCAGAGGAACAGAGAAAAGAAATTTTTTGTTACAGATTTTGTATAATAGTGATCCTTAGTTATTGTTGTTTGGTGGTGTGCATTTCTAAATGTAATATTCTACTGTGATATCAGCACTTTACCCATCATTGCTGCATTCCCACAGCTGTGTAACCATTACCACCATGAACTGGGGAAAAAAAAAAACACAAGCAAACAAAAAATTTAAGAGCTTTACTCAGCACAATTATGTCTAATCTTTTAGTTAAGTGCTACTAACTACTTCTAATGAAAGGGAACATACCTTTCTCTGAGTTTAACATTGAGCTACAGGAGGATATTAATGAAAAAATGGGATACTGGCTATCTCAACTCCTATTAACACTTTCTACCATAGCATCTGCAGTTTCATGGCAGATATAAGACTACATAATCCATGTCCTTCACAGTAGCATCTCCTCCTTATTTTAACACTTTTAAGAACACCTAAAACAAACCTTCAGCTTCATAGTGCCTGGTTTTGAAGATAATACTGCTTCAAGCTGGACAACTCTGGGGGTCTATGTTTTAAGAAAGAGACATTAATACCCAGTGCGCAAAGCAAAGTAGCAAAAGAGAAAACAAAGGACACTGCTAAATAGTGTAGAGACAAAACTGAATAATTATGTCAGTTTGAAAGTTAATATAAATATGACCACAGCAGTTGAAGGAAAACGCATTTGGAGTCACATTTCTAAATACTTTGACTAGTACAACCAAGCTTGATAAATGCATTTCGTGATTACTAAGAATTAATTCAAAAGATATTTCAGTCATAGTCTACCTTATTATTACGGTTGCCTACATCATTTACCTCAGATTGCACAGGCAAACTGCCCATTTGGATTGTAATTCAATTTTAACCACCACAAGCTCAAGCTGCATTTCCTGCACAATAATGTTAGCATTTTGAATTATTCACAAAATCACCACGCTTATATCCCAAAATTAATATTCATTCCAGATTCCTAAAAGTAATGAATATTTCAGGAATTAATACTGTTTAAAAAAAATAGTAAGAAAATTCTCTCCACAGGGACTCAAAGACTAATGTTTCTAAACCTTGTGTGCTACATGAAAGTCAATTTCTGCAACGGGGAAAAAAAATAACATCTTGTCCTTCTCTAGTTGATGTCTTTGTTCTTGTGTCATGTATCTAGCCAACATCTGCTTAGCTCTTCTTAGTCTGTTATGTCAAAGTATTTCTCTTACATGCATTACCTCTACACACAGGAGTTTTTCCTAAGCAACCCTTTTATAGGGCAGTTTACAGATTTTACATTAGTAAGGAAAGCCTTGCTAGGGCTTGCTTTGTTTTTTTTCCTAGCTTCCATAAACAACCATTCATTTAGGTGTTTATGTCCCTTACACACTGCATGATTTTTTCTGATTTTCCTCTATTTGTGAATGGAAATGCCACTCAAGGCTTGTTTTCAAAACATGAACACTACAAAAACCTAATGCTAGATCGAGGAGCTAATGCTCCTCTTTAAGCTTTATGATTTATAGGCAATCCAATTCAATAGCACTAAATACTTTGTTGATAAGCAGTGGCTAGTATCAACCGCCTATACATACTACCTATTTGTGATTAGATAGATCCATTTTGCAAATGACCTTGACCTTTACCTTTAGTACCTCTGAAGTACCTACCTTAGAAATCTAAATTCACAATACCAATTTGATTTTAAAAAAAGTCTTCCTAAGTAACAGCTCTAATGAACCAGTGACAGGTTTGAGTATCACAAGAAGATTAAATGTTAAGTCAACCTTTTTTCAAAACTGACTTCAATATAGAGTTCTAGCAAAGACTGGCAAGATCTAACATCTGAAAACATTTATAGTAAACTGATCTTTTAAAAGATAAAAAAAGTAAAGCCTGTGCTTCTCAGCTGGAAATGTGATTGGCTGTAATTCTTTTATTTATTTTCAACAAATAGCTAGTGATTGAAAATTGCTGCCCTTGCTTCCTCCCAAGGGATACTTTGCTTCATCGGGTCTTCTGGTCCACATAATGTATAAGATCAAACTACCTCTCAGGTATCTCCTCTTGCTTCCTAATCAATTTATACAGCTCATTTTTATTATACTGAAGCATAAAAATAAACTTCCGAATACATCTTTTTCCCCTTCCACTGCAGCAGAGAGATAATGGGCAGGAGGTAGAAGGTTTGTAATCTGATTTCTACCAATTCCAGTATTTTTTTTAATTCAAACAAGCATCTGTAAGCACAAACCTTATTATTCTTTCTGCATGCTGACCCTGAAGATCTATTCCATATCTTTCTTTCACCAGGAATTGTGGGGCACTGAATTACGTTATTAGGAATTTTGAAATCAGGACACCATCCATGCTGACTTTAAACAGGCTTTTCAAATCACAAGCAACAATTAGTATTTTATAATAAAAATTTTGAGGAGATTAGCTGAAGAGGTATATGCATGGAACATTTACCATTTAAAACAAAAAAGTTGGACAGTCAGTTCATCAAAGGTACCACAGACTCAGTTTTGGTCTTTAAACTAGCCTAATGTTTACATAGCCTTCAAACTTACAACTGCTCTCACAACCTGCTATACAAGTTCCCCTCTGCCCCTGCCCTACACCAAGTGATTTTCTTCCTTTTCATTAAATCCTGTACCATTGAGGCAAATCCAAAGTTTTCCCATTAACCCAAAATGTTGACAAGTGCTTTTTTGTAAAAGTCCTTAATCTTTCAATACCCATCCCTAAACTCCTCACTTGGGTCATACTAAGTAGATTATGACTGTTTCTCTCAACTTGTCCTGCTTTATGAGACTCCCATAAAACACAGTATTTCCCCCCATTTCTATGAGTCCTACTATTATTCTCATTTCCCTTTCACCTTACTGTTATCTGCCACAGGGCACACTTGTCTCACACATTTTTCTTTAAACTTCACCAAGCATCTCCCTCTACAAGGCGGCAATAATTGTAAAAACTTCTAGATATCTGTATTTGCTGAAAAATTTGCATTCTTATAAGGATGGTTCCAATACTGATTCCGTAAAAATTTTATTTCATTTTTTTTCTGTAATCACAAAGACAAAGGGAATGTTGATTTTAATACATGTTCAATTCCTCTGAATGAACTAGCACTCGGTATCCCTGACGTGTGTTCCCTTCTGTCACCTCATTTGAACAAGCATCAGAACCGCTCAAAAATAACACCTGACAAAATTGTCAAGCTTCAGAGGTCATTTGTCCATTTAAAAGCTGAGCTATCGTAGTTTTCTTGCATCTGGTCAATAATCCCTGCTTAACATCTGTAAGCCTGAAGACAGGAAAATAAATAATAAAGACTAAAATGGTCTTTAAGAGATTTCAGTACTGACTTGCTACTGGACCTCACTCAAGTTAAAGACACTAATGTTTTGCTCCTCAGCTTTGTCTTACAGTTTTAAGCAGTTTTTAATCAACTGAAAAGAAATTTGGTTATTTTACCTTTCTTTGCCCCTCACCCCCTCTGGCAGCTTACTATTGGTACTACTACCACCAATATGTATCATTACTGCTCAGAAAGCTCTATCGTTATTTTAAAGTCATCTTCTACCAGCATATTTATAAATAATTTTCTCAGCACTTATCTGAATTACCTCTCAGTCCTTTACAAGTAACTTGGCAGTATTTTTCCAACCGAACTGTTCAGATACTACAAAAGCTCATAGAGTACACATAATACAGAAATTTTTATGATGCTACTTCAAAATCTTTATTGAATCTATTGAAAGAGCATTCTTATCTACACTCACTCGCTTAGCCTGTCATCAGAATTACAAGGACAGCAGAGGCAGCCACTGCAAATTTTGATCGCTGGTCCAGCAGCTCTCTCCTCATCTGAAGATGGTAGAAGTGGAATATAATGTTCTCCTTTTGCAGTACATTTGGCACCATTTTTTCTACTTCTCAGCCCAGACCTGTGCTCTACTTTGTGAAAGCCCTTTTATTAGTTTGCCCAAATGTGCTGGTTTTGGCTGGGATAGAATTGATTTTCTTCACAGTAGCTAGTATGGGGCTGTGTTTTGGATTTGTGCTGGAAACAGTGTTGATAATTCAGGGATATATTTTTCTTATCGCTGAGCGGTGCTTACACAGCGTCAAGGCCTTTGCTCCTCACACCACCCCACCAGCAAGTGGGCTGGGGGTGCACAAGAAGTTGGGAGGGGACACAGCCAGGACAGCTGACCCCAACTGACCAAAGGGATATCCCATACCATATGATGTCATGCTCAGCATATAAAGGTGCGGGAAGAAGAAAGAAGAGGGGGACCTTCAGAGTTACAGCATTTGTCTTCTCAAGTAACCATTACATGTGATGGAGCCCTGCTTTCCTGGAGATGGCGAAACACCTGCCTGCCCATGGGAAGTGGTGAATGAATTCCTTGTTTTGCTTTGCTTGCATGTGCGGTGTTTGCTCTACCTATTAAACTGTCTTTATCTCAACCCACAAGTTCTCACTTTTACTCTTCAATTCTCTCCCCCATCCCACCAGGGGCAAGTGAGCAAGCAGCTGTGCGGCACTTAGCTGCTGGCCAGGGTCAAACCATGACACGAAAACATAGTAATTTATCCCTCTACCCTTAAATCTGAATTTCATTTAAGTAATTTAAGATAGATGAGGTTCTGTGGTAGAGCTGTTGAATATTCACTTTGATTCAGATACCATACACCCCTTTCAGAAGAAAACAGGAACATTGGCCTCTTTAAAGAATCAACAACTTTGTACAGCTCCCTTTAACAAAAAGGTTTTTTGTGTGTGTTTTTTCTTTTTTAAACATGATTAAGGAAATAAAGAATATATTTCATCTGAACTGCATTAAGTTCATTCACTAGTTAAAAAAATAAAAACCTCCAAACTGCTGCTTGCTTACTCGCAATGAAGAAGTGCAATAGCAAAATTCTCAATGTTATTTTGAACTCATGTAAAAAGCTGAGGATTCATTGCAAAATGTGTTTCTTACCATGCCTTTTCCATCTATGACCTCGGATAGACATGCTAGTCACAGCATTTCTTGATATTCTGGATGAAGTAGGTGTAATTTCAACCTGAATGCATCTTGTACCTTCTTTACTAGATTTGATGGCACCCTGAGGCAGTGAAGCTTTTATTGCATTAGCAACCTAGAACAGAAAAGATGCAGTAATGTTCTTAACATGAAGAAACAAATTTTAGAAGAATTCTGCCAGGGGATTCTAATGACACCAAGAATACTGTGTACAATTCCAGTTTAATGTCAAAAATCACACTAGCTTTTTGCACAGGTTATAAAGAATGCTGGTTGCAATTACCTCTCAGAACTAAGTTACATTTAATACCTGCCACCCTTTAAAACAAAGTTTCCAGTTTAAAGATTTGGCTATTACTTAACATGAACTTCAGAGTGCTTCCACACTATCATCTAAGCTTTCAAGACTTAGAAGCATTCTGTTGAAAATAGCTTGTTCACTAGTCAAGATGACAAAATAACTAAGTACACTGAAAATACCTGCGCACGTGTGTGTACACTTGCAGATCTAGCTATTCACATGAGCACAGCCACACAGACCTCATGGGATTTAGGTTCCTGGTGTGATGTCACATCACAGATGTTCACAGGACGGATTTCCTAGACTAAAAATTCTACTCAAAAAAATGTTGAAATACCACACCTACCAGCAGAGGTTCTGGATACAGTTCCAGCTGTGCTCTATACAAAATGTCATCCATAGCTTTACGAGCCAGATCCCATTCTCCATTATAACTACAAAGGTAAATATATACATAATAATAAGCATCTATATATCAACTGATGAACCTTCTTGGTCACATAACCTGCACAGATTTAGTATTCCTTGAGAGCTCAATTCAGAGAAGTTGAATTACTTGTGTTCATTAGCAGTAAGCCTGCTATTTAGAGAACTTATTCTGAAGTAGCATCCATGGAGACAAAGTTTTATTTTCACTGCCCGCCCTGAGCAGTTTAAAAATTATGTCATTAGTTATTGATCAGCTAGTCATGAAATATTCTGAAATTCCAACAGGATTGTTTTAATATTACTCCACATTTTGAGTATTCCTGTGTTACTAGTCTCTATTTTGGTTAAGAGAGCTTCACATATTAACATGACTATCAAAAGGTAAATGACATCAGCATTTCAGATAAAGAATGAGAAGACCTTTCTTCCTTAACTAGACTGATGTAAAAACTAAGCAGGCAAAAATGTGGACAGCAGACAACAGCTGGAAAAAGATTTAAAAGATTTTTTCACATCAGCAGTTGTACCTATTAAGTGTTGTTCTAACCCTCTTTCCCCAATATGACACTGGTAACTTCAGCTAACTAGTTGGAGAACTATGTTCTCTTCCTGAGGACCTTATTGCTAGACACAGCATCTGTCCACTAGAAAACAATACATTTCAAAGGTAGCATGCCTAAATGAGTGTAGAAATTAAGCTGACATTTCTTTATTTTGTATAAATATTAAAAAAAAAAAACACGACTTACAAGGCATAATAAATCCCTGTTAGCATTTGCACCATGAATTCAGATGAAACTGGAATCCTACTGTTGACTCCCTCGTACTTTCTCACTTGTTGGCGAGGATATCCACAGACACAAATTCTAAAGAAATCATGCATTTATCATTAGCAAATAATGTAGAACCACCTTTGTACAGAACTCTACAAAGCTAGGTGTTTAGCATACATTTTAACTACAACAGACCCACAGGAAGGTATCCAACAACAACCCTGTGCTGAAGCAGATTATTTCTTGTCATGGAAGAAGGGTATGTCTCTACTGGCACAGTTCAAATCCTTCAAACCAGAGATATCCTAGACACTCATGTTACATTTATACTACAGTGGAACATGAAAGAAAACTACCAGTAAAAGTCATTCTGAATCCACGTGTTTGCTGCAGAACAGACAAAAAACAAGTTAATGGTCTTTAAGGAAATAAAGCAGCATAGCAACTATTAATATTACAGACAGCAGCATGTCATTGCATATAATATGGAAGTTGCATACAAGTCTTCAAGCAAAGACACCAGAAGTGTCACATTCACAAAACTACTCTAAAATCCAGTAAAAATCAGCTTTAGAATTCAGTTCTGAACTAAATTCCACATCAGATTCTGTAGTCAAAACATTTTGGAAATCAAATATATTGAATAGTTAAATATTCAATTCATTGGCTATTACTGGACTTCTGGAATGACCTTTAATGACATTAATCAAAGAATTTCCTTCTCCAAAGCATAGACTAGAAGGTTTAGTCTCAGAAAGCTTCAATTATTCAGCTTCAATACCAGAGAGCTTGTAAAACTCCTCTTAAATCTATTTTTTTTCCAGAAAAAAAAATTGAGTTAAGATTCTATTGTAGTACCTTTCAAATCACATCTGTAATAGAGAGATTTGAGGAGCCTTTTTTTATCAATACTAACTTTGCCACTAACCTACTGCACTTTTTTCCTCTCCTTCTCTATCCTGCAACTCAACTTCTGCTTTGGCTACTTAAAAAAATCAAGAAAGCAGACAGTGCCCCCAGGATCTCTATGGCTCAGCAACTCTCCCAGTATGCACTTTGCACTCAGTATAATCTAAATTTGACTCTTCATGCTGATACCACTGTATCTCCAAATAAAAACCACAACAAAAATATTTTAAACACTTCATCAGGAAAGATAGGAAGCCATGCTAGTGACAACATGCAAGGAAACAAAAATATTATGAGGTGTTATTAATGGAAAAATCATTGAATGGTTTGGGTCAGAAAGGACCTTTAAAGATCATCTATTTCCACCCCCTCTAACATGTGCAGGGACATCTTCCACTAGACCACGTTGCTCAGAGCCCCATCCAACCTGACCTTGAACACTTCCAATGATGGGGCATCCACAACTTCTCTGGCCAACCTGTTCCAGTGTCTCACCACCTTCATTGTAAAAAATTTCTTCCTTATGTCCAATCTAAATCTACCCTCTTTCAGTTCAAAACACTGGCCCCCTGTCCTGTCACTATACGTCTTGGTAAAAAGCCCCTCTCATCTTTCTTATAAACCTCTCTCATATATATTTAAGGGCTGCAATAACATCTTCATGGAATCTTTTCTTTTCCAGGCTGAACATAGCCTGTCTTCATAGCAGAGGTGCTCCAGCCCTCTGATCATCTTCGTGGCCCTCTGTTGGACCCAGAGGTCCACGTCTTTTTTTTACTGGACACCCCAGAGCTGGACACAGTACTCCAGGTGGGGTCTCACAAGAGCTGAGTAGAGGGGCAGAATCACCTCCCTCGACCTGCTGGCCACACTTCTTTTTATGCAGTCTAGGATACGATTGGCTTTCTGGGCTGCAAGTGCATATTGCACTGTATCCCCAAGACCTTCTCTGCAGGGCTGCTCTCAATCCATTCATCCTTCAGTCTGTACTGATGTCAGGGATTGCTCCAACACAGGTGCAGGACCTTGCACTTGGCTTTGTTGACCTTCATGAGGTTAAGATACCTATAGGTATAGGACAACTACCCTCTATGCACTCATCTGGTATTGAAGGTAATTCCATAAACCCTAGGCTTGTGATGCCACTTATAGAGTTAGTCAACTGCTGCTTTGAGCATCAGTATTTAGTTATGATTCTCACTGAAATTTACAACCCTAAATGCAAACTTCTCAGATTGGCCTAAACCAAGATTTAAGTGACTGAATTCAACAGTTCAAAACCATATTTCTAAAAAAAAAAAAATTAATTTTGCTTAGTTTTGAATTTCAATTTTCAAGAGTAGCCAAATGTTAATTTATAACTAACTGCAAGTTTTCCCCTAAATTTGATATTGTTGTTGGCCAGAAGCACAGACTAAGTACTCCTTGCTTATTCATTCAGATTTTAAACTCCGCTTTTATTATTGTTAGGAATACATTACTTCAGACTGCATTGTGATTTGTGTCTCACTACTCAAATGGCTTAAAACTCTAAATTTTTTGAAACCAGGATGCAGATAAATTTCTATCTTAAAATACACAGAGTTCACCTGCAATGTATATGCACAGCTAGCTAAAACAAAAATCTTACTTCCAGTTAAGTGAATCAAATTGACTCTTCTGTTAAATATGCTTCAGATTTTGGAACCAAACGAGTTCATCCTCTCATATTTCATTCCGGCCATACATGGTAAAAGTTAAAAGAAAGCAAGCCGTTCTTCTGACTCTTACCTAGTCCTAAACCACCCAAGCCAGATATTGAAATTAACTGGGTTGAATAACTCCCTCACAAAAATCCCATCCCATTTTCCTCCTCTTTATCCCCCAGAAGAGGCTATTATTATGCAACCTGGGCAACACTTTAGTTCCAGACAGTCCATAATTTCTACCAGTGATGTGGCTCAAAAATGACACTTATAATCCACTAAAATAATAAGCATTTCAGTGTTGTGTAAAGCCTGAGGGGTGGAGGCAGCAGCAAGGAAGTGTCCAGTTTAAACCATTAAAAAAAACCATATAACCAGGTCATTTTTATGCCAATGTACATATTTATGCATTTACTAGATGCTACTCTATATGGATACAGTAAATATTTTGGGAGGAAACAGTGAACTCACACCAGGAATGTGATCAGTTAACACTAACAGTTATATAGAAAAGACCTTAATACAGACCCTCTATTAATGCCATTATTGATTAGTTTTAAAAAGCTCTAATCTGTTACTTCCTCTAAAAAGGCTAGAATGACATCAGCAGAACTGCTTCGCTTCACATCAGAGGAAGATAATATTCTTATGAAAAGAGGCTTAGAAACTGAAGATGCCCAAATGCAAAAAATCTGGATTTACAACACTTGAGATCAGCACAAAACATTTTGTGCTGCAATTGTCACATTTACAGTTCATGTTTGTAAATAAGAAGTACTAGAAGCTTTTGCTTCTTTAGAAAAGTCATAAAAACTGAATTAGACTTACCAGAAGAAAGCACATTTGTTGTAGATGGCTTTCATACAGATCTTCCAAAAGAAACCTAAATTCAATACTGCTCAACCCAATTAAAGCAGTTATTCTATAGATTCTTCTGAGAATTTTGCCAGCACCACATCCAAACAGGATACTGAAAGATATTCTGGGCTTCTGACACATATTCCCTTGAATCCCTAAAATGCTGTCAGGGCATGATTTTCAGTAAGCAGAGAAACATGGATGCCAAAAGCAGTAGGGAATGATGAACTGAGATAAAAGTCAAATTGTATAGTATCAAATAACTCGGTATCCAAACATTCAACACCTTGAAGTAGAAAGACTTGCTTGCATCTGCTGGTAATTTGCATGGGTTTTTTTGGAGGCTTGTTAAAAATTATTTATCCCAAATACAATCAAAACCTAATGAAGCAGAATAAGCAACATCAGTCTCCTGACCACAATCGCTAGCTACTAGATATTTTCTACCTTAAATTTTAGACCAGTATACCTAACAAAGATCTTGTAAAGACCCCGATGCCTTCTCATCTCCTCTGAAGAGGAGAGAATCTTACAGGCATCCATTACCATATTTTGTTTGTGTGAGGAACCTGGGAACTATGTCTGGTAAAAAGTTGCTGTGGTTGACTTCTAGGTCTCTCTTGGATTTCCTAGGTTAACAAGAGCATTCTAATTTTTTCCTTAACCCAAAGTCCACTTTCAAAAATCTAGAGACAGACATGTTTAATACCAATTCTTCCTCTTTGAAAAAAAGAAATGGATCAAAAATAGACACTGTAATTAAAGCTGAGGTGTTTGGGGGTTTTTTTTTTTGGTTGTTTGGTTGGTTTTGGTTTTTTTTTGAAGTAACAGCAGATTTTGGAAATACCCAAAGTATCTGTAACAATGGATTTATTTCTAGTTTCAAGATCTACTATAATTTCAAGAAAGTTTCAACTTGCACAGCATCCAAATATATTCAGTAAGTTTGCAACATAAAACTTACCACGAATTTAGAAGACATTTCCGATTTTATTTAGTTAACACACCTACAACTACTTTGATTAAAAACAAACAGTACCCTTGATTTGACTTCTCCATTTAACAGCACCGCATATAAGCCAGGTCATTGCTTCCCCATTTTGAGATCTCAACCCAGTTATAAAAGAGATACTTTAAAAGCAAATAATGCAGCTGTAAACACTTATGAAAAAAAGTCAAGTTTACAAGCAGCTTTTGGGAACCTGAAGCTTTTTTTTAAAAAAATTCAAACTGATTGCATTTCAGGTTGAAAATGCCATTTTAAGTATAAACAACCTACAGAAATTACCTTGAACAAATCTGACACAAAGACTGAAGAGAAACTGCAGGCATGTAGCTTAAGGCAGCATTGTAACAGAGCAGAAGGAAAGTCAGTACTTCAAACCTGGGATTTACAAGAAACATTAGAATAACGTTACCAATTTTATTCTTGACAAGAAAACAACTTTACACAGAAATTTGCAAGAGTTATTTGAACAGATCTGGTATTTCCTGTCAATAAAATTGACAATCTCTAAGCTTTTCCTCTTCATCTAGTAATATGCACTGCTAGTCTTTCTGCATCTATATTTACATGTGTTTAAAAACAAACAAAAAATACCCACCACAAAACACAGCATACACCTATCCACCTTCAGTCTACAACTATATTAAAAATTATAAGACGACTGATTAGTGTTTCTCAAGCAAAATCCTATTATACAATTTCACCTGTTCTGTGCTGTTAACATCTCCCTCTGAGGATGAGGTCCACTGTATACAACCCTGGACAAACCATGCTGTGATAAAGCTCCTTCAGTGAGAGCCATGGAGCCAATGCTGGAAGGCTAAAGGAAAAAGGGTCATTCAAAACATGTCCAACTGAAGTCTTGCTACAATGCATGTGAAAATAGACAACAATCATCATCACCATACTTGTACATAAATTTTCAACAGGCTTAAGGTTATCTGACTGCTTAGCTGTCTTAGATTTGATAAGTTATTTTACACCAGATAAGGTATATGGCTTCAGAATAGGAAAAAAAAAGACATAGTTGATGCATGGATATTGCAGCGTTATGACTATTCAGTCTTGAAGAGGCCTCAGAGACCAGTTAGTGGCACTCAGAAGACTGAGAAATACGTTCCTATGTCATCACATGCAACACATTAAAACTACTTTTCACTTTTATTCTTAACAAACAGGCCCCCAAAGCATACTGCCTTTCTCAATCAGTAACAACTTTATGTTGTAGATGTCACTTACTTCATGATAGACTGAAGGTTTGGACAAAGATGGAATTGTGAAACTCAGCACTTTGCTATGTCCCTCTTTGTCAACTATCTCCTGAAAAAGACAGGAGATACCAAGGGTTATGCTGTACTACAGAAACCAGACATTCAAAAATGTTAAATGCTGAATGGGGCTGAATGGAGAAAGAAAGCCAATCAATTATTATAGGGACAGATAGAGATACTGTAACAATCCAAGCTACAAGCTAGAAATCATCTCTGTATTTGCTTTCTATCACAGTGCATTTGCTTTGTTTCTGAAAACTATTCAAATGACTTAGCAAAGGGCACATGCATTTGTATACATAGTCCACTTTAAAAAACACTAACTGGAAATCTCAATATGTTTAAACAGCGTTATGTTTGTTTAATTATACACTATTTACTAATTGTGAAAGTTAACACTCAATAATTCTGTTCTGAAAACTATTTACCCATCAACTAATGTCTCTACAAGTACTTTGTTTTGGAAATATTATAGCTCTGGAATGATTGCAGCCTCATATGGCTTGATACTAGCAGACATCATAGTATTTGCAAAAGCCCAAGTTTAATAATACCACCACAGCAGTATGTTGGCAGACTTCTCATTCCTGTAAGTTAGTGGAAGACTAATGGGTAAGGCAAAAAAAAAAAAAAGACATGCCTGCGTATCACAGAAGAGCACTGAAGTACTTGAAATAAACTGCAGAAGTTCCAAAGCAGACCTGACCAAAAACCAACACCACACACACAAGAACCTTTTTTTTTTTTTTTCCTAAATTTCAGCAGCAGATTTCATCTATCCAAAGGTAGAGATTAGAGAGGAGCTTCAGTGTCTCCTAACACCCATGACTTGGAAGGCTGAAGGACTAACTTCACATAGTCATTATTAAAACTCATGTCTTAAAATAGACTGTGAAGTGGTAAAGGAAGACTGAGACGTATCAAAAAGGCATAGAGAGCTGTTCTGTCTGAAGAGTTACACAGCTCCTCCATTCTCCACATAAACTGCTCATACTTTAATTTTCAATATTGCTTCTGCATCCATGTGGAAAACAGTTTCCTCAATATATGGGAGGAGAAGGGAAGACAAACTGGCTACATACAAACTTTTAAAATCTAAAACTATCAATATTTTGACTCTTCATGTAATCAGATTTGTAATTAAATTTCAGGAGTCCATTTCAAGATCTGAAGCATATTGAAAAAAACTGATACCTACAGCCAGGAAAGCCAAAAATATCAACAGCATGCACTACCACTGTATATCTCCAAGCTGACAGCAGAACAAACCAGTTCATGATCTCAAGGTTCAGCCACAATAACTCCATAGCCCTGACAATGTAGTGAATTTAAAATTATTCTGAGCAATATTTAATTTTTCAATTTCCTTCAGTAAAAAAGTGCAGGACTCTTGAGCATGTTAATTCCCTCAAGTTCCAAGAGATCACCATACATATTTACAAAAGGATTACTGTTTGTATTAGGTTATATCTTTCCTCTTGATTTTCAAAAAAAGTAGCTGATTAAAGAGAAAATTAAGTATCTAAGCAGGTCACCTACTACCTTTTCAACCTTGTATACTGAAGAACAGTACCATCTTGATTAAGTTACAAATTTTATACAACATCCACAGAAGGGAAGAAGTCAGCATAAGTAACATGGCATTACTCTAGCATAAGCATTCATTACGTCTTAAAGCAGAAGGGGGTGGGGGGAATAAATGTTTCCAAAAATCAGGTTGATTTACAGCTTCCTGCAGAAGCCTGCTGTAAAATTCTTCTGACCCCAAACAGCTGAAGATGAACAGCTACGTTACTAATTGAGGAAGAAACTGTTCATAGCTACGCGAAGACGTTACTGGATTGGTTTCAAGCTTAACTGTAGATGTTGACAAGTGATTATAGCCACATCCACCAACTTAGATGACTTCAACATGGAAATAAAGGAGTGAATTGACTTAAGGTATAAGATATACCAAATGCTTTCCAGGAAGTTTTTCTTCTCAGATACAACTAAGCACACAGAAAGCACATGAAGCCTCTACTCTGCCTAAAGAAGAGTTGACTATATGGGCTCAGGTCTTTTTAAGTAGAATTCTGGGTGAAAACATGTTTTCACTTGCTTGGTAAAGACACTTGCGATTATTTTTAGAAGAAGGATGGGAGCTGCCTTCTCCAGATTTTCAGAATGGGAAGAGGAGACTTGAGGTTCATCACTGTTTCACTTCCCAAAAAGCCTTCCTAAAATATCCAGAACATACAAACTACACTGAAGAGAATCCCAATGGACTCAGTAACACTGAGCTTTTTATAATAGCCATTAAAAGACTAAACACATAAATACAATATGGTGCTTTTAAAGTTTCCTTCATAATTCTGTTCTTCAAAGTAGTAATTTACTAACAAACAGTATCTTTTCATACAAAATATAAAAAAGATATCAAGGTTATTACAAAATGAACGGAGACCTTTAGTTTCTCAAAGCAAAGCAATCTGTTCAGCAGTCGGGTACTAAGAATTTGTTGAAAGTGATTTTTTTGTGTTTTCTAGTCAAAATAATCAAAATACCCAAGAAAATATGGGCAACCACTTCAAAAGTAGTGCCTCTAAAGGCTCTCAAGCAGAATGTAAGTTTAATCAACATACCAAGAATTAAGTAACAAAAAAAGTTAAGAGGACTCCTTTGGCTCCTTCAGCAATTAGTGCATTAACACTTTCCAGGAACCACAAAAAGAGTAGAGCAAATATTCACCAAAATAAAAGAATAGAAGATGATGTTGCAGATTTCTGACAAGGACACCAATGTGAAGAGTCAAAACCGAGATACTCAATCACTTAATTGCAATTCTGAAACAAAACTGTTAATTATTCCCCAGTAAAATACTCCAGAGTATCACCTAAAAGCACACTAATCTTTTTAGGTCTGAATAATTACATGCCAATACAAACCAGGTTATAAACTCCTAAGAGAAGAGCCTCTATGCATCCACTGCTCTGCAAATCTCTGCTGGCTGAGACAGCAAGATAGCACCACATCAATTCTGGTAGAAACTGCAGCGTAAATCGTAGCAGTTGTTCGTCACCACTGCGATAGAACTCAAAGAGCTGATGGCAAACTGGCTCCAGAAGCTGAAATATAAATTACAATTGTGAATGAATAAAACATTACAAGAAACTGCAATTTTGCATGGATCAATCCTTTGGACAAAACTGTAAACTGATAAATGTTACATTTTAGCTATTAGGGAGTGACTGATGAAATAACTGCCCAAGTTACCTTATACACTTTTCATCCCTTATAACATACTTTCAGATAATAAAAGTAGAGCCTTCCATCCCATGTGAAAAAAGAATTCCAATGGCTCCTTTCTCTCATTTTTGCCTCTCTTCCTCCAGCCTCAAAGGCATAAATAGAGGATATTTGTTATCACCACACCTCATACCATGCCCTCAATATCTCTAATATACAGGAAAAGTACCTGAACAAAAGGTCTTGCTATTCTAGAGCTCAACAGTGTACACATAAATTGTTCAAAGTTTTTACCCACAAAGTGAGAAAAGCAACATAACACTCAAATTCAAAGTATTAGAATAACTTAGTATACAGCAGAATTAGTTCACTTTTCCACTCTCATTAAAATCTTCTAGAAACTTCAATGTATTTATAGGTTTGAGGCAGAAATGGGAAGTCTCAAGAGTAATTTTACTATCTAATTTGTTAAGCTGATATAAATGGAAGTAATGCATTGAACTGGAAGTAATACATTGAGTCAGAACAAGCTAAAAAAAGATGTAAAAACAATTAAGCAATCAGCTTGCACTGTGTTTCTGGATTTAATGAACATTCTTGTGCTACCACCTACCTCTGCTAGAGGATGAAACAGTGTTAACCATCATGTGTCAATGTATGAAAGTTATATTTTTATTTTGTCACCTAGATAGGAGATTTCCTAACCCAAGTGGAAAATACTGTCAAAACCAGTAGGCACTTTTGAAGTCAGACGAACTGGACACTGAACTCTCAAGCAAAAACTCAAAAGCTCAGAAATACTTTTTGGCAGCAAACACAGCACACCATCGATAGGAGTTTGGAACTGTAAAAGGATTTATTCTAAAAAAAAGAAAAAAAAAGTGGGGTAGGGAAAGGAAAAAGGAGATTTTTAATTAAATCTTCTAAATAATTTCTTTGCAAGTAATAACCTATAGGAGGACCCTATCACCTAAGAAACTACTTCCTGAAAAAGAATCTAGGCAGTTGATGCATTTATATTAGCGAACTTCACAAAATGAAATCTGAGATTCCAGCTATTTAGAATTCATTTTATCAGCTCCAGCTAGTATATAAAAAAGCAATACATAAAATTTGACATTCTCCAACTGCAAATCTCTGAAAGACATGATTCAAATGTAACATAACTAAAGGACTAGTTTTGCTACCTTGTTTCTTATCTCCAAGGTTTAACATTCTTAACAGTTCATCTACATGACTCACAGTAATAGACTCTAAATTCATTTCAAAACCAGGAATGTTCGGGCTAGTAATAGACCTTCACTGAAACGTATTCCTGCACAAAACCTTCAAAAGCTTCAACCTGAAACTGATGGAATCCAAACCAGACATGCATTTTAGAGCATTTTAGAGTTTGCACTGAGAAAAGATACCGATTAGAATTGCCACTGCACTGCAGTTCAGAAATCAAAGTATTATACAACACCTTTCTGAAAATCCTTAAAAAATTGAATATAGATATGTACTTTACTGCTAGTAACATGCAGATCACATTTTCCATTTTATTCTAACGACAGCATTCAGTTCTCCTGCTATTTGTCTAGGCCACACCTTCAGTTTTTCAACAGAGCAAGCTTTCAAAAAAGTAAGAAACCCATTCTTCTGTATTTCCCTCCCTTTATTGCAGCAAAGGAGGCACCATCACCAGAAGAGCGTGGCAGAAAAAAAATCTGCTTGCTTTCCTAAGGTTTCCCCCCTGACCACATGGAAAGTGGAGTCAACATTTCTTACCTCCCAAAGTTACTTCTGAACCCAAAGGATCTTAGCAGGTTAAGTTCTTTTTAAGAAGTAATTTGGGACAATCTGATCTATTCAAAAAAAGACGAACTTTTAGCTTCTGGCAGATACAGCTTCTCTTTGGAAAAATCATTTGTGAAAAATCTACAGCAAAGGCAAAAAAATCATGCCAAGCTAAACTAGTCATCAGTTTTAAGAGCAGAATATCAAAGATCCTTCTAGAAAACTTCACCAGCAAAAGTGCTTTTCATCTTCAGCTTACATATTTCACACAATTTGCATGCTTCCTTTAATGAAGTATCAGTTCAGAATGATGTGCTTGAACTTTAAAAGGCACATAAATAGCTATGACAGGTATCCATGATCACATTGTTATCTCAGTTGAGACAGCTTTATATCAGCACGTTTAAATGCGTAATCAGTACAAAACCAGATCTGCTTCCTCAAAATGCCACCACATGCTATAACCTAATATGAAAACGCACTAGTGATTGTTGCTGTTTCAAGATATTATTTTACGCTAATACAGTTCTAAAAGGTATCTCGACTGAAACAATTTTTAATGCTCGAACAGAACAATATCCAAGCAATTTCATTCCTCTTCCTTTTAAGCTGCATCCAAATACGTTAGACACTCCAAACACTTTCTGTTTCCTAATGCAAATGACTACATGGCTACTATCTAAAAGGACAGCAATAGTGCTTTAGGTAGAAAGCAAGAAATCTTGAATTTGTGAAGAAATAAGCCTCAGAATTTTTTTTTTTTTTTTTTTTTTTACTGTTGGACTCTTCAGTCAATTAAAAGTCCTTTAAATCTTCACATCTGCTGAAGACTCTCCT
Source organism: Nyctibius grandis (assembly GCF_013368605.1). NCBI lineage: Eukaryota > Metazoa > Chordata > Aves > Nyctibiiformes > Nyctibiidae > Nyctibius > Nyctibius grandis. The sequence continues at coordinate 22,606,941 of NC_090664.1, read as the reverse complement.
TATATTGAATTACATTTTTCACCTATTCGTGGCCCAGGAAGCTCAAAAGTAACTAACCAAGTCTTTACTAACAAAGCTACTATGAATTGGGTATTTCTTTGCTATAGCAAACAAGTAGTTCATTTATCTCAAACTGATTATTAAATTTTTTGAAAAGCAAACTAAAAAACCCCACATGAAAAGCAAACATGAACCAGCAGGAAAACGCAGTCACAGATGCAAATACACATAGTTACTCTCCAAATGCTTAAAAAAAAGAACACATCCATCCCCCAAAACGAGATTAATCATGATTTTAAGGTACAGATACTTATTATATTAGAAGTACATATATTCAAAGGTATACAGATGGGGTTGTTTGTCTGTTTTTAATCTCAGCAGCATTTGTAGTGTTCACACATTAATCCTTCCCCTTTGCATTACATACATGAGATAAGGGACAGCACACATCCTACACTGTAAAGCAAGTTGTCATTACACAACACAGCTAATACACCTCAAATAACAGTTGAAAGAAATTTCTTGTCTTTTTAACTGCTAGTTTATAAGTATTTTCACAATGTGGAAAGCTCCAAGTAGCCCTTTCCACAAAGTGACAGCTACACGGAGAACAGTCCAAATAAAGATTTTAAGACTGTTCTCCCAAGGCAGCACAACACTCAGTGTCAGCACTGGCTTTTCATTTCAATTTAAAGTCTAACAGGGAAATCTTTGATACCTTGCCCCCAGAATAATCCCAACAACCCTCTCAAGCAGAACTTGCAGGGCCTTGACCAGCCTGCTACTAAGGTCCTTGAGAAACCTAGTGATAGTCAGAAGTAGTAAGAAATCAAAGAACATATGGAAGTTATCAGTTTGGCTATCAACATGGAGACACATCAGATTAATTTACATGTTGATACACATTCTGAAGACCAGACAGGCTTGACTCAGTACTTGGAATGACTCAGAATGTCTCTGAGCAGCAAAATAAAATTACATTTCTTTGCTGGACAACCTGTGAGTTTCTCTACCAGCATTCTCTCTAAAAACTTGTATACTGAAAGCATTTTATCCTCTGACTACAACTGGCACCATCTCAAACTTTGGAAAGGCTCCTCATGCTGGATCTTTTCAGAAGAGGAATTAAGGACTTGGTGCAATTTTAAAAAAATACACAAAGGTTTGCTGGATGGTAGAAAGTGAGACAATACAGTTAACAAGACACAACTAAAACCAGCTCAGTATGTTCTCAACTCACCTGGCACTTTAAAACAAGTGCAGTCATGGGGTACAGAACCATTCCTGGCACAGATGCAGAGCAAACCTGCCGCCTTTCCCCCTAATTTTGCCATCATTTCAGCAAGGGTACATCCACTGTATAAATGCATATATTTATATTGTATGTATTTAAAACAACGACAAAAAACCTAAAACCTAAGCAATGACTTAAAAGAATTGCAAATCTATCTAACACTGTTCTCTTGGGTTGTAATAGACAAGCTTCTGATAGCTATAGATTCACATTCAAGTGATAGTGAATTACAGAAAGAATTCTGTCAGTCTCAAACATCTTTTCAATTCCTTAACATATTTCTCAATTCTATACCCAAGTGCTGAAGCCCATGAGTATGATCTACAAGCTTAGCTATGATCAGTAAGTTACAAAACTTATGAATTGTTTCCATGGTAGTATGTCATTGCTAAGAACAAACATTTTGACGCAGACTCTTCACATAGTACTGTGGTTCATGTAGTTAGAACACAATTAGCTAGCACGCAAGGTCTTATTTTATTCTGCTGGTGTTACGTCAGATGTTTTATGTGAGAGATTCAATATACTTACGTCACTCTGTGGCTCCTGAATTACTTTGTAAAGAGATGAAATCAAAGCACTCTTGTCTTTCAAGTTTGTAGCATAGCTGGATATAGATGCTTCTGGCAGTGTCTGAAATAAAAATATTATAACTATTAGAAAAAGCAATTTTTATCATTAAAATATAACAGCTATTTCAACAACAATTTTCGATTACAAGTCACTATTTATCATTTTACTATAAACTAAAACTTGTTTCACAAAGAAATTCTTACTATGGAAATCACCATGTTTTCAGGACAACAAATTTGTCAGGAGACACACTGAATTTTATCATTTTGCAGACAGTTTCATACAGATTGTAATGACAGTGGATGGGAAATAGATAAAACCCAAGAGTTTCACAAGTGCAATGCCAGTGAAATTTCATGGTGAAATTTCAGTACTGTGGAACTTAGCAGTTTGCAGGTTCATACTTTCAGTTTTCTCAAGATTGGCTGTACACAGCTAATGAACATTATTACAGGATATAGTATTAGTCTGAAAGAGCAGAAATTCCAGTTGACGTGAACAGCTCTTCTCTAACACTAAACAGATTTTCTACCAGTACTTAGAAGGGTAAAAATCTAATCTTTTTAACAACCCTTTGGAAGCTGTACATTTGAACTTACTATTCATAGCTCTTACAGTACTTCTTATCTGCAGTCCTTCAAAGGAGATAATGCTCCATTATACAGATAGGAAAACACATTCCCATTGTATCTAAGCAGACCAGGAGCAAAATCTATGGTCAAGTCTAGTCTGTACTCAAATCAACAAGGCCACTCATCTGTGATACACATTTTCACTGCTCTGTATCAGGAAGTATGTAATCCCAAAGAGGACAAGGAAAAAAATCCTTTCAAGCAGACATTTGCATATATCATATTACCTCAGCAAAATCCAAGATTACTAGTTTTCTTCATTTTCTACAGCAATCAAGCACTCTTACATACTGCTCCAGCTATGATTCAAACACTACTGGTTAAATATCTGAGAGTATATTACCTTGAACTCTGATAACCACTCCTCCACAACCCCAGTATCCACAGCTAGCATCTTCCAACATCCGTTCCAAAACCTTCTGCCTGAAAGAATAAGCAAACACAGTTTGTGAAAACTACGTAGTCACTGCATTAAACAGATGATGAGAATTAAGTCCCTGTGAATATTTAAAGAATCTTATCATGCTTTTACTTGTTAACATTTCACATGCTGACATCACTTTGAACTTTTATTCTACCTCACTTATGCAAGCTGCTCGAAGCATTAAGCATGGGAGTCTTCACATACAGCAGTTTAATAAATTCCAAATATGTATTGCGTGGGAAGCTCAGTAAGTCAAAGATTTGCAGAAATGGCATTTTGAAAACAGAAAATATTACCTTCTCAATTTCAATTTATGTTTCAGCTTACAGAACTTGAGAGAAAACTGTATAGTCTCACTGTAGAGAAATGACTGTTTAGGTTTTTCCTCGTCAACTGCTATTCTTAACTTGGAAAAGGTCACTGAAATAAAGACTAATGGAAAACCTTTCAATCCTCCCCCATCGTGGCAACTGCAAGACAATGAGCCTGCTGCCTGAGCATGCAGCCTAAGATGGACTCCCCTGTCCAACATCCTGCACAACCTCAGACAGAGTAAGATCATCAGTACTAAGACCTGAACACAGGAGATGCAGAGTGGCTTTTGAAACTCATTTCTGATTTCTGTTAATTTTTGAGAAAAGACTTAAAAACAACTGCCCTTTGGAATGACTTACTCTGAAACAGAGAGCAATATATCACTAAGATCCAGAACTATTAAAAGTTAAGAGAGCTTGCTGTGGGGGATGCTCTAGGCACAGGTAAACTATTCAACAATACACATTAGCATACCCAACTTGTGACCATGGATTTCAAACAATGACAAAATTAAACACGTGCCTGAGGAAAAAATTAACACTTACTTGGCAAAATGTTCAGTTATGTGAGATATCCCATCAAGTTTAAAACTGCTATCTTAAAATTAGTTAGGAAGTACTGATACCCAAGTATGGGCTTGTTGATGAATGACAAGTAGGGAGAAGAGAGGAAAGGAAGAATTGCCTTGTATAACACAAATACAAATATTTTGTTCTGAAATCCAGACTATAGTGAAATATATCCAGAGAATTTTAAGAAGCCTAAAGGCAGAAGAACCAGACATGATAATAGTGAGAGCTCACTATAACCCTCCAAAGCAAGGGGGAAGAAATTACTTAAGTAAGGCTTTACTTAAAGAGAAAGCAACCAAAATCTTTCCATGCATAGAACATGGTTGTGAGGAAATGACTATTCAGACATGCACAGCAAAAGGAATAAAATTGAACAGGCTGTCTAGCAACTTCTTGAATCATTTTAAATACAGAATAATAGCATAAGCAGCCAGAGATTTCTGCCCTCCTCACTAGTACCAGCATTAAATAAATGACCTGGTCAGGTGAAACCATGGGGAACCAGGTAGGACAATCTGCTCTTACAACCCCAGAAAGATAGGCAAGTCTGCACAAAGCATACAAGAACAGTGCTTTCAAAGGATGGAAGGGCAACAAGGAAGGGCTAAGGAATTATCAGCTGCACAGAGCTTCATTAGTGAAGATGGGTAATGGGACAGAGCTCACCCTCAGCATGTTTGCAGATAACACAAAATCAGGAGGAGAGGCTGGTACACCCAGAGGGGTGCTGCTGTTCACAGGGACATCAACAGACAGGAGACGTGAGCCAATGCATGAATTTCAGGAAGTTTAAAGGGCAACACCAAGTCCTGCACCTGGGGACAAACCACCCCAGGCACCAGCACACACAGGGACCAGAGAGCTGGAAAGCACCTTTGCAGAAAAAGCCTGGAGGGTCTTCATGAACAAGGGGAACATGAGCCAGCCACACACACCCTTGCAGCAAAGACAGCCAACAGCCCCCAGATCACCAGCAGGTCAAAGGAGGTGATCCTTCCCTGTGCTCCGCCCTGGTGAGATACATTTGGAGCACAGGGCTGCCCAGCACAACAGACACTTGGACATACTGGAGAGAGTTTGGCAAAGGGCCACAAAGCTGATGGACAAACTGGAGCATCTCTAACATGAGGAGAGGCTGAGAGAGCTGGGACTGTTCAGTCTGGAGAAGAGAAGGCTCACAGTGATATTATGAATGTAGATAATTACCCGAGGGAAGGGAGTAAAGAAGATAGAGCCAGGCTCTTCTCACTCCAGTCAGTATTATCCTGTGACAGGACAAGAGGCAACAGGCACAAATTGAAATACACTATAAAAGGGTTTAAATGTAATTTCATGTAAGCATTATTGAACACTGCAACAGGTTACCCAGAGTGGCTGAGGAGTCTTCATCCTTGGAGATATTCAAAACCTATTGGACAAGATCCTGAGCAACCTGTTCCAATTTTCACTACTTTGAGCAAGAGGCTGGACTTCATAATGTCCAGAAGTCCACTGAAACCTCATCCATTCTGTCATCCTGTATCAACAAAGAAATAGGAAGGATTGTCATGAAGTAAACTCATCTAGCTAAATACCAACTCTTTCTGACGAGCACTGATGGTCTCTAAAGGTATAATGATGACAATACGGATTACTGGCCTTTGAATGGTATAGGTTGTGTGTCAAACCCTGCTGTGAAGTGAGGCTTTTAAGGATAATACTGTGTGCTAACAAACACAAAGGCTGGTCCTACTACAATTATTGTAGCAAGGACCTCATCAGTTCCTACAGAATCACACAATTCGCTAATCCTACTTTCATTCCTGTGAAGGCAGACAAAGGCTTTTGCAATGTCTCATGCTTCAGTAGGGTTGATAATAGTAACCATTCCCTGCTGAGCCCCATTAATAGCACAAATGCCTGTGCTAATATTGAATGTCCAAAGCAAGAAACCCATGATTTAAGTGTCCAGAGGAGTCCTGGATACTCCAGTCCATAGCTGACACCACATTTATCAGAGATATGCATTTTTTCACCTATTTCTACTGATCCATCAAGCATTTGATTCTATGATTCTGTGATTATTTTCAGATTAAAGGCTCCCAGAGAACGACACAGGATTCATTTGACCAGTAAAAACAGTAAGAGCATCCTTGGCTGGCGTCATTCATTGAACTAAGGACAATACTTCAAGCTTTTATGACTGTGGATTTGAATGCAAGTCTTTTTTTTGGGAAAAGCATGAACTTTTGAAATGAAATCTATAAAAAGTTGAACTAAAAGAAACAGAACAAAGTTTTTGCTGATCAGGCCTTTGATTTTTAAAGTAACACAGGCATTCCATTGAGAGTTAAGGCAGTTCAGATGCACAGAAGATAGACTGTCCTTATTTTACCTTCATGCATTAAAAAATGCACATACCCTTCCAAGTACACTGTTTAACCTCAAGCATGTATGCATCCACAGCAATACACATTTAAGTGTCACAAATAAGAAATCTAATTTTATAATTGTTTTCCTTGAAGCCAAAGATTAAGATTATCTGTTAGGCTGGTCTCTCCCTAGAAGGGAAAAAAACCTCAATTCCACACATCAAGTATGTGGAATCTACTAAAACAGGCAGACAACCTACTGCTTTGCTGAGAATTGCCACATCTTGTGCTATACAATAGCATAAATATTAGAACAAGTTGGACTGCAACAATGTATGGACCAAGTCCACAAATCCAAGACTGTTCTAAACAAAGGATTAACAGATTTCAGTTAACAATACTATTTTTTCTGAAGCCCATAGAAAGTTCACAAAAAGTAACTCTGAAATGGAATTTTTAACACAACGTAGGCCAAAATAAGACCTAATTTATAGCATCTGTTAACCTTTTACAGAAAAAAAAAAATCCCAAATGTATTAAAAAAGCATGTCTTAATTACAGCTCCATTTGAGTGGATTCAACTGCAAAATACAGGCCACTGTAAGCATTAGATGCCCTAGTCACTATGGAATTAAAGCAACATAAAGTGGATAAAGTAAATACATGCTACTTTGAAAAAAAGTTGTAATTGAGAATGTACTTTATAAATACCAAAACTGTAATGAAAATTCAAACAATACAGTAAGCACTACACAGCAATTCCCCCAAAAAAAGTCTTGTTTTAAGGTATATCAGCATGTAATTCCCTTTGAACAGACTTTTTTCCTTGGTTTCTTCCTCTTAAGTCCCTGCAGAGCCAGATGAGTGGAGTTTGAGAATTTCTTTAAATACAAATTGCTTTTGTCCCCACAAATCAAACAATACTTTGACTAAAACTGCTGAGCAGCTTCGAATGTCCCAATGCTCCTCATTCCAAGAGATTAAGAGGCAGAGTCATTTGGATGTCCTGATGGAAGACAGTTGCAGGCAAAGAGGAAGAAGTCCTAAAGATTCAAATGATACCACAAAATGTGATGGATCTCAGTAACAGTCAGGTTGTCATATCTCTGTTGAACTTTTATTAGACCCACTTATATTCCTAGCTTATATCATACATAAAGTAAAGCAACTTTAGGTGACACTCTTTCATCGCAGGTCTTATCACATTACTTCATACATTTGCCACTTGATGAAAGCATACATAGCTACTGCAGCCCCGCTAACACACGGCAAATTTATCTGTGTGTTTATGCCTTGCGAGTTAAAAGCACTTTGGAGTATTTTCCACAAGACTCTCAACTTGGATTAGCAGCAAGAAATATGATTTATACTAAACAATAATTAACAATCAAGCTTTCCTAGTAGAACATCTATTTCAAGTAAGCATACATAAAGCCATACAGCCCTTCCGGATCTCTAACATTGGAATCCTGGGACATATGCAACTTGAGCTCTAATATCAACAAGAGGAGAATAAGTCTAACTTACATTCCACTCAAAGTCTGCAATCCATTTTGATATAGCTTGAGGTGAGACTGTTCTCTGGATCTGTTCCCAAGTAACAAGCAGCCCGAGAGCTGTGAATTGATCTTGCTCTATTCTAATACTATAACAAAACTCTCTTTACATAGGAGATATGAATTTTTGCTTTGTTTCAAGATAAGTAGTACAACTGGAATAAGATATCAAGCAAGTTTATCTGACAAAAGTGAGTCTTGTTTAGAAAAGACTTCTACAAAGTCTCTACAAAGACCATTCCTTTTTCCATTACGGTGCAAATACAACAGGAACTTACTGTTTTTAATAGAGGGGGGAGAAAAAGTAGCTATGCACTGAGCTGGTGGTGAGCAAGCCAAGACAAATTAAGATGTATTCTCTGGCAAACTTACTAATGGAACCATCTACTTAATGGCTTCAGTTTTTCATACCTGTCACTCAAGACTTTTTAATACAATAATATCAAATCATAGCCTTGAATGAAGTCATGCACAACACATGCACATGTTGTTCTTTAAAAAGAAATTCTCACAATAGGTGGCTTTCCTATTCTTGAAAGCTACCCAGCCTTTGCAGAATTCATCCACAGAATGCATGTGTGTAAATGAAATCTGGTTTAAGTACAAGGAGGCTGGACTTGCATGAAGAATGAACTCTTGAGTTCTGCAGAACTGACCTTCTGGAACCACAATATTAGGCATTTGCTAGTGGAAGTCACAGAGCTGGAAAAAACAAAACCAGGAGCCAAAAACTGCTCAAGTCCCATCCTCTGGGAATTGCTGGAAGAGGAGGGAAAGTATATACTGTGTCCTTACCTAATCTGAAAAGTATCTGCTTGGAAGTTTGTACTATTTGCTAAGAAAAATTTTTTTAGCCTAAGGGAAACATGGGGCAGAAAGTTAAGATTTTTATGAACCATCAGCAAAATTTGTCAACTCATCCCAGAAGAGGAACAAAGTAAACTTGTGAGCAATTCTGTTAGGATGTACCAGACCCGTAAGAGATCAAGTCCATGTTGATCTTGTATTCTATAGTAGTTTGTATACAAAAGTAGGGAAGGGCCAATTAAGACTCAACTTTTCTTACCCTTTGTAGTAGGACAAGTAACATTAAAAACTTTTTAATCACTCTACATCATACATCAAGTTTACTTAAGGACTACAGTCTATACTTAAAATTCACATTACTGAACCCTTTTCTCTCCCAGCTTGTTTCAGAGACAAAGACACAGTCCTTGGTAAGCCTCAGAACAGGGAAGAGTACACAGGCAGGTGTATTCTTGAATAAATTGCCAAAGAAGAGAATGTATTTTCCTGATGGTAACGCACAAATCATTCTAGTGATACAGTGATCTGTTCATTTACTGTACAATTTTGAATATGGTCAAACTATCCTGTTCAGATACTTGTAGGTGCAGTAACGGGCAGCAAATCATTCAAAGTCTCTTGAGAAAAGAAACCGATGCTACTGAGTACTCCAAACAGCACTCTGGCAAGTTTCAGAAACCACAAAGGCCAGGTCTGACTTCTTGACATTTTTCAAACTTGCACAAAGAAACAAAAACCCCATTGTGCTAAGCCTGAAACAGTCACATGCTCTATTCAAATACACAATGAAGCAGTGCTCAAAGACTCAGTATCAAATATTCTCTGATAATTGCTATGTTCAGTGTAAAACCAGGCAGTGTTAACAAGATAACTACAGTGCACCAAGCATCACTGACTCAGGCTCAAACAAATTCCTAAAGTGACCGGCTGTCCCAGTCTGTAGGAAGACAAGCCGTCGGGGAAAAAGACCGGCCTGGTTAAACAGAGAACTTAGGCTAGAACTTAAGGAAAAAAAGAGAGCCTACTTGCTCTGGAAGAAGGGTCGGGTAACTTGGGAGGTCTATAGGGACGTGGCCAGGTCGTGTAGGGAGAAGATTAGAAGGGCCAAAGCTCAATTAGAGCTTGATTTGGCTGCTACAGTCAAAGATAACAAAAAAAGCTTTTACAAATACATCAACAGCAAAAGGAGGGTCAAGAAGAGCCTCCACCACTTGCTGAATGAGGAGGGTAGTGTAGTGTCAGGGGATGAGGAAAAGGCAGAGGTGCTCAATGCCTTCTTTGCCTCAGACTTTAATGTCAAGACCAGTTGTCCTCAGGAGACTCGGCCCCCAGAGCCTGAAGTTAGGGACAGGGGGCTGTGTGAACCTCCCATAACCCAGGAGGAGACGGTTAGTGACCTGCTGTGCCAGTTGGACACCCACAAGGCTATGGGCCCAGATGGGATTCACCCCAGAGTAATGAAGGAACTGGCAAATGAACTTGCCAAACCACTCTCTATTATCTACCAGCAGTCCTGGTTAACTGGAGAAGTTCCAGCTGACTGGAAATTAGCGAATGTAACGCCCATCTACAAGAAGGGTCGGAAGGACGATCCAGGGAACTAGAGGCCTGTCAGCCTGACCTCAGTGCCAGGCAAGGTGATGGAACAGATCATCCTGAGTGCCATTACACAGCACATGCAGGACAATCGGGGCATCGGGGCCAGCCAACATGGATTCATGAAAGGCAGGTCCTGCTCGACCAACCTGGTCTCCTTCTGTGACAAAGTGACCCGCTTAGTAGATGAGGGCAGGGCTGTGGATGCAGTCTATCTAGACTTCAGTAAGGCATTCGACACTGTCTCCCACAGCATCCTCCTGGACAAACTGGCTGCCCGGGGCTTGGATGGGTGGACTCTTCGATGGGTTAAAAACTGGCTGGATGGCCGAGCCCAGAGAGTGGTGGTGAATGGGGCAAAGTCCAACTGGCGGCTGGTCACTAGCGGTGTTCCCCAGGGCTCAGTTCTGGGGCCGGTGCTGTTCAATATCTTCATAGATGATCTAGACGTAGGGATTGAGTGCACCCTCAGTAAATTTGCAGATGACACCAAGCTGGGTAGCAGTGTCGATCTGCTGGAGGGTAGGAAGGCCCTACAGAGGGATCTGGACAGGTTGGATAGGCCGAGACCAACGGCATGAGGTTCAACAAGAACAAGTGCCAGGTCTTACACTTTGGCCACAATAACCCCATGCAGCTCTACAGGCTGGGGGAAGAGTAGTTAGAAAGCGGCCCAGCGGAAAGAGACCTGGGGGTGCTGATCGACAGCCGGCTAAACATGAGCCAGCAGTGTGCCCAGGTGGCCAAGAAGGCCAATGGCATCCTGGCCTCTATTAGGAATAGTGTAGCCAGCCAGTCTAGGGAAGTGATCGTCCCTCTGTACTTGGCACTGGTGAGGCCGCATCTTGAGTACTGTGTCCAGTTCTGGGCCCCGCACTTCAAGAAAGATGCTGAGGTGTTGGAGCGAGTCCAGAGGAGGGCGACCAAGCTGGTGAAGGCTCTGGAGGGTCTGACCTACAAGGAACAGCTGAGGGAGCTGGGGTTGTTTAGCCTGGAGAAGAGGAGGCTCAGAGGTGACCTTATTGCCATCTACAACTACCTGAAGGGAGTTTGTAGTGAAGTGGGAGTCGGCCTCTTCTCCCGGGCAACTAGCGATAGGACAAGAGGACACAGCCTCAAGCTTCGCCAGGGGAGGTTCAGGTTGGACATTAGGAAGAATTTCTTTTCAGAAAGGGTCATTAGACATTGGAATGGGCTGCCCAGTCACCATCTCTGGATGTGTTTAAGAAAAGACTGGACATGGCACTTAGTGCCATGGTCTAGTCAACAGGGTGGTGTCAGGGCAACGGTTGGACTCGATGATCCCTGAGGTCTCCTCCAACCTGGTTGATTCTGTGATTCTGTGAGATGGCTGTTCAGCATCTTCTAATGGGAGAACCAAAAAGCATTAGGTGAAACTATAGGTGACAGCCTTAAAACAAACAGGAGTTACCAAAGACAATGCAAAGGAAGTATGTGTTGAGTCCCAAGCCCAAGTACGTGAACTTTATACAAATGCACAGCAAAAAAAAAGCCTGGACACATTCCTGGAATAATCCATCCACAGCCACTAAATATATAAGCACTTCTTCCACTTCAGAAAGTTGAAGTCAGAAGTTGGTCCCCCCAAACACTCTTCCAGCTTCCCGTCAGTTCCTTTCTAGGCCTCTATTAACAGCCACAGTTAGACAGGAAATCTGGTCTGATTCAGTATGGTCATTAGCGCGGTCGTATTTACAATACGGTAGTGAACCTACACAAAGATAACTGTTTTGAACATGCTTGTTCCCAGTGATTTGTAAAAGTTACTGAACCTTACGGAACTGAAACTGCAGCCAATGTGAACTTCTTATTGCCAAGGGCATTTTTCAGTTTTGTTGCTCCCCCCCCCACTCCGTCAGTGCTAGAAGCAACCGCCTTATTTGCCGCTTACACTTTAGGTCACAATGTGGAACATCAGCCTTGAAGAGTCAGGGATCAATGGACTTTTCCATGACATAGTTTTAAATAAGATTTCCTGATCTTGTGCACATACGCTTCTTGAACAGTTCACACTTGGGATACAACAAAGTGATAGATATTTGCCCATCAAACAGAAAAGTCCTCCTGAATGATATCCATTACCAATTTTCAAAATTTTTGGCCTAATAATATTCAGCCACAGACGACAGACCTCAATTCAGTTTTGACAACAGTAAATAAGGAAAATAAATTAGTTACTCTAAAGAAAGCACGCATACATAAACTAGACTGTATAGAAACTATAAATGTCTTAAATGCAGTTGTTTCTTGTGCAGAGGATCCAGCACCATAGAATACTGATGCTTTGCAGCCCAGAAACCTATGTACTAATATTTGGCATATCAAACTATTACTCAGCCTTCTATAACCTTTCAATTCTGTCAACAGGGGAAAAAAAACCAAAACTACACCTACAGCTGAGGTCATAACACCATTTACAATGCTGGGAAATAGTCATATGGACACACATGACCCAAAACATTCATGATGAAAGCTTTCTAAAAAGTCTTGAGCAGAAGGTAGGATCCCTATAAGCATAGGCTTTTGAAGATTTTAATCCTGATCTATATTTGTTCAACTTCAGATTAGCAAATAACAATTACAAACCACTTTTGTACGCAACTAACCTTGTATTTGCCCTTTACCAGCAAGGAGATAACTCAAGACAACCAAATGACCCATGCCAGCTAAACAACTCACCAAGATAGAGATGTGAGATTACACATTGATGTATTCACTTGAATTTATACAAGCCATAACAAATTAGATTTATATTGTCAAAGCAGTACAAAAGCATCCCTAGCAGTACAGTGCCAAACTGAAGTAAAATGAAGTAACTTCCACAGCTTGAACTTCTTTTTAATCCTACTTTACGATTTCTTCCTTGCTCCCTTCTGCACAAAAGCACACCGTAAGTACAACTGCCATGCTGATAACTGCAGAGTCAGTCAAAACTGACCACCCATAAGCCAACTTACTCTGGTTACATGCCACTCTCCAGCTTGCAGAAGCCCTACTCTCTTTCAAGCTATTTCAATTGCAGTATATCCTCAAGTGTTAGCTTTTCTATCATCCGTAATATACCAATAGTTACACTCATTATAGGAAAATAAAATAAGAGCTATTGCTTTCAAAACAGTTTTTCTTAGCAGCCAAAATATACTTGCTTCTTCTTTTGTTTTAGTCCATGCAAACACTATTGTTTACATCTTATTAAATCTTTAAGAAAGAACAGATATAAACAACCTAGTCTTCCTGTAGTTGAAATATCTTGTCTTCAAGTATGTTCTTACTATTCTGGATTAATATAGTTAACTAACATACACAAAGAAAAATCAAGATAATAACTATATGCATCACAAGGAAATAGAATTCAAATTAAAGTAACATTAAAGTGAGTACAACCACAAACTTAACCGAAAATAATAGAAATAACAAAAATAAATGTGTAAAAGGGAACATTGTGCTAATACTACAAAAGTGACTTAATCCACACAGGTTTTCCAGTTCGAGCTTTAGCCACAAAATTCCATCAGATTAAAATAAAGGTACCTTCTTTATGCTCTGGTAAGAACTAGAAAGCTTTAGAAATTTTGTCTGTTTTCTACAGCACTCCTGTAACTTGTGTCAAGAGCATCTATGAGCAGACAATAGCACAGTACATGACACAGTGCTCCTACCACTTCTGTAAGGGAAAGTAGTGCTGCAGAAGTTATCCACTTACTAGAAACATTCTCTACAGAACCCCAAGCTAAGTAAGCTTACTGTTCTCATGCGCCCTAGTTTCCTTAAGCCCAAAATACTCTACATCCCTATAAAGTCAGGATGTTTCCCTGAAACCCAAAGACAAATTTAAAATAGTGAAATAGAACAAACTATGCAGAAAGTAATTACATTGCAGCTCTCATTCCAGTGTTGCATACAAGTCTTGAACCAACCAAAGGTCTTTTCAAGAGCACAGAGCATTATTTTGGTAGCAATGCCATGACACCTAGTTCCTTGCCTCCTCAAACTTCAGTGCTACTGTAGTATACCTTTCCTAGTAGTTATTCATTTAATCTAGCTGTCTGTGAAGTCTGTTTGCTGCAAGCTAATTTTAAAAACAAGTTTTCCTTTCTAAGTGAAAACTGCAAGTCATCTCAAGTTAGAGTTTATTCAGAACCTTTCAGCCACATATCAGAAAGAAAGGTGTCAGGTAATTCAGCTGTTGGAAAGACTATCAGTGTAAAGCATGCATAAGCAGATGCTGCACAATAGCTTGAGTATGACCTAAAAAGCATGTGGAGAATTGAGCAGAGGCTGTACTTCATCTTGGAGCATCAACTGTTAAAGGCAAGATTCCAACACCTTCTACCATTACAGCATGTAGTTTCAAGCTAGAGCAAGTGGAGAAGCATTCATCTGACAAGTAGTTTAGCAGTGACTTATCAGAAGGAAAAAGACTCAGCTCACAAAGTAGTGACAGGAGTTTCAGTAGGCTCTTCACCTTCCATTTTTAATACTCTTCACCTTCCACTTTTTAGTAGCAACATTAAGAATGCAACACTTTTGGCCACAACTTCCCAACTCCACTGGCTGAGAATGAAATTTCGGGAGATTCTGCCTATTTCCAACCCCATTCTAGGCATCTGCATCTCATTTAATTTGAAAGGCAAAGATGCCTATCTTGCAAGCCAGAGACTGACTTTAGAAGATACTACACAAGCCCCACGAGGAAGAAACTTTGTGGCAGTTCTTTCGACTTCGTTTCAACTGAATCTTCCTTCTGCTTCCACAAAATGTGAGGACTCACAAACTGAGAATTAGGTTGCAGAAGTTACAAGTGCTTCCAAAGTGACTTATTTTTACTTGCAAAAAATTAGTTGTTGTAAGTTCTTTTAAAAATAGTATTACTAGCATGAAAACCATTTAAAGAGGACTCTGTCTGCTATGAAATTGTATCCTCCTTCACCAGCCAGTTACACATGTCCAGTTAAAACTTCCCTCTACAACCTGGACTCCTACTCCGCAAGCATTCATATGTTTTCATATACCCACAAATATGAACTACCCTTTCAAAGCATTTCCACCTGTAGCTGAGGAAGTCCAACACACTGCATTTGGAACAAGCATGAAACTATGCTTTTGGCATAAATCCTTGGATAGGTCAATGATTTGGATGTCTCAGAAACAGGCTTTAAAGAACTCAGTACACTGCAAGAATAACCATCATGGCATGCTTACCCAGGGTAGATCTACAGTATAGTGTAATAACATCACACGTGATCAAATATGACTGCAATGGAAGGGTTCGATTTTACTTTTATTCCAGAGCATTTATTTTAACTGAGTGCTATGCTACGTTCCATCACCCTAACTCTACCAATGCAGCAGCATTAGCATTCTTGATAAATTAATATTTGCAAAATATTATTTCCAGTATACCATTCTACCATTTCTCCAAAGATCATGATAGAAAAGCAGGAACCTTGCTATTAGGAACACACTACAGATTTTATAGCAAGAAGAGGTTTATTGTGGGCTGTTGATACATGTTTTAGCAGCTCATTTTGACAGAAAACATGCAAACAAAGGTGCATTTTCCAAAGAAGGGGTACATCAATACTGAAAATAATCTTAGGATTTAGTTTGCTTTGAGTGGTTGACAATTGCTCCCTGTTAAGTTACAGAATTAAAATGATCCATCAATACATGCACATAATGCTGTGTTAAACAGCTTCAGGAAAAATATGCTTTATCTCTCCATGGCAGTTTTCTCATTCTTCCTCATCCCTTCCCTGCCCCCCAACAGCCCTCCTGCACAAGCCTGTTAGATTCACAAGACTGGACACATTAATTTGAAAAACATTTCAGAGCACCTAAGAAGAACTTTGTGTAATTTCCTACTTTATAAGCAACTGAAAAACATGACTTCTTTAACTAAAATTTTTAAAAGTAACAGCAGGACCCACACTTGTCTCATCCAGAAAAGATACATCCAACACATGAAATACTCTATTGCCACACATAATTTCAATGCTGTAGTATGGACAAAGCGTATGCAACTTGAAGTCTCAGATAATTTACCACCCTGTATGTCTTGCTCCGTGTTGTAATTTAAAAAAGTAGTCAAATCCCAAAAGCATAATAGTGGCAAAGCAGAAAAAAAAAGTGTTAATTGTCTTACATTGTAGGGCATATTAATTTAGGCTGAATTCCTACTAGATGAAAAAGCTCTTCAAGTAGAGTTCCCACTTCATGAAAGCATCTAAAGCTCAGAATATTAATTATTCCAAGAAAGAAATATAAATCTAATGAAACAAGTTACATCGGTTCCAGAGGGACTCTTATTTGAGCAACTCATACAGATTTCCAGGGTAACTGTTATCACCAAGTAATCTGCCATTGTTCCAAAGCCACAACAACAGATAGTTTCTAATGAATTTATATTGATATCACTTAGGTAGCAGAAAACAGTTTAAGATTAAAAATAGCAGAGCACACATTCATTTTCTTTTCCTATTTCTTTTATTTGCATTCTCATTAAATCTCAAGATATCTTCTGCTCAAGACAGGCCTGATTCCGACGTGCTTTCTTTAAGACCTACATACCTGGTATTTCCAGAATAAGTGAGCGGTAGTTCAATATTCGGTTACAAATTCAGAGCCCTGGTTTGGAGCACAGACTTCATTATTTAGAGCCTGACAAATATTTCTGTAGCCTAACAACAAAGTAGTCAAAATTTGTTTCTATAATAATCTGAAGTCTATGAACTTGGAACTTGATTCTGCTTACAAGCGACAGCTGGAAAGTCACTTGAATGGCAGATACAATTATGACAATACATGGAAATTGGTCATTGAATACACATGTATTTGGGACACAGTGGACTCAAATGAACCAGAGCTGAACAACATCAATATAGCTTAACAACCCTAGGAAGCAACGTGTTCTGTTTGTAAAAGACTGTCATACCCATAGGAAAGAGGAGTCGCAATGAACCAAGAGCAAAGCAAGCTATATACATGAGAGGAAATAACAAATATAATCTCAGTGACTGGCCGCTTTTCAAACAGCGTGACATTCATGGTGGGGGTTAATAACTGCACAACCCAAAAGGATCATACACCTATCATTTAAAATCAGTAGACACATTTAAGGAACCTCTTGAGGTGTAAATGTGGAATCATTTGGTTCCTGTTTCATCACTCAGTTAACTTCCTATTCACACTTTTGTCAGTTCCTCTGTTTACTGTACAAGCAGGGACTTTCTTTTAGTGTTCCTTCTTCCCTTGACATCAAGTATACCCACATCCTACTGCTGCTACTGAACTTATACAGGACTTTTATTTTACCACACCAAAAAGCAGTTGTAAATGGTTAAGTGAGTTAGTCCTTGTCACTGTTTCACTGGATTGCTGCAACTTTGTGAACACAGGTGAACTATCATTCACTTCTTTGCCAGAATAAGGCAAAACATCGAAGACGCTTTAAAATACCACTACAATGGGAATGAATCAAAGATTTTCATTACTTCCTTAAGGAATGAATGAGTGTATGCATTATGTATGCAAAGGAACTGCACAGTTTAGAGATCTCTAATTATGTCAAGTTTCAGGTGGAAAATCCTTATCAGTTTTACCTCTACAACTACAGCTTGACAATAACAACAGTTTGGGATAAAATATCACTACACAAATTACCATTACATTCAGTAAGAACTCTTGGTAACGAGTGCAAATGCATATGCTTCAGATACTCTTAAATTTTGGCATAAGACAAAAATAATATTGAAAATACGTATGCCAAACAAAAGTCACCAAGGCAGCAAAAAAATTAAAAGTAGCAGAGATTGCTAATCTACTCAATCTCTAACATGATGCAAAAGTGCTGGAAGAGTAGTTCTGCTCTATCTGCACACATTACTGAAAATTCAACAAAACTTCAACCAATTCTAGCTGAAACAACAGAATTCTGATACTTCAAGCAGTAGCATTAAGTACTCTGCAAAACATGTTCCCTTTCTTGTGTTTCACTAAGTAACATGACAAATTTGATTGTCTGAAGCATAGCGTCTCATCACACCACCACTGTGGTGAAAATACCCATTGTTTACTGTACTGACACAAAATGCTGCTGAGAAAACAGGGAGGAGGGGAAAGAAACTTGATTTTTTTCCCCTCAGCTTTACAATTAAATGTAAAACACACTGTCTCAAGACAGGCAGGAACTGGTAAATACTATACCAGCACTGGCAAAGCTACACAATGCAGGTGTAAGCGGATGTGCAGAATTACTGTCAAAAGCCTCTCACCTGCTCCTCTGGCTGCTGCACTGGGAATTTAGTTCAAAGCAGGAAAAAAATGGAGGAGACTATTAGTCTTTCTGGACCTGACATACAGAGTCAATATAATTAGGAGCAAGAGAGATGAGAGTGGAAAGACTACAGCTTATTGAGTCTAAAAGTTGTGACTGAGTAAAAGCAGTAGCATGTCCACAGCATGTGACATGAAGCAGGTAGATATTTTGGCACAACCTAAAGAAAGTCAGTAAGAAAGGTATTATTTTAACTGAGTAGACAGTAATTCATTCAGCCAGATGTGCTACTAACCACTAACTGTAGGAGAATACTCAGAATTTCACTGGCAAAATCCAGTGTAAAGTTACTGTAAGGAACATAAAATTGTTGCTTTAGCACTAGGTACCAAGAGCTAAGGAATTCCCTAATATCACTCCTCCCCACGCTTTCAAAAAAATTCCCCTTCATCAGTCTAACACAAAATATATGATGTTGCAGTCTGATTTTGCAACCTACTTCAACTCTGGAAGAGTAACACAATTTCCTTCAGCCAGCAAACACTGAGGAGTGTTACTGGGGAAAAAAGTTTTCCTTTTTTTTTTACATGAAGATCCTATAGCCTGCTTCCTCAGACAGAGATGTTACTATGGTACACTCAACACATCTTACATGATAGACTGTTTGAAAATATTCACAGTATCCTAATTTTCAGAGATGGTGGCTGGTATTAAAAACCTGTTAAATGCAGTTTTTAAAGATTTATTAGGTCAACTTAATGCTTTTACACATACTCCAGTAATTTCCTTTAACATAGGAAATACTGTAGGATTAAAAAGAATTAAAAATACAAAACTGTCTTTATGTATGAGAATGGGATTCAAGCACTTGAAAGCAAACCACAACAGTACAGCTTTGTCCATTAACCAGACATTCCTGAAGACCTTATATTATCCAGCACTAGCTTCTGTACAGTACTCCGACTGCTAGACAGCTTAATTATTGAGTATTAAAGTAGTTCTCTATTGCATGTTTAAAGTGTAACGGGCTTCTTCCCACCTTTCTAAAAAAAGAATTGTAATAAAATATAGTAATAGTACTGAACCATGGTGTTTAGTATTAACAAAAATATTAAAGTTGTATGCACTATTCATCAGGTTGAAGTTAATGCCTTGATGAAGCATAAATATTTATCCAGTGCAAACAGCAGGAAACCTTAGGAGACAGCATGGCTTTAAGCACTGAAGTGAGTTAATTAGCATCCGGTGTGGATTCAGAGCATACTATGCTTTTTTTAATTAAAGGTTAGCTTCCAAATAGAAAAAAGTAACAAAATGTAAAGGATATCTTACCTCTTACCTAAGAGAGCCTTAATAGCTATCAAAAGCACTCAAAACATACAGTTTCTGTCACTAAGTTTAGAATGAGAGCTCTTATGCCAATCAGGATTGAATACAAATACCCAGCGACTTTTGCATCAGCAATAGGCATGTTCTGCTACTCAGCTAGTATTGCTTTTACCTAAATTTCTTTGTTATGCTTTGATAACTACACAGCATTTCATATCATCAGAGGTTCGAGATGGAAGAACACAAACATACATCTGTTTTGGAGAGATAACACATTTCCAGTCTTCCTCTCAACAGTCAGATGATTCTTCAGCAATGCTGGTCATTTAAAACAAACTAAGAAATGTCTTCGTGCACACCCTCACTTTTTATGGCACTCTCCATACAGAAGAGTGATGATTACTAAGTATCTGTCCAAATTCCACATGCTTTATTGATTCCAGTTCTAATAAATAATACTCCTAGTAACAACTGTTTATCAAACCCACTTGTATTAAATTTGTACACCATTTAGAAGTTACACTGAAGCCTTATAAACAAAGCCCTTAATTGATCACACAAACAAATACACCAACATCCTCCCATTTCTGGCACTGTAATGACAAGAAAGGGTCACATTCAGACAATTTCAGTACTCACTTGGGCTGTAAGTTATCCTGCTTTCATTCACTACCTTTCCAGTCGTTACCAAAGCATGTAAGTTCATGTGGGGATGCGTCTAAAGAAATCGCTGTAAATAACAGTCGCCCTCCCAGACTAAGCTGACATTCTATTTTTATTCTGCTGCTCTTGAACATGGCCCTAATTAGGGCAAAGGCTTCACAACAGTTTCACCAGAAGTACAAGAAAACACTTCATATCCTGCATTATTTTAGGTATGCTATAAATTGAAAACTTACAGTTCTTGGATCTTTCCTAAATTGTGGGGTTTTTTTCATCTAATCCAGGAGTATTTGAGTTTTCATGCTAACAAAGTTCCAGCACAAATTCTGATAGAAATCTGATAATTTACAACAAGAACAAATGCAGAAGCATTTCACCCTTCAGCCTCATGGAAAACTGAAATTTCACCACTGTTTTCAAATAACTTCAAATATTTCAAGAGCATGCAGAAGTATTTCATCTTAAAAGTATGCGTGTACACTTACAGAGTACAGAGAAGATTCTGGTCAATGCAGGAACTAATACAATATTTTAATTGCATGCAGAGCTTGAGCAGCCTAGAAGCTAAACACAGCCTTGCAGCAATATGCAGTTGCTACACATTCAAAACATTTTCATACTTCAGTAGTCCTTGTCTTCAACAACACCAATCTAAGATTTCAGTCCTTATCCTGACACCACTTTGCTATTGCCTCCCAAGATTATCTCAAGAAGCATTTCAAATAAATTAATCCAATTTAAGTTCCTAATTAACTGATGCTAATAAAAAAAAATGCTTTAATTTCAACACATTCTCCACTCCCAAATGTGCATTTAATATGCCACCATTTAAATTCTGGCAACTGAGGACAGCGAACTGCCAAAAGGGCCATTTTTTCTGGAAAATAAAGAAAATACAGATTTAAAGAAGAGATACCATGCCTAGTAATTAAGGCGTGTTTTCTTTTTTTTTAATACTTGTGTAACTAAACAGAACAGCATTAACGAATCAAAAGCTGTAATTTTGTTGGGCAGGAAGACTATCAGATTCCAGTAGAACAACAAATATTTTCAAGTACATCCTACAAACCAACACACCGAAAAATGCTGCATACAAAATGCAGGTTTTAAGCACATTGTATTTTCATAATACCATGGAAGAAGTCTTAGAGATTACACAGAGTCACTCCAGTCATCAAGCTATTACACCTCAGAAGATAAATACAAATTTGTAGTCTTCAGTGGAGGTCATAGCATCAGGCTTCTCATTTCCTATAGAGCATGATAGGATCTCCTGCTTAAACTTCATGAATATTGCTCCTGGAAGACTGACTGCTTGGTAACACTGTAAGTAACACACAAGTGCAGTGATTCATATGTGTAATCTCCATTTATGCTAACAAAACTACCTACACAAATCCTATGGCAGTCTTAAGTATAAGCTTTGTACCCAATCTTGCATTTGCGAGGGAGGAAGCATGCCAGGCTACGCACAGAGTGTATTTGCCTAAGTGAAGCCTTGGGAACGAAACCTGACCTGGTGATCCACCTAACGGATTTAAGTCTAAGCTGTTCTTGATGCAGGCTTCGTATGTTTGCAGAGTGCCCAGATGATCTTTGTTAAGAGTCCAAGTGCTACTGCATTTTAATATTCTCATCAACACAGACATTTAAGATTCATGAAAGTTTAATTTTAAAGCCTCAAATATAAAGAGTACTCCACAGGCTCTTAGTCGCAAAGGAAAGCCTGGGAACTGTGACTTCTCTTACAAATCATGCAGATTTCTCAAACTATGCATCTTCCACACAACCTGAAACAAAACGGTGTCATGTAGGGCCATAAAATGTATGTTTATTTTCTAATTAAAATAGCCAGACATTAGCCAACATTTGAGAACTAATAATATAAGTCTCCAGAATGAACAAGGTGATTTTCACATTGCATATGTTAAAGTCAGTGACACGTTAAAAGTGAACCTAATATTTACCTTAAGGCAGGATTTAATGAAAAGGCATTTCCTGACACAAACATACAGAAAAGGTTCAAGATATTGGGGTTTTACACTAACATATACTAAGAATTAGACTTTAACTCAGCGACTTACTATTAGGTTTGATACAGTCGTAACATACGCATCAGTAAACGGGCTCTTCTCCCAGCTTAGAGCCAGCCCCATTGTGCTAAGTAAAATACAGATGACACATGCCATTTGTAGTGCCTAGCCTTGCAATATCTCACGCACATGCTTGTTTGTGATACAAGTCCTTGCAAAATTAGAATCCAAGTGACTTAACTACCCAGCTATGCCTGTGAACACGTCTATCATGGACTCTCTCAAGCGAAAGAAAACCCTCCCATTCAGAAGACTATGGCAGAAGTTCAACACGATTCTGCCTGTGAAAGGCTTTCTCTTTGTAAGAAGCATTCTGAATAAATTTAACTTGTGCCTTTAAAGCAGCTCAACATGGAAAGTAAGCAAATTGCTACAGTTAATAAATCATCCTAAGCAACACTGAACTTCCTCAAAATTGTCACCCCTCTGATAAAAGGCCTGTTAAAAGCACCTTGTCTCACAAAGAGATTACCACAGAAGAGAAGCAGCCAAGTTCTGCATTTCAAAAGTAGTATTTTTCTTATTGTCTTCTTACTCTGGAGGAAAAAATATGTCCAAGGCCAGTGCCAGATGGTTCTAAAACTCAACTTCAAAGTACATTACTCTTACCAAAAGTATTTCACTGATAAAAGTAAAATAGATTGGAAGTTAATTTGACCAAGCTTTACAACACTACTTACTTTTCACAACATAAAATAACTTGCTGGAAGGTGGAGAGGACAACAAAAGCAAGGCACTGCCATAGAGGAAGGCATTCTGTGGAAAGCACAAGCTTCTGAAAGACACTGTAGCATCTAGCTGCATTATTGGAGGGGAAAACTGCAGAAAAGCCTTTTGGATGCAATGAAAAGCAACCACCAATGTCACTCTACACTTTGCTACATAAAAGTGCTTTTTGTTTCTTTGCAGTGTCATTTGTTCAGGTTGCCTTTAAAAAAAAACAACAAATCACCAAATCTGAATTTGCAGCTAACAAACCTAACAGCAATCACTTAATAGAAACTTTCATATTTTGTTCTTCTATAGTCATCTTCTCACACACTAGCAGCATATATTAAAAATTATGAAAGATCAAAGCCAACAAGACTTAATAATCCTCGAGTACACAAATCTTTTCCTTGTGAGCTTAAAGACTTCAGGAGCTTTTTCGGGATAGAGTTAGAATTCAACTGGACGGGAAAAAAAAGTGACGGCTTTCAGGATTACAGGGAACAAGACAAGTCCACGGGCATTACCTCTGCTTTTATCATTACCTTTAAAACACAAAGCACACGGGAAGTTCCTTCCATTCAACGTGTGTGAAGTTAAATAACGGAGCTTACACAGGCACAACTCCCTGCAGTCTGCGGCGCTTCTTACTTACAAACCTCGACCGAAAACTCTCAGCAATTACAACTGTTGCTGCCACCTCTCGCATCCCTACCCGCGGACACCGAGGTCAACGCGGCACGGAAAAAAAAAAACAACATACAGGAGAGATGGGTTAGCACGAATGTATTTCACAGCACGTCAC
The DNA here is from genome assembly GCF_013368605.1 of Nyctibius grandis. Taxonomy (NCBI): domain Eukaryota; kingdom Metazoa; phylum Chordata; class Aves; order Nyctibiiformes; family Nyctibiidae; genus Nyctibius; species Nyctibius grandis. The sequence goes on along the minus strand of NC_090664.1, from coordinate 22,582,927 downwards.
TCAACTATTTCCTGATTCTTCCCACGAACAGGCACTCGCACCCAGCACACGGAGCGGCAAGCCCGCTGCCAGGCACCACGCTGTCTGCCCCCTGCTCCGGGAGACGAGCGGGAGCAGCTCCTTTGTCTCGCCCGCAGCCGGCTGCCCGCACCCCCAGCTGCCTTCTCCAGGCGACACAAGCAACCGCTGCCCCGCCAGCCCCGAGCCGCCCCGCCGAGGCCGCCGCTTCCCCCCCTCTGCCCTCCCCGATCGCCGCCCAGGAGGCAAGCGAGAGGCTGGGCGCGGCGGGACCCCAGCAGGCAGCCAGACGCGGCCGGGATGCCGGCGGCGCTCCGGGGGGACCGGCGGGAAGCAGGGCGGAGAGGGCTAAAGCCGGTCCCCGGGGCGCCACCCCGCGGCTCCGCTCACCCCGCTCCGCACCGGGCGCAGAGACCGGCTCTCCCCGGCAAGGCGGGAGGGGGCCCGCCGAGCCCGTCATGGCCCCCGCCCTGCCCTTCCACCGGCCCCGCCGCGCCCGGGCACCGGCCCTTCCCCTGACCCCGCCACGCCAACTCCGTCGCCCCCTCCCTCCCCGCGCCCTTCACCCACCGCCGCCCCCTCCCTCCCCGCGCGCGAGCCCGGCGGGTAACGGCCGCTCCAGCCGCGCGCCGACGGTTACCCCAGGGCGGGGGAGCCCGCCGCGGAGTCGGCGTGCGGGACGCGGAGCCAGAGGGGCTCTCTTCAACCGGCCGTTAGTTGCCCGACAGCCGCAACCGTCCCGCCGACGCGGAAGGCTGCTCCGGCCCTGCGCGGGAAAAGTTGGCTCCGCGGGAGCGACCGCGAGTCAAACTCACCCCCCCGCTCGGCCGTCACGACCGCTCGCGGACTTATTCGCCCGCCAGGAGCGACAGCGGCGAGGGTGGGTCAGCGGCGGGCTGGCACCGCCCGACCCCGCCGCTGTGTGGCGGCGGCCGCAGCCAATGGGAGGGCGAAGCGCGGTCACGCCAGCCAATAGAATGGCAGAGCGGCCCGTGCAGGCGCTCGCGCCCTCCTCTCCCCCAATGGGTGGTGCTGCCCCGCTCCGAGGGCGGGCGGCGGCGGGGCTAGGCGGGTGGGGGTCATCAGGGGCCGCCGGTCTGTGAGGGCGCCCCGGGGGGGAGGGCGGGCATCGCCGCGTCCCGCTGCCGCAGGCCCGGAAACGCGAGAGGCGGCGGCAGCCCCGGGGGGGACGGTGAAACAAGTCATTGTTTCCCCACCGGGGCTGAATCAGAATCACCCAGCTCCGCCGCGGGGGAAGCTGAGGCGGAGCCCGGGGCGCTGGGGAGGGTCGTGCCCCGAGGGGAGATGCTGGCTCCGGGGCTGCGGGAAGCGCCCGCTCTCGAAGCTGTTCTGCGAGCGCTGGTGGGAGCTGTCACACAGGACGAGACACGCAGCGGCCGCGCTGGGGGTGGGTTTGAGGGAGCCGGCGTCGGGTGCGTGTATTTCACCGCTGTCCGAAAGCACAGACCGCCCTCCTCCCCCAGCCCCGGCTGCCACCGCTTGGACACGGAAGCAGCTGGCGGTGGGGATGGGGCTGTACAGCAGAAGAAAGTCTTTAACTTCCGCGGCCCGAACAAAAAGACGATTATGCTGGCTGACAGCTCCGCGAGGGATGTTTCCAGGCACCTTAATGAGAATGCCTCATAATTGAATGCCTCTTAACTTTTGTCAGGCGTGTCTTTATTATTATTATTTAGATACCGGATTCTTATCAGCCTTCCCAAAGTGGAGCAATTGTCGGCAAGTCTCATTCCACAGCAGTCTAAGGCCTTTTTCAATTACTACTACTGTTCTTTTTGCAGTTTTTTTTTTCTACTGACTTAATCCTTGGATTGCTCTGCAGAATGATGTTGAAATAAAACTGAGTACTACATAATTAGCTGTTTTTTGTTTATTAAGTTCAGTTTACATTTTTTGTCATGACCAGAGTTTCTTTGCAAGTATGCTTTGAGGATTAAGTTTTGATCCTCAGAAGCACATGCTTATGGTAATCTTCAAGATTAATAAAGATTAAATTAATCAGTAATCTAATTGCTGTGTGGTGAAACCGAGGCAAAGACGTTGTGATTTGGTCAGTGTCAAATACTATGTAATGACAGAGCCTGAGTTAGCTCCACTGACGCTTGCTGACACAGAGCACTGTCCCATGCAATTACTCATTTAAAAGCCATGCTCTTCTATGCCTTACCAGTCTTAATTTCCTAAATGACTCTCTACAGGTAGATAATGTGTTCACACAAAAGTTTATTGACTTCCCTGGAGCCATCAGCCTGAGAAAATGGCAGGTTCAGTGCATTTCTTCAAGATTGCCCATCCATCCTGGGTATGTACGTCAGTATCTTTTTGTCTGAGCTGTATCTGGACTTGTGCTATTGTACCATTCATTTCCATAGGTATCTAGTATATCATTTTAATTTATTGACAATAAAATGTAAGGATTATTTTCAAGAATATTTTATAATAAAAATTATAATACATAAAACCTGCTTTTAGAATATAAATGTCTTCCTTACTAAGCCATTTGTCTTTAGAATACTCCCACTGTGTTACGGTCTAAATTCATTCTGGCATCAGTTTCTATAACACTGGATAAAATAGGTCTGTTTTCCTGAAAAGAAAGATGATATTAGCTCCAACAAAGGTGTAAGAGAGCTTTATTATTTTACTAAGATGAAGAGAGACAATTAAATGCAATAATCTTAGGAACAACCAAATTAAATTTTATGAGATAGATAATAAATTTCTACCTTAGAAAGAATATACATCTGAATTACAGCCAGAATACTTAATGGGTTTGGGTTTTTTTAAGCTCTTTATCTGAGTTTATCTCAGTTTCCCTGAGCTGGTTTACTGCTCAGTCCTGCAGTTCTGGGTGCAGCATGGACCAAAGAACAGGCCATGGGAGCAAAGATACAGCAGTGCAGGAGGAGTTCGTTAGCCCGCATCCTCAGACTCGGTGTACATACAGTGTCAGGAGGGGGACCGGGTACTGATGTGACTTGTGACATAGACGACATACTAAGTGACCCTGATAATTGCAAAGACGTACTGAGATCATCCTGTCATTAGCCATTATTTTTACTGTTATTGATGCGTTATGACTCTAATGATTAGCAAAAGTAATGAATCATCCACAAACAAAAGACAGGCAAATTCTTCACATGCAGCATATAACATACATTGACTGTTCTGCCATGTCAGGTCACATTATCAAAAGAAAATAGTTCACCTTATATCACTTCCACAGATTTTAATAACTCCTAAATTACTTTAGTGTTTCAGGCATTCTTACCACTTTGGCGCTTAAATATTCCAAATGCACAAAACGTAATGCATTTTCTTTTACTGTGTCCATATTTCTGGGCATGGATGTGCACATCATTTACTGCCTTTTACTCTTGCATTTATGGCAGGTTTTTTGCCATTAGCAATCCACTTCAAATTGCCCTCTAAGAAGAGGAGAGCTACAGAGAATCAGAACTTTTGTTCCTCTTCACCAGCAGTCAAGGCTGCTCAGTGTTGTTTCAGAAACAGCATTTCCAGGAAGCAGTTTCCTTTGGATTTCACAAAATATTCTCATCGCTCAGGAACATTAATTTGGAACCTACAGCTTCTGCCTGCTTCACTATTTTTGGTCTACGCCTTTTTGTTATAAGTGCTTATATTTAGATTGCAAACTATAATGGGGTTGTAAGCTTCTTTAAAAATAGAAATCCTTGAGAAATAAATACTTAACAACTGTAATCTCTGTCATATGACCACGTTCTTAGAGCTCAATTCAACACACAGTCCATTTTTAAAAGATAGTACATCTGGTCCTTAGGAAAAAAATAGCAGTTATTTCCAGTCATCTGATCTCATAGCAAATCTATAGTCTATAAGACAGCGAGAAGGGCACTGTTTAGGGAGAAAGACAGAACTCCAGAAGGTGACCATTTTGTTGGTCTTCCGTCCCAGTGCCAGCCCAGGCCAGGGTTGTTGTGACCCTAACAACTGCACACGCTGCTAGATGGATGGTAGCACCATCGTGGAGCAGCCCTTCTGTTTCAGTTAGGACAGAGTAACTCTCACTGCAGAATTAAGCGCGGTCCGTAGTCTTGATTAGAAATTCAGCTAACATTTTCGAAGATGCCCAGACTCACACTGCTGTCCCACAGAGCCTTTCATAACTCCACTAATTGGGACTATGAGCAAGTGTCAAGTCATTCTTCAAATCAGCAGAGTTCCAAGAGCTTTATATCAAATGCAGAGGACTCCGGAGACTCCTGGTCTGACATCCTACATGAAAACAGTTTCAGTAACCAAAGCATGTAAAAACCCTTGGGGGAAAAAAAGTAAGAAAGCACGCTGGCCTAGGAGCAAAAACCAGATATTCTGAAATTTCCTTTCAAATAGAAATGAGAAGTCAACACTTTCTGCAAAAAACACAAATTCTGCAATTTTTATTTGGGAGCTCCGAAACAAACTGACAAAATATTTTGACAGTGTCAGATGTTAGTTTGACTTACTGTTTTCCTCTTAATATTAAATATAATAAATATAATAAAATATTTTGATAGCTTTCTCTTGAAAACAGAAATGAAACTGATCTCTTCCTACAAAAAGTTACATTTATCAATTCCAGAAATTGCTCTAGCAGAAAATCTCTTTACCAGATCCTCCAGGAAGGTGAAAATCACTAACATCTGTTTGACCTTGAACCACTGAAAATCTCACAGTCTCAATTTCCCATATTATCACAAAAACCCTTTTAAAGGAAAGTGTTCAAGAAAAAAAATGCCTCTATAAACATTTTAATAGAACTTCAGATTTTAAAAAGTCATACATTGGCATAGAACTACAAAAAAAATCCTTTACTTCATAATTTGTGATAAGTTTTATTTATTCTAAATAAAGATAGCTTTTATTTTATGCTTATTACTGTCCTGGAGTTCTCCTGGCAACCTGGAGTTGTCCTTAGGTTTCCTTTCTTAGTATTTCTTGGCAAAACTTACACGCTAGCATAATGCTACTATGCCTTGACTTGCTAATATTACAGAGAAATATTTATTACAAAAACACTACAGTAGAATTAAAAACAAAATAGTTAATTTATTCTACTCTTCAATGGTTTTCCAAAAGTTTAAATTCACATAACTCAAATTTAAATGTTGAAGGCCAGTTCTCCAAACATGTTCCACATCAGTATTTTGCACTAAGGGATGATGCTTATAACACTAGAAAATAAAATACAATAGCTCCTGATTTTGATTAAATTTTAATGAGAAGCTACTATCAGGATTTGATAACAGAAAACCTTTTTCTTACTGTACCACTAATGTAAGGCAAAGTTTAAAAAATGTAGGAAACAAATCATAATAAACATAAATAATGCATAAACTATCCTTACTACATGAGAGCTAGGAAATCCCTTCTTTACACTTTAAAAGCCGAGGTTAAAAGCACATATGTAGGTTTGTAAGCACAGCAGTTCACAAGATTAATTGTTTCAGGAGAAAGACATAAGCATTGCATCAAAGCCCATGTAGTCCAGAATCCTAGAAACAAGCCCTCAAGTTAAGGGAGGGGAAGAGGAGAACTATGTGGAGATTGCTCTCATAAGAAGTACAACCCAACACACAGCATCATGGCAGAACTGGGAGCAGGAAAGGCTGCATTTGGGAGGGGGAAGCTGGAAGAAGGTGATGAGGATCTACCACAGCACAGCACCTCCTGGGAGTCCTGCAGCACTACAGTCCTCCCTGCTCAGTGAAGCACCAAAAGAAAGGCTGCTAACCACCCGGCCTTTTATGCAACATCCCTACGTTGGTATTAGCAGCTCAAAGTATCACAGCTATTTTAATTATCACGGCTAAGCTGGATTTCCTCTCCCTAACCACAACTGTTTGTGATGTCTGACTGGGGGCTTCTCCTCGCTGTATGAACAAGAAGGAGCAGGGAAGGCTGGTGAGAACACTCTGAAAGTAAAAGGGAGAAAGGTGAGGAAAAAATGATGCAAGGCAATCCAAGGATTTTTACATTTTCATGGTTCTTCTGATGCTCACTAATTGTTATTCCTACAGAAAATTCGTCTCCCAGCCCACGTGTGCCTGGGTATGCTGACAGTATTTTGACTGTGTGTATTTAGTGTCTTGCTGCTGGACTTTGGAAAATGAACAGCTCAGTTTACAAGGGCTGTCAGACACCCTGACCAGCCCAAGAGCTGCATATTCCTTTCAGGAGATGCTTACAGTCATGAGTTGTCTCTCAGCGAGCAAACCAACCCGTGTCCCACCCTGCCTCCCAAGGGACCCGGGGGGTCCCCGTGAGAAGCCCTGTCCCCCTGGGGCAGCAGCCGGGGCCGGGGCTGAGATGCTCAGCACCCTAGCTGATGCTTGGTGTGATGGAGGCTGGCCCAGTTGTGCTCACCACTTCCTCCCTTGGCATGCAGTTAGCTGGTGAAGAGGGTGCGGTTGGGCTCAGAGCTACCAGCTGACATTTCATTACTGCTTACTCTTGGGTCAGGCTTGTCAGCTTTTTCCTTTGAATCACACGAGCTAGAAGCACACACACACGCTTTTGTAACAGAAGCCTTCCTTTCTGGTGTAATCTTAACAGCACCAAAAAACAGGGTGCTAGATCCAAGTCTACAAAGTGCAGGTGTCTTCTGCTAGCCCAGAGAAGCAGCTTGATGTCCTGCTTGGACACCGTGACACCCTGCCTGTGTTAGTAAGCCCTTAGCGCATGTACTGTGGTGGGCTCCGTACAGAACCAGCGGAAGCAGCCTTGAAAAGCAGCATCAGTGTGTCTGTACAGCAACACCTTTTTGATCTGACCCAACTCAACTGCTATGTCCCCATCGTACTCCCAGCTGTAGCTCTTCTAGGGTGCAGGAACCATCACTGGTCTGAAGACTCCATATTTCAAGCAATTCCCCTGGGGAAAGTTACAGCTACAGCAACATTTCTAAGTTTCATCACCCTGAGAGAGGATGATGTTTATTTTAAAGCAGATAGGGTGACAAATTACAGGGCTAAGCTGCAAGGGAGGCAGAAGGTAGGCATTAGGAAGTCCTGTTCTAACTGTACAGGCAGCACTGCAACTGGAGCAGATCACTGGAAGGAAATGTGGAATTACCATCAGCTCAGGTCAGTTCTTTAAGAACAGTTTAGGTGTATTTGACCCTTCTTTAAGACAGATACAGAGAACTGAGTGATATCTCTTCATTATTCTCGTCTTCTGGGCTTTTATCAGCTGTGCTTAGTGCTCTCCTCTCAAAGTAATGGGTTACAGACTGAATATTTTAAGACTTAAGCGAAACTCAGAGTGCTAAACTACAGTGTTATGAAATGCTTTTAGAATAAGTATGGGAACACTGTTAATGGGAACAAAATTATTCTTAAATAGGAATATATGTGTAACAGAAAACTCACATATTTGAAGCAAAATCAAAAGCAAACATGAGGTAGGTAGTTATCTTTCGTACCTTTTCTGATAGACTGTAGCTAAGTTTGCCTCCTGCTTTTATAGTTGATAGCTATATCTTCACAGTTCTTAAAATGTTTCTGTGGGTTTTTTTACAGTTTGTTTTCATTATTAACTTTGATAATAAAACACCCTAAATTTCCTGAGGATAAAGACATGCTTTTTCCCCCCAGTTCCATACTACTTTGACAGTGCTCAAACGAGATAATAACTTATAAACAAGTGCATTCTTTGCACCCCTCTCATTACCCCATTTATTTTAATAAAATTTTATGGGGCTTTTCTGATATTTTATCTGGGATGGTTTTGCTTACTCAGAAGAGCCAGACAGATGTCTGTTCTTGCTCTGTCAAGAGCATCAGCTGCTTTTTTTGATCAAATATTTTGTTTTCCTGTCAGCAGAGAGCCTTTCCACTTGGTCAAGGACAAAATTCCAGCCAACTTTTTTTTAAGAAGGTGAACAATGAAAACACACTTGCCAATAAGATTTGCTTTCCTCTTAGTGTGGGAGGTCACAAATTTGGTCTAATCATTTGGCCATTTTCCCTAGAATTTATAATGTTGATCATAGAGACTTGCTTCAGTCTCAAAGACTGGACTAAGGAGGAGAAGCAGACTCTTAAGTTAATCAGGCCATTAGTGCGCTGCTTTCTTGCTGTCTACTTCCCCAAAGCCTGACATTTTAAAGAAGAAAAGCTTATTATTCGTACGGCTATTATCTAGACAAAAGAGAGCATTCAAATTATGGACTTATTATTTGACATAGCTGCATCCTGTTGATTTTTAGAAAGTCCCATTTCAGCTGAGCAGCTTTCTTGCTTCACTTGGCTCAGCTTGTGCTCTGTTTTATCTGATGACATCTTACATATTATCATTGTGTAATGAAGAACACAGGTGTAGCATTGGCCGAAATTAAAAAGGGACAACACACACTAGATACGTATCACATATTTGATCAAAACTGTTGGGACTTCCAAGGTGGGAAAAGGTGTCTGATATTTTTTTTTCTAAGACAGAACTTCATGATCTTGCCTGAGAAACTCAGATCAGCTATTTAACAATAGCTAAACATATTTTCAACATGTTTTTCAAATTCTTTTGTAGATGTGTATGTTAAAGCCTTGCAGCCCTTGTGCATGTAAAACTGCCAGTGACTGACTTGAGTCTTGCCTTTTCTGGGGATATGTTCTCTGTTTGAGAGAATAAAATTATACCCAGTAATAATATAGAGTTGTGGATTTACTCACCACTCAACCATCACTCACTCAGGCAGCTATGATGAACCTTAAAACCAATTGGATGCCCAGCAGCTCAGGTGCTGACAGGTGTGGAGAGATTCATTCCTGGTAAAAATGAAGTAGGAGGATTTGGGTTCTCCTTTGGAGAAATTACTTCTAAAGAGGATTGGGGTGGGGGGCGGGGAGGAGTACAACAGAAAGGATGTGATGGCTTTGAGCAAGGGGTGTCATACAAATGAAACTATATATTTGGAAAAAAAAAAGGCAGTTGACAAACTCAGTATGGCACATGTGTATCTGCCCATATAGATCTATATTTATGGCTACCTTCAGAGCATATAGACATCGCTGCCATGGACCACAGCCCTGTGTGACCTGACTGGTGACTGTGTTTTACAGTCACCATGTTTTTCAAAGCATTATAGAAATGAAAAGCTCTCTATAAAATGCTATGCACTGAGAGAACTACCTTGTTTTGTCTATTACAGCAAAGCTTTTTTCCTGCCTTAGCACAGGAGGCCTCACCACCAGTATTCCCAGCAGTATTCTCCATTGTCACGATGACATCTACTGGAGGGGATAGGGTTGAACACAGATTTCTCTGTCCAAGCTTTAACACTTCTAACATCAGCAGGGTTGGTGCAAATTCACACACTGAGAACTACTACATATTGATTCTGTGATTCTGTGATATTGAAATGTGCAGAAAGCAACACAGTCATAGAATCATAGAATCATAGAATGGTTTGGGTTGGAAGGGACCTTAAAGATCATCTAGTTCCAACCCCTCTGCCATGGGCAGGGACACCTTTCCACTAGATCAGGTTGCTCAAAGCCCCATCCAATCTGGCCTTTAACACTGCCAGGGAGGGGGCATCCACAGCTTCTCTGGGCAACTTGTTCCAGTGTCTCACTACCCTCACAGTAAAGAATTTCTTCCTAATATCTTAATCTAAATCTCCCCTCTTTCAGTTTAAAACCATTTCCCTCCATCCTGTCACTACTTGCCCTTGTAAAATGCCCCTCTCCCGCTTCCCTGTAGGCCCCAATGTTAGTATTCTAGATATTTTAAGTTGCACCTCCCTCAAGAGACACATGATAAAAAAAGATTAGAGGAAATGATTCAAACCTCATCTAATATGTGTAAATAAAAATGGCCCAGCCAGATAATTTTAAATTATCACATGAAAAGGAAATAAACTTGTTAAATATCTCTTGAAAGACACAAATAAGCATTAACTTTAGAAGAATATGTATTATTGTGGCAATCCAGATATGCAAAACTGAAACATAGGTTTGTTAAAACAAACAAGATATTAGAAATCAGTTATGCAAAACAGTATAAACTGAAAATATACGCAATGCTTTACATGTGAGGTTTTTAATTTTCTCCACAATGGAAATACTATATATTTGCATGAAAAAATAGTGTGTATCTTGCTACATTTTCACTTCATATTTGCAAATGCAAATAGATCTTCACAATAACTGAAAAGAAGACTTGAGAATGAATATGTTTTCTGAAGCATCACATCTAAATGCTTTTGTCGGAAATGAGTTTCTGCAATTTGTTCTAATTAAACTGGAGTCGCCAACCATTCCAGATGCTTTCTCAAAATAAAATTTTGCAGGGAAGTGCACTCATTTTCCTTTAAGCCCATTCATCACTGCTAGACTATGGCCACACCTTGGCAGCCCCCTCCCAGCTTGAGGAGGTCCACTGCCTGCATGAGGGATGGCATGTGCCAAGCCTATCTATTGTCCTCTTGTTCACTCTGTTCTGTTCCTTTTTAATGGAGAGGAGCAGAGAATAATGATGTGAGGCAAATACTGTGTGCTAGCACATAATGTCAGCAGGCTCAGTCTGTATCTGGGAGGGAGAGGGTGCATATGGATTCTGGCTGTTGCTTCTGAGTAAGTTTACAGAAGAATTTCCTGTGAAAGAAGTGCATACACCGGGCCAGATTTTGCCACAAAACTAAAACAAACAAAACCAGTTCTGGTCAAATAAACTTGCAGCCTAACACTGCACAAACCCAGAGTCACCAGAAAAACCTAACAAAAAAAGGCTTTAATTTGACAAAAGAAGGTTGTTTGCCTCCTGGAGTCCTCCTTTCCTTCTCGTGCAGGAAGAGAAACAATAACAGGTGCCTGCAGATGAGCAGGTGGTCTGAAATTAATGAATTCTTCAGAAAAATCACGATATACAAAGTCAGGAAATTTTTCCACACGAAGGAAATTCACTGGAATAATGGAGAGAGGTGATGACAGAAGACTAACATGAAGGAATCATTGCAGTTGGTTTCGGCGGTAAGAGAAATGAGGTGGAAAGCAAGAGGAGAAGAAATGAGACTAGTGTGGGTATCAGAGGGGTCTTTGAGGGCAAGGCCCTGGATCTTAAATTTGGCAACAGGCAAAGATACACTGAAGGATTCAAACTGTAAAAACAGCTTTTGCTACTAACAGCAATGGGAGATAATGCAGGATAAACCGGAAAGAAGCAATGCCTGTGGCTGGGAAGGCCGACAAGGGAAGCACCGTGTGTGACACGAGCTGAGCAGTTGCTCAGTCTATGAAGGGGTAGGAAGCCTGATGTGCCCTTTGTCAAACTTCCTGAGCACGCCTGTCCTGGATTTCAAGCTGTCTAGAAATCAGAAGAGTGTTGGCAAAGGAATTTGGCAGCAGGTGACTGCTGCTAAAAGCAGCCATCTACTGCCCAAGGTATTAGGGTTGGCAGACTAGAAACGTGCTGTCAATGCTTGGCAGCATAGAAACGTGGTGGAAGGTACTAGTCACACAGCCAAAAGAAAACCATCACGCCCTCAGTAAATAATGTACCTCTATTAAAAAGAAAAAAAGATGCTTCAAAAGGATTTTAAAAAGGCTTCTTCAAACAACTCCACTTAGCCAACAATTAAGTTAAATCACACTTTTAGGAAGCGCTAGTGCCTTTTCTTTGAAGGACATCCCCCACATAGCTGGAGTAGTAGTTGCAAGAGCTACTAGTACATGCAACTATTTAACACCCTCATACATAAAATACTACCCTTAGGAGGATTATATGTATCAAAAAGGAGGAGACAGAAAAAGGTAAAGTCATAGATATGGAGTAGGAAGAAGACATGAAGGGAAGAACATATTCCAATTTTTTTAAAAAGGGGGAAAGCTGCTTATTAGCATTGCTATACTTGAAAAATACCTCTGACCTCAGCCTGGGAAGGTTTCTTCCCACATCCCAAGCCTCTAGCTATCATCTTTTTGTGTGTGTGTGATGAAATATCATGATGCTTCTGCTTTCTGCTGGGGCCCTGTCTGCACTTTCCAGTTTATTAATTATGACTTCCCTAGTCCTTCATACATAACTGTACTTGTGTGTTCTCTAGTATCAACGACAGAGGTAACGAATGGCCAGCTTAAATCCTATTATCTTACTTGCATATCAAAGATAAAGATATCTCTAAAACTGTGAAACTGTCCACACGGACAACTGTTAGCCTTGCCATCCTCCTTGTCTAGGAAGGCTGGGTGTATTTAAATTCTCTTCACAAACTCTCCTTCTGTCTCTGTCAGTTTGTCTCCACAGGAGCTTCTGAAAGGTCATCTTCCTCTCCTGTGCCTTCTCAAAGGGTTTATAAGTGTTTTCACAGAATCACAGAATCACAGAATGTTAGGGATTGGAAGGGACCTCGAAAGATCATCTAGTCCAATCCCCCTGCCAGAGCAGGATTACCTAGACCATACCACACAGGAACGCGTCCAGGCGGGTTTTGAATGTCTCCAGAGAAGGAGACTCCACAACCTCTCTGGGCAGCCTGTTCCAGTATTCGGTCACCCTCACCGTAAAGAAGTGTTTCCTCATATTTATGCGGAACCTCCTGTGTTCCAGCTTGCACCCATTGCCCCTTGTCCTGTCAAGGGATGTCACTGAGAAGAGCCTGGCTCCACCCTCATGACACTTGCCCTTTACATATTTATAAACATTAATGAGGTCACCCCTCAGTCTCCTCTTCTCCAAGCTAAAGAGACCCAGCTCCCTCAGCCTCTCCTCATAAGGGAGATGTTCCACCCCCTTAATCATCTTCGTGGCTCTGCGCTGGACTCTCTCTAGCAGTTCCCTGTCCTTCTTGAACTGAGGGGCCCAGAACTGGACACAATACTCCAGATGCGGCCTCACCAGGGCAGAGTAGAGGGGGAGGAGAACCTCTCTCAACCTGCTAACCACACCCCTTCTAATACAGCCCAGGATGCCATTGGCCTTCTTGGCCACAAGGGCACATTGCTGGCTCATGGTCATCCTGTTGTCCACTAGGACCCCCAGGTCCCTTTCCCCTATGCTGGTCTCCAACAGCTCTGCCCCCAACTTGTACTGGTACATGGCGTTGTTCTTGCCCAGATGCAGGACTCTACACTTGCCCTTGTTATATTTCATTAAGTTTCTCCCCGCCCAACTCTCCAGCCTGTCCAGGTCTCTCTGAATGGCTGCGCAGCCTTCCGGTGTGTCAGCCACTCCTCCCAGTTTTGTGTCATCAGCGAACTTGCTGACAGTGAGTGCACTGTCATCCAAGTCATTAATGAATATATTGAATAGAACTGGTCCCAGTACCGACCCTTGAGGGACTCCGCTAGACACAGGCCTCCAACTGGACTCTGTCCCATTGACCACCACTCTCTGGCTTCTTTCCTTCAGCCAGTTCACAATCCACCTCCCTACCCGATCATCCAGACCACACTTCCTCAGTTTAGCTGCGAGGATGCTGTGGGAGACCGTGTCAAACGCTTTACTGAAATCAAGATAGACCACATCCACAGCTTTACCATCATCTATCCACCGGGTTACATCCTCATAAAAGGCTATCAGGTTGGTTAAGCATGACTTCCTCTTGGTGAAGCCATGCTGAGTGCCCCTAATGATCCCCCTATCCTTGATGTGCCTAGAGACAGCACCAAGGACAAGTTGTTCCATCACCTTTCCGGGGATGGAGGTGAGGCTGACCGGTTTTGACTCCTTTTGATCTTCAAGGTCTCAGACTGAAGTTTGTTTCTCCTTGGAGACTGCATGTAATGTCCCTGAATCCTGCTAGTTTCACTCATTATCTTTTCAATGTAGGCTTGTCTGTTCTTGTGTGGGAACAATTACATGTTCTTTGTTTGCTCTTCCCACACCCTCAGGCTAAGTAAGACGAAGATGGGACACTCAGAATTCATACTGTACATAAAGTGTTTTCCCTTGGTGATTCACACATGCATCTTTCATCAAATTGTTGCATCTCAGTGCTAAGAATTTTATTACATCTCCTCATTTTTGTCAGTGACCCGTTGTAAGCATCCCAAACCACTGTCACTCACACTGCTTGGATCAAAGATCAGCCTAGATGTGACTCTGCACAAAGAACATCACCAATAGACCCTGATTGCTGATTTGTATTATGCTCATGTCAGCCTTAGAAAGTCCGCCTTAGTAATCTGTGAACACTTCACTGTATAACTTAAATGAAGGTTAGAACTGTGAACATTCTTACACTATCAGAATTTCTTACTTCGACAAATGTCCACACAGAAAGTTGTTTTGACTAAATTAAAAGAAGCAATTTTTTTTTTCCCCTGAGAGATTCTGTTTACTTATCTACCACTTCACCACAGAGAACGCAAACTCCTGAGACAGATGCAACTTCTGTGGGAAGGAGTGCAACTCCCATGCAGCTGCCCTCATTAGGGAATAGAATCAGCACAATCTAACCTAATGTAGACATAGTCTATCATCAGACGTAATTTCTTGTGCCAAAGGTCAAACAACTTGCTCCACCGTACTTCAGGCACAGCAGCGTTGGTCTGGAAGCTGGTGCTGGAGCCACTGGAGATCATTATGCCCTTCCAGCACTTTCTCCATTCCCATTTAGAGTTTCCCTTCTTCTCGGGAGAACAGAAAAGAATAAGTCCTTGCAATCAGCAGTGACTGTTCTTAAGCTTGAACTTCTTCAGTCCTGGTTCTCTGCTTCACTTAGGTCTGTGTAACTCAAGGTCTGTGTCAACAGGACTAATGTTTTTAGACACTTTGCAAGATCAAGCCAGAGTGGGCTGCATCTTGTAAGATTAAGACTATTTTGAGCAGCCCTTTGAACTTTATAGTTATGCTTCTTGCTGGCCATGTAGGGCCTGCACCTCTTTAGTACACTTCATAGTTCCTTTATTGTGGGATATGTTTATTGGGCCCTTGAGATACAAAGCTTTATTTCTCCTTTTACAATCATCTCATACATTTCCATGATGTAGCTAGTTCATCCAGACAGACTCTAATCTGCTTCATAAGGTAGAGAGCTGCAAGAATCACTTACAAGCTGCAAGAATCACTAGCAGCTGCTTGACAGCACACTTCAGCACTACACAGGACGGGGAAAAACATATCCATCTAAAGAAAAACTCAGGAAGATTTTAGATAGATAGAATGCAATTGTTCCACTGAAATTCATCCAAAAAACCACCATGAGCTGGACTTGCTGTTTTAGTAAGTGGTTACAGCTCTGCTGACGTCAGTGGATTTGCAGCTGTTCACAACAACATGAATTTGGCCTTGGATCTAACAATCTTATTGTTTGCGGGAGGGGAGAGAGAAGGGTTGGTTGTTTCAGATAAAAGTGGGATGGTGATTGTGTTGTAGCCCCACTCACTACCCAGTGGAAACCAGTAAAGCCCCTATTATATCCCAGTTGCACATGTATTATTGGGGAGATATTGACACATTGCCACGACTGAAGAAGTGAAATATCGTAGGTCAGTGTGTAGCAGGCACTGCCTGATCTTACATACTCATAAACACTTCTATTAATTTGTTTGCATTTCAGATTATTTTCTAAAGGGATAATACGACACGCTATTGAAAACAGCCATGCTATTCCCAGTATCCCTGCAACATGTACTCACTTAGCACTGCCTGGGCTTGGACCCAGACAGATCTACTGCATCTTGTAACCTCCTATCTAGTGCATCCTTCAGTCCTCTCTTGGTCACCTCCTCTGTCGCCCCCCCAGAGGTTCAGCTGTCTGTGCCAAGGATCCAATCCCATACAGCCCAGCTGCATAATCTTGGCTCATACTTCTGAAATAATTGCTAGATTGTGACCAAAAGCTGTGATAAAGTCCAGGCAAAATAAAGGATGGGAAAATTACAGAGGTAGGATTGTTGAATAGGTGTAGTTAAGAGCTCCAAGAGGATCCAAGAGGAAGAACACTAAAAAGGCAAGGCATAAAATATTACAGGTAAGGAAATAGGGAGATACCACTGTCACTGAAGGACTCAGTTAAAGACAGCAATCCAGCAACCATCATGATCTGCTCCAGAAAGCAGTTACAATCGACTGCAGGACAGCTTCCTTTAATCATCATTAATTGTTTCTTTCAAAACCAGCTTCTTCCTACCCACAAAACAAATATGCAGTCAAATGAACATGACAAAACATCAGCGTCGTTCCAAGATGATTCCTCAAAGCTAGTTACTCCCAATAGCACGCACGTTACTAACACCAAGGATCGCTACTCCTTCAGCAGTCGTTCAGAGTCCAGGCTGCTCCCAGGCTCGCAAGGTCTCCCAGCTCCGTGCTATAAAAAAACTCCCAAAAAACTTAGCCCAGTGAGTGACTGGGGAGAGAAGAGTTAGAGGGGCTAGGTATTTTGTTTTCTTCAAGCAAATGCCAAAATGATGGAGCTTGTCTGTGTAGTCCCTTTACTTTTCTAACTAACCTGTGTTAGTCAGCCCTTATTATTTACCCCAGGTCCTGTCAATTCTCTGGAGGGTGGGTGAAGTTCGGCTTGTCACTTACTCTTGTGCTAGTGCATATGGCACATGCATGCTATCCCAGGAATGAAGAGAGCAACAGGACCCATTCTAGTAGCAGGATGGAACAGCAGCAATAACAGGAAAGTATTACAGCCGAGCAGGGGGCCCACTGGCTGGACGTATGGATTCCATGCTTCCTGAATTTCATGCATTAGGTCACACAAAATGATTTTGCTCCTCCTAAATAAGCTGTACCATTTGTTTATAATTTGTGAGACCCTCCATCCCACACCTGCAATGAGCAGGCTCTAACATATACTTACCTCTTCTCAAACCTTTCTTTCCTTGCATTAGTTCTCCCACACCTCTCAGAGTGGGAGAACTAAAAACTAGAGCCAAGGGGTTGAGAAACACAGCCAGCATTAAGCCCATGTATTACTAGAAATTTGTGAAAATCTATTCTAGAAAAGTATTTTCATTACAGAGAAAGGTACACAGAAAAAAACAATCCACACAAGTTTGTGAGTGCTGCTACCTTATCCACCAAAATCCATAGTGAGTTCTCCATCCACCTTGAGGTTCCCACGGGAATTAACCGGCAGAAAGTATCTTTTACATGCAGACATTCAAACAAGTGTTTAACGAGGAGTAAAAGTTTTACGAGTCTTAAATGATCACAGGCTCATACTTCTTTTCTTAACATAATCCAGAACAAACTATCACTGAAATGGCATTTTAATCTTCATGTGATGTTATTCTAACTTTTCACATCAACAACTTAACATTAATTCTTACTGTCATAAAAAAGCCAGATTGCTTCTAAGGCCATTGGGCAATTATGTGAGTAACATAATACTGTTCATAATTGACTATTTTAGCTGGATATACATGACTTTGTTCCAAAGGAGGAGCCTCAACTGCATGTCTCTTGAGGATGACTCACACATTGTTTCCTTGAAGGCATCCCATTCCAGGCAGCATTTGGAATGGAAAAAAAACGATTTAAAATGTATATATAGAACTATCATCACGTGTATTGGTGGGGCGTAGAGGCTGCAAGTTCCTTTAAATGTTGATAGAATCCAACATCACTATGAAGACAGTTCTGCTATTTCCTAGTGCACTGCTACAAAAAACTCAAAATTGTGCCCCCCTAAGGGTTTTCCCTACATGAGAGCAATCCTTTCTTCTCCTTGTTTTGGTCTTTTAACAAGAAGAAATTCATTGGCTTATTCAAGTAAAAGGGTCTCAGGAATATCCTTTGTTCACCCTGGGAAATCAGCAAAAAGCTATGAATCGGAACTGCTGATACCAACTTTTTCTGTTGATGAAATCCAAGATTTGTGAGCCTTCATTGGTAGGTGAGATGGCATGAACTTTGCTCAACCGTTATTTTTATGCTCCTTTTCTGTACCTCAGTTTAGCTATGCGTAAAGCTCACAGAGAAAAAGGTAATTCAGATAAACTCAGTCCCTGGCTTCACTGTTCCTACGTTGTCCTACATGTTCCTATTTAAAAAAAAAAAAAAAAAAGAAATTTAAAATTACTAAGCTATAAATTCATGTTGAAAATAGTCACATTGAAAGAGTTCAAATACAGATTTTTACTGGAAGGTCAGATAATGTTTATTGTTTGGCTGAAAATAAATCTCTGAACTGCTGAAACCTTAGTGGTGGAGAGACCGACACTCTCCATAACACAAGGCGGCAGCTTTACCCATTGATTTGGACTTTTGCACAAACAGCTCTACTGCTCCTCAATCCTGTTTCCAGTTCAGGGGCTAACCTACTGTGAGCTTAAACAAGTTCAGACACTTAAACACATACTGCCTGAATTCCCTGACTTAGCAAGTGATTTAGTGGCAATTACAGAGACTTGGTGGGACGCCTCGCATGACTGGAATGTGGTCATGGATGGCTATGTCTTGTTCAGGAAAGACAGGCCACTAAGGAGAGGTGGTGGAGTTGCTCTTTATGTGAGTGAGCAGCTAGGATGTATTGAGTTCTGTCCAGGGGCGGATCAGGAGCGAGTTGAGAGTTTGTGGGTGCGAATTAAGGGGCAGGCTGGCAGGGGTGATACTGTTGTGGGTGTCTATTACAGGCCACGGGATCAGGATGAGGAGGGTGATGAGGCCTTCTACAGGCAGCTGAGAGCAGTCTCGCAATTACAGGGCCTGGTTGTCATGGGGGATTTCAACTACCCTGATATTTGCTGGGAGGCCTACTCAGCCAGCCATCCTCAGTCCAGGAGGTTCCTCCAGTGCATTGATGACAACTTTCTGATGCAAATGGTGGATGAGCCAACTAGGAGAGGAGCGCTGCTGGATCTTATCCTCACTAACAAGGAGGGTCTGGTTGAAGAGGTGAAGGTTGAGGGCAGCCTTGGTTGTAGTGACCATGAGATGGTGGAGTTCAGGATCTCATGTGGCAGGAACAGAATAGCTAGCAGAATTGCAACCCTGGACTTCAGGAGGGCCAACTTTGGCCTTTTCAAGCAATTGCTAGGGGAAATCCCATGGGACAGGGTACTAGAAAGTAAGGGGGCCCAAGATAGTTGGTTAGCATTCAAGGACTGCTTCTTCCGAGCTCAAGATCAGAGCATCCCAACAAGTAGGAAGTCAAGGAAGGGTACCAGGAGACCTGCATGGTTAAACAGGGAACTGCTGGGCAAACTCAAGTGGAAGAAGAGGGTGTACAGATCATGGAAGGAGGGGCTGGCTACTTGGGAGGAATATAAGTCTGTTGTCAGAGGATGTAGGGAGGCAACTAGGAAAGCTAAGGCCTCCTTGGAATTAAACCTTGCAAGAGAGGTCAAGGACAACAGAAAGGGCTTCTTCAAATGCATTGCAGGTAAAGCCAACACTAGAGGCAATGTAGGCCCACTGATGAATGAGGTGGGGGCCCTGGAGACAGAGGATAAAAAGAAGGCGGAGTTACTGAATGCCTTCTTTGCCTCTGTCTATACTGTTGGAGGCTGTCCTGAGGAGCCCCGGACCCCTGCGGCCCCAGAAGAAGTCAGGATAGAGGAGGAATCTGTCTTGGTTGATGAGGGCTGGGTAAGGGACCAATTAAGCAATCTGGATGTCCATAAATCCATGGGCCCTGATGGGATGCACCCACGGGTGCTGAGGGAGCTGGCGGAAATCATTGCTAGGCCACTCTCCATCATCTTTGCTAAGTCGTGGGCAACGGGAGAGGTGCCTGAGGACTGGAGGAAAGCAAATGTCACTCCAGTCTTCAAAAAGGGCAAGAAGGAGGACCCGGGTAACTATAGACCGGTCAGCCTCACCTCCATCCCCGGAAAGGTGATGGAACAACTTGTTCTTGATGCTGTCTCTAGGCACATCAAGGAGAGGGGGATCATTAGGGGCAGTCAACATGGCTTCACCAAGGGGAAGTCATGCTTAACCAACTTGATAGCCTTTTATGAGGATGTAACCCGGTGGATAGATGATGGTAAAGCTGTGGATGTGGTCTATCTCGATTTCAGTAAAGCGTTTGACACGGTCTCCCACAGCATCCTCGCAGCTAAACTGAGGAATTGTGGTCTGGATGATCGGGTAGTGAGGTGGATTGTGAACTGGCTGAAGGAAAGAAGCCAGAGAGTGGTGGTCAATGGGACAGAGTCCAGTTGGAGGCCTAGCGGAGTCCCTCAAGGGTCAGTACTGGGACCAGTACTATTCAATATATTCATCAATGACTTGGATGAGGGAATAGAGTGCGCTGTCAGCAAGTTCGCTGATGACACAAAACAGGGAGGAGTGGCTGATGCGCCGGAAGGCTGCGCAGCCATTCAGAGAGACCTGGACAGGCTGGAGAGTTGGGCGGGGAGAAACTTAATGAAATATAACAAGGGCAAGTGTAGAGTCCTGCATCTGGGCAAGAACAACGCCATGTACCAGTACAAGTTGGGGGCAGACCTGTTGGAGACCAGCGTAGGGGAAAGGGACCTGGGGGTCCTAGTGGACAACAGGATGACCATGAGCCACCAGTGTGCCCTTGTGGCCAAGAAGGCCAATGGCATCCTGGGCTGTATTAGAAGGGGTGTGGTTAGCAGGTCGAGAGAGGTTCTCCTCCCCCTCTACTCTGCCCTGGTGAGGCTGCATCTGGAATATTGTGTCCAGTTCTGGGCCCCTCAGTTCAATAAGGACAGGGAACTGCTAGAGAGAGTCCAGCGCAGAGCCACGAAGATGATTAAGGGAGTGGAACATCTCCCTTATGAGGAGAGGCTGAGGGAGCTGGGTCTCTTTAGCTTGGAGAAGAGGAGACTGAGGGGTGACCTCATTAATGTTTATAAATATGTAAAGGGCAAGTGTCATGAGGATGGAGCCAGGCTCTTCTCAGTGACATCCCTTGACAGGACAAGGGGCAATGGGTGCAAGCTGGAACACACGAGGTTCCACTTAAATATGAGGAAGAACTTCTTTACGGTGAGGGTGACCGAACACTGGAACGGGCTGCCCAGAGAGGTTGTGGAGTCTCCTTCTCTGGAGACATTCAAAACCCACCTGGACGCGTTCCTGTGTGATATGGTCTAGGTAATCCTGCTCTGGCAGGGGGATTGGACTAGATGATCTTTCGAGGTCCCTTCCAATCCCTAACATTCTGTGATTCTGTGATTCTGTGAAGTGGATTTATGACCACTGAGAGTCATCCCCAACAGGAGCTATCTAGGTGTGTGGAATCCTTTCTCTGCTAGGTATCTCCCAAGAAAAGACTAGTTCTCAAGAGGAGAGGGCAGCCCTTTCGGGGGACTCTGGTTGCTAGAAAGTGCAGAAGGGCAGATCGTGCTCGAAGACGACAGGCAATATCCTATTGTATGTTGTCACTTCAAGGTATTTCAAACTCACTAAAAAGAACTCATGTTTAAGTCTTCATCAAGTTGATGCCCAGTAACTTTAAGTAATAAAACCAAGATGGGTACTTGTTTTTTTTGCAATTCATTCCCCTGTGGACTTTTTTTTTTTTAATTGTGTGGTTATTACAACCTTGCTACAAAATCTCCCGTGCTAGGGCTGCTTGCTTTTCCCTCTCACAGGCAAGGAAGCCTAGGGCTTTTGCAGCATCCAGAAACTCTGCAGTTGGTTCTGGCTCTGCTGGCCCAGTCTCTGGCAAGCTTCCACAGGTCACCTCTGGAGAGCAGCAGCCTGTGCTACCGGCAGACGGCAAAGCCAACCCCAGATCCTTATACTTCAGAGACAGGCTTGCTCTGTTCAGCTGCTCTACTGCTATGCTGTTATAACCCATGCTATAACAGTTACTGAACTGGCTTGAAGACACATCAAATATTATTTTTTCCTCGAGGAAGGGGCAGAGAAGTGGGTTGGATTAGAAGTATTGTAGACAGCCTAAATATTTATCGTTCTTCAGAGTGGAAAAGCTAAATGAAGGAAAAGGTCTGGAATTAGTCCCAAACATTACCAAAACCCAGGAGATGTATTCAGCCTACGGCAGACATTAATGACTTTGTGCAATGCCTCCTGCGGCAAAATTAACTTCATCCCACCCACTGGCTGGGGTCTGCCAAACAGGCATCCAGGGAGTCCTCTGCTTTCCTTGTCTTGTTTGCTTTATCTGTTCCCGAAAAGAGATTGTTTTCAGAGTATTTACATGCATTTGTCACTGTTGCCTCCTTTGTCTGGCTCTGGCGATAAATCATTCCACAATAAGCTGAAATGGAAGTGCCGGCGTGAAAACGCACCACTGCCTGACAAAAGGCACATACCAACCTGGGTTGCCAGGACAAAGCTGCACTTGCTCCTTAACCCATCATGTCCCAAGCCTCACCACTGAAATACAGATGAGTTATATTACAACAACAGTGCAATTAAATAGCATGAAATTCAGCATGGGAGAATGCAGGAGGTACACTTTCAAAACCAAATACATTGGGTGTTGTCTCGCTGGAAGAACCTCCCTCATCCAAACCTTCGGGGCCTTGAGCGCACGGGCAGGCTGCGGTGCCATGACCACTCTCGCCTCCTCTAATGACCACTGGACCGTTGGCAGGTCCTGTCACCACCCTGGCCCTGTTTGGATGTGGGGGATGGCACCCTGCCTGCGAGGGCACTGCCCTTCCAGGCTGGGGTCTCCTCGGCAGCCGGCTCCCTCCTGGGGCAGCTCTTCCCACTTCCCCGCACAAATGTGCTGCTTTCAGATAAGCATTGCTGCTTGGGTGAGCAAGCAGTAAAAATTAAACAGTACACACAGCAGTTACACGGTATGAAAAAGAATCACTTTGCCACTTGGGGTTTCACTTGTTAATTATTTCGTGGTCCATGTTTTCAAAGGGGATCTTAATCTTTAATGCAAAAAGTAAGCAAAAAACCCCCAGCTTCCTTACATAATGAATAAGCAAATAAAGTATAAATCCATTTTAGTCTCTCTTCCCTCTGCCTTCAAAGCTTTAATGCAACTGACACATCTATCAGAACAGAAAATTTGGGATGCCAGGGGATGTTGTAAGCCACAGGTCACAGCATGGTAAGGAAACGAGAGTCTCCCCTCCATTAGCACTGAAGGCACAAGTCTAAAACATGAGAGGAAGGAAAAAAAGGAACAATTTCATTAAGAAAAAAGAAATAAAGCCATGTGAAAAGGGTACTTGGACTCTAGAAACAAGCAGTGAGAAAGCCTTAATTCAAGACATTAAATCAACTCTCCAAGCCAAGAAATCAGAAGGACCTCTAGTAAATAGTACAGGAGGGAGTATCCTGGAAATACTTCAAACACAAGGAAACCATTCAGACCAAATTCCTCTCGTGCTCTGGCACAGCTCGGAGGGACAGACAAAAGGTGGGACAAGGCATCCTTGCTCAGAAGAGGCTGCCAGCACCCAGTAAGAGCATGCTCCTAAGAAGACCAGCAACAGTTAAAAATGTGCCAGACAAAACCAGAATATTGTTTTAAGGAAGTCTAAGTTCTCCCACTGCTCTTAGGAGTACAAGGAAATAAACATTGGATCTCCTTCAAGCATACAGTAAGGCACCCTGGCTAATGTGGTGATAAGCCTATTTTCTCCTTGAAGTTTATGCCTCCTGTGAGCATCAATGCAATGCCTTGTCCCGGTGCTCCTTCTGGCATAACAGTTAAAATTCCTATATGTAGCTGCATGGCAAAAAAAGGACTGGTCTGGGATAAATGAAGAACAGCCTTGAGGTTGGTTTTTTTTTTTAAAAAAATCTGGTATGGCTTAAGATGAAAAGAATCAGAAACATTACAATTTGGAAAGTATTTTGCCACTTTGTTAGATAATATACCCAAGACCCACACGCAGACCACTTCAAAAAGTCAAACCTGCCGACAATCCCTGGTTTAATACTATGCCCAACTAAGCATATATTTTCATCTTTGATGTCATATTTCCACTAATCCAGTAGTGTCTGACCTGAGTGCTTGTCATTGATCTTTTTGCTCTCTGCTGTGACACATTCACTTGTATTTCTCTAATCCACCAAATATGAATTGATTACAAACTCAAGAGGAGAACTGGTTTTAAAAGCAGTGTCTGTCCAGTATATCATTAGGGCCTCATCTGGACAATCTTTCTTTCATGCCGAATGTGCCGGTTCCTCTTCAGCCAATACACACTGAACGAAGCCTGTTACCGATCCCAAGTCACAGGTGTCTGTTTGGTTTCATTGCTTCACCTGGGTGTCAGCTCTACTCACAACAGCAGCACTGCTTGCACCCATCAGTCATCCACGCCAGCGTAAGCAGAGAGCACCCAACCCGCCACAAAAGCCCACCCAAGGCATTTGAGTCTTCCGCTACAGAACTGCCAGAAACAGGACTGTAATACCACTAAGTGTCACAATAGCATTAAGTCTTTCAGAGAGGATCACGGTGCTTTTGAAGGGAGGTGGCTTGGCGTGGGGAGGAGGGATATCTCCTGATCTCCATGGGAAGAGCACGGGGCTCCCTTGGGAGCCTTCCTTTCATGGCAAAAGCTGCACTGCTGAGGAGAAGGAACACGCCTCCACACAATCCAATGTGAATCAAAGTGAAGACGCTTTATTAAGCATAAGCTGTCCCTTTTATACATTTTGTACTTTCCCTGGCTGTAAGCATGTGCATTGCTATTCGTTAATATTACTAAACATACTCTTCTTTGATGTGTTGATTGGTCACTGCTCTGCCACTGGTCCTTCCTTAATTGGCTCCATCAGTTCTTGTTTCTTCTCCTCCGTGTTTGGTTCCCACCGGCTACTCCCTCAATTCTTGTTTGCTCAGCTACTGTTTTTCCTCATCTCTCCAAGGTCGGCTTGTTGACACTAGCTACATGAATCTTGTCACGCAGCTAGGCCCTCACTCCATACTCTCATACTTCTGGCTCATTACATGACCATTCTCCTCCAAAAACCCCTCTACAATTCCCCCTTTCTTTTCTTGAGCCAGAAAGGCCGTGTTTATCATCCGCTGCAGGGCCCTTTGCAAGCAGGAGAATAAACACGGTAATACAAGCATGATAATACAAATCACAAACAATCCCATCAATAGCATTTTAATCAATCCGACCAGCCATCCAGGAACCCATGCTGTTCCCATATTTTCTGCGTGGTATCCATGAGCTCTTTGATCTGCTTATGAATTGACTTGGAGTGATCATTCAGATCCATGCAACACATCCCATCAAAATCCTGACATCCATGACCGTGCACTAATAATAAAAAGTCTATAGCAGCTCTATTTTGTAAGGTAGCATGTCGGATACTATCTACATCATTGGCTAATGTTCCTAAAATTCTAGAAGTTTAGTTAGCTCTTTTTGCAACCTAGCAAGCTAAATTTCACAATTGTGTTAACCCTTGGTCAGCATTGTTACATTCTATCCCTATGTTAGTGACACTTCTTTTTTACCTGGCCTTATGTAGGTTAGTATGGTTAGTATGACTTTTCACATAGGCATTAGTAAACTTAATTTACCTATGGTACACGGATCTCCCAGTTTCTTACTGGGCAACTTTGGCCAAGTCCTATCCCCACAAATTAGGAATAGACCCTTTCATAATTTTTGCTTTCAGATCCCTTTAAGGGGACCCCCACTAGACATGTATGAAAGGGTTGTTCAGGCTGAGCTAAGGAGGCACAAGACTGTGTCGAGTTCAGGCTCCGCATCAGAGTCACCCAAACGTTGTGACTCCCCTTCCACGGTGTCGGTGGAAGGACTATCGGTTGATGACCTTTTGTCAGGTCCAGGATCCAAAGCAGGCTTAACACAGAAAAAACAACCCCTTGCTTCATCATGACTGCGCCTTTTGCTCCCTTTTCTATACCTCCCACGCAAACCTTTTTTCACTTCCCGCAGTCAGGGCACTGGATCTCTCGAGAGGTCAGTGTTCCGAGGCAGATCCTGAGTTGGCTCCTGTAGTTCGGGTTGTTTTTGTAGCCACGGCTTCACCCACTTAGCTGGTACCCATTTGGCTCCTGTATCTGTAATGACACATGCATACCCTCGACCCAACGTTATTAATTTCATTGGACCTTCCCACACACCAGTCACCCCATTTTTTACCATCACTTTGGCTTGTTCCTGTTCTTTCTGAAAAGCCTCCATACCTCCCTTTAACCCTGCACCATGTTTTACCGCTGGAGGTACAGAGTAGTCCTGTGGCAAGCGTAAAAAGTTTAGTACATAAAGCGCTTTACACAACCTGTCAGGAGGAGATAGCCCTGGCTCTCCCCCTTTTTGTTTTTGTAAAAGGTGTTTCAGAGTTTGATTCATGCGCTCCACAATAGCTTGTCCCATTGGTGAATGTGGGACGCCCGTTACATGTGTTATACCCCACAGTTGGAAAAAGTCCTGTGTGGCGTGTGCCACATAGCCTGGGCCATTGTCCGTTTTAATCGTCTGTGGAATGCCCAGGGCCGCAATAGCAGAACGCCTGTGTCGTTGAACATGTTTGCTGGATTCGCCTGTTTGCGCTGTAGATATAATCAAAGAAGAAAAAGTGTCAATTGTTACAGGAACATATTTTAACCTGCCAAATTCAGCCATGTGAGTTACATCTGTTTGCCAAATGTCCAAGGCCTGCAGTCCTCGAGGACTGGTTCCTTGTATCTGCGTAGGTTGCGGCAGTTGCTGACAATCAGGACACATAGCCACGATATTCCGAGCATCACTGTGTGACAAATGAAATTGTCGTTGCAGTGTCCGATGTCCTTGATGAAAAAACTCATGTGACATACGTGCCTGCTGTTTAATGTCCGGCACCTGTACAGTCATTGTAGTAGAATTTGTGGGGTCGGAAACCAGAGTCCACTCGAGCATTGCCTTCTGCAATAAACCCAGGCAAATTAGTATGACTTCTTACATGTAGAACATAAAACAATGCAGTTCAGATTTGAATTTCTTGCCACAGAGCTCGCAGCAGTTCAAAAACACACTGATTACGTGTATGCTCTATAGCAGATCTATCCAATTGCTTTATAATGCCAGCCACATATGCTGAATCAGTAACCAAATTAAAGGGAGTGAGGAAATTTTGAAATACTTCTAATACAGCTCGTAATTCTACCACCTGAGGTGAACCCTTTTGTTGTACTACCATAGATTCCCACTTGCCGTCAGAATACCAGACAAGGCCCACCTTGACTGTTTTTCCAGATCCATCCATAAAAATGGTAATTCCATCCACAGGAGTGTCTGCGCACAACACTCCTGTGGCAATTGGAAGTTCCGCACTCAATTTTGTAACAGGATGGGAGGGCAAGTGGTAAACAACCTGTCCCGAGAAATTCTCCATGGCTGTTTGCAAAGCAAAGCTATTGGCCATACACCACTCAAAATATTGAGCTGCAATAGGAACGGTTAGTGACGCAGGATCTCTGGCCACAAGCTCCCGACATCGCATCTGTCCTTTGATGATAATCTGTGCCAATAACTCTTCAATCATGGGGACAGTTTTCTTTGTTCTTAAAGGTAGAAACAACTAATTCCAATACATGTAACAAATCTGATTATTCTGAATTCCATTGAGCAATTATTGCATACGGAATTTGCCTATCAAACAAAGTGATAATTTGTATTTCCTGATTCAAATCAATACGATGTACAAATTTGGAATGTAGCCTGCTTTCTACTTCTGTAATCAGTTGCTGTACCTCTGCGCTTTAGTGTGTCGTGGTGCTGTTAAATTTGTGTCCCCTGCTAACAATTGGAATAGAGACTGCAATTGTGATGACGTAAGCCCCAAGTACGGCCGCAGCCATAACTTGAGCCTTATGTTCCACAGTACCCACTTTTGTACATGCCTTTATCATAGCATTCAAATCTGGTTTTCCAGGTAAAGCTTCAATGATCTTTTGACAATCAGCATTAGCATTATCCCTACCTAATTGTGTAACTAGAGTATCTTGTAAACCAACATCAAAAACTTGCTTTTCAACTGCTTCTTGTAGCCTCTCAACAAAGGATAAAAAGAGCTCCTTGGGTCCTTGTCTTACAGTAGTATATAATTGCATTCATACCCAGCACGCTTTTGTTTTGTTTTGTTTTGTTTTGTTTTTTGTATTGAACAGATAGAAACAGCCACTCTATAACGTGTAGCGGATCCTGCCAGCGCTCCTTCCACTGGCCCAGTAATCCCATGGGATGACAGTTGGCAATGGCTACATATAAACTTACTGGTGTCTCTAAATCCACACGATGTACCTCTTTCTGCTGCATACCATTGACATATTGTGGGACTGCCCCTCATGCCCTGCGGCAATACCGTCCACTGATATCGTTGACAAGGCACCATGTTGTTCCTACTAGGTATTGAAAAAGCAAATTAGCATTTGTCAATTTCATGTAAAGGGATGGTGAAAAAACAATCTTTCAGATCAATAACCAAAACGTATAGTCTGCATCAATAACTCCTGGTAAAACAAATAGACCTTGCAAGGTTACACTAGGACGTCCGAGTAATAGTGCACTTAGCCCATTTCCAGTGGGTCCCACGGCATTCAGTGGCACCTTATGCACTCTGCTATTCTCTGTTGTGATTGCGGTTGCTGTGGTAACATCCAGCCCGGCGCTCCCTGCGGTTCGGGCTGCGAGTTGACTGCTTAGGCCTGGAACTGGTTGGGAAGATTCATTTGTGTCAGCACACGGTTCCTCCCCGCGTTCTTTCTCCAGTTTCCCTGCACTCTGCAGCTGCTTGTTATCAGCTGACCTTGAGCATTATACTTAGACCTGCACTGCTTCACAAAATGCCCCAGCTTCCCACAGCAATGACACATCAAAACAGAGTTATCTCTCCCACTCAGCTTCGACTTCTTAAGGCAGTTTTTCTTAAAGTGACCTTCTTGCCCGCATGTATAACAACGATGAACTACCTTAACTGCTGCTGCAAAAGTTTTGCTAAATGCTCCATCTGAAATATGGTGGTTCCTACTTTCCCGCAAGCATCCATTAGCTCGGTTAACGTGGGGTTACGATTTGCCATCCCTGCAATAACTTTCCTGCAGTCCTCGTTTGCGTTGTCCTTCGCTAACTGTAACAACACTTCTTTAGCAGCCCCGTTTTGTATTTGTTTGTCTAAGGCAAATCACTCCCCAACTGAATGGCTCCCATTCTGGTGGGCCGCTTCCGTCCCCTCGATATACCAAGCAAGCCAATACCCCGCCACCCACAGCAGCCGCGGCCCCGAAATCACCGTTCGCAAGCGCGTGCTCTCTTAATTTTCTCCAGAACCTGGCCGGGTCCGGGCCAGACACAGCAACCTGGACTGGCTGCAGCGTGAACAACTCCTCCACGCCACCGCCCGACTTTCCCGACCCTCGGGCTCTGCAGCAATTATGTCCCGCTTCCACCTCTTCAGAAAGGTCTATTAAGGGTGGCTCAGTCTCAGATTCGGGTAACGGGATGGTAGAAGGATCAATGTTCCGCTGCTGTTCCCTGGGTGGCGGGGGGGTGCTCTGGCGGCGCAGAGGGCGGTGGGGGCGGGGGAGCTCTGGTGGTGCGGAGGGTGAGGGTGGGGGGAGAGCTCTGGCGGCACAGTAGTGGGGGGGGGCTCTGGCGGCGCGGAGAGGGGCGGGGCTAGCTCTGGCGGTGCAGGGGGGGGGGAGGCTCTGGCAGCGCGGAGGGCAAAGTCACTGTGAAAGGAGCTGTAGCCGCCTCAGCCGTCGCCTTTGCCTCTCTATCCCCCTTCAGTTGCTCCAGTGAGTCTATAACTAATCTCCACGTCGTCAAACGACACAGTGGCGATCTTGTCCCTCCTTGAGGCAGCCTCAAACAGGAAGTTCCAGCGCTTTGCCACGTACTAACTTCGAAAGCAGTCTGCGCCGTAGCTGGCAAATTATTCTTTTTACACCATAATTTACAATTATTTACACCAATTATTTACATCAATAGTCTCCGGAGCAAATGCTCATTGTATTTTACCCCTCTCTTAGAGAGGATATGTCGGAGAAGCCTTACTATCACACTTTCTTCTTTAGAAATATTTTGGCCTATCTCCTTTTTCGCCGGCTGCTCAGCTCACTGGGTGTCCCGTTGCAACGTACTATTCTTTTCTTGCGAGTCGTCCTCCGGCTCGCCCCGGTCTTCAGTCCCACTGAGCCGTACTCCGGCCGGTGTACCTCCTTCTGGGCTATTCCCCAAACCTGCCGTCGATCAGCGTCTCATCGGGGTCACCATCTGAGGAGAAGGAACACGCCTCCACACAATCCAATGTGAATCAAAGTGAAGATGCTTTATTAAGCAAAAGCTGTCCCTTTTATACATTTTGTACTTTCCCTGGCTGTAAGCATGTGCATTGCTATTCGTTAATATTACTAAACATACTCTTCTTTGATGTGTTGATTGGTCACTGCTCTGCCACTGGTCCTTCCTTAATTGGCTCCATCAGTTCTTGTTTCTTCTCCTCCGTGTTCGGCTCCCACCGGCTACTCCCTCAATTCTTGTTTGCTCAGCTACTGTTTTTCCTCATCTCTCCAAGGTCGGCTTGTTGACACTAGCTACATGAATCTTGTCACGCAGCTAGGCCCTCACTCCATACTCTCATACTTCTGGCTCATTACATGACCATTCTCCTCCAAAAACCCCTCTACACACTGCAAGTTGGCATGAGATGTTCTCCACGTCCAACACAACCCTCCCCTTCTCTCTCATGTTCCTACTAGGACTCACAACTCTCCTCAGCTTCCCCATCTTCCCACACGTGCACACATTGCCCACAAAAGGCAGAGGTGCTGCTGGCAAGAGGATGGGAAGGGAAAGAAGGGAGAGGCCTTGTGAGCAGTGTTTTTTCATCTGAATGAAGAAGAGGCATGGGGAGATGGGTGAGTAGACTCAGGCTCAAGAGAACAAGACAGAAAACTGGAATGACAGATTGTGGAAGCAGTTTCCACACCAAGTCTGTATCATTGCGACATAATGAGATATCACATACATTCAGATTCAGAACTTCTACTTTTTGTCTTGTTTTGTAAATCAGAAAAAACAAGCCACAGGTGATCTGTTACCATTTATAGACAGTATAAACCAAATTATTAATGCCAAGAAGAATTAATCTCACTCCAATGCGAAAGTAACTGAGGAGCATTCCTCCTGCCCAAAGAAGCACATTCACCCCTGAGAGAAAAGGATGCTGTAAATATTCTGAGTTTTAGTCCCAGGCTAGCATAAAGAGCTGAACATGACTGGCAGGTACCCTGTGTCCTTCTGAGTCTGTACCGCAGAGCCAGGCCTTGCTGATCTTCTACATTTCAGCATGATTCGCTCATTACTTCAGTTTCTTGATGGGAAACATCTCTACCACACTATGGATTAGAGATTATTGGATTAAGTAAACAATGTTCACTAAAACATTTCAGGATTTTCAGCTGTCCTCTACCAGCCTGTTTAGCAGCATTAGTTGATCACTCAAAATGTAATTTGATAAACTTTCAAAACCACAATGGATGTGGTATTGTTTGTGCCAGGCCAGTGATTTCCCGTCAAGGTCAGAAATAAAATGCGCTTTAGAGAAGAAGATAATCCTTTTCTATTTTTAATTTGAACCTCTGTTTGTGAATTGGAGGATAAGATATCATTAAACTGCTCATGTTTGTAGAGTGCTTTGAGAATAACAATGTGTTTAGAAGAGACATAGCACATTATGATGCTTTCTTTTGTATTAAATCTCTTATAAATTGCCTATTTGTTTAAATGATTTGAATTTAATTTCTCAGATTTCACAAGGAACTGACTCTTCTTCTTTCCAGTCCTCATCTCAAAATTCTGAGTAAGTGATTTTGCCCTTGAGGTTACACCATTTTTCTGCCATCCCTCCAAGATTCTGATACCTTGGATGTGAAATCTAGGTCCCCTATATATCTAATTTTTTTCTTCCTGACGTGTTCTTCCTTTGTGACTTTGTTTAATTACACATGGCAGTGCATGTATACACACATATTGTGGGAATATAACGGGAGATTGGTGAGGAGGATTGTAAACACGTTCAAGTGACTTGCACCTGGGGTGTGGAAAAACACATAAATCATACTAGTAACTGTTGTTTAGTCTTGTGTGCTGGACAAGTAGAACATCTGCATTCAGATAACATAGGCCTGTGATAAGACTCAGAGGCACCTAATTGTTCATGCCTGAGATTCCTGCTCTGCTGTGAGAAAGATCAAAGCACAGTGGAAAACTACCGCCTGCAAGAAACCCCTAATATACAGGCGAAAGCAGCAGGCCCGGAATCTTTCGCTCTCTCTCTAGCAGGAACTGAGCTCCGCGGTGCCTGCGTCCCCGCTTGCGTGCCTTTGCCCCGGGTGCTGCTTCAGAGATCCCCCGGTTTGTGAGGTAACGGGAATAAATTTGTTCTTTGCATTTTATCCATGGTCTTGTGGCTGTTCCTGCGTTCTGCCTGTGTCGGCTCACACACATATGTACACGCACACACGCATGTACACACACACACATAAATGATAGCTGGTTTTCATCAAAAAGGAACGTAGAATCTCATCTCAGTTAAATGACATTTAATCTTAAGAGCATTTAAACTTAAACTAAATCTAGAATTCTCTTATATAGCATGATAGTTCCTTGTTGATGAGGCAACTGCTCTCACCTGCCTTGGTATCATGCTCTGCTTCTGGCTCACCATCCCTTTCGGAGCAGCCAACCCTTGCTGCTACCCCACAAGCTGTTCATCTCATGCTCTGGCCTGAAGTAGTGAAAACTTCCCCAGAGAAACTGGCTTTGTGGTATGTTGCCCCTTAAGGAGTATGGAGGTTCCCTGCAGCACAGGTTACCCTCAGTCTGAAATCCCACTGAAGCTTCTCGCAGGATTTGGCTGACGCCTCATCTGAGCCTGATCTGGATACCGACGTTGTGTTAGCTGCCTGCCTGTGTGACAGGCACCTCCCTGGACATCTCCTCTAATGCTAGGACTAATGCTACGGGACTATGCTACTAACGCTACTGCACTAGCATTGCTAACGCTATATACTAAAGCTAAACAATAGGTCAAGTAACGCTGCCCACCTCAGGGACAGCACAGTACAAAGGAAAGTAACACACAAGTGGTACCAGTGTATTGAAGAGCTCATGTGGTGTCTATCAGTGTAACAGGAGCCGTCAGTCAATTCTCTGCTCAAAAGCAGCTCCCACAGGAAAAGAGGGTCAGGCCCTCGCTTCTAGCTTTCCTCACCACAGCTCTTATGAGCAGAAAAGCCGACCTTGGACTCAGTAAGCTGAACTCCTTAACTCAGCCAACGAAGCTCCCAGAATGGGGGAATGCACTCAGGGGCCCAACACAGCTGGTTTTGTGTATCCCACACATAAAGCAGGCCACTCATGACTGCTTTCAACCTGAAATTAAAACTCTAAAGGTAAATTCTTTACACTGAAATCTGGAATTGGCCAGATGTACATCCCCAATTTTCTCAATTTGTCACTAAGACAGCTGTACTAAGATTGGAGATAACAGGCTATTACCGTGGCAAGAGAGGTGTAGTTCTCATTTTTACTGTTATATAATAAAATCTGGAAAGTCAAGTGATAGCTGTGTGTGTTTATTTCTATGAAATAAAGGTTAAATGTGTTAAAATTCTTACTACTTCCATGTAGGAATAATTATTAGAATATCAGACTACAAAGTCCATCTTATTAAGGCTTACAATAAGGTACATGGTACCAGGAACAAAACAGCTTGTTCCTTTAATTAACAAAACAAAGCCTCACTTTATTCCACACACAAATCTCTCTTTCTTCAAGTCACAGCATTAAGCTGTTCAACACCTTGTTATCTGTGGAATTAAGAATTGGAAACATCGTACAAACATGTGAACAGCAAATTCACACTAAAACGCAGCTTTGGCTGTGTTCTGGTTTCACTAGGATTTGGTTTCAGTTTGTGGCCAGCCATGGTGATCAAGGCCATCAGCAGTTAAATGCAGGGCAGGTGACCCTGGCTGGCCCACAGGTGTATTCTGTATCATTGACATCAAGCTCACTATAAAAGAGAGGGTCAGAGGGGAAAAGGTGGGGTTCTTCCTGTTCTCCTTGCCTTTTTCTTCCTTGTTGTGATTCATGGAACAACTTGCCAGTGATCTGTGGATAAGTATGCTTTTGTCTGTTTTGTGTTGTCATTTATATTGATTTCTTCATTTCATTAAATCTGGTTAACTTCATCCTACAAGTCTCCCTCTCCTTTTCCCAATTCCCTTCCTCATTTGGGGAAGGGACATTAGGTGAGAGGAAGAACTACTATTGTTTAGCCCCGGGTGTGGGCTACATGAAGACAGGCTGTCACAACCCTAGTCACAAAACAGGGATCGAAGCACCCACTATGTTGGCCGATGCACTTTCCGGAAGAGGGGCAGCTGCTGCCCCATGAGAGGGAAGCGGTCGCCTCTGGTGCATGTCCTTCTCCCTCCTCAGTCCACGCGAGCCCGCGACGTGCTCCCGCGTTGTCACCGTGGGCCGAGGTCCTTCAGGCTGGAGCTGACAGGCCTCCCCCTGCGCGCTCTAACTTCCCCCCCCCCCCCCCCTTGCTCACACACAGCGACCGCCAGCCCCCCGGCAGGGCAGGGCCCCTTAGAGCACGCCCAGAGGGGGTCCCTCGGGGCGCACCCATCACTGACAGGGCGCGGGGCTCCTCCAAAGGCCACCCCCAGCCCTTACAGCGCACCCTGCGGCACCGCGCACGCGCGCCCATCGCCCGCCACGTGACGCGCCCAAGCCCCGCCGCTCTTTGTTTATCCCGCGTGGGGGCCGCGCGCCGGCTGATGGCGTCACTGGGCCTTGCCTCGCCCCCCCGCGGAGGCCGCTTCCGCCGCGCACAGGGTCGCTCGGGTGTCGGCGGTACGGGCGCGGCGGGCCCTGCCTGCTTGCGCGTTCCCTGCCCGGTGCCGAGAGTCGGGAGCCGGTGACCGCCGCCCGGTAGCTGGCGGGCGTCGCCCCGGCGGCGCATGTGCCCCGGCGGGGGTGGCGGGCCAGCGGTGTCGGCGGCGGTGAGGGCGGGGGAGCATGGCCGCCCCCGGGTCGGAGAAGAGCAGCAAGAAGAAGACGGAGAAGAAGCTCGCCGCGCGCGAGGAGGCGAAGCTGCTGGCGAGCTTCATGGGGGTCATGAACACCATGCGCAAGCAGGTACGGCGGCGGCGGCTTCCCCCCCGGCCCGGCGGGGCCGCGGGCCGCGGCGGGGGGCCCGGGGCTTGCGGCGGCGACCCGCGGGCGGCCGCTTGTCGCCAGGCTCCGCCGCCGCGTGCAAGGCTCCCGCGGAGCCGGGCGGAGAGGCGCTCGCCGGGGCTGCCCGCCGGTGCCGGCGAAGTCAGCGCTGCCGCCTCCCCGGCGGGGCTTTGCTCGGGTTTTCCGTCTCTGCGTTCGACTGCAGGGAATGCCGGGGGGGACGGAGCGCCGGGTGCGGGAGCCGCTCCGGGAGGCCTTGGCCACCGCGAAAGGTAACTCGGAAACGCTGCCGTACACCGACACAGCGAGCGTGACTTGCTACGGCTTATGGCCGGTGCTGAAGGCAGAGGACACGGTGGGTCCGCTTCCCCATCTGATAACATCTTGCCTATGGTAGTTCTGTCCTATAGTTACAACAGAAGTGAAGCTGCAATGGATTGCTGAGCTTCCCCAGTTATTCACATAGCCCTTTTCAAACAGAAGCCTGAGGGGAGTAAAAAGGTGTTGATGCTGAATTTTAACCACGAACTCTTCTCTGAACAAATTGACCGTGTGCCCCCGTGAACAGTGTCAGTGCAGTGATTCTGCAGCGGGAGGAGAGGGATGACTGGAACCACGGTTTGGTTTCACAGGTGGCATTCTGTGGTTCTTCTTGCGCTTCCTACTGAATACATCTGGCCATCTCACTAAGAAGCCAGTGGCGGTATAGGCGGCTGGGTGGCCTCATCTTGACAAATTCTGACCTTTTTGGCAGATCAGATTCCTAGATTAATAGTCTAATGATTGTTAAAAGGTGACTCTTCTGTTTACCAATAGAGCAAGAGTGGTAACCAAAATTATAATTATACAAGTGGATTTCAGTTAAGCTGTCCAAACTGAAAGAAATGCTCTTCCCCCTGCACCGCCCTTAAAAAGCTCAGACTTCTGGAACAAGAGCAGAAGGATGATCTGTGTAACTACTTGCATATGAAGAAATCTTCGTCCTCCTCCTCGGAGCTGTCATACTATGTCGTACTATGGTTCATTTAAAAATGATGTGGAGCCAGAATTAAAGCTGACTCTGAAGACAGCTGTGGGGGCTTCATACTTGGCACTGACATGTGTTGTATCTTCTAGGGTTTAGCTGCTTGTCTCCCGTATTAGTCTTGCCAAAGGTTCAGTCCAGCGTTTAGTGATGTGTTCATCAGCAGTCTGGGTCCTGGCCTAGCAAGTGATATCAGAGTGTTGATTCTGCTTTTCGCTAGCACTTCAGCCCTGTTCTCTCACTAATACAGTCAGCTGTGTTGTCTGCATAAACCATTTCATGCAACTAAGCTCCTGTGTATGAAAAAAACAAAATGGTTTCCGTGATTTCAGGTAGTGGAGTTGAGACTTAAAGCCTATGATCTACTTTTTCAATGTAGGCTTTGTTTCTGTTCTACTTGGGTAAACATATTCCAAGGTGTAGCTGAGTGCATAACTCAGCTCATCACTGTTTAGCTCATACCTCTGTCGTTGTTGACAAGGGGATGCCAGATGCTGTTATGCTTTTTAAGTAGATAGAGGAAATATTGCTCTCTTTTAGATGTACGTACAGCCCGTAGCACAGGCAAATAGCAGTGCTTTGCTATGTTACTACTCCAGTACGTGGCACCATGTTGCTGTTCTGTGTAAGTACCTCGTCTCACTAGAGTGCCAGCTCTCATCAAGTTATGAGTTACTCTAAACAGGGAGAGGATCAGACTTAAGTGCTGTGAAATCTGTGTGTACTTCCAAGTTGAATTTCAAGATCTGTTGCATTCAGATGCACCTCTGAATTTAGCCTGCTCTCAGTTTCCTGGAAACTTCTAATCTGACCTCAGATGGTGGCTTTGCATATCACACACAGTGCTGACCATTCCAGAAATTCTTGCATAGTTCATGACGCTCATGCTTCTTTTAGCAGTTGTTTGTAAGAGGAGGTTAATTATTACTGGGAGGGGTAGGGGGAGGTGTGGTTATATAGGATAAAATTAGGAAGTCAGCAGGAGCCAGAGGAAAATGTACAAATTCAGCTGATTAGTTGTGCTAAAGTTTAAGAGGATTTATAGGCAGCTCTTTCTTCTTGTGTTTTGGTAAGTCAAGGGCTATGCTGTGGTTATAAAACCTAAACATGATACGAGTTAAACATTTGCTGTGGTGGAAATAGCAACATGCATGTGGAGCACTAGCTATTTATCTATATTAGTTTAATGCTGTAGGAAAATGGGCTGATTGGAAAGCACAGCTGATTTTAAAGAGGCTGCTTTTTGTGTGAGCTGGTATCTAGAGGCAGCCTCCATGTGTATGGGAGTTTAGAGTAAACGATGGACAAACCTACACTTAGTACTGGTGAGATGTTGGGGACAAGTGTGTGTAGTGCATGGAGGACTCCTTGCTCATCTCCGACGTGAGATGGCCCACGTTGTGGGGTTTACAGAGCTGTTTGACAGCGTGTGCATAAATCCTTTGTTGCAACTTTGCAGTTGAGTGGAGATCAGCCAAGAGTGAAGTAATTGAGAATGAAGCTGGGTCAGAGTTGCAAGGTGTTGCTGAACCTGTTATTTGGAAGATGAAGCACCGTAATGCAAGCTCACGCTTGGGTGTGTTCTTTGGTTGATGTAACACCAGTCATCTGTTGCCTTATTGAGGTGACTCAGTGACACCAATGGGTCCTTCTGGAAAATAGTACAGAAATCCTCAGAAAAGCATTAGTTGAAATGGAACAGTCACATCCAGAAACATAACAGGGAAAGAAATGAAAATGATGGTCTGTTTTGGTTGAGAAATATTTCTTCCCACACCCAGAGAGGCCTTAGAATATCTGAGGTGCTTCAAATGATGAGCTGAGGCACTAAATGTATCTTAGAAATGCAGTGTGGAGTTCAAGCAGCAGTTGCAAGTCAGCAAAGCTTGGCCACAGGATTTTATGGTATCTTGTACTGCTAGTTTCCAACACTTGTTTTGAACCAGATGTGGCAGGAATTTCAGCTTTAAAGGATTTCCTCTGAAACTGTTCTCAAATTGTTTCTGTTTTTTGTTGTTTCAATCCTAAATTGTTTAAAGCTACACATGTACAAAGGAAGCTGCATGTCACTCCCACGTCTAACTTCTAATTAGGACTTTTTAAAAAAATGTATTATTTATATTTTGTTCAATGTGTGCTTCTGAGTGTCCTTCAAGAAACTAAAAAATAGGTTTATTTGAAGGGGCTGCATATATGGTTTATCAGCCTTGTGAGGTGTGCCCCAGATAATACTGTCTGTATTTGGAAAACATTATCGCACTGTTCTAAGCGAGTATGTACTTCCCAGACATGCTGTTTTCTGGGGCTAGTGTGGGATGGGTGTAGGTAGATGTTTCTTAAGGAAGTTCTATGAACTTAAGATAGTAGTTGAAAATTAATTCCTGTTTTTAGGAAGCAATGCTGCTCATTTTTTCTTTCTTAATAAAGAGGATCTTGTAATTAACTGTAGTATGGTGTGCATTTATTTCAGTCAATATGTTATTAGAAAGGATACTATTTGAGAATCTATGCAAATTGTCTGGTTTTACCCCAATCCCTTACTCTCCTCTCATGTCTCCTAACAACTTTTATAAGTTCTGTCACTTTTCTTTCTCCTTCTAGTGCACGACAGGTTACATGTAGGGGAGAAACTGCCTGCTTACATACAAATAGCAAACAAATGAGAAATAAAAATATTTCTTTTTGGTCTGGAAGTTAATTAGTTGCTCATCAGGTGTTACCAGTCAAACCCTTCCATAGAATTGGTATTTGGGGGATACATTTTCTTAAAAATGTTCCATTGAATGCTTTGAACTTGTTTATCACTTTCACTCCAGTTGGGCAATATGATGGCAGTCTTCAGACATGAGGTTCCTATGAGGTTTTTTTGGAAGTCAGCAGCTGAGTAGAGAAGAGAGCCACTGATGGTTGAAGAGGGTCTAATGTAAATGCAGCCCCTGCTCGATGCTGCAGAGCCTACATTATTGGAGGCTGATGTAAATGCCACAGGAAAAGCTTTCATCAGAGTTCATGTTATTCATGACCATCCTTAAGGTGCAAGTTCATGGGTAAATTGAACTTTGCTAGTTCTCCAGGTTACTGAATTTAACTTTGACTTTTAGAAAGTCTTTTTATTCCATAATACTCTTGAGTTGTGTGAATTAAGAAAAGCAATGAATTACCATAAGCTGTTTTTAAAGAAAAATTATTGAAAGATTTTCAAAAATGCTGATCTTTGTGGTTTTGTTTGTCTGTTTTTCCTCTGATTTAGAAAACTCTGTGTGATGTCATTCTTATGGTCCAAGAAAGAAAGATCCCAGCTCACCGTGTTGTGCTTGCTTCAGCCAGTCATTTTTTTAACTTGATGTTTACTAGTAAGTCTTTTCAACCAGTCATTTTTTTAACTTGATGTTTACTAGTAAGTCTTTTCAAAATTGATTGATTATAAGCTTTTGTGATGATGTCCTCTTAGACTTGTGGCTGACAAGTTGTTTTATGAAAGTGATTAATCTCAGGGATAAGTATAAGTGAAGATTTCCTCATTTTATGTCCTTCTTCCATTCATCTCTGTTCACCCTTCCCCTCAATTTCCCTTTAACTCTCTTTTGATCGAGTCAAGTGTTATTTCGTAGGTAAACTCTCTTATGAATTGGGGCCTGTGCACTGTATTAGAGTTGGTTTCCTTCCCTTAACCTGAAAATTAGAAGTTTTTACTCCCATGACAGAATTTGTCTCCCCCATTGCTTCCCACTTCCACATATAAGACTGGCTTTCAGAAGCATAAATATTCTTGCAGTTATGCTGTCTTTACTAATTCAATTATGTAGTATCTATCTTACTTTTGTATGTATGCCTTACACATGAATTGTAAAATTACTGTGCTATAAAACACACATTAAAGTCGAGTAGAAGTAAAATAACCGTACCTTCCAATGGTCAGCTTGTAACCATCTGTGGGCAAACTTACAGTGCTGTGTCTGTTTGTGGGGAGCTCGGAGCTGTCTCTGTTGTTATCAGCTCTTGACAGTGCAGCGTGTGCTTCCTGGTTTTGGTTATGCTAACTTGGCAGTCTGCACTGCAGTCAACAGCATCTATGACCTTTTCTGTTTAGAATCACAGAATCGTTTAGGTTGGAGAAGACCTTTCAGATCATTGAGTACAACTGTTAACCAAACACTGCCAAGTCCACCACTAAACCATGTCCCTAGGCACCACATCTACACGTCTTTTTAAGTACCTCCAGGGATGGTGACTCAACCATTTCCCTGGGCAGCCTGTTCCAATGTTTGACAGCTCTTTTGATGAAGAAATTTTTCCCAATGTCCAATCTAAACCTTCCCTGGCACAACTTGAGGCCATTTCCTCTTGTTCTATTGCTTGTTACTTGGGAGAAGAGACTAACACCCTCCTCGCTACAGCCTCCGTTCAGGTACTTGTAGACAGCAATAAGGTCTCCCCTGAGCTTCCTCTTCTCCAGGCTAAACAACCCCAGTTCCTTCAGCCACTCCTCATAGGACTTGTTCTCTAGACCCTTCACCAGCTTTGTTGCCCTCCTTTGGACTCACTCCAGCACCTCAATGCCTTTCTTGCAGTGAGGGGCCCAAGACTGGACAACAGTATTCGAGGTGCGGCCTCACCAGCGCAGAGTAGTGAGTCCATAGTCCTGCTGGCCACACTGTTTCTGATACAAGCCAGGATGCTGTTGGCCACCTGGGCACACTGCTGGCTTGTATTCAGCTGGCTACTGACCAACACTCCCCAGGGTCCTTTTTCACTGGGCAGCTTTCCAGCCACTCTTCCCCAAGCCTGTAGCGTTTCAGGGAGTTGTTATGACCCAAGGGCAGGACCTGACACTGAGCCTTGTTGAACCTCATACAATTAACCTTATCCCATCGATCCAACCTGTCCAGATCCCTCCAAGAGCCTTCCTACCTTCAAGCAGATCAACACTCCCGCCCAACTTCGTGTCATCTGCAAACTCACTGAGGGTGCACTCGTCCCTTGGTCTAGCTCATTGATAAAGATGTTAAAGAGAATTGGCCCCAATACTGAGCTGTGGGGAACACCGCTTGTGACTGGCCACCAACTGGATTTAATTCCATTCACCACGACTCTTTCCAGCCATTTTTTTTACCCAGTGAAGCATACGCCCATCCAAGCCATGAGCAGTCAGTTTCTCCAGGAACGTGCTGTGGGAAATGGTGTTAAAGG
This sequence comes from Nyctibius grandis, assembly GCF_013368605.1. Lineage (NCBI taxonomy): Eukaryota > Metazoa > Chordata > Aves > Nyctibiiformes > Nyctibiidae > Nyctibius > Nyctibius grandis. Next base: position 22,541,620 of record NC_090664.1, on the reverse strand, counting down.
CTTTACTAAAGTCCAGGTACACAACATCCACAGCCTTTCCCTCATCCAGTAAGCAGGTCATCTTGTCATAGAAGGAGATCAGGTTAGTCAAGCAGGACCTGCCTTTCATAAACCCACATTGACTGGGCCTGATCGCCTGGTTGTCCTGTACGTGCTGCGTGATGGCACTCAAGATGATCTGCTCCATAACCTTCCATGGCACCGAGGTCAGACTGACAGGCTTGTAGTTCCCCGGATCCTCCTTCCAGCCGCTCTTGTAGATGGGCATCACATTGGCTAATTTCCAGTCCCCTGGAACCTCCCCGGTTAGCCAGGATTGCTGATAAATGATGGAAAGTGGCTTGGTGAGCACTTCTGCCAGCTCTCTCAGTACCCTTGGGTGGATCCCATCCGGTCCCATAGACTTGTGTGTGTCTAAGTGGTGTAGCAGGTCGCTAACCATTTCCAATACAATTGAATACAGTTTATCATAATTTACATAATACAAGCACGCGCACACACCAGTGATCTTGTTTGTCCCACTGCCTCCTTTCTTTCCTGACTTGCTTTAGTAATCTTGGGAAAACAGCTGCGGCGGGCGGCAAGGAAGGCACAGACTCTGAGATCGAGGATGCAAGGGCCTGAAGCCGAAAGGCCTAAGGCTTTTTATTGTTATTCTACTACCCTATTTAACTGCTATAATGCAGGAGCCAGACTAGGCAGTTCAAGATAACATCAACATTCACCACATTCTGGGAAGAGCCACAGTGTCCTGGATTCAAAACATCAACAACCATTCCCTGTTTTCAGCTCTGTGTTCAGAACTGACCTTCAACACATGTTTACTTCTTTCATGCCCCAAAAAGCCCTGTGAACTGGTCTTGGCTCCTTTATCTTAGAAGCAAGCAAAAACTATTCTCAGTGCAGTGTTCCCAAGCAAATCTTATGCTCCCCAAGTAAAGCACAGCTGTTTGAAGGCCGAGGGTCTTCCACAAACAGCAACCAACTGTGTGCAGTTTTAGCAGGTTCCAATTTTGTATAATCACTTTATTTTCTACTGTTTGCAAAACATACGATAACTGGAGTGGCTTATTGATGTAGTCTGTCTTTCAATCTATTTGCAGCAAATATGCTTGAATCAAAGTCCTTTGAAGTGGAGCTAAAAGATGCAGAACCTGACATTATTGAACAGCTTGTGGAGTTTGCTTATACTGCAAGGTAGTTTTGTTATTTAAAGCTGGCACTTTTTCTAGGAAGCTTGCCAATTGTAAATTATAAAATCTTAAAATAATGCTTTTATGATTCATCAGTTTTGTTACCATTACAATTCTTTACTTTGTTTAAAGCCTGATGTGACTAGACCTTCTATCCTTCTTCCCTTTTCCTTTTTATTTAATTGGTAGGAAGCCCTACAGACTGAAGAGAGTGGTAGTTGTCTCCAGAAAGCAATTCAAAACACTCCAAATTTTTTACCTCAGTGTTGGAGTCAAAGGATATTTCCTATTGTTCTGAAATTCAGGCCCTTATTGACATCAGCAGGGTTTATCTTCATTTCCAGGAGTTATACCTTCATCTCAGGACAGGCAGGGTGGATAACTGTTCTGTGAACAGCATTTCCCTCCTCTCTCAGGTTGCCTATGTGTTTGGGTTTTTTTTTTTTTGTTTTTAAACAGAGCTTGTGCAGATGACTGGGATTGTAAACAGTACTTCTTAATCATCTCTCATGACTGATGGATGGCAGGCCTTTCATCTTTATACTAATGGGATTAACTCTCCTTAGGAAGGCTTTCTCCTTTCTTTGAGAGGAATCTTCTTGTAAACTTCATCAGTGGTGAGAGACAGTCAGTGTCAGCACCCCAGCCATATGGTGGCCTCCTCTGGTGCCCAAGCCCTCGTCTGTGGGCTCTGTACCTTCTCTTGAAGCACTGCCAAACTGGTTGTTCTGCTTAAACACTCTGGGCAAATCAGCCAGAGCAGTCTTGACAAGGAGTTTAGACAGATTTTGCTGATGCCTGTTTGGGAGGAGGAGACTGTCAGAAAAAAAGTTCTGTTCATTTTCTGTTTTATAAAAGTGGCTAATCCCACAAGTCAAAGCAATAGTATGGCACTGCAGAGGGCCTGCGTTAAAGGCTTATTCTTCAGAATCCAGGACTGTTTACCCTTTGCCCTTCCTCAGTAAAGCAGAGCAAATGCAAGCAATTTGGAAAGATCATGAAGGGAGATTGCGTCTTCAGACTGTGTGTGAAAGGTTCTTGGGCAAATAGCAGGGAAATAATTTTGCCATTTATGTGAATTGATGTAAGATGCTTTTTTTTACTACAACAAAGTAGGTAATTTTGGTGATGCTAATTTTATACCTTCCGTTGCAGAATCTCAGTTAACAGCAATAACGTCCAGTCTTTACTAGATGCAGCAAACCAATATCAAATTGAACCTGTGAAAAAAATGTGCGTGGACTTTTTAAAAGAACAAGTTGATGCTTCCAATTGTCTTGGTAAGAGAAATGCAGACTTAAATTTACTGTTTATTTTTTAACTTTGCTATTCCTGAAAAATAGATAGTATTGCCTAAAAGACAGTAATATTTGGCTAAATCCAGGTACATAAAAATAATTTTGCTCTGAATCTGAACTGTTATCCTTTGCTTTAGACAAAACAATCTGGCAGTTGTCTTTGCTAATGTCAAGGTCCACTGACTGTGCTGGGTCTCATCCCAGCTTGGCAGCACCCTGGAGCTTCTTGTTTGTTAGAGAGCCTCAGCTGCTTAGTAAGGTGGAGCTTTCAGTTGTTGTTACTGTACTTGGAGACAGAATTTGAGAGAGTTCTAATTTCTACAAAATGAGCATATTTTCTAAAGATATAAACAGGATAAGTTTAGGTTACTTTTGTTTTTAATTGCTCCTCATTTTGACTGAAATCCACAAATGTCATCTGGGCAGGTTTGATATTTAATATGTTCTGTAGCTCTAATATGAACGCAGTGTTACAGAAAAGGTAAACAAGAAGAAGAACTAAATGCTTTTTGATGCTTAAGATTTGGTGCACTTTATCTTTAAGCTCTGATTAAATTTGTTTGTCATGTAATTCTCCTAGTAACATCTCAATCATGTTACAGATGTTTATAATATCAATAGAAATGTTTTGCAGAGTATCTGAATTATAATGATTCAACTGACACTTCAGTGCAGGACAGGTGTGGCTCTGAAACAACTGCTAGAAGGAAGACATTACTTTCTAAGGAAAATGCCACTTATGCTTGCTTTGAGGCATATCTTTCCTCTGTGGTTTTTGTTAACTAGAAAATGAATTATGCTCTCTAACACCTGCATACTTTGCTAATTTATAGCAAAAAGGGAGATAAAGATTAAATAAATTTTTCCTCAAGGCATTGTTTACAAGTTGAAATGTGTTCTGGGCAGACTCATAGGCAGGTCCATCGTTCATTAAAAAAAACCAGTATATTTCATAGAAACTGTGGCTTATTTTGAATCTCTTAAAATTTTGTCAAGAGGTCACACACTTGGATTTTATCTTTGTAGTTTGCATTTTACTACACAGAGCAGCTCAGGCTAGTTGCAGCCCATGGATTGGTGAGTTGCTTCTATTCCACTTGCCATCTCCTCCATAGAAGGAAGAGGAAGGCTGTAGCATTATGAGCAAAAGTTGCTGCTGAAAAGCTCTGTGCTTACCTGGGTATTGATGAGAAGCTTGGAAACAGTGCTTCTCAGTAGCAGTTACTATTTATACCTTTATGCCAACCTTCTGCCCTTGCAGCAGCATCAACTTGACTCTTTTGTGTTGGTCTGCAGCTGACTGTGCTACCTGTATAGAAGAGTCCCAGTTCACTGTGACTCTGGAAGGAAATTGGGCTTGGTTGGTGACTGCTGCTGCATGAGCAGGTCAGGGGAGATCATAAAATCTGGATCCAGTTTCTCAAGCTGTTCTGGTTAGATGTTACTGTGATATGGCTCAGACTGGTTACAGTACTGTTATCTGCTTTGTAATGGGGAAAGAAACAGTGAAGAAATAGTGCTGGAGAAATAGTTAATACAGCAAGTGCTGCAGGTCTGACTTTCCAATTAGTTTGGTAGGGATGGGATCAGAAGCTTGGGCTTATCTTAGTTTGTCTTGAGTTGCAGATGAGTTATGACAGCATGTGTTTTAAAGGGAAAAAAAGCATGGGTAATAAATATTAAACTGGGGTTGCAAGCATCTCTGAAATTACAGTAATTTTATTCTATTTTAATATATGAAAAGTAATTGCAGTTCAAGTTTGGAAAGTTTTTTTTCTTAATTTTTCCTTCATAGGTATAAGTGTGTTAGCAGAATGCCTAGACTGTCCAGAACTAAAAGCCACTGCAGATGACTTTATCCATCAGCATTTCACTGAGGTTTACAAGACAGATGAGTTTCTTCAGCTTGATGTTAAGCGTGTGACACACCTCTTGAACCAGGATACGTTGACAGTGAGGGCAGAAGACCAGGTGAGATCCCTGTTTCATACTAGCTAAGAGCATTGAACTTCACTCTCTTTTTTTAATCAAGAACTGCTTTAAAGTATCTCACTTCTGATGTTCCTACAGTATATGATGCACATAGTGCTTGCTAAATTGTAGAATAAAAGGTGCATCCTAGCTTAGTCAAAACCAAAATTAATGAATATCCACATTTCAAGTGTGTTTATTGTATGTCTTGTTTCAGCAAACTAGAAAGAAAGAAGTCATAAAGGGAGTAAGCAAAACAGTTTCCTTTGTTGAGATAGTTATAGGGCTTCTGATTCCATAGTACGCGAGCTGAATTAAGTTTGATATATTATAGCAGCTGCTTGCAGATTAGGATTCATGTGCTATCGGTGAAAGTGAACTACTTCAAAGTGGTAAGCAAACTGCGCCTTAATGGCTGCATGTCTCTACCAGAATATGGTCTCAGCCCATTTCAGAGAGGAGTTGCTTTTGATGGAAACATATAGTATAGTAACATAGACAAGTGAAACTTCAGGAACTGACGGACTTGGAAGCAAGATGAACAAAACACTGAAAGCTAGATGCATTGACAGTGATGGATTGATGGAAGACCCTTATTTAGGGAGTGAATCCCAAAAAGCTTAGGTGGCTGAAAGAAGCCTGGAGTTTCACTCAATTAAAAATTGTAACCTGTGGTAGAAATTACATTCACAGCTGTCCCATTTCGAAAGCTTGATTCAGCTTATAGCACAGCCCTGAATGCTTGTTCGCCAGCTTGTTCTTCCTGCTGCAGGAAAATAGGAAGAGTATAGGTGGATCTGCACAGCAGCCCAAAGAAATGACTACAGGATGGTTGTAGCTGCTAGGTACTTCTTGTAGCTTCTCAGTCAAATCTGTTGAAAACAAACTGAAATCTGGCCTTTCTAGCTATGCTGTTCTGGTGCTTGAACTAGGTAATTTAAGTTTGTTTGGATATCTCATCATGAGTTGGCTCATAGGTTTGAAGTGCAACAGAGGGATCTCATAGCCAAGATGGTACGTGTATCCACTTTCGTAGAAATGGATGTTTTCCTGACTGTGAAGTTTAGTTTTCACAGAATTAATATGTTTTCTTCAGTGTATCTGTTGCAATAAAATGCTTCAATGAAAATAAGAATTACTGAGAGTGGGGGATAATATCAGGTGATTGAATATGATAGTTGGATAGTTACAAGTATAAATATGAGTTATGTCACAGTTCAACATTTTTGCCACGTGCTGGGAAAAGTTCAGGTCACAGGGTGACATTCTCAAGGCTGGAAGTGGTGTGTGGCTTGCAGCCAAAACGACACTTTGGAATTTACATTCTTGAAGTTCTGCTGGTAAGGTAGGATGGTGTGCTTTAACTTGGCAGCAGTGGTAGAAATTTGGTGTAGGCAGCATGGCATCATTAAAATTCCTTTAGGAAGGTGGCAGTGTGCAGTATGAAACTGAATAAGTTTGCCAGTGATACTATAGGAATCTTATTTCTCAGGTGCGGAGAAAAGGACTCAGCACACGATTCAGTGTGAATCAAGCATAAGCCGTTTATTACAAAAAAAAGCCCCTTTTTATAATATATTTGCTTCCGTACATGCAGCCAGGCACTGTCCATGCAAAACCCGATTGGTCGCCCCGCTTCTGCCACACGCTGTCCACGCGCCCCCCTGCAACCCCCCATTGGTCAGTCCTTTCACCATCCCCCTGTGCTGTACCATGATCCTGCAGGTGCCAAGTCCAGCACTGTTCACAGTGATGTCTGCGGTCAGGTATGCAGAGGCTCTGTGGGAAGCACACAGGAGATTGGCCCGTGACCTTGCTTGGAGAGCTTGTTGACTTCAGCTCTTGATTCTTTCCGTTAGCTGTAACAATATCCCCCAACACTCAGGAGTACTGCTAGAAAGTTGATATTATACTCTAACATTCGTATTGGTGTAAAGCATATTTACATTTAGCAAAAAAAGGAAGGTAACTTTAATTACTAGCTGTCCTATTTTTCCTGTATGCAAGTAATGTTTCTGTTGAGGAAGGGATACAATGTTCCTGTCACAGTCATTCTGTTGAATTTCCTTAGCTGATGGAATTTAGCCTTAAATATTTTTTTTATTTCTTTATTCTCCCTTGCTCCCTGGTCATTTTGCAGAATTATAGCTGAGGTGGTTTAGCAGTCCTTCTGAATAACTCTAATTCTGCGACTAAATGTCTTTCCACATTATATCTCAGTCACTGACCACCGATCGCTGTGATCAGTTTCAGCTACAGGAGTAGGTATTGACTGTGCTATCACTTGTAATGAAATTAGGGCTGACTCTGAAGTGGCAACGTCGTGGATAAGCTTGCTATGTCTGAGAGCAGCATGGAAGTATCTTAGTACATAGGTAATATTAGATTTTCGTTTCATTCCTTCCTGACCCAGAGGACAGTCTGCCCCCTAAGAAAACCCAGTATCTTTTCCTGTAAAGAGGAGACAGGGAGGAGGCTCTCTGAATGGTAAATTTACGGCAGTCTGCAGCTAAAAACTTTAAATGGTCCCCTAAGACACAATAATAGCAATATATTTGGATCCCTAACACTGTGATTTCCTAACAGAAGCAATTTGTCAGCTCAGAAGGCTATATCAAGTAGAAGTTATTTCAGCATTTCTGGTGAAGTATTACCTGTGTTTGTGACATGGAAGTCGATGCGTATTAGTCTTAACCTGGTACAGGGGTTACCCACATTAATGTGAATTGCAGATTCATGCCTCCCATTTGGAGGCAAAAAAAAAAAAAAGGCTAAATAGCAGAAATAGTGTTTTGGGGGTTTTTGATGTTTGTAGATGGGTTTTATTCTATGGTTGTGCATTTGTTTTACTTCATGTCTGAGCATTGTCTTTTTTGGTGTTTGGTGGGTTGTTTTGTTGTGGGTGTTGTTTTGGTTTGGTTTTTTTTTTTTTTTGAAGATAGTGATGGATCCCCACATACTAAACTTTAGTATAAGTTAACCTCCAACAGGCAGAAGAATCAATTTGGAGCATTAAGGTTTCGTTATTTGCCTTACTGTGTGGTGATGTACCTTATCCTTTTCTTTCCTTCTCTCTTGTTTAAGGTTTATGATGCAGCAGTCAGATGGCTGAAGTATGATGAGCCAAATCGCCAGCCGTACATGGTTGATATTCTTGCTAAAGTCCGATTTCCTCTTATATCAAAGAACTTCTTAAGTAAAACAGTTCAGGCTGAACCACTTATTCAGGATAACCCAGAATGCCTTAAGATGGTGATCAGTAAGTTGACCTCCAGCTGAAATCTTTCATGTTCTGTATAATTAAAAAAATGCTGTGGAATTTTTGAAAATTGTTTGCTTTAAAATGCTCTGACAACATTTTCGTATTAAATTAATCGGACTGTGTTCCTTCTAGGATGCTGTGTTTAGTTGAAGTTGGATTAGCAGGTTATCATGTGAATAAAACCCAGTTTACGTAACAGAGTGTCACTTTGATTTTTTTTTTTTCTCCTAGCAAATGACATGAACTCTATGATGAGTAATGGAATGGAGATTTTCTCAATGAGTCGTTAGGGTAATCGGAAGTGTTAGTGTGCCTTTGCGACAGGCTAGTAACTTCAATATTGTTCATGTTCATATGTGAATTAATAAAAGAAATATTTTATGTCAAAATTTTGAATATTACAAAGCTTCCCTAAGCAAATTAGAATGTTAAGCATATGTTGCACTATTTTCATCTCTAATATATACTGACCATTGAGCCTACAGACAGTTGCATTCTCAAGATGCAGATGAGATAGGGAACAAGCTTCAGTTTTGTTTTCAGACACCATTTGTGAAATTTTGTCATGTAAGAAAGAAGAGCCTAGATATTGATAAATATTCCGGAAGGCAATTTTTTAATTTCGATAGTGGTTAATTAGTTGGCTTCATTTTAGTGTAGATCTAAAAAATGGTATGCAACTGTTTTCCTTCAGTCAATGAGCAAGATTCAAATTAACCTATATGTTGGTAAGTATTTGCTGACTGACAATCGACATCTTAGTCATACTTCTTGTGTGACATGGAGTTGGGTGCATTGTTTAAGAAATAAGGATTTTTGTTTGCCTGGTTTTAGTGGCTTGTAATGTCACTAATATTTTTGCATTCTTTGGAATGTTTCTTAGGAGAATGCTTATTTTCTTACACCAATTGTAACTAATATTTTTCATTGTCAAGCTGAGAACAAAAGTGTGTTGTTTTCGTGAGGTATGGTATGATAGAGATGCCTTCCTTATTAATCAGAAATTGGGGGGTGAGGAGGCAGGCATGGTTGACTCCTCATTGCATTCAAGACCCTTCTTTTAATGTTATTGTCCTCTTTAGGCTCCCAGTTCTGCTGTTCTTTTCTTTGGGTTTGCTTCCTTTTGCCTGTTTCAATGCAACAAACTTAGTTGCCTGTTAATATTGAATAAATGACCTGATTGATAAGTTGGTATATAATGTGAGTCCATATCCATGTCCTGTTTTCACATGGAGCAGGCAATTTGAAATAGGGTGTAAATCTGGTGTAATGTAGAAACCTGGTTTCCTCCTTTTCCCTCCCTTCCCTCTCCCCACTATCCCTGCCTCTGAAACATCCCTTTCGATGTATGAGCTACACTGGATCTGCAACAGTTGTTGCCTTCCTTCCAGGTGGGATGCGATACCATCTACTTTCCCCAGAAGACAGAGAAGAGTTAGTGGAAGGTACGCGGCCAAGAAGAAAAAAACATGATTATCGCATTGCTTTGTTTGGAGGCTCACAGCCCCAGTCCTGCAGATATTTTAATCCAAAGGTAATCGTTACCTCAGAATGCATTAAGATTCACTGTTTGTAATCTTCAGTGTTTTATTTGCTGATGATATTAACTAAGACATAATGATCTACAAAACAGTATTAGGAAGGATGTATTCCCTGCCCCTTGGATATACGGTTGAAAGAGTGTGGTTAATTAGGTATTTTCAAATGTGTGTACCTAGATGTAATACTTCATTTTGAATAGAATTATTACGTGTTTGTTTATTGGCAATATTAGATACGGAGTTCTGATAAATCTATCTGAGTTGAGAATTGATTGGTATGTGCATCGCATAGCTGGAAATAAATAAAAGGTCACTGAAACATCAAGCAATTGGTTAGAAATATATGAAAGTCTATATGCATGTGCGTGCATGTATGTCTTCAGAGAATAACTCAAAGCAATTTCTTTTGAGCACAAGTCAAATTATTGGCTCTTATGTTAGTGTAGGACCCAGTTTTAGAGCGCAAGGTGGTTTTTCAGTGCATTTATTATAAATATGCAACTACTTCTAAATCCCAGTGGTTCACAATTTTGTTTGTTCTTAAGAGCATGTAAGGAGAAGAATTGGGAGCCAAGTATTCTGTGGAAAGAAGTGGAAAAGAGTGAGTTTCTACAACAAAAAACTTAAGAGATGGCCAATTCAGAGCAAGCAAGCATGCTTTGCCTGAATTTTGTTTCCATTTTTCCTGACTAAAATCAAGCCACAGGAATGGTGTATATTTCAGCTATGCAGACTAGATGGTCTAGAAACACCAGCTGCATGCAAAAGGATTATCCATACTCTCTTTTACCAGGCAAGCACATGCAGTAATACAGAAAAAAGTTGCTACGTAAACATCAAGGCTCTCTAAGTTATGAGATCACATACATGTAACATTTTGTTGCAGAAATTCTGGTTGTTCTAATTCAGCATATTAAATGCTTGTTATAATTTCAAAGTTTTGCATGTTATGTATGCGAACTTTATAGTCAATGTGAGCCCTGTCAAATCTAATTCAGAATGAATGAGCCCTTGGCATGTGTTTTGAACTCATCATCCACATACCCTTATGTGAGATAAAATTTAAGCCACCTTCTTTGAGCAGCACTCAAGTCTGGAGAAAAACCTAACAGCTTTGCTTACTTAGTTTGAGAGACATTTAATATGTATTTTTATTGGGAATTCCAGTTCCTAAATAATGACCACGTTTTTCCTTCGTACACATAGTCAAGTTAGAAAGCAGTACTCCAGCTGGGTGCAAGGAGGTGAAGGGAACAGAGCAGGTAATTCTTTGCTTTCCAAGGTCTGAGTTGGGGAAGCCTTTGATCAGGGCATTCATCCTTTGTTTTGGCATCTTAACAAGTTGTAATTCACCCAATATGCTCTGACCTGTCTTTTATTAGAAGGAAATAAGATCAAAGTTTCTTTCTCTTAATCTCCAATTACTTATGTTGGAACAAAGCTAATTTTAGGCAGGATGGAAACTAGCTTTGAGACTTGTTGTCCCAGTCATTAATTGGCAATGGTATTATCAGCATAGCGTGCATATGGTCTCTTTACCAACCTGATAGGTTAAATTGCGTAAGTGCCTAATGTCAATGGTGGTCAGAACTCAAAAGATGGAGGTTGTTGCTTCATCCCCCTTTATAAACTAATACGGATTCCCCACAGTTGTCACCATGTATTTTCTGAAAACTTAATCTTGTTTGAAAAATAATAATCTCAGTGCATGCTGCGTGGGAGCGACAGGCAAAGGCTTCTAACTAAAAGGAAAATTATGTACATAGTTAGTGATCTTCAGTCAGACCTAAACTATAATATTAGGTCTGTTTTGTGGACAAAAAGTCATATCTATATCAATCTACATAAAGCATAAGAGAAAATAGCTAATTTTTTTCATACACTATTTGCCCAGGTATAACACCAAAAAAGAATTGAGTTTGGAACTTTCTCTTGATCAAGCCTCATGGCCTTGCATGTGGATTAATAGGGGCAGGGGGGGGCAGGGAAGAAGAAGGAAAAAAGTGGGTAATTGGAGATCTTGATTCTAACAAGCATGTCTTCCTTCAGTGTTTTCCTAGTGCTTATATGCTTTGTTGGGTATTCTTAGCTAGCCTGTCATGTCTTGTTGAATAGCTTTTACTTACTTCATTTCCAATTCTAAGCTATTTAAAGGTCCTTTTCTGGATGTTTTGCTTGAGTATCTGAGTTTGATCTTTAATTAACTGTGACAGTAGCTTCTTAAATGCAACAAACCAAGGATCCAGAACCCCTGTTGAATTAGCATCATGTGCATGAAAAATAAGTGTGGGATGTAAGGCTGCAGTGCTGGAAAGACTGTATCACCTTAACTCACTTTAATTAGTCTCATCAAAAGATGATGGGAGTGTCACAGAGCAGAGATTTAAGGTTGTGTATGTAGTTTTGCAAGGTTAGGACCTTGGGAAAGAATTGAAATTTTGTTTGTTGTCTGTTGAACTGATTGAATAGTGACCTAGTCCTTCACTTTTGATTTTAATTCAATTCATTAATTTAATTCTTATATGTCAGGTAAAGAAACAGTTCAAAACAAAGGCTATGTTTCTCCTGAAAATATTTTCTCACTTGAGTGATATACATTTCAATAATTTGACATTATAAACTGATTGCTTTGCACGCAAAATTAGTCTCTAATGTTAATCTTCATTTCCTTGTTGTCAAAAAGAGTTCTTTAAATAAGAATGGATTGGATACTGTGTGTTATTTGTCGAGACTGTTAACAGTATTACTTTAAGTCTATATTTGTTGTCTTTGTTGCACTGTAACTGATATTTCTATTGATGCATGTACTTCATCAAGAGAGCAAGATGATGTAACAGGACAGATGCAGATGGGCATAAAACTTGTGGAACAAACTGACACTATTTTGAGTAGAGATGTTTGTTTTCAGAATAATACTAGAAATCCTAGCTGTCCAGTTAATGGTGGTGGGAAGCATTTTCTTGTTGAATTTTCCACAGAATGTTTAAAAAAAGATTTTTCTTTTTTCCCCCCAAGTTGGGAATAAAATACTTCTTGTCTTATGAATTCTTGATGAAAACTTGTACATGACTTTATGGGGTTTTGAGGCAGCAATATGTTTATTCTTTTGAAATTGCTGTCTCTAGTGACCAGAAATGGCTGGAATTTTTAACTTTTTAACAGTGCAAAAGCCAGCAATGGCAAGTAAAAAGAAACAGATGCCTGGCATTGCTATTTCTTGATTATTAAGGGAACCAGCATAACTTTTATGAGGAGATAGAGCTGTAGTCAATAAGCTATTAGTAGGGAGGCATATTAGGCATGTCCGCTGTTTTCCCTGACAAACTTGGAAGAGGAGGTACCAACTGAAAACAAGGGAAAAGTCTTAAACAAAAGGAGGTACTTTTTCACATGGCCCATAATTACATGTGCCATTCCTATCACAGGGTCTTGTGGCTGCTAGGAGTTCAGACAGTTTTAATAAGTGATTAAGTAAATTAATGAACGAGAAAAAAGCTATTAAATACAAAGATACAGCTTCTGCCTCTGGTGTCCTGCATCACAATTTCTTGAAAACCAAGATCAGCAGGGACAGTGTCACTATATACCTATCTTGTTCTTTCTTTCCTTACTCAGCCTCCCAAAAATGAGGCTTGCCACTGCCCAGGGCTGTGTGGATCTTTACTGTGGCATAAAGCAACCCTTCTGCATAATTCTTAGATGTGTAAAAATACAAATGCCTGAATTGAAATCAATTCTATGTGGTGCAGACTAACGCTGAAGAGCATTACAAGAGAATTACCTAAATTGCATCCTGCTGAAAGAGGAGGATACTGCCGAGTATGCTCAGGTTATGGGAGAATCTATGGCTTTTCATTTGATAAATATGTGGATGAAATGGTAGCTATGAACTGAAGCCATAAAAGTGGGTCAGATCACAGCCCTTTGTAACAGTAAACAACAGGATTTTTTGTAAAAGTGCCAAAAGTTTGAGCTAGAAAGTATGTTGATCTTGCACAATGCACTAAGACATTTTCTTAAGATTTATGCAGCTATTTATTTTGCCATGCTGTAGTATGGCTTTCCTTTCTAGGATGCCCCAGGACCTGTTTCTCACCATAAAGGGCCACGTGCACCTGCCAGCTCTTCTTGATATGGGGGATGCTACAAGAAAAGATTGTAAGATGTTTTGGACTATAACATGCTCTGCCTCTCTTTCTTTGAACCCCCATGTAGGAGTCGCTGTTCTTCCTCATTGACCAAGGTGTTTGAAGTATGTCCTTGCTAAGAAAATGTAACGATGTAACGTCTTGTGTGAACCATTACAATGAAGGTCATTCAGCAGGTTTAGTAGACCAGATAACAGTAAAGGTTCCATACTTGCTTGTTCAGTATAGGATACAAGCTATGCTCATGGACTATGTGAGATGCTATTACTCAAGAAGCGTTTCTTGTGCTGTATGCTATCCTGGTCTGCTATCAGTTGCTGAGTTTGGTGTTCTTAAGGCTTTGGGTAGCGTTACTGCCCATATTTGATACTTGCTGGTTATGCCAATCCATGCAAAATCAGTTTCTAGGCAACGTGACTGCCAGTATTTGTGATGGAGCATTACTCTCTTTCTCATGCTATCAACTGTGGATAGCTATAGATCATTTGTGTTTTGTAAATCCTGTAAATAAGCTTCTAGTTGTCATGGTAATAAAGTATGTATCAGAGCTTTTTAACTGAGTTGCTTGTCAATTTGGATATTATCTTCTCCTTTTTCCATTGCCTTTGGTACATTCTGTATTTTTTTTTTTTTTTTTAGAAATAATCTGTTACTATATATAAGATGTCTTTTTCTGTTCCTATAAAAGAAAATGCAATCCTACTTTATTGATCACATGCATTGTTTCTGAGATGATAGCAGCAGGATGTCAATTTTGTTGGGAAAAAAAACCAAACTGTTTTTCAAGGAAGCTGTACTGGGTGCACACAGGGAATGAGGAGATAGAAATTGATAATGTCATGGTTCATTGCAGCTAACTATGTCTGTGTCTAAGAGAATTTTTCAAGAGTACGCCTGAGGAGTATTCTTCAATAAACAGTATTCATGTTTGTTTTGAAAAGCAACTTTAAAACTGACCATATCTAAATCTCTATGAAAAGCTCTGTTTGAAAAACACTCGCTGTGCAGGTAAGTGTTATAATCTATTAGACATTACCTGTTCTTTGTAATGCAGGATTACAGCTGGACAGACATCCGATGTCCCTTTGAAAAGCGCAGGGATGCAGCTTGTGTCTTCTGGGACAACGTAGTTTATATTTTGGGTGGTTCCCAGCTCTTCCCTATAAAGCGAATGGACTGCTACAATGTGGTGAAGGATAGCTGGTATTCCAAGCTAGGACCTCCAACACCTCGAGATAGCCTTGCAGCCTGTGCTGCTGAGGGCAAAATTTATACATCTGGTGGTTCAGAAGTGGGTAAGACACTAAAAATCTTTAAAACAAACAAACAAAAAAGAACAAACAAAGATACCTGGAAATTTTTCTGGTTTTTGCATGACTCTGTTGAAAAGAAACTGCACGTTGCCATGTTAGCCTAATGAGTTTATTTTCCCATATTTACAATTTTATCCTCCACACAATCCAACAATCTATTTCTGTTGTGTTTTTAAAATGGTTTCACTTATTGAAGTGATTAATATTTACATTAACTTGGCATAAAGTACACTGTAACTCTTAAGAGTTAACTAGGGACAAGCACTTATACTTTGGGAGTCCCACTCTGCTCTTACTTCTATAAATCTGCAGAACTCGGTGTGGTGTAAAATTTTCTGTGATGTTTGTCCAGAATAGCTGCATTTTGACAATGGCATTCTTTGTATGTGTTTGGCCTAATGAGTATTTTTAGAGGGGTAAAAAAAAAGGGTGAAAAAAACCTTTTGAAACTACTGCTTTTGGTGGTAAAATTATACCTGGCCCTGTAAAGGAATTTGTCCAATTTTTCTGTCAAATGACAGAAGTTATCTTATGTTAATTTGTTACTTTTTTGGTTTGCTTCAGTAAATGGAGAACTGTTACTTTCTTTAGATGTTATGACTCATCATAGTAAAAAAATTAAGACTATTGAGGTTTTTTTTCTCTCACCAAGAAACCTAGTGGGTGACTTATGCTATGTGTTAGGGCAGCATTTTAAATGGCAAACCAAAAGCTGGAATGTAGGTATGCTCTATGCATAAAAATACACAGCTTTCAAAAAAGCTGTGTTCTGAGGAAAAAAGAAAAACTAGTCAGGGAGAAATTTTTTAGTAGATCCTCTTGAGTTCTGCCTTGCTGCAGAGGGAGGTGAGCAGAGGAAAAAAGGTCATAATCGGTGCTTAACATTCATAAGTCCCTTAACATTACCTAGATGTCACAACTTCCTATTACCTGACTTCTAAAATATTTTAAGAGGGCTAATGTAGCAGCAGCTTAGACAGTTCCTAGCTGCCACCTGCTGTGATAAATGTGAAATAGCACCTTTCCCCTTACTAGAAATAGGCTTAACTACTGCTGCGTTGGGAAGCTTGGGACACTACAAAATCTCATAAATCTTCCTAGTTTCCCACATGTCAGTTCGTGAGGGAGAAGGATACAAACTTTGATTGTACAGTTTATTTTCTAATACATTGTAATTAGTTAATGCAACTGTAATGGAAATTTTAGTATGAGTTTTCTTTTAAATCTACTCTCACATTACTGCACAGTTTCACTTTGCTTTCCATAAATATTATTCCAGACAAAATAGTAAAAGCTAAAAATTAATAACGGAGTTTATTTTGCCTGTACTTTTTTTCTTCTTTGGAATCCAGTGAACACTGATTGTTTGGAAATCTGTCTATCCTGAATCTAGTATTTTCTAATTTGGAGCAGGCAATTATGTGAAACCATTAATCAGAGAAAATGCTGCAGTGTGTTTAGCTGTAAAGAAATCTAAAAATTGCATGCTTTTTGCATTGATTGAAGAGTTTGGAAAACAAATTACTGTGCCAGTCCATTACAGAAAACAGGGCTCATTTCCCCCTTTTGAATTGATGGGAGTGCTGTTTTATTTGCACTAGCTAGCAGAGTTTGAAAGCTAAACATACTAAATTCTTCCACTATATTTAGGTGCAGGAAAAATATTTAACATTATACTGACAGCATACTGAAAATGGAGGCTTTTCCCTTTTTAAAAAAAGACATTCAAGACAGTTCTGCTGTATTTCCCATGGATAAGAATTTCTACAACTTCAAAGCAATAAAGATGTGTATTTACATCAAGATAAAAATAGGTTCTACTCTATACAGTTCTTTGTGGTATTGAGAATTACATGGTAGGAGTAAACAAACGCACAGTTTATAGCAGCCTACTTCTGTATTTCGGGTCTGGAAATGTAGCACTGTTTTGAGGGTTCAAATCCCAGCTGGTAGTGAGTGCTGCTAGTGTGACACACTGAATTTTTAGAAGCAGAAAGCCAAGGAAAAAGAGGCACAAAGAAAAGGCACCTATAACTGTTCTACGTGAATATACCTATTTAAACAAAGGGGAGAAGGATCCTCGTTCTTTTCTGATAAAGTTGTATCCAGCCTTCTCTGCTTTGGCTATGGTTCAGCTAGTTACCTGAGCACAAGTTTTTAAGCTCCCATCTATTTTCATTAAAAAATTGTTTTTCATTTCATTAATGGTTTTATTGGCCCTTGAGGGAAGAGTACACAGACCTTGCACTTCCAGAAAATAAGTAGCTGCCAGTCCTCAGGAAGAAAGTAAAATGGTGAGGGGTAGCTGTCTTGTGGTTGCTAATAATTCAGGAGTATGTTATAATATAATCAAGCTATCTAATTCCAAAGGCAACAAGTATTCTGGGAATTGGGCAAGTCACATTGCTTAGAGAAAAAAGACTCATGTGAATCTGTACTAAGTTTACAAAGTTGGTTTCATCTGCAGATCTGAAAGGGAAATATATTTCCAAGTCGTGAGAGTAGCATGAGGTGATGACGATATGATCAGTAATTGATATACATCCCTGTTCAGTGTTTATTTCCCACCCTGCCCAAAAAAAAAAAAAAAAAAAAAAAAAAAACCCAAAAAAAAAAAAACCCAGAACACTAATATCCTCATCATTTGTTTTTGTTTTCAAACACAAATAGGGATTTTATAAACTTACTTGCCTATTTTGGAACAAAAGAATTACAAGTATGGGCTTTCTGAATAGTCCCAAGTTTCAAGTTGGTTAGTTCTGCTTTTGGAGGTGGGAAAGCAGCTTTCCCTTTTCAACTAACAAATAAAGCATCAACTTAATAATTACTGTTAGACTCTTCTCTGGAAAGACAACCATAAAAATTAATGCTACTTTGGTGGGTTTCTGTTTTTTTAAGGAAATTCTGCACTGTATTTATTTGAATGCTACGACACGAGAACAGAAAGCTGGCACACAAAGCCCAGCATGCTGACTCAGCGATGCAGCCATGGAATGGTAGAGGCAAATGGTCTCATTTATGTATGTGGAGGAAGCCTGGGAAACAATGTTTCTGGAAGAGTCCTGAATTGCTGTGAAGTTTATGATCCAGCCACAGAAACGTAAGTATTGTGTCAAAGCTGATTATTTTTGGTGACCTGTGGCTTTGCTCGCTCTGTAAATAACTGAAGTATAGATGAATAGGAAGAATTGTATGTAGTAAGGAATTCTCCTGAGTTAAGCATTAATAAATCAGTTATTTGTAGGTTTACCTAAAAGGCAGTTTTTCTTAAGCAGCTTTCTTCCATGTTTCATTTTCCTAATGCTAGGTGTATTTATATATTTTATATTTATTTTCTAGGATCTAAATAGCGAGGTTTCCTGGTTTTTTTGGTTTTCTTTTTCCCCAGGTGGACTGAGCTGTGTCCGATGATTGAAGCCAGGAAGAATCATGGGCTGGTGTTTGTAAAGGACAAAATATTTGCTGTGGGTGGACAAAATGGCTCAGGTACTTTTAATTCTATTAATTCTCTAGCTGGTCACACAAGGTTTTGTGGGGGCCTTTTTTCTTTGCAAAGAATCAACTCTGTTCAGCTGAATAACTTTGAGCAGTACCATAAAACATGTCCTGTTGTTGTCACATCATTGTTGCCTTCCTTCCTTTCACCTCTCTACTTCACTATATCTTATTTTTCACACTCTTTTACTAATGCCAGTACTGTCAAATTTAGATACACGCCCATACTGTAGCCCAGTTTTGCAGTAGTTAATATGGCTAAAGCAGTCATCTGAGAAAATAAAATCTTTTTTTTTAGTTCTTCGTTATGTATTTTGAGATATTTTAGCATTCTTTTGAGATGGGTAAAGGTGTACCAGTATTTTGGGAACTTCAGTCTAAAGGCTTAAAGCTAGTCAGCTATTTTAAAGAGGTGAAAAAGTGAGAACTTTTTTTGACTGCCCTAGTTTTGAAATACGACTTACTGTCATGGGCAGATCATTTTATGATCGGCCTATCTCCTTGTCTTTAAAACTAGAATAATAATAGTTTGTTTCCCAGGAGAATTGAATTTTAATTACACAGGGTTTCTGAAGTGCTTTTCAAAATGGAAAACTCTCAGCTATGAGGTTTTTATGGTAATTAGATTATTTTATTTTGGATTAATGCTATTTTAGAATATAGCTTAGCTTTAATTAGCTACTAAAAGTATTCCAGCATGATTGATTCCTAATGCAAAAATATCAGTAGATGCATTTTTGGCACAAACATTTTATCAACCAGCTATAGCCAGAGCTGCCACCTTGCAAAATGTTAATGTATTCACTGAATGCTCATTTTAGAAGTGTGTACTATTGAACCAATAAGTTAAAGTATTATTTTGCTGTTCACATTCTGTAGCTTGACTGATTAATTATTCTTATTGTAATATAATGGGGAAGAGTTATGTCTGGGGTGAAATATTCGTACCTCTTAACATTATATAAAGGTTTCTTAATCTCTCAGATCTAGTAATTCAGGATGGGAGGTGAAAACTCTGTGACTCCTATTACTGTTGTTAAATAGGGATAACAGGACGTTTGTAGATATTGTAAAGTGTGATTACTAGCCTGTTTCCTAAAGAAGCAAATCTTTGTCAGAAAATCTACTTTTCTGTAATAACTTTTGATTTCCTTGGCCCTTTTCAAAGGGACTTAGGCTTTTAAACATCAATTATTTTAATATCATAATGAAGAGAGACATCCTCTATCAGTAAATGACCAATTTAGGTAAAGGTACTGGTGACACCTTTAGAATAAAATGCCATCACTAGAAGGAAGTTGCAGGTGTATTCCTAAGTTTTATTCAGGAGCCACAAATCTGTAAGAAATGAGTCATTTTTAGTTCTGTTCACAAAGTAACACATTAGAATCTCTAGAAAGCATAAAATGTGAAATCTGTAACAGCACATCTCAGTTTCAGTCTCCTTTTTACTCTTCTCTGTTTCTGTATTTATAAAAGGTTAAACCACTAGTCTGGAAACCTTTGGCCTTTTTTCACATTGTTTTTTTTTACTCTAGGATTTCTGTTTTAATCTAAACCTTGAAAATAAAGACTTAAGTTTAATGAAGCATTTGTACGCTCTAGTTCAGTCCATACAGTATAATGTAATAAGCAGTTATCTATTTCATTGCTTTGTAGGTGGCCTTGATAATGTAGAATGTTACGATATCAAGATGAATGAATGGAAGATGGTGTCTCCAATGCCATGGAAAGGTGTAACAGTGAAGTGTGCTGCTGTGGGATCTATAGTCTATGTCCTGGCTGGTTTTCAGGGTGTTGGTCGATTAGGGCACATTCTTGAATATAATACTGAAACAGACAAGTGGATAGCCAACTCCAAAGTCCGTGCTTTCCCAGTGACAAGTTGTTTAATCTGTGTTGTAGACACTTGTGGGGCAAATGAAGAAACTTTAGAGACTTGAAGACCTGTAGGAGATGCTGAGACATTCTTCAAGGGCTTGGGGAAAGATGGCTATTGGTGCTTTGCTTCCATGTTTTACTGGATCTTGTTAAACTGAGTAGTAGGAAAAACTGAGATGCGGTCTTTCAATTTGTATATACAGCATATTGTACAACATGGATTTTGTCATTCCCATTTTCTTGTCTGTTTTAAGAGATGGGGATATGCTTTGAGAATCTACTTACCTAGCTGAGATCATATGGCATCTTCCTTTCAAAGGACTGTGTGTGTGGCCTTGCCAAAAACAGACCCAATCCAATTATTTAGAAGGACTCAAAGCATTTGATGAAGATAAGATTTCTGGTTAAATGACACTTTACTGAGCTCAGTTGCAGAGATTCTTCATTTAATAAGGTGAGTAAATGCAGCTTGGGTCATGAGAAATATCAGCAAAAATTTTCCTTATTTATACCTACCTGCAGAAATCTTAGTAGGATGCAATGAAGATTTTCCTCAGGAAAGACCAACAGCTCTAGATAGTGAAAGCTGCCCTCTTCCAGTGACTTTCTTCCATCATTTGCATGACTCTGTATCAATTTTTAAAGTTAGGCTGTACATGTAGATTAGAGAAACACTTTGCTAATGACATCTTTGGCATTTTGAGGAGCTTTCACAGAAAGACTTTCATTTTTTTAATTAAACTGAGGTAGGGGGATTGTGGGGGAAGTCTACAATAATTGTGCACTATAATTAGCAAGTTGGAAACTTGGGATTAATTTTCAGTATATCTTCCCAGGCATCAGACTGTACATACTGTGGATGCCAAACCATTAGCAAAGACGGGAATAGGAGTGGGAAGGCAAAGTCAATACAACAGATGTATTGATTTTCTTCTTGAAAATTTGTGTTTTTAAAATGGCATGAACCAAGTCATTAAAGATACTTTATAGACGTCTTCTAAAGTCGCACATGGTTATTAATCTCTGGTTTATAAGCATAGAGTTTTGTAAATGTTTCCAGCCAACATGATAGTAAATTTCTTCCAGCATAGAAGTTCAGCTTGTCAAGCTATCGGTGTCAATACTGTGTACATCTTGCAGCTTCTGGAAAACTATACAAACAATGTATGTATGTCTGTCCTGCTCCCATGCTATTTCATTAATACTCCTCATCATCCTAATTTTGTCACGTCTCTTCTAACTTGCTGATTTTTTCAGATCTGTTTCTATGAGACTATCGAGTTAACTTAAAAAGTTGGTGCTTGTCTACCTGTACCTTGTGCATCACTGGTGGTGTGGATTTTTAGTCTGCTTTATTTCTGAAGATCCTCCAAGTTCTCTTAAGTAGTATAAATTCCAGTTTTCAAAGTCAGTGCTGCTTTATTGACTTCCTCCTGCTTTTCTTCCTCCTACTACCAACTCTGCACGTACGGAAAGTAGCAGATGAATTCATGGGCTTAATAGTGGTTCCTGCAACTGTTCTTTATTCAGTAGTAAGTGAATGTTATGAAACACTTTTTTTTTCTTTTTTTGTTCCCCTTCGCCTTTCCCTTTTTCTGAGCGATGAAACAAATGTGTCACTGGTGTCTCCAATCCTTAATTCTAAAATACTGTAAAAAACAGGAGTGAACTGTCCACTTTCTAGGTTGTACAGGCTCGTTGATTTTTTTGTATCTGCTTTTCAAATTGTGAAGCACCTTTTTCTAATTTTATTGCCAAGGGGTTAATAATTCTTTTCAAGCTTCTGAAAAACTTGTAAGTACGAAGAAGGAAAGGACTTGCGAGAAGTGGCTTGTCCCGGAACACGCTTGCACTGGCCATCTTCGGGTGGCTGTCCTGGGGCCAGGCCTGTACGCTACTCCTCAAACCCATCAACGCTTTTGGAATGGCTCAACCGTTGTGCAAAGGGACGATGCTCATGTACACCTGGTGGGTTTTTTCCTCGTCTTTCCCCTTGCCCTGTGCCCCGGCCCACAGCTCGGACATCCTGTTTAGATCCGTTTCGGGATCTCAATTTAAAACGGTCCGGAAGGCAATGCTCCTCTTTCCCAGGCCGTGTAGCCTGTCGCGATGCGTACTGACAAAGCTCGCTGGGTGCCGTCCTACACGCTCCTGCGGCGCAAGGCAGCCCGGCCCCCGCACCCAAACACGCTCTTCCCGCAGCACCCGGCGGCCCCTGGACTCGTCGTGACGGCGGTTTCCCTGATCGGCGGCGGCGGGGCCGAGGCGGGCGGCCATGGGCTCCCGTCGTGGCTCCGCCTCCTTCCCGCCGCGGCGGCCCCGCCCCGCCCCGCTGCGCGGCACCGCCTTGACGTGAGGGCGGCGGCGGCGCTTGGCGGGCGTGGGGCGCGCAGCCGGCATGGTCATCTGTCAGTTCTTCCTGCAGGGCCGCTGCCGCTTCGGCGAGAGGTGCTGGAACGAGCATCCCCGCGGCGGCGGGCGCCACGGGCCCTCTGCACCGCACTACCAAGGTACCACCGAGCGCGGCGGCCCGGCGCCCTGCGGCGCTGAAGGCGGGGGCGGCGGCGCAGGGCCTCACGGCTGCGTCTGCGGCCTCTGGCGCGGGGGCGGGCGGGGGGCTGGAGGAGCGCGCTGAGCGCTTGGCGGCGCGGCCCCCGGGGCCTGCCGCGGTGCCCGCCCCGCCGTGCGCCCCGGGGCCTGCCGCGGTGCCCGCCCCGCCGTGCGCCCCGGGGCCCCGCGCGGGCCGCTGCTGAGGGGAGCGGCGGAGGAAAGCGGCCCCGCTGTCCTGTCGCTTTCCTCGGGCTGTCGGCTGTAGCGTCTGCTTTGGCACTTGTGGAGCCGGGCTCTGGCGAAGGTGCTGCAAGATGTGCCACGTGAACAGAGAAAATATGAAAATAACTCCGGAAACTTTGCTGCTAAGAGCAGCGAGCAAGTTCAGATCATCGTTACCTTTTCATTTTCAAATATATACAGATATCACTAGTTTATGCTTCATCTCTATACAAAAAGTTGGTTAAGTTCATTTAGTTCATGACTGTGGGTTTCAACTAGCTCAGAGGTGCTGCCGAGGTCAAGTTGACATAAGCAACTTCAGGGCCTTGGGTCAACTGGTTAAGGGATCAGAGGCACAAGTAGTGTTCTCCTCTATCCCTCCAGTTGCAGGGTGTGATGAAGGAAGAAACAGGAAGAGCCAGCAGATCAATTCCTGGCTCCGAGACTGGTGTTACCAGCACGATTTTGGGTTCTTTGATCATGGGTCCATATACACGACACCAGGCCTGCTGGCTGCAGATGGGGTACACCTGTCTCAAAGGGGTAAAAGGATCTATGCGGAGGAGTTAGCAGGGCTCACTGAAAGAGCTTTAAACTAGTCTGGAAGGGGGGAGGGAATAAAACGAGGCTCGCTAGAGACAAGCCTGGGGGCGGCACATCAGTATTTGAGGGACGGTATGCTAGCCAGGTCCTTCAGTCTGCCAGCTCAGTGGTGGCGGGGATGGAGCCCCATGCGGCAACAGGAACGCAAGGCTTACTGATGATTTAGAAACCGCGCAAGTGCCCCAGAATGGACATACAGGAATTAGGGCTTCTGCCCCCACAAAGGTGGCAGGATCAATAGCCCAGCTGAAGTGTATCTACACCAACGCACGCAGCATGGGCAACAAACAGGAGGAGCCGGAAGCCGTTGGTGCAGCAGGAAAACTGACAGTTGCTGTCATGGCAACACGGTGGGAGGACACACACACACAACGAGTGCTGCGATGGATGGTAAATGCTTGAAGAGGGATAGGCAAGGTAAGAGAGGCGGTGGGGAGCTTGAGGATGTTGGCGATAGGGTCGAGTGTTTATGGGTAAGGATCAGGGGCACAACAACCCCATGCACCGCTACAGGCTTGGGGAAGAGTGGCTGGAAAGCTGCCTGGTGGAAAAGGACCTGGGAATGTTGATCGATGGCCGGCTGAATATGAGCCAGCAGTGTGCCCAGGTGGCCAAGAAGGCCAACGGCATCCTGGCTTGTATCAGAAATAGTGTGGCCATCAGGGCAAGGGAAGTGATCGTCCCCCTGTACTCGGCACTGGTGAGGCCGCACCTTGAGTACTGTGTGCAGTTTTGGGCCCCTCACTGCAAGAAAGACATCGAGGTGCTGGAGAGAGTCCAAAGAAGGGCAACGAAGCGGGTGAAGGGTCCAGAGAACAAGTCTTATGAGGAGTGGCTGAGGGAACTGGGGTTGTTTAGCCTGGAGAAGAGGAGGCTCAGGGGAGACCTTATTGCTGTATACACATACCTGAAAGGAGGTTGTAGCGAGGAGGGTGTTAGTCTTTTCTCTTAAGTAACAAATGATAGGACAAGAGGAAACGGCCTCAAATTGCGCCAGGGGAGGTTTAGTTTGGATATTAGGAAAAATTTCTTCACAGAAGGTGTTACTAGGCATTGGAACAGGCTGCCCAGGGAAATGGTGGAGTCACCGTCCCTGGAGGTCTTTAAAAGACGAGTAGATGTGGTGCTTAGGGATACTGTTTAGTGGTTGACTTGGTAGTGTTAGGTTAATGGTTGGACTTGATGATCTTAAAGGTCCTTTCCAACCAAGACGATTCTGTGAATACCTTGTTGGTTAATTTTGGGTCACCAGCCCTGTCCGCTCCTCCCTGGAGGTGCAACCCTCCTGCGGCCCTTCACTCGTAAGCAGTGAGGAATTTAGCAGTGACCTTGGTTTCTCTAAGAATAAGTACAGCAAGAGCCTTTCTGCATAACATCCCTACTGGTGCCTCAGTGATAACTATCAACTTTGAGTGTTATCAGTCCTGGAAGCAGACACTGTCTGCAGAACATGCAGTTAGTTTCAGAAAGTGCAGTTACTTAGAAGAGACTTAGCTGAAAGTAAAAACCACTGAAAGGAAAATTGGCCTGGTTTAGGCCAAACCAGGACACAAATGTATGGTGAGTTAAATCTTATTTTTTTTATGCTGGGGTAGTTACTTTATGAAACACCATAAGCAAAACTGAAACAGTCCCTTTTCTGCAGTGCCACAAGTTGTTGGCATGGTGGTGTGAGGAGGAGTTCACATTGACCTCTGATTCCAGAACTACCCTGGGTAACTCACTAGGTTGAGCTCACTAAATATTTAGGTTAACTCATTAGGAAAAACCTACACTTTCTTTTCAAACTTCTTACTGCCACCACAAGAATAGTCATACTTACAGATTTTGTTGATGTTGTGTTAATATCTTAATGATTTAAAATTTCTGCTGTTTGCTTTTTTTTTTTTTTTTTAATTGGAAGCTACTAGCAGAGAAGGAGGAGGAGGAGAGGCTACCACTAAGCAGAGATGTGCTAATGTTATCCAGCCATCTACCTTTAAGTCTAAGACGTGGAGTGGCAGCAGAGATCACGGAAGACAATTTTTTGGCTCCTCTGAGTTTGCATCACCAGGCGGCGGCAGCAGAAACACGGCCTTTTCGCAGAACAGATTCTCTGCATTAATGAACAGTCAAAATACTGCTGATGGTCATAAAGATGAAGAGGAGAGACTTCTGTAAGTTATAGTCCTGTCTCACTGAAAGCATTTACAATGAGCAGTTTACAAGCTTACTGACTTACTAGAGAGAATGCAGAGGACATGAGCATGAGGAGGAAGCTGGGACATGTAGTAAGAACCATAGAAAACACTACTTCATTTGGTTCTCTTGAGTTATGCTGGCATGGGAAGAAAGCAATCCTTGTTTTGAACCAGGGTTAGGCAGCTAGATAACTGTGCTATTAGTGAGATGGTAGGGTATTTAAGTTGTAGGCACAAGGATAAGGAAGGAAACAAAGATTTCAGTACTTGAAAATAAGGGCTCAGAGCCCCTTGGACAGCATTTCAACCATTAAAAAAAAACCTCTTTGCGAAAATGAACTATTTGACTTAGTTTGCCTGACATTTAAGATAACAAATTGTTCTGCCAATAGCAAAACTATTGAAACCTGGTTTCACATGGGTGTGTTAGAGTCAGTTGAGAGTGACCAGCAGGTTCAAGGCAATTACAGGGCAGGTGATGAGAAACAACAGGCAGTGGGATTTCCTGAAGAAGCAAGGTTTTGGAACCACTTCCCTTTTTTTTTTTTTTTTTTAAGGTTACGTTAAGAAAATGCTTAACATTATTTATTCAGCTTCTCAAACATGAATGTGTACTGTGTTACAAACATCTGAAATACTTAGAATCTTGGTTTGGTTGTTACTATGTAGTGTAGTGATCTGCTTGTCCACTTTAGTTTTTACCCTTTCACTGTTTGTTTACATTGGGATTTACTTTTGTTGATGTAGCTTCTGTTTCTCTGCTTTTGCAATGTCTGCATTTGTACGCTTTTGATTCTTTTCCAAAAACGTAATGGAACGCTTATCTCGCTCGCTCTTTTTTTCTCTTTTTTCTTTCTTTTTTCCCCTGAATTTTGCTATTTAATACTTGCATGATCATTCATAATGCATGCATGTTCATTTATATTGTAAAATCATCTAGTATTGAGAAGGTTTTAAGTTGTATTGTGATCTACAGCTTCAGGGAAAATCCTGTGACCGCATATGCCATATAAGGATTAAAAAATACTTGGTGTGTTTTGGGATTTTTTTTAAGATCTGGTTTGATTCACTTGCAGCTAGATGATAAAGTAAAACGCTTTGAAGGGACATTTATCTATCTTGCCAAATAAGTTACATTTTTCCCACAGAGAGATGAGTACTTGTTCATTCTGACTAGTGTCACACTTCATTTTCATGGTAGCAGGTATTTGAATCTGACTTTGCATTCAAAGTAGGCAATTGCTTGTGGTGGTTTTGTTTTGGCCATATAATTTCACCTTCATCTGTGGTTTTATTTGTTTCATTTTCTAGCGAATGTGTGGTGAAGGACATGGAAATTTGGGAATCTTCAGGACAATGGATATTTTCATCATATTCACCGATGAAAGAAAAGCCAAATGTCTCGGGTAGGTAATATTTTTAGTGTTCTGCGTATTGCTGTTATTTAGGATGTTTCTTACACTTGTCCACACTGTTGTACCTCTGTGGAACCATTTCGGAGGTGATGATTTGCCTTGTGATGCAACAGAAAGGAATATTGGATTATGGAAAATTCATTTTGGACATTCATGTCTTTGAAGTTCTGTAATGAATCTTTTTTGTGTCTCCAACTGCGACTGACTTATTACACATAATGTATCAAGGCCCATTTCTTCATAACAATAGAGGGCAATTGGAAGTATTAATATATTTTCTTGGAGGTTTTGATTATTCCTTTCCTTACAGGCTTTCCAGATTTCTCACCAGAGGAGTTGCATCTGGAGTATTATAACTGTAGAGCAAACAACAACATTCAGAACTATGTGAGTATTTAAAAAATGCTGACTTATGTGGACACATTTTCAGATAGGACTTGTTACTATTCTTCAGTCTGAGATCACAGGCTCAAACTGTCAGATCTGGGCTTGTAAAACTGGTGGCCTAACTGCCCTGATACGTCAGCTCCTACAAAAAGTGGTGGCAATAGACTTTTAGCTAGTCTCAGTTAAATGTATGGTCTTTTCTCAATCTAGACACTCCTTAGCCTTAGTCTTGTCCCTGTTCTTGTGTGTTATTTGTAGAAGTTATTTGAGTCCTGTCTCAAAAGTTTAATGCTTTGTATGCTATTAGTCAGTTTGATTGTTACAGCTGGATATATAGTGCTGTAGGTAGAACACCAGGGAAGTTTATTGGACCTTCACAGAATCACACAGAATCACAGAATCAACCAGGTTGGAAGAGACCTCAGGGATCATCGAGTCCAACCGCTGCCCCTATACCACCCTGTCAACTAGACCATGGCACTAAGTGCCATGTCCAGTCTTTTCTTAAACACATCCAGAGATGGTGACTCCACCACCTCCCTGGGCAGCCCATTCCAATGTCTAATAACCCTTTCTGAGAAGAAATTCTTCCTGATGTCCAACCTGAACCTCCCCTGGCAAAGCTTGAGGCTGTGTCCTCTTGTCCTATCGCTAGTTGCCTGGGAGAAGAGGCCAACTCCCACTTCACTACAACCTCCCTTCAGGTAGTTGTAGACTGCAATAAGGTGACCTCTGAGCCTCCTCTTCTCCAGGCTAAACAACCCCAGCTCCCTCAGCCGTTCCTTGTAGGTCAGACCCTCCAGAGCCTTCACCAGCTTGGTCGCCCTCCTCTGGACTCGCTCCAACACCTCAACATCTTTCTTGAAGTGCGGGGCCCAGAACTGGACACAGTATTCAAGGTGCGGCCTCACCAGTGCCAAGCACAGAGGGACGATCACTTCCCTAGACCGGCTGGCTACACTATTCCTAATAGAGGCCAGGATGCCATTGGCCTTCTTGGCCACCTGGGCACACTGCTGGCTCATGTTTAGCCGGCTGTCGATCAGCACCCCCAGGTCTCTCTCCACCGGGCCACTTTCTAACCATTCTTCCCCCAGCCTGTAGAGCTGCATGGGGTTGTTGTGGCCGAAGTGTAAGACCCGGCACTCGTTCTTGTTGAACCTCATGCCGTTGGTCTCGGCCCATCTATCTAACCTGTCCAAATCCCTCTGAAGGGCCTTCCTACCCTCCAGCAGATCGACACTCCCACCCAGCTTGGTGTCATCTGCAAATTTACTGAGGGTGCACTCAATGCCTACGTCTAGATCATCTATAAATATATTGAACAGCACCGGCCCCAGAACTGAGCCCTGGGGAACACTGCTAGTGACTGGCCACCAGCTGGACTTTGCCCCATTCACCACCACTCTCTGGGCTCGGCCATCCAGCCAGTTTTGAACCCATTTAAGAGTCCACCCATCCAAGCCCCGGGCAGCCAGTTTGTCCAGGAGGATGCTGTGGGAGACAGTGTCGAATGCCTTACTGAAGTCTAGATAGACTACATCCACAGCCCTGCCCTCATCTACTAAGCGGGTCACTTGGTCATAGAAGGAGACCAGGTTGGTTGAGCAGGACCTGCCTTTCATGAATCCATGTTGGCTGGCCCCGATGCCCCGATTGTCCTGCATGTGCCGTGTAATGACCTTGTTCTTTTACATACCTTTATTGCAGGGAGTTAACGCTGAATATAGCAGATACGTTTAAAGGAGTATATATGTTTCTAGAAAGGAAGTAATACATGTGGGTTTATATAAATATATCTAGATTATTTGTATTATTCCTCCCTCATAGTCCTATCAACATCAAGGAAGCTAGCACAGTTTAATGTTGTGCTAGAAAAGGAATTAGGCTATTGGATGGATGCAAGTACAAACTAAATCAAGCTACACTGCACTCTTTCCTCTTGGTTCTGTATTACAGAAGGAATGGCTGTTGTCACCACTCTTGCTTCATGTGTTTAGAATTACCAGAATTGCATTTTCAGAGACAGAAGAGAGTTTGTTTTTCTTTTTTTTCAATTTCGGTTTAAAAAACTAAACTGAAATGATTAAACAATACATTATGCCTATTAAAAAAAACGTTTGTGGTCTCACTGAAGCATTGCATGCAAGTTCATGAAAGTCTCAGTATATAGATGATAACAGTATGATACAGTTCTCTCACAGAATGTTCAAGTACAACATGTCTTTTCCAAAGCATGTGTTTCTATTCTTAAACTGGGTCAAAATCTGCATTTTTCAGTCTGTTGTATAAGAGCTGATACCAAGCAACATGATCGTCCAGCATGTGACTAGACACAAAAGAATTATTGATGTTTATGATGTAATACCCTTTTGAAAAATTAAGGAATTTACAAAAAGATTACTCCTTCCACTCTTACAGGCATCTGGGACATTATGTTTTACTTGGTTAGTTTTAAGGAAAATTCAACTAGGCCAGGCTTTGAATAAGGTGTTGATAAACTTAAATATAGGAAATTCAGGTTTGAAATTCCTGAAAAGTAAGCTCTTTAATGACTTTCCAGTTTCTTGTTTAATACTTTAATCATAGTTATCAGACACAGGTACTATTTATTACTGCATATGTTCTGTGCAGTAATCTGTTGGATCACATTAAAGGGGCTGATTTAAATTAAAGAAGTTAATTTTTCCAAAACTAAATATTTTAGGATGATACTATTAAAAGTGTTCTGAATCATAATGTTTTGAAAGTGGGCATTTTTTTTTCTGAAAATGTGGGAGAAGCTAAGGCAAATCTTAGGACTTCAGCTCAATGAGTGAGCATATAAGTGGAGAAGCCAGAAATAAAACAAGGATTGAAGAGTTTGTTCTCTTATACTTAAAAAATACATATTTTGTCTGTGGCTTGGTGGTTTGTTTGCTTTTTTGCCAAGCACCTAATTCAGATAGTGATAGAACTTAGATTTAGAAAGCCCCAGCACATTGTTTTTTTAATCTTACTGTTACGTGAAGTAAAAAATTTGATTTAAGGGCAATAGTAAGAGAATTGAAAGGAATTCTGTGTTAATAACAAACATTTCAGGTACTTACCTTGAAGCTTCAGGAAAGCAAAAATCATGTCTTCTTGGCTTAATGAAGTTTCTTTTCTAATTCTAGAAATCTTCTTTCAGTTTAGATCACTCATCACTCTATTTTAATTTTTTTTAAGTCTTCACCAATAATAAACACATACTTTTCTTTTCCCCCTTTTTAGATAAATTCTGTCCAAGAGTTAGCAGGACAATGGAAAAATCGTCTGCTTCAGTTGAAAGCTTTAAATGCATCAACAAAAGCAGTTTTGGTAAGTGTTAATGAAAAGTAAATGTTTCTGTTCCTGATGTCATATTTTATTATTAATCTTGGGCAAATGTTTTTCTTAGATTCATATTATTTTAGACACATCCTACCAAACTGTTGTGCAAATGCCAACATGAATTTCTGTTACAAAGATTTCTAAGACATGATAGTTGTAATATGCCACCTTGCTTTTAATGAAGAGATCTTGCAAACATTCAATAGAAACTTCAGCTGTTATCCAAGTATTTAACTAAACTTCTACTAACTTATATGAAGAGGTGATAGGTATTGCTTTGAAGATCGCAGGATACTATATTTTACAATGAAATACACGTGATTCTTTTAGGGCAACCTTGTTTGCACCTAAATAGCTGAGACATTAAAATTTTTGATTCCTAGATTCAGCTGCAATTTTATGGTAGATCTATCAACTGTTCTGAAAATCTAAACTACACTGTGTTATATTCTGGCACTGCAGCCTTGAAAAACATCTGGCATGAAAGTGTTTGGCTGACTGGTGACACAAAGACTTTTGACAGTAATCTTAGAATGCTCCTGGGAATGTTAGAGAAAGTGGAAAGGGTGTAAGGAGGAACTACATAAGAGAATAATGATTGCAGTTGGAAAACTGCCCTGTCTCTCTGTCTGTGTGGGTTTTTATAGGCAATAGAAATGTGACTGACTATTCTAGCACTGCCCGAGTCAGGTGAACATGAAAGTCTGTGAACACAGTTTTGGGTCTTACACCTACCTTTCTCTGTGTCACGGTTTAAAGCTGGGCCGGCTATTAAACCTGAGGCAGACGCTCTCTGTTAACCCTCCTCCCCCACCCGAAGGGAAAGGGAAAGGGAAAAGGGAGAGAGACTTATGGGTTGGAAAGTTAAAACAGTTTTAATAAACTATAATAATGAAAAAAAAAGTATAATAATAATATTGGAATAATCAAATATATACAAATATATACAAAACCAAGATAGAGCTCCCCCGATGTCAGCCACGTCACCACCGGCACTGCAGGGCAGGCTCCGGGAAGGCCCAGGCTGGGCCCAGCGACGGTCAAGAGCTGGATTCAGGGATGCACGGATCGGGATCGGGGGCAGCAGGAAAACAGACAAGTCCTCCTTGGACACTGGCCAAAGGCTCAAGCTGCAGAAGCAGCTCGAAGCAGCAGAAGCACCCAAACACAGCAGAGGAAGCAAGGGAAGGCGGAAGGGGCAAGAGCGCAAGACCCTCGTGATCCCCCCACTTTATACTGAGAATGACGTGTATGGGATGGAATACCTTCGTTGGTCAATTTTGGGTCACTTGTCCTGTCCGCTCCTCCCTGCAGGTGCGACCCCCCTTCGGCTCTTCACTCGTAAGCAGTGAGGAATTTAGCAGTGACCTTGGTTTCTCTAAGAATAAGTACAGCAAGAGCCTTTCTGCACAACATCCCTACTGGTGCCTCAGCGATAACTACAAACTTCAAGTGTTATCAGTCCTAGAAGCAGACACTGTCTGCAAAACATGCAATTAGTTTCAGAAAGTGCAGTTACTTAGAGGAGACTTAGCTGAAAGTAAAAATCACTGAAAGGAAAATTGGCCTGGTTTAGGCCAAACCAGGACACTCTGGAATCATGAAACCAGGGAATTGCAGCCAGGTATTATAAAACCCTTTAGTTAACTAAGGAAAGTAGTGAATCAGGATGGTTCCATGGCAGCAAGGCAGCAGCTGGATCCCAGGTTTGGAATACTATCATTGCAAGCCATGTGGAAGTAACCATAGCTCAAGGTTGGGATCCCGTCAAGTACATGTATAGAAGAGGCAAATACTCACATCACATTTTCTTTGATGTGCTGATGTTGACTCTTCCAAGGTATAATCAGCAGATGAGACTGGAATTGTCCTGCAGGCCATCTTAGGATCTATAGAGCATTTTGGTAATGCCCTCATGAGAAACTGATAGATAGGTGGGAGATGATAAACTATTTTGATAAAATTTGAAGATATAAAGAGTAGTTGTTCCTGGGAAGGTAACAAAGACTTGTGAATCTAGAAGTGTCAGAAAAGAGTGCTTGAGTTAAAGCCAATATTAAATAATCAGGGAGACACAGTAAGCTGATCTAAGTGGAGTCTGCATGAAGTGCATGAAAGTTTTCATAATATGGTCGTACTCCTTCGTGTGTTCAATGCTGAAGGTGAAGGAGTAGGATTTGGGCTTTAGCACAGAAGACTAGATGTGCCACGGTAAGAGAATAGACTAAGTCAAAGCAATGACATAGATAGGGTCATAAAGCACTAACTGAAATAGGTAAGAGATAAGAACAAGAGCTCGAAGAGGGGTTCAGGTTATTGACTGACAGACAAAAATCTGTAAACTGTAATATATTTGTGTTTCTGGAGTGATTTACAGAGAATAGTGTATAGCCTTAAAGCATTTTGTTCATAGCTGCAAGAGCATGCAATTGTGATGAAAGTGATCAGAATCTAACTTAGTCTAAGCTGTGTTAAATTGGACTGTGCAACTCTATTTTTCTTCAAGTATTTATTGAAAGACATTTCGCTGTTTTGGAATCTAATTTTCATTTATGTATTTGGAATTTTTTTAAGCTATCTGAATTAAAGAACACGGTCACTCAACCATTGCCTGCCTTTGGATTTGGAGGACAGCAAATATCAAGCTTTGGGTTGTCAAGTAAGTTCCTGTATTAAGAACCAACAGTTAAACATTTTCTTGAGTTTTTCTTCTGCATTATTGAAATACAGCAGTGGTTTAGTATCACAGGTGTGCACACTCTAACATTTTTAATAAATTTTATAACTGCAGGCTTTCCTGTGAACAGCACCAGTAACAGTGCTAGCAGTTTCTCCTTTAAAACAAGTTCCAGTCTCGTCAGCACATCATCTGGAAACACCCCTGCTTTTGGGAGCTCTTCTGCTGGTTGTAATCCTCCAGCATTTGGCGTCACATCCTCTCCTAGCGTGTCCCGTTCTGTTGGTTTTGGCAGCCTGGTGGCTCCATCTGCAGCCTCCTTCTCATTTAAAACTTCAGAAACAACTAGTGGTTTTGGAACTTCTGCGTTTTCAGGGTTTGGCAATTCTTCCGCTGTGAACTCTTCAAGCACCACTCCACTTACAGCTTTTGGAGCTTTTAATGCAGCAGTATCAGCTTCCCCCTCACAGTCAAGCAGTACTTTATCTGGACAGACTGCCAGTGCCTCCGGACATAACATAACATCAGCATCTTCTGGAGTCACAAGAAATACTAGACCAGAAAAGTTATATACACCAATGAGCGAATTAACAGCTGAAGAGTTAAAACAATTTCAAGCAAAGAGGTTTACGATGGGAAAGATTCCTATTAAGCCACCACCATTTGAACTTTTAAATGTTTAGGACTTCTAAGTTTATTCTGAAATAAAATGGTTTTATCACTTCTCTGATAGTTCAACTGCACAATTTCATGCTTGAGTAATGAAATAAAACGCTTCTGTTTGTTTAATTTTTGTTTCATCTCTAAGTCTTCTGCAATAATAAACTCAGGTATAAACATTTGAACATTGTATTTTATCATTCCTTGGTTATTTTGGAATGGACCTTTTATATCTGATAAATGAACTCATGAAAATAAAATTTCAAGTTCCCTTTTATCTTCTGTACTGTGAAATTCTGAGCAAAAACTATATTAAAAAGGCTTTATTAAAAGTAAGAATGCTTTGTATTCTCAGTAGAATGCTGAGGTATTTGCAGCCTACTGTGAATAGAATGCTAGAAACAAACAGATGCAGTGCGAGACTGCTGCTTCTTGGACCTCCTTGCCTTTTGCCTCTTATTTAAAGGGTTCGTGCAGCCTTTGACAGTTGTGTTTGGAGACAGGGCTCCGGTGTGGTCTGGAGCTAGCTCCGTGCTTCCATCACCGGGGAGTCGGTTATCTCTTGTGACGGACAGAGTTTGTATGTCTTAAACAACTTGTTTGACAACTCTGGCTGGAGGAGGGGATGGGTGCTACAGGGGCCTGCAAGTCTGACAAGAGATAAGGGCCTTGGGTGCAGAACAATGCCTTTGCTGTGCCTTACTTGATGTGATTTACAGCTCTTGCTGGAGGAAGAGATAAGTCCTGGAGGCAGGACGGTGTTTTTTCCTTGGGGCCAACCCACGTCTTTGTAACATGAAGGCACCAACCACGCTTGCGCAGAAGCGGGGTCATACAGCGAACACCACAACTAGGGGGGATCATGACCACCAGACACCCCTTGGGGGACCACCGACTCATTTTGAGAACAATCTAAGACTACAAATGCGCAAGTGTCCCAATTAGCGTGAGAAGCAAGCGGGGGCGGGGAGGGGGGGGGAGATGAGGGATGTTACCACTCTTTCCTATCTCGCATGCAAATGACCTGAAGTATTTAGAACTTCTCCCTTGGGATGCTGGTGGGTGGGCTCCTGCCTACCACCTGAGGACCCATCCTGCAAGCGATTTACCAACTCTACAAACAACTTACATCACTGGATCCAAGGGTGGTGATATCTCTTTTCCTCTCTCTCATATTCTCTGTCCTCTTTCTCTTTTTCCTTTTCTCTCTTTTCTCAATGCCTTTAGAAACCCAAGGCACTTAGGACCATGCCACTTTCCCTGTATTAATAAATTGTTCTTAATTTCATACCAGTTATTTGGTGTCCTTTCACCTTAATTTACTCCACGGGATTTATGAGCTAGTTGTGACCAGGTCCTAACACCTCTCCCAGTTGATACAATTCTGCTTGTGTTAGTTGTTCTGCTTGAGGTGATAACGCATGCATTAATGTAATACAGCTGGGGGAGAACAGCCTTGAAAGCATTCCTCATGAATAAGGAGCTTGTGGTTTGCTGTTTTGACACCTCTTAGATAAAACTTTGCAACCAATTGCAAACCTACTTACTACATTTATGGGAATTGATAGAATTTTGTTGTCTGGTTCTCAAAACTTGATGGGTGCATATATCAGCAATACCTTTTCTGAATTAATGATATTAAGGTATATATTTTGCCAAGATGCTATAAAGCAGGGGTCAGAAATCTTCCAGGGGAGGTACTAGAGTCAGGTGAAGAGAACATTTGTTCTTGACCAGGCCCTCCCATTAATGGTTTAAAATTACCAGACCTCATACTTAAGAGGAAAGCAAAGGTTTACTCCAGCATATACATAAATAAATTGATTCTTTCTTTAACACTTGAAGATAACATTTCAGTTCTTGCTATGGACTCCTGGTGCTACTTAAAACTTCACTACAGCTGGTTTTCCTACCAAAGGTCCACAGCATACTGCTAAAACAGCATGAATGAATTTAACATTTAGGATGACAAGCCATGGGTAGGCACTCTGCAGGCTTAATAGAAATCCAGGTTCCTCAGTCCATGTGCCCAGTCTAGATGTACCAGAAACTTGCATATGTTCTGTTATAGTACTGGGTTCCTTGAATGGGTTTTTCTGGTGATTGTTTTGTAGATGAAATAAGGCACCTGGGTTTTGTTATTGTTGTTCATGACCCAGTGCAGGCTTCCTGCAGCTCACAAACAAAATACTGATATATTGTCCCTGAGTTCCATTTAATTCTTATGAAATGTGTTTTTCTAAGTGGGGTCTCTGGTTCAGTACTAAGACTTGTACAAATTAAGACATGTACATATCTGGATCGTTTATGCCAATTACTCAGATTTGGACACAGGAACTGAGGAACATACCAAAACCTGTTATGCCACAGTAGTTGTATATCCCCCATCTTTACAGAAGTCGTTAAACTCACTTTTGTAAGAAGTTAGTATTTAACAACAAACAAAACCAAACATGTTTGTGGTTTGTCAGATGCATTCCATAACTGCCTGAATTTATGCTATTACATGCTATACCCTTTCCCCTATTTCGTTCGTGAAGCCTTAGCAGTTCTCAAGCCCAATTGTATCAGAAAGCTACAAGTTTTTTTTTAAGTTCCTATGATTTTTATTGTTTGTATTAAAGCAGCATTCTAGCATGGCAAAAGTATATTTTGGGGTTAAGGTACAGAATTAAGTCCTTCTGATAACCTTAAGGATCCCATGGTGTGTTTTAGAGGACTGTGGATGGTTCTGACTTACATTTAAAGTAGTGACAGTTTTGAAGTCACCTGTGCTTTTTTCCCTAATGCTCATCCTCTTAAATGACTAATTTAACAAACAAACAAACAAACAAAAAAAAAAAAAAAAAGAGACACGAACATACATACCTTGTAAGTCACAGTTAAGGACAGGCTACCTCTGACAAATGCCAAAGCTATCTTTACTAAGTTGAAGTGTCTTTATACACAAGGCCACTGCAAGATTTTTGAGTTTCTGTACCTCAGTGCTGCTGCTGTGCTACATAAGAGCTTAAAGCAGCTTGCTTTTGAACTTAAGTAATGAGCTAAAACCTCTAGCCTTTCTTGGAGTATCTCAGCAGGCTGTTACTGCTAAGCTGCGCTAAGAGCTTTCAAGGCTCAAAAGTGCTCAAGCACTTTAAATTGTAAGGCCATGAAAAACTGAATAATCTACTGTACTTACCCAAAAGAACATTGGCTAGATGTTCTCAAACGTCATTCTAACCTACAGCGACCTAAGGGGAGAAGAGAATTTTTGAAGTCTTAGGTTACTTTGTCATTAAGAAACAGAAAGGTTAAGGGAGGTATTCCTAATATAGATGACAATACATTTAAAAAAGTCATGTTTGATGAAATTTTTTTGAACAAATGCATTTTTTTGAACAAATGCTTTTTTTTTAGATCATCTCCTCAAAGAAAAATCAAAAAATCATTGTTACAGAGATACTAAGACTTGGTGTTTCATCCCAAATGGGCTTCTGAGCACCTAAAAAGATGGCAGAGAGCAGTGTGATATGACAGCTAGCAAAAGGCAGGCTGTGTGTTTGGCTGCAGAAGTGAAGATAAGGATAGGATAGAATAGAAAGAAATAGTATTGCTCTAGTGGGCTTACTAACCTGCAGAAAATAAGCAACAATTTGTCAGTAGATCAAAGCAATCTTTCCCAACATTTGCAACTGTCTTTTTCTTTTTTTTTTTCCTTAACTTTTCCTTTTTGCAACTGCTTTTTTGCTTGGTATATGGCTGCTCTCCAGAAAGTCTTAATATTGTGCTCTGGCATGTAAAAACATATATAGGGTGGCAGCAAGCTCACACATCTCACTTACCGTACCTCGTTTTAGAACGGGAATCATGAGGTGAACGTCCAAGCAAAGAGGCGTACACACATCCTGATTAGTAGAAGAACTCTGTCTGTGAAATAGGCTAAAACATTCAAGCTCCATGGGATATTTTCAGCTCCTCCCCTTACTTTGAAATAACAGGATTTATGAGTCACTGAAATTCCTGCGGTGTGGTACAACCAACTAATTTGAACAATGATTTGAAATTTTGATTTCTAAGAGATCATGGATTAATCCTCAGACAGCAGCACTTGAGACTGGCTGTATACAGCAGAAAATCCCTCCGCTGCCCCAGCAGAGGAAGCAACCCAGCATCCAACAGACGGAATTTTCTCTGCCCTTTTTCCTCCAGGTAATACTAGCAGCACTGGGAGATCTCGAAATGTGAGCTAGTAGCAGAGAAGAGGAAAAAAAAATTGAGCCTCAGAAAGCATTACAATTTTGTTTTAAAAGTTAAGCATCACAGTAGCCACGTGCTCTGTAGTTTCACTATATGCACCGGAAAGTAGCAAGGTACCCTTACACACTGAATGAAGGAAGATGGACTGCAAGTAATCAACTGACTAGATGTAAGCCTCAGAGAATAAAGCTAAGGGCATCAACAACAATACCTTAACAGCCGCCAGAAGGAGAAGGAAAGAAGAACTTTCACAGACATGTCTGGGGGGAACGAAATATAAAAGGCCTATTAATACAGGAGCACTGAAATGAGATTGATAACTCTGAAATGGCAGAAATCTATTTAAAAAATACTTGAAATGAGGGACAGTTGAAAATCAATGACGATGGACTGCAGTTACTGATAAAAGGCAAGTAAGAAAATATTTGTGAAACGTGAGCTTGCTGCAGCACAGTGGGAGTCCAGATAATCTGCTGTACTGGCCAGTAAGGCAATCAGCTAACGGACTTGTCATAGTTCTGATAATTATTTAGATGATAAATGATAGAGCACTAGGGATGTGCTAGCAGACTGTGGAAATAATATAGCTTAGCAAGCAAAGGTACTTATTTTGTTGATGGTTGCAAATAATTGGAGGAGATTCTGAAGACAGATCATCTGTCTTTTAGTAAGGCATTTGATACAGGCATTTAAGAGGTGTCAGCTGTTTGTAGAACAGTGGTTAGCATTAGCGACTAGTCACAAATACTGGCAAGCGAGTGAACACTTTTTGTTTATAGTCCACCTCCCATATCCTCATGTAGGGGATAGAGAGAAACTGTAATTTGAGATTTACCTGGGCAATAGTGGAGGGAGAAAAGCCATAGGTTGTATTTAGACATTTTGAGTAGATATCTAATTGTATTTGACCTAATGTAAGCCAGCAGCTGAAGGAAAAATCTAGACTACCAGTATTCAGAGAGACAGAGAAAACTGTAGAGTTGAAAGGTACTGACAGTTAAATGAGATATGAAGCCACAGTGGTTTAGATCAGTAAAATGTAGTTTGAGCTGTAGGAATCTCCTACAGCTGCGGTAATGCCACATTTGGTTCTGAGCACACAGTTGCCAGAGAGCTGCTGCATGATGAGTAGAAGGAGATTGAGAGAGCAAGCAAAGCAATTGCCGGTTGGAAATCAGGATTTAAGAGGAAACTTAAGAGCTGAATAATTACTGCTTGGTGAAAGCAGAGGCCGTGGCATGGAACGACCATCTTATTGAAAGGGTACCCTCTCAAAAGGGAGGAAATGGGATTTTTTAAGGCTTCTTGACTAGTAACCAGAATATTGCGGTACTTCGTCAGCGATGGCTTAGGAAGTTTCCCAACTGGGAAGGTCCTTTTCTTCCTCTGTTAGGATCTGGCCAAGCCAAAACCAAAACACTAGAAACAAATCTCTACCTGTCAGTACATGTCCCCAGAGATGCAGCAGTCAACGTAAGCAGATCTGATCCCTTGCCTTCAAACCAAAATACACCAGCGCCTGTGAAAAGAGTGACAAGAGTGCAATGCTGAGCATTTGGGGCACGCAGCTGTATGTGCCTGCCACCTCTCCTGGGAATGACTTACAGGGCTGGGCATAAAGAGGGAACCTCTCTCCATTGAGTTTTCGGAGGCAGATTAGCTCCATACCACTGGGAGTGAATATGCCTCTTGGTCTTGAAACTCTCACTTGCAATTGCCTGGTTTTCCTGTTAAGAATAACCAAGTAAAAAAAAAAAACAGAGAGTACTTCTCAGCAACTCAGCCTTAGGCAATATTCTTATTTAATCTGCAATGCTGTTGCAAGTTTTCAGTTTGGTCTGCAGAATAAAGCTAGGCACATTCTTACAACACCGTATCATGCAACAGGCTCCTTGGTGGGACTTACCCTCCTGCAAAAGAACAAAACCAGATCTTAAAGTGGAGGGAAGAAGAGCAAGAAGAAGAACAAGATTTAAATGTCAGCAGGCTGATCAACATTTTTGTTTGGGTACACGGCTTGCTTTGTCTTTCCTCCACAGGCAGTAGGGTTTTTTCTTACCATGTCACATGAGAGACATAAGAAACAAGATTTACACCTTACCCCTTCCAGCAGGCAGCTCTGTTATGTTGCTAATTGCATAGCAGCCATCAGAAAAGTGATCTGGTGGTTTTAAAGTGCCTGCAGCAATTATATCCTGTTACATCTGAATTTCTGTTTCGTTATGGCAGTGCACTCTTAGCAAACTAAATGCTTTCTAGTCAACACCGAGTCATGCTTCTGTAAGTCTTATCTCTGCAAATCACATGAAATGTGCCCATTGCATATGCCCTACAAAGTAATTAGATTAGTTCTAATTATACAAAATAAACCCACCCTCCTGTGTGAATCAAACAAGCAACATTTGCTTGTGTGCATGTCAAACCACATCACATCACTTTTAAAAGGAGACGAGGTACAGTTTTGATCTCTGATAGCTCAGCTTTTCTGTCTCACCAGCGCCGTTGTGTTTTTCTCAGCCTGACTTGTGATGCACTTCAGTATTAAAGCAATCCTTTCAGTCACATGAGATTTTGTTGTTGTAGTTTACTTCTGCAAGTATGGGTTTCTCTAGAAGCGTCTGTAAAGATGAAATAGAATTAAAATCATATAAAACTGAAATAGCAGTTTATAACCATGAGTTGCATTTTTTAAAAGTGCCTGGTATAACTTACTGTTTCTGTATAATAAACAGAGAGCAGATGAGGTGGAGAAGAACCTTCTGTATTTGGTATACATTAACTCTTTTGGGCAGAAGAGAGCCTTCAGCGTTCTCCCATGGCCTGTGTGCTTGCTCAGCAGCTCCCACGGGGCTGGGGACCAACAGGCCCTTGCAAAGCAGAGCGCTGCTTGAACTTCACTATAGGAACTTGGCATTGCGTAAAAGAGAGCCCCAGCCTGCGGGCAGATCTGCCTGCCTTGAGATAAGGCTGTCTCAAGTTTCACTGTAGATCCTCCAGCCTGGAGTGTGCTTCAGACATCTGTCTCTATCTAACCTACCTGACTTCCTGGAGACTAATGCCTTCACCCCCTGCCCTTCGTGCTTCCCACTCCCCCGCTAGCTTCCCAGTCCCTTTCTTTTGCATACTGGGGGACATGACTCCCTTGGCCTCCTCACGCAGGTTTTGCAAAGGGAAACGGCCACCAGAAACCCCTCCTCTCCAGAAGTCTGTGCCTCTTCCTGAAGCCTACGTGGGAATTCACATGTGCCT
Organism: Nyctibius grandis; assembly: GCF_013368605.1. Lineage (NCBI taxonomy): Eukaryota > Metazoa > Chordata > Aves > Nyctibiiformes > Nyctibiidae > Nyctibius > Nyctibius grandis. Next base: position 22,499,985 of record NC_090664.1, on the reverse strand, counting down.
ATAATGCTGATGACCCTGTCGGGACACAGTATTCATTAATTATTTGAGACATCTCCAAGCCAGCCCGAGACCAGAGGCAGAGCTGTACAACATCACAGGTCAGTGCTGATACAGCTCCAGCGTGACTTGCTTTTCCAGCTGGTGCTGCTCCAGGCTGCTGTCCCATTAGTGCCCTTTACTCACACATTCGAACTCCGTATCGTATGAGATTTCTAGCAAAATTAATCTCCCTTAACCTTTAATCATCTTCTATAACTGCTGGTCAACTCCTTCTGCCTGTCCTTCCCAGGCAGCTGTCTTGGCCTGTACTTCTCAGGACAGAATCACAGAATCACAGAATCACAGAATGTTAGGGATTGGAAGGGACCTCGAAAGATCATCTAGTCCAATCCCCCTGCCGGGGCAGGATTACCTAGACCATATCACACAGGAACGCGTCCAGGCGGGTTTTGAATGTCTCCAGAGAAGGAGACTCCACAACCTCTCTGGGCAGCCTGTTCCAGTGTTCGGTCACCCTCACCGTAAAGAAGTTTTTCCTCATATTTATGTGGAACCTCCTGTGTTCCAGCTTGCACCCATTGCCCCTTGTCCTGTCAAGGGATGTCACTGAGAAGAGCCTGGCTCCATCCTCATGACACTTGCCCTTTACATATTTATAAACATTAATGAGGTCACCCCTCAGTCTCCTCTTCTCCAAGCTAAAGAGACCCAGCTCCCTCAGCCTCTCCTCATAAGGGAGATGTTCCACTCCCTTAATCATCTTCGTGGCTCTGCGCTGGACTCTCTCTAGCAGTTCCCTGTCCTTCTTGAACTGAGGGGCCCAGAACTGGACACAATACTCCAGATGCGGCCTCACCAGGGCAGAGTAGAGGGGGAGGACCACACCTAGAAACTCGGAGATACTAAATCTCCCTCCCGCCCCTGACAAGAGAGGGCTTCTGGTTCTCCAGACACTTGTCCAAAACAGGACAGAAGGTTTCTTTTCTCCTAAAAAAACACTTATATAGTGATGAACCTTCCTGTCTGGCTTGTCCTCTAACCCAGCACCCCTTCAGTAGGGGGCGTGCTACAGGGATGGGCTCTATCCCTAGCTATGCAGTGAAGGCAGAGGTGGCGCCAGCAATGCGTCATCCATCAGGTGTAGAAACCAGGGAAGGAGGAAGCACCTCTGGGCCTCCGCACAGTAATGACTGTCTGCTAACAGTTGCTTAATTGTCTGTATCTGCTAACAGATTAACTTTCTCCTATTTTTTCCCTTCTGAGCAATGCTGTACAGAGGATGAGGAAAAGAGGGAAAAAAAGGGCACAAAGTATTCAGGCAAGTTAAGTAAAATCCATTATACTGCCAGGGGAAAAAGGCTGGACATCCTAACTTTTGGTTATACAGTTGAAGCACAAGTCCATCCTTCTTTTCACAGTAAAGATATAGAGCAATGCCCATCGAAGAGCACACATTAGACAAGGAACACAAGCAATGTAAGTGAATCCTTGCGGCAGGAAATACATCTGGTTGCCAGTAATAGGTCCATACTGAGGCAACCAAGTTATGTTGGACATCTGACAACACATAAGGCTGTCCTATCTGTGCTGAAAAAACAGGGCTCTCTGACCTTTCCTCTCCTATTTATCTACTTTTGGATTGGAAAAATATTGGATAACACTAAAGAGATTAGCAGAGTGTCTCAATATTAAATACAGTACTGGACAACAAACAAATAAATGCATGCAAGACGCTTCTTGATCACAGCTGCAATAAACTCGTTGTGGCAGCAAAGAGATTTTCTCCTACTTAAGTGGTCACTGGACACATTCCATCCTTATGATGATCTCCTTTGAGAAGGTTTATTCTTCCAACAATAACATAACAGAAACAGTCACGAACAGAAGGAGTCCTATAAAGTAACTGAAGAGTACAAGAGAACAATACGTGGTGTTTTTTTGTTGTTTTAAAAAATCTGTCAGCATGTGTGTGTGGCTGTAATTTATAGCTATGCATCCTAGATCATTTGCTTAGGAGTCTGTATATATTGCAGTACTTGGTGTGCAGGAAGAGGAAATAAATTGCTTTTTACAGCATTTCCACCTCTGACGCTGGGTCTGTGATGATTCACACAGCCCTTGAGGTCAGCCGGAGGACTCAAGGGCCGAGAAGCCCCAGTGCATGCTGTGCATCTCGTGTGCCCTGCTCAGCTCTCGCAGACCCTCAGCATGGACCCATCTCTAGAAAAGATGCCCCAGAGCGGTGATGCTGGCTGTTAGCCATCTAAAAATTTCCCTATGGAAGCAGGACTTCCAAATGGCAATTTAACTTTCTGACATAGTGCACAGGAGCCAGAAAACTGCTGAGGTCCAATTCATGATGTTTTCTGGTTTATATTCAAATTACTCAATTTTAGCAGGTTTCCTAAGAAAATAACATGGGTTTGATTATACTGTCTGATCATCCGTCTGTGATTCCTTCTGCACCAGTCACTTTTTTTTTTTTTAACCCCATGGCCAATTTCCAGGCACTTATGTCACAGTGATGACTATATTCTCATAGCTGTAGAAAGAATTGGCAGCTGGATGAGGAAGGATACCAAAATTAGTGCTGCAACTGAAAGAAAAACAGGCAAAACTCAGCTGCTATGAACACAGTTAGCAACTGGCTGGCTGATCAGCACACATGTAAATCCAGTATCTAGAGTAGTTTGCCAAACTTTTGCCCCATTGGGGTATTTCAGAGGACAAAGGGCACCAATCTATAGGAAACTAAATTTCATACACACATTCTGTGGGTCAAAGCCAACTTGTTTCAAATATCAAAGCAAAATTCTTCCATGTTCAAACGTGAAGTTAACCCAGGAACAAGGAACAATACTATGTAAGCATATACTCAGATATAACAAAGAATTGAGGCTTCTAACTTCACACCGGATTGCTGACTTGCTGCCAGTTTCATACTTAATTGAAATCAATGAAATTATCCATGATCCAAGAGCTGTCCTGATGGACCCCAAGCCTCATCATTCCTAGGATCCTACCATTGTAGGACCTTCCAGCCTCCCAGAGCTTATGGGAAAGCAGGATCATTGCAGAAGAGCTTCTACAATGAAACAGAAACCATGAATGATCTTTTACTTTAATGAAACTCGAAATAACAATCTTATTAAAAAAATACAATTGTTATAATATTTTTTGACTTCTGGCCAGTTTCTAACAATAATTTTTCACTAACCCATTACTGTATCACTAATCCTTCATCCTATTGTATGACACACTACGTAATTTACTTGCTTTTTCCTTTGGCAGAGAATACCATTTCTGCCAAAACACATGCGAAATTTTTCAAGACATTTCACGTATCCTCAGATTATTTTGAAGAAAGCACTGACTATAAATATCAGCTGAGAAGATTTGCAACATATTCATTCATCTTCTAATCTTAAACCTAACAAAATTTACTGCATAAAGCTTAAGGTACAGGAGAGTCTGAATGTGAATGAACTCAGATTATTTGAGATGTTTTTCCATCACACACAACACACTCAAGAAGCCCAAACAGCCACTGTCTCCCTCTGTTCAAACTGGAGAGTGTTGATCATGCATCATTATACACAGCCTCCTTTATTTTGCAGGGCAACCACTGCCCCCAGAAAGGCTCCAAAACATTCGAGGCAACCCAGGTCTAAGTAAGAATAGTCAGACACACCAGTAAACTGAAGCTCGGGCAGACTCCAGAGCACGGCTCTGAAGGGCTTTCCACAAGAAACACCACTGAACCGGTGACCGCATCTCCTCTAACTTGACATAGCTTCTACCTGCTCATATACCATCATCTCCAGATGGTGACCTCTTACACAGTTATCATACAAGGCTTGGTAAAACTTTTGAAACAGTCAGGCAAGACTTCCCTTGTTCAAGTGTAAAACAAGAGAAAACAAAGAGCAAAAAAAAACACTAGCTCAAGCCTTCAGCCCCACTGCATTGCTCCTAGAACACCTGCACTGCCAGGGGGCAGAGCCTCCTTCCCGCTTGCTTCAGCCGTGCCCCATTGCAGACTGAGAGGGTGAAAGCAAGGAAGCAGGTGTTGAGAAGTCCCTTACAATGATAATGAGAAAAGGATGACTGTAAAAGTTTGCTTGGGTCCTTAGAAGAGGATTGTATCTCTATGCACCTTCTCCTCTCTGTGGGCACATAGGTTCCACTGAGGTTTGTGTCCTGAATCATCAAAGCATTACCCTAATCATACAAAAAAAAGGTGTAATTATACTACATATTCTCATTCTCTGCTCCCACATGCTCTTCCTGCCTCCCAAGCGTTGTTACCTGTATTGGCCAAGTTGGAAGCCACTAAAGATTACCTGCTGGTCCTCTGGCTACCACAATTGAGTTAATATAAGAGCAACCTTTGCTTACAATCAATGAATTATATAGATAATAGGCAAGTACTAAGTAGGGTTGCGTTTATGCAGGGCACCACAGCTGGCATGGTAGAAGACTGGCTGAGGCGAGGCCATACCATAGAACCACAAGAGCACATGAAAACGCCCCTGCCATACTGGTGCTTGGCTGCCTGGATGATCATTATATGGCCATTAAATGCTTAGCACAAAGCAGTGATAGCTGATTATACCCACTAAATACTGCTGTGGTACTAACACTAAGTGGTTCTATTAGCAAGTTCGTTTTGCCAGTTCTTAATTACAGAGAAACTTGGGAAGATATAAACATCAAAGGAACCCTTTTCCCTAACCAGATAAGTCTTGTCTTTGTTCCTATGACATTTTAAAATTCCTAACCCTATTCACTTTGAAAACCTGCTGTAGGCTGTTAGGATTTAAATCAATACATGCTTGTTTGGAGACTTTAAAGGTAGATGAAAGATTATATAGACTGGTACAAAATTGCTTCCCTTCAATGGTTTGCAGGTACATAAGAAATAGAATTAAAATATGCTTCTGGTCTCCCAAACTGTCCACTATAATCCCCCAGGTCAGTCATTTTTTAACTGAGTTTAAAAGCTCTCACTAAAGATTGTGATGTATCTTGAAGTAGAGAGATGCCTGCTCTCAGCACTATCTCTGTAAATTAGCATTAGCAAAAAACTTGTGTCCATCAACTCCTCCTCCACACAACCTTCTGCGAAAGCATTAGAGGACTGACTTAAACACCAAAGGAGTCAGGATTCAGAAAGGAACTTAACCAAAGGTGACTAGTGGGAAACAGACCCCTACAGCCCTTACAGCCATTGAAATGGCCCTAGACTGAGGTGTAGCAAAAGAAAAGGACCCGTCCAATGAGAATGCAATGAGTAGGGATGGAGTCTCTTTTAAACTACCTGCTTTGTCTTAGTCTGTATTTGCTCTGATTTAAATACTGAATAGTTCTCATTTGTGTTCTAACCAGATGTAGCTCTTGAGAGCCAAAGCCTTTCTTGTGTGTCAGGGATGCTTATTTTAAGGAGAAGCCATCTCAATGCTCTGGATGACTTGGTGGTCCCCAGCCAACATGAAATCACCTTTCTTCTGTTGTAAATAACCTGAGACTTTTTTTTTTATTTTAAAATAATATCTATTACAAATACATTATGAGAGAGAGTTCTGTGTAATCTGAAAACACATGAAAAGCATTCAAATACTCTAGGAATGAAAACTATACAACATGTTGTAGATAAATAAAAGACAGAGTTTGCACATCCCTCTACTTTCAGTACAGAGTTGTGATGAAGAGGCAGGTTAAGATTGTATTTTGTGGGGCTTTTGACTCCTATCTGCATAAACACACATCTTGAAGCTTTCCAACAAACATCACCTGATGTCCAAAGCATGTGACTATGGAACAGTGTGAATGTCCTCCCTGTGCCTTTCAAGATACTCAAGTAGTGTCCTTAAGCCTTGCTACATTTGACTTCAAAAATTTTGTCATGCAATTTGTTCCTTACTTGTTTCATTTATAGTTGCTATAATTCTAAGAGCCTTGAAGACTTGGCACTAAATTGTTAATGAAATACTTTGTGATTTTCATACAGTTTTCCACTGAATTTAGATAGCCAGAAACATTTTTAGCTGCTTAAACAGAGGAGCAGTTGTCAGGGTAGTATCCACCCTGGGGAGAGACTGTATTAGCTCCTGGGAAGACCATGGTGGGTTATCTAAAGGGAAGGGGAGCTGGTTTATGATGTTTTGGTGGGCTGCTCCACCGAACCAAAATGTTATCTTCGATCAATTTCTCTCAGACCCTTCCCATTTCATATGAATTAAAGAAACAAACCAAAGTTTCCTTCAAACATTTTCAATCACTGGGAGCACAAGTCCTTAACAGGGTAGTAGAGGTGCTGGGGGGATGTATGGGGTCAGGAACATGCTGCCATTCCTCAGCGCAGTGGGCAGAGCACTGATGGTGGTTATTGATAATTACATATACAGCTGTGTGGTATTTTTATGTATTGATATGCTTGCAGCCCTCATTTTGCTTAAAGTATTACTAACCCTCCCTCCTCTTGATTTTCCTCCCTTACTTCTAGAAAGCAAAGTAAATTATTTACCCAAAAAGCAGAGTGGCAGCAGAGCCTCGTTCTTCATATTCATGCATCTTTTTGCCAGCTGCAGAAGATGTTTTGAACCCCCCACACCATCGTGCTTTCCCTCTCACTGTTTGGATGGCTGAGATGGACAGCATGATGAAGAACCCTGTCTTACAGACATTTTCTTTCTGAAAAATCTCTCTACCTTTTCTCCTCAGTCCCATGGCCCTGTGCATTTACTATGAAGCTTTTTATCTTGCTTCAGTTAGACAAGAAGATACGCATCGTAAGTCACTTTTGTGCTAAAACACATGCAAAAAAAAAAGCAAACAAACTGATCTCACAGTTCTGATGGTTCAGCTGTGGTTTAGCAAGACAATTTTGGGATGTCTTACAGTTAAAGACATCTACCAGAACCCAGAGTTGGATTTTTTCTGAGGTATTGGTGAAAACCATATCCATGCAAAATACTGATCCGAAAAGCGGCTGCTGCTGCCAGTGCTCCAGCCCAGTGACACGGGGCCTGAGCGATGCTATTTGCTCTTCTCACCCTGCTGCCAAGCGGCAACATCACCGCAGCTAATGGCATCAGATGGTGTTCTCACCGTGAGGTTCATGTGCTCATTTTCAGTGATCAGTGACCTCCAGTTGAGTTTTACTGCTCAGTAGATTATTTCTGCCTAAAAATGTAAACATTTGTGAACATTTGTGTGTGCCAAGTAAAAGTACAGACAAACAGAAGGGGAAGGGAACATAAACACATATCTGGGTGAAATCCAGTCATTTAGCTGCCAAAACAGGTAAGCAGCTTCATCAGGTTTGCTCCCACCTTCAGGTAAAGAAGCTCTGACTTCCCATTATATCCTAAGTGAAATAAATATAGCCATTTGGGCTGTACACCACATTTCTTTACATTTGTCAATGTCTTGATTAAACGTCTTGATTTGAATAAAATTCAAATACATGGAAATGTAATAGTAATTAATTAGTCTGTCCTCAGCACCCATCTGATGCAGTTTTTATTTGTTATCAGAACATCCACAGAAGCTGAACTGTTAAGAAAATTGCTCAGTGAAGAATGATTTACAGCTCGAGTTTCCTTGGTGTCTATGTCTTAGCAAACACTGATTTTTCTTATGTTTTTATTTTTCATTCTACAAAGCACCATTTGATAACCAGTTTTTCTTGCTGAAAGTTCTTTTGTATTGTGTAATAATGGAAGAACTAGGTACTCGGAAATGTAGCAAACAATTGGTAACTAAGAGATCAAATTATCTCTATTATTTTCTTTTTATTATTTTGTTACTATTTCATAAAAACATAATTTTTTGCCTTCATCCAAACACCACTCGCCACAACTGCAGCATGAAAAAGCAATGTAAATTTATAGAGGTCTGAATGTACAATCCATTTTCCTCCTCCTCACTTACACTTCTCATTTCTTTTCTTCAGGTCTATTCCATTTTTTATACTTTGATATCAGACACTTACAGTACAGGGTTAAATCCAGACTATTCAAATTGGACATAATGTCCTTTACTGAGAAGAACTGCAGCTGTCTTACATTGGACCTGAATTATTTTTTATAACTGTTCAACTGCTTCCACGTGCAGCAGAACTGAACCATTTGCAGTGAAAATCTGTTGGCACGGAAGAGCTTTCTCTTCCTTCCAGACCACCGGCGTACAGTAGCGCTCCGAGCAACCAGCTGCAATTAAGCAGCGTGGCTGAGGGAAGATTTGTTAAGCTATTTTGCTCTTTTAGGAGAGACAATTTAAACTATAGATCTAAGAAGCAGATTTTTCTGTTACATGATGCACACACATTTTCTGTAATAATTCTTATCAAGTCATACAGTATTTCCCGTGCAGAGCTCATAGCTCTGGTGATCAGTGCATAACACATGCTAGACAGAGAGATTTTACCCTTAGTATTTCACTTAAGCCAGGGATTGCAAGTAGGCTGCTGTTTTAAATCAATTTTTTGGTTCTCATACAGTAACACAATAAATTCATGTTAGCTTTTCCAGTACTGGCAAAGAAACCTGAAATAAAATATCCATATTCCAATGCAGATTTAAAATTGAATCAGTGCAAATTTACTGCTCCTATCACAGAGAATATAAATAAGGATATTGGTGTTTAAGACAAACTCAGAAGACTAACTCCTGTATATTTAATATATGTAATTATATATTTCCCTGCCCACATGTGATCAGAACTGTTAAAGATTATTATGCAATGCATTTGGGAACAGGGCATTAAAAATACACTTTTCTCCCAGTGAAAGAAAAACAGCAGTGCCTGTTGAAGTGTTTGCAGGCAGGAGCCCCTCCAGCCGTGCTTGGGGCCTGGGGCAGTAACTCGTGCTCTGGGGGCTGCACAGCTGCGTTACCAGCCTCAACCCCCTCCCCTGCCAGTGCCGTATTGAGACATCGGGGCCTGATCCTGCCACCCACTGCTCTGCAGCAGCTGGAGATGAGTCGGCCTGGTGATGCATGCGTGCATGTGGTAACGGGCAAGTTACTGCACAACCAGGCTGCTCCTCCTGTGCCTCACTGGTTAACCCAGGGTCCCAGCAAGCCGTGACCACTCTGTGCAAGTGGCAGCAGGTAGACTTGCAAAAAAACAACCCAAACCAAAACCCATATGACCTTTCTTCCTTCTGTTTCCCTGCAGACCCCCAAATGAGTCCTCCTCAATGCTGTCAGCCATGGAAGGAGGATCCAGGTGGATTTAAGTCCTAGGGTGACAGCAACACATCACTAGGAGCACAACTCCCCTGGCTCAGAGTTTGCCTTCCTTTTATGCCATAAATGTTACTATCTAAACTGGGCTTCCAGATAGAAGGCTGGTTGCTACATAATATATTCATCTTTTTTCTCCCCTCTCTGTTGCCTTTATATTCACTGCTGGGTCTAGCCGCTAAGGAAGAGGTTACTGTCTGAATTAATGCCATGAGTCAGTGGGAATGCAGTCCAAAAAATGCAGAATTTTGCCCATATTCCTGCTATTAACACATTAAAGAGTGTGTTATGCTAAAGTTCAGCTGACAGCGTTTTCATTTATTCTGACTCCCATTTCAGGGAAGTGCTGAGGTTATTTCTTGAGCAGTCAAGGCAATTTCACTGGACCGTAAAACAACTGAGCTTCTGTGCTGAACTCTTATCCCCAGCCCATAATTAGTGAAAAATAGCATATACAGGGAATAAAGTACAACTGAGTACATGCAGTTTATATTGTTTCTTAGAAAAGCTTTGAAGGAGCAGACTTTGGCTGTGAGGCTACTTCACCTTCAGTGTCCTCCCACCAAAGCAACTACCCAGCAGATGTCCTTGTTAAGTATATTCTCTTTGATATGTCACCTTTTTGGTTGGGTTTTGCTGGTTTGATTATGCCTGGATTACTTTTTTTGAAGACATTTTTCTCTTTTTCCTAGCCAAAATATCAATGAATGTCTTTACAGAAAACAGAACTTTTCAGCAATAATTTGGTTGCTCTCTCTTGAGCTGAATGATACAAAAATCTATCTTTTAAAACCCCTCTGAGCAGCAGGGAGGCCTGAATGGATTTCATTATAATATGATGTAAAATACGGGTCTCACACAGTCATAATCATGCACTCACAGCAATTATCTGCTCTCCCGATTGGAAGAGGACTGTGCCTTGATGAATCATTGTGAATATAAACCATGTAACTAACAGTTGATTAAATCAGTATGAGAAAAGTAGTACAGTAAAACCAATGTCCAGACTGTAAATGAACTGTGGCAGCTTCAAAACTGAAAGTGGGTCAGCTGAGGTGCACACAGAATGAGCCAGAAGCTTACAGAGGCTTTTAGAAGGCTATGGGCTACAGCAGCAGAGCACTGGGACTACCAGGATAGCTACACGTCCTCCTTGCACTGACACCATAGTTAAAAAAAAAAACCAAACCTGCCTAGAGACATTGAATAAACTTGCTTTGTTTACACACCTTTCAAAAAAGATGCATGGTGCGGTCTGTAAGGTCGGTATCTGTTATCGTGCTTTGTCTTCAACTGCTGGTCATCTGCAAGAATTAAGGAGAACTGCCATGGGCGGGGAAGCCAAGTCCACCTGTGGGGCACGAGTGGACCGGGGCAGTCTGTGGGTCTGTGTCTCAAGGCTGAGCTCTCGTGAGGATTTGCTGATGTCAAAGCGCTGGAGATGATTTCTTGGGTTCCCCTGCCTTCCCCATAAGCTGCTTTCATGAGGCGTTTTGGGGCACTCTGTCACACATATGGCTGTGACTGAGCAGTGAGTTTAGCATTCGTAGAGAGAGACCAACAGAGAGACACCCCTAAAAAGGCGGAGGGCTGGAGTGCTCATTTGAGCCTTCCCTCTAGAGGAAATCAGGCCAAAAATTACTTTTATCATAAAAAAATCTCCAGAATTTTATGCTATGGTCAAGTGCCAAGTTTGGAAAGCATCAAGCCCAACAGAGGAATTTGGAGAAAAGTATGACTGCAAGGAAATACCTTCCCATAAAAAAATGGCAAAATGTGTAGCTTTAGCTACCACAAAAGCAAAAAATGAAGATGCTGGAATTACTAAAAGCCTGTTTGTCCAGTTGCAAGGGTTAATTCGTTTTTCAATGATAAACTGAGCTGGATGGTGCCATAAACTGATCAGGAGCTTTTGTAGAGCTTTTTTCCCCCCATACAACAAGAAAGACTGCAGACTGCTAATGTAGCTTTGTTTACATGTTCAGTTCAGTCAGCTGACTGGCCCATGTGAAGGGAGACACAGATGATTTCTTCCCAGAAAGGGAATTTGTCCAGCCTTAAGCAGAGTTCCCTCGAGAGACCACTGGTAACGGCAGACAGCATTTACCTAAAAGTACCTGGTTGCCAAAACAAGATCGTCTCATTTTCCTTTGTGGGCTTGGCCAAAAGTCAAGTTCGTTCTTCAAATCCCTTCTTTCTTTTTTTCTTTTCTTGTTTTTAAAAGTTCCTGTGAGAAGTGATTAACAATTCCTGTACTCGAGTTGCAGCGATGGTGGTGTGATAGCGGTGCAAGCGTGCCAGCTCTGTCACAGTCTAGACATGCAGGTACACATGATGTGCTCACACCCTGTCATCTGACAGGCCTTTGGGTAGCAGAGATGTGTATCTCCTCAATGAGTTTTAATAACTGAAGAGCTAAAGCTGTGAAGTACCAAGCACTTCCCACCCACCCACTTCTTTGTCAGATTAAGCCCTAAATCTCTCTGAATGTGTGTTGCTTTGCTAGGAGAATATTTAGGATATATTTTAAATCTTTTCTCTTTTACAGCTGCACAATTCAGTTCAGTTGTTTTAACTGAAAACTGTTTTAACTATTTTTCAGAGATCAAGAATAACAATGTAAAAACTATAAATTAATTTAAGATCTGGTGATGATCAACCAGTTTCAAGCAACTCTTCAGTGTTTCAGATGGACTTATTTTCAGACATAGTCAGCTATAGCTGGGACACTTGGGGAAGTCAGCTCAGTTTTCAGATGGTCCCTTCAGTCTTCACTTTTCATACTTTTCCTTGGCTTTTTTATTCTTCTCTTCACTCCTTTTACCTCTCTGTTCCTCCGAGCTCTTTCTCTTCTTGTACGTCTTTCTCCTCTCTTCTTCTCTTGCTAACACTGTTGGCTGCAGCCACAGCACAAGCAGATCCAAATATCTTCTGTGTCAGCCCTCCAGGAATGTGTAGTCTAAGGCACAAGAGCTGAAGAGGGAGAATGTGAAGGACCGGAGCATCACAGTGCAACCACCTTTTAGTCGTTACCCCATCCGTGGTGGGTTTGGATTCCTCTAACCACAGGCCTGATCTTCAGTGCCCCTGAAGTCTATTTACAATGTGTTTAATAATTTCCACCAGCTGGCCCTTATTGAGAGTGTCACTCAATATTTATGTAACAATTTCATGTGTCAAATAACATGGCAAAAACCTCCATCCTAACCGACTTTATTGTTTTTAGGCTGATAAATCTTTGTTTTTAATTAACAGGCATTTGTTGTCAGCAGTTTTCCTCTGGAGGTTCTCAAAACCCTGTTGGGAACGAGTGTTCAAACCTCCTTTCTCCCCAGCAGACTTTGGATCAGGCCCCCAGTGCTAAAACACAGTGTTTGAAGGTCACTTTTCACTTCTAGGATCAACAACCTGGAAACAAAGGAACGCAATTAAAGTTAACGTCCCACATGGTTTAAAAAATAATTGTGAATGGCTTCAAAACCTGACATTTCAACTGGGAATGTAGTTGGTTTAATAACAACAAAAAAGCAATGGTCACATGAGGACGCTGCAGTCATATGATTTTTTTTTGCATAGTCAGTCACAGCTTTGACTTGATTTATGCTCTCTCCCCTTTCTGCCAGATAATGAGGGCTTAGTTTAAACAAGCCTGGTATCCCTAAGGCTATTGCCTTCACCCTTTTTCTTGGCTGGCAGCAGGAGGGAGGGTTGGCTCCAGCCAGGAGGGTGCTGAAGCATGGAGTCTACATATGCAAGATACACAGGACTGGACATCAGAGCCTGAGAGAAATGCTGGCTGGGGCACTCTGGATAGTGACAATAACTTACACAGCTAATAGAAAATGCTAGAAAAATGGAAGACACTAAGAACAAATCAAAAAATAAAAATAATGAGTAGTCACAGTTCTAAAAGCTCCTTTCATTGGGCAATCTCTTCACTCTGTTGACAGTGCCTTGGACTTACAGACTTCCACCTGCCCTGCCCAAAATAAAAATGGTTTAGTGTTGCCCAACTTGATGGTTTCTGACTAGACAGTGTCTCGCTTGCCAGTGCTGTACTTTGGGATCACTGAAACCACTACCGAGCTCCTGTCTCGAGGAGCATTCTTGCTTCCATGCCACGTCGTCTCACCAAAGCTTGTTCTTTGCTGCAAACAAAAGCAAGAAACTTCACGAGGCTGCCAAGGCTGCAACAAAATTCAGTTGCTGCACTGCCTGCAGAAGAACACCTGGGCTGGTGAAGCATGTTGAACCTGAATTAGAACCACTAAGTGCAGTGTTTGCCCATCTGCCTGTATTACCTTACTCCTCTTGAGCCATTGGTTATACCTCATTAATAAGTTGAGCAGCAAAGTCTATTTTTCCTTTATCTCTACACACCATGAAGTATATACAATGAAGTACTTGCCTGTGTGTAGGTCATGGCAACTTGTGAGCTAGATATTGTCTGACCATCATTACACATGGTTTGTGATCGCACCTCTAACCATGGGCACATTGTATTATGCAGCCGTGGTCGGATGGTACATGCATGTGCCCACTAAATATTTAAATAACGTTTTCCTTGACGATCAAGTCTGATCAGGAGCCAAGTCCAGGGATGTGTTAGAATTGCCCAGTCTCCTTTTAGTTCACAGTCATTGCCCAGCGTGTGGGGAGAGACACATGGTTAAGTAATGATGGGTCCATCAAATGCAATGAGCTGTTGCAGTAGCACTTGCAAATCAGGCTGGGGCAAGAGTTAATTTGGATTTCTGGAAATAAGTGTTCCTAATTTAAAAACAAATTAAATACAAAAATTGATCATAGTGTAAAACTAGTATAAAAATGCCTGCGAGGTAAATGGTGTGGCTCTAAACAGGTCCCTCAGAAATCCCAGGGAATGCTGAAAGCAAAGGGAGTGAGTCATAAGCACATGAGCTGAAAGCAGCTGAAGACAAAATCATGCATCTCTGCTTAATTCCATCACATGATGAGTCCTGGGGCCCTTCATTTAATCAGAGAGCAGAGCAGCAGAGAAACTTCATTCTCATTTCTCAGTGGGGACCGGAGGAGTTACTCTGCACGGGCATCGGGCACTGTCTGCTCCTCCGTGCACGCTGAGCCGACGCAGGGTCTCCAGCACCATGAGTGGTGTTTACTGCCACCTTGGATTCCTGCTCCTGGCCGAAATGGTGCTGTGTGCTGCCGCCATACGTGAGTGCTTCCTTCACCCCGTCCTCTTTCCCTGTCTCCGCGGGTTCGACGTCCCCAGACAGTGCGGTAAAAATGGTTGCTCCTTGCATGTGCAGCGGTCACTGGAGCTGTGCTTGGGAACTGGTAGGAGACAGCTTGCTCCACGTCAGGGTTGCCTGGCTCTGGGTAGAAATGTCACCTGAGCTGGAGACATATGCCCAGAGCTGCTCAGTTATCTATTTCCTGCAGTCCACAGGTACACAGAGCTGACTGGAACTAAGCCTTGGCTCATTTCAACAAATTTCTAACAATATTTCCCCAGCTCAAGCGTGGCTAAAAAGGCAGATGCAGAACGGAATTCTCCCAGTTTGCTCAGCTCAGCTGTGGCTGAGAGAGGCCAGGTCAGAGGCAGTGCTCGCCACTGGTACACCCAGACCTGTGGATCCCCAGCCTCAGGGAGCCCAGGTCAGAGGCATTGCTCCCCACTGGGACACCCAGACCTGTGGATCCCCAGCCTCAGGGAGCCCAGTCAAAGAATTAGATCCTCAAGCCACAGTGGGCAGGCACTGGGCTGGTCCTCTGCTTTCTGGGCTCCCAGCTTGACTCAAGTCTTAGGTTGACGCACTGAGCCCAGGGCTGGGAACCCAGAAATGGGATTTTAGGCTCAAATTCCAGAATCCACAGTAAGGAAACTGAAGACCTTAAAAGCTGATGTCCAGCTGAGCACTCGTCTAGCTGAGCACCCGTCTAGCCTTGTACCTGTGTCCAATGGGAAACAGTAATGAAAGTATAACTGGGAAAGTATATACCGGTATCTACTCAGAACACTTTCGCAGCCTCGGGTGATTTATGGCACCAGAACTGCCTCTGTCAGATGCAGAGTCATTGTATTTAACAGTTTTTGCTGGACTTTTCCTCCATCCATTCATGCACTTGGGTTTTGACTGCAACTTGTGTAAGTTTTTGGCACACACAACATCCTGCCAGCAAGAAAGCTGGCCACACCTTAACTGTGTCTTACATGAAGAAATATCTTTTACGTGCTTAGAACCTGTAGCCTGCTGGTTTCGTTTGATTCTCCTTAACTTTTGTACTTTCAGAAATAGTGACAAATTGCTTCTTCCTCCATGCTGCTCATGATTCTGTTTTTATATTCTCCTCTGTCACTTCTTCTCCAGGCTCAAGACACAGTCTATTTAGCCGTTCCTCACATGGAAACAATTCTATCCCTTTGTCCACCTTTCTATCCTCACAACCTTTCTCTCTATTTTTTCAGTTCTCTTCTATCCTGCTCGAGCTGCAGAGAACAGAGCAGCATACAGTATTCAGGATGTGAACACACATGGAATTATACAATTCTGTAATGACATTTTCATCTTTGTTCTCTGTCTAGCCTTTTCCTAGTTTTTCAACAAGTAATGAGCACTGTATTCAAAACTGTAAAGCTACAAGATCTCATTTCTGAGTGGCAGCAGCTAGTTTAGAGCCCCTTGTTCTGTAAGTAAAGTTACATTTAACTTTGCTGAATTTCATATAGTTTTATTCTTGAGTCACAGAGTCTCATAAAGTCCTCCCCTCTACTGTAAGACGCTGTCTTCAGCAGATTAAAGAACTTTACTGTTTACCTGTTTTCCAGATTATGAACTTTTCAAATTATTTCAACAGTTGAGAAAACTGGCCACTTATTCTTAACTTTTGGTTCATATATCCTAACCAATTATTTATTCATGTGAAATCCTTCATTCTTATCCCACAGTAACTTAGTTCCTTTATGAGCCTTTAGTGAGGAACCTTATCAAATGCTGTCTGGAACTCAAGCAGACTATAGCAAGCAGGTCAGCCTTGTTCCCATGCTCTCTGGCTCCCTCAGTGAAACTTGAATATATTTGTGAGGAATGTGGTCCTTTTACAGCGTATCATGTTAATCCACTGTATCAGCTAATTCTGTTCTTCATTACTGTTTCTACCAATTTGTCCAGTCTGAGCCTCAAACTTTCTGTAATCCTCTAAATCTTGCCTGGAATGGTTTTTAATAACTGTCATAGCATTTGCCAACTTCTGTTTCTCGGACACTGAAGCAGTTTCAAGCAAGATGTTACATGCTATGGTTAATAGCTCATTTATTTCACTCCTGAATAACTTCCATACTTTTTAAGCCATCCTATCTGGATGACATCTTCATTTTGTTGATTTGTTCTATAATATTTTTCTTTTGTTCCAACATTTCATTTTGAGAGGTTCTCCATCATAGTAAAGAAAAATTCTAGCACAGAAACCTCTTATGCTCCTCCTTTGTGAATGAAAATGTAAACTAATGTATTTGACTTCTGTCCTTTATCTTCCCTGAATGCTTCTTTTGTATCTACACCATCTTTTGGCCCCACAGACTTTCTGGCAAGATTCCCACTATTTTTGTATTTGAAGAAAAGATTAATTAGTAGTTTTTATGTTTTTGCAAGTTGTTCCTCAGATTCTTTTTGTCCTGCTTTATTATGTTTCTACATGTAACTTAAGAGGCTTCACATTATTTTCTGCCTTCTTAGCTTGGCCATAATATCATCCTTTTTATTTCTAATACACCTTCATCCTCTTTAGTTGGTTCATCTTTTTATTGCTGTTGTTCTAACATTGGATCTAGTTCTCTCTTTCGTGGCTAACACACTATGACAGGAAACGCTGAACTTCTTGTCTTTGCTACATTTTTCACCAAAATGAAAACCAAAATGAGAAAGAAGAAAGTCAATCAGAGTATCAGATCTTTTCTCCTATGATCACCTCACCAAAACTATTACAGTAATGAGTTCCTTGGAGTGTAATATTACTCTATTTTGAACTGAATTGCTCCAATTTTTGTTATGACTGACATCTGTTCTTGAGTGGTTTTCATTGTTAAAGAAGAAAGACATTAAAGATTTTTGTTCATTTAAATTCAGCAACTGAAAATCTTCAGTTCCATGTGTTAGAGAAACTAGTGCTGAAGTCTTTGCTCATCTGAAAAAATGTCTTTGTCTTGTACTGAAGCTTGTTAAATATTTTATATTCGATTGAAATAAACAAAACACATCAGGGAGGCACAGAAATGCCTAAGGAGCTTGTGATTTAGAAGCAGTGACCACAGTTATTACCAAAGCTGGGCAAGAAAATGACTTCTGAATTCAAGGATTTTTACTGAAAATTCAAAATTAAAAGCATTTATAAAATTAAAAGTGTTCCAGCTCTTTTTGATGAATTGAGCATTTGGGAAAAAAACAATGATTGAAATGTTTTGATCTGACAAAATCAAAACATTTTTATTCACTAAATAATTTTTAGATAAAATCAAAGAGAATGGGAAAAAGAAATCAGAAAAAATCCCTAGCCACTTATTTTCAAATAAGATGATACATTAATTTCTTGACATAAAATGGAATTGAACTTGATAAGCCTTTGTGAAATACTTTCATAGTTGCTAATCTGTTTTTTTCCTGGGAAAAGTTTCTGAAGAACAATGTTCCCAACTCTTCTTCTGACCAAGACTGAAAACAATACAGCATGTGATACAGGCTATTAAGTAAATACCAGTCATGATGTTATGCTTTGCTCACATCAAAATATATTAAATCTGCAGGAGAGACTTGATTCAAGTGATTTAAGTGAGACTGTGTGGAGTTCCTGTAGGGCAAAAGACCGTGGGAGAATATGTGTCTGAGTGCAAAATATGTTCTTTTCCTTGAACCTTTCAGTCCTCGAGACTCAACAGACCAGGGAGAGAGCTACCAGCATCAGTTAGAGCAACCATTGAGATGGGACTGGTAGAGGGACGTCCTTCCTGCCCAGCAGCAATCTTACTGGGCGATAAAACATCAAGAGAAAGCAGCCTCTGCCTTTTCTTCAGTGCTGTTTCTCTGCTTCTCCCTTGCAGTAAAATTAGGAGTCACATGCCCATAAAAACAGTGCTTAGACTGGTTACACCTGCTCTGTGCCTTTTCCAAAACTCGGAGGAATTCCAACACAGCCAGTTACATTACAGTGAACAGAGCCATTCCTGCCCTTCTTACAGTTCTCTGCATTTTCCTTAAAATCATCCAGCTCTTTGTTGCGCTTCAGTATAAATCTCAGAAGCATTCAGCATTCAGCATCACCTACCTTTAAAATAAAGCCATGAAAAGCAGAAGAAATCCTAACTCCCTTGATGTTGTGACACACCCAGCAGTTATCTGATTAACATGACAGAGTTGTTGAAAGCCCCCAGGCTTTAATGGAACTCTGCCTATGAGCCTACTTACGAACATATTTTTATGGCATCCTACAGTGGTTGACATGTTCCTACAGGTTACTTGGATGTTTACTGTGCTTTTCATTATGCGTACTTTGTGACAGAAAGAGGGATCCTAGAAAGCCTGGGAAAAGTTTGAGTACATAGTTTGTAGTCATATGAGAAGAACGAGGTTATTAAAGTTCTTTAATATCTGAGCCATTTTAAAGTAATAGGCAGGAAGCTAATATGTTTTTGTTGTTATATTATAAACACATTTAATTTACTATTCAGCCCTAACTTTCCTTTTCTGGAAATACCAGCTTCTGTTACAATTGGTTCCACCCCTCCCACCCAAACCATCAGCAAGCTCACCAAAGGAGCTTCACTGGGTCAGAATTAGTTCCTGGCATAACCTCCACTAGAGCACAACTCATACACAGAGTGAATTTTTCCTGTTAGCCTTTTACTCATAGATTTATTACCAGGCAAGCACAAAGCAGCCAGCAATCAAGCAACCTCTGTACAACTAGCCTGATTGTTGCAGGGTTATGTCCATTCATACAAACAATTGCTTTGATTATGGTCAAAATATTGTAAACCTTTTTATTCTTTGTCTGGAAAGCTTGCAATAGTGCAAGTAGAAAAATGTCAGTCTGTCAGTGGTGGAATTGTCCTTATGTTGGCTATAATGATGTGTTTATAGCTGCGATGATAAAATTCCATAACTTTCTACTGGTGAAGAGTTTTCTAATCCATACAAGAATATAGTCATAATAAGAAGGCTGTTCAGCACAAGAGCAATGTCTTTACAGGGTTGTAGGGAAAATGCTATTACAGTGCATGTTTGTTTTTCTCTCTAGGGTTTCAAGATGCGCTGAGCCATGGAAGTACTCCTGTCGCATCCTACAAGAAGCTACAAGGCTGGTCTAGTGATCAAAATAAATGGAACGAAAAGCTTTATCCTTTCTGGGAGGAAGGAGATCCCAGATGGAAGGACTGCTGGAAAGGTGATAGCACATACACATTTCAAAGACACTGAGAAAATTGGCCAGAAAATCCACCTCACTGAAGAATGCAGATGCTATAGTGCTTTTTCATATGTGCAATATCCACCACTGCGGCAAGGAATAGCAAATTAGAGACAAGTGGCTTTGATACCATTCCCAGTGAGTTGTTACAATAAATGCTTTCCCGTGACTCATAATCTCAGACATTAATACTTATAAAGAAGTATGATGACCAGGGCTCTAGGACAATCCATTACTTGAAACACGCCCTAGAGGACAGGTAGCTTCAGTAAGGCATTGTGGGCTTCAGTTTGACAACTTTGGTGAAGACTCCGTGTATTATCACCTGTTCTGAGCTGAGGTGTAAAGGCTGTATCCCTGAGGAGAAACAAAAATATTCTCCTTTGGAATATTGACCCCCATGAGTAAAAAACCGTATTCTTTGCTCTAAGAAGGAAATGAATGACAGACAAGTAAGTGATGTGGAGGGATACAATGAGTCCCTCTGATTGTTCTAAGTTGGAGTTTTGATAAGAGTGCAAGTGACTTAGGAGCACAAAACCCCTTGGAAGCATTTCTAATGTAAATGGTGCACAACTGAAGGTAGCTGCTGCTCTGGTGAAGACCAATTTTCTTTTCTACAGGCGGAAGGGTGACAGCCAAATTGGACACTGATAGCCCAGCACTGGTAGGATCCAACGTGACCTTTGTTGTGACTCTCCGGTTTCCCAAGTGCCAGGAAGAAGATAATGATGGCAACATAATATACGAGAGAAACTGTACCCAGGGTAGGTAACAGCAATCTCCCTGTGCTATACACACATGTGACTATGGTGCTGGTGTGAACATGTCATGAATCTTTGAAAACATCAGAGGCACACCCTATGAACAACAGCCATGTTGCTTTTAACTGATAACTACACTCATGTGTAACCTGTGCCACACCAGTTTGTTTCCTCAGAAGATTCAATGTGGTATTTTTACTGTTCTGCACCTGCTATATATAATGACCAGGTAATTTAAGATTTGCCTTCATTGTAAAATTGCCTTCCCAAAATGGTAATGTTAATTTGGCTTCCTAACAAAACTGTTAACTGCTTTTCAGCTCAGTCACAAGGCTGCACAGTCACACTGTTTTCTTCCAAATTTTTAAACCTGTCAATTTATAAAACTGAGGGTTTTTTCAATTAGGAATTGTAGAACTCACTAACCATCTTCAAAAACTCTCAAGAAAGAGTAGATCTCACATTCCCACATTTTAAGAATGAAAAACAAACAGGAAAATAAATAATTTAAAAATCAAACAATCTTTTCATCAGAGAACCACCTTTTTTTTCATATTATTTACTGTTACACAGAGAAAAAAAAACTAACATAATTCCAATGTTTGAAGCTGCCGGATCTAGAGTAAAGCTGGCTGTTGTACCTTTCTTCCTCTGAATTCATAAATGTTCAACAAATTTTTTTCCTGATCAAAGTAATTTTCATTTCAAGGCATATCAGCAATTTTTTTGTCAGCCTGAGTTCTACTTTTTGACTGTCGAATGTTTTGTTAACTGCTGATATCCCTTCTCTATTTAACATCTGTTGTGCTGTTTGGGGAGGGAAACGGTCTTTTCATTATTCAGAAAGGAGCTGAAATTCATGTCTAAGTTATTTAAATGTGCCATAGAAAACTTTTCTGACAAAACAAACTAAGTCACTTCTTCACGGTGCTTCCATGGCTGCTCTTTCTACTTAAAATTTTAGATTCTGCTTGCCAAATGCTCAGGTAGCGCCACTAACTCCAGTGAAGCAGTAGCAGCCTGTGTAGTCAACAGCAAATTTTGGGCAAGCAATTTTAAATTGTGTCTGGCCCATGAGACAGTAAAATTTTTTAAGCTTCTAAATAAAACTATACCAAGCCAGAACAATTTGGTGTTTACATTAAAAACCAAACAAAACACAATCTTAGAAAAAACAAATGTCAGTCTAAAAGTACCGCACTTAACCTATTGTTTAAGTGCAATAACTGTTGTAACCCGGGGCATGTGACTCCTGTTTCCTGACTTTCCACACATTTCTCAGTTGACCAGGAACATGTCCTCTTTCTACACTTAGATTCTCCAGCTTCCCAGGATCAGCAAGTCTATGTCTACAACTGGACTGAATGGATCGACAGCTGTGGCTGGGAAAACTGCACAAGCAACCACAGCCATAATGTATTCCCAGATGGGAGACCTTTCCCTCGTTATCCTGGCTGGAGGAGAAGGAACTTTGTCTATGTGTTTCACATGTTTGGTTAGTACTGTAACACATCCCTTGGTTTGGCTCATGCTGCAAAGCTTATATTCTCTCTGTACACTAACTTATTTGTTGAGTATGTTTTATTAAGTGTCCTTTAAAAAGGATTCCATGCTCTTGAGTGGAGATCCCGAATTCAGTCCCCACTTTCCAGAGGGGCTATCAGCTGCTCTGTCTGGAAATCATGAATTACCAGGAGCTTCTCTTTAAATCTGCATTCATAGTACTACCACTGAAGAAAATTAATTTCCTTTCAGTAGTACTCAAGATCCTTTCTAGGAAAACAGAGGGTCCGAGCAGGTCAGTCAAGTGATTTGTTGACCACTCACAGCCACTTCAGATTCTTTAATTGAAAAGAGACCATAGTGCTGTATATCTTCAGATCAGTTTAACAGTGCAGCACTTCTTGCCTCTGGGGAGGTGAAAACTGCCACTGACTATGTGGTACTGATCTGGTCACAAATGCTGATTTTCAGTGTTACCTGACATTGGCTACATACTAAATCTTACTATCCTCAGTTAGCTTGGCTAAATCAGTATTATCATCAGTATCAGTATCAGCATGAGTAATAATAATGTCCCAACTTTTACACAGAGGTGATGCTATTTATCCACCTCAATCAGCTGTTACAAAGATAAATAAGCAAATGTATGTAAAGGGCTTTAGGGTATGAAGCAAGAGGTATGATATCTTCTTGCTACACTGAAAGCATACAAACACAAGATCACTTAAAATGCCTAAGAGTTAATACCATCCACTATGTAATCCTAATGACTTAAAGTAATGTATTTGCTTTGGAAATATGTAGATGCCTAGGCAAATTTTTCTTAGATTAGTGAAATTTGGGACATCTTTCTGACACCTTCAAAAAAAACCACAGAAGTAATGGGAGTAAACACATTATAAAAGTATTCAGTCCTCCAAAAACACCTGCCAGATAACTGAAAGACAATTCTAAACTATTAATTTTGATTTAGACAATCCAAGATTCACAGAGATACTGCTTCTCTTAAAACAACTTGTAGCTAGGCTGAAGGGGAAAACATAAGTTCATGTTCTGTTTCAGGTCAGTACTACCAAACAACTGGACGATCTGCAGCAACGTTTTCAGTCAACACAGCGAATATCACTCTTGGCAAACACATGATGGCAGTATCCATTTACAGGAGGGGGCCTTCGGCATACGTTCCAGTTGCAAGAGCAAGAGCCATTTACACTGTAACAGGTGAGCATGCTGGTAAAAACTGTAATAATATTTGTTGTTTGGGTGTTAAAAGAATTCAGCACAAGCATCACTTGGCATGAAAAGAAGACATTGGCCCGAGAAAGGTTTTTAATATGAATGTGGAATCTCTGCTAAAATGACTTGAGTAGTGTAATTTACCTTTGTATCTAGCTCAGTTGTGACACCTCTACTTTGTAATGAAAAATGATTTATGAGAGGAAATGCACTCTTCCACAGATGTCTGTGATTCCTCATTTATTCCTATACTTTTTTGGGTAACTGCTTCCTACTGACATTCACTCCTCAGATCAGTAAATCAAATTAAAGTAGAAACCTATGTTAAAGACATATATGTCTCACATTCTGACTTGCTGTTCAGGGACTTTGGAGCTGTTTGCTGTTTGCAGCCAGGTATGTATGCTTTATTTATTTAATTCTTTTTTTTTTTTTCCCCTCCAGACAAAATTCCAATATTTGTGAGTATGTTCCAAAAACACGACCGCAACATCTCAGACTCCATTTTTATCAAAGACTCACCAATCACATTTGATGTGAAGATCCATGATCCCAGCTACTATCTTAATAATTCTGCCGTCTCCTACAAGTGGAACTTTGGAGATGGAAGTGGCTTATTTGTAGCCAGCGGTTCCACTACATCTCACACCTATACTCTGCAAGGAAACTTCACTCTGAATTTAACTGTCCAAGCCGTTATACCTGTCCCTTGCAGTCCAGTAACACCCACTGCACCACTTCCCACCGCAGCAGGTAAGACTTTATCGAACAGCAGTGATATTAGGAGCTATGTTAAAACTCTAAATTCTGGTATTTTAAGTTTATATCTGTCCTGGTTAGAAGTCCTGGTTTAGAAGTGTTACTGTCATCAATGAAAGAGCTGCAAGGCTTTGCACACCCTCTATAAATTGGTTTAGAGACAGAATCAATAAGCATAAACTCCTCTGTGATTCTATGGTAGGCATCACTTACACATTTAACACATTACACATCCAGTTCTACCACCCCAGTGACAGCATACAGAGGTCTTCAGGTGGACATGCAGTACATATAAATTTTTTTTTATACCCTCTACCACACTAGGTCAAGGAGTTTTAGCCTTGCCTACTCAGGGTCATATTCTGAGGTAAGATGTAAATTTTAAGTGAGAAGAGGTATTTCAGTTCCTTTCTGGTTTGCATTAACTTCCACCCAAAATTAAATGAGATTGGATTGAACTAGAAAAAATTTACTCATATTACAAAATATGAGATTTCCACATGGCATTAAGCAAGAATGACTTTTCCAATTTAAATTTATGCACTATCGTATTTCAGAATAACTTTCATTATGTTCAGCATTGGTTTATCATCTCAGAGGGTTTTAAGGTTTGCAAAAGGCCTGCAGTTTCATCCTGGGTAGTTATAATACTACTACTATTAAATTGTAAATGTGGCTATATTCTTCAAATTTCAGAATTTTATTATGTGCTTTTACCAAAATGTTGAGTGAGAATGAAAAATTAGAAGAAAGCTACAACTTTCACTACTTCCCCTCTTCATTTTTCCACTAGCTGTAATGTAGGGCAATGGGAAAATACCTGCTTTCAAAGAGAGCATTTAAAACCATTTATTGGCCTTTGGATTTCTTCTATAATTGATTTGGGAATTTTAAAGAAGTGTTTAATTATATCAAACCTTGCAGTCTCACTTTTATTTCACAGAAATGGGTGACTAGCAGGGTGGCTTTTAGAGTGAGGCTACCTGGAGAATCACTCCAGGATTCTACAGCTGGGACTGTATGTTTTCTTTAAGGGTTATTACCATGATCCCACACAGATACATACATGACTGCACAGCTGCAAACCAAAGTCACTAATGACCTATGTATGTAATGAATGCAGTTGAAACATATGGCCATGTTCAGTATACCTCTAAGCAGAACTTGTTCTAAAGCTGCATATCTATTCTTTCTCCCTCAACTCAACAGTAACGACCGCAGCATCTTCTAATTCAGACTCTTCTACCACTGTCGAGTCAATGGAAGATAATCCTGATGGAGGCTGCCATATTTACAGAAATGGATACTATAGAACTGGTATCTCTATTGTAGGTAAGGACATGGGTCAACACCTGAACAGAGGAATGGGGGTAATCATGTACAACAATGTATGTTAGACATAATGTTTATTTAGGTTCCCTTTTATCAAATATGCAAGGCCCACAATAAGATCCTTCTCTTGGACCTAGGTGACATTTTCAAAGATTAATGTACAGACAGCTAACTGACTGACTTTGGTTTCTTTACGCACTCTGACACATGAGGCTAGGCCTTGGTCTGGATGCCTGCTGATGGCTGCCCCCGTACTACATGTGGTGTTTCCCAGCACTTGGGCTGGAAAATAGCTGGTGGGGATCTGCACCGTATTACTGTTTTCTGTATCATCAGCTTCTGAACCTACCATACCTGAAGCATACTGGCCTGGGGATTTACATAAAGTTGAATTGACCTTGACGTGCACAGAATTCATGGGTAGTGGGATGGGGAAGTGATTTAGCAAAATAAATAAGTAAATAACAAGAATGGAAAAATAAAGCAGAGCAGAAAGGAGCAGCCTCACAGAGAAAGCCCTGGAAAATTTCTCAGCTTTTAAACCCTTCAAGGAGTGCTAAGAAAGGGAGGAGGTTATGGAAAATGAGACCTGAACTGGGCCTCAGCCAAACACTTGAGGTTCTGTACACACAGACTTCAGGGCTTGTCTTGTGTCCTACCATTGACATCTGTTTCCTCTCCCAGAGGGAATCCTTGAGGTAAATATTATTCAGATGACAAGCATTCAGATGAGAGAAAGTCAAGCTGAAAACTCACTGGTTGACTTTGTTGTTACCTGCCAAGGGAGGTAAGTGTGTGAATGCAACTGTCAGTCTTCCCTCTTTAAAAATTATTAGGTGCTGGAATGCTGTCTGCACTTAGATACAGCTGCATGAACAAAAGTTGGGAACTGCAGTGTTTCTGTTTCTTGACTGGAACTAAAGATAATGCAAGTCTCATTTGTAAACTATGGCAACAGAGGTTACTGCCAGGCTCTTAGGATTCAGAACAAATGTCAAGCCTCAGTAAAAATAAGAGAACTAGATAGCAGGGAGAAACAATTCTATATTTCCTGGCGAAGACAAGATTTCAGCACTTGCTGTAAAATGGGAAGCAGTCTACTGAAATTGGAAGGAAACCCTTTTTTTGGCCATAATTTTTTGACACTTAGAGTAAATGGACATGTCCAATCAATTTCTTGGATAGGAAGACATTGCACTAATATTCCTAGCTCCTAGAAGGGAGTTAGAGTTGAGAGGACTGAGAAGTACAAGAATCATCTTGGTAATGCAACTAGAAAACAATTAACCTCTCTTAAGTTAGAGTTTACTTTTTCGGCACATGATACTACAGATAAGAATCTGCATTCCTTTCTTAATAATGTGTATTAAAGGTAATGGACTTCATAAGCTGATTTGAAGCAGGTAATTCTGTGATCACCATAAAATGTTAAATGATAGGTAAAACAAGCAAATCATTTTATAGATTGTATATATGCATTTCATATAAAATACACATGTATGTATATCTAAAATGTATAGGTATGTATAAAATATATATAATGTATTAATAAAACACTCTTAAATCACTATAGTGCCACTGATTTCAGTAAACGGGCACCAGCATAAAACCAGAGCATCAGTGCAATATGTCTATGAACTGGGCTAACAGGACTCCATAGATGCAATGTGTTCTCTCTTCCCACCCCAGTCTCCCCACAGATGTCTGCACAGTAGTTTCTGACCCCACGTGCCAGGTGTCCAAGAGCGTGGTATGTGACCCCATCATCGTCACTGATGAATGCTTACTCACCATCAGGAGAGCTTTTGAGGAACCTGGAACGTACTGTATAACCATCACCTTGGGGGATGACACAAGTCAAGCCCTCGCCAGTGCGCTGATTTCTGTAAATGGAGGTGAGTCCACACAGAGCAGATGTGGGTCATCTGTGAATAGCTTCTCCCTGTGGTCATTTCCCTGCAGGAAGGAAGAGCACAGGAATTTATATGGGGTTTTTATTATGCCCAGAGGCCTCAGCTGAGACTGCGCCAACCTGTGTGAGAGTCCAGGCAAAGATAAAGAGACAATTCTTTCCCTACGGGAATTTTAGATGTTAGAATTTGGTTTGATTCATGTTTACGATCCAGTGAGTACAGTAATTATGTAAACCCTTCAGTATCACAGAATATGAACAGTTCTTAATCCATAATGTATTTTTCCACAGAATAACTCTGTTGAGCAGAAAAACAGGTGGGGGACATGTCAGCCAGCCTACTCCACACATGGAGAAATAGGAGAAACAGAGAGGAATTCAGCTCACTTGAGACAGAATCAAACTCTGAAGCTGAGCTGGCTGCCCTGGGCCTTCTTTGTACCCCACTGACCTTGACCAGGTTTCTACTTCTACATGAGGATAAGATGAATCGGGTTCTGGAAAGATCTGTGTAATATTCATTGACTATAGAGTCTGCCCAGGGTGACTATTTTAGAACAGGAGGTTTACCTTTGGTTGGATGAGTATCACTGTGTCTTGCTTGTGGTTATCCAAGCAGTCTTTGACAGAACCAGGTATTAAACTCAGCTTCAGTCAGAAGTCTAAATGATCATCTTGTCTCTCTGTTCCCACTCCATTGCTCTCCTGACCTCCCACTACAATGTCTTAGTGATTCTTCTGAACTCTTTAATTACTATTAGCCAAGAAACTAACCCTTTGTGGTCATTTGCCACAGTATTTTTGGCTGATTTTATTTAATCTAAATATAAAATTAGCTGCACTGAAATCAGTTCATGGTGACTAAGCCACAATGCCTGACCTGTAAGTGCATTCTGGCTCCTAAAGATGAAAATAAGCATGCAGTAGGATTTTTCAAAACTGTATTCACAGAGGCTAACTTTAGCCCAACAAGTCTGGTCTTCCTAGGTTTTTTCCTCCAGAGGACAAAGCTAAGTTGTACTTTGGGGCTTCCACTATAATGAAAGCAGAATTAGGATCTAAGAGATGTTGCTGCTTCGAGTCACCTTCTGGAGGAGCCCATCTAATGTTTGCAAATATTTCTCATGTGCACAGTATTTCTCAGCAAAAATACTGTGTAAACTAGGAATAAGGTCAAGCCTTCCCAAACAATTGTATCAACGAACTGAGAAATATTTGAGGCACACGTACCAAGTAAATGGTAAACCCTGATTGATATCTCAATTTTCATAGACAGCAATTGTAAATTAATAACTAGAAAGGTAAGCCAACATGCACATCTAGGTTACTTCATTGTATAAACACTGTTGTTAATATGAGGACCAAGAAAGTGTCTCAGTGTCAGTAAGCTCAATAAAGGTACAGCCTGTGGACTAGAAAATTAAGATATTTAACACAAATTTAAAAAAAACCAAACTTGTAATGATTTGGCTTCTTCCATCAGATATGATGGAATTAGAAGTAGATGTGAGTGAAATGGTTGATGGCAAACAGAAGGCAGAGTTCAATGACAGGCAGAGCCCAAAGTTAATCTCCCAGAATGAGCACGTTAAAAAAGCAGAGCCCTCAGCTCTTGGATAAGGCAAACAAGCCTAAGTCCATCAAGCTCTCAGTCACACTCTGCCATTGGGACTGCAACAAATAATAACATTTAAGAAACTCCTTTTTTATCCCCTTTCCCCCTAGCCATCATCCCTAAGAGAAAGCTGAAGCTGATTCTAATACTAAAGCTTATAAAGAGACTGCATCTCTTATAATCTCAGTGTAAATGTTTCCCTAGAACAGCAATTGGCAAGGAGCAAATTAGCCTCACCTTATGGGGTGCCAGCAAGACCCTCACAGAATCACAGAATGTTAGGGATTGGAAGGGACCTCGAAAGATCATCTAGTCCAATCCCCCTGCCGGAGCAGGATTACCTAGATCATATCACACAGGAACGCATCCAGGAGGGTTTTGAATGTCTCCAGAGAAGGAGACTCCACAACCTCTCTGGGCAGCCTGTTCCAGTGTTCAGTTACCCTCACTGTAAAGAAGTTTTTCCTTATATTTATGTGGAACCTCCTGTGTTCCAGCTTGCACCTGTTGCCCCTTGTCCTGTCAATGAATGTCACTGAGAAGAGCCTGGCTCCATCCTCATGACACTTGCCCTTTACATATTTATAAACATTAATGAGGTCACCCCTCAGTCTCCTCTTCTCTAAGCTAAAGAGACCCAGCTCCCTCAGCCTCTCCTCATAAGGGAGATGTTCCACTCCCTTAATCATCTTCTTGGCTCTGCACTGGACTCTCTCTAGCAGTTCCCTGTCCTTCTTGAACTGAGGGGCCCAGAACTGGACACAATATTCCAGATGTGGCCTCACCAGGGCAGAGTAGAGGGGGAGGAGAACCTCTCTTGACCTACTAACCACACCCCTTCTAATACAGCCCAGGATGCCATTGGCCTTCTTGGCCACAAGGGCACATTGCTGGCTCATGGTCATCCTGCTGTCGACTAGGACCCCCAGGTCCCTTTCCCCTACGCTGGTCTCCAACAGGTCTGCCCCCAACTTGTACCGGTACATGGGGTTGTTCTTGCCCAGATGCAGGACTCTACACTTGCCCTTGTTATATTTCATTAAATTTCTCCCCGCCCAACTCTCCAGCCTGTCTAGGTCTCTCTGAATGGCAGCACAGCCTTCTGGTGTGTCAGCCACTCCTCCCAGTTTTGTGTCATCAGCAAACTTGCTGACAGTGCACTCAATTCCCTCATCCAGGTCATTAATGAATATATTGAATAGTACTGGTCCCAGTACTGACCCTTGAGGGACTCCACTAGATACAGGCCTCCAACTAGACTCTGCCCCATTGACCACCACTCTCTGGCTTCTTTCCTTCAGCCAGTTCACAATCCACCTCACTACCCGATCATCCAGACCACACTTCCTCAGTTTAGCTGCGAGGATGCTGTGGGAGACCGTGTCAAACGCTTTACTGAAATCAAGATAGACCACATCCACTGCTTTACCATCATCTATCCACTGGGTTATGTCCTCATAAAAGGCTATCAGGTTGGTTAAGCATGACTTCCCCTTGGTGAAGCCATGTTGACTGCCCCTAATGATCCTCTTATCCTTGATATGCCTAGAGACAGCACCAAGGACAAGTTGTTCCATTACCTTTCCAGGGATGGAGGTGAGGCTGACCAGTCTATAGTTACCCAGGTCCTCCTTCTTGCCCTTTTTGAAGACTGGAGTGACATTTGCTTTCCTCCAGTCCTCAGGCACCTCTCCCGTTGCCCACGACTTAGCAAAGATGATGGAGAGTGGCCTAGCAATGACTTCCGCCAGCTCCCTCAGCACCCACGGGTGCATCCCATCAGGGCCCATGGATTTATGGATGTCCAGATTGCTTAATTGGTCCCTGACCCAGCCCTCATCAACCAAGACAGACTCCTCCTCTGTCCTGACTTCCTCTGGGGCCTCAGGGGTCCAGGGCTTCTCAGGACAGCCTCCATTCCCTTTCATACTGGAAGGGCAGCCATGTGTCTCAGGAGCCTGGCTCATATGAGAAAACTGGCAAAGCTCAACTCACATTCTAGTAGAACCGAGAATTAAACCGATTAGGATGTAAAAGCACCACCTCCTGCCAAAGTCACTGACCTCCAATGTTTAGCATATTAGAAGTAATAAGTGTACTTCAGTCTGTACAGCAACCAAGTAAAAACTACATTTTCTTTAGAAAATATATCTCACTGTAAAAATGAGGCTAACTTTTAATCAAACTACTTTCCAAACTCTAGGATCATCATCAGGAACAACAGAGGGTGTCTTTATCTTCCTTGGCTTGTTGGCAGTGTTTGCCGCCATTGGGGCTTTTGTCCTTTACAAGTAAGTTGCTAGTTTCTAGGATTAAAAAACAGTTCAAGGAACACTGTCAAAAATATTAGCTTAAATTATACAAACCAACAACATAAATCTGCATTAGCTATATTTTTGTTTCTTTTTTATTGTTGTTCACAAATATTTTGGCAAATATTCAAGAAAAATGAGATCACTGGATCATTGGAAAAATACAACAATGTTAAGGACTTTCACATAAAAATACATTCTGTGCTCATAAGCACAAATAGTAATACTAGAAGGCCTGCAGGTAAGCAGTAATGCACAACTCAAACTGCATGTATGTGACGTATATATGTAGTAAAACCTAAAAACCAGAAATTCAATTTAGCTCTAAAACTTTTAGAAGTGTTTGCAAATGACTGACAGATTGAGAATTAATGATCAAAATTCTTCATAAATAATTGACAAATAAATTCTTTGGGGAAAAGGTGCTGGGCATGCAGTAGTTAACAGAAGCACGCTACTGTAAGCATTACATCTAAGCATTAGCTTGGATGTTTCTCATGAAACTTTAAGACTGCACCAAGACTCCTGAGTCAAGAGTATGCTCACCCTTCACAGTCAGTGGTGAGAAAGAAACACCTCCACAGAGCAACAGTACTCGTCTAAGCAACCGAGCCTTCCCATTAACCAGGCCTGAGTCACCACTGCTGACCTATGGCTGTTAACCATCAGATGGGATTGAAGAGGAAAGGAGGAAAGAGAATATATGTTATGAATACATGATTAATTCTCTTATGCACTGGTCACATGCTAAATGGGGACTTTCTTTTAAATGTATTTCAGCAACTAACGGTGCACATTCCTTGCAGGAAATACAAGCAATACAAGCCTATTGAGAGAAGCGCAGGACAAGCAGAGAACCAGGAAGGACTAACTGCTTACTTCAGCAATTTCAAAGCAATTTTCTTCCCTAGTAGCACTGAGAGAAATCCTCTCCTGAAAAGCAAACCAGGCATTGTTTAAACCTTTAGCCCAACACTATTAGATTACATACAAGACCCATATCTGAACTGTACTTTGATGGGGTTTTCTTGTTGTTATAAAAAAAAACAGGGGGTAAGGTGAAAGCACATATAGATGGGATGGTAACTTCTGGGGGCTTGGTGCAATTAGAAATATTAAAATAGTCCTTTGTAGAAAACAATGAGGTAGTTTTGAGCACTTGCTCTTCTAGCTTGTGATCTAGGATACACTCTTCTGAATAATTAATGCCTCCCCACGCCCTTATTTGGGTTTTCTTACTTCTAGGTTAACTATCTGCAAAACTAACCAGATCCATAATCTGGAGGGGGAAAAAAAAAGTTAATTTAAAAAAAAAAAAAACCACAAAAAAACCAACTTGTAAATACTTAGTCTTAAATAAACAGTCCAGTATAGCTGCTTACTGCCTTGAAGGACTCATGCCTTTGCTAGAAAGACATGGGGTGCAGGCACATGTTATGTCTGTGGAAGGAAATGTGCCATGGCCTATTCCCAGGCATTGGCACTTAACAGCTGACACTGTTACACTGGTCAGGAGGTCCTAGCACAGTCTTGCCCCAGGCAGGCTAGCTCCCCACCAAGCAAACCCCAGATTCTGGAATCCACCAGAGGCACTGCTCCCCACTGGGCATTTGGCAGCAGCCACCCTGTTTTGCAGGGTTCAATAGCAGCCACCCTGTTTTGCAGGGTTCAATAGCATGGGGGCAGCTCACATGCCAGTTGGCCTCAGGGCCATTAAACAGGGCTGGGCACATTTAGTTTCCTACTGGACATGGATATCAGTGCACGGGTCTCACTATAAACTAGACCACAGACACCCGAGCAACAAGATGAGGCCCATCTGCTTGACTCTGCCTGTTGAAACTTTTGCTCTGAGTCCCATGTAAAATCCTTGGATGCAATTGCTGATGTTGTCTTTGCCTCCTTTGTTTTTGTTGGTCTTGAGACACTGGACTGGCACCACCACTCCCCAGAGGGCAGATATGTGCTCCATGTACAAGGCAGCAGAACAAGGGTTCTAGCCAGAAGGGGTAGCATCCAACTCCCTTTTCCCCTTCTCTTTTCATTCCTCTCTCTCCTGCTGTAAAGATACATTAGTTTCTGCTTGCTCCTCTATCCCTCTGTCTTTGACCACTTAATCAAATAAATGAAAACCCCAATATAAATAAACCACTATGCTCCAGTTTCTGCTTTTGCGTGATGCAGCTTAGAGAGTGTACACTTTTGCAAAATCAATGTGCCTTCACTTGCTCACTCTAGCTGCAATCCTGTGTTAAGAAAACTCACATTGAGGCCTTTCTCAAGTGATCTGGTCTTCTAGCCATACATGCTCATCATTCTGCATCGTGGCATTTCACAGTGTGAGACCAGAAGCAAACTGCGGAAGGCTGGATTACTGGATGATGAGAAAAGGAGAGCATCTTATTTGTAGAAGGGAAGAGGTTGCTAAAAATGTTCGCTGAGATGATAAAACAGGCCTTAAATAGTTCATTTTCCATAAGAGCCCTGCCGTTAATATTAAAGGTTATAATAAAAATGAAATTAACTTTCAATTAGGGGCTGGGAAAATGACCTTACACAATCCATTTCTAAACACTGAATTCTTTGCAGATCTGTGTTTCAATGTGATTAGCTTATTTACTGTGTCTTGGAACACCTCTGATACATATTGTTCTCAGTTCCTGAGGTGATATATAAGCATAAACATATTTTCCTGCTATTTTAGCAGACCTGTCAAATGCTCGTCATTTGTAATCTGAATCTAGTCTTCACCACCACTTCCCCAGTGTGCACGGACACCTTTAAATTACTTAAGGATATAAAAAAATGCAGATTCCAACATACCTGTGAGATTAGTTCTTTAGTTCTAAAACTCAACAGCCTCTTTTCTTCTTTAGTTTACAGGTTCTCCAATTATTTTATTTTTTTTGCGGCCATTTCAGTTATATTATTAGAAGCACCATATTCACCATTGTTCCATCTTCCTTATACATAACATCCTATTGTCTAACCACAACTGGGTATCTAAAACTATTCTCTGACTTAAGCAGAAAACACATTTCCTGCAAAAATTACTGCCTGAATGTTATGTCCTCTGTTATCAGTCAGACTGCTGACAGGAAGGACTTAATTTGTATTTGTTGCTCTAGCTTGAGGCAGGACAGGGGTTTAGTGGAAAACTTAAGATGACCTGTAATGCAGCATGAAAAACTAAATCTGTCACAGTTATAGCACTTAGGATCAGTGATGACGCAGGCTACCGCTGACCTAGGCTATATGGAGAAAGCATCTTGTTTCAGCAAAACACTGCATGTTAGGAGCTCAGAGACATCTTAAGCTTTTGCATAGAAAACAGCTTTTGGGCATACTTTAAGAACTTTTTTAGTCTTTAACCTAAGTACACAGAATAGCTTGCACTATCTTCCTTTAAATATCATGTCAGAATATTGCAATTTTGTAATTTGATTTTGCCTTTTCAGCTGTAACTTCAATTTCTTACATCTTTACTTTTATACAATGGAATCTAACTGCTGCATCGACAAATAAACCATCTAATGATTTTAAAGAGTATGTTTCCTTTGTCTCAGAAAGAGATACTGTCAGATAAGCAACTTGATGAGTTGCCTAATTACTGATCAAAACAGTATCTACCTCCAGAAAACACAACCGGATTTGCCTGTCTTAGTTCACTCATGCACATCTGGTACTACCATTGGTTATCTAGCCATTCTTGCAGTCTCCCTTAAAGTGTACTCAGAGCAATGGCACCATGAACCTGACAACTGAAGAGACTCTCTTAACAAACAGATGACAGCTGAGGAACCCAATTTCAGAACAGATCAAGATACAAATGAACTTCATGTCCTTCAAAGGCAAGAACAGCTGACAACAGGTTTGTGAATGTCAGCAAATGTTACACAACAGGTTTCAGGCATCCCCTTTGGAGAAATAACATCAAAGAATGACATCAAACATAAATGCCCCTCATCTTTAGAAAGAACATCTTTTCAAACATGTCATCAAGAGAAACAGAAACATTAGCTGGGTAACAAGGTTGTTAAAAATTACTTTAAAAAATAAAGTATTATTTCAAACTGCTTGTTTTGTTCCTCCCCCCCTTTTCTTCTTGAACACTTTTTATAGCACACAATTAAGACACTCATTAGATGCAGCATTTTTTTCTTACCAAGAGTATTTCTAAGCTGAAACTAAGGCTAGAAAGCACCAGCCCCTGAAAGAATAGTAGAGGAATCAAACAAAACTTTGCAAGAGACATCCAGACATTGTGGACTATTGGTATAACTGACCACCTCCAGCCTTGTACAGCAGTTGAATTACCTTTAAAGCTAAAGCTTTCATCACTACAGGTCTTTATTATTCACAAGGTTATGCCTTTTAAGTCTTAATACCATTGTTTTACCATCATACTCAGTGAGGGAGGGAAAAACAGTCTGAACAGTAATTCTTTTATTTTACTGTCAGTGTAAATGCCAACATCTCCAGAGGAAGGGGGTGGAGTTCACATTTTGCCCACAGCAAATACAAATGCTTGAACTTGCAGAGGTCATAGCTTTTTAACCCTTGACAACATTCTCCTTAATCAAAACAAAACATATGAAGACTACCACCCTGTACCCATTAACACTATGTGGGAATTACACAAATATAAAAGGCACTTTCCCAAGAAAAATGTATTCGTTTCAAATCAGATGCAGCTTTTTAGGCAAAACCATAGCCTTTAAAAGGGGGCACAGGGCTTGAACGGGGATAAGTGGTTGGGGTTTGTATGGCAGCGCCCATGCTTTGTGTCTGCTCCTTTCCAGCTTCCCAACAAACCACCACGGCAGAGCGCTGGTTACTGGTGGCCAGGTCCCGTCCTTCCCCCCGATCCGTCCTTCATGTACCCCCTCGTGGTTCATATATCCCTCCGACGCTGCCGAGGAGCGCAGAACGGGGATCGGGAAGGCGAGGCCGAGCCACCGCCCGCCCCGACGTTCCGTTCTCCACACCGGGACTCCCACAGGGGAGCGGGGGCGTCCCGGGGCTGGGCCGTGCGGGGACGGAACATGACGGCTCCAGCGCCCGCTCCTCGGAGAGCGCCCGCTCCCCGTGGCTCCGCAGGGCCGAACGCAGAGCCGGTCGCCATCGGCCCGGCACAGCCGGGCCCCGGCAGCGCCCGCCGCCTTATCCCCGACAGCCATTGCGCACGCGCCCTAACGGCGCTGCCCGACCGACAGCAGGATGGGCCAGTGAGGTGAGAGGGGCGTCTCCGCCACCGACCAATCGCTGAGCGGCATACCGGAGAAGGGCGGGCCGCCGTGAGGGAGCGCCGTGGCGAGCATGTGGCGGGCGGCGTTAGCGGGGTGCCGGCTGTTGCGGCCTGTCTCTGCCGCGGCAGGGCTCGCCCTCCGGCCGGAGCCGCCCCCCCGGTTGGCCGGGGCTCCCCACGGGGGCTGCGCGGCGGCGCGGGGTACGGGAGGCGGCGGAGCCGGGGCTCTGGGGGCGGTGGAGGAGCAGCGGCGCCAGGCGGCAGGTAGGGCCCAGCGAAGGGCAGCCTAGCCGGGGGGGCCGAGCTAAACCAGCGGGTCCTCTCGGTGCGCGACACCACTCGTGGTCCTTTTGACTTCCCGCTTGGTACTTTGATCTGGTTCTCTCGTGATTGTTAGGCCTCATCGTTCTCGTGGTGTTCTCAGAGGGCTCCCGCGGCCTCACAGCGGGTGAGGGAGCGCGCGTGCCGAGCAGGCTCTGCCCTGCGAGTCAGGCGCTGCTCAGGCGCCCTCAGAGCTGGTCACCGCGCGGGCGTGAAACGCTGCTTAACGCGCTGTCACGGCCTCCGCGCGAGGGCAGGCGCTGGCCTGGCGGGCCCAAGCGTGGTCCTGAGGCGGCATGTCAAGGAGGTGGCTGGCCCGAAGGCCCTCGCCTCTGCCCTGCGTTCTCCAGCTCTCTGTGAAATGGTGCCCTGGGTGAAATGTAACGCCTCGGGAAGAAAGTAACTGTTCGGGACTCATGGAATCTCGTTGTGCACCTGCGGGAGGATCCTGGGGGTGCCTGCTGCGATAGAATCGCCCTTACCTCGGCTGAGACCACAGGCCTCAAGGTCACGGCGTTTGTGCTGAACCAGCATCACCTCTGAAGTCCTGCTGTAAAGTGGGGAGTCGGTGGCTAGCGTAGGCTGAACCTGTGTGTAGATACATACAGGAACTTTTGTGAGGATAGTGATGCCGAGCTGGAGGTGTGTTTCTTTGATGTACATTTGCAAAGACATTTCCCTGTATAGATAACAGTTTTAGTAGCACAACGGCTGCTTACAGGTATGAGCGTTGTGTGAACAGAGCTGGTTTGTTGTAGCTGTTCTGCAAATCTTCTCTAGCCTGGATCTGACCATGACGTTCAGTGTGGCAGAGTGTGCCTGGGGTTGTTTAGACCATTCGTTCTTTAAGTAGGCACTAGAGACTTCACATGTGGCTACCAGGCAAATATTTAACTTTTGTAACCACTGCGTCTGGAGGAGCTGTGGCCACTGCTAATTTTCTGCATGTGTGACCACAGCAAAAGTTGAAAGAGTGCATGAGTCCCTAGCTCAAAGGCTTCCATTTACAGAGATCTGATTCAATTTCATATCCCCATTCATGCATATAATTATATGTAGCTATTGTTCTTTTGTTTGGCCTTTTCTTTGTATTGGTAAATACAAAGCTTGGCTTTGTGCTGATGCTTGGTCTGCACTAACATTCACTTTATAGCAGCAGGCATGTGTTGCTGACAGATTCAAATTATGCCTTAAGCATGCACACAAGTTGCATCTACCTAATTAGGGCAAATTAGAAA
This sequence comes from Nyctibius grandis, assembly GCF_013368605.1. NCBI lineage: Eukaryota > Metazoa > Chordata > Aves > Nyctibiiformes > Nyctibiidae > Nyctibius > Nyctibius grandis. The sequence continues at coordinate 22,462,054 of NC_090664.1, read as the reverse complement.
TAAACGGATTTCATGGTGTGAACAGAAGGTAGTTGCACTAATTTACTAGTTGCTAAGCTGACTTGCTTAAACTGTTGAAGAACTAAAGCTTTGTCTACAATGTCGTAATCCTCTGTGGCAGAACAGGCTAGGGAAAAGGAAAAAGGAATGGCTTTACTCAGTGTGAAGATAAGAAGTACCTTCACACTGCATCCCATCAGCTCCATTTTCAATATATTGATTTCATCTACCTAAGATTTTAATTTCATCACCATGTATTATCACAGGGCTATTGAAAAACATTGTTCTGAAATATTTTTGTCGGTTGTTTTAATAATGTCTGTTGAACTACTTAGGTTTCATTCATCTTAATTGACAAATATCTAATAATAGCATTGACTCTTAAGTACTAACAGCAAGAAATAAGTAAGTTACCTAAAAGAAACTTTGATGTTTGCTAACTGCTATATCTAGTGATAGTGTTATTTACCTGAAGAGTGCTTAGTTCTCAACTTTGATGGTTTTAAAAATGACTTTTAAAAATCAGCAGTTCATGTTGCTTTGTCAGTATCAAATCAAACTCCGTGGTGAGTGGCTAGCTTAGGCTATAATTCAGTTCATTGCCATTTTATGTCTAAGTGGTTGCTTTTGCAATTAAAAATTGTATTGTATTATTTTTTGTGAATTGCCACTGTATTTTTTTGTCTGTTCCAGATACTGTTTTTCCAAAGTTCAACATTGACTTTGTTGTAGCTCTGCTGAGGCAAGAAAATGCTAAAGACATCTGTGTCATCCAGCTACCTCCAGGAATAAAATACTGTAATTATTTTATAATTGTGAGCGGATCTTCAACACGACATCTCCACGCAATGGCACACTACATGCTGAAAATGGTAAGACAGTTCCCGCTGCACCTTCTGGGTTTTGGGGAATGGTTGTAAACGTTGTGACGGTAAAATTTCCACGGGATTGCACATATAGGGATGTACCAGGCAAGATGAAACTAATTATCCTTATGTCATTTAGTCCTGAATACATCTAGCAACTAACTGGACTTTTCCTTTAGCAGTACTACTCAAAATGTAGAGAATATGTTTTAAAAACAGACCTCTCTGTGTTTAGAACAGTGATGATATCAGCACAGATTGATGGCTAGAACAAGAGTGATGTGAAACAGTGGTGACAACCTGTGTCCACTTTTGTCTTCTGTCCCCAAGCTTCATAGCTATTTCCATTAGTTCAAAATAGCTTAACCTGACCATTCTCAAACCCTAATCCCTAAAATTTCCAGATTCTCAGGTATATCATAAGGCTGGAAAAAAGATGGCATGTTATGAGGCACAGGATCTCCTCATGGGCTTACTAAAGCAAACTACTAGTTAATAGTCACTACACTGTGCACATACAGGAGGAAAGGAGAAGCAGAAGAAGCAGCAGCCATCCTTGCACAGAGATCTTGCACTGTTTGGCTTTGGCAGAATGTGAGCTTCTTAGTACAAAAATAGAGGTCTGAATAAAAATACAGGTAGAGCTTAGGGATAAGGACCAGACTCAGGGAGGGAAAAACTTTATGGCCAAAAAAGAGCCAACTGACTGTTACAAAGCACAGTGTGAGGAATATGACTAGCCCCCATCTCAATCAGTTGTCTGTACTCAACCTGTAGTTTGCCTTCTCTTTATGCACTTTCTTTCCCTTCCTGACCCCTTTTTTCCTTTGGCTCTTGGTTTTACTTTCTTCCTTCCAGTCCCATTGGTTTCAGCTGTGACACTTGAGCGGGGGGGGGGGGGGAGGAGAGAGGGGGAGATGGTGTTGCTTTTCAGTGCCTTTCTGAGCAGGTGAGGGGAGTTTCTTGTAATCTCTGCGGGAACTGATACATCTTTGCAAACAAAAATTTTTCCTCAAGCTAGAAGTTGTATTAGTGTGATTAGAATGTACTAAATTTAAGTGCTTAATATGTACTCTATTATTCACATAACTTGCTAGTCTTTTAAATCAACAGCTCTCCATCTCCCCCAGACCAGGAGAGAACAGTGAATACCACCCACCCTGCAAAGCATCCCTATGTGACAACGGGCTGCTCCCTCTGCTGGCTGTGAGAGCAGCCCTTTTGCAAGGGCAGAGCCTCTGGGGAGATGGGGCATCTTCCTGGGCATCCTGAGAAAGTGGGAAACCTGGCAGAGTACTTAAGAGTGGCTGAGCTTGCCCGGCATTGAAAGTTTTCTAGGCAAAATGTAAGCTGAAGCTTAAGATACAAAGCAGAGCATGTGCTCGGCAGCTGGCTAGCTTTACCATTACAGCACCTCAAACATTATGGTAATACATGATTTACACTGAAATGCAGAGGTGCTCACATGTAGCATGAGGTCTTCCTGCTTTTTTTTTCAGTAGCTTGTAAATGACAAAGTCCCAACTACTGCTTACCCCTTCTCATCTGGTTTCCTGTTAGAGGGAGAAACTATCACTTGGCTTTATTATAATCTGTTCACCATTACACAGCCTTTAAAGACGAGGCTGAAGGAAACTTGTAGTGGAGCTCAACTTTTTCAACCTCTGTTACATGGCTGATGGCAGTGCATGCTGGGCTCTTTAGTATTTTAAGCAGACTTTCAGAGAGTCCTTGACAATTACTTGCTTTTGAGGATATCTCACAAGCTATCGCAAAGGAAGCTAGAACTAGTTCTGAGTTACATTGTGAAAGTTCTGCATTCTAGTTTGCAAACTGGGGCCATTGTCCAGCAGCTAGCCTTGTGTGTGAAGGACTGGGAATGGTTACATTTTGTGATAATTGCTTTCCCAGGGAAGTAGGACTCATTTGCTAGCCAGCCATGCTGTTACAACCTGTTACTTTGTATTTTGTCTTTCATGGCAGAAAGAGCCATGCAGTTTCACTCTCTTGTTTCCTTGTGCTGAGATAAATGTTGTTGGGTTTGTTCTTTAATTTCAGCTTGAAAAAGGTTTCAGTATTTTTTTTGATTGACTGCTTCAACTAGAAATAAGGTAAAAGTTTGAATAAAGCAGCTCTGTGAAGACACAGCTATCTTCACTCAATTTTTTTTTTTTATTAATACTTCTTGTGAAGAAACAAGTAGGTTATGGCCAGATCCGAAAGCGACAGTACTTAACCCTCTAGTTGTCAAATTTCTTCAGCTCTTGTGGGTGCTTAGGTTCTTTATGTACTAGATGGGGAGAGCTGGGCCTCTCAAGCAGGCATCTAGGAAAGCTGCTGTGTTGGCTAGGTAACCAACTACCTTGCCCTAGCTGAGCTTTTGCAGTCCAGCTTTGAGCTACCCTCTCCCCTCTCTCACAGTGGTTCATAGCTTGGAAACCTGTGTGCTGATCATGTTTCTCCCCCCCCCCCATATTGCATTGAGTGTTGAGTGTGCTCTCAAGAGGCTGGAGGTTTGTTTGAATACCTTCCTCATGGCATAGGTTGAAACTTGTTTTCTCTCCACTTCCCCATCTAAGAGGATAAGCTTGGCATCTCCATTTCTGCATCCTGCCTTTCATTGTTGTTTTACACTGGCTAGTTATCTGAAAGGAAATAAAGCTTAGTGGTAATGGCAGCTATAGGGAACCGGTAACTGAAAGACTCATGCTAAGCAATTGTATTCAATATTCATCTTGAGAAAAAATGGACACCTATAAAATTCATGGATAACTGTATGGGAATTATGAGCATTAGCATTCCAGATTTGATACTAAATCCCACTGAGAAATCTGTACTTATTTTCCACTGCTGTGTGTGGTTTTTGTTTTTGTTTTTTTGTGCAGACCTCAGAACCAACATTAGGTAGTCTAACCCCTTGCAGATTTAAAACAACTGTAGACAACTCAGCAAAGTCCAGCTTATCTGTTAGGTTTGAATGCTTTTAAATAAATGTGAAGAATTTAATTTTCTGCCATTGCTTCTCTCTCAGTACAAGCATCACAAAGAAGAAAGTGATCCTCATACTCAGATTGAAGGGAAAGAGACAGATGACTGGCTGTGCATTGATTTTGGTAAATATTTGTGAGTCTGACAAATATGAAGTTCTGCATGAGCTCTTTGTTGAAGAAAGCGTCTCACCATGAACCGTGGCTGCTGTGGAGAGTTCACAATACTCTGCTGTTTTGGAATTCCAGTTGTTGTTACTTGAACTCATTGAGATACTAAATAAATTTTCATTAAAGATCACTGGCACCAAGAAGAAAGCAGTAGCTACTCTTCAGTGACTAAAACAGGTCTTAATAAATTGAAGATAACAGTAGTGGAAAGAGAAAAGCTACTTCAGTCAATTTTCTCAGGTTTATATAATCCCTGTTTAGGTGAGTTGGGGCTCTTTGTATGCTGCCCTAGTAGTGACCTGTTGAACAGACTTTTCCACTGTCATACCATGACATAGGAATTTGTTTATTCTTAGGTTTTACCCTAAGAAATTGAGTTTAATTCTTTCATTCTACAAGTGTGAAACTCTCTACACAACCATAGAAGACTTTGCATTCAGAAAGCATTTCTCCTTCACTGCTAGCTCTAAAATCTCACCTTCTAACTAACTTTGTGTTTTGGCTTAAAAGAGAGCATGGGTGGGTGAGGAGCACTGCAGCCAGTGATGTTAAGCCTTGGTTACTTTACTGTCAATGGTTTTGATTGATAGTTATAACTGAAAACTCATTGAAATTTAGTAGCATAACTAGAAAAAAGTGCATTAGAAGTACACTGGAATTAACATTCCCAGAATTAATGAAAACCTGTAAGAAAAATCTTACTATGTCAAAGGTTGGACCTGTTTCATTATAAAAAAAACACTTGAGAAGTGTGTGCAACACCTAGGGAAAATTACTTCCCTGTAGCTGGATGTTGTTGGTAATGTGGGAAAGCTGAAAGTCCATCTGTAACCTTAGGGAGGGGACTCTTTCAAGTAAAATTTCGTTTGACTTCCTTCTGTCCCCTAGAAGTCATAATGTCTTTGGTCTGGAGTCTTGTGATAGTGTTTTAATTTAAACCAGAGTATCATCCCTCTCATTCTCCTGGCTGTAGTCTTGGAGTCTTTTGAAGGACTGACCCATACCTAACACTGTTCAAGAACTGGAATCAGTAAGTTAAGAAGAGACCTCCATCAGCTGACCTGTTACATCTAACCAGAATGAGGGTGGGAAGCTTGAACTCTTTGTGCAGCTGGAAGTGTAGGAGTTCTTTGTAGTTCATTTATTGTGAATTTCTGTTCTGTGCAGGTAGCATAGTGATGCACTTTATGCTGCCGGAGACACGAGAGACTTATGAATTGGAGAAGCTATGGACTCTCGGTTCCTACGATGACCAGTTAGCACAGATAACTCCACAGTCACTGCCAGAAGACTTTATATTTGGACTGACTCCTAACAGCAGTGATCATCTTGAGACAAGAACTTAATGCAGCTGATGAGTGGAAAGAGAAATGAGTGTGCCTTCACAGATCTGAGAGAGACATACGGTCTTGATTACTGACTTCACAGTCACTACAGCTGATCAGTACAAAACAGTGTATTTATTGGATGGGCCTAGGTAAAGTTCTGAACAAGCTACAAAAATGATCAGAATCACTGGGGCTGGAAAAGACCCTTAAGAGCAAGTCCAACCATAAAATGTCAAAGAAGGAATCCTATCATAAGGGAGCTTCCTGGGGTAGTCAGTCACTCAGTGGAATTTGCAGTGAGAAGAGTGCGGCAAAGACAACTCCTTAAGCTACTTACCCTGAAACTCATGCTCAGCCTCTACAATAATTGTTTTTCTAGTATCTTTGAAAGACCTGCCTGTAGGGGCAATGCAAAAAAGACTTGAATGCTGCAAGGAAAAAAATTCAGTGAAATAGTACAGTTTAAATGAGGCTTCTTGTATTAGGCCATTGGCTTCTGGTTGTGATGAAGCAAGTTATGCTCTGAGTTGAAGGGGGAGAGAAAAGAGACTGGTGTTACTGAGCACATAAAAGCCAAGAGCAGCAGTGACAAATAAATGTGTCTTGAGTTAACAGAACAGTAAGTCAGTTTTTCAGCCAAGGCCAATCTGGTTTTAATAATAATGAAAAAAAAAAAACCTGAAGAGCTTCAATTCCTCATCTTCATGTTAAAACATTCAGCTCATGCTAAGTGTGCAGTTGGCTCGTCCTAGTTTTCCTCTCACCTAGTTTCTGGAAAAGGACACTGAGACATGCTATGGCAGTGTAAACCTTCAGCTCCTTTGAAGTGGGTGAAAGGAGTTAACACCAAGCGTTACTTTCTGCTAATGGAGTGTTAAGCACTTTCAGAAGTCATTGCGCAGTGTGTTCTTAGTCTGACTGTTTACTAGACCATACATCTAGTCAGAAGAACTTCAAGATGGTAACAAAACTTGGCTATGTAAAACAAGATGCTTTTCTCCACTACAGGACAGGGCTTTCATCACTAGATTAGGATCTCTTCCATCTGGAGAAGCTTGGTCTGCCCTGCATCAGGAAGCAGGAACAGTAGATCCTGAGGATATTGCTTTTTTCCCCTATAGCTGCACAAAATACTTCAAGCCCTGTCTTCATCTCTTTCCTGCACAGCAGCTGCTGTTTGTAATGCTCAAAGAAAGGGACCTTGATTTTTGCTCATGTGGTTGTGGTGGTGTTTGGGGGGAAGGATGTGTGTTTGGTGGTGGTGTTTTTTTTTTTTTAAAAAAGGTGACAAAAAACCCCCTTCAGAATGGTCATGTTTTCTTGCTGTGCCTACCCTCTGTTCTTTCAGGAATAACTGCCTCTGAGTTTACCTGCTCCTTGATACCAGGCAGCAGATAGTTCTGCAAATTAAGCAAAGAGCATTTATAAAATGTAGTTAAACTATGCAGATAAAACATCTTTGCCAACAAAGTAAGTCTGATGGTAAGTCTGACTGCAAAGAAAGATTTTCAAAATGTTTAATGATACTTGGAAGTAAGTAGTCCACATGGGGGAAAGATAACCTTGGCTGTCTTACAGGGTGATGGGTTCTAAATCAGGCATTTCCTCCTAGGAGAGATATGTAGGAGTAACTTTGGATCATTCCTTGAAACCATTTGCCCTTTACTGCTCCTGCTGAAGATAAGTACTACTAGATGAATAGAGGCAGGTTCAGCAAACATTACGCCATTATATGAACCCACATTTAGTAACCAGAACTGCATACGGTATCCTGTCTCAAAGAGCATGGTAACAAAAGGAGTGCCCAGAAAAGAATAGTAAGAGATAGGAAACAGCTTCCATGTGAACAGGCTAGGACTCTTACAGCTGGGAAGGAGTGATAGACTGTAAGACAAGAGGAAAAAAAAAAAAAGATCAAATGAACTGAGGAGACAAACCAGTAAAATAAATGAAAAAGTATAACTGATTTTACTGGCAAATCACATTGTGGAAAGGAGTTATATGGAGCATCCACTGGTTGCTATTAAATAATTAGAACTGCCAGCTCTGGAAAAGAGCTTCCTCATCCCACTTTTAACAGAAAGAGTTATAATCTGTGCCAAGCTGCTGCAATGCCCCAGCCAGGTTACCTGCCTGACTTGGTGAGGCTTCCGCCTGGCTCTCTTTAAAAGCTGGGACCTATGAGTTAACCAAAGACAGTCTGGATGATCAGTACCGTGCAAAATTAAACCCCTTTTGGAGGGAACACATTTGGGAATGGTTTCAGTTCTATGGATCAGGTGATTTCTGTGTAAAATAAAAATACCAAGCAGCTGGTCCAGTAAGTCTATAGATTCATCATTCAGTCCTCCTGTGCAGAGGTACATGCGGGTTTGGCTCTGTGCAGGATCCCTTGATGATGGGATGAACAGGAGAAACAGTTATCAAGGTAGAACTTCTGTCGTCATTTCACTGATTTCTTGCACTGCATTTGAGTAACTTCATTGTCAGGCAGTGTTTGCTTCCAGCAGTTGAGCTAACATCTCTGTTAGAGACCAGCCTAAGTGCTTACTCCACCATTTTTCATGTTCATTTAAAAATCCTATGCCTTAGCACCATGTCAAGACCATGCTGTCCTGCACAGCATACATGCTTCATTTAATGGAAACTAATACAAAGAGCGCATGCCTTTAGAACTGCGGCTTAGGAGTAAAAGCTTTGGAAGGTTAGAAGCAAATAAAAGCATAATGATTAAGCAAATGCTTAAAACAGTCGGGTTTAGCTGTCAAATGCACCAGCGATATAGAGGAAGTCTTAACTTCATAGGTTGCTCAGTTGGCAGGGATGCCAGTTCTGAGAAGATGATAGCTCAATATCAGCATGAAAAATTAAGAGTTCCCTATGAAATGCAATACCCTATACAGTGTCTTCTACAGACATCATTTCTTCAATTCCCTCTTTCTACTGGTTGGTCCCAGTAAAAGAGCTGCAAAGACAAGTGGGAGGGTGCAAGAGTTTGGAAAACAAGCTTGGTTTTCCACTCCTCTTTAAAAGATACAGAATTATATTATTCATGACACTCCTTCATTTCCCAACCCCTCCCTCTCCGAAGCATTCAGTTAAACATCTAGTCTCATTTCTAGTCCAAATAATGTTAACAAGGATCCAAATGGAGAGATGATACCACCTCACTGGCACTTGATGGGTGGTTGGGTGGTGGTGGTAGGAACAAGATACAGGTTGCCACATTTTCTTGCTAGTGTCTGGGTCTGCCTATCCAAGCTTCTAGTGCAGTGTTCAATTACACAGCTTCAGCACCCGAGAGCACCAAAGTAAAGACTGGGTAAAAAGCAGAAAAAAAATAAAAACTAACTCCAATTCAGATCTCACTTCAAACCTGTTAAAGATTCCTTCATGTTTGCCCTGGATCAGGACTGTTGAGTGCACATCCCTTCCACAGCGAATCACCCTAAGTGATCTGCATAAGACTGAAACTGTGAACTGTAGGTTGTACTACAGACTGTATAGCATTGTTATACGAGAGGGAGAAGATGAATTATAAGCCACAGAAGTCACTGCTTGTATTGAGAAGTGCAAACATTGTAACCTGGCTGCTGGATGCCCTAGCAGCTATGGAATACCTGTGGGTGACTGTTCATCCTTATCCAGTTATGGACAGAAAGCCAACTCGACCAAAGCACCGCAAGTACTTAGAACAGTCTCTCCCTGTGCCTCGCTAATTTAAAAAAACACCACACAACTTTATCTGATGATAGGAGTTAAACTCTTTATTCCATTCAGAGGCATCTGGCAAGTGGAGCTGCATTGGGGGGCACATTACAGATGAAAAATGATCCATACTTTGTGGATATTGAAATCATTTACAGTATTTACTTTCTAGCTATTCCCAAATACTCCAAATTACCAAGTCTCAATTGAAAAGAAAAACATGATTTACCATACTAAGTCTAGAAATTTAAGAGAGATGACAGTATTTAAATCAGCAGATGTAAATGCAGTGCCTATTTGTAAAGTAATTTTTATGGAAAATAATGAAGTCAAATCCTTCTCAAATGTTAAGAAAGGAAGTCAGACTGACTTAAGCCTCAACAAAAATTAAAATGCTATGACTTTTTATACTTCAGTAATTTTAAATTCATTGTAAGAAAAAAAAAAAGTTATCCTAAAGGCTAGATGAAGGTCACTGTCAAAAAAGGAAAAGAAACTCATCTTTCTTTGCTAAAACTACAACATAAGTTTGTGGTTTTTAAACCAATTAGTAAAGAAGAGATGCAGGAAAAACACTTCAGACCATTTTCAAAATTATCTAGTCTGTACAACAATGATCTTTGGGAAAATAATCTAGTCTATGTAGTAATGCCTCTATTTCAACATGAACCTAAGAGGTAGATAACAAAATGACGAAACAAATGTTTTTGCTCATTGTGCCCCTCAAATCAGTGCAGCATGGTGATTCTGATCATCTCATGCACAAAAAAAAACATCACAAAAAAAGGTTCAGAGGTAATAGCATGGCTCTGTTGACCACACACATACGGCGCGCACGCGCACACACACACACACACACAGCAGTCTTTATGCACCATGTGTTGCCACATTTTTTTTTTTTTCTTAAACTGAGGTAGACTGAAGTTTATTGTAGAAACTTGAATGTGTCACTATTACCACAATCATCATTCAAATTACATTCGGAAATTAAAAAATTTGGTAACTTTCCTGTTATCCCTGCCTTTTGACATTTTTTTTCCTCTAATGGTTGGTTGCAGAACGTGCATAAATCCTGCTGCATCTATTATAAGCCAGGCTAGAGAGGTTGTTGTTTTGTTTTGTTTTTTTTTCTTGTAATAGTTTTTAAAACCTTCAAAGTGGCTTAGTGTGGCCCATAACAGCGGCTGGATATGTAAACTTAGCCTTTCATTATCTTTCAATGTGATCAAACACTTTTTGACCTTCCCCCATCGTGGTAACTGAAAGCAGTATGATGTGATCTGCAGACAGCAGAGACCCTCATGGCCTCAAACACGCTCTAGCAGATCAAGTGTTCTATCAAACTGAAGATGAAGCTTGCTCTTTGAACAAAATGGCAAAGTCCAAATGGGCTGCAAATGGTTAAATGTAGCATTATTAGGTAGTGATGGTCAAAGGCACAAAGGGTTCATGCATTCAATCAAGTAGCACAAAAAAAAAATTCAGCCTCTTGCAGCCTTCTAAATTTTTCCCCCAACCCCAGCCTCTTGCCATCACTTCCTTGTCCTGTTCCCAAAAAAGTACCGTCACAAACTTTTTCATCCCATCTTAAAAGAAAACTAAACGGCATTGCTGCTATCAGAATGTTGGCATCATTCACTATCTTTTGAACATTCACTGAATTTTTTTTTTTCAAACAAATGATGGTGTTGAAACCCTCAGAAAATCTGAGGCTATGTTTTTGTTACCCACCTTACTCCCATCAGCCAGCAGCTAGAAGTGCCCTACTATATTTTTCCCCGATAAGTCTGTAGTACTCCTGGCTGGTGGCTGATCAAATTTTAATTTTTTTTAAAAAAATAAAATGCTCAACAACTATTAGCTTTATAAAGTATACAAAATACCAAAAAAAAAAAGCAAAAAAGGAACAATTTCTCATTGAGGTACTAAATTGCCTGAGGTAGTTTAGTAAAATGCATATTTATCTTTTTATGCCCTGGCCAACACCATTCAACACTTCCCTTAGGTTATTCATGGCAGTGTTATGTAAAAATGCAACCAAATTATTTTTAAAAAATGCCACTTGTTTCAACATTGGGACTAACACTTAAACTCTGGTCAATACCCTTGCTCTAACCCTAGCCCACCCGCAATCCCACCCTCCAAATATGTTTCTTCTTTTACAACTGGACCTATAAGAGCAATGCCTTTTCTTTTTTTTTTCTTTTTTTTTTGTTTTTTTTTTTCTTTCCTTTTTTTTTTTTTTTTAACCAGTGAACTCAGAAGAGAAAGCTTCATTAAACCAAGTTCTAAAATTGTTGGGGAATAATAAGAACAATAAAAAAGACTAACGAGTTTATGTTAAATTGTGAGAAGAGAACAAAAGGGAAGTGAAGGGGTCCTTATTTTAAAGCTGGGTTTCAAAAGTTTGAGAGAGCCTAAAGAATACATTCTCAGAGACAGCGTTCAACGGTTGCCTGGTCCTCAAACAGGTGATTGGCTTGGTGGATCTTCTGCATATAACTTCAACAGGTGCTCACCACCCGTCTCTCTGTTGCACAGTCTGTCTTTGGTCTGGCATCTGTCTCTGATGGGCCATTTCCTAAACCTTTATTTTCGTCTTGGCTGAGGCTGTCCGCTTTGCAATGTTTTTTGCTGTTGCTGCTGCCTTCTTACCTGAGCCAGTATTTCCTGAATTTTTCTCTGAGCAAGCTGAAGGACATAAAGAAGAAGAAACAACCCATCATGATGCCATGCCACAGTGACTGCTGTTTACAACCGACTATAGATGCTACTGGGATTAAGAAAATCTGGAATAGCTAAATTCCTAAGTACTGACAAGATTACTCATTAGTTAAAATACACTTGGGTGAGCCATGATGTACAACTTCATTTTTAACTTTTCTTCTTTTTCTACCTACCACAACTATCTGCATGGTCAGTTTTCACATCTGTAATATAGGAAGCATGAGTACAGGAAGATGACTACCAACATTAAGACTATTGAAGATACAGGCTATTTCATTTTACTCCTCTGGAGATACTAATGTTTTATAAAAACCACTGTTTTAATAGAGAGCAGACAATTTTTTTTATATACTAGGGAATCCAGAAGGTCAAACTTACAGGACTCATCAGCCCTCCCATCTCCTTTCTGAACTAGAAGTCAGCTGTAGCAAAGTATCAAAAGGAATCTGTCTGAACTAAGAGTTAAGTGAGGGAAGGAATCTTGTGATCCTTTTCTTTGTGATACTAAATCAACAGATTGGGTGATGTGGACAAATTGCATACATATGTGCAGTTCTTGCCAGGTACTGTGAGATGGTTTGTATCTCCCCTTCCACCTGAATTTCAGTCCAATCACAACTTGGGTTTTCTTCTGCTTTGAAAGTTTTAGCAGTGCCAGAGCCTACATATATCGATAGGAGAATTTAAGGAGATTGTTTTACATATGTAACAGTGCAATATTGTTATAAATCTCTCACAGCCATGAGGAAAGTTTATTGCAGCAAGACAATTAGTGGAGCCTGGCAAGCAGTGCTTTCTGTATCCTGAGTAACAGTCTTCCATCCCTTGGCTCTGCACATGGATATAAAAGACAGACCATGGAAACATCAAGGTAATACAGAAATTCATTCCAGTCCTCCTACCTGGCATGCATAGAAGTGACCAGTTATTTTCACAACCACTTGATCATTTTCATCAGGTGTCTGGTCACGAGGGACTACAACTTCTGCACTTGTCAAGTTTTGAAGCTCATTTACCTGTAAATAGATAGTAGAAGTCAGAAAATCTTGAACAAACAAATACCTCACAACCACCAAGCCTCAAAGATACTGCTGACCACAGAAACATCGTCCTCTGTTTAAAAAAAGAAACCCACTAACAGAAAGTATCTTTGTGCAGCAGTGTGCACTTTGCAAGATGAGCCTCTCGTGTCTCAAACATAAATTAGCACCAAGTTTTCTAGATTTGTAGAAGTGCTTTAAAGACTAAATACAACACACAGAAGGTGTTAAATACGACTTAAAAAAGCAAATAGATGCCACAGTGTTTACAATTGAGTTTACAAGTTTAAGGTCAGAAAACTCATACAATGTATAATGTAGGGAAGAAAAAAAAAAGTCAAAGCATTTATACATTTTTTCCTTGAAAAAACACCACAAGATGAACTCCTAACAGAACAATGAGAAGTGTCTAAATTATTTTCAGTAGCCTATCAGCTTCCATAGTGTTAAGTAGAGGTCGAGTTAGACTCTGTCCTGTTTACACTCATTTTATTTTAGAAATGCATAGCATTATTTAATCAAAGGTGTTTTAGATTAACAACTTTTCAGAGATGTTTGTCGTTAAACCTCTTACCAGTGCAAGTAATGAAAGAGGCCATGTTGCCTCCTGACACTTAAATTCAAGATCCCATTGCGCTCAAGGACAGAGACCCAAGACTGAACCATTTCTTTGCAAATACCAGCTAGCTCCTGACTTACGGCCATACAAAAATACTAGGGTACGAGCACCTTTTCAGGATTGAAAAATCTCAGTGATGTTATTTTATGCAACAAACTGAGCCTAAGAAATGCCATCAATTAAGTTGAAGCAAATTTTTTTTTGGTAATATTGATGTCTGAACATGTCTTAATTTCCTACCACTTATTTAGAAATTATGCTTTCACTCAACTTTGGCTAGAAATGTCACCTTTGGACACATTGGATTTTATTTTAATTAAATGAGATTAGTGAATTTTTTTGCAAAATCTGGCATAAGCTAAGGTTCACAGAAGCAGGTCTTGAGTGGGAACATATTCATTCTAAATGGAAGAACTACATTTCTATTAATAAAAGCCCTGCAGATCTGACTGGGACTACCAATTCTTGTTAGACTATTTTTTTTTTTAGATGAAATCAATCATTCCATGTGATTGGCTTCTCTTGACTACATGCTAGAAGAAAGAAAAGCTTAACAAGTACAGCTAAGAAAATAGCACCTGCTTTAAAGTAACTTCAAAGGATTAGCTATTAGTTAAATGTTTAAGCCTTATACGCATATACACACTAAGAAACATAACTGACACCACTAGAAGTTTTATTTCAGCTACTTACTGTTTTGCCTCCTTTACCAATAACTCTACCAGCAGCATAGGATGGCACTTTTATATGAGCTTCAAGTTTCACTTCTTCTTTAGGTCCAAAGAAATTTTCTTCTTTAAGTTTTCCATAGATTCTCCCTTGAGCCTGCAAAAATGCTTTCAGTTAGAGAATGTGCTTATTGAAATCTAGTTAACTTCAAGAAATTCCACAGAAAGGAGAATTCTCAGTACACAACCCTGACAAAACATTTTCCCTAATAAATGCAATAACACTTTTTCTAAAAGAAGTCTTTGTACCAAACTAGGAAGCACCGCTGTCCAACTTTAAAGATTGCATGAGAAACCAGGGAATCGCAGAGCAATTTAAGAGAGATCATTATTATTCTGCTTTTCAGTAGAAATAATGCTTTTAAAAGAAACTATTGGATCTCTGTAGAGGTAAAGAGTGGTGGAGAGAAGAACTGTCTGGCTGAAGCATTTTTTTTATTACACCCATAAGGACAGAATGCAATTAATTGTCTCTGAACCCCATTCTTTTAAGGATGCTAAGCAAAAAAAAAAAAAAAAATTAAAAAACAACCAAAAAAAACCCTCCCAAACCCACAACCCACCCTCAAACAAGTCAAGGGATAAAGACTCCAGTTAGAGCAAACAGCTTACTTTTACAATCCATTACTACATATTTTTAAAAAATAAATAAATCTGAGCTTGCTCAATTTTCTAAAATGAAAAATCAAACTGCGTGGATTTAAACAGCACCATGGGAACAGTATTACTCCGACCAGCACACAGTTCCCTTTTCCGGGGAACACACAAGTGCCAGATAGCAAGAAGAATGTCCACTGAGACTAAGCTCATGAATCTTGCTGATTTTTAAACACATTTATTTCCTTATTCCCCGCCATTCATCAGTGAATTCTTGAGAAATGGTAACCAGATCTTCTACTCTGCATCTCCTAGAGGCATCAAAAGAACATTTCTATTGAGATACTGAAGAGAGATGCTCTGTAAAGACCATAAACGTAAGACCACAAAGCCTTTCCAGTTCAGATTATTTTATCACCTTCTTCAAATCCTGCTCACCAGCCCTGTGACTGCGTACATGCTAAATCCAACCATCTTACAGTCCACCACTGCAATGGAATATGAAAAGTCCAGAAGGATTGCATGATGCAATAAGCTGCCACAATTCAAAATAATTATTTTCTCTTATTTCTAGCTCATGTCCTAAAAGCCTACTCAAGTTCATGCTACTCTAGAACGGGTAAGATGAGAGACATTTTGTGACCTTGGAGCTGAAAGTACTCAGTGTTTTGAGTAAGTCAGACTCCACCTGAAGAGTATGGAAAAATCTGTAGCACATGGCTTTGACCTAGGTGAGATACTGCAGGTTGTGGGACCCTGTCACAGAGGACAAACGCTATCATCTTTCTAGTGAGACAAAAGACTACGCAAAAAAGCCATACAAAAACTCAGTACAACTACCATATTCTGGCACCAGAACAACCCTAGAGTCTGAGGGTTTTCCTGCTCCAGTAAAACACTTCAAAGGGTTTGCCAAGAGCAGATAAAATACTACTCCCAGCCATCATCTTGAGCTGGAGATTTTGAAAATATTTCCGAATTTGTTAGACATACAGTAGCCAGCACAGCCCTTTTTATTTCAATAGCAATGCTTTTTGTGTGCAGAACACCTTGACAACCTGCACAGGCTGCAGGGCTCAGTGGGAGAGGTACTATAGAGAAAAAAAAACAAACCATGCATTACTGCCAAAGTATAAAGCAAGGTGGGATGCTGACTTTTTAAAAGGTAGTAGTTGTATTTCTAACATCCCAAATCTTTCAGCTCTTGAAAAAGTCTTCAAGGAAAGGAAAAAATCTAACTGGGCTACAGCTCCCTTCACAGTAAAATAGTGGCTGAAGTATGTTGCCTACACTAGATTCCACTTTGCTTGCACATGTCCCAGATCCAAGGCAACACGATCATCTCTGAATATTGGTGTCACAGGTATGCCTAAACCCTAGGGAGCACTGCAGCAGAGGCTGTAAACAGTGGCATATTCTTTTCCTGTTGCCTTACTAATAAGTAGCCCTGCATACCACAACATCCTCAGGCTACTGCAGCTGGGGAAGAAAGGGGTGCAGCTACCACGGACATGAATCACAGACAGCAGAACACAATGTAGTAGAGAAAGGATGCCAAACTCACAGGCTCTGGGGTGACACTGCCTCTCCAAGAGCTGGTTACTCATCCAAGCAGCAGCTATTGCCTCTTCAAGTTGTTTTGCACCCAGATTATGTTCTTGGTGCCTAACAAACAATAGCCTATGCTCAAAGGTAGGGAAGACCCTTCTTCAACAGAGCTTAAGGACAGCATTCATGAAGCTTGGCCCTGACTGTAAGGCACACTTCAGGCTAACAGTGGTGGTAAAAGAAAGGACTGAACTCTGCCCAGCTCAGTCAAGAGGGCATTGCTCAAAGAATAGTAAAAGACTATGAGGACTGGAACTGAAGGAAGCCGCAAGGGATAACCCCTCTCCTTCTCAAGACCAGCATACCCAGGAGCATTAGCTGTGCTGGTACATTGATGCCTCTTGGCAAGCAGAAGCCCGTGTAGAGAAGTGACTAATTGATGTGGTTTTAACCAACGCAGGGGGTGCAGAAAAGGGAGACTTTCCTCCTTGCATGATCCAGGTTGAGGAGAAGAGCTGTCAAAAGAACTTTGTGGGACTTCAAGTCTGTCTTAGGGAGAAAGCCTGAGGACAAGCCTTTGCCTACATGAAAAGTCAGAATAAAGGACACCCAAATCTACTTCAGCCTGCTACTGCTTGAGGGTAAGTTCACTGATGTCCGATGGAAAGAAAAGGTAGCCAGAATCTGATCTTGTGTTGATCCCAGCTCACAAGAGCACCCCATCTGTGGAACAAGCCATGTGGCCAAGCCCACGTGCACACAGAAAACCTCAAGGAGGCAGAGCTTCTAAATTATGCTTTGCCTTCAATAGCTTCTTAAATGTATATGGTAACCAAGCAGCAATCCCAAATGCATCTAGTTTGCTATTACCACTGCAAAGTACCTGCCCTGATACTTCTCCAAATCTCCTAAAGGCATTAATGAAACTGATTCTAGATATGCCGGCAGTTTGCACACCTCCTTCTTGCAACATGCCTTGAAGCAAAAATACAAAGACAAAAACGAGAGCAGGCAAGAGAACGATGCCAGGACATGAACTCTCAAGTGACTTTCTACCTGCTCTGGGCCTCATCTGTGATGAGGCCAGGCTGCTGCACTGAGCTGTCTGCATCACTCTTAACATGGTCAACTCCTTTTGGGGTAACGAGATTTATCCCTTGGCATTTAAGGCAGAAGGCTGCTCCAGAACTCAATTTGAACACAAATGGGATAATCAGGTTGAGTATTTCCTTGTAGTTGTAGTGGAAATACAATTAGAAATCTTGCATTTATCTGTAGAGCTACCTAAAAAGCATTTTCCATTTGTAACAGGAAAGCATTTTCCATTGTTACAGCAGTAACCTGGGAAGACTCAGTATCTCGTCTTCTCAGCTTTCTTATTTCAATTAAACGCACTACACCGTTGCATCTATTAAGACAGGCTAGAAAGACTGAACTATTGTGCTGATAGATAAAAGGGAAAATTAGGAATGTAATATGGCCATATTTTCATGCTAGACTCGATTCTAACTTACATGAAACTCCCACCAGTTTTCAGGTGACCAGAATGTGGACCCTGATAGTACTATATTACTCATATGAGATACCTTTCGGCAAAAGGAAAGCAAAAATCAAGTATTTACTGAAATTCTGAATAAAATGGTGCTTGGAACCAAGCGTTTTGTTTTCAATATTGTCTTACAGTCCAAAGGCCACTACAGACTGAGAAGTTTTTGTATGTTGTACCTTGAACTGAGCTTCTGGAGGTCCAGTGATAATAACCATTCTCAGCTTGGCATCTGGTCCTTCAGCAGGGGCAATCTGGAATGGATAAACATAGCTTTTGGTAGCTGTCTTTTGAAGGAATAGTTTAAAGCCACCTCCTCCCCGTTTCAGTCTCACATTCTGTTCATAAGTGAAAAATTATTCGTTACAGCAGCAGCATTACACTTCAGTCATGACGGGTGTGTTCTCTTTAAAGTGCATTAATTAGCTATAATGAAATACGGAGAAACTGGCTAAATCATAAGCAAATTTACTTCTGAAAATTAAAGGCATAGCTACTCATCCACATATGGCAAAATCCCACAAGCCATTTTCATGTGACTATGAGCAATGCAAGACATGTAGCCTTCAAAACGACAAGTATGGTTAATAGACCGAGATTCTTATCCCTACCCGCTAAGTTAAATAGTCTTTCTAACAAGTTTTGCTCAGTAGCAAAAGTTTGTGTCCATCCCCCTGAGAGCAGAAGATCACTTTACTGTTGTAACTAATCAGATCCAAAACATTCCTGCAACAATGAGTTCGCAGTTTCCAAGGGGTTTGTATCTGCAGATATTTGTGTGACCCAAATAAAAATTAAGCTCCACCAGAGCCGAGACAGATGCCTGTAGGGTCTTTAGCAGTTCATGTCACCACAAAAGTAAGATTTCTGTGGGTGTTGTTCTCAGACTCCAGTGGCATTAAATAATTCAAACTAGCCTCTGACATTCTGGATGAATCTTTTGTTTATCACAACTGACATTTCCATTGTTGCATCTAGTGTTACATAGCCACTGTTGAATGGGCAATATATTAAACACTACAGGATTTCATCTTCGCTGTTGGCATAGGGATGTTATTCATATTTAACAGCTGTAGTTTATTTCAGACAAATTACCAGTCACCATGCATCATTTTCACTAAAGAATTTTGCTAACCAAAGTTTATATAATTATTCATATTGTACCCTAAGATGGAGAAGACATTACATACTAGTTATCTGGTTTGCATATTTATTTTTCATATGATTTCAGCATTCCAATTGGCTGTATCTAAAAATACACATTCATTTTACAGCAGTACGTTTATATGACATGACATTGTGGTAAGCGCAAGCACAGACTAAACCCATTCATTCTTTGGAACACAAGTATTTTAGAGGGGCAAAATTTCAAGGCACATTTGGAGGCAGCTGACTGAACAGAGCTCAGCCTGCTAATTGCCTTTCATGTAGAGTAGACGTAGTACCAGTGCCTTTATTGAAATTCTAGGAAAAATATTTTCCATCAAGCCTTCGTTACATCTTACATGTGTTTAAATGTTCTGGGACATTTCTTCCTTTGCTTTTATCTTAGAATGTCCTGTTCTCGGCAGCTGGAGTAAAACATGGCTGAGGGCTGTGAAAGAAACATGTACTAACTAACATTTCAATGTCTGAAGGGGCAACCATAGATACATTGGTGTTAATTTTTTCTGTCTGCTCTTGGAAGGAGAAGTTATACACATACAAATAGTATCCAAGTGGTGAATTTTTAACTTCTGAGAGAAATAGTTTTACATTCCTAACAAGAAAACAACCGATATTCCATATGCCAAGTCACAAGCTGACAACTTCATGCACCAAAAACCTGTAACGCTCATCCCAACTCCTTCAGAGACAGGAGGTGCTACCTGGGAATAATTTATAACCAAGGAGATACCAATAGTTCCCAACAGGTCCCGGCACTGTAGTACAGGTTGGGCAGCAGACAGCCTAGAAATATCTGCCTGGCTCCTTTGCTGAATTATTCAGTCTGCTGGAGCTCAAAGCAATCATAGAATCATGGAATGGTTTGGGTTGGAAGGGACCTTAAAGATCATCTAGTTCCAACCCCCCTGCCATGGGCAGGGACACCTTCCACTCGATCAGGTTGCTCAGAGCCCCATCCAGCCTGGCCTTGAACACTGCCAGGGAGGGGGCACCCCTGGCACAGGAACGCAACCTGAACTTGTCAACAGCCACACATGCCTCTGAAGCGACGGGCTGGATGCTACAGCCTTATGCAGAACCCCTCTGCATCTGCAGTGTATTTAGTCTTACTTCGTGGCTAAGGAGTTTCATCAGATCTACAAAGCTCAGCACAAGCACAATCAAGATGCATATGGATACAAAATGTTTTTGTGTGTAACAATCTACAGCACAACTCCAAACAAGTTCAGAGTGTCATGCACAGACTTACCTCCTCCACAAAGTACAGTTAGTACAGTTTGGCAAGTTAAAAGTTACTCAGGCAGCACTCCCTCCAACTCTTAGCTAAAAGCACAGATTCCTTGATGATTCATGGTTTATTATTTTGCTCGATAGTTATGATAAAGGGCAGGTGGTTAACAGGAGGGAAGTTCAGAAGTTTTGAATAAGTTACTACTAGCTGTCATATTTAACACTTTCGCACAGAAGGAAGCGTGCTGCTCCATGTTGTTTGGTCAGATTACAGATGAAGTTGCATTTTTATTTTAATTGATAAGCATACATGCAACTTCCCAATTTAGCAAGCATACCCTGTATCTGTACAGTTCTGTTAAGATTTAATCCTATTTCCACAAAAAATCTTCTTTACTTTATTCCTACTGAAGGAACAAGAGACCAGGGCTTTAGCAAACTTTTAACTGAATTTCAATTAATACAGATATGTTAAATGCATTGGG
Source organism: Nyctibius grandis (assembly GCF_013368605.1). Lineage (NCBI taxonomy): Eukaryota > Metazoa > Chordata > Aves > Nyctibiiformes > Nyctibiidae > Nyctibius > Nyctibius grandis. The sequence continues at coordinate 22,441,307 of NC_090664.1, read as the reverse complement.
TAGAGGGGTGCCAGCCAAAGGAAGCCCGAGGCCACTGTTAGCCAGATGTGTGAGAAACACAGGAAACTCCCTTTCCACTAAACTGTCTTCCAAGGACCAACTAAAGAACTAGTTTGGACAGGTTCTTCGAGGTCCAGGTTATTTCACATTTCTCTCTCCACCTAGCAGTGCCATCCATATACCACTTAATCTTTAGATACGAACTATGGGAATGGAGAGGGAAAGAGAAAGTACATGTAATACTTCACACCTCCATGCAAGACAGGTTTGATAAAGAAAAATCAACACTTCTCACTTCCTTCTATTCCATTTTTTCCCCTAAGAATATTATTATTAGTGCTCTACTAATGTAAACCATCTGGCTAGTATGACAACTATTTAATGTACTGCTCAATAAAAGATGGAATTGGGCAGCGTGCCAGCAGGTTGAATGGCCAGTAAACGGATTGGCATTTGGTAAACGACACACAAGACTCATTCATCAGGGTTCCCCAATTATTTTACTCTGCACACCTAGATGAACACCTTCCAAGCCAAGCCCAGCCTCACTGGCTTTACCAAGCTCAACTCAGCATAGCCACCTCCTGCCCCTGTGCCCCTGAACTGCCCTGACCTTTGGCAGATCCCTGCTCCATAGCACTCACCAAACAGGCCACATCTGAGCAAAAAGAGAAATGAAGTAAATGTTTGCTTCATCTGTGCAGGAAAACGTTGATTTAACAGCATGTAACAAAGCTACACACTGCACTTTTTTTCTTTTTCTCTCTCTTTTTTTAAAAAAAAAAATTTAGGCCAAAATGTTATCTTTATAGCACAGAATAGCAGAACTGGTTTTTTATACAAAAAATCTCAAGCATCTAGAAGAGATACTTGAGGTTACAATGGCATTAGCAGCAGAAGGCCCAAGGCCTTCCTACAGCTGTGACTGGTAACTAACCCCTATAACATAGCCAAGGAAGAGCCAAAGATTTCACCAAATTGGCTAAAATTCAAACTTAAGCTTCCATTAGATCAACTTCTGCAAACCATTTTGTTCTTAGCTACACTGAGGTGGTCAACACACAAACAGCTGGATGTTAAAGCAGCGTGCCAAGGTAAACATGATGTTCAAGCACAAATCGACCCCAGGAGGTCAGCGTACACGAGTGATTTTAAAACACCAGTGCTTCAGCGTGGAGCCATCTGAGCCTGACAGCCCAGACTGATCCACCTGGAACAGAGCAAGAGCGGCCACAGCAGTAGGAGACTTCACCTGTGCTGCTGTTTTTAGAAGGGGAATTTACCTCACCAATTTTCACTTTACCAAAAGCAAGAAGAAAGCCTTTAAGCACTCCATCATTAAGACTGTTTCTAAGAAATTGAGACCACCAAAGTAGTTTTCTTTGCAGCTTATATTTCACACCTCAGGAGACGTTTGAAAACATGCTTCTAATTATCTTGTCTCAAGGAAGATTAAAAGATGATTTATAAACAAATGTACCATTTATCATATCACATTCTAAGCACGGAGTAGGGGAGGAGGTTCACAAAAACACAGCTTGTGGAAACTTGCTGAAAGTGTGATGTAGAATAAACAGAAAGTTAGTCAGTGTAATAATACCTTAATAGATGCGCCTGCAAAACGAGAAAGTTGTTTGATGTGCTGTCCCTGCTTGCCAATAATAGCTCCAACTGCCAATGCTGGGATGAACAGATGAACAGTCTCAGACTCGGGCTGTTGCTGTGGGGAAGAAGGAAATATGCAGTGAATGTTTTTGAACATTACGAATCAGACTGACAGGAAAACGGGTAGGGAACAGGCATGCATGGAAATGAGGGAGAAATCTTATGATGCCCTATGATGTCTGAATATTAAGGGTCTGGCTTTTTCTGGGAATCATGAAATTCACAGAACATGAAAGAACAGTTTGAGCCAAAAGAGGATTCTTTCATCTTTTATAAAATAGTTGCAATTTGAATGCTTAGAGTTTTAAAAAACGATTGAGGTGTTGCTTCTTCACGAGGCTTTTGTTCTTACCTGTCACTATCTGGATGTTCTTCCACATGCAGGACTCTGCAGATGAGGCTGCTACAAGTGGAGGGGCTACAGCCTGAGCAAGAAAACTCTTTCTAGTTTTCTTAGTTATTTTTTTAGTTTTAGATTGTGCTGAGAGCAGCACAAAAAGCCTCAGAGTTACATATATGCTACAATTTCCTTTGTGTGGGAGTGATCTGGAATGATAGCCAGCTTGAAAACTGCCAGCGATTCCTCCTGTGTAACATTATGCAACAGTTGGAGCCTTGGCAGCAGGCCTCAAGCAGACTAGTAAATTAAACGCTAGATTAGGTGTTTTTAAAAGCAAGAGGACCCTAACATTGTGCCCACTGGATATCGGGCACCACTGCAGTTTCCTGTTGCTTTCAGCCAGACGCCCCAGCTAGAGAGCACAACATAACACTTGAGATCCTCTCAACGTGCTGCATAGCGATGATCAAACTGCCGTGTTACGTGTGACACGATAAACCATAACTATTTTACCAGCCTCAGAAGAGCCTGTCTCAGACTAACGGAGCACCACTGAGTACCTGCTACACTGCCATACCGTTAATCCATCCACTCACGTCAGGGTTACTTCTCAAAAGCATTTCACACAAGTGTTTCTTTGAACTAGGAGGTATTTAAGACCCCCCCCTTTTAAAGCATTTCTTCCTCTCTGTGGCCCTCTTATGTATTTTCAAAATTTGTTTTGTTCATCGTCAGCAAGACAAAGCCAACAACCCCTTTTCCTGCAGAGGTATCTGAATACAACACAACCATCCTCATCTTCACTCTCTGGGTGCTCACCATGCAGACCAGCCAGAGCACCATCGAGAAGAGCATGTGGGACCAACCATGCTCATTTAGCTTTGCTCTCTTGTATGTTTTAGTTGGGGTACAGGCCCACATATAGAAGCTCACAAAAGCAGCTTTTTCTGGGACGTTTTCAGCAAAAGACAATGCAAAGCAAAAAGCAGGTGCAATCCCAAAAAAAGCTATCTCCACTTATTTTTAAATTTCAGTAACTTCTTTCAAGGGGAAGCAAAGTCCCAGTGCATTAACCATAAACAAATCAGAACAAAATACTTGTTTCCAAGTTTTACCATTTTATTTTTGGTAAACACAAGACAACTGTAACCTCAGGGGAAACAAATTCCAGGCACAGCTCCATGTACCAGGTGAAGAAACCCCAAAATAGGATATTGAGAATAGAAACACATTCTACCAGACACTCTAGGTGATCGCAACAGTTGCACAATTTACCCTGTGTTTTCGTGCATACAAGGCATCAGGATTCACAGTTAGTTTATGCTGGTTTAAACCCACATTTTCCCTGGACATAGGTTGCAGTCCCCCGCACCCAGCCTCCCCACTGCCTCATGTGCTTTGTGGCCAGCAGGATTGCAGCTCCAGCTGATTTTTAATGCGGGCAGTGGATCCCTGACCCAAATAACCAGAGAGCCGCACAAGCGGCAGTCCTGGAACAAGGGAGGAAGTGATAACAATTAGGTCAGGGCATGGGAAAAGGTGGGAACACCCCTTTTAATCTGCCTACAGATCAGTTTAAAACTAACTCAAAACTACACCCTGAAACTACATCTTTGTAATGAAAGATACCAGTCACTTCAGTATATATGTTAAACCGCTTTCCAGATTACTCATTTTCTCCTCTTACTGCAAACATCCTGTGAGTGTACTCATAGTATGTCCTTTTACATGTTCATCATGAATCCAGCTAGATTTCTAGTAATTTGGAAATGCTGGTGTAGGTAACTTGGTTGATCTCACTGCTTTGGAAAACTGTTTCTAGATGGATACAAATTCATGAGGCATTTGATTTTTTCCACTTTTGTTACAAGGACCTGTACTAACTGCACTGGGTGTAGAGGCAACCTCTTTTCCCAGTCTAGGTGCAGCCAGCTTGGCCACCCCTTGCTCGCTCATCTCCTTGATCCCTACCTTCAATTATCCACACACGCTCCAGCTCCTGCAGAAGTCCACTGCCAAAGTTTTCTCTCCCACATGCAACTCCAGCCACCCTCTTTCAGCTAAACTTTGAGCTAATGCACACAAACTTTCCAGCTAATTCGTACAGCACTGCTACAAATCAAACATGTAACTTGACTTGGTTTTCAAGAATTTACACAGCTTCTACCTAAATCCACCTCCAGACACATTTCTCTACCATAGAAACAAATCAAACTTCATTACTTTTGTTTGCAGATATTTCCTGCCTTCTCTCTGTTGCCCATCTGCCTGCAGCAGTTTTCCCCTCTTCTTCCCAAAGCTTGATTTTCAAGCCACTTTCTTGGCTAGATTCAATTCACCACTAAAATTCCTTTCTGCTGCCTCACCCTTAAACATGAAACATGGGCAGCAAAGGCAATGAAAGACAGAAGATGTACATGTATCTTTCCAACTGTACAGTCAGCTTGCTGTAGTGCTCTCCTCCCATCTCTCCTCATAATTTTGACTTGATACATTTCAACTTCTTTTCTCCTAAAGGACTACTGTAATTATTTTTGTGTGAGTGAGGTTCTTTAACATTAAACTTCCATTTTTGTGTAACTGGGATATATGTTCTGCAGAAGGACATTGGCACATATATGTGTAACCAAATTCATCTCCAGTGTAACGTCACGCATGATTTAGAGACATTATGTCCATTTCCTTACCCACACTGATTTTTAACCACTCAAAAAAACATACTGTTTGATTTGTTTTAAAGCATGAACATCAAAAACAACAGCTCTTTCTTTTTTTCTTCTGGCAGAAATCAAGTCTGGCTAAGACTTTCAAGAGAGTATCATAATACCAAGTTCAGTTTATTATCTGTCCACCTCCTTACCCACAATAATTTAAAAATCCTTTTGTATTTACTGGAAGACTATCCTCCAAAAGAAACACATCAGAACGTAATGCAATGACTACATCACCCATCAATCTTACAGATGCTTCTGTGGATTCTCAGGATGGAACAAAATCAACTATAATTTAATCTTCCCCATGCCATGCCACATAACTCAGAGCTTTCCAGGAATTTCTAGCATAAGTTATATCAGAAATAGATTCCTAGATCTTAAACATATGTTAGAAGCACTAAATTTAGGGAACTAATTTCCCACTGTGTGGAATCTGAGCTTCAACGTTCACTCCCTTAACAAGGCCAGTTTGCTTAAACTTATACTTAAAATTTAAAAACTAAAATATATATGTGTATATATATCTTGGAGAATATCTCTCTGTATTGACTCTAGAGCATCCTGCGGTTCATCCTTTTTACTTCAACTTCATAATTTTAAGGGCCTTAACGGTATCGTTATAAATTTAAATACTTTTCAGTCTAAATGTTAAAGCAGTGGGCGTTCATTACTGAAGTTGTAAAGTTCATTAAATAATGGAATTAGTCATCAAATTATTTTTGACAACAGTAAGGTCTCCTGTACATGGAGAATTCTGTGCAATTTTCTCCTCTTCCCCATTCACCTTATTTTCCCCCCACATAAGAAAATAGTTTGTTCAAGACCAGCCCAGCCCTGGGAACTGACAGAAACGTGGAAAAAAAATATTTTTAAATAGTAACCTATGTTCTCCAAGATGTACAATCCATACGCTCACCCTAACTCATGAGTAACAAGCAAGCTACATACTCTTCTGGGCGGTGGGGCAGAAGGCCTGCATACGCTTGAGGAATATGGCTTTGGGGAGAGAAGTTTCTGTCTCACGTAGCTGTGGTACAGTTAGACAACACCAGGGTGTTCACTCAGATGGAGAATTTAATTTCTTAGAATCAAAAAAATATTTTAAAAAATTTTAAAAAGAGCTCTGGAAACCAAGATTCAGAAACAGAGATTTCTTAGTTCTAAGAAACAGATTCTTGAAGAGCATGGTGACCAGAAACAATTAATTCAGTTCATAAACAGCTGATAATACTTGCTTTGTTTCTACAAAAATCAGTATGCTTTAAACACAGAACAGGCTTGATAAGGAATTTTTGTCTATATCCAGCACATTTAACTAATGAAAACAATTTTAAATGCTGCTTTTGTTCACTAATTGGATTCCAATTGCCATCCAAATGTAGCCTGATGAAAATCAGAAGTTAAAAATTAATCAAGCAAATAAAAAAGCACCATTCATCATTTTTTTAACAGAAAATGGAAAAAATATATTAACCAAAGCAAATGGTAAACTGCATACTTGTTCAAATAAAAAGATATATTCACTATGTTAGTAAAGGGTAGCTGTGGTGGTACAGACTACACTAAGGCTTTCAGAAAGGTAACTAAAGTACAGATGTAAAACTTGATAAGTCAACTTAAATCAGATTTCCTGCTTGCTCATTTAAATCATGATTGAAAACAGTGATCTAACACAGAGATGTAAATTAATCTACCCCATTGGATGAAGCTAAGCAACTGCTTCTGCACACCAGTAGCTCTAACATTTTAAGACGAGTCCAACTCTTTTTCCTGTAGCAGCTGGGTACACCTCCTTCCTTACCTCCTGCAAGTCCCTGAACACCAGCCATCTGTCCCTAGCCTAAGAGCCCATACCAACTATTTTTTTTAAAAAGAAATATTATTTCTTTTTTAAATTCCCACCACCTCCATCCAGGATCCAGCCTGATCTGTTCCTAAATCCTGTAACCCCTGGCTACTTCCCCATTACATTGGTCTTGCCTGGAGCCCCTGCACTGCAGGTACCATCAAGATGGTCTCCTTCACTCCAATCAGACTCTGCAACCCTACACAAGATTTTCCCAGGAGAACTGCTTCTCTGCTGCCATCCCTACCATGTTATAATTTACTCTTAGCAAACCGGCTTAGCAGAGCAGTCATTTCTTAGTTTCCAAAGCCTCAGCTGGGGTAAGGCTCTTCCCCTCTTTGGAATATTGCCCCATGCCCTTCAGCTTGAGGGCTACTGCTCCACACCAGAGCTAGAAGCTGAGGACTCCCAGCCAAGAAAAATTGCAGATTCACTCTTCTTTCTGCAGCTCTTGCTTGCAGAGTTAGAAAGATCCGTAGAGCTCAACAGGCTGCCCTTGGGATAAGCTTACTGTAACACTTCTTCTGCCAAGGCCTGGTGCATCAGTCCTACAAACTGCCCAAAATCATGCACAAGAAGGAGAGCTTTTCCCTTACCTCACAGATCATCAGAAGGAAAAGCATTCCTCCTCATCCTGCGCTTGCATAACAGCCAAAGCACAGCCAGGCAAGGATGAAAACTCAGAAAAATAAAGCTATGATTCTTCAGATAGAAGGTGGTAGGTAAAAAAGTAGGTCCCAAACCACCAGAGTTGGTGAAGCGGACATTGTATTTGGGGAATGGCATTTAAAAAAAAAAAAAACAGAACACAAAAAAAACCACCAAAACCAAATCAAAACAACACACACAAAAACAAAACAACAAAAAAATCCAAACAGCACCAAAAAAATGTAGTTTTGCCTCCTCAATTCTTCTCCAAGATGAATCCCTCTCTCTTGCTTTTGGCTGCTGCTACGTCAGTCCCCGACTCCCTCAGTCAGAATGAGCATGCGATCCCACCCATTGCAGGGCTAGTAAGGGAACAAGTTTGTTATTTATGTCCCTAGTGTTAACTTGAGCATTAATCTCAGTCTTTTTCTGCAAGCCTGCCAACAGTACAATTTTTTTTCCAGTCATGTTTTTAAGTGTCTCCATAGACCCCTTGCTCCATCAAATGTATGTGGTTGGTAAATCCACAGCAACATTTGGGAAAAGGTTGTAAATCTTTAAAAATATTGTATCCACTGAAGTAAATACAATTTTGTGCCAGACATCAATGGGAGCAGAATCGGATCTTTGCTGGTTTCTAAGCCCATTATGCATCTCCAGTATATGTTTTCATTTACTCTAAATGTGTCGCAAATGAATTACCTTCAGATGAGACATTTATTTTAAATCACAAAGTCATGTTATCCATTTCTAGCCAGCATCATTTTGTTTTAGCTGTGTGGGAAATAATTAAGAACTATTTTAAGACTGCATGGAACAGTCTCAGCCAATGTTTGGCCACCATCTAGCCTAGTGGGTTATTGGTGTTTTTTTTTGTTTTTAAATAGTAAACAAGTCCACTTTGTAAAGTAAAAAAAAATTGCAACCAGTAGATGACTGCATTAAAAAGTTCTCCTTTGCCATTCTTCCCCTCCCAGCTGCCGTGATCACCAACACCAAGGCTAGGCAGATTTACAGATGACTCACTTGGTCTTCAGAATACCCTAAACTTTGTCAGGAAGTGAGGTATCGTTTTATTCAAACCCTCTACCAGACCCAAAGCCAAAATTTAAACCATGTTTTTGCAATGCACTGTGAAGAATTATACTGGCCTACAGCTATACTAAATGCTGCTGTTTATTTAGTAATAAAAACTTGCAGCAAGGGGATACCAACATTAAGCCAAGTATCCTTGAAGACATTCCAGTATGATTCAATGCATTAATAAAAAATAAGCTTTTGACACCAGTGAAAAAAATCCTAGTGTATTCATTTTCCAATACTCACACTAAAAGTTTAAGCCTTCGTTGGAAACAAGAGGCTCATTAAGGAAAAGTTAAAGTCTTGGTAGACAGGTTTAAAGTGATCCACAGTTTTACAACATCCTTGCAAATACCTCTTGGATCACCATCTTGTACATCAGCTAAAGCGGTGCTGCCAGTGTAGGTTAACAAACTGAAGCCTGAGCTCCCCACACCCTCCTAGCTTTTCAGGTTTATTTAGAACAGATTTAAGCTCGTGCTGTGAGTCTAAAACTGTCTGCCTTATTCGCTACCTAGAAAGCCAGGACTACACTCAGAAGGTAACAGAGTTCTTCACTGCTGAATTCAGTCAATCAAGGGCTAGCAAAACATAATTTAAAAGAAGCAATGTGTGTTTTTAACTTTGCTCCGGGCACCCTGAAGCATCACCCATTTTCCCATGCACAAACTGTACTGCCACCATCCACCCAGGGCTTCATCTTCACACGAACCCCAGATTGATGTGAGAGGCAGGAGTAGTGGGAACGATTTCCAAGTACGACAGGGACCTCCCCCACAGCAGCTTCAACATCACACTTGCAGCAACCTCCTCCTAGTGTGGCCAGGAGCTCATCACACCATCTCCCTCCACCATCCAGGTCTCTGGCCTGGCAACCTGCTGTGTTCAGAGCAGAGCTGGCTCCCCCTTGCCCTGCAAGCATTACTGCTGCATCATGTAAGATACACTCACGTCACTAGATGAACCGAAAGCATGACCCTTTCTGTGGCAATAAGCCCACAGCAAGGCCATGCAGCTCTACTTCTCCCCCCCATCAGTCCTGGACACCCAGAAAGCACACCGTGCAGGTGGGAGCCCTCTGTCCAGCTAGGTGAGTTAGTCTTCTTATCTTGGTTGAAAACCTAAGCAATAACCCCTATCTGCATTTCTAATTTGGACATTACTGCTTTTCAACACCTGAAACTCTAACACAGATGGTTATTACACAATGGTCAGTACCTTAAGTGAGGTGCTACTAGAATCACCTCACTTAGTACGACTCACTCCACTTCCTGGCTCTCAACTTTAGTACTTTTCATCACCACCATCTTCTACCTGGCAAGCCATGGGGATCTCCTCAGACTACTAGAAGTCACTAACAGGACCACACCTATTAGAAGTGTTTCCAACATGAAAACCTAGCCAGGAATGAGGGGTAGAAATCACAGAAGCAGAGAAGGAACATTTTCTGGCAGGCTGGTTATAAGGCATTTCACAAGCAGGAACAGGTCTGACATATTTCTGAACATGGCATGAACTTTTTGTTTTTGCAAAGTCTGATTGGCCACAATGCCAAAAAAAAAGCAATCTGCCATCTTTTATTCTGAATAGACAGCCAAAAGCAGAAATCAACATAAGGAACAGATTGTGAAACTACGTAAGCAGGAATTTTGCTGGTCATTCACAAGCAGCAAACATAAGTATTTGGTGTTGCAACACTGCATGACCACCAGAACAAAAGTGCTTATGTATAGAAACACTTCCACTTCAAAAATCATGGCTGTGACACACCAGCCACATGGGTACTCCAGACACCTAGAAGTTGCCCGTGAAATCTGTGGCTCTGAAAAATACAGGTACTCATCAGCTCTGATTTACAAAAACACTGCTCTCAGATTCCTTGGCAGATGCAAGAAAAACAGGTTGTGAAAACACGGAAAGGTCACTTATTTTTCCATCGTGTTTAACAAACAAACAAACCAGAGATGGAGCCAACTACACCAGAATGAGGACTTGACCTATTTGTGTTTCTGGCCTGAAGGAGCTCAGCACACTCTATTAGCAAAATATTATTTGTCACCTTAAGGAATTACATTTCCCGTTTAGTTTAACATACAGAAGATGCTGAGCCTGGTACTTAGAGCCTGGGAGTCTGAGATGTTCAAGGGAACACTGATTAAATCTTCTCCCCACGACAAGTATCCGGGAGCAGGGGACCAACACATTCTTGTCTCTTGTGCCAAGGAACTACAAATATTACTACACGTATTCAAACCTGCAGTGAGGAAGAAGCCATTTTTTATTTTAAAAAGTGTGCATTACTAGTTAGCTATTGATCCTATTTGCATTATGACAACCTCAGAACTGTAAAAAGAGCTATCAAGAATAACTGGAGGCTTCAACACCTCAGAAAAAATACCAACTGTCAACTTGCCAGATCTTTGTACATCATACGGTGCCAATTGCGGTTTTGCTTCCTTCAGTGGGGACCAGTCCATCTCCAGAGGCAGAATAGTTTCTGATTACTCTGGACATGAGTCCCTGCCAGCACAGCATGGTAGGAGCAGTAGACTTTGAGGCAGTGGGAGGACCAACCATTTTCTCCACGGGGCAGAACAATCCCACAACGTTATGCACCATGGAGCAAATTTCTTAGCTGTTAAAAATGCATCATTAATGAATTTAAGAAATTAAGCCACAGGAAAGGTGTATTCAAGGCACTGAGGTTACAATCTTCAGAAGAAGTCTAATTAACTGGTAGTGGTTTTTCAGACAACGCTGTTGTCCTATAGTGCCCTCCTCAAGATTGTGTGCACTGCGCATGTATGGTTTTCATTTCACTGATATAAAACCATTTTGTAAAAACACTGCCAAATCCTTCTTCATCCCCCAAAACCACATCCTCTTTTGGCTGTAGGACAGCTCCTCACAAAATCATCTACTGCTTAATAAGCTAGCCAAATTAAGGCAAAGCCACTTACGACTATACGCATTATAGATGTACGGACATCACTACCCCTGGGTAGATTAGACTTAACAGTTGCACGAGCTAATGCTGTCCAACCCAGACATCCAAAGGAGCCCAACTCCACCAAGTAAGAGTCAAAGGACCTGGAAACATAGGACAGTTTTTCCTCTTCCTTGTCTCTCATCTATGCTCAGGGCATCAAATGAAGGCCCTCAATGAAGCAATTTTTCATTTTAAATTACTTTTCTTTCCTGCCAAAAGCACAATACAGTTATTTCTTCTCTCACATCTATGCGATATAGAAGATCTCTTCTTTACTATTATTATTTAAGGAAATTACTGGAGAATAAAGGACTCTCTCTCTTGACCACAACATCTTCTAAGGAGAAAGTTTTCCATTGGCATGTTCCTCACCTGCAACAAAAAAGCTACAAGAGATGGCAAAAAGAGTAAAGGAAAGCAACCTATCAGCCTAGCTGCACAAGACTTTGTCACCAGAAAAAGATGGTTTGATTTTGTCATTTTGTTTACTGTAGGAAACAACCTTTTTTCTTTTTTTTTTTATTCCTTCCTAGAAGCCTCTGTGCAAATCACATAACCTGAAAATTAACTGTGAGGCTGAAGAGAAGGTTAGAAAGAGTGCATTTTGAGGGTAGAGCTTCAAAGAAGCTACAACGAGTGTGCAAAAAGACCAGTAGAGAAAGCAGTCCTACTGCGAGTGGAGGAGAGTCTCTTCAGCTTAGCTACCTTTCACACAGCAGAAGTTCAGCTGCCTCTTACAGGACCTCACAGATGCAGGAGAGCAGCTGGCGTGAACTCCTCTTGTGAAGGAAAGCTGCCTACTTCTCACCTTGCTATAAGTTTGAGTACTACATCTGCCATGCAGCAGGCGGGGACCCTTTAACAGGAAAATTAATTCTACCTCCCTGTTTCAGGTCATTCAAGGGCACGATGAACCCTCTACAAGTTAGCCCTCCTTCCCCCACCCCTTTGGGATGCCAGCTTTCAGACCCAAAGGCTACAAAAGAAATGCAATCAGATATACAATTAAACATGCAAGGTTTCAATGATAAAAGGAAAGCTGCAACCTGCTTAACCCCAGTAGATGGGCCAAGTGTATTTAATTGCATGACTGTACACAGCTGAACTCTTAAGACAAGAAATTCTTATTTGTTTGGAGCTTTAAAACCTACAGCATTACAGGAGAACAAACTTTTATTCTTGAGAGACAAACGTGCATATTCTCCCCAAAGTTCAAAAGACAGAAGCAACAACTTCATCAAAACAGCTGTGAGCAGGACAACTCTACATCTGAAGCAGTTTTGCTGGGATACTTTTTAAAATATTTTTTGTGGTAACGTGTCTTCTGGAAAATGTAAGCACGAGGCATATTTGCTTTTGCAGAATCTTACTCTCCTCCTCATGCAAATCCCAATTCTTTGTGCAGGTGCTCAGCTCGTGACATTCATTATGAGTGACAGTGGGCAGACTAATGAAACTGTTTGCAATTGTGTCAGAATTGTAGTGCACACAAGCATTTAAGTGTGGAGTTAAGGAGAAAGATCTAAGGGTAAACAGAAAGTGGTGGTTCTCCAGACCCAAAAGCAGCTGGACAAGACATCAACTACAAACAGGCACAGAAAGGCTACTGATCCTTAGTATGGTCACACAAGGGCACACATTCATCAAAAAAAATATCATTATCATATCACCAGGATAAGAGTAAAATCATGCCCATTTGACAGTAACAGGAATTTTTAACTCCTAATATTCTTAACCAACACATTTAAGTCATGCTTTCTCCTCAAACATTAAAACATTTCAATGATTCCCAAATATTCTAATTTTCTTGTCTTTTAGGAGGACAGAGAAAAGTATATAGATAGATCTTGGATTTTTGCAAAAAGAGACATAAAATTCAGGAATCAAAACACAATATGCAATTCCATTGCACCCCTTTTAAATGACTACACAAAATGAGTGCTTTAAACAGGCAAAAAGAGCTTGGACTTTGCAAATAAGTTATATAGTTGCTATATCAAGAATTGTTGCTAGGGATAGGTAAATATCAAAAAAAAAGAACTGTTATCCTGCAGTAGATGTCGTGCTCAGACACTGTTAGCCATGTGCAGCAGACGTGCACACACGTACATGTTTATATCTGTAAACAGACAGATACCAAGGACAGCCTGTGCCTTCCTGCATGGACTCTACCGCCAGGACAAACGGTAAAGCAACAACCAGCTTCTTAGTGAGACAGAAACTGCACCTAATTAGATTCAGTTAGATGAGGCTCTATACAATAAGACTTTTATGCTCTCCACAATGGTTCACACTGGTGTATATGGACCACAGAGAATGAGATATCTCAGTCACGTGGAAATTGCTCCCCTGAACGTTAACCCAGTCCAAGGAGCTAAATGCAAACCAGTGTTTGATAACATCACCATCTCCTAAGTTTGTGACACCGGACTATTCCTGAAGCAGCTGAAGAACAGGGTTTATGCTCTTGTCAAATATGCCTTAAAGTTTTGCATGAAGAGGGAGAGGATGAAGCATCACACAGCTCATGTTAACACAGCTAAACCTATCAAATTTCTCAGTCCCAAACTCCTGAATGCTCAGTTTTAGGAATACTTGGCTACAGCTGTATATATGGGTGTTCAGACTTGTCACTTTAAGCTCTGGAAACATGAAATCCCGAATCTGTTTACTATGCAGATTTTTCTCTTTCCACTCATATAAAAAAGCAGCATCAGGAATGTGACAGATAGTTGTTTCAATAATTAAGATGACACCTCAGTTTCTTTGGGAACAAGTCCTACATGAGGTCACAGCAACACCTTGTCACTAGGAAATAGTGCATATGAAGGATGAACTCCATATGAAAACTCTTCTGCAAATGCCCAGAAGTCACCCACCTACCTCTTCTGACCCAAGGGAGAGCCACTTGTGAGTCCATCCCCTTAACAAGGTGAAGAAAGGGTCCATACATTCAAAGATATTCAAACAAAAGCTTCATAACCCTCAGGCACACCAGAGTGCGGTCCCAAGGCTCACTATATGGCTTGTAAGCACACATTCACAAAACTACTTCAATGACATTAGATGCCAAGAGGCCCCTGATTATGGTGTAGCTGAAATTGCTGAGGAACACACCTTTGCTCAAACAAACAGTAGACAGGGAAGAGCAGAAGGGAAAATTTGCACTGACAAAAATAAGCAAGACAGCAGCAAGATACACTTCTTATACCCTGATGCCAGCAGTGTTTTCAGAAAGGATTTTCAGCTGCCTGAAAGGGATATCCTCAATGCCAGCTAACCAGTGCTCCCAAGCGTACAAGGACATCCACTCAAAACAAGCTAAAGGCACTTGGGTTGCCCAAACACTTTTGCCAAAACAAGGAACTTGATAACGAAGATCTCATAGGTAAATACATCAAGTGTCCGTGTGATTTCTTCATTAATGCTTCTTCTAAGGCCTTCTTTCCTTGACACCTCCTTTTACTCATACAGATTTTTATTTTATTTTATTTTTTTAAATCCCTTACGAGCTCTCCTAGATCCTTCTCTGTGGTTACCTTTAGCCTTTCGAGTTGTTTCTATTTCTTCTTCAAAATACAGCGAGCCCTTTTCTTTTGCTCTTTTTACTTCTATGTGCCCCAATATCCTATTTAACCAGTGTCTTAAAAATTGTTCCACTAGAGAAAAAAAAATAGAGGATAGAAGTAAAACTCAGAAATTACAGAAACTTCATATACAAAAAAGTTTTTAAAGTCTTTGTCCCATAAAGGAAAAAAAAAAGGAAAACTTGTTTTCTGGAAAACTGCATCCATTAAAAGATAAACTCATACTTTTCCTTGTTTTCCTCTCCCCAGAGAGGGACAGCTATTCCAAGTAATCTGAGGAGCAGACTTGCCTGAAGCCCACAGACCCACCTGCTGTCTTCCAGATAAGGTCACATGTAAGAAAGATAAGGTGAGAGTTTCAATTGTTCATGCATTTGTTTCAGAAGCCTCTAGTTTCAGGTTCAGGGACTGTCTTGGTACCACCCCCAACCTCCACAAAAGCCACCTGAGTTTATCCTCTGAATCTGAGAGTTTATGCCTTCTTTTTGCATGTTAATTTGTCATACATCTAGACTATCTGGAATGAGAACTTATTCAGAGGACTGAGCCAACAGCATGAGCTGGAGCAAGAGAGAGTTCAGACAGTGTGGTCCTTCCAGCTACAAAGTTCCTGCACTTTTACACAGTGACACTTGTTTCTTGATGCCTTTTTCCAGAGGTTGCCACTATCTTATTTCTAGAAATGTGGAAACTACCAGAGATCCTAGCAGGCCAAAAAAGGTGCATCCTGGGGGGAGAAAGGTGCACTAGCCACAGAGGGACAGACATGAACAAGACTGAAATCACCAAATTCAGCACTGTTTAGGTGCGTATTTAAAGAAAATGCAAGAAAGAACCACAACAAAAGGAAAAAGCATGAAAGAAATTAAAATAAACTAAGTAAGGAACAGAACTGTAGGCTTACAGTATGAATCTCAAGAATAGCAAAGTAGTTTGCAAATCTGGAGTAAAAAAAGAAAAAGCTACCCTTTTCGTACCACTAAAGTAAAGTTAGTTATATACTGTTAACAAATCACTTCTAGTCTCTCTTAAAAAAGAAGAAATAAATGGAGGCAATCCATTACCACAGATGGCATTTTATACAATACAATGAAGCAGAAACCTGTGGTTTTTAAGTTTAGTCTGCCACTCTAATCAAAGTACAGAGGGACTGGGGAGGGGAGAGAATTTGTTTGTCATAAATAGAGGCACTGCTATTAGCAGCAAAATAGCCGAGTATAAACGTATTTCCGTTGTAGTTTTCACTGGAGCACTTTTCCTGATAAAGCCACTATTATACTCAATATAGTTTATAATACATTCATAGCACCTACGTTGTTCATTCCCACAAACAATGCTATGAGTGTGGAATTCTTCCTGTTCCTTGCAGTGACATTTTCTTGGCTTCTTCCTCTGGGAAAAATATTTAGGCAACAACTTCCCTTTAGTGCAATATATATAGACCCACTTGAGTTATTTGATAAAGTTCAGTGTGCTGTGCTACATTTTTACTTTTCTCGTTCATTAAGAGTCTCATACTCCACTCTCTAGATGTTACTGTTGAACAAATAAAAGGGCACAGTCAGCCACGTTACAGTTTGTAAAGCTCTGTCACCCACTTGTTAATTTTGAAAATTCATCTTCCATTGAGTTGCTAACAACCACCACCAGAAACAGGAAAGGGATGAAAAATCACCTTCTCTGTATAATGAGGTTGTCTTTTCTTGAGTAGCAGAGCACAGTATCTTTCCAGAAAGACTCTGGAGCTTTCTGATACAACAAACTGTCCTTCTGCTCCTTAGCAAAAGACCTCATTTATGGTTACTAATCAGCGCTGGATTTGAATAAGATTCTATTGAACTTTTTCACATAATAGAGCAAAGTGGCAAGTAAATCACAGCTTTCTGGAGATTCATCTATATAATTTAAATCCTATATATTTAGCAATACTGCATTTCAACAAGGCTGGTACATTTATAAAACTACTACATTCAAACAAACCTTTTAGCTTTAGACCCCTGCTTTATGACAAGAGATAATTTTTTTTTCCTTCCATATCAACAGGAATACAACTGCAGACTAGCATTATTAATTGCAAATTCCAGCAATTTTCAAATTCCATTTTATGTGAGATTACTTTCTGTAATAATTCAAGTTCTCTAGAAAATAGGATCTAACACTTTTCTAAGAAACACCATTTTCTGGTTTCACTGAGCATTTCACTAAATAACCAAAGAATGTCTGTTCCCAGCTGCAGCCACATGAAATATTTTCAGCATGCAAGCAGGAAGACAGCAGCTTTGAGAAACCTGACAGAACACAGCTACTAAAACACCATGTTCACAGATTTTTGAGGTAATTTGGCAAAAATACAGCAAACTGATTAGTTTTGAACAGCAGCATTGTACAGATTAGTATCACCATCCACTAACCATCCAAAATCAGAGACTTCCCTTACCCCAAATGGTGGATATGAAGCAGCAGCAGCAGCGGAGGCAACACTCACTGCAGGAGGTGGTATTCCTGAAGAAGAAGGTGGGAACAGACCCAAGGCATTCAGATTTAATCCAGGAATTAAATGTGCTTGAAGCTGCAATGGCGGAAGAGTTATTTAAGATTTACAATACTGGTTATTAACCTTTTCAGAAGATGTCAGTGTGTCATTTCAGAAAAAAAATTCATCTCCATTACCCTAAGGACTCTGCTTCGAACCTATTTCCCAGACATATGCACAGACCAGTAGCATTAAAAACATGTAGTAGGAAAGGCAGCTGGGAATCACTTACTACAACTTATTCAGTGAAACATACGACAAACTTCATAGCAGGAAATTCAGGCAATAGTACAATTTACTTTCAAAGTGAACAAAATTATCAGAGAAATAATATTTTTGGCTTTATACTAAAAAGGCAGCCCTGTAGAAACAGAGAAAACCCATGCACAAGCCCTGAATTTTCATACACTGCGGTTATATGCCACACTATAACCCCATCCTCCCTCCCATATCCTTTCCCTCCCATGCCTTGCAAGAGATGAAGTAAGATACCCCCAGCGTTTACTGGGAAAGCATCAACTATAAAGTTGCATGTCCCTTACTTGACCACATCTGAGAAAAGTGACAGTATCACGTGGTAGGAAGCATTTGTTGTCCATGATACAAAACTTGTCAGTACCCTTTTTTGCTTTTCCAATTATTGCCCAGTAATTCAACTATGCTTTATACAGACACCAACTCAGGCCATGAAGATACGCCAGTCATGAGACACAAAAACAAAACTTCCAAAAACTTCACCAACTAAAAAACTACCCTAATATTCACTACAAACTAAACTTGAAATCCATCTAGTAACAGAGGTAGTTTTATGCGCACCACACCTTTGCCAAACAGCAAAGCAGCTTCAAGCTCACCCCATGTTTCTGCTCGCTACGTGAAGCGAAAATGTACCACTATAAAATACTCTGTTGTGTCCTCGTGTGTAGTTTGTGTCCTGCAATTTGCTTATAGTATGGGAGGGAGGGGAAAATTAGGGAGAATATTCTCTCCAGCCAGTAGGGAACAGCCATTTCTAGAAAATCAGACACTACTGTAAACTGAAAAAATATTTCCAGTTGATTCTAGATTAGGATACATACACAAAAAACTCTTCATAGCTTATCAAAAATCTCACTCATTTCTCAATATGCATTAGTAATACTTTGGCAAACTAATGAAGTGTGTTGTTTTTATTATATAATCACCAATCATCTTTGAATAACTAAATGCTTTTATCATCTATATCAAGAAAAACCTTAATAAAGCCTTCTTAAATAATTGAAAGCAGGGGAGATCCTTCTTCCATATGTCATTATGCTTTTAACATGAAGAGACTAAGAATCACTACTTTAAGAAACATATACAAACTAGAGCACACAAACCACAATTGTACATAAACACACATTCCTTTAGGTTTTTGCAACAAGAAAAATGTGAAATGCTCATTCATTTCCTCAATCTAAATAAATTTCTCAGTTCCCCTACTCAAAACAAACCAGAAAAAGCCTTCATTAAAATAGCATACATACATAAATAAATAAATAGTCTAAAAAACCTCGCCCAAGCCCCACAAATTAATACAAGAGGCAATGGAGAGGTTGCACCAGGGAAATTCTGATCAGCTGTTAGGAAAGAAGTTTTCACTATGAGAGCAGTGAGACAGCTCTCATAGCTGCATAGGCTGCCCAGAGACACTGTAGACTCTAGCCATGGAGTCATTCAAAAGGGGACAAGTCCCTACACAACCTCATTAACTTTGAAGTGGGCCCTGTATTGAGCAACCCCGCTGCTGGGCCAGGTGACCTCCAGAGGTGCCTCACATCTAAATCTTTCTGTGGCTCTAGTTCCAGAAAGGGCCCATACAACACGACAACTCACATTCATAGCAGCAATATCATTTTCATAGGACTCCCTGATTTTCTTCATAATTTCTTCCTCAGCCTTGGCACAAGTTTCAATACTGCCTTTAACTGTAATGGTCCTTTCCGGATTATAGAGTGTCAAGTCCTGCAATCTGCAGATGAAACGGAAGCACAGTTAATTAGCAAACAGCAGAGGGTAACCCAGATTTATCAATCGAGTGCAATGACATCCAAGCATGTCAAGTTTGCTCTCCAAAGAACATAGTATTATTTCATAACAGGGCTCAAACACAGTTCTTGGAGAACCTGGAGAAACTCTATCCTCACTGCAAACATGACTAAAACCACCGCAGCGAGGTTTGGCATCAGATGGTTGAGATGTGTTTTAGGTGCAACACAAGATGGAAACCATCACACTCTGTAAGAACATTAGCTGCAGAGCAGTGCAGCACGGTTCAGCTTCACACTCCACACCAGCCCTAATAGCAGAGAGAGGGCTTCAGATGTTTTAGACATCCCAGAAACACAGACCGTATGAAACTTACTTTCCTTGAGAACAATAGTGGATTCCTTAAGGAAGGAGGGGAAAAAAGCCCAACCCTCAGTGAAACTGCAGGAGAGCCTCCAAATCCTCATAATGGGAAAACCAAAAGCTGTGTGCAAGTCAACATTTACTGCAAAACACTGGTAACTCCTCAGGGAAAATTAAAGGGTTACAGCATTAATCTAGTGCTTTGTTAGGTAACAAATGCTGACCTACTATGGTAAAGTGGAAGATACCAACTGGGAAGCCATGGCACATCCATGTAGTGAGAAAAGGTGAGTTGAAGGTGTGAAGACAAAAAGAAAAAGTCAGAGCAGGATGCAGGAGGGGTGAGGAAGCCCATGGTAAGAAGGAGAGAGGAAGAAGAATGCAAGGCTTGCTTTCTTGCACAGCGGGCAGCATGGCAACCTGCGCATCTCAGTTAAGCAGCAGCAAGCACGAAATGCATCCACAAAGCAATCTTTAAGTTTCCAGTGTGCAAGCACTGAGTTACTGCCTCAGGAAGGAAGGTGATGGAAAACACCTCAAAGAAGAGAGGCAACACTTTCCCAAACCAGCTGCCTTACTTTAACTTTATGGACAAGCTTACCAAAAAGCCTAAATGAAGACATCAGGAGAAAGACTAATTAGACAAAGCAGAATCAATGGACGTGTATGCCCTCTTTCATATACTGATTAAACCAGGCGACTTCATGGCGCTGTTTCAGGCATAGCATGACAAGTATGATCTTGAGGCCAAGATTTTAGTGCAAATAAACCATTAACTTGCTAAATTAAAAAGCACTCCGAATGTTTACAGACGGTCTTATTTGTGTCATCATCAATACAGACAAGTTGGTTTCACGGAATGAAGACCATTATCCCATTTACGCTGTATGTTTTTTGTTTTTCCTTTAAGAAATAGCAGTAACAGTCTGCGTGCTGTTTGCAAACAACGTGTTTATGCCAACACATTTAAGAGAGCATGCTGGCCTTACAAAACCTATTCTTGAAACAGACTTATTTGGGTGCTTTTTCTCTAATTGATTAGTTCCTCTTCCTCAGACTAATTCCATAAACACTTACATACCTTCAGGAAGGTCTCAGGTTCTTTTACCTAATTTTGAATTTCCTCTTTTTGGGGAACCTCATTCCCTCCTAGCTTACTTGCCTTCATTTAAGCTATTTTCTGCAGTACAATTTTTTTTTTTTTTGTCTCCTGCATGTATTCACACCTCTTCATACGTCTTCATGTGTCTTCCAAACTTCCTCCCTTTCCTACAGCCTATAAGCCTTATTCTCAACCTTTCTGGCTAAAGCCTAAGTCCAAGATGCCCTCAAATGCTTAGAAGTTCACACCAGAGTATTCATTATTCAGAACAGGAGGCTCTCTGAAGATATTGCTCCAGGGTAAAAGTACTATTAACAGCCAAGCTTCTACAGAGATGTTGATCTAATCAGATATTTTCAGATTTCCAGATAAGGTGAAAACTCCTGTTTAATCTCAGCTAAATTTGAACAGGTCTCAGTTACCTTCACAAATTCACAGATAAAAAGCTGTTACTTTGAAGCAGTCAGTGTATCCCAGTTTGGCTGCTGGTGGCCAAGAGGGACAAAAATGCTGCTAAAAATACTCTTTTCAGTATTCAGTTGCTTTATTTCCTTCCCTCTTGTCCAATAATCTAATCTATACTAAAACATCACTAGTTTCACTCATTTCACACATAGCTCAGAACTGATCCAGTTGTATATAGGTTAAAACACTCATCATTACATATGGTATAATATGTTAAAAGCAACCAACACATAAAATATAGTCTAACACAGGCACCACATAGCCTATGTCATTTTTAGGCTTGCTCTTGACTGAGTTTACAACGAAGACTCACTGTTTACATTAAATTTAACTGAGCTTAAGCAACAGTTTAATCCACCTTATGGAAAGGCCTCCAAAAGGCCATTATCTCAGCCTTCAAAACACACATAGTATTTCTGTAAGAACTCTATAGCTGAATGCACTGCAGCAGCATTGCTGCTATTTGAGGCATCTCACCAAAAGATTAGGCCACAGAAAACTTACGGAGATATCGTGATTTTAGTATCTGTGTCCTGTTCAATTTTCTTCAGGTTTCTTCCTTCTTTGCCAATAAGTCGGCCAACAAAGTTGTTATGTGCCAATATCTTCAAGGGAATTTCTTCTGTACTGTAATGGAGGGTACACTCAGTGAGACTTTTGGAGGCCAGAGTGCAAGTTCTTATGCATGTTATGGATAAATTTTATTTTCATAAAAATGTCTACAACACCCGTTCACTTACACATGTTTATACTAGATGCAGAACAAGTCCAAGTGCAATGCACTTTTCAGCACTATCATCTATAGCTTCATTGTAACATACCTGCTAAATAAAAGTCAGACTGAAGTAGCAAGAGCTGTTGGGAAGGAAGAAATATACCTTAAAAGCTTTTAGTAAGAGCTCACAACTTGTTATGTGCACTCTGATTAAAAGCTATTAGTTGCTCAAGGAACTTCAGTATTTGCTCCAGTTCACCTCAAAATCACAGCCAGACAATGGCTGAAAACGTAGATGTGTGCTGGGGCTAAATTAAGCACGTAGACAGTCCTGAAAGGAAAAGTCTTAGTTCTTTACCTACTTAAATATGGATAACGGCAACAAAGATTCACTTGTTAACAGTTTTTAAAGACTACATCTTTAGATGGAGTCAACAAGAATTCAGAATTTTTAATAGCTCCAACAACAAAATGCCTTTTACTCACAATTTAGTATCTTGAGCTTCCTTTTGCATGATCTCCATAATAATTTTACAAGCCGTTGAGCAGCCTTCAGGAGTTGAGTGGATGGTAATTGGTTTCTCAGCAGCACCTGCATTCTCTTTACGATGAATATCAATTCTTGAAAGAAAGAAAAACACTAACTGTAACCATATGCTGTATGGTAAGCCTTGCATATTTTCCAACTCTCATAAAACTAATTTATTTTGAGCTAACACTGACTACATTTAAGTGGTTTAATTTAGCAAAATATACAACTACTTAAACATCTCCTAAATACTATCTTTTTTTGTGTTATAAAGAGCCTCTCATATCCTGATTTTACCAGCTAAACCCCATCTTTGTGGACACTGGGATCTCCTTTCCTCATTAAACTCCCATCAAGATATTCAGGGGAGTTTTTAGATAGACAATCTATGGTAAATCACTGAAGACAACATTTCATCGAGCTTTCCCAATACTCTTTCACCAGCCCAGTCACTCCATTAATAATGACTGTGCAGGTACAGTGCAGTCAGGCTTTGTCCCACCTTGTCTTTTTTAATGACCTCAGTAGCAGAGTTTCCTAGCATTTCTCTGCTAGCAAGTAGCATCATGGTACTTGCATTCATCCTCAAGATTACTTTTCTATGCTTTTTAAGTCAAAATTTGTCCTGACATTACTTTTCCTCTAGCTCCAATCTCTACCACTCTAGAACTCCTAGCCTTAGTCTACACCACAGTTTGTGTAGCTCTAGGAATTTAACAAAAACTAATTATGACCTGCATCAAGACAATGCCTTGGGTATTATTTGTCCTCTGCCAATAACTGTAGGTCACATACTCTTTCCACCTCTGCTTTTTGCTTCCTCCCCTCTCCCCCAGATCATAGCTGTTTCCAAACTTTACAACCAACCATGCTGCTTTTCAATAAACCTCTTATGTTTTTCCTGTTCTTTCTGATATTGAAAATTCATTTTGTTTCATGATGCAACATTTCTAAGAAGCCCATGGCAATCCTTGGTGCAACTGGAAGTAGATGACATTTCTTTTTTTATCCCAAAAAAAATTAAAACATCATTCCTGAAGTCATGTATTTGTATAGTTAGCAACCTGTGATTATTTCTGCTCTATCCAGCCTTATTTTAAGAGATAAGAGCTTTCCTTATGCCAGTCTTCCAGGATTTTTATAGTCCAAGAATTAGACGTTTCAGGTATCCCCTGAAAAATTGGCTGCCCATAAGCAAACTACAACCAAGTCTAGTCAGGACACCACAAATCTTTTAAATCTGTGTTGTTAAACACAGCAAATAATCTCCTGGGTTACAACATGCTAATGGGAGGTTGAAAGGAGCATCACGATAATCCTGGGTCTGAGGGGGGAGGGAGAGCCTGTTTGTGGGGTGTGGGGGGTGTAATTAGAGAGGACTCCCTTATCCTCATTAACTACTCTCAAAACTGAAGCCACCCACCCTAACACTCCTCACATACAACTCATTTACAGGTCCCACCTGCTGTAGCTACAGAGCTGGGGGCCTGTGCCAGTGTACTGCTGAAGACAACATCTTTCACTCTCCGCTCTTAGGGGTATCCTGGAAGAACACTTTGAATACGATCCCTACCTCCCTCTGCATCTGCGCTGAGCTCTTCCTTGTGGGTAGGGATTTAACACGCACTGAAAACAATCTTCTCCAGCGTGTCTAGACCCTAGTGCTCTAAGCTTCTTAGGTCACTTAGCAGCTTGCTTTTTGCCTCCCGTGCATTTCCTTAATCTGTGTTTTGGTGTGGTCTGCAACTTGATAGCAACAAATGCATTCACCAGAAATACATGGGGCTGAGGTGTAAGGAGTAGTGAGGGGAGATAGGAAGGTTATTTTTTTCTTCCCCCCCACCCCCCCCCCACCCCGCCTCTTGAATTGAAAACATGTAAAAGTCCTAAGAATGACCTAAATTAAAGTAAAGCTAGAATAAACACTTAAAGACACACTACATATGTCACCACACTAACTGTATGTCCCACAGACCAACATATTACAGCTCTGTGTTTCACTTTTTGTGCCAGAACATTATTAGTACATCTGTAAGCAAACTCTCTGGCATCAAATACCAGCCTACTAGCACCGCCTAATTTCATTTTTTTTTAAAGGGAGAAACAGTCAGTTAGTACTTGAAATGTGTCAAGGATACAATCCAGTCCTTAAATAAATCTTGCAAAAGATTTCCTGTTCACTGTTATCTTCATTTGCTATCTGACCACACAGGTTAGTTTTGAAGTTTTACATGTTTCCCTTTATGTGGGAGATAAGGACACAATATTCATAGAATCATACAGTGGTTTGGGTTGGAAGGGACCTTAAAGATCATCTAGTTCCAACCCCCCTGCCACAGGCAGGGACACCTTCCACTAGACCAGGTTGCTCAAAGCCCCATACTACCTGGCCTTGAACACTGCCAGGGAGGGGGCATCCACAACTTCTCTGGGCAACCTGTTCCAGTGTCTCACCACCCTCACAGGAAAGAATTTCTTCCTAATGTCTAATCTGCATCTACCCTCTTTCAGTTTAAAACCATTACTCCTCGTGCTATCACTGCATGCCCTTGTAAAAAGTCCCTCTCCAGCTTTCCTGTAGGTCCCCCCTTCAGGTACTGGAAGGCTGCTATAAGGTCTCCCCAGAGCCTTCTCTTCTCCAGGCTGAACAATCCCAACTCTCTCAACCTGTCTTCATAGGAGAGGCGCTCCAGCCCTCTGATCATCCTGGTGGGCCTCCTCTAGACTCGCTCCAACAGGTCAATGTCCTTCTTCTGTTGGGGGTCCCAGAGCTGGACACAGTACTCCAGGTGGGGTCTCACGAGAGTGGAGCAGAGGGGCAGAATCACCTCCCTCAATCTGCTGGTCACGCTGCTTTTGATGTAGCCCAGGATACGGTTGGCTTTCTGGGCTGCAAGCACATGCTGCTGGGTCACATTGAGCTTCTCATCAGCAAACACCCCCAAGTCGTCCTCCTCAGGGCTGCTCTCAATCCATTCTCTGCCCAGCCTGTATTTGTGCTTGGGATTGCCCCAACCCACATGCAGGACCTTGCGCTTGTCCTTGTTGAACTTCATGCGGTTCACACGGGCACACCCCTCAAGCCTGTCAGGATCCCTCTGAATGGCATCCCTTCCCTCCAGCGTGTTGACCACACCACACAGCTTGGTGTCATCAGCAAACTTGCTGAGGGTGCGCTCAATCCCACTGTCCCTGTTGCCAGCAAAGATGTTAAACAGCACTCTTCCCAATACCGACCCCTGAGGAAAACCACTCGTCGCTGGTCTCCACTTGGACATTGAGTGGTTGACCACAACCCTTTGAGTGTGACCATCCAGCCAACTCCTTATCCACCGAGTGGTCCATCCATCAAGTCCATGTCTCTCCAGCTTGGAGACAAGGATGTCGTGTGGGACAGTGTCAAATACTTTGCACAAGTCCAGGTAGATGACATCAGTTGCTCTTCCCTTATCCACCAACACTGCCAATCCGTTGTAGAAGGCCACTAAACTTGTCAGGCACAATTTGCCCTTAGTGAAGCCATGTTGGCTGTCACCAATGACCTCCTCATTTTCCATATGCCTTGGTATAGATTCCAGGAGGATCTTCTCCATGATCTTGCCAGGCACAGAGGTGAGACTGACTGGCCTGTAATTCCCTAGGTCTTCCTTTTTTCCTTTTTTAAAAATGGGGGTTATATTTCCCCTCTTCCAGTCAGTGGGAACTTCACCAGATTGCCATGACTTCTCAGAAATGGATAGTGGCTTAGCAACTTCATCCACCAGTTCCCCTCAGGACCCATGGATGCATCTCATAAGGTCCCATGGACTTGTGCAACTTCAGGTTCCTTAGATGGTCTCGAACCTGATCTTCTCCTACAGTGGGTGGTTCCTCATTCTCCCAGTCCCTGCCTTTGCCTTCTGTGACTTGGGCGGTGTGGCTTGAGCATTTGCCAGTGAAGACTGAGGCAAGAAAGTCATTTGAGTACCTCAGCCTTCTCCATATCCTGGGTAACCAGGTCTCCCATTTCCTTCTGGAGAGTGTCCACATTTTCCCTAGTCTTCCTTTTATTACCAATGTACGTATAGAAGCTTTTCTTGTTGTCCTTGACATCCCTGGCCAGATTTAATTCTATCAGGGCATTAGCTTTCCTAACCTGATCCCTGGCTGCTCAGACAATTTCTCTATGTTCCTCCCAGACTACCTGCCCTTGCTTCCACCCTCTGTAGGCTGCCTTTTTGTATTGGTGTTAAAGCTTACAATTAATATTAAAGCTTACAATTACAGTTTTGTAAAATAACTCACTTGGACTGTGTCTGCTTTGTAATGTTTCTGATTGTTGCTCCTTCTTTGCCGATAATGGCTCCTACGAACTGCGTGGGAACCAGCATCCGTAGAGGAACGTCCGACTGTGGTTTCTGCCTTGTGGTTGCACCGGGTGACCCTTGTCTTGGAGGACCCCTCTGTCCAAATCCACGTCTTCCCTGGGGATGTTGTTGTGGAGGCTGCTGGGCTGCCATTTCATCAGGGATGTATGCGACTTTCAGGGAGTAGTTTTCAAGCTGAAATCCATTCAGTTTTTCTATTGCTCTGTTCATTTGGGAAGAGGAGGAAAGAGGAGAAAAAAAAAACCACAATCACATGCAGGGCCTTATGAAATGACAAGTCATTCAGATATAGACTTCTGCTCTTTCTAAATCACATGACAAAGCTAAAAACTGGTTCCAAGATGAAAAGTTACATTCAAAATTTTCAGTCAAGGTTTTGATTACACAACTTTTTTTTTTTAAGTCACCATATTAAGGACTACAAGTTAGTTCTTGCTTGCTCTGGGCTTCTGTGCGCTTTAGAGGTTTTGCTGGTACAACCCTATCAGCAAAACCTCACGGGAGACAGAGCTTATACACTCAAAAGCATTCTTTTGCCTGATTTAATTTAAATCAGTTTCCCAAATAGAATTAAAGCTGCACCAGAGGGAAAACTTTTTAGCTGCTATCACAGCACCTTCATTAGTGTTTTTGCCAGCACAGTTATTTGGCTGGAGTTTTTGCAATAACTGACAGAGCTATGACAGGAAGAAAAAAAAAAAAAATATGAAAGACAGTTCCTGGTTCATCCTCAGCAGGAAAGAAATCGTTCAACGCCAGTCAATGGCATTTGAAACACCAGTTAGCAGACCACAACAGCACCTAGCTAGACTACCTACTGTAGTCTATCTAGACTTCAGTAAGGCATTCGACACTGTCTCCCACAGCATCCTCCTGGACAAACTGGCTGCCCGGGGCTTGGATGGGTGGACTCTTAAATGGGTTCAAAACTGGCTGGATGGCCGAGCCCAGAGAGTGGTGGTGAATGGGGCAAAGTCCAGCTGGTGGCCAGTCACTAGCGGTGTTCCCCAGGGCTCAGTTCTGGGGCCGGTGCTGTTCAATATCTTTATAGATGATCTAGATGTAGGGATTGAGTGCACCCTCAGCAAATTTGCAGATGACACCAAGCTGGGTGGGAGTGTCAATCTGCTGGAGGGTAGGAAGGCCCTTCAGAGGGATTTGGACAGGTTAGATAGATGGGCCGAGACCAACGGCATGCGGTTCAACAAGAACAAGTGCCGGGTCTTACACTTCAGCCACAACAACCCCATGCAGCTCTACAGGCTGGGGGAAGAGTGGTTAGAAAGCGGCCCGGTGGAAAGAGACCTGGGGGTGCTGATCGACAGCCGGCTAAACATGAGCCAGCAGTGTGCCCAGGTGGCCAAGAAGGCCAATGGCATCCTGGCCTCTATTAGGAATAGTGTAGCCAGCCGGTCTAGAGAAGTGATCGTCCCTCTGTACTCGGCACTGGTGAGGCCGCATCTTGAGTACTGTGTCCAGTTCTGGGCCCCGCACTTCAAGAAAGATGTTGAGGTGTTGGAGCGAGTCCAGAGGAGGGCGACCAAGCTGGTGAAGGGTCTGGAGGGTATGACCTACAAGGAACGGCTGAGGGAGCTGGGGTTGTTTAGCCTGGAGAAGAGGAGGCTCAGAGGTCACCTTATTGCAGTCTACAACTACCTGAAGGGAGGTTGTAGTGAAGTGGGAGTCGGCCTCTTCTCCCAGGCAACTAGCGATAGGACAAGAGGACACAGCCTCAAGCTTCGCCAGGGGAGGTTCAGGTTGGACATTAGGAAGAATTTCTTTACAGAAAGGGTTATTAGACATTGGAATGGGCTGCCCAGGGAGGTGGTGGAGTCACCATCTCTGGATGTGTTTAAGAAAAGCCTGGACATGGCACTTAGTGCCATGGTCTAGTTGACAGGGTGGTGTAAGGGCAACGGTTGGACTCGATGATCCCTGAGGTCTCTTCCAACCTGATTGATTCTGTGATTCTGTAAGCAGGTTTAAAATTTAACTAGGAAATTAAAGCCAATCCATCTGTTAAACTCTCCATAAATGCAAAGGTGTTAGAAGGCATTTAAATGGCTTTTCAAGTTCTCTTGTGCTTGTAGGCAAAGCAGAGCCCTCTGTTAAATATCACAGAGGGATATTGCCCAAATGCACACAACGCAGTTACACCATGGTCCGTCACACTGAATAACCACCTGGTCACTCAGCTCTCCCTCTGCCCAGCCCCTCTTTCTAACCAAGGTGGGGCCAAGTTTGCAAGTCAACCTGACCTGCTGGTTGTTTCCTCTTCACAGAGAGACCACAACCCTAAACTTAAAAATGACAGATCTCTGGAGGGTAGAAGATCTTCTACTCACAAACAGAAGAGAGTCAACACGATTAAAGATCCGTGAAACAGTACAAATAACTAAGATACACACAGCACACTGGTAAGCTAGTAGTATAAAATTAACACATTTGTCCAAGACATTTCAAGTTTCGCTACAGATTTATTCAGATTATCAGCAACATGATACATTGGTATCACCAAACCATGCATTAATTTGGTAGAGTTTATAAATGCTAGGCTTAATCTTGGACCAAAGTTTACTAAGGAATTTTGTTTAAAGACAAAATTTAAATTAAAAACACTAGCGGGAGGGAGGAGGTTTCCATCTCATATTAAAGAACACCCCAACATTTTTTTAAAAAGCTCCAATAACCATATACTCTGAAACAAGGCCTCTGAAAGTTAGACTTAATCCAGTCTTTCTGTTCATGCACACTTGCAGATGGTTACTGCCAGTTTACCAAACACTACCCTCAGCAACACTTTCACTCCTGCTTCTGCTGCAGCGATAAAGGATGATGCTAGCCAACCACCTAAATTTTCAATGGTAGCCAGTGAAAAGTACTATTCATCTCCTAGGTGTCCCATTTGACAGTCTGGGTCTCAAGTAGCTGTTGAAGCTGAGCAGCAGCTTTGCAGGTAAGAAGTGGTATATCAGTACTGAGGATAACAGGCCCCTCATCTCCCAGGGGTTGAACCAACATCCTCAAAATACTCCAGTCAGACAGTAAAGAGCTTATGAGAAAACAAGTAATTCATGTCTTTGTAGTAGTGTTTAATAAGGGCTCGTAATAAATAAGGCCCAAGGCAACACCACTGAACAACAAGGAAAGCAAAATATTGACTAACTGATCACTGCTCACTAAATATTTCTGTTCACCAAATGAGACACAGATCCTTTGGGAACTGGTCAGGAGTGTAATTGCTCCCATAACAGAAGAATCTCGTAGAGCATATGGCAAAACAGAGCTGGATAAAAATTTGCTGAGGCTATTTCAAAGCTGACATTTCTTAACTTTTACTCTGTGGACTTTGAAGAGCATTTTATTACACAGAGAGCCATGTTTACAAGACAGTAAGGGCAGTGAGCAGCAGGACCAGTGAAACTTGCATTCCTATGGATTTGTGACTCAGGTTTTAGTTTCTGCATAGATTTCCAGTGCCCAAAAGGCATTTTGAGGAAGTATCTCTCCATGGAGATCCTGTATGGGAAAGGGATCTGGAGCCTTTTCTTTTTATGCAACCTGAACATACTAAGTTCTTGTTGGCTGCAATTGTCTGAGACCTCTGTTTCTGGGTTAACTTTTACAGAAATCAGTCAAAAAGCTGAATTGCTACCAGGGAGGAAAACAGCACCACCAGACAGTGCAGTTGCACAAGACCTGTTTCTTTTGGAATCAAACCTCAAGATGTTGGAGAGATGAGCACCAATCATTTCATGAACATGCTGGCAGGCTCCGGGTTGACATCCATCCCAACTCATTCCCTTCCACGCATTCATTTGACAAGTTCAGACATTGCTTCTTTCCCAAAATGCTTCAGTCTCCTCTGGCTTTAAAACGTCTCAGACCAGAAGCCCGGCGCTAATACAAAACCTTACATTAAATCAGTGCATGAGACTTCTTACTCTTCCTTAGAAGTGGTAGGGGAGGAAAAGACTAGGCTTTTTGTTTGCAACCAAGCTACATACCTATAATGTTTTCACAACAAGCACCGTACAGCAACAACTGGCATGTATATATGCCATACTTTTCCTGGAAAGAAGGTTGGAATTCTTCTACTTAAGAACAATTTATAAATTGCTAAATGGTTCTATATGACGATAAGTACCTTAAATTCAAAGCAAACTGAGAAAAGTTCACTTGCCATTGTGGAAAATCAGTTACGCCAGCAGTGAACAGTCCCTGGCCACCAAAGCCATATTATGGCATGGAAAAATAACACAATAAAAATATTGGATGTGTTGTTTTTGAGCAAGTATTTAAAAGAAAAACTGCTTTAAAGTTCACTTCTCTAGTTAGATACTGGAGATACTACAGTGTGTGTAGTCCTGTATAATAGATTCTCTAGTGTACTAGAGATACTACAGTAGTATCACTTGGTTAAATTAGTCTAGACATTTATAGAGAAAACTTTAAAATAACTAATTCATCCTCTGAGCCAGAGAGTTCTCCATGTTTTATAGGCTGGCTTGTTTTACAGTTTGACTTGTTCAAGTGATGAGAAGTCAGAAGAAGAGTCAGTAGTTAAACGCTGCTCTCCCAAGCCATTTGTGGAACTGACATTTCCTGGGCAGGTGGTCCCACACTCTGCACTGATTTGGGCATACACAGGGGAATGTCAAGATAACTGGTTTTCAGTGATGCAGCAAATACACGGTTCTGGCGCATTTCTTACAGAAGACACAAGCCCACAGCTTCTGAAAGGTCGCTTCAGCTGTTGAGCCTGGCCTTCACATTCCAACATTTGACAGTTTTCACTAGGTTTTTAAAGTATTGTCATACACCTTTATTTAACTGTTCTGAACTAATTTTTATCAATTCTGTGGCACAAAACATAGGGCTGGAATCAGGCAAGGTGATGGCTCAGCAGTCCTTCAGCACCATAACAAGTCCAAAATTTTAGAAGCATCTAGGCACTGTTTCAGGGGATAGGAGGGGGGGGGGGGGGAAGAAAAAACAAGGAAAAAGAAACCAAGAAGAGAGATGAGTGATCAAGAACTGTCTTTTAGATGGATGCAAAATTCCCATAAAACAGCATCTAGGACAGCACTTGCCCCCAGAGGAGCCATCCCCACTCCCTGCAAAAGCCTGAGCCTCAGAGGAAAGTCACTCCCTGCAAGTGACTGGTTTGTCACAGCACTAGTGGCACCTGTTTCAGTCAGGGCTATCAACATTGTTGCAGTCCACCAAATACTTGTTAAATCCAACTCCTTTTGTAAAGCACATACTCGCATTGACTGACCACCTCAGAAACTCAACTCCAGACCACAGCAACACCACCTCTGCCTTTCCGCAAAGGCCTCTTCCAAACAGGGCTGGTGGTCTTCTTCCACAACCACAAGTTAATAAAGGCCATGCATGGTACCTCTGTCAGAGGGCACTACTGGTACCTACTGAAACAACCCACAAACCATCTTTTATGCAAGGGCTAAAAACCCTTAGAGTCACTTAATGAGCACAAAGATGGAGAAAAATTCAATAAGCGTACTCATTAAGAGGTACCCTTTTCCCCCAGATCTTCTTTAAAAATTACCATTTAGTGGAAATGGAAAATGTTTCCATTTCATATACCAGCAAGAGCTGGTACACAGGAATATCATAGTGTAGTTCGGAATGTTTTTATAAAACAAATTCATTAAGAGACTGCAGCAACTACTGCCTATGCTCTGCTAAGATGTATGGCAGCTTAGCTTATGTTCACATGACACTTGCTCAAAAGTAAGAGGATTCCTACATAAAAATGAAACCTTTAAAAAATATTTTGTAAATTAGTCACCTGAGTTTTCCCCATCAAAATGACATCTCACTGTTGTCCTCTGGTGAGCTCCCTATGAGAGGATGTTTGCCCAGCCCCCTCCCTTATGATGCTAGTGGACGTTAAACGTCCTAGATAAATGAATACAGTAAAAGCACCAAGTCTTGTGCTTGAAATCATTCATCCATTGATAGCGCGATGACACTAAGCAGTAGATTGAGAACATATTTCACTCCCACGCGCAGCTTGTACGTACACCACCTGTCTTTTTTCCTCCCTGAACAAATACATTTGAATATTGAGAAGACAGATATACGTGGTAATTTTTCTTTGGCATAACGATGATTTTTTGCATTAAATAAAAATATAGTTTTCATTAGTACTTTTGAAAATAAAAACGAAGAAAAAAATAAATCTAAGCTTATAATCATACACCACTGAATTTTCAGTATTATTGTTCCTATGGCAGCATTAGCTCTGACCCATGATGGTATGTAAAAGTATTAGTTATGTGAACTCTTATTCATCCATCATCTATGTTGTGTGCATAGACACAGGTTTGTGCTTCACTGAAAGGGTAAAAAAAAAGGATTTTTTTTGCAAGTTTTCTAATTAAAAGGTGGCCACTAGTGTCTTAACACTCAAAGTAATATACCTACTTACATCTGAAAGACAGATCCTGAGCTCCTCACATTGCAGCCTGTAGTTAAAATACACCATCAGTTATGAGACAACCAACACACATACCTCATACCTGAGCTAAAAAATACGACAAAAAATAAACACCTGGCCCCATACTAAAACAATATGCACCAGCTCCATATATGTGAGGCCAACTTTGCACAAAATTTCCCTTCCAAAATCCTGGGTAGAGCTAAATCCTATAGCATGCACTAGACACCTACACACTGGAACATTTTGGGGAGGGAAAGAGAAGGTGGTATAACTTTTGAAGATAATAGCCATAATTTAGGTGCCAGCACATCACAAGGACAAAGCCAGCACGTCCTGCTGGTTGCAGTCAGGGATCAATATTGGGAGAAGAGGGGGTGCCCTTTGGCAAGCAGGTCCCCAGCTGCCTCAGGACTAGCATGCAGTTGGTTGAGTTGTTCAAACTGAACAGTGGGCTCCAGGCTCTGCCGCTCACTCTCTCAACTCCTCTCTTCCAAGTATTCCATAACCCACCACAGCGTTCAATAATTGCGTGTGCAGCAGCAGTGTGCACATGCTTTGTAAGGCCCTCTCCAGTTTCTGGGAAAGACAGCAGCAGGGGCAGTTTCTGGGTTGGAACAACTCCCTCCTCCTCCCAAGCACCTGCAGGAGAGGAGGGAAGGCATGGGGTCACAGATGCCCTGGCAGTCCCAGACTTCTCCTAGCTACCCACAGTTTTGAAGAGTGGGTGGTGGTTTCCCCAGGCCCATGCACAGCTCAGTGCTTGTTATACATGTCTGCAAACCTACCAGGCTTCCCACAAGTAACCTGATCTGCCACACCGGCTCCCCTGCTCTGGCCACAAAAAGACAAGGAGCAGCATCTTGCTTTTGCAGCCAAGACTGTCCAGCTAGGGAAGAGAGGCATCACTACAACAGGTCAAAGCCAACAGACCTCCGTTCCAACTAAAAGTCAGTAACTGTGCACATCTTAGATTTTGGGCACTGTGTGCTCTGTCCAAGACTTGCTTCTTAAAAGGACTGCAGCATTCTTCACCGATTTCTGTTTCCAAGTTGGTTTTGGATGAAGCCCTGCATTGAATATGCCACAACTGCAGTACCAGCCTAGAGGTAAAAAAAAAAACCTCTGCCACAACAATTAGACTTGCAAGACAGAAGGCAGCTCAGTTTCCCAGTTGGGTGGAACCAAAAGTTTTGTTCAAAAGTAACATCCTCCAAGCAATGCATTCGACACTTGTCTGGAACTGCTTATCAAAAGTATCTCCAGGTTGTGTTACAGCATCTCCACTGCACAGAATTGCTGGTACGCACTCCAAGAGGCACAGCAATGCTGTACAGTCTATCCAGTGGGGAAGTAGCCAACTGCATGTTTTGTTGGCCAGCATTACTGACTGTGAGGTTAGTATCTGTGTTGCAAAAAGCGCAGAAAAGATGCAATTAGAACTGGGCACCTACTGTATGCGGCGGCATAGAAAACAATGTTTGCTCCAAAAGTCATGGCTAAGAGCATCATTTGCCCTAACCAGCTAAATTTCAAAATACAAAGCTTGTTATCAACTGCTGATTCTCAATGACTCTAAACAGCTTTTGATAAAGTCAATTCTTATTTCTCCTTGTACTGCATAGGCTGACCAATACTGCTTTTTATCAGCTATCAGCACTCGTATACCACTCCCCCTCCACAGCCATTGCCATCCACCACAGCCAGTTCCAAGAAGAAAAGCTAGGTCATGTCTGGGAAAACCATTCAACTGAAACACCACCACAGTCACTACAGAAAAGCCACATATGCACAGGTCCTATGGTGATTCTTCACTGCAATTCCTCACAGTTTTTTCCCAGAAAAACCTCTATCCAGCCACTTCTGTTCAGGGCTTCTAAATGGTTGCAAGGTTGCCTCCTGAACCCAGTCAGTCTGAGCTAAGGTCTTCTGTACAGAAAATGAACTCATCCCCTTAGAAAACCCTGTGTCTGTACAAAACCATTCGCAAAAGCAAATCAAGGCTCTTCCACTTGCCCCATCTGTTCAAGGCAACCAAACTCTACATGATCATTCAAGCTGTATTGCTTCAGGTCCTCCAACATTCAATGCTGGACACTAATTCACCTGCTTCAAACTCAAGATGTTTTCAGTTATTGTCATGTGATTTCTCATGCAAAATAAAATTTTATCTCCAATGCTTCTTCACAGTCTTGGCTCATCTCAGCATTTCCTCAGGATGACCTTAAAATTTAACAACTACAATTTGAGGGGGGAGAAAGTGTACGCTGTTGTTTTCAACTTCAGAAGGGAGCGCACAAGTCCAGGAACCCACATGACAGATGACAGACAGCTCAAAAATATGTATCATGCTTCTTTCCATGGTATTTTAGGTACTTCCTTCTTACATTTTCAAAGAAGGAACTGGCACATGTAGCGTTAATTTTTAACATTGCACCATAGGTTTCTTCAGAACTAGAAGTTCAACATTTTTCTTAATTATGGTGCAATGGAATTAAAAACAACAGAAGAACCTGAAGAATGACTTTTTGAATGATTCGGGTTTTGAGAAAAGTTAAATAGTGAATTCAAGAAAAACATCATTTCCTTCAGCTCCAGCGTACACAGGAGACACCACCGCTGACACAAGTTTCCCATCACATTTGTTTAGAATACACTAACAAGTAACCTAACACTTTGAAAGATTAAATACATGTGTTGCATTCAAGTTAGGCAGAAGTCATAATTACTTAATTATATGTACAAATATCGTTTCATTTGTAATTTTGAATTAATGCATACCATAAGCATACTCTGCATCTTAACTGCTGATTTTGGTTAGCCACAAGGTGGCAGAAATTTCAAAGTTAAAATAAAAAGATCATTGTAGACTCTTCCCTGGGTTTGGTTTTGTTTAATTCGCTATGGCTAGAAAGAGGGGGGAAATATATTTATGTCACCAGATCAAAAATTAAGGAACACACAAGTCCTTTTTCTACCTGTGGTGGAAAAGCAAAATTAAACCTATAGCATAATATATAATATGAATCCTTAAAGGAAAATTATATACAACCATTAAGAAAGTAAAGCATTATATTTTTACATTTGAATATCTAGATTAAAAGTTATCAATTACTGAAGATATAAGCATGCATAAAATACATGGCCTAAAGTTGAAAAGGCCCAAATAAATTATTTTATGTATTTGGATTATGACCTTTTGTGTGTTTGGAAGCAACATCAAATTTTCTAATTAAAAAAAATAATTTCTTAAGGGATAATCATAACAAAATAACAGAAACAAATAGGAGAAGAATACAGCTGCTAACCAGAAGACAGACACAGAACAACAAACACTGTAAAAGGGCATTACAAAGTTTTTTTAAAACATGGCTAAAAATCATTAAGCAATAACTCCTGTCCTCTGTCATTGGTAAATCATTAACTTTCTGCCCTCCCCAGTCAAATAATTTTACCCAAATTTTCAGCTTTTAAAGTTATTAATTTATTTTTAATCAAAGTGCAGGAAAAGTTGTTGACAAAAAATAGCAAATTAATGTAAAGCATACAAGACTTGGCAAGGGGAAGACCAAGAGACTTTCTTAAAAGTTAGTTCTTACATGATCATTTTATCGATAAGTTAATCAGAAGCGAAGTTGCATATAAAATCACAACAACATGAATTCAAAAATGCAAGTTATATGACGGTAACAAATAAATAAGATACTTACTGTCTAGCCTGGTCCTTATTGCCATATGTTACATTTACAACTGCAGTCTCCGTGTCAGTGTTCACTAGAGAGGAAAATGCGATGAAAAAAGGTTAAGTTCAGCGTGCACTCACTTCCCACTACAAATTTAAAAGCAATTTGAGAGTAGAGCCATACCTTGCTCACAGTTCTCCACCGTTCCATACTGAGCTAACAAACTATCCAGCACCTACGAAGAGGGAAAAGAAACAACAGATTTCAATTCCAAAACAGATTAACAAAAAAAACCCTGTAAATACACTAAAATTTGTAATAATTTTGCCAGAATGTATAGCATTCAAGACATCCGCTCCAGTAAGGTAGAAGTGTTAGTTACTTTGGAAAGAACAAACACACGTTGCTTGTTTTCTCTCTCAAAACAGAAAATCTGCATTTAAAGCCTCATGGATGTGAAAATACAGAACAGAACTCCAAGAAGTCACACTGCACTGTAAGCCCCAAACTTTGAAAAGAAACCTTCAAATCACCTGTTCTTAGAGTGGGCTATAAGCAGAGGCAAGAAGAATTAAAAGAGCAGCAAATCTGGAATAAAAATCTTTCCATGTAACCCAAGCACATACATAAACTTTGCCACTGGTTTTCCTTGTTTTTCCCCCTCAATACACATAGACGGTACATAAAAATATCTTATTCTCTTACTTAGTGGGGACTTGTCTACTTAGAGAAGTTAATCAGAACAACCAGCACACCAAGAGCTGTTCCACAATTATTTTGACAATTTTCCCAAAACCCCACTCCAGAGGAACCACTCGCAACAGTATCTTCACAACTATTTGAAAGTCACAATTAATCTGGCCTTTGGTAGAAAGCTAGGGAGGAACAGGTAAAAACATATGACAAGGGGCAAAAGAAATCATAATAAAGTAGTTTTATTTGGCATAATTTGTTTTATTCTGGTCAAATGGAGGATGAAGAAGGGGCAAGAAACAATGAGACTTTCAGGAAAATCAAGGTGTCAGAATATTCCAGTAAAAACATCAAAATACCCACAGTTGTATCGCTTTTAAAATTCACATGATATATACTTTATTTTCTTCCTGGTGAGAAATAATGTTTCAGAAAACAGCGACTGTGGCAGTAACTGGCACAGAACACAAGTACATCATTGTGGTTTTTTGCATCCTAATGTTTTGTCTCAATAATTAAAATGATGCTGGAAAAGTTCACAATTTACACCAAGAAGTGAAAAAGTAAACTTGCAATCTCTTCTGTGACCAAAGTGCCATTCTTCACTTCGGTTAGTCTCTTATGGCAAAACGTCAGAATGAAAGGGAAGAAACCCTTCTGGAGAAGGAAGGGAAGAAGGAAGCACAGACAGGAGGAAAGCAGTAGCCATAAAAATGCATCTGTGCAGCTTCTCATCGCAGTACGCTTCCACTTGCTGTAACCAGTAACTGAGTGTGCACAAAACCACAGTCCCTAAAAATGTAAAATTTAGGATTCTTCATCCTCATGAGATTAAGAATTCAAAATTATAATTTATTAATGTATCGTATACTTTTACTACAATATAAAAGACATTAAGATAAATTGCAGTTTATATACCCGAACTTAATGACAGCTTACATCAGTATAATGTCCAATCTTTATCACCTATTAAAACTGAAATTGCACGCAGACATTTCAAAGGTAGTATTTCAAACCAGGTATTGAAAAGGCAACGCGCTGCTCGCCAAGTTTGAGCGGTGCATTACTACCACAAGCTGCAGAATCTCCCAATCCTTCTTCTATAGGGTCTAGTCAGTTTTCTTGGCAACTGTTTTGTTTTCCTAGACAAGCTGCTAACTGTCCTCTCCTCCTACAAGTAGAGATTAGCCTAGTCTGAGAGTTTGCCTTTTCAATCCCCTAAAAAATAATTTTTCTTCCTCTCCTCAGATCTGACAACTTGAAACTATCTAAGGAAAAGACTCCTCTGAAATTCGCTAAATATTACTGAAGTAGAGATGCTCCAGGGGATTAAAATAAATTAAAAGTCTGTGGCAGATCCTTTTAAGACAATTGAAACGTTGGCACAGACAAGTGGCAGAGTTGCAAGGTCTTGTGGGTCTATGGCTGTACTTCCACACAAACCCGGAAAGTCACCGCATGTGATTAGAGGAAAGTCCTCCTCCATAGACGGCTTAAGTGGTAATCGTGCCTCACTGAAATCAGCCAGTGACCAGAATATCAGGTGGGGTCAGGGTTTTAAAACAAGAAAAGCAAAAGCAAGTCCCTGGCTCAGAGATGCATTCTGAGATGTTTACTTGAAACAGGATACTGGAGAGTTCATTAGTCTGATAAAGCAATTTTTTGTCCCTACAGTATGTCAACACCCATGCCGTATTACACAGCAGACTGTATTACAATGTGAGCTAACAGCTTCAGTTAGTTATGACAAATTTTGATTACATTTGAACTGTGCAGACCACCAGCTCGTGTCCACTCTGCCCCAAAGTTACATCCCTTCAAAAAATCACAGAATTTCATTTTCACCCTTAATCATACAGGAAAAGAGCAAAGCTGGAATGCCAGAGGTGCCACAAGACTTTGCTTGATAAAAATTAACCAATATTTTATAAGCTATTTCCATATTAAATTTATGTTCTGGGCCAAGGATACCTTTAAATGAAGACCCACATATTAAAGTCACCAGCTTCACCAAGAAAAGGAATGCTTTAAAGCTGAATCCACAGAACTTTTTAAAGATGCTATGTTCTCTCTAAAAATGACTACTTCCACCATGTTTCTGATCAGCCATCAAAAACCCCTCAACACACTAGCCTTGCATCTGCTCCAAGAAGCCTGAGGACAAAAAGGCTCCTCTGCCATTAATGCTGAGGAATAGCCCAGGATGGCACGTTCAGCATCCCACTCCTCTTCACCAGGAGTTCTCCACTTAGGCTGCTCCTTAATCCTCTTCTGAGCTGTCTCAGTCAGAAACGGTGTCCATCTGGGCTTTAATCCAAGTGAATTGCGTTCCTATGTTCTTAAGAGTTGCTTTACCAAACAGATTTGTGAGAAGTTTCCTCAAAGGATTGGAGCTTTCTTTAACTGAAATGAGAAACAATCCTCTTGGGTCAAAGACACTTGCTCTCCACAGCACTGTCCTCAGTAGACACTTGTATGTTCATCACAGTCAGTCTCATGCAGCAAGGTTTTAGATGTGATCAACACTGCAAGGGTAGCCTTTTAACTAGGTTGTATTTAAAATGCACTAGTAAAAAAGTATCAGCAGCAGCTGGGGTACATGTGTGCATGTGAGGAGCAAGCTTCACAAGGGGAGAACACTTTTAACAGAACCAGCTGATCCAGTTGGGAGAAGTCATTGTGATTGGTATTCAAAGCCAGATCCTCTCTCATAACTCACTTTCAAAACACAGAACTCAACTCCTGCATGTTTCTTGCATCACATGGATTTACTGCAACAGGCAGTTTCTACTCACATCCTTTATTTGTTCATATTTCTCTTCGCACTGTCTTTTCCCTCTCCCCAAATTTTTTCTCCCTAGCCCAAAGCCTCTAGTTCTGCTGCAAAACAAACATGTTTTGTTTAAGCTGCTCTTCCGTAACACCCTTCATGTACAGCCTTGTTGGGCAATCAGAACAAAATTCAAAGCCAAGTTGGTGGTGCAGCAGCGATTCTGATGAGCAGCTGAAAAGAAAAGTTTATTTGTACAAATATTTAATCTAGGCTAAAAAAAAAAGTCTTTCCTTGTCTTGAGCTCTCCTTCTAGTAGTTGTCTAAATTGGGTCTCCTGCTCTTGTTATAGCACAGATGTCTCTCTCACAAAAAGCTGCAGTCTTATACTGTGGACATTCATTCATCAGGCTCTAAAAGCCAATTCTGACTTCATTATAAACAGCATTACCCTACACCAAGCCCCACAAATCGAGGCTGCTTTACAAGGAAAAAAGAAACAAGGAAACATTACTCTTCAGTAGAGCCGAGAGCTTGAAGCACACATTAAAATATCCTGGTTTTCATGCAGGTTTCACAGGTTTAGAAGTAGCACCTTTGAACAAACTAGAGCAGTTGTTTTCTGCTCTTTCAGAACAGACTATTTCATACACATCTTCTTATGGTGCTGTAGGATTTCTGCCCTACGCCATAAGCAAATTAGTCTCAAGACATCTGGTCCATAAGCACTGTTATCCATATTGTTTCTCTCTCACACACGCATTTAGCAATGGGAACTTAACTTCAGGTTCTACAGCACCACTGTGATTTTCTCCACTCATGTAGAGAAAATCCATTAGACCACCACCCTTGCTTCCACGGCTTCTGTCATGTTGATTGGGACTTAAAATTAGACAACACAACTGAAATCAGAAATAGCAGAGGTAGAAAAAGAGACAGGACGATTAGGGTCATTCAGTAAAAGACCACATGGCAATTTTTGGCTGCAAAGACTTTGAGTGTTCCGGGTGATTTAACAAAAAAGGAGGAGGAAAAAAAACAGGCAACAATATGAAGAAAGAGAAGAAGTTGTTAGTGCAAGTGTTTTTTTATTTAAAAGAAGAGAGGTGGGGCGAAATAAAACAAACAAGCCAGGTAAGGAAATGAGAGGACAGGGGTGCAGAGCAACGCTGATATCACTCCAGATATCAAGCCTGGCTGAACCACTAATGCCATCTGCACACTTCAAATACTCCATTAGTATACTCAAAGTGCACAAAAAATACAATTAAAAATTATATTAATGTAGCACAACTAGCTTGATGTGACCCCCACCAGGCCCCAGTGTGCTAAAATTTGCAGCACAGCGTGAGCAGAGCTGGCATTTTGTGACTTTGATGGGTGAAACAGGACCTCAGCAGAGCCACCATTGCTCTCGCAGCCCCACCAGCTGCCAAGGACTGACAATGGCAAAAAGGCTTTTCAAAGTGCCTTCAGTTTGGTTTAATCTTTTCATTGGTAAAAAATGCATCCCCAACAAGGGGCCCAGCTAGCATGGCTTTACAAGGAAAATTAAACATGAAGAAGCCCCTAATAAACCCCTGAGGAAGCAGTCATTTTTGAAAGATGTAATTGGCAAATGCTGCATCACCTGCGTGGAGGTCATGACAGACAGTTGAGCTTGGTGCCAGGTCACCCGGCACACCTCCCATCCCAGGCAGCCTCTCCAAACCACTGCCGCCAGCCAGAGCCCAAGCACAGCAACTTCACCCATTTTTACCAAAAAAGAAGGTCCAAGCATGTTGGTCCCTTGTAAAGGCAGAGCAACATGGACACAGAGCACCCAAACCAGCACTCAGTCTGCCAGGACAAAGTTGTTCCTCCAAAACCTTATGAAGGCATTTGAATAGGCAACACCAGTTTGCAATGGCTCAATGCAT
Organism: Nyctibius grandis; assembly: GCF_013368605.1. NCBI lineage: Eukaryota > Metazoa > Chordata > Aves > Nyctibiiformes > Nyctibiidae > Nyctibius > Nyctibius grandis. The sequence continues at coordinate 22,398,823 of NC_090664.1, read as the reverse complement.
TGCAACATTTGGTGATGGTGTTTTTCATCTTGTAGGCCCTCCAATACCCAGTTTACTGTCTCATGAAACCATGACCATAGTCTGGAAGAATCAGAAAAATAAGTCTGGAAGCTGCTGAAGTCATTGTTTGCACACACCAGAAAGGCAGCGCCTGAAAACAATAACTCTGGCTTATTTACCACATCCCATACAAACCCTGGAGTGAATTCTTCTCCTGGGAACTTACAGTTATATCCAAATGTTCAAAACTATTAATAAGTTTAGCCTATAATACAATTCTGTTTAGGTGGCTTTACCAGGGTTTTAATAATGTAAAGCTGAACCACAGAGAACAAAGCCAAAATTGTCAAAGGAACTACTAATCGAGTGACCAATTTGGACACTGAGGGCTTGATTTTCCACAGAGCTCAGCACGTCTGCATGTTCAAAGTGCAGCTTCAAAGCCACTTTCAATAGCAAGGAGAACATGGCACTTCTGCAAGAGAGACCTGAGGCTCGTCACAAGACAAACTGAAGGCAAGGCACACTTAGCAACTAGTGGCAACTTCTGCTTAAATAGTTTGCCCAGCACCAGAGACCACAACGTGCAGAATTCAATTTGCCGTGGCAGCATTTGATTCCCCTAACCAAAAGGGCTTATCTTCCTGAAAGTCCTCGTCCTGCTGCAAAATTAAGAGAATGTGTGGTAAATGGGGCGCAACTCTTACAGACAAGTCATCTTCACTGCACTTGTTGGACTTGCTAGTTGACAGCAGAGCCACCCCCCCAACCCACGCCAACATCCCTCCCTACAGTGCTAAGAGCAAACCCTGGTTCCCTGTTTACCTTGCTCTCATTATGGAACATCTGAAAAGCTCAATTAAAAATGAGGAGGTAAGAGACGATGCAGACTATTTCAACTTCGGTGTTTCAAATTAAGCAAAAGGTATAAAACAACAGAAAATAGGTCTCAGGTAGAGCATCACATGCAACCAGCACTACAACTATTGTAACCAGCTCCACATACCACATGTGTTTGTAAGTATTTCCAGATAATACTGCTGGACCATTTAAATTTGTATATACACACACCCTCCCATGTAAATAAAATAAAAAGCTAATGGAAAGAGAGAGAACCAAATGCTTTAAAACCACACTAGTATGCAAGAACAACATTTAAAAGGACCTGCCTTAAATCTTCTAAGTTAAAAATCACGAAGTATAATTAGCATAATTTACAGATGGAAGAAGGTTAGCTTCTAAAGAAATAATTAAGAGGAATCCAACAAATGTAAGCAACATGGTCAACCATTACAGTTGAAGATCAGCATCAGAACTCCCTCTCCCTCCTTTTTTAAATAAAAATTCATATGATGGAAAATTTCACTGCAAGAGTTTTAATGACGCTCTGAAAATACAAGAAATTGCAAAAGAGATTTTTGGGCTACAAAGTTAGCCCAGGTACTGAATGCAGCAGAGGAAAAGCTCTTGCATGCTTTCATGTTCCCACATTACACCCTAAGCTGGAAATAGTCTCTTGAATGCATGATAGGGAGGAAAGATTAGAGTGCATTACACTAAGGAGGAATGGGATGCTAAAAAAAAGAAGATCATAGTATCAAGGCTGACAAATGGCATTAAATATCCTCCAAGGTTAAAAAAAGTACTTGAGAAATGTTTAGAAAACAGAAAAAAAAACCCACCCTTTTTAGATGCATGGGTGGCCTCCTTCACAAAGAGATTAAAGGGAGCCGGATAATTCAGTTTGGAAAGGAGCGAGGTATTGTGATACAGGTATTGTGAAATAACGAATCACGTAGAGATGTCCAAATTGGCAGCTTCATCTAAATTAAATGAAAACAAGTTTGAAAACACAGAGAAATAAGTATTTATGCAACATTATCTGCATGCAATTAAGCACCGCACAGTATCTGCTGTGATGCTTTATTAATCTCCCCTCGTGCTAAAGGTGTAACTTCAAGAGCAGTTTCAGATAATGTCAGAGTTTATGAACCAGGTTAGCACTAATGCAAACACTCCTGATTCAGTACCCATCCCGATTTCCACAAGATTAAGAAGCACCATCATGCAGATCGGTCTTAAAGGCAGCAACTGCTGTTTTACGCAGCTCATCCCGGTTCCCAGGATCTCCTCGTGGGCACTGCTGGGGCCCCCTCCTCCTCCTCCTTCCCGGGCAGACGGGCTACCAGGACATTTCTGCGGCTCAGCGTGAGGGAAGGATCGCATGCCGGGCTGGCAGATGGGTGTTGTGAAACGTAGTGGGAAGCAGCAGCAACACTAGCTCATGTTCATCTGCCTCCTCTCACATGGAGGCAGCTGGTTTAAGTGGAAACACTCTCCACTACTTCTACAATCTCATTTGTAGTTTGCCAAAGGGAAGGAAAAAAAAAAAAGCTATGAAAGCATTACTATCCAGTGATCATCCATTGCCCAACTTTGATTAAATGATAGACTACACAACAGCAAGGGAGCCAGCAAATTTTGAAAGAATGTTTGGAAAATACACTGGGATAAAGGATGAATTTTCTCCTTTACTCACAGGACTATATTGAAATACAATTGGTGCTTTATTGACAGTTTCGACACCTTCCCGTGGAGGCATCCAGCACTGGTGTCTGTCAGGAAGAGTGCTGCTTGGCCCCACAGTGCAAGTGGCAATGTCCTGCTCAGTGCCACAAAAACCAGAAAGGAAACTCTTATATTTTTCCTTTCCCCCTCAACCTTTCAGTCCTCCCAATTTCGTTAACTCTATATCATTACAGAAAATGTGTTCTTTTTAATTGGAAGATATATCATGGAGAATTGTATTTCTCCTAAACACTTTACTCTTTTCTCTGTGTGTGTGAGCACATGCATGTGTGAAAAAGGTACTTTTGAAAGCTATTTTCTGTAGCTATTAAAAAGTCTTGATGCCACTTCATTACTGCTCTACAAGGCTGGTACTAGTCTGATATTTTTAGTTTCAGCATAATAATAGTTCATTCATTTAAAAAAAAAAAGCCTTCTGTGAAGTTAGAAACCTGCAACTATAACAAATCTGTCAGACTAAAAATCAATTTTTGAATCATCTTTTGGAATCTATCAACAATTACAAGTTACAAGAAATCCCTCAACCTGAGCACAGGGATAGTTTCATGAAGAGGCTACACAATGAAAAATGTTCCTTCTGGTACAGGTGTGCTGGCACATTGTAGAAACGGAGCCAAGTCAGTGCTTGATACCAGGGAAATCTTTCCTGGGAAGATTGTTCCATATTCTAACATTTAGCATTTCCTCTAGGATCTGCTTATAACTATCTAAAAATGATAGAGGGAATCATAGAGGAAAATCCTGTAAAATGGATAGCGCAGATAAAAATAAAGTATATTAGAACTCTGATGGAGATAACATATGAGACGTTCCCTCTATTGTGCACAAGACTCAAGATGACAAGCTTTCAGGAAAAAGATAAGTCCTTAACAACCACTTCATGAATATCTTAGATCTCTTTATAACCAGGAAAAACTATAAAAAGATTGAAACATTTTACCTGAGTTATACTTACAGGATTCCCCTTCCCCCTTTCTAAATTGGCCATCCATAAGATGCATGCCATGTCTTTGGCTTCCCAGCAGTCCTACTAAGGGACAGCATTACTGTGGACCAGGCATTTAAGAGAAGGTTTGGCCTCTAAACAAGCGTCTGAAATAGAAGAGACTACTGAAGGGAGGGAATTGTTATCTGCATTTACAGAGGCTTACAGAGACATGGGCTGGGTTGCTGGATATTCTCGTATAAAACTTTCTTTAGAGCTGTCAGTGCATGTCACCCGTCTCACCTCCCTAGTTATTTTGCTGGCATGACAAACTCCTGTACCTGAATGCAGATTGTCAGTAGTCTCATAACATATGGGGCAGCTCAGTCATTTGAGAAGTTGCAACAGATACACCCGAAATTGCTGAAGTCATCCCAACAGCTGGAGAAGACAAGTTTTCCTTAGCCTACCTCTCCTGTTTTGTGGCTATTTTCAGGGATAGGGGAAAAAAAAAAGGAGACAACCTTATCTAGTCCCTGCTGTGGGGACTGGGCACTGAAAGAAGTGAGGTGTTTGGAGCAGGACTCAAGAATTCAAGACTGGAGTCAGACAAAAACACAAGTTATATACACTATAGAGCAAGAACACCACCTTCAAGTATTTGAATTACTTTGAGCTGCAGAATCGGATTAAAATAAATCTACAGTAAAGGTCTCTACAGTGCTAAAGCAGAGATGAGAGCTTTGCAAACAACAACAAATAAGAGCTGTCAAAGCCTTCAAGCTGCAGAAATATGAACCTTGCAGCAAAGGGGAATCATAGGATTTTTGAGTGTAGAAAATTTCTGTGGTAAAACATCATCTAGCAGCTACCTGATCATTCAGATAGTCATAAAATAAAGTATACATACACAAAACACTCAAAACCAGGTTATTAAAAAAACTCTAAAAGTTAAAGATATATTATCATTAAATTCTGTTAAACACACATTTACCAAGATCTGAGGTTTCCAAGCCTAGCTTAAAGTATCCCAGTATTATGGCCAACTCATGCACTAATCTGAAAGGTAAGATTTAAGAGGATGTTTACAAAAAAAACCAAACATTTGAATGCGAGTATCTAAACTAGAAATTAAGATTGCAAGAGAGGCATTATGCTAATACCATTTGACCTATATCTACCCAAACAAAACAATTCAGAGTGTGAATGCTGAGTGCTAGCTGACAGCTTGCAGACTATAAATTACTTAAGTGTCAATTTTGAAGGAGCAATCGAATGACAAGTAAGATGCTGGAACAATTCAAGGAGAACAGCCATAGTTAAATGAGTTAACTACGCCTAACATGGTTCAAGAGCAATCTCTGCTTCCATCTACCTGCATTCAGAGCCTTCTATAAAGAGGTGGAAGAATTTTCCATTCACAGCCTTGCAGGATGTATTCAGTCACCAGCAAGCTCTCCTACTCTGAAGTTTATTGTACAGCCTCATTATTAATAAAATTAGAATACGTTTTCCCTTCCTGCAAAGGGAAAACAAAAGAGATGCAATCACAAGGGAGGCAAGTTTACACCATTGCAGACGCTTTGCGGTAATTAATACTCTATAGTCACACAGACCTGAAAACTGAAATACCCTTAAATCCTCACAAGCACTGGAATTCATAGAGGAAAGAGGGACTACCACCTAACGTGGATAATGTATGGGGTTTTGGGTTGTTTATTCAATTATTTTATTCAAAGAAAATAGCTTGTCTGGAACATCGTTAAACTGCCTGCTATTCCTCAGACCTACTTATGAAAAGCACAAGACATCAAATACAACGCAACAGAGGTCTTCTCTATTCTTACTGGCTCCAATAGACCACAGGAAAGTTTAGACCTAAGTCTCTGCCTTATATTTTATAGCCAAGTTCTCAATTCAACTAAATAATCAGGTCTGCCCAAGACTTCAGCAGCTAGAAAAGCCATTAGAGTCATCCTTTGCAAAAGTCACCATTGTGCAAGCATCTGAACAGTTTGGTAACACCAGATGCTAGACTGATACACTTTGTTCTTAAAAAAAAAAACAAAACACACAAAAAACAAAAAAAACCCAACAAAAAAACCCAACCACAACACAACAACTTGTTATTTTCCAGAAACCTGGACACTTAATTTTGATGCAACTTCTTTCTTATACTCTGAAACAGGCACTGCAAGTATTCAGATAAGCAGCTGCAGTCCTGTTTCACTGCTGCTCCATAAGTAGCTCCCCAAGCTGTCCTCCACTAAAAGTACTTTAACTCTCTACAGCAATATTCCCCTGAACACGAGTCAAACACACTTGCAGTAGTAATAAATTAAAAGTAAAGGTGAACAATACTGCAGGGCACCAAGAAGTTGTATGCCATTTACCAGTTTCACATTTACTATACAATAAACTACCTCCTCTTGTCAAAACAACTCGTTCTCCATAAAAAGCTTAAAATTTAAATTTTTTGACATTTAGAAAGCCAGCACTGTTTAAAATAAGGGAAGTGGGAGTGTAAATCCCCAGTAGACGCCTGTACGAATGTACACTTCATTCTGATTTTTCACTGATTCATAGCGAAATACTCAACCCAACAGAAGGGGAACTAGATTTTTAAGCACAGAGGGAAAGAGAAATTCAGTGCTTTGCTATTGACATGGGAAGAAAGAGGAGGCAGTGTAAGAGGAACTAAGAAACCTTGGTTATTCGCCTGAATATTTAGGGAGCCACAGCACTTAAATCCCTGCTCATGGCATCTGGATGAAAATGAAACGTGCTATTCTGAGCTGAGCATAGCAAGAAGATGCAGAGCACGGTAGTAGAGGACTGCTAGAGCAGGGGAAAAATTTATTTCAAACCATTAGCAGTACACACCTCTTGCATTAAACAGTGGCTGTGCATAATGAAAATAGCAACAAACCAGAGTGGCCGCTACCTCAAAGAGCTTGCAAGGTGTAGGCAATAAGTGCAACAGCTACATGTGGAAGTATGGGGGGGTGGCAGGAGTGGAAACATCCACCTGATCTTTTGGCTGAAATTCAAGATTGTCCTCAGCCAGCCTGGCCTGCTCCAAAAGCCTGGAGCAATGCCTCCTCACTGCCTGGCTGTAGAAATGAAGAATAGGCAGCTCGAGTACTGAAGGAAGCATAGCCTGGCTGGGAGGCCAGGGAGGTCACGGCAGCAACTCAGGGACCAGTGGCCCAACTGCTGCCTGGGCTTCTGGGGATGAGGGTGAAGAATGAGGCAGGAGCATCCAGGAGAGATTTCACAGGGAACTGGATCTACACCATGTAGGAAAGGATATCGTGGGATTGACCAGCTACTGTGGAAGTAATAAGGACTGGGAATGCTTCTAAAATGTGAAGGGCATCATGAAAGGGAGCTCTCCAAAAAATCTGGACAACAGAGTTTAGGGACGAGCTGCATTGCAACCAGGTCAGAGAAGGGAGCAGATAGGAAGATCAGGATCCCGGCTCAGTGATCACACAAGAGCACCTTCTGGATGTGAGGGAATGTAGGATGAACATAAATAAGAGAGATGGAGACAAGCAGTAGCAGAAGCCTCAGAAACCAACTAATATACATTCTCTTAATAACCACATATCACCACACACATAGAAATGCTCAGTTTCAGGGAGACAGAAACAGCTCAGCATACAGAAGCAGCCACATACAAGAAGACTTGAAGCCAGAAAGCACGCAACACAAAACACTGATGACATGATTTTCATCGCCCTCATGCTCAAAAGGAGAAAAAAAAAAAGACCCTCTAACAAAGTGTGGTAGAGCTGTGCCCAGCACAGAGATACTCCAAGATGCTCTTCAGACAAGAGTTGACTGAACAAAGATGGGCCCATTGCACATGTTCTGCTATAAAGACAGGTTCTTAAATTATGAATAATGAACACAAGATGCATACAGCATAACATCCCAGAGGAGAAGAGAAATATTTAAAATGTCAAGAAAACAAACACGAAACCCAAACCACCCTCTCCGCCTTGAAGCTAGAAGCAAACTTCCCAATAAGCAAGGAGAATGTGTCAGTAGCTCTAAATAAAATAGACATTGAACATAAAGAACAGGCTTTTGCTCCAGCACAGCTCCTGGAAGGACTACAAACAGCACCTTTCTGCAGATTTACTGCTCCTAACTGCAAGGCAGGAGGAGAAGCTGAGGACATCATATTTCCAGATGCCTTTTTTACTTTAAAAGAGAAAAAGTCCCACTGCTTTAGGGACCTTTTACCAACATTTTTTAAGGTCTTTGACTTTAAATGGATTTAGAGGTTCAGATTAGGAGGCTGTCATATTGTCCCCTCCGGGACATCACAACACCCCTGGCAGCAGAGATGACGATGCTAGGAGAGCTGCTGCCAGTCCCGGAGGCTGGGTTAGAAGCCTGAACACCTTTTGCTAGAGTTTAAAGTCTAAACAGTCTGTACCACCCCAAAAATACAGGCAAGCATTTGGCCATTCTTCCACATAGCAACAGTAGAATCATTTTTCCCTCTGCTTACCCAAGAGCGTGCTTAACTTTCAAACTAGCATAAATAGTAAGCTCAACTACGGCAGAGGAAAAAAAAAAGAAGTTACAGGATGGGGTGACATGGCCGAGTGTGCTGCAGCAGCCTGTGGAAAGCAATACCCCTATGAGGTCTGGCAGCAGATCAAGGGCAGTCACTCCAGTTGCTTTTCAGATTATATAGCTTTGTGAAATTATTTTGGTAATATTCAGGCTTCTAAAAACCTCTCTATGGAAAGCGGTCTTTTCCAGTCCCTTATTGTTGAGCTCTTACCCACCAGCACACAATGTGCTACTGTAGTTGTACTGGCTACCATGCCAGCAGCACAGTAGTGGTACATGCTGTTGAACCAATGAGACCAGCTCAGAACATGAGGAATGTCTCCCTTTCCAGCCTCCTCTTTAATTTTAGTGCACGCACAGCTCTGCTGCCAGGGCAGGCCATGCCAGGACGATATTTGATTTGTAAACAGACACTCTAACACGCTCATCTTCGCTGTGGGCTCCAAGTTACCTGCTGTTACTCCCAACCGGCACGCATGAAGACTTCTGCATGTAACCTTATCTACAACGATGAGCTTCCACAAGAAAGAGGCGGATAGTTAAATATATTTTGATGATGATATTAGCTTTTCCTAGAAGGAAGGAAAAAAAACAACCCAGACATTCCCTTTGTCACCCTCCAGCCCATGTTCTGGGCGGTTCAGGAACAAATGCAAGATTAAGGCAGACACGCTTTGCCTCTGCACACTACAACATGCACAGGGTGTGTCCTCTTTATGTTTAATAAAGGCTCTCATGCTTCCCAATACAATAAAGGGATCACCCCAGGGTTAATGCTCTGAAAATACAAATAGATAGTGACCAGGAAACATATCAGCTTCGTTCCCTCTATTGTCTCCCACCAATACAACAGAGGGCATCCCTTAACCTGGATCAGCAGATCAGCAGTGGCTATCACAGAGCAGCTCCTGAAGTGCACACCAGGCATTATCACAGATAAACTTAACTTTTAAAAATTAGCTTGGACCCTCCTTTTTCTGGCAGCCATTTGGATACACAGTCTTTGATATCCGGTTTCAGTCAACTGGAGTCTTCTGAGGTTAAACTTATAAAAAGGTTTCACCTGACGTCCATTTCTGTGTGCTCAGAGACAGAGATTTCACTTTCAGTTTGTCTGCGGGGTTTTTTTTCCCCCCTTTCAGAAGAATCGTCACAGGGATGGACACACACAGAAGTGGCAGCAACCTATTTCTAGATAGAAAAAAGACCAGCCTTCTGGTGACTGATGGACCAACTGCTCCGCTCTGGCAATCATTCCCTCGAACTCACCTCAATACTAACTGTAGTGCCTTTTTTTTTTTTTTATGTTTTTTTTTTGTTTGTTTGTGAGTCTTGCCTAAAATTGAAGGACACAAGCTTTTTCCTCAGTACATTTACAAGAACAACAAGGGATAGTACTTGCAGGGATCTAATATGAGATAACCAAGCAATCACAAGCAGCTCCAAGGTAGCAATGGGCCTTCCAGGGCTGGGGCGGGGGGATCAAAAATCACTCGTCTCTTCTCCTTCCTCCCCCCATTTTTTAAGTTACCTCAATAAGTAAGTTTTTTTCCAATATCTAGCTAGAGAAGACATGAAGAAATGCTCAAGTGCCACTGACAGAGAATTTGAGTCTCTGAACAATGATGCCTGTAAAAGATTATGTTCCTCACTGTTTTGGCTGCATTAAAACTACCATTAAAAGCTTCAGTGCTTGTGGTATTTTTTTTATACCTTCAGACAAAAAAATCAGGAAACAATAACTCAAGAGATCTCTGTCCAAATTCTGAAAAAAGGAAGCCTGATTTATCTACACTTTGGCTACATCTGTGACTACGTTACATAAATAATCAGTCCTTAATTTTAAAAAAAGCCAGCAAATGAGCACTACCCATTTCCTCTCATCTGCTTCTCATTAAGTTGCAGGTACCAATACCTTCAGCTGGATTTTCAGCACCAGAGAAATGCTAAAAGCAGGCTTTAACAAGAATATGAAGACAGCAGTTTGCTCACCTCCAGTTGGACCGTGTGAGAATGAACACAGAAATACTTCACAACTACAAATATAGTTGTCATATTAACTATATTAGTACATTCTCCTAGAAACCTCTTCGAAAAACATTCAAGCTGGTTGCTGCAGTTGACAGACATCAGTCTTCGCAAATCCATCCTCAGGATGATTTAAAAGATTTGTTCACAAAGGTGGTCCAGCCCCCCATTTCTCTCCACACTCCTCCATAGGTCTTCAGTGCCACTGCTACTGATGTGGATTACAACTCCTTGTGCTTGAATATGTGCAGCTGTCTATCATGTTTTTTTTAAAGTTTAGATACCTTTCTTTTACATATATTTCTGTGTATTTATGCATATATACACACACACAACATATTATACATATTCATTCATATCCCGCCCACTTGCAGGATAGCAGGACTCAGAGCACGGAAAAGCAAGTTTATATGAGAAGCTGCTTCAGGCATAAAAATGTAGGTTGTGGAATGTGTGCACAGCACACACATGTCAAAGAACTCTGCATAGCATTAGCGTAAGATGAATAATGTTCACTTCACTCACGATTGGCTCGTTTAAAAAGTGACATCTCAAAGTCTCCTGGGACATATGGAATATTGTTTACTGAATTCAGCATCTTGTCATAGGCTTAAACTATTTGACAAATACAGCTCAAGCTGGCCTCCTAATGATATTCAAAATTAAATACTCCTCAGCCAAAGTGGAAAAACATGACTAGAACTCACATCAGCAGTTGAGAACAGGTCTACCAGGAAAAGTTTTACAGCATGATAGAAATGCCAAGAATGACTGATTTAGAAACAGACACACAGTAGCCTCATGCACTGGCAGGCTTCATGTGCATCTTACCGTTGGACCCAGAAACTCTGTACTCAGACCTGAACTATGTACTTTGTACATGTACACACCCTGTACATGTGTTCCCTTAATCTAATATTGAGGCACCTGCGGTGTTTTTTCCCCCCACTACTTCAAAGAGGACAATGTCAATACGGACACACTGAAAGATGCATGCAAAGAGCATTGACTTAAAGTTCAAGTGCTTTTAATGACCTCTGTATCCACTGAAGCCCAGTCAATCCAACTACCAGTGTTCACACCACAGTAAGACTGCAGCTGGAAGACCAGATCTAGAACTTGTCCCACAACAGCCACAGCTACCTGGTTTTAGAAGCAAGATTGGTGCGATGAATTAGAACCTCAGCTGAAGTTGGTTTTGACTTTTGGTGTGTCCCTCCATATTGTGAAAACAGCTATATGAATCACCATCACTAGCACTATTCAAGATCGAAACAAGTCATTTTACCCAGCATAAGGTACAATCAGCTACACCACAGTAATTTCAAGCCAATGTTTGAATCTGTACCACTGGAGATTTTTTAAGTATAGGTGACTTTTAGATTTTCACCACTATAGATAGCCTTCCTGTATCACCACAGACTTTATACTTATTATTTAAGACTTCTACCATTTCACTTGTCTACAACAACTTAAAATATTTTATGCACTTGAAGACTTTCATCTTCACAAGAAACAGTGGAAAGACTTGATGACCTCAGGTCTTCCTTGGAGGTTATGTTTTAGTTGGGTTTTACTTCCCTTGCTGGAGATGCCCTCAAAGCAGTCCACATGCTTCTTACAATGGCACACGAGGAGCAAACCCAGGGCTCCAGAGACACTTGGCTAAAGAGACTAACGTGACAGGACTAGCTGAGAGGAGGACGTTCATCTCAAAGGAGCTGACAGTGTGAAGTGAAGGGAAATGCCTACAGCCATTCCATTCAGCACTGGGAAAATATCATCTGCTAAAACTCTTGTCTCTACAAATATAATTTGATATATCAGTAACTGGTTTAGAGTAAGCCTATATCCATCAAATCCTTAAATAAATTTCACTTTAAAATAATCCAAGATACTTCAGAAAGTGAATGTTTATAGACTCTGCACTTCATCATTCTCTATTGCTTTAGAAACAGTACTAAGGTGTTTGCAAGCTCCTCAGTTTCATTCCCAGTTTGAACCAACTATAAAGTGCAAGTTATGCAGCATTAAAAGACAAACTGGGATGTAAAGCAAAACATGATTTGTTAATATAAATCTGTACATGAGTGCATAAGCACAAAACATTATCATCCATCTATTACACAGTTCACATACTGGAGGAGCAGACATGTACGTGAATGCAGACAGCTGTATAAACACACTTGCAGTTAAAATACAAAATAGGTAAGGGAAAAAAAAGCAATGTTACAAGAAGTTACACATTTTCCTCCCCTTCCATTTTTCAAAATCTACTTTCTGTTGCGCTCTTAAATAGAGATGAAAAGCATTGTAGAACAAATATCAACTAGGTATGCAGTGGTTTGAAGAAAAAGGGAAAACAAAGCTCTAGATGGTGAATGCTAAGGTTATATGTAGCTTATCAAAGCTGTAAATAGTAAAGGATAGTGAAGTTTTGGAGTAGGGGTTTGGAGGATGGTGCTTTTTTCCCATTTAAATTAATTTTTTGCCATTGATATTTTTTAAAGTGTATAAATATGGCAATGGGAATTGACCATAAAAAAGCTTAGCACTCAGAGCACTGCAGAACAGCAAGTGACATGAGAACACCTTACCACCTGTGGCAATGCCATGAATGCAACAGAAGACAACCTGAGTTTGTAAGTCAGTACTGGCTCCAGTCCTGTTTAACTTATTCATCAATGATCTGGACAAAGGGACTCAGTGTACACTTAACAAGTTTGCTGATGACACAAAACTGGGAGGAGTGGCTGATACACCAGAAGGCTGTGCTGCCATTCAGCGAGACCTGGACAGGCTAGAGAGCTGGGCAGAGAGGAACCTCATGAAGTTCAACAAAGGCAAGTGTAGGGTCCTGCACCTAGGGAGGAATAACCCCATGCACCAGCACAGGTTGAGGGTTGACCTGCTGGAAAGCAGCTCTGAGGAGAAAGACCTGGGACTTCTGGTGGACGAGTTCACCATGAGCCAACAATGTGCCCTTGTGGCCAAGAAGGCCAATGGTATCCTGGGGTGCGTTAGAAAGAGTGTGGCCAGAAGATCAAGGGAAGTTACCTTCCCCCTCTACACATCCCTAGTGAGGCCACACCTGGAATACTGTGTCCAGTTCTGGGCCCCTCAGTTCAAGAAAGATAAGGAACTACAGGAGAGAGTCCAGCAGAGGGCTACAAAGATGATTAGAGGACTGGAGCATCTCTCTTACAAGGAGAGGCTAAGGGAGCTGGGTCTGTTTAGCCTGGACAAGAGAAGACTGAGGGGGGATCTTATTAATACTTACAAATACATTAGGGGTAGGTGTCAAGAGGATGAGGTCAGACTCTTCTCAGTGGTACCCAGTGACAGAACAAGGGGCAACAGGCACAAACTGAAACATGGAAAGTTCCATCTCAATATGAGGAAAAACTTCTTTACTTTGAGCACTGGAACAGGCTGCCCAGGGAGGTTGTGGAGTCTCCTTCTCTGCAGGTATTCAAAACCCGCCTGGACATGACCCTGTGCAACGTGCTCTAGGGGAACCTGCTTTGGCAGAGGGTTGGACTAGATGATCTCCAGAGGTCCCTTCCAACCCTAACAATTCTGTGTTTCTGTAACAGAGATGCACTGGGATATGCTAGCAGGGACTACAAAATGCCTTATGCTTAACTGTAATCAGCTTTGAAAAATAAAGTTAGTATTAAATTTGCTTAGAAAAGTTTTGGGAAAAACTTCCAATTGTAGCTTTAAAGCTACAAAAAACTTAAACTGCAATATATAAGCACACGTCACCAGCCCATCAACCCCAAGAAGTGCTATAAGCATACCAGGCAGGAAACTGTCTGTATGTTTGTTCTTCATTTGTTACAGCATGAGGAAAGAGCAGACTTTGGTCACTATAAACCATTCAATTAAACACTCATTTTCTAACCGTTAGAGAGAAGATGAGTGGTTCAAGTTCTGGAGTTACCAACTGCAAGCTTAACTAGAACCATAATTACAGAATTCCAACTGGTAAATTATGTGTGGAGAGGATGAAATATTATATTTTCTCATCTAAAATACAATCACCTCTTCACACTGGCTAATAATAATAAAAACTGAATAAATGCTCCATTGTGTGTACTTCTAAACTACCCCATGCAAGTATAAGTTGTGCTGTAACAGTGGTTACAAACCACCAAACTATCATATCAAAAACAATGCAAAGTTTTCCAACTTGGATGTCAAAAGTTAAATTCCTTAATCCAGAACAAAGTAGGAGAGCTCAGCACCCCTGCCCTTCTTGGCAGAAACAGCAAATACACCAGATCCTCAAAAGTGGATCCAATCTTACTTATTTGGCTTTAGAAAACCAAAGCCCCCCACAAGTATATTGAGATTCATTTTTTCCAAGTGTCAGCTGCTAGATAAAGAAAGCTGCTTTCTGCTAGGCACTACCAAGAAGAACTGTATCTGTGTAACCTTTACATATCTGGGCAACTACATGAACACCGCTCACACACAGCTCCGAGTCTAATAATGAACATGCAGTTGTAAATCTGGTATGTAACAGACTATGTGAGGATACGGCCATCTGTATAACGACTGCAATGCACATTACTGGTGTAGCGTGTAATGTTCTTCCCTCATTAAAAACACCGGCACAAAACCATATATGTGAAGCACATGCCTGTGTACAACAATAACTTCCCCAGAAAAGCTAGAAAGACCACAAAGCTGGCAACAAGATACAGCAGTTGAGCCTTGCGCAGCTGTGTGAAGTGTCATGAAAATGAGCTCACGCCCTGCAACGCTGGTCCATGCTGAGGAGGTTGTGCTTGCAGCACACAAGCACGAAAACAGACCTCAAAGCTTCCCATGCAGGATCTCCTGGTAGCAGTGGCCACGAAGGATAGACAGAGCTTCATTTTACCCGTGTGCCTCAGAATGAGGTGGCCAGCAGGCACATGGAGCAGTGAGAAGGGAGAGGCTGCCTTGGAACCAGGAGAGGAGGGAGGAAAGTCCAAGGCGGGAACCAGACGTGCACCTCTAGCTCCATCAGGAGCAGCCGGCACATTCTTGTGCCACAGGCCCACACTGCAGCTCCAGCCGAGCCCACGGTGCTCCAACCCAAGAGCCATGGCAGACAGTGACCTTGGGGCGAGTAGCTGGAGGAGGGAGCTGGCCCGAAGTCTCACCGAATGAGCCCTGCCACTGCTTACAAAGTGGCTGTGCAGCTACCTCGTCAAGGGTATCAACCTGTTGGCTCCCAACAGAAGAAGCCCTTTCATCAATGGATATTTTTTTTTTTAAGCTGTGTTTCTTTTCCTTTTGGATTCTTGCTTATGAGCTGTGAAAGAGTGCAGCAAAATATATATTTTCGTGCACCACGAGTCACGTTGTTCTTCCTCTTTTCTTTGTCCCAGCCGTACGCCGTTTCTGTGTCTGACTCAAAAATGCCAAAACAGGGACATACGTTTCTCTTGTACAACGGAGTTTTCAGAATTATTCATGATTTAGAAATCCAGAGCTTAATTTGGGCTGCTTTGGAGCCTGGTCTCTGTCTTTTAATGCTGTGTAACTTGTACTTTATATTGGCTCAAGCTGGGAAGGAAACTAAGCACAGCTTGCAAACTCTTCAGTTCTGCTTCTAAAGCAATGGAGAATGATGAAGTGCAGAGACTAAACTTTCATTTTCTCAAGGATCTTGGATTATTTTAAAGTGAAAGTCACTCAAGAGTTTGATGGCTATAGGTGTCAGGGAGTCCTGTGCAACACTAACTGTTGGTATAAGGCAGAATACACTGCAAGCACCAAGAGCTATTTTATTTGCAAGGGCAATCAGTTTGGAATAAGCCAGATTATATTTGCAGACACAAGAGTCTGCAAATGCTGTTTTTCCCAGCACTGAACCTGCAATGGCTCTTCCTTTGAGACCAGCACTCTCTTCCCAGCTAGTCCTGTTGGGTCTTTTTCCTCAGCCCCGGTTGCTCACCATGGGCCACCAATTGAAGAAACACACAAACTGTTTTGAAGGCATCTGCAGCATGGGAGTGAGAGCCTTCCAAAGCCCACAAAACATGACCTCCAAGAAACAACTGAAAGACTTGCTGTCATACCTGCTACAAAAGAGAAGCCTGAGGGAAGTCTCAAGTCTCTGGATGTATGCAAGGGAGTGGAGAGAGGGGGACAGGGAATTGCTCCACGTTAGCAGCAGATCTGCTGAGCAGTGAACAGGCTACAACTGCTCTAAGGGAACAGGAGGTTGAACAGTGGGGTGATGTGAGGAGGCCATGAGATCCATGCCACTACCCTCTCATCAGTAACAACAGCACCAACCTAGCAAAACCAAGCCCTGCCCTGACAAAACCAGCACTTTCTCTCACCTCCCTGGGCTTTCACAGCCTGGCCCTGGCCCATGGATGCTACTGCTCAGCCTGCCCCCCTCCCCATGCACATTTCCACTGCCTTCAAGGTTTCATGGCTGCCGGAGCGACGTGTTTCCTCTCCCCCTGGGCTGGGGAGTGAACCCAGAGTCCTCGCTCCCTCCTTGCACAGCAACCAGCCCCGATGGCAGCAGGCTGGGCCACAGCCCTAGTGCTCTCCCTTGCCCAGAGCCTGCCCATGTGTGTGCCATCCAGCCACCACTACCACACCACATGTCACAGGCACCCTTGGGATGATTTGGGGAAAAAAACCCACCCATTCTTTTTGGGCAACAGCGATAAATTTCTTAAAAGCCTCACAGGCTCTTGTATGCTCTTACCGTAAAGGTAAAACAGGGGGCAAAGGAAGCAAGGAAGGAAGCTACATAAACCTTACAGTTAGTTAAAATAAATCTCTCCTCCCCTTCCTTTCCCCCCAGGGCTCATACACCCAGTGCCAAACATCCCCCTTCCCACTCTGAGCACAGCAAGTCAGCCCTCTGGTTCAGGCTCTAACGCAGGCTTTGTTCTTAAATCAGTCCTGGGCTGTGCTTTGAGGGACCTCTTCCTGCACGATCAGGGCAAACGCTGTTTGGTGACACAGCAAACCTCATGGATCTGAAGCACAAGTTTTGAGGAATGCATCTGAGGGAGGTATGGCAACCTTCACATGATGCACACGGTGTCACACTGGTAAAAAACAGCATGAAATCCTTCCATTAGCTTAACTAGTTTAGCTCTTTTAGAAGAAAGATGTGAAAAAGTCATAAAAATAGACAAGCTTTGGCTAATATAACTGATTATTCTTCTAACAAGGTCTCAACTGCATCTGAAGTAGTTTCAGTAACAGTGACAATAACCAGTATTGAAAGACAACGGCATGACTTCATGAGCAGAGTAACAGTGCTTAAAAATGCTCAGAAAAGCACCAACATCATAAAGAAAGAGCACAGTGCCTTAAAATGACTGAAGCCCACCTCTGCTCTCTCCCAGTGAGATTATGAAAAGTTACCGAGAGCATTACAAACAGATATGCCACCTAATTTTGCCCATATACTGAAGAAATAAATTCAGGAGCTCTATGTACTGGAGCCGAATACAAAAACCAAAACATCTGAGTACTTTAGGGTATCTACTCACTTTCAGAAAAAGAAAAAAGAAAAAAAGAAAAGAAGGTGGCCATTCAAATGATTGCTTAAATAGAGGAGCATCTTTGTAGACAACTAGGAAGCGTGCGAGTTTGTAGCGATGTTGAACTGCCCTATTTTTAGCATTGTGTGTCAAGGGCACATGCCTAGAAAGCGCTTTCACTGCTTCAGCAGTTTACAGGAAAAACAAGGTAGGCAAGCACATGCTTATTTACAGATAGATGAGCCTGAATCTTGTGTGTGAATAATCACATGGGACTGTTTCGGTTTTACCGGGTGACTCACCGGGGCAGTGTCAGTGCTCCTGACGCAGCCCTGGAGCTCAACGCTAGTCCGATGGTATCGGAAGGAAACGGCTGCATAGCACTCAAAATCCTGAGGCAGCATAAGAAGGTTGAGGCAGTACAAACTGAAAGCAAATGGACTAAATTAATTTCTTTCAGGTGAAAAGTAAATATTTCAGATAGGCAAGAATGATAAAGGACCAGTAAAAATTAAAAAAAAAAAAAGTCAACCGTTGTAAAAAGTCTTGCATTCCCCACTTGTTTTCTATTTTAGGTTCCACATATGACTATTTTTCAAACTTTGCAGTACCTCTAGCATCAGCTGTTTAAAAAACCCAGAAAAATCTTTAATCTGTGGATGAAAGCCTGTACAGAGTCATCTAAAGGAAGCAAGTAGTCTTATCATCTTGGCCACCGTTTCTAATATTATTCAATACTTCCAAAAGTAGACCACAGTGCATAATACTGTAAAGTCATGCGTTATCTGGTAGTTCTCATTTGTTAATAGTAACAGTTATCAAAAAACAAAAGTGTTATCAACACATATAATGCTTAACCTTCTACTTCCAAGTAATATCTATATACTCGCAACCATCTCTAATCTCTCTCCCAGGCAAGTTTGCTGCATTTTTCATTAGCAAGTATCCTTTGTTTGAAATATCAATTGAATAGTTTCAAGCAAATTCTTTACTATGTGGCACTGTCAGACTCACTGAGTATCCTTACACTTAGCTAAGAAGCCATGCAGTGAGGAAGACAACAAGAATTAACTAATAGTAGCACAAGGCTACTATGACAGTATGGAAAACCGAATATGAATTCATTCTTGCTCCATTCTAGTGGTACAGGGGTGCCAGAAGAGCTGTGCTTAGGCCATCTACAAGTAGTTAAACAAATGCTTTGGCCAGAGGCAAGGTCAGATAGCCAAATGCTCACTGGTTGAATCGGAAAGTTAGCAAAAGGATATGCCATATATGAATGAACAGAAGAACTATGAAGCACTAAACCGCTTGAAACATTGCAATAAACACAGCAATAAATACAAAATAAGATTTTAATAGGACAAAGGTACAAACTAGAAAAGCAGCATTTTACCTAAGTGTACTGAAAGGTTTCTGTACCCAAAAGTTGGTTTGTTATCTAAAATCATGTCAGTGCCTATTCCACCAAGAAACCTCACAATTTAGTAAGTATATGGTTTGCAGCATCCTCAACATGTTTGCAAGGAATAGAAATACCAGAGAAGGTAATAATTAATAGCCCATGGTACACTCTGCTCATTCTGACCACAAAGATCAAGTTAGCAGCTATGGAGATCAGCTGCCACATGTTCTCCAGAGCCCTAATGAAAGAAGTCATTCAGCTGTTATAAGGACTGAAGTCAGAAGACAGAATTTTGAAGAAAAAAAAAAAACAAACTACTCAGTTTACTCGAATTTTCTACTTGTGTAGAAACTCTTCACAACTACACTGACTTCATCATCTGCTTTCACTAGTTTGAGATATTACCTTAAGTTTTGTTTTAGGAAACTTTACACATCACTTTCAAGAATATCTTTACAATTTTTTTTCTTTTTAGACTCTAGTAGATAATGAAACATTTAAGTGTTGTGTGCTGACCAGCACAGTCCCCAGTCTATAGATACTCAAATAGCAGGTACTTGTGACAGCTACATCCAGTGCTATACATACAAGGATCAGGACAGAAAACAAGGCCAACCAGCAAACAGGTTGGAAGGCAGGAGTGGACAGCACAAGATGTGGATAGACATGGCTCTGAAGGGCTACCAAAATGACAGTATTGCTTTAATAGATTTATACAGCCTTGTCTGCTGTGACTTACCTGCATACTGTGCTGTCCTTAGGACTGTAAATAGGGACAGCACAGGAACCAATGTGTAAAATTACAAACAAGCAAACAAGCACAACTGGGAAAAAAATGGGGAGATATTTGCATCTTCTTTTTGGCTGCATTAGTAAATAAGCTGCTGAGCTACATAAATCCCATTAATTTTCCATAGGAACAGATGTTTTCCTAACAACATCTCAGTTTCAACACTCGCTCATAGAGAACATGTTACACAGAACATGCTGCTAAAAGAATAAAGGAAAACAGAATAAAAAAAAACAGTTCCAAATTACAAGATATTTGTGTGCCTATTTAAACAAAGCGGGATGTAAGCCTGATCCCCGTACTACAGCTTCTCTCCCAAGACACCTAAATGCAGTTGTACTCTTGTGCCACTACTCGGACCATCTGTACAAGTCACAGGTTATCTTTTAACAAACTAGTCCAGCATGGCTGCTTTGCGAGCATCCACACGGCTGCGGTTTGGGGAATCCAACTCCTAAGCTTTTGGATGTACTACTGCTGAAAAAAACACCCAGCGAAAACTTACAACCCAGGGGTGAGGGGCACGGGTAATCTGCCCTCCGCGCCCAAGCTGCTACTAATTGCACTGCTGCACAGTGACCTAAAACCCTTGATCTCAAGTGTTGCATGTAGTTACCTTTGCCCTTCTCCCCCCACTCCTCCCAGTCACGCAAAGCGCAAACCATCTCACCCCAGGCCACCTTTAACCCTCAGCTCCAACCTCACAGCTACCCCCTGCCAGCAGCAAAGCCTGCCAGCACCACTGGCCCTCCAGCTCTGCCCCTCTGGGACCCCTTTGAGAGGGGGGTTTGCACATGGGAGCCCAAGTTGTTCCGTGATGCATTCTGCTGGGAAGAGGATCAGGGAGAACAGGTGAGATTCAGGGAAGAGAAGCAGCAGCAAAGGGGAAAAGCAGCAGCAAAGTACAAAAGCTAAGAGGAAATAGGTATATAGTTGCATAAAGCTGAAAGAATCAAGGTCATGCTCATGGTTGTTATTTTTGCACTTTGCCTCAAACTATTCAGTAATTCAAAAAGCAAATTCTTAATTCTGAATTAATTTGCTTAGAAAAAGAATAAAAGGATGACCTGTCTTACTACAAAATGCACCAACTTTTCAGTGGCATCTGTTAAAACTGTGTCAAACAGACGAGGTGTCCAACAATTCAATAGCTTGCTTATAAATCACGGCTCTGTATTTCCAAACTAACAGCAGTAAAATATTACACAGTGTTATACAAGGCAAGTGTTTTATTTTAAAACTTCAGTTAATACGCTAAATCTTCATTGGAAGTGTTGTGAAAATGTAGTTGTTTTTTTCAGATGAGCAGAGGGTCTGGCAGAATTTTCTCCCAAAACCATTTACATATTTTAGATAATGGAAAAGCACTACAGATTTCAAGATCTGATTATACACACATGAAGAGGCAAGGCTGAGAAAAGCAGACTGGTTTAGAACCTCCTACGAGTCACTGAATTTGAAGTTCCCTTTACTTTAAGCCCAGCCTTAATGCCTATCTTTAGAATTAAGTTCTGCTATTGGAAAATGTGAAGGCAACAATCTTCCTAAGAGATGCATTGCTTGTCTGCAGAACCCAGCCTCCAGTAATTGTTTTTCCTGCAACTCCATGCATAGACAAGCCTTTATAGAAGAATGGACAGTTAGTGACACTTCTCTGAAATTTAAATACATTAAATTTTTTTACCAGTGTAACTTAGTTCCTACATTGATGCAAATTTTAGAAGATATGCATACTGCTTTTAAGTCCAATACTCTCAGTAAAGTGCCAAATAAAACAGAGTGATTTATATAACTAATCATAAAAAGAAGCCTCGCTCTGAAGAACTGGTATTACAGTAAATATAAGAAAAGATGCAGAGCTTTAACTCTTCTCAAGCTTAATGACAGCTGACATTTTTCTTCTTAAGATTACTACCAATGTTCAAGGAGAAGAATTTTCCTGCATATAGTGGAATTGGTCAGCCAAGGATCACTGAAACATAAAGGGAAGGAGAACTGTATGCATTAAGTCAGACAAGCCAACAACCTCACTCACTAAGATGACATACAAGAAGTTAGAATTATACTTGGCTTTTAATTGTGACTTCAATACAGTAAAACAGGGTATGATCTAGTACTGCAACAAATAACAAAAGGTTTAAAATTTAAAAATTTTGAGACTAACTTCATTCTTGTCCTTCCTTTAAGCCGTATGTTTGCCCATACTTTCCTGACATCAACATTTCCCTGTTTGCTGCTACTGCATCAGAAGCAAAGAGAAAACCAGTGAGGCAGGCAGTCACGATTACACTGTAGGGAACAGTTAGGATTCCACTGAAAGTAGCTCCCAAAATAACTTTCAAAAAAAAAAAAGCCCACCACCACACAAATATAACTCTCACACACACAACCAAGTTTCATTTTTACTATACTGCTTTTAAACCGTTAATGAGTCATCTCTTAAATCACTAGCTATATTTATAAGGAATTATTCACACAGTAAACTAGACTTCGTAAAATGAAACTGTGTACGTTTCCAATACAAACTGTTTTTCACCCTTAAACTAATTAAAGCCACAGAGGAATCCACTGATTTAAGTTTTCTTTAAAAAAAGATTTGCTCACTAATGACAATTTTAAAGTACATTTACCATAGAGGGTTTTTTTCACCTCACAGCAAAAACTTAATGTCTCCTACTTACTTAGCCTACACAAAATTTTCCTCTTTACCAGAAGGCCTTTACACCAAAATAAATGAGACCAAGAGAGATCGTGGTGTAGCAGAAGAACATAAAAAGCAATTAGTGGTAAAGTTTTTGTAGGTTGTGTCATTTCATATTCTTTCCATGCCTTCACAGGGCAGCAAAGACTTCATTAGAACAAACTCCAAGCAAAGACCGACTCCTGCAATCACTGCCCACTTTGATTAGTCTTAATCTTAGTGGAAGCACAGCAGTTTTCACTGATTGCCTGTTTGAGGGACACACGATTTGTGCAATATTTATTTTGGGCCGTCACTGAGGGAGGGAGGGGGTGCAGCCAAACGGGCAGTCTCCCAATCCAGATCACACAAAATATGGCATTCGCACTCTAGGAACGTCTCAGCCTCAGCTGAACCCAGCGTCGGGGAGGGCTGCACGCCTCAAGAACCACCCAGAGGACTCCTGCAAGATGGAAACCGCATCTCTACACCCTGGCAAGCCCCACCAACTGCAGCACAGCCCTGAGAAAGCAGGAGAGGATGACGTGGGTGACCTTTGTAATGAAGTATCACAGGTTACAACACAAGGAGCGCAGATATCCCTCGGGTATTGTAGAAAGAGCTGTGAAGAGCAGCAAAACACAAAGTGGACTCTGCATGGGCAAACAAGGGACACTGCCAAGAATCTCTAAATGCACAACACTTCAGGAATATTAAAAAAAAATTGTACTCCTCATCTAAACCAAACTAGAAAGCCACAATGACAAATAACTTTACTTATGGAGAGTTTCGCATGACACACAGCCCCAGATTCGACTAAAAATCACTGAAACATCACCCTTTTGCAGGACACACATTAACGACCAAATGCCCTGCTCATTCAAATTACTTTTTGATGATCCCAAAACAGACTTAATGTGGATCACACCACTTCAGTGCAAGCTGTATGCACCATAGTATCTGCAGCCTTCAGAGTGCCAGATGCACGGGTCATGTATTTTGGTGATAGAGCAGCTACTCACAGTACTCAGTGACCATTTTGAGGAAGTAAGCATTAGGAGTAAGAAATAAATTTAACATTCATGTGCACTCCAAAGTTACTGTATATATCCTATGTCCCAAGACAACAGAAAGGAGGAAGCTATGTGTTTTAGTTTCCCACTGTTGCTCTCCAATATTTTGTCATTTTGCTTCCAGGAGTAAAGCTGCTCTTACTGATAAACTGCAATGGGGTGGGCTGCTTAACAGATACACAACAGAGGAGACAACAGCTACAATAGCACGGGGCAGCAGAAAGGAGCGAAGACCATGTTAAATGACCCCCTTATAGCTGCAGTCGGAGTCAAGCGGCAGGATTTCCTCAGACAGCATTGCTACATCTGGATCGCTCTCAGAAGGAAATGAAAAGCAACACTTCTGCAAGATATGCTGTTAGATACGCGAAAGCCACAAAGGCATACACAATAGGCAGCTATGAGATGAATTAAATTGCTAGCAAAAACAAAGGAGAAGAGAACCTAGTACACATTAGCATGATAGTTGTCTGTTAAGGTGATCACCATACCTTGGCAAGAAAAAAAACACAAGCATCACATAACACACTGATCACTAGAAATTAGTTACAATGAGCTGATGGGTAGTTAAGTAACAACACATGAAGTGGGGCGAGAAAAACAGTTTTATGAACATAACAAGGTAAGGTAGACTTTGAAAAGCTCGTCCTTTTTCTGAATAGACAGGTAATCTGCAGAACTGCAAGAAATCCCACTAGAATTTCATTCCAAAAGCAGTTTGCAGAACAGTGTAACCCACAATCATTTCTGTAGGAAGGATTTGTAGTGCTGATAATTTTTATCTTATCCCCACCCCCCAAGAATTCAACTGATATTCTTCTAAAAACATAGGACAGTATGACTTGATAGTAATAGATGGGGAATGAGGAGCTGTAAGCTTACTTATGGTCACTTCCCTCCTCTATATTCAATTTTGTAGATTTTTGCATTCTTAATGCACCACAAAGAGTTGATGGAAGCCGAGTGTTATATAGGTTACAGCTTTATTCACAAGACAGCCACGACATATCAAGTCTTAATAATTTAGGATCCTGTGTGCAGCTGATATACATGCTGACATTTGTCAAAGGTGCAAAGATTCCTGTTGTAGATTAGCACAGAATATAAAGGCTTTGTATTGAGAATACCTCCTTTGACCAGTACAATACAAAACTCCCTTGCAGTTCTGGTTATAGAGAAGGGTTTTTGGTTTGGTGGTTTTGGGTTTGTTTTTTTGTTTGTTTGTTTTGGGTTTGTTTTTTTTTTTTTAATTTAGAAACTTAATTCCAGTTTTCCTTAAAATGAAATAGAAGCAGGAATTTTAGACTGAATTCACAGAAAGCATCTATGAATTTGCTAGTTAAGTAGTCGTCTGTTAAGTCCAGCTATTAATCCCCCATACTCTCAAAGAAAGAGTAGGTTTAAGATTCTGCCCTCCCTCCCATGCTATATATATACCTTCAAGCACTGCTGGTATGGTAGCAGTCTCTGTATCCTCCAGCTTACGGCTATCAGGTGATTCAGAAAGTGATATCCTGATGCCAAAATACCTTTGGCATCAGGATATCACAAAAACTAGAAAATCCATGTAGGCAGATCCAAAGCTCTTTAGTTCAAGCTCATTAAACATCTTCCCTGTACCAATGTGACCGTATACTAGTCCCCAGCAAGCAAGGCAAGGATAAGAGATGCCCTCTGCCCCCACCTCCGCCCTGGTCTTTGATGGGAGCAAAAGCCCCAGTAAAGCTCTGTGTCCTACAGATCCCAGGAGGCTCTCTAGCATCCAGGGACTACAGCATAAGGATGTTACCATGTAGTTGCTGTGATTAGAGTAGAGGGAGGAAAAGAAGAAAGCAGCTTCCTCCAACAGTGAGTTTAAATGAAAGCAAAATGGGAAGTACAGCGCACGCTTATCTGCCAAAAAGGACAGGACCTTGGCTCACAGGCTAGGAGGCTTGTTTTGGGGCAGTAAGCCTTGAAGTATAAAGCCTCCCCCAATAGTCTGAGTCAGTTTGTAAGCGTAGAAACCATAGTCCAAATTGCCTGCTGAAAAAAAACTCCAGCGTGCAACAGGACTGTGTGCATCACGTACACTTCCTTTTCTAACATCAACATCAGAAAAGTGAGAAAACAGGTAAGCTAATGGAAGCTTATTATTTGGCCCACTTTTTGCTCAGCTCAGAGAAAACGGACTGGTGAATAGCAAATACTTTGCAAGAAGTCAGGCAGGGACTTCAAATGAGAGAATAATTCATGGACAAGCACAATTGTTTTGTTTCAGATAATGTTACGAAAATGCTTACTAGCAGGTTTAAAGACAAGCAGAGAAGGGGTTTTTTTTGTTGTTTTTCAGTTTGTTTGTATGGGGGGGTTGGTTTTGGTTTAACTTTTCTTCTTTGCAGACAAAATTTGGGATTCATCTCATGGTAAAATTTTCTTTTGCTGATTTATAGAAATACCCCTGAACTGCTCATCTGGCATCAGACTAACAATCTGGGAAGATCTATTTAAAAGCATTTTTTAAAGTTTAAGTAACTGTGCATGAGATGTTGGAACTCAACTAGAGACTTTAATTTTCAATCTTTTTATAATCTACATGTTTCTTTTGCCAAGTTTAAGATGTCAAAAAGAAAATTGGAACTAATATACAGTATCTATAATTAACTTGTTAGTCACAATTTGAATGTGATCCTATCACTGTCCTGAAACCTATTATTAAAATGATCCCTCACTTGATTATAAACTTACCATTGTCTGAATGAGAGAAAACTCATGAGGAAGTAAGTTGGTACCTCTATTTGCTCCAATTAGATTACAAAAGATAAATACTTGAGAAGTATTTCTTTCTCAACACTACCAAAAACTTCACACTCTTTACTTACAGCTGAAGTGCATTTGCCACAACCCAAAGAAGCAACAGTGAACCAAGCCAACATGCTGCAGAAATCAGGAGGGTTTTTTAAGGGGTTTCCCCCCCACACACACAGAGCTCTCTGGCACAAAGTCAGCAGTGCCCACTCTTACATTTTTACGCACCAGCTCTATCATTACTCATTGAAAATTTCCCATTGAGACTGAAGGCAACTTTCTCTATTACTTGCAAAACAGAAATTCCCTCTGTCCCAAACCCAACCACCTGAATTGGGTTAGATGCAAGAAGGCTGGTGAGACCATATTTTCTACCACATACACACTAGGAAGTAGTCAAAGTGCTGCTGGAACAGCTGTTGATCACTTCCGGCTGCGCTTACTTCCACTAAAACAAGAAATCTAAAGAGCAAAAGTGTCAAATGCCACTGCAGCTCAAAGATTTGTCACTCCACTAGTTACGGGGCAGTCTACAATCTGCTCGCTCCACAAATGCCGTTTTTTATTGCGTCAGCACAGAAAACAGCATATAACTTTACTTCCACTCCATCACTTCCGACAACCTGTACAACCTGCTTCTCTGAAAGGGGCAAATTCTGCTGCAAGTCAGAAGCTCTGTGATTTTTTTTTTCATTTATACATTTGACCCAATGGTGCTCATGTTTATTAAAAATATTTTTTAAAATACTTGGAGATATGTACAAGCTGCAGAAGCGCATGTCAGTGACCACACTAACAGGGTAATGCACATGCACATGGTGACCCTTCCTGGTGCAGGGCACTGCAAGGGGTGGCTTTCAGGAGCAGCAGCAATCTCACCAACAGGAGGGCACTGCAGGCACTTCTGTGCTCTGCCATCAGAAACTTGTTGCCCCTCAGCCCAGGACACCACCTCCTCCTGCCTTGCAGAAGCCTAACGTCAGCTCCAAGCAGCTTTGCATCAGCAGCCTGGCATTGCCAGTGGCAAATTTTCAGGTTCGCCACTACCCCAGCACGGGAAAGCACGTATGGCCAGACAGACCTGATGAGCTCCCACCCTAATCTCAAGACCAGGAGGTCTCTTCTATATTTGTGAAGCTCCCATCAACTACTAAAACAACTGGTCTCACTGCAACAAAAACACAAGACAGTGTTGTGCCTTCTTCTGGACGCGTTCCTGTGTGATATGGTCTAGGCAATCCTGCCCCGGCAGGGGGATTGGACTAGATGATCTTTCGTGGTCCCTTCCAATCCCGAACATTCTGTGATTCTGTGATTCTTTGTCAAGCAGAAGACGGACATGTAACTAGCTACATGTAGTAGGGCAGTGCTTTTAATACCACAAAACTCAGAAGCTAATACCATGCAGAAGGACTCAAAGCAATGCAGAGCAGCCTCCAGTATACCTGGACTGTGCTGACTGCAGCTCTAACATCCCTTACACATTACAGTCTCAATGACCTGTTGCTTGGCTCACCTCTGTGAAGCTGCATTAATGCACTGTCTGAATGGTGGAGAAATTAATAGCAGTTTCACAATGGAAACATGAACAATCAAACAGAAGGGTGGCCACTAAATAGGTTGGCTCTGGCAAATTAATAGGAACTGTTGACATGAAGGTATACGTGATCTCAGAAAATCAAGTTTCCCAGACCAAAAGCCTGCTCAATCTAAAGAAGGACACTAGCACACACTAACATCGACAGCAGATTTGCAACGCAGACCACATACAAGAGGGCAACAGCTACTATATGCAGTCAGATTTATTTATGCATCCGATGCAACAAAGGAACACCTACCTAGAAGCCACTGGCACATCATTATAGCCTTCCACTTCAGAGCGCATAGCTGAGGTTGGCCTCCTGGTTGCTGCTCACACCGGGTAACTATGAGTTTACTAAGGGAACTATGTGAGCAAATAAGTGAAAGTGTTGCATGAATAGCTATCTACCACTCACTTAACAACAGCCTGACTCTATTTCTAAGAGCAACAAAAAAAAAAACAACACACCAACACCCAATAAAAGGTGTGCCAAGAAATGTTGATTTGGATTAGTTTCTTACACATGCATTCAATCTCCTATTAGGTTTTATACCAAGGCAGCTGTTTGCAAGAGTAGTTTCAATATATCTTCCCTCCCCTCCAAGTTAATGGTGGGCTACAGTTTCCAGAGTGATTTCCTGTTCGCATTATATTCTGAAAATCCTGCTCATTTGCTCCACTAAAAGGCATGTGCTTGGAAGTGGTTTTGATGCCTTTTAGTCACATCCCCCCCCCTTTTGATTGCCACAACATCCAAAGCATCTGAAAATAAAGGAGCTATTTCAAGCTACATTCCCTTCCTTTGCTGCCCACATGTACTTGGCTACCAATTAGAGACACAGGATCAGAGGGAGCTTCAGGCTTCAGAATAACACAAAAACTTAAAAAAGGAAATACATTAACCCAACTTCATCTCCCTTCCCCCTGCTCAGCAGTTTTTGGCTTGGTTCGTGTTCACCTAGATCTTAAAGATCTCCTATTCTTCATGTCCTCACCGCGACTTTCCAAGGCCTCAACCCAGCAGCCAGTACCTGACCCACCACAGCATGCAGACTCTTGCAGCGAGCACTAGCTGCTGGATGAGATGGCAGTATGCAGGTGCAGATTGTATTGACATCTCTTCCCTTTCCCATAAGCCTGCGGTATTTCCCATTGCTTGGTACAACAACTTCACTGCTTGCCTCGGTCATATGTCTTCCTCTTTCTGCAGGAGATTCTGCAGTTGAGCTCATGGTGTTCCTTTTCCCCATGCACCCAAGAAATAACTCAAGATTTTTCTGTAGCACTAGGTGAAAGCAAGTAGGAGCTGCGAGAAGAGACACAGATGGGGCCTCAGTCTTGAATGGCCAAGTTCAAGACTGCAACCAAAACAGTCAGTGTGGAAGGGTAACGCAGAGGCAGTGAACCAGTGTGCTTGTACAAGTAGCAATGAAGTAGAAGGCTTGTAGCAGCAGTACCACAGCCTTTGCAGCAGTCTCAGCAGACTTGCTCATCAGAGAGGTAGCCTGAGAGCCACTTTCTCCTTGTCCAGTGAACAAGACAAAAAAACCCACACACCTAAGCACAAGTCTGAGGAGAGATGTGCTGACTACCACTGCTTTACAGAATCAGCTGGGCTGGAACTAGCCAGCCCCGTGGAAATAAGCACATTTTGTTTCCCTCTCTCCACACAAGAGCCAGTCCCATAAAGTTAGGTCAACATGTGGTGCACATATGATTCAAATGTAACACTTCCTGGCAACCAGCAGCAAGCACAGAGGAGGTTCTGCACTACTGATAATGTCAATTTTTCCCATGGCTGTCATAAAAAAAGAAGAGTCTGCTGATTTCTCAAGACATAGGGAGCAAACCCCATTCCACTGATTAGCTTTCCACCAGTGGTTTGGGTTTTATTTGGTTGTTTGGGTGGAGGGTTTTTTTGGTTGGTGGTTTTTTGGTTTTTTTTTTTTTTAAAAAAGGAGCAAAACCCAAGACATAGACAGAGGTCTCTGACAGCAACTACCTTCATAAAGTGAAATAACTTAAAATTAATGACATCACTGTGTGCAGATTTGGTCCCTCAACTCCAAATCACTTAGTAGAATTTCCAAGAATGAGACAAAGATAATCAAAGGATAGGGAACAGCTTCCACACAAAAACAACTAAGGAGGCTATGGGTCTTCAGCTCAGAAAAGAAGTGGCTGAGGAATAAAGGTCTTTGAAATAATAAAGGAAGTAGAGAGGGAGAAAAAGGTCATGGAGCTACTACTATTGACTGTTCTCTCCGATACAGGAGCTGGGAGGCAAGTGGAAGTTCAAAGCATGTGAGCTGAGATGGTTCTTCCTGCAACATGCCCTAAAACCATGCAACTCTGCAGTATGTTGTGGATGCTATGTGTTTGCACTGGTTTAAGAACATGTTCACAGAAGCTCTAAATGGATTTCTCAAATACATAGGCACCATTTCTGGGTCAGTAGGTTACAGGGCTGCAAAACACTGAAAGCCAGGAGACTGCTCTGGTGAGATATCACTGTATCCTTACCCTTATTCTTGTGCCCCTCCCAATGCATAGCAAAGATGGGATGCAGGACTGTACATAAAACTTTTTTCTGACCCAGTATTGCTGGTTTAATGTTCTTTATGCACAAACTGAGTAAGTGAATTAAGAAAAGAATCATTGAGGCCACTTGAAGTTAATATTTTTCTATTCATTTGGCTACCATGATCAAGAGCTTATAACATTTCTCCTGCTATTGCCTAAGGAACAACTCATTTACACATTTTCTTCAATTCCTTTCAAATTACACGACCGGTAAGCCTGAAGAGAGAATCCCTGCTAGTAACACCTTCTTTCAAGGCAGGTAACTGAAATTAGTTCAGAGCAGGACAAGAGTAACTAGCTTCTCAATCACTCTAATTTTACAACACTTGAAGGACATCTTTGCTTATAAAAGCATGTAGCTTTACCAGCAGCTTCACATATGCAAACAAAAAAGGTACTAACATCTGATTTCATCAGGAATTTTTGGGCTGCACTCCCAGCATCTTAAACCAGCACTTCCACAAAAGACCCAACACAAGTAAGAACTACTGGTTCCTCATTTCACAGAAAAACTAAAGTGAGCAAGATCTAAGATACCAGGAAGCATTAATAATTAATTAGGAGAGACTAAGTTTACATGTGAAAGACACAGAAAAGCTACTTCAATAGTTTTGACAGGGCTAAGAGTAAGTTTTTCTTATCAAAGAAGTGTATTCTTTCATAAGTCAAAACATGCTTTGGGACTTTCATTACAACTTGCTAAACTGAGGTTGCATTCCAAATGGAAAGAGTTTTCAGAAGCTACAATTTTCACCAAGTAGTCCCTTGGCAGTTTTTGGTTTTTATGCTATTAGAGTACCAGTGAGAAATAAGATCATGCGATTACATGCAGAATGAAGCAAGCAGCAGTGTGTTGGTGCTGCTTATTTCACTTCCAGGCTGTCTCACTTAAGGGTGGTTTGAACAATGGGTTAATTTATCATTGTGTTTAAGGAAATTTAGCCAGCAATGGCATACAGTCTAAGTTCTATCTGCAGAGATGCAATACCATTCCCAGACATGTTTCCCCTCCTATGCATGCAAGTAACAGACTTGCAGAGATTCCAAGTCCAGCTTAATTTCCAGTAATAACGGTATAATGAATAACAGCTGGGCTCAGAGGACAGTGCTATACCTGGCCATGCTCTACCTGGAGGCCAGTAACAAGTGGTTTGTCCCAGGGCTTGTCCTACTTAACACCTTTGCCAATGACCTGGAGGAGGTATTACAGCATGCCCTCCTCAAGTTTGGGGATGAGACCTAACTGAGGGGAACAGTCAAGATACCAGAGGGCAGGGCTGCCACCCAGAGAAACCTAAGCAGAGCAGAGGAATGGGCCAACAGCAACTTGATGAAATTTAACAAGGACAAATGCAAAGTCCTGCACCAAGGAAGGAATAATCCCCTGCACATTCGTGCAGGCTAAGGACTGCCTGGTTGGAGAGCAGCTCTGCTGAAAAGACCATGCGGGGTGTTGGTGGACAGCAAGCTGAACATGAGCCAGGTCTGTGTCCTGGCAGAAAAGAAGGTCAACAACAACCTGGGCTGTATTAACAGGAGCACACAAAGGATGGAGGAAAGTTCATGAATGCTGAGTAAAAGGAGATAATCAATCACATGTAGATACTGCATCCAGTTTGTGACTTCCAGTACAAGACATTGAGAACCTGGAATGAGTTCAGTGAAGAGCCACAAAGATGGTTGGGGGCTGGAGTACCTCTCCAGTGAGGACAGGCTGAGGGAACTGGGCTTGTTGAGCCCAAGAATAGACAGCTTTGATGGGAGCATAGCAGCAGCCTGTCCCAGAGGTCACTGAGAAGATGGACCCAGGTTCTTCCCAGAGGTGCAGGGTGGGAGGACAAGAGACAACAGGCTTAAGTTGATGCAACAGATGTCCTCACCAGGTATAAGGAAAACAATTCTCACTAATAGAATAAGTAATCCTTAGAACTGGTCACCCAGAGAGGTTGTGCAAACTGCATTCCTAGAGATTTCCAGACTGGACAAAACCCTAAGCAATGTGGTTTGAATTCAATACAGACCTTGCTTTGAGCAGAAATTTGGACTATAGACCTCCTGAGATCCCTTCCAACCTGAATGGTTTTGTAATTCTATGAAAGGACATGTCACAACGCTGGATAAAGAGGTTGCACCATGATTAAAGTAACTCCTTAAGTAAAAATTATAGCTAAGGGGTGCGAGACTTTGGCAACTGAGCCCTTGAAGAAAGGTCTTCACAGACACCTTTCTATAATTGCAAATAAAAAGTAAGATTCAGTGGCTGGCTTCCCAAAAAGTGTTTTGAATCAAGCAAGCTTTGTGTGTCTTTTAAGATTTCTCAAGTTTTGGAGTCACTGTTAGTGACAGGGTAAACAAGTAACCATATTATTCTAGGCTTGTGAGCAACACATTGTTCTAATAGTGCCAAGCAACCCCATGGTGACAATGCCAAGATTCTTGCACACTAACAGCTGTTTTGAGTATTAGAACATTTCTGAAAAGTTAAGGGAAGTTGTGCCTTTATCCTAGGAGATCAAAAATTAGTCATGAAACCAGTATTTTTCTCATCTCAGTCGCAGGACAATGAAACTAATATGGATGGTGGGAAAAGTTTGGATCGAACAGTCATATTGATCAAACAGTCACACTGAATCATTCCTTTTTTCTTTAAGCCCTTCACTTAGCTATTTCTCCCACTGAATGTTGGAAGGAAAATAAGATATAGGCCCATAAATGCAGTCTCTAAAGACATAAAGCTTCTGCATGTCTTAGTTGGAAAGACCACATTTAACATTTAAAACTCACTGGGTTTCTGTGCTTTGACATTAGAGCTCATCACAGCCAAAAGCGGTTCATACTCCAACACGGAGATCTAGACAACTCACTGAATCAGAGAGCTGTGTGACTCAGATGAGACAACAGATTAAAAGTCTCAGGTCCAAGCAGATGCTTCCCTCCACTCCTTGTCCTGCCCCCTATACAGCAGGATTAACCAACAGCTCACAAGCCTTGCCTCAACATCACTACAGCTCACTACTCAGCATATTCAGAGAAGCCAGCAGTTATTCCAGCTTGCTTAATATTCTGGTCAAAAAGCTGTGGCACTTCAGCACCTTCTTCAAAAGTTGCTCAGCCAACCTTCCTGCCTCTGCCATACGAGTCAAAGTAGCTGCCTGAACAACCTCTAGACACCACATTTTCTACAGCAGGAGCCCAAAATCTTCCACTTCCAACTTATCACCTCAGCCACCTGGTGGAAGAAGAGCAACTTTCACACCTCTAAACTGTGTCAGTCAAGCCAGCTCTGACCTGGTGAGTCTTCTGATTTCTTTGAAACAGAATACTAACATTATGTCTCGTTCTTGCGGTTGGAAGACCACCTTCCATATCTTCTAGGTGCTTAGCACAACAGAGCCCTGACCTCACCTCTAACTTCTCTAATTCCTTACTTAATCTACTGCAATGCAAGTCTCCTAAAGAAAAAAGTTAACTAACACAATGCTACTTTTCTAAGCCTACAACTGTAATAAAAACACAGCAAGTTATCTTCAGTGGAGGCATCTGGAATACTAACTCTTAAATGGGGGCAAATGTTTGATAAAAGCATCAGTATCAACTACTTTTAATAAGATCCTGATTTAAGTAAAAAAATGCTGTAGTCCAGTTCTCAAAGAAAATTACTTTCCCTGTTAGATTTTTCCCCTTGTTTGTAACAACTGTAAGACAATTATCAGCACCGCTGTAGCCAACACACTTATATGAATAAATCATTCCAAGTGAAAAATATGCTAATTGCATGTTTATCCAAGGACCTTCAGTCCCACACCCTGTATTTTAAACACCTGCAAAAGGTGTTTATTACCTTACATATATACCTGTAAATATCACCCCTATAATTAAGCCAGGCAATTAAAATCCTAACATAAGCCAGTATGTTGTCTTAAGTGCAAAACTGGGTGGTCTGCCACAGACACGGTCACTTTCCTATATCAGATTGCCTCACCTGCTGCTAAGCCCAGGTAGACAATGGGAAATATGTGCAGCTCAGGCAAAACAGTTAATTCAGAGCGTGGGGCCCTGGTCAGATAACAGAAAGGAAAGACAACCATCCTCTCTTTTCCCTTTGGCAGGAGGGGAACAAAGGCAGCCCCCATGCTCCCCTCGGTATAGATCCAAGACCAGGAGGAGGCAGTGCTGCCCATGGGCTCTGCGTTGCCCCACAGGCTGCTATACCTTC
Organism: Nyctibius grandis; assembly: GCF_013368605.1. Lineage (NCBI taxonomy): Eukaryota > Metazoa > Chordata > Aves > Nyctibiiformes > Nyctibiidae > Nyctibius > Nyctibius grandis. The sequence goes on along the minus strand of NC_090664.1, from coordinate 22,364,058 downwards.
TATCCTGTAGTTAGGAATCAACGTAAGCAGGTGAACAACATTCAACCTTCATTTGATGTGCATAATTCTTGATAAATCTCTCCAGTTTCTCATTATAACAGAATTAACGGTCTGTGTGTGGGTGTGATCTCTCTTCAGAAGGCTTTTGACACTGTCCCCTACAACAGACTCATAAGGTAAACACAGCCAGCGCTACAACAGCAGGTGAGAAGTTGACTTTGTGATCACTGCCAGATAATAGTCATTACCAGCCTAGTGTAAAACGGAAGAGCTCTGTTTCATAGGGTTTGCAGGGACTACCACATCTAGTGTTGTATCAGGTTTGCCTTTATTAAATTTGAAGATGGCACAAGGCTGAAATGGAGTGCAAACTTATCTGAGGACAAGATAAGAGCTCGAAGTGATCTCAAACTACAGAAACTACTCAAGAAGACTCACGGGACATTCCCAGGTCAGAGACTTAAGAACAATCAATTGCCTGGAAATAAGAGTCCTGAGAAGACATTGAAAAAACTTAAACTCTCTCCGTAACCCTCCCTAAACATCATAGGTCTTCAAATATGTAAAAGACTACTGCAGAGAACAGACTAACATGTTCTCCATTCTCCTGCTGAGTAGGACTAGTAGTAATTGGCAAAAAGTACAACTTAGTGCCTGATGTAGCACACTGAGGAGGAAACAGAAAACAAAGATCCCTACCAGAGATTCCCGCACCTAGCAGGCAGCAGCAGATAATTTGTGCATGCTTAGCATTCTACTAGCATTTTTATAGCTGTACATTATTTTTATAGCACTACATTAAGTTAGGATTCTTGGATGAATCTTGAGGTGAAAGATCATATTTCAATACATTTTAAACCTCTTCACTGTTGATTCATCTTTCTTCTAGAATTCTTTTCATTGTAGCTTGGCTCATTCCTGCATCTCCCCTTTACATCTTGCTTCATGAGAAATATATTCTGTGTATAATCCTAATTTATTCTTAATTGCAATGGTTTTATGTTTTTCTTTTCCTTTCTTAAAACCCACAAGTTCCCCACCTGTCCTCTTCATATCCTTCATATTCTAGAATAAGCTGCATCATAATCAGGTACCATTCAGCAAGATTAGTTTTTACACTACATTTCTAGATTAAAAAAAAAAAAACAAAACCAAAAACAACAACAAAAAACACAAACAAAAAATACCAACCAACCCACCCCACACACCTTAGCTGTGATCAGAATCTGTCCTACTCTTTTAAAGAAACTGTAAGTTGTGTTACAAAATACGCAGATGGATAGAGATGGCTCAAACTTTTCTTGCATTGACAGAAATATCGATGCAGAACCTGCACTCACATTGCAACTCTGTTTCAGAAATCCTTTTCCATTACAACTTCTGCTTGGAGAATCTAAAACGTCAGAGGTCTTAGCATAACTAAGAGACTTCGTTTTTCATTTCCATGAAAAAGGGAGGGAAAGCAAACCCTGTTTAGTAACATCCTTTTGCCTTTGGAAGAGCTAAATCAGACCTCCCCTCCCACACATTTCTGTCCCAGAAAGCAACCTGCAAGTCTCACAGCAAAGCTAGGAATACACATTCACAATGTTTTTCTTCTCTCCTCACTCAACAGGTTCACACTCCACAGGCTGGGCTTTTAGTCTACCTTTTTTGTTACGAAGTTCATCAACACTGTATCTGTTTATCTGTTTAGCTGCTCCATACAAACCAATAAGGAAATAAGCCCACAGAAGATAAGTGGGAACTCTTCAACAGCTACCTTCCTGCTGAGCCAGCAAGTGCTGTTTCTGGCACCATCTGTGTCCTGAAAGTCTGTTCTCTAGCGCTTTATTCAGCAAACATGGAAAAAATATTTGGAAAGAAAATATCTGGAAGCATCTTCTATACTAATGAAGCTAGTTTTAAAATACTCTAAAAGAAAGGGAAAAAAAAAAAAGGGTGACATTTCACATAACAGTTCCTTCTCAGAAGAACTCTACTTGGATGCCCATCGTGTTAAATCAGAAAAACTCTAGGTACTCCAGTTTTAAATCACCACACCTAGACCTCCTTCTAGAAAGCATATCATTTTGTCTTGCAAATACACCTCCAGTGCCGAATACTCACAAGCTAAGTGAGAGATTACTTGCAGTTACAAATTAGGAGTCAAAAGAGTATGTTACAGACTGCAGTTCAGGAAAGAGTAGTAGAGATCTATTTACTTTTCTGCAGGGACCATAGAGCCAGGGTGCTTGTTTCCAATGAGAAAGAGATGAGAATGGTATGTGTGGAGAATAGGAAAAGGTGGTGTGCCAAATCGTTTACTTGTCGTGATTCTTAGGATCAATCTGGACTTCGTATTTGATGAATAAGGAGAGGAAAGGGGGGAAAAAGTGATATCTACCTACTATCACTAAAAAAGGTGCACTAATTGTTTGAGGGTTTCATAGAATCATAGAATGATTTGGGTTGGAAGGGACCTTAAAGATCATCTAGTTCCAAACCCCCTGCCATGGGCAGGGACACCTTTCACTAAACCAGGTTGCTCAAAGCCCTATCCAACCTGGCCTTGAACACTGCCAGGGAGGGGGCATCCACAACTTCTCTGGGCAACCTGTTCCAGTGTCTCACTACCCTCACAGGAAAGTATTTCTTCCTAACATCTAATCTTAATCTACCCTCTTTCAGTTTAAAACCATTACCCCTTGTCCTATCACTACATGCCCTTGTAAAAAGTCCCTCTCCAGTTTTCCTGTAGACCCCCTTCAGGTACTGGAAGGATGCTCTAAGATCTCCCCGGAGCCTTCTCTTCTCCAGGCTGAAGAGCCCCAACTTTCTCAGCCTGGCTGCATAGGAGAGGTGCTCCAGCCCTCTGATGATCTTTTGTGGGCCTCCTCTGGTCCATGTCCTTCTTATGTTGGGGGCCCCAGAGCTGGATGCAGTACTCCAAGTGAGATCTCACAAGAGCAGAGTAGAGGGGGAGAATCACCTTCCTCAACCTGCTGGCCATGCTTCAAACAAACTTTGTAGCAAGTGAAACTGATTCATTTAAAAAAGTAAAATCTGATCACGCACATGTCCTTCGAATTACTAAATTGATACAACCACCTCTATATGCACTTTAGATGCAAGCAGAATAAAAAGAAGAAAATGCATTTCAGAAGTGATGATGCTTTTATGGAACATGGGCACTGATCCAGAGTCCTCAAACACAGACAGTCCAGTGAGGGAAGTAGGGAAAATGCAAATGACCTGCTGGATGAGGAGAGAACATGATCCTGGATAAGCCCCTACCAGTCCAGACTCTGATTTCAGTCTGAGGCAAGTCCTACATTTTCTTAGTTCAGACAGCATTGCTGCCTTCCCTTCACCTCCAGTTTCTCCTAGCTGGGCAAGGAGTACAAGAGTATCCAACCCACAGGTACAGAAACCTGCAGAACATTGCCAAAAATCTTCTTCTGAAGTTCAAATCAGTTACCAGGCAAGTTTTGTACAAACTTAACCTTGAATGCCTTGGAATACATTAGAATTTTATCTTTTACAGCTGCACTTTAAGAGTGAGCTTTTCAGGACAGCAACCTTGTGGTTTTGTTTCAATGTAGTAACTCAGCAGATTATAGGAGGTCATTACTGCCTTTCTTCTACCACTTAGCCCTGAATATGGTCTAAAAGGGTTATCAGACCATCATGGTATAGGTGAAAAAGGTAAGATAAGTACACAGTGAACGCTTACATTACCCAGAGGAAACAACTACAAGTCCAATTACTATGGCTGGTTTTAAGAGTGTTTTGTTCAGTAACTTCAACCTATGTGAAGGAGAAAACTAGTTGGAACATTTTTCCCCAAAAAGGCAGCCAGAAAAGCAAGTAGTTAATCTGAATTCATGTACTTGGTTTATGAAAAGTCAAATTAATAAATGCTTGTTACTCTGTGGCCATTTATACCCACTGTTTATTTCCGTATCTATATGGAATAAGTATGGGTCAAGTGCCCTACCTCACATGAGTCTTCAGGATACCCAGTTTCTTCCAAGAGGAAGTCAAGGTTTCCTTAACACTAAAGTTCAATGTTTTCTCTCTCACATGCTACTAAAAGCACTAGATTTTACTAAATAGGCACACATGCCTCTTTGAAAGATAAGAAGGTACACCAGTGAAACAGTTTCAAGGTTTTCACAGGAAGCTCATTTACTCCAGCATTTCATGAATCTTAAGAGTCAGCTCCCATCTGAACAGAGAACAAAGCACCTATATCGATGATGAGGAACCTTGCTCAGCTGATGTATCATGAAACATTCTCAGTTCAGATTAAGCTTCAACTTATTCCCTGAATATTTTTCTGGTTTTGAAAAGCAGGAGACAATATTATTCTCTGAGGTGCTTAAGAGCAGGAGCTACTACCAAACTCTGTTACACGTCACATTACAAACAGTTCAGCAACATTCCTGTGGGATTCAGCATCCCTACCGCTCTTCCAGACCTGTTTTCTTGAAACCCGAGGAGATGAATTTGAGAACACTATGGATGCCCTCCTTATTACAAGAGGTTTTGAGGGGGATTTGTTATAAGCCAAGGACCATCTCTGTTGGGTGTGGGTATGCACAGACACCCTCACTGGGTCCCAGTCCCACGTGGCCCAGGACTTACACGTTGCCAGTGTGTCACGCAGCGGTACAAGAACAGCTGCAAATCACCGAACTAGATTTTTGCACACTGACTGCTTGGGACACACCTGTAGGCTTCCCATGTAAAATGCTTGCTTTCTATAAAGAACAAAATTAAAACAAGCTCTGTGGAACTAAAATTGTCTTAAGAAAATACTTTTGCAAAGAATTGCAAGGTAACCTTCCTAATAATAGTTATACTAGTAAAAAAAGTTCTCAATAACATTAATCTTTCTTCCATTCTTTTCACATATCCCTATGTCACTGTAAAAAGAAAGGTGTTGCAGGGTACTGTGTTTTGTATTTCAATATCAAACATACATGAGGGCTGATAGACTGAACTAACCCAGAGACCTCTTTCATCAGTTGTTTTTTGGTTGGTTTTAAGGATTTCACACCCATTAAAAGAAGTCAGTCTTGATTCAAGCAATTAAAAAAGGAGTGATGAGGCAAGCAGATTGGCACCGAGGGACTATAAGAAACAATTTAAGTAAAATTGCTCCAGCTGCTGCACACACATACACACCATCCCCTCAGAAATCATCATGCAAGAACATTGCTTCAATACAAATCCCTCTCTGTATGTATAAGCTTCTACTCTCCCTACCAAGCAACTGATTGCAAGAAAGACTTGTTTTAAGGAGGAATCATCCAAAACTTTCTTACAGAGCTCAAAGGAAGTTTTTGCAAGGTCTTTTAGCACAAAAAAAAAGATACTAGAGCCCAAGGTAAGCTTGACATAAGACAATTCCCTGATGAATTTTATCACCAGTTGCTGTATTTTGTCATCAGCGCTCTTCTGAGAAATACAAAACTTACCTGCTTAGTACAGAAGTGACAGACCACCAGCATTTACAAAGAAAAACTTTAGGAAGTTTGTGGACAAACCACAGTTGGCAAGCAGTAGAAGTTATTTCGGGGCCTCATCCCACTAAATTCTGTGCCCAGACAAAGGGCCAGGTCTGTACAAGCAACTTCAGGACATATAGGCAAGGTTGAGATGATGTTAATAGGGACAATTTTAACTCTTCCTTGGGAACTTTAGGAAGACAGAGTGTTTTAAAAAGGTGGGGCAGAGGAAACATCTGTCTGAGACCAGATGTCACCACAGAAATGGCAGCAGTGGACAAGGAGAGGGAAATCATTTAAAAATCAGGAAGCAGATGAGAAACAGGGTAGATACCTGTGACATACAAGGAGTAACATCTACATACGTATAAGGAGGGACAAGTAGGTAGAAGCATCTTGATGTACTCTGCTCAACAGTGCTTACATCCATGTTTATTCACATTTTTCTGAATCATATGCCTCTGCTCTGATACTCACTATTCCTACACAAAATCCTCAGAGGAAGTTTGTACCAAAAAATAAGTTAATCCTCAAATCAGTCACCCTCAACCATTTCTACTACTACTCTTCCCAAAAGCTTGACAAAACAGGAGTTATGAATTTGAAATAAAAGGTGTCAGGTGGATACAGTTCAACTGAGGGGAGCACAAAGTTCAGGAAGTGCAGAGGAAACGCTTATATGGACAGCCCACACCAGAAGGACAGACCGAAGCAGTGAGAGGTGGTGTGTGCTGATATCTTACAGAAACCCTGTGGTTGACAGACTAGGTTGGACAGTGCAACGCCTTCGTTTTTCTGCAAAGCTAGGAAGCAATCAGGCCCTGCAAACAAAGTAGCTGCAGGTGGAAAGTCAGATGAAGAAGGCAGACCAAACCTGCTCAGAGAACAACACTAACGGAGCTTTATCCTCAAACCCTCCACCCTCCAATCTCCATCAGGCAAAAGGATGACTTACCACTAGTAAAACATGAAAACAATGTTTTAAACACATACAAGGTAGAAAAACAGTAAAGAAAACAGATCCATTCTCCCAGTAGCCTATCTACTACAAAAATTATAATACTATTTGTTGAGTGTAAACAGCAAGTATACAATATGTCGGTGAGAGCCAATAACCGTAATAGCATGAGCAAACAATTTGCCATAATGCCACCACTATAAAGGAGCAAGGAAAAAAAAAAAAATCAAAGAAAAAGGATCAGCATTAAATTTCTGCTTTTATAAAGTATTTGGCCAAGTATTTAAATATGAACTTGTAATTAAGTTTGCTTAACTCACACACCAGCAAGGTCCAAAACGGACGAGCTTTCAGTTAAAGAAAGTGACTGCATCAGGAAGTCAGCATTCACCAAAGAATCCATTTCAACATTTTTTATGGTTAACTCAGAGAGCAGAAATGAAGGCAGTTATCTGAATTGCTTAGAAGGCTCTATTGTTCCCTCTTCCAAAGGATTTTTCCCCAGAACAGAATGGGTGGTGTGTGCAAAGCAAGTGAAAGGTGGGGGAAGGGGAAAAGTCTTGTGGATAAAGAGAGAAAAAGAAACACAGTTTTAAGCACAGATATCAATGTTTAAAGTAACTTCCTACCTCCCACTGCAAGTGAGGCGGGATATTTCTGATCTGAAGCTTCCGACTCCTGCAGATAAATTAAAGAAAATAGTTTTTAAAAAAAAGCAGAAAGAAAACATTATTGCAAGATAGACTACACATAGCAGTGTCCGCATTTAAGCATCTGTCATACTAAGATGGGCAAAACCAAATACACAACTCAAAAAAACCCAACAGATCGCTGAGGGGGGAATGTTAGGTCAAAAACATTTCAAGTCCAAAGAGCTGTTACAGAAATACTTGTTACACATTTGACAGCTGTTACATTTCATGAAGTCTCCACTTTTCTTGAAGACTATTTTTAATTCAGTTTTAAGGCCTTCAGTATCTAACTCTCTCCGTTATAAATGGGTGTGATAATCCCATGTGTTTGTACTGGGTTCCCCTCCACACATTTTAAGAATTTTTTTTTTAAATTTCACCAAGAAGATACTTCAGGATTCTACATCCCTTCAAGGAAAATAATATATATTCGAATAAAGACATTTGCTTTGATATTAAGCTTTTCATTAGCCTAACAATGGACTATATTCTAACATTTATATGGCTGACATTCTCCATCTCTGATTGGGAGAAGGGGGGAAGAATCAGTAAATTCATTGTATTTGCACCCCAAATTTACATCAGTTTTCGCTTATCTAGTAAACAAAACATTCACTTTGAAGTGCTACTGCAAAGCCTGGCAGTGTGCTGGCTGCCTTCACAGCCAAGTCCTTTGTCTCCTCCCTTCCCCCCAAAGTAAGAGAACAAATAAATGCCAGAGATGCCACAAAACCCTTGGGATTTACAAGAATGTGTAGATTAACACAGTTTCAGCTGGGCTCAGGTAGGGCTAGGGCATGCTGGCTGGGTCAGTCCGGCTAGCCTGGGAAGGTCTGGGGAAAGAAGAGGGGACAAGACAGAACAGTCTAGCTTAGAAGGTCTCAACTACATTTTGGTTCACCAAAGCAGCTAAAACAAGCGTCTTGTGTTCAAACACGCAGTTCTACTTAGTGTTTTAATTGCTCAATATTGACCTCTCACAGAAAAATGCTTCACATTTTAAGGACTTTTTATAACAGAATAACTCAAACTCATACAGGCCAGTACAATCTTGCAACAAAACAAGTTTTAGAGATGTTCCTGTCTAGCAATAAAATCAAAAGCTTTCATTTCCCCCCTCAGATCCTTTTAAAATACACTCCTTTCCTTAACACCACCACCACACCCACCCACACAGGCCTGCAGTGAGTGTTTCACATCTTTAAATGCTCTTCTCCACAGGCTTTGTTCGAGGCACAGCCGGAGCTTATGGCACAAACCACCTTGCCCAAACTTCTCCTCACGTGGAGGTGTCACCCCCAACACTATGGTGACCATGAGATTAAGTGACAAGAGCACTTTCTCCAGAAAAGATGAACAGGTCTCAGTTGTGCAGCATTTCTCAGCTCTTTTCACTCCCTCTCAAGCAAGAGATGATTTCAGCATTTGATCATATAAATAGGCAAGGTGGGGAGAATGAAAACCCAAACCACACACAACCCTGTTTAAAGGTTTGTTTCCAATAAAGGAAAGAAAGAGTCAGGAGCTGCTTCACTGTAATAGGCAGGGGGGGAAATTTCCTTAAAGTCCACAAAGATTTCCTTAAACTGTAATCTCAGCTAACGATACTGCTACAAAACAATCACCCTAAAGTAGTGGTCTGCTGCTCTGAAATACTAAAATAATCTCACACAGCAACCTGAAACTTGAAAGTTGGGTCTTAAAGTAGAACATAAAAGGGATGTTCATTCAATATTAAAAATACTGGGAAATTTTAATGCAGAAAAATCCCAAACCACAAAACTGGCAGCCAATACGCTATTCAATGTGCTTCAAACTGTGTCGTGCCATTAGTCTCTCACACTTGTAGATTCAAATTAAAATTCATGAAGAGTTTTGTAGCAAGGACTGCCACTTGCAGAAGGATCTGAGCACGCAACCGCCCAGCCAGCACACCAACAACAGGTCTCACCCCAGCTCCACGCTAAGCTAGGCAACAAGTGCTCACGCTGAGCAGCATATAATCCACTGGTGAGAAGGAGAGGGGGATAAGTCCTTTCCAGAAGCACATATATACAAGTTTCTCCCACACACAACTGCCGCCTTACATTTCATTTCAGAAGGAAAACCTACATATCTTCTCCTTCACTGCCCAACACCTAAAATATGGGGAGGGTGGGTAGGGGGCAGGGAAGAAAAGCAATCTCTACATTTACTCAACAATAAAGGACATACCACAAGGTCTGGGGGTTTTTATTTTCTTCCCACATGGCTTCGAGGGACTGAAAAGTTTGATGCAATTTAAAACTTTGCCAACCAACATTTGTAGCACAAAAATAACTTCAGTATCCTGAAAGGGAGGAGCAGGAGGAAGGGAGAGGAGCAAGGAAGAAACGCCACCTTGAAATTACCAGTTCCTCTACCACATTCATAAAAAGCCAAAGGAAATGACAAGCCAAGTACAAAACGGGTACAGTCCCGCTGTGCACCTCAATTTATGGCAATAGTGAGACACCTATTGTGCAAAGCTGAAAGGTCACTTAAAAATACAAGAACAGTTATATGAACCATTTAATGTGACACTATTGACACCTTCATCAGTTACTTGGCTGCACCGCAAGTAATTTTAACTTGTCGTCCAATGCACAAGTTTGAAGTCTGGTGTTTAATGCATGTGAAAATTTAATTTTTTTTTTTTTTCCATTAATGCTGTATCACAATTAGCAATAGGGGAAAAAAAAATAATAAAGCATTGCATGGCCAAGAGAGGAATCACACTGAACCAGTGTAAGATAAAAGATCACGAGCACCTTTGAGACTTCTCCATTTCAGTTACTACTAGCTCCTTTAAAAAAAAAAACTAAATACATTTATTAAAATTGCCTAAAAACACACAAAGCTTGTAACCCCTTTCCCTCTCTGCCCTTCTCCCCACAGAGAAGAACAGATAGAAATGACAGAGGTATTTTTATGTTCCCAGGACCAGAAACAGCACTGAACTAGCAGCGAACAGAGACTGAATCCTCCCTAAACTGCGAGAACCTGTGCAGCTCCTGGTCGGAGAGATCGCCGCTCCAGCCTGTCTCCTGCGCTCTGGCAGCCCCATACAGCTCTCTGCTGCAGGGCAGCATTAGCGATCTGCAGTCGCCTCTACTGCGTGCACGTGAACCCATGGAGGATCAGCTCTCAACTTCAAGAAAAATCCCAAACCAAATGCAAATGTACAGCAAAGAGTAAGGGACTAAGCTGGGTCTGACTGAATTCACCGGAGTGGCAACAGCTTCTGTGAGGATGGGTTCCAACTTCAGAAAGCATGCTTTTTCACAGGGACAAAACTCTACACAATAGATGGGGAAAGGAAAGAGAAAAATACAGGAGCATCTCCCTGGAAATACTCTATTTTAGCTCTTTTAGGGTGCTTTCCATCTTCCTCATAACCCTACTTTCTTCAGCAAAGTATAGTATATGCAAAGCTCCTATAGCTATCACATGGCAGGCAGCATAAGGGGTTTTGTTTTGAAATAATCTTAAGTTTTGTTACTTTACAACTACTTGCAGTCATACCAGGTGTGTAAGACAAGAAATAGTCCTTTCAAGTTCCATTAAGGTATTTTATTACAATAGTTTCATTTAATATATAGCTCACCTAGTCTTAATAAATCCTTAGTAAAACATTGCCAACATATCTCAATGTGATTCATGTAAGTCTTGTGTATGCACTTTTTCCAGTTTAAGCAGATTTCTTAATTCATTTCTTCCATTCTAAATAGACATTGCAAATAGATGTCAACTGAAAAAAAAGTCTGGGGAAATTATGTTTGTGCTTTGTATCATATGAAGGTTTTTGAAAGCTACCTATATTTCACAGCATGTGAACAGATATTCCCACTTGTTTCTCTTTTTCAAAGACACCCAAAACACCTTTTATTGGGTAAGAAGAAAACAGACATCTCTGGTTTCTGTATAAGGTTAGTACATAAGTGATTATTTGGCAATAATTTACTTTTCGTAAGAGGCATTGCACGTATTCTAATTCTTTTCAGGTATTATGCAGGTAACTGGATTCAGTTATTTCAAGCCACTGCTGATAACCATACATCAACGTATTTATTCCGGGGACGTTGAGACATGGAGCCCTGTGTTTGGGGGACATGAATATCTCTGCAACACTGCAAGCAGGTAAAACAAGAAGGCATCATTGTGCCCCTTCACAAGTAAGGCAGCGTATTTGCGCTACAAGCGTGCGCAGAGACAGAAAGGGCGAAGTACCACAAAGACGGATAATTTACTAAAAGCCATTTTAGTGATCTCTGAAGGGGTAATCTCTTATACGTAAATACCAAGAACACATGTGCAGGGACACCCAGTGCTCCCAACCCACGAGAACCCTCCACGCATATGAAAATACTAAACACATCTTAGGGAAAGGGTGGTGGGAGGAGGGAAGAAGAAAACCCACAATTTCAGCATTCTTTCTTTTATATGTACTCTTTGCTTCACTCTCTGCTCTCCCTATAGACATCGCTTTTTTTCCTTCAACCTGTCAAAATCCTCTTGGGTTAAAAATGTCTCAAAAATTGTCCATTTTTGCATTCCTGCATTAAGTAAAATCTCACTATACACTTTCACTCACTAACAGAATCTCACTGTATGCTTTATGTGACATTTAGCAAAGGCAAATCACATAAGACCTGCACCTCCCCTTAAGGGACCATAATTTTAAAAAACAGAAGATAGACAATTATAAAGCAAAGAACAATAAAAAACCATGCTTTTGCTCACAGTCCCAATTTTTGTGTATCTCATAGGTGTGTAAAAATTTGACTGTTTCAGAGGGGAGCATACACACAAGTATCAAAGTGACTGCACTTCCACACTGTTGTCATACCCACATTCTTACCAGACCCTTCTCACCATCCTTCCTCCTTCCCTCCCCCCGAGAGACCTGTGCCTCCTGCTCCTTAATTCCCATTGCTCGACAATAACGCCACGTAATACTCTTATTTCAGCAGCCGTATGAACTACACACAATGTTAAGGCCTTAAACCCACACAGCGCAAACCTAGTCTTTTTTAAAAATGTGTTTGAAAGGAGATCAAGTGAACATCAACAATATTAGTCCATTCAATTGTTTAAACTCAATACCTATGGGATAGAAAGTAAATGGTCTACCTTTTCCACTCTTAGGAACATGCAAAGAGCAAGTGCTTATTCATTTCATCCTTTCTAGGTAGGCACTGCTATGCTGGTTACCTGGAAATAGTCTTGGCACCTCACACCAGCAGCACAGATGCAGGGTATGCCAACACCCACCAGCACCGAGTGCCATTACTCCCCAGTGCTGCCTCCGGGTTCGTGGTCCCCCGGCTCTGACAGCTACACGTGATGCCCCTGCAAACCCACTCACCAAAACGAATCTTTTTTTCCCTGAGCTCCAAAGAACTGCGTGAAGACAAAAACTGTCACTTCTCAAGCTTACTTCACTGACAACACAAGCTTAACATAGACAGCTGGAGATGAAATATTAAAAAAAAAAAAACTAACCCCACACACAACAAAAAAACTGCTATGGACTGTGGCTAATGCCGTATGGTAAGAAACCACTTCTGAATAAAAAGTCCTGACATGAACAGCCACAGAAACAAAGTTAGCAGCTCCTGCAGCCAAATGGAAAACTGCTGGTAATCAACTGAATTTATAGAGCAAGGGGAAGAGGTGTCTTATTGTTTACTCTGCAGCCAGCAAAATAAAAACAGGCAAGAAAAACCCAACACAAAAAGCTTCCCCCCCCACACACAGAGTTTATTAGTTTCTCCCCCTCATGTTTCTTCAAGTAGCTGATGCTTCTTCACAACAGAGTGAGTCAGTGTTTTTAATGCTCTTCTAGTTTGGGGAAAAAAAAAGGCAGGTTTACAGGACAAAATAAAAAAATCCTCAACCTCATTTCATATTAGTGTAGTTAGGGGGAAAAAAAAAAAAGCAGAAGCAGTTTAGTTACAAGGTGATGGAGGGGCGTTCTCCTTATCATTTTCTTCATGGTAAATGCAGGTAATGATACAGATGAAGCCACTGGAGTAGCTTGTCCTGTAAGAGGTGCTGCAGTGTCCGCCTGCCTCCTGACATCACACTGAAACTCCATGGGTTTAAGCAATCTTTCCAGTCTTTTTAAGTTGTTCACGTTTGATTCCTGAAAGCACCTAACAAATAGTAGTAAGTCCATCCAAATAAAGCTTATTGAATGTGCATTCTAAGCCATTTTTTTATATATAAAACATTATATGTGTATATACACACACAATTATGTATCTTAATTTGCTTATTCCTAACAAGTATTTCTGATAAATACAAAAGCAAAGGGTAACACTCCTTATCTGAAAACAGGGCATACTGAATTTCTGTTAAAAATCCACTCAGGTTCAGTAAAGTGATAAACAGAAGTTTTTATATCACTTCTATTAAAAGGAAATTAATGTCTAGCATATATTACAAGGCACACTGATGACACAGTTACTGTATTCTATCAAATCAAGCCATTAGCTTGTGAACCAGAAAGTTCATGTTGATGCCTTACCTACAGAAGAAAGGCGAATTGTTTCAAATACTGACTTGTTAACAAACATCATCACTCTATTTTTGCACACTGATCTGGATAGCAGAATACTTGGAGAAGAAATGTTACTGATCCAATTTCAGCAATTCAAGCAGGAAAAACTTGGCTAAGCCACAGGCAAACTGCAGCAATACTTCTCTTTGTGTTGCCTCATTATTTAATCCCAGACCTGGATTTAAAAGCACTCTGTCCTACCACTCAGAGTAAGGATTTTCCATAAAATTTAGACAAAGAAAATTTTTTTCTCAAAGCTCATGTAAGACATAATGGTTGTCTCCTAACTACGCTTTTCCCCTTTCATCTTGCACATACAACCCACCAAAGCAGCTGCTTTGGAGAGGAGCATTATCTCAGCACTCAAGATGAAAATCTGGCTCTTGGATTACCTCACAGATCCCTCTGTGCTGATGATCAAATTTCCTACCAGTGCCCATGAAGCATCAGATTTGCTTACTACTTTCCACCAGGACAAGCCATCAGAAAGCTGTCCATGCGCCCACTACACCATGCAGCTCCACTCCCTAAAGCCACCAGCCAAACGACTGGGCACAGGGCTGTGCTCTCCTTGCAGGGTAAATACTCTAAAAGAGACTGGATGTTTGTGGACAGGGTATGATAGCTCAAGCAGCACAACCAGGAGATTTATATTGGCATATCCGAGATACATCATACAAAATCAGTAAATCAACCAATATAAGCCTGACTGTAGTTTTTATGTTTATGTAGATTAGCAGGATAGTAGGCTTTCACCTATTACCATTTGCTTCAGAATTTCAGCTTGACAATTCTTCACATCACTAATTAGACTAAAAGCTTATATTCATTATTTGTAAATTCCCTTGAGTGGTCCATAAAGACATTTCAAAAAAGAAAATTCTGAAGATTCTGCCATTACCATACTAATGTTGAATTTATTTAAAAAAAAACCAACAACTTTCCTTTTCCAGGTGTTGTTAATGAGCGAGGCTGTTAAGATTTTTTTTTTTTTTTTTAATTAAAGACTTAAGCACTGCTTTAAATTTAATGGGAAGTTCCAGTATCCTTTAGGAAAACGGGCTTTTATCTACCTCTGTGGCTTCTGACATTTCAAGCCTTTTTTCTTCCCCCATGCTGAAACTCTCTGGAGAAACTGAAATGGTTTTTTTTTGTATGGGTTGGTTTCAGGTTTTTTGGGTTTGGTTTTTTTTTTTTCCCCTTCTTTCTTGGGAGGGGGATGTTTGGCTTTTTTTTCTAAATGTCACAGTTTCTCTTTCCCTCCTCCTTCTCCGAGCAGGGGTCCATATTCCTTAAATAATTGTACTACTGAGCTGATTTTGTTGACCGAACATGTTAGAGCTATGGTCACTTACCATTTACTCTCTCACCCCACCAGTAACTTGCAATTAACTGGGATGTGCATGACAGTGAAAACACTCAGGAGGTATATGAAGGACTGAAAATAACATCTTTAAATTCAAAAATACTTCTAAACACGAAAAAAAAACTGTCTATTTAAAATTCTAACTGATATGAACTAGTAATCTCCTAATGACGGGATACGATGCTCATCTTTTATTGTTCTCCTCCCCACCCCTCCTTTCCTTCAGTCACCAAAACAGCTAAAGGTTTCTTCTCTCCCCTCACCTGCTTTCCTAGTGCCCACAGGGGCTGCTAGTTGAAGCAGTCAACATTTCCACTACAGACTAACTGTGAATTTTTACATCAGCTGTAAGAGCAGCTCTAGACTGAAACTTGAATATGACGTCCCTGCAACACATGGCCAAGTTAGGGGCTGGGGAGCTCTAGATAAGAAAGGAAAAGGATTTTTTTTACATATATATTTTCCGTGAATTCAGCTCCTTTTAAAGAGCCCAAGGAGGAGAAAGAAATAATGTAGGATACTTCAGTGTCATTTCTGAAGCAAAAAAGAATACCAAGACTTGAATAATTAAAAAAGCCAACAAGATACTTTGTTCCACAAAGCAGGTGCTGGATATACCCTCACAGTGCTTTTATTTTGTGTGTCTTCCCTACTACCATCACTTACTCCACAGAAGTTTGCACATCGGTCAGAAACCCGATGGAAATAAGTGACACAGATATCATGCACGATATAAAAGTTCTGGCAACTTTTTTTGGTATGGGAGGTATGGCACCAGACGAGATCTTGTCTTAACAACAGCTCGTTCAGTGATTCACCCTTCTCAGACTGAAATATCCAAATACAATCAGTAGCATTCATAGACAAACCCAGTAGCCACCCTGCCGCTAAGACCAACTTGCTCAACCATGAGCCCGTGTTTGCAAAGAATATCAGAAATGTTTTCCAGATTCCTTATGCCGCAGCTACAGACAGGGAGTCTAACCCATTTTGGTCTCTTTTGGGTCAGGCTCTAGTGAAACTAAGGTTGTTCATACTCAATTTAAGTTCACTGTATGCTTGAGATTAACCAGTCAAATTCATTTCTGGTTCGGGGGGTGAAGGGGAAGCAAAATAAGGCTTGAAGTAAAATTGCTTAGCAAGAGTTGCTCCGCCTATAGACTTATAGCATGTAACTGCAAAACCTCTGTTACACAGCCTGAGAGAGCAGGGAACCTCTGTTCGCTACTTTTTTGTTATTAAATATCTAATTTAAGCCTTTCAAGTTAAGAGCAAGTTACTTCAGAGCTTAAACTGAGCCAGGTGTTAGGGTAGTTCAGGGACCCATCCCAGCACGTACTTTGCTGCCTCGCCGTTCCACCCCACGCACAGACTTTTAAAAGAAAAGCCTGTTTGCTGCCTCTCTCAGGCTACTTTACAAAAAACGACACAAATTAATGTCTAATTCCTAAACCGATTGCAGTAAACAAAGATTCTTGTGGGATCTGGGAAATGGAAACACACTGAAACACTCGTGCTGCTGAAAGCACCATCTAACTTCAAAAAGCTTACATGCTATGAACTAGAATAAATGAAAAATCTTGCTTAGTCTGATTTTAAGCGTATATGTAAACTTCAGCTAACAGACAGGCTCGCTAGCATTTTTAAGTCTTTTCCATGATATAAAAGGATATTAACAAGGGCAAACTACTTCATTTAGGCAACTGTCTGTATAATAATATCTCAAAATATGAATAAAGTCCTAGTGCTTAAAAGAATAAACTAAAAGCAGAATAAACAAGAGTACATAGTAAACCAACACTTTCAAATGTACAGCCACATGTTTCAGGCTCTTTCCAGTGTTTAAAGCCACTCTAAAAGAAAGTAGTGCATGCACATGCATGAATGGCTTTCACTCTGCATCCATCCTGGGCGAAACTTCCGTATTTATTCCTTGTTTCATAAATATGTATATTACTCAACTTTGCAAGAGGACAGCTTTATCCCGACATGATAATTGAGCATTTAAAAGATATACTATGCTCATCATCTGATGTGCCAGCAAAACCTAACTAAGACCTGCAGTTAAGCCTGCTCATGTGGCTAAGGTTTTTTTAAATTAAAAAAAAATAAAACCATTTCCTCATCACTACTTTCCACCCTTCAATCTCAAGACAAACCAAAAAAAGTTTAAAAAGCACTGGCAAGGCAAAGAGCTTCTTTTAAATCTTCTAGACCACACTAAAAGGAATAGATTAAGCAGAATACTTCACCAGTTTTACAGCAGCAGAAATGTCAAATTTACCATACATTTCCTATTATTTTTGCTTCAAAATAAAGAAGTTCTTCTATCTCAAAAGATTCAGTACAATAAACCTTATTCACACAAGTTTATACTTTAAAAGTTTCTGGTTTTTTTTTTTAAACTGATGCACATGATAACTAAGACACTGCACAGACACCAGTTCTCACTTTGATGCTCTAGTAATTATTCTACTAGTACACTTTGTTGAACTAATCGAGTACTAACAAGAAGAAATAACACTCAAGTGCTGGCCCTCATTAATGGCAATTCCATATGGCCTTAAAACGATTAAGTGACCTAAAGCAGATGAGATATTAGGCCTCTACCGAAGGAGTGCTAGAATTTGTGGGTTTTGCACTATCACCACCAGATAGTTTTCCTTCCTTTCTCCTGCCCTGTCAAATTCCAAAAGTCATAGAAAGTGACCACTCTGCTGTTTGGCTTTTTTTTTTTTTTTAATGCTGAATGCCACCAGACACAGAATTTAAAAAAAAAAAAAAAAAAGCCATTGCTTTTTCTATACTTAAATTACTTGCAAAGAGAAACCAATTAGACTTATGGGTTTTCAGACATTATTGTAGTTTCTTTTAAGTAATTTTCTCTTAAGAGTTCTCCCCCCAAAATGAAGTCTTATTCAATTACACAAAAATTGTGTGGACAGAACAGCACCAAATAAAATTATATCATAGCTGTACTCACAGCAAAAATTACATGTTATTTAGAACAACTGCATACTCTCCCCTCAAAAAATTTATACCTTTGAAGGGTAGAATGCATCGTCTTTCAGCTGGGATGCAGAGCTAAATAATTTACATACTTTGCACACATACACAATATTTTCTACATTAAGTCTTGATCAAAAGTCAGGTTATTGGGAAAAAAAGTAATTGTTTTATTATCGTATTTTAAGAAGTTAAATTTATAAAGTAATAACAACCATGCAAAGTTTTCTATTGTCTACAAAGCTTATTTTCTCCTTTTTTTCATAGGGCAATAATTTTGGTCAGGATACGTACATCTACACTAGTAAATCCACATTCACAGTAAATATTTTGTACTGGTATAGTTAAAGCACCACAGCTTGCGCGTAAAGAGTCTTTTGCAATTTTTCATATTTACTTAATAGAACTATTGTTAATTATATCTTTCATTGAACTTCTTTTTTAAGAATCACCAAAACAATCTTCTGTGCTTTTGTCATAGAAGCTTTGATTGGCGCACACAGGCTTACATAGTATAATATACGAAAGCAATCCCTGAGCTTTCATACCAGGCCTTGATTGAAAGCCTTAAGAGTATCATTTCATTCTGTTCAACTGGAAAAGTCAACAATTAAAATTCGATTGTTAACAAATTTTAGATTATGCAACATTTCAATTTTACAATTTCTTTCAAAGGCAAGTTACATTGAAAAATTGCTTGTATGTAAGAGGTGTAAGTGTATTTTCATTAGCAACCTTTACAGTTAATATTTAATATTTTCCCCCGCTTTCATAATATTATAAAAAAACTGCCATGACTTTAAGAACTGGCATATAAAGCAATTCTAGGATAGCCACTACCACTTTTTAAATAACTATTATTTTTCATTTCCTTATTCACAGAAAACAGAATATAGTGCATATTTTGACGATGAAGATCACAGTGAGCATTGACTTTTTCACTGTAGGTTTGAATACACTGTTATGATCAGAGAACAAAAAACAGAGTTTACATTTCTGCACTGAAAACTGTACTCTTTACATAGGGTAGCATTTAACATTTACATCATTTTAGTTCACTTTGTATTAAACTGAGCAAAATTGTAAATTTGGATCAGTTAGTTTCAAAGCAGAGAAAAGGCCTATATCATGCTACAGCTAACTGGCTAATTCATAAGTATAATTTACAAGTTAATCATCATTAACTTTGAGGTTACTTGCATTTAGTAACTTGTAGTTTTCAAATGCATAGCATTTTGCTAGATATTTAAATTAAGATTAGGAACAAACTTCATATGAATGATGATGATAATTTTGACCAAGTTCAATAAATTAAATTCAAAGTAATTAGCTGCTAAATAGTTTGCATACAGATGTGCAAATTTATTATCACACCAAGACAGTAATTACTACTCTTCTTTTATAATCATACTGATTTGTTAACAGAGATACCTAAATTAGGTGGTACCTGCCCCCACCAGTAGATCAAGTTGCTTTTACCCGAGAGCATAGTTTAGCATAGTTTGAATATGCCTTTCAAAGCTCTGAAATCCAACTGTGCCATCTGCATATAGATATGACCAACAATTGAAGATTTAAGAAGAACATTTTAAAGAAATAAAGAGCAGGAGAAAGCTAAAAAACAAATTACAAAAAGAAAAAAAACAGTGAAGGAGGACTATAGGAAGACTACGATGTTATAAGGTAAATATTCAACCACAGAAAGTAGTCATCCTTCTTTAGGAGTTACTGATCATTTTCTGCTGACACTACTGTTTGTATCTCTTCTTCATTCATCTCCTCCACCATGACCCCCCAAAAAACTCAGCTCATTTCAAACTATGCTGGCACCAGCTTCGTGCCTAGTACTGCACTACACAATAAGAGACAACTACCAGTTACAACCAGAACTGGAGCTACCAAAAGCCTCAAAACAAAGCAATCGCTCTCTCCTTCTCCTCCCCCAAACCTCAAAGACATGCTTTAATAGTTTGTAACCACATGCACGTTATCCACAGAGTGCAAGGGAAGTTCACAGAGCTGGATGTTAGAGGAAAAAGCAGCAGGTCAGGACACCTGCTCAGCCCCACCCCCGAATCAGGCAAAGCTCTCCTCATCTAGCCCAAGTCTCATCAGGTAGGACATGCACCACAGCCATCTCCAGAAATCACTGTTCATACGCCATTTCTTCCTCGGGAACTTCATCGTGGTGAAACATGACTAAGTTTTGGACAGACTTTTCCATGCCTTGCTTTTTTTTTTTCCCCTTTTTTTTTTTTTTTAAAAGGGTACCACCCAAAATAATACACCCAGTGACACAAATCAGAACTACGTCAAAGAGCAGCTTTCTGGAATACAGAACCCACATGTGATTTCCACCAACAATCTATAGCTAAAAAGTTAAGATAGCTTCAACTTTCATTTGAAAAGCCATTTTGAGGAGCTGCAGTACAAAACACAGCACTGCTATACAGCAGGAGACTGACGTAACCACATGTGCAATGCTGGATCTGTACTGCCGTTCATGCATTCCGAAGTAGCGTTTTCATGTAAAGATGCTGAACTTAATCCAACGTATGCAACACGAGTAACAGTCGTAGTAAGTGAACTGTGTGGGCCAGGCGATGTGAGCGAAAGGGCCAGGAAGAAAAACAATGTACATAAGCTTATTATTTGCCACAGAGGCAGGCAAAAGCCAACCACAGCAAGTGAACGCGTTTTTGTGATTTTACCGAAGCCAGTCAAACACAAAGGTAATGCAATCTTTAACTCAATCTAAAAGCTTGAAGGCTCTTCAAATTATAATGACAAATCTTCTAACTTTTTTTCCCAAGATTACTTTCAAGGAGTGATGCGTAACATCAACTCTACATGGGTTAAGCACATGCTACGTACCAGAAAGGATGATTCTACTCACGATTTGAGTTTAATTGAACAACTGTCATCAAGCCCAGTTGTACAAAGTGCGCGTACTCCACAACTTTAGGTAAAAGTTTACAGTTCTATGTTAAAAGCAGAATTTGGAGTATATTTACATGTGGACAGTCACTTCTTGTTTAAGAGAGCAGCCAGGGTAGAAATCACATTATTTATAAAAATGCTCTCTTAACCGCGTAACAGAAAAAATGAAAACTTCTAAATAGAGGTATATAACTAACTCTAAGCAAATACATTGTTAATGCAAACAGAATAAGCAGCAACCCAAAACAAGTTACCAAATTAGAACAGGACCTCACCATTTGCTATTAGGACTCAGACCATCACTGAGAATCAAACTTAGCATTTCATAAATAAATGAAGGGTCACCTACTTTTTGACTATCATAATAATGCGGGGTGTTTGAGGTTTGTTTTTGGGTGGAGGTGTTTTTGTTTTTAAGAGCAATAGTTTAATAGAATAAGCATTCTGGTGCATCTTTGAATGAACCAGTGCTAGCTGTATGAGAACAATTTTACACCACTGCTACTGGGCATCAGCATTAAACTCTGAAAAGAAATGTAATGATGAATACACAATATTTTTTAAAAATATCTTTGCTTTGACTTTAAGAGCATTTCTGATTTATTTTGTACAGGTTATTAGAATCAACTTAAATACTTGTGCTGTACCCTAGGTTCCTCTGGTTTCTTCATGAAGTGTTAGTAAACCTACAGAGCAGGTGTTAAACTACATGCTTACCCTCTCTTCATATGTATTTGAAATTGAAGGAGAAACTGAATTTGTATACAGTTCTAAACACCTAGCATCCGTGAAAGATTGCACATTTCTTAAGAGTATCCGACATTAAAAATTTCTGTGCAGGTGCAAAGTTCATACAATCAGGTAACAAAAAAAGTAATGAGATATTCCAGCACTTCTGTTAGGGTCAAAAGGAGTACCTCCCAGTCAGCAACAGCAGTTTTTAGCTCTCTGTCACCAAGTTATGCTGCTGCCCACCACCACCTAGAACTTGCTTAAATAACCGAACTTCTATTAACACAAAGCTCACCGTATAAGAACTCTTGTTGTTGATCAGCAGCAGCACCCAGTGTGATCAATACCGCTAAGAGACACTTAGTATTGAATCCCTCTCACTTGACCCTGGCAAATAGCTCCCTCTGCACACCAGAGTGCTGGTTTTCCACAAAGAAAAATGTGGATCATTCAGGGATCTAGTTCCCTCAGTAGGGAAGACCCATGTGCTCCTTACAGCACAGCAGTACACATCTGTAACAGACCAACACCTTGATGGTGCAGGGAACCTGTGTACACTATTATAGAATTAGCAAACTCATCTGAAAAATTATTTCAAAATTAGTAACAATATTCCAAGTCATAAACAAACAAATTTTAATTTTTTCCCAACTATTACCTGCTTAAGGTTGCCACAAAACTTTCACTGGAAAAATCATTTAAAGCATTTTTATCTGAATTTTAGCTCATATCAGAAAAAAAGACAATACATGGTTTACATTATAAGTATAGCCTATTATCTTGGATTAAACTACTACCTAAATTCCTCAAACATCCTACAGATTATGTTTTTCAAGTACTGTCCTAAAGAGATACTGTTTTGAATTTTTTACTCTAGATGTAGGAGGAAAAATTGAACTATTCTTCCACGATAACCAGGAAGCCGCCATCACATAGAGAATCTCCCCTACATGTATAAATCCACTCTATTACCGAAAATAAAATTTCTGGATGATCTGTTCTGTGGTTTAAAACTACTGTTTTTTAAAAAACACCTGTATCTTTTGCCTTTGATAGATGGTATGTGCGTTTTCCCTGTCAAAGCTGGGGCAGTTTTGCAAACTCTGTTTCCCAAGAGCCTCCTGCTGCAAGCTGAGGACTTCCTCCGAGGGCAGGGGACAAGGGGCAGAGATCAAGCCCCAGGATGAAAGCTGTGTGGAGCAACCACTTAGTACGAGTCACTCGACGGTCTGGGTTTCCCCCGGCCCCCCCCCCGCCTCCTTCTCATAGCTAGCCCTCCTGCCCTGCCTACTCCTAGAAAATTAAGAGTCCAGACTTGATCCGTGCGTGCTAGATATTTAACACATAATTCCAAATCCAAACACAACAAGATTTTTACTTCATCCCTGACCACTATTTAACATGATGTTTCAGGAAAATAAGTAATTGTGAACTCAAGTAATAACTTAAATTTTTTTTCCCCCAACAGAAATTTTTGTTCACATGGAGTAGAGTTTCTTCTAACTGGAATTTTGATTTCTGCACTACAATATTTAAGGCTCCATTAAGATGAAGTAATCTCCATTTTTGAGAGAAATGTAAATGTTAAATGCACAGGTCATGTACAATTAAAATCAATTTACCAAAACAATAAAGCACTGCTATTTTCACAAAGGGGAAAAATGTATTAGACACATGGTGTAGACTACATATTTTAAAATAGCGTTCCTAAAGTTCAGCTGAGCATGAAAGTTAATCTTTCAAAAGTGCACATTCAGCTCCAGTTGTGTCCAAGTGTACTAGTACTAGTAAAAAAAACCTGACTATTTTTATAAATTCTCCAGATATTTTTAGCTGGTCCCTTCTTATACTGCAAATTATTCTGTGGTAATATAATCTTTTAAAATGCATGTGTGTATATATATATATATACACACACAGATACACACACAGACACATATACATACACATTCTCTTTGAAACACTTCTCTGCATTATTTCTCACCAGTCAGACTACAGTCACAAAATGATCAAGATACCAAAAAAAAATAAAATTGAGTAAAGCCCCTCCCAGCTGAATACAGTTCATTTCAAGAAAGGTTCATTTCAAGACAGTTTCATTTCAATACTTAGTCCCACACCCGAGAAGACTCAGATCCCTCCTCTTTGACTCACTGTTATCTGTGCTCTTATCCAGATTTTAACTTAATTAAAAACACAGAACGCCTCATTTTACCTGTTAGAGGCAGTTTTCCATTCAGATTTGCAAAAGGACAGTTATAGTTGGAGCTGATTCCACCGCACCACGAAGAGGCAGGCAATAAGGGAGGCACGTGGCTGCTAAGGTTACATTGCACAGGAGACAGCCTTTATACTACAGGTTTCTCTTGTGCCAGCTGCCATGATAATACACTTCAGCAAAATAACAATTAATATTATAATTTAATATAATTTTCCATTTCAAAATTTCAATGCACTTGCAGAAAAAAAAAAATTGAAAACACCACCTTTTTTGGCCCCACTCTTTTATTGCCATTACACGTACAGTATTTTAACATTTACCCTAATATTGACCCTAGTAACACTTTATTTGCTAAGTATCCAACTACAAACATCGAGATTTTCTTCTTGGTTGTATGTATCTTTCAACACACACTCAAGAAACCAATATTGCAGATCTGGAAAGAAGCAAAACCAGGAGAGAATACAATAAGATAATTTTTTTGTTGATTACCTGAAACATGCCCAAACCCACAGGAGCTCTTGCTCCCATACAGAAACTTTTCAAAGCAGAATTACTTTTTCCAGGGCACTGAAGTACCCACATGGATAAATGTGCCCAGAGAGGCTGGGTAGCACCAGTAAGCACTGGGCTTACTGATCTCCCCAGCAGACCCCAAACCCAGACACCTGGGGAGATTTTGAATGGCACGTTCAACAATATTTTCTTTATTTGGACAGCAAACGTAAGACTCTTACATCAAAGATGCAGGATGAAAAGGCATACAAGTGCATTCACTTGACATGCCCCAAAAAAAGAAAAAAAAAAGATAAGGTTGGAAGTCTCAGACTAAAACTATAAAATAACACACAAGTATTTCTGGTAACAATGTTACATTTCTAGGCAAAATAAGGAAAAGTTATGGTTTTATCTTGGCTTTCAAGAGTAATTAGCATATAACTCAACATATATATAATTCTATACTCTTCATCATTCAAGGTAAAGAATGGACTGACATGCAGACAGATATTTTGCGTATGAAAACAAAATGAGAGAACACACATTAAAAGAGAATTGTATCTAAATGCTCGGGAACTACAAAAAGCACCTCAATATTGCTAAGTGCATCAACTCTATTAAAACTTTTCCACCTACCCCTCTCCCTCTACGAAACATGAAAAGTTATCCTCTTTACTTAGATTTTACAGCATTTATTTTTTGCACCCATTCTCCGTCTGTTTACTGATTCTGAATAATCGAATTCCAATAATAAATTTGACTCAAATTACAAGAAAAAAAAGCCATATCAATATTGTCCTGTGCCTGTCTCACTGGGCTCATGTAAGGATGAAATCACCACAAAAATGTCTTTAACTGTGCTCCATAGCACTATGTAATTGTTACCAAAATCCCAGGAGGATAAAATCCTGAAAGCTAAGATGACATTAAAGAGAGGAGCAGGTTTAAGGCGCGAAAAATCTTTTTTGTGAGGTTCCCTGAAGGACTAGCACTGCCCGTGGTTAAGTATTAGGTGTAGTTTAATTCTGCCTGAATTCAGCCTTTATGGGAAGCTTCGCATTTTCTGTTAGGCAGGTAAATCCCAGGCCATCTAAGAATTTTTCAGGTCAAAACTAAGCATTTGAAGTCCACCCAGTAGCTAGCCAGAAGCCATAAAAGGACTCCAGCACTGTAGAGTCCTATGCTCTGCACTTAAAAGAGCAACTGAAATGAACACAGCCCCATTTTACAAAAATACCACCTTCAAGGTCTCAAAAATGCGGAAAATGTTATTACCCCATGCTTGAGGGGGGAAAAAAGGGAATAATAAAAAAAAAATTAAACATTTCCTGATTATATTTTACTACCCTTGAATTACACTTCCAAAATGTCATTTTTTTATTCCATGCCTTCAAAATTTACTGTATCCATGCACAATTTAAGGTCCGCTACAAGTATGTTCTCATGGTACCTTCTATAAAGGGAAGGTAGGAAAGAGAGCAGGACCAGCCTTTCAGGACATGCATTTACAGCTGTTTCATATGCTCCAGCTTATTTTTAAAAACTGCAACAAGAAGGGATTTTTTTTAAAATTATTAAACAGTATGAGTTATAAAGATTAAACTTCCAACAATATAACAGTTAACATGGTTATTGAAGAATTATCTGTTCTTGCCATAACAACTCATCGTCTATGTAGGAATCACCACAATTATCCAAGTTTGTTTCCACTCTAATTGTAAGCTTTCAAAGATAAAAAAAAATTTTTCGTGTTCACATCTGCAAATATAAATGTGGAAACAGAATAAAAAAAAGCCCAAATCACTATGCAAAGTTTTGGCCCTTCACTCTCAAAAACATTCTAGTTGGACCCAGGTGCCACTAAATTTTTTTTTTTTTTAATAGCTGCGACCATTATAGCCACCATACATTAGCCTCGTGAAGCTGTTTCCCACCACCTTGTGTGCACAAGATACAAGCCCTCATTATACTGAAAATTGGCAACACAATCTGATGTTCACCCAACAGCATAATGCTCACCATGGAATGCAGATGGTTGCATGAGAGATTTTGGGCCTGTTTTCCTCAAATCAGCCCTCAGATACTTCAGCATTAGAGGTGAAGCAGAGCTGGCAGGTCACTGCGCTCACCGTAGCACAGCTTGTTATACGAGGCAGCATTACCTACAAGGTGCACCTTTGCTACCCTCTTCTCCTGCTCCTCTCCCAGGCAAGCCCCCCAGAAGAGACATAGGGAATTTATTTTCTCAACAAAGAGCCCTTGAGGTGGGGGGGGGGGGGGGGGGGGGGGGGGGGCGGGAATTAACCTTCTAATTGGAAAAACACCTTGTCATTACCACAATTGAGGTGTTGTGAGCAGTTTAGGCACCTGAAGGCCCCAGGAGCAGGTGTGGTAGACCAGGTTCTGGGTGAAAAGCCCACATGGACATGGAAGTCAGGGCAGAGAGGCTGTGCCAGCCACATCCCCAGGTGCCCAGGGTTTAACACCTGCCCTCCCCCCTCATCGCGCACAAGTGACATCAGGGCCATTTGAATAATCAGATTGCAGCATACATCGCCTTGCAAGATACCAGCTGCTCCTGGATTGCGGCTAGGTAGTACCCAAACCCACAAGTTTCATGGTCACAGGCGCATGTATGCTATGGACTGCCACCATCCTCCTGCCACACCACTGCTTTGCAAAAAGAAAACCCATCTAAGTAGGGATCGTGACTAACGGTGCACTGCCTTCCCTCGCAGAGCGTGACTAGCAGTCGGAATTGCTGCAATGCCTTCTCCAACTTTTGCGTAAAGTGACCTAAACCTTGAAATATTGCAATAGCCTTCCTCCACACCAAGGGGTCTGAATGCAGAAATGCTGCATTCCTTTGGCATTCCCTTGAGATTTCAGTAGTAAGTCAGGAATCTACTCCGAGCTTATTAAATACTTTGCACCTCCCCCAAAATAATTCTCCACCCTTCCATCAAGGAAACCTTGACCAGGCCCCTTCTTTCAACCACAGCATATCCCCTTGTCTGTTTTTAAGTGCTTCCAGGGGCGAGAGAAAGGAGAAAGCCACACACGGACTCTTTCCTTCCTTCCACAGCAGGTAGGAAGGTAATTTTGCAAACCTGGGTGTGCCCATTTCAAATCTGCATTCCAGCGCTTGCTGGATCTTCAGTGACTACGGGGCCCAAGAATTTCACCCTGAATAACAAGCCAGACACACTCCACTGTCTTCTGGATTCAGCTCAATTTATGGCAACCCTAGCTGACACCACCTCCTGACCTTCCTTTATGTGATGAGAATATGGATTACCAAACCCTTACCCTTTCCTCCCATGCACCTCAGCCACCTCTGGAGAAAGATACCCACAAACTACCTTTGCAAGAGACAGCATACACACTCTGCTAAAAAAAAAAAAAAAAAATAAAAATCATATTTAAGGAGGTTGTAAGGAGAGGAGCTAGGACTCTCCATGAAGCAGGCTCACAGCAGCAGAGGTCAATACAATGTATTGAATAATTTCAGTGCACTACAACCCAACTTTTGCTCTCATGAAGTAATCATTTGACCAAACTATTAATCGTACGCTCGTGCTGAAAGACAGACTTGACACATCCACTTTTTTTTTTTTTTTTGGTACATGGCGTCACTGCTCTAAGCGTATCTCACATGCTGGCGTGCACAGGGCTCTCTGGGAAGCGCTCCCCGGCCCTGCAGCGAGCAAACACACTGGGTGGGCCTGGTGAGCAACAGCCCCTGACCCACCCCAGCTGCCTCTGACACCTTCCCCTAGTGTAAAAAGATACAAAGACTTCAAATAAGTTACTTTGAAAGCACCTTAATAACCCGTTCCACCAGAAGTCTCCACATTTGAAAACCCTGTTTTCACACTTATCTAACAACTCTAAATATATGCCCAGCAAGCGATGTTTAGAGACATGGAAAAAAATCTCCAACTTTTTGGCCCCCTCCAAAAAAAGAAAAGTATTAGAATTCTATAAAAGGAACAAGAGAGTCACTTTTACATATGGAGGCCACTGAATGAATTTTAAGTGGCTTACTATATTTGATTTTGGGAGAGGAGGAGCGGAAACAAAGGGGAAGGAAGTGCAGTTATGAGAAATGCAATTTAGTTTTTTCTGTTAAACAGCAGTATAAATCTGAACTGTATCTGATACATTCCAACATGATACTGCATGATCAAACAGTGTTTTAACAAATAAGGGCTTTGGGAGAAACAATACGGGTATGCTGATACAATTACATTTGCAATTTTTTCAATATTATGCCTATGTGTAGGCAACGCATGCCTAGAAAAGTGCTTAAGTTCAGTGCAGAATTCTTTTCAACAAGTTATAAACAGATGCACGTTTCTGATAATTGCTAGTTCACCGCCAAATGTGAAGACATGCTACCCAATATGAAGAATGGACTTCTACACCAATTCAGCTGACAGCTGGAAGAACTGGAAAATACTTTTAAATATATTGAACGATGATTAAAAAAAAAAGTTGAGGGGGGCCATCAGTGATTTTAAATTCATTTCACTCATATAAAGATAAATTTGTTTTCAACACCATAAAATATAATATTACTTGAGCAAGCTAAAGATTAATAAGCATAATAATAAATTTATTTATTACAGATATTAACAGGAAATTATCAATTCTTATGTCACACAGAATTTTCTCCTTAAGTCTAAAATATATTCCATCTACAACAGTATTTTTATATGCACAAAATATCTGAAATATAGGCTACTGTAAAGCAAAGCCATATACCTTGCATAATAAATGAGAAAGAGCACATACAGCATATTAATTTCCAATGAAAATTATCAAATAAATATAACCATAAAAATTAGCATGCTATGGATTGGTCCAGAGAGGGGTTCCCCCCTCCCTTAACTAGAGCAAAAAAAAAATCATCCATACATTCTCAAGCAAAGCTTTCCTCTAACACTAAATAGTGATTAAACTTTTAATTCTCAAAATACCAAGATACAACACCCGTCAAGACAGCTAATTCACCTTTTCAAATCAACTATTTTAAAAAGACTTCACTTTTAAAATAATCCTGAAATAGTAAAAGCCCCTTTTAACAGTTGTACAGACAGACATACTTCCCAGATTGAATAATGGAGTACAGGAACAAGCACATGGAAAGTTTGATCTATTTTGCTTTTGCTCTCTAGTGCATGCCAGATTTTCTATAATCTAAATATTTGTGAAAGGAGCAGGCTGAATTGCTATAGGCAGTATAAAAATACTACCCTGCTTTATTGCGAGTATTGCTTCTTTACATGAGGCCCATCAAAATTACTACCTTGCAAAAATTAAACATACGTTTAGAAATTAAGGACGCATAGATCCTGTCCTTATTGGGAAGGAGTCATTCTCCTGCTGCTTCTATAGACCAGCTCGAAATAGTGATGAAAAATCCTCTGAAATACAGATGAGACTTCTGCTACGTGCCTATAAAATGCTGCAGACTCCAACATGGCAGGATCAAAAAAATATGCATACCACTATATTTACAAGATGCTTTTTGTTGCTGGAGCAAAGCTCATGTGCTTGCCCGTTATACAGTTCACGACACCACATTTCATTTCCTGCTAACACCCAGATTTTAACTCTTCTCACAGAACTTTAAATTTTAAAATCTTTACAATCATTTGCCATCAGAACATAGTAACTTGCTTCTCCCTCAAAAAGGTAGGTTTTTTTTTTTCATTTTAAATAAATTAAATACCACCACTGTTGCCCGGCCATTTCTACATTAGAAATACATGGGGAAATTCTAGAAAACCTCTAGGACAGCACAGAGTGCACGCCTGTGGGTTTAAGAAAGCGGTCCATTTATCTACAAGGAAGAGAAACACAAACCTAAGCATTTTTCATATTGCTTCTCACTGGGTAACTGAGGGCAAGGGGGGTGGGTGAGGGGGAATAAAAATAAATTACCTTTGTCTTTTAGGGACTGAATGTTCAACTTCTATGAGTTTCCCATGCAGCTCCACTTTACCTGCAGAGATAAACAGAAAGGGGAAAATATCTGAGCGCGGCTGTGCATCCCCCGCGTCCCCGTCTCCCGGAGTGGCGTCGAAAGGGGTGTAAAGCAGGAGACGGGAGCGCAACACGTTAGCTCATTCATCTGCAGCCCGGGCACCGGCGGAGCGGGGACCCGGCGCCCGCGAAGGCGGCACATCCCGGCGCCCGGGACCGAGCTGCTGCCGCGGCTGAGCCGGGGCTGCCCTCGGCGGGGCCCCTTCCTCCGCCCCATCCTCGATCTCGAAACGACCCGTGAAATGCCGAGTGCGGGAGCCGGGCTCGGCCCCGTCTCGGGGAGGGAGAGTGGGGTCCCGGCCGCCCCCCGCGCCGCCGACGGGCCTCCGACTTCGGGCGGTTTTCTGCGCGTCAGCGGGCGGGAAGGGAGCCGAAACGAGCCACCGAGCACAGCCCGAGCCCGCCTGTTTCGAGGGAGCCTCTCCCAGCAGACCTCCGCAAAGCCGCTTCACGCGAAAAAAACAAAACAAAACATTTTTTTAATTTCTTTTTTTTAAGCACACAAAAACAGGATGTCGGGGCCAGGAGCCGGCGCGCTGCTGAAGGCGGTGATGGGTGCGTGAGAGCAACGAAGAGAAACCGAAATAAATAGCAGAGCAGAGCAGGGCAGTGCGGGGGCGGGGGGGGGGGCGAGCAAGGCTCCCCCCTTCTCAAGTTTGGGGCAATTCGGCAGCTCCCCCCCAGCGCTGCGGCCTGCGCCAAGCCGCGGGGAGCCCCAGCCCGCTCCGGGGGGAGGCGGCCCCTGCGAGTGGCTGCGGGGGTGGGGGGTCCATCTGTGCCCAAAGGGTGGTGTACAGCCGCTGCCCCGCGGAGGGCAGCGCGCCCCGCACAGGGCTCCGCGCCCGCAGCCCGCCCTCCCCGCCAGTGCGGCGAGGGCCCCCGGCCGGGCAGGGCTGGCCGTGGCGTGTGGAAAAACATGGGAGCCGCCGCGCCGCGGGTCCGTGGGCCCAGGCTCCCGCCCCTCCCCGGCCCCACTCCCCCGCCACACCGGGCCGGCCCCTCCCGGGGGGCCTCCGCCGCGCAAGACCCGCGCAAAGCCTCCGCGGGAAGGCCGAGCGGCTCCGGCCGCCCTAGGAAAACAACAGTTTGCACCTCACCTGGGGCCGGGGGGGGAGCAGTGTATCAGGGACACCCCCCCCCAACCTCCCCCCCAGGCCGGCGAAGCGGCCCAGCCCGCCGCTGCAGCAGCTCCGCGGCCGAGGAGGAGCGCGGGCGGCAGGAGCTGCGGGGAGGAGTGGGGGGGCCTCTCACCTGAAAGTGCCTCGATGGCCTTCATGGCCCAGCTCTCGTCGGGGCAGTCCACGAAGGCGTACCCCGTCTTCACCAGAAACTGGCCCGAGAAGGGGATCTTGGAGTCTTTAAAGAGACTTTCCAGGTCGAGGGGGCTGACGTTCTCGCCGAGGTTGCCGATGTAGAGCTTGTTCATCTTCCTGGCGGCTCGGGGAGGCGCGCACGGCGGGCTGCAACCCTCGTCTTGCGAGAGGAGGTGGGGAGGAAGGGGGAAATAAAACAAAATGCGATGGAGGAAGGAGAGAGAGAGAGGACAGGGGAAAAAAAAAAAAATCAGATCTGCAGCTTGTGTCCCTCCCTCTCTCTCTCAAGGGGTGTAAAAAAAAAAAAAAAAAAAAAAAAAAAAAAAAGCGTAGCCAAACGGGAGCCCTAAGTGCCTGCCGTGCTATCCGGGCGCATGGGGGGCGCGGGGGAAACACCCAGCGCCGGGGCTGCGGATGGCGGGCTGAGGAGAGGAAAAGGAGGAGAGAGGGGGGGCGGGGGGGAAAAAAACAAACTACTTTTTTGTCTTGCCCCCAAGACCCTTTGGCAGCAGCAGGCGGACTATGAAAATGTCACACTACGTGTGTGCAGGCACCGCCTCTCAGTATTAAAAAAAAAAAAAAAAAAAAAAAAAACAGTGAAGGGGAGGGGGAGGGAAGGAGGGAGGGAGAGAGAGAAAAAAAAAATTACTTGAATATTCCGGCTTTTTGAATGAGCCACGTGTTCAAACTACAAATCAACTTCTCACGTGAGGAATCCCAGCTCTTCAATTAGCGAGTGGATGGGGCACACATACACTCACGGAGGAGGAGGGCCGGGGTGAAGGACGAGAAGGGAGGGTGAGGGGGAGGCCGGACAGGACAGGACAAGTTTAGAGAGGGCCGGGGGAAAGGGAAACCGGACTTGGGTGGGCGCCGGCCCCGCTCAGCTCTGCGTCGCCTCTGCCCTTCCGCCGGGGGAGTCCGCTCCGCGCCCCCCCGCCGCACAAAAACGGCTGGGCGACCGCACCTCCCCCCGTGCGAGTGGGGTGTGATCCCGGGGAGGGAGGGGAAAAGGCACCGCAATGCCCGCCCCCCTCCCCCCCCGCTCCTCCCCCGCCGTGCCAGGCTGTGGGGATTATTCATTGGGGTCGTGCCTGGGCGATCCCTCTCCCCAGCACCATGGGTCGGGGGAGAGGAGGAGGAGGGGAAGAAGAAGAGGGGGGGGAGGGGGTGCGGGTGTGGGGGTAGGCGGCGGGGGGGAGCGGGGATCCGCTCCCGCGCAGCGCCGCCGCGGCTGCGTGCTGGGGGGCTGTGCGAGGCGGGGGCGGGGGGTCTCCTCCAGCCCCGAAGAAGCCCCATATGGTAATGTTTCTGCATTACTCGCAGTGCCCCTTGCGCTGAGCCTTACGGAAAGGAGGAGAAAGAGGGCGGGGGGAAGAAAAAAAAAGAAAAGACAAAGGGGTGGAGGAGAGTTGGGGGATGATGAAGAAGGAGAGAGTCCTGGGGCGAGGGGGCCGCGCTCCGGCGCTGCCCGGCCCGGGGGGGGCTGCGCTCCCTCTCCATCTGGGTAATGGTGGACGGCGCGGGGGGGAACGCGAAGGCACCGTTGCCCTCGGCTGGTAACGGCACACAAAGGGATTTGGCGACCCCCCTCCTCCCCCCGCCCCCGGCCCGGTTTAAGGAACCATTCATAATTCTCCACATTCGTACGGATACAATGGTGGGCTTGTGGGGGAGGGGTTTGGGGGTGTGGAGCCTTTCCAGTGCAAACAAAATGTTGCCTGAAGATGAAGAAAGGATACGGAAATGAAAGCCAGCACCGTGTTTAATATAGCGATCTAGTAGGTTTTGTTTAATAATTCAACGCACTTTAGCCGAAGATTTCATTTATTCCGTGGCAGGCTTCTGGCGATACGTTTTAATAGGTATATCCATGGAAAAAGGTTAAATCCTTTTATTAGCGAGCAGTGAATGGATTTCCACATGTCCTGTAGTACGTCTGGAAATCAGTAGTAAACAGGAACGCTTCCTAGTTTCGTGCCTAACTTCTACCCAAGTACACA
Source organism: Nyctibius grandis (assembly GCF_013368605.1). Lineage (NCBI taxonomy): Eukaryota > Metazoa > Chordata > Aves > Nyctibiiformes > Nyctibiidae > Nyctibius > Nyctibius grandis. Next base: position 22,330,200 of record NC_090664.1, on the reverse strand, counting down.
ATGAAAGAGGGGTGATTTAAATCCCCTCGGAAGCCGTGCTAGGGGCAGGCTTTTGTTACCCGCGCTCCGGCGGCTGCAGCTGGGCTGTGGTGGTGGTGGCACACAGGGCTCGGAGGGGGCGCGGGGGAGGGAGTCAGTCGCTGAAGATGTCGCTTGTGGTGGTATGATGCAAGGAGACACGTCTTGCCATGAGGGCTGGAGCCCCAGACCATTGTGAAATTAGCAGGGGTTGGGCGAACGTTGCAGTTAAGTTGGAAAGACGGCCCTTTTGTTGTGTGCATCCAAGCGCTTGGCTTCCCGAGCAGCTAGTATTTGTAATTTCAACCCATTGTTTCATCTCCATGTCATTTTTATGAACTTTTAATTGTCAGTTTGGGATTAAGGAAAGCGAGTGGTTTGTGTTCCACTCATCAGAATTTAATCACAACTTCCATTTTGTAGAAAATTGACAAATAATTATCTTGGGGATAGATTTTTTTTTTTTCCTACAGTATGAACCTGTTTACAACTCTTCAATGCTGGATGTGACATTTTTCCTAAATGAATTTGTATTTCATAACCCCGTCTTGTGTAGTCTGGCTAAAATAAACAATTGCCTGTCCAAGTTAAAAACAGCCCCCTCCAAACTACTGAATTCTTAGTTAGACTTGTGAAAGGAATTAGTCAGTGTTGTTGCAGATTAATTGCATTCTTTATGAATTTGATTTGTACTGAATCTATAAAGCGGTCTGCACGTGCTCACTTCTACATGGCTGGTCTATAGCATTATCTGATATTTCCTCTTAAAACTGCTAAACAGGGTGCATGTATTTCATTTAATATTCTACTTTGATATTACATTTTGCTGGAAGTTTTTTTTTAAGAAATGTAGATTGAGAGTTTTTGATAACAATATGCATCAGTTGTCCAATAACACCATAAATTGCTTTGTAATCAGATGATTTTTTGGATACTCAGAAAACGTCTTGCTAATAAACTGAAATATTTTCTGTAAAGCTAAATAATGTATAGCTTTGTTTGTTAAGAAGTGTGGTTTGGTTAGTGGTTTCAAGAGTAAATCCAAATCTTGAATGCCAAAAAAAAGCAAATCAACAACAAAAACTTCCTCATGCTGCCTGACAAACCTCCACTCCCCTGTATGGCTGAACACAGTTCGGATCAATTGAGCACTCCCAAATCTTAACGTTATTGAGAAGAGAGTTGTATAATTTGAGATGTAATTTATTTTGGCAGTCACAAATCCAACGCATGAGCACATATCAGAGCATTCTCACAGTTAACGTATTTTTTAAGCCACCTCTGTAAGAAAAGGCATTATAAAAATTTTACATTTTTTTCTGTATTTCAAATGTTTATGTTTATCACCCACACAAACCGAGAAGAAGTTAAAATACTTACATAAATATTTTACGCAAGGAAGCAAACCCAATCTTTAATTAGCAAGGGCTTTTATGACAGTCTGCCGTTTAGAATTAAAACTCAACCATGTGCTTCTTCCCACCTCCGGGGTGAGACACCGAAAGCCTCCGCCGTGTCCGTCCACCCCCTCTCCCACGGTCACGGGCGGGCCGGGCACTCCGTCTCTCCTCCCCTCCCGAGGCCAGGAGCCCCCCCGCCGCTCCCGCCGGGTTCCCCCCTCAGCGCCCGGTGGGCGGGTGTCACGTCGGACCGTCCGCAGCCTCAATATTTACCATTAAATGTCTTTTTTTGGCGTGGTTTTGGGGTTTTCTTTTTTGGACTACCGCCGCCCACGGAGGGCTCCTGCGTGGGCTTGTGGCTGAGGCGCGGCCGCCCACGCGATGGGCAGCGGGGGCGCAGGGGCGGCGGGCGCCTTCCGCGCTGCCGCGGGACCTAACGGCGGCCGGGCGGCCACCCACCGGGGCTCCCGGCCTCCGCCCGCCGCTACCACGGTCGGGGGTGCCGCTGCCGCCCGTCCTGACTCCTCACGGCGCCGCGGACGCGGAGCCGCCGCTCCTCGCGGGGCGGCCGCCAACGGGAAGGAACAACCGCGCCGATGGCCCGGCCCGGCCCGGCCCGGCCCGAGCCCCGCGGCGGGGCGGCCGCGCCCCCTCCCTTCCCCCGCTGCGGCCGCGAGGCGCTGCCAGCCCCGGGGGCGCGGGGCCGCCCCGCGCGCCCAGCCGCGGGCGGCCATAGTAACTCGTAGTAAGCGGCGCGGGGCGTGGCGCGGCGCCGGCTCCCATTGGCTGCGCCCTGCGCCTACCAGCGCCACCCGCCGCCGCGGCGCGGGCGCTACTGGCTAACGGGCGGGTGCGCGCGGCCGCCCATTGGCTCCCGCGCCGGCCCCTGCCGCGCGTGGCGCGAAAGCGGCGGCGGCGGGGGGCGGCTGCCCGCGCGGCGGCGGAGCGGCGGGGCGGGGCGCGGCATAGGGGAGGGGGCGGTTGGAGGGGGCGCGGCGCCACTGGCCAGGGGAGGGCAGGGACAGGAGAGTCGGCCTGCTCCCTCCCGGCGGCAGGCTGGGGCTTTGTCAGGCGGTAAGTGGGTGCCACGCTGCAGAGGTGCCGGTTCCGGGGGCCTCCGGCTTAGCGGCGGGCCCGGGCGCCGCGCCTCAGACATGCCGTGACGGGAGGGCGGCGAACAAAGGAGCGGCGGGGCGCGGGCGCCTTACGGGAACGGGGAACGCGGCCGGCTCCGCGGGATACCCGGGCTGGAGAGCTGCGGGGCAGCGGCGGGTCTCCAGGGTCTGGGGGGCGGCGGCAAGCGGCCCCTCGCAGCCGACGGGGTCGGTGTCCCCGGGCACTGGAGCGGTTCTACCGGCGGCTCTGGCCGCCCTTCCCGAAGCGCTCACAGCCAGCCCGCCCGGGCAGCTCGGGCAGACGGCAGCGGCTCAGTGCCGGCGGCTGGTTGGGCTCCCGGTGCCGGGAGCGGGCTCAGCTCGGCTCTTCGTAGCCGCGGAGGCTGCCCGGGCAGGCGAGGGGCTCTGCGGTGCCTGCGGGAGCACGGAGACCTGCTCCGCTCCGGCTGCAAAGTTTTGATCGCGAAATACTGCAAAACCCGTTGAATTAGCAGCGGGGAGCGCGGCGGCTAGCTGCGCCGGTGTGAGATGAAACAAATAAATTACACGGTTGAATCGGAAGTTTTAGGGCTTGAGGTAAAACGTTGTAGCCAGCTCCGAGGTTTTTTTTTTTTTCCAATAAAAAAGAATTATAAAGAGGTGAGCTGTCTGTGCTGTTTTGCTTACCGGAAATTACAGGAATTCTTTATTTTGTAATGCAATTTTATCACAGCATTATTGTATTAAAATAATACAAACAATTTCTAAGTAAGCATTCCGGTACATAAACCATTGTGACCGTGGCTTAGAACGAATCTCTGCATGCTGATTTGAAAGTAAGTATTTTATTTTTTCCATTTTGTCCAGGGATCTCTTTACTGAAGTACTGATTGCTCAGTTTATCTGATTTCCAGCTTTCAAACATTTGCAAACAGATCTTGCAAACAAAAATCTGATGGTGCACATTTAAATAGCAAGAAAATAGCTTACGGTCTTTTTTTGAATATACACACACATAAACTTTTCATCAGTGTTCACTTTGTTTGGCACAGCTGGACATAAAATGGGACTTTCAAAATAGAACTTATCATATTTCAGTTTGCTACCTGAAACCTGAGATCTTTGCAACTGTGGTGGAAAGACAATGTAGAGGAAAATGTAAATATATCATATATAATGCAGCCAGACAAATTCAGAAGTTTATTTGATCAAGTGACAGGAAGAATCGCCAATATGGCTTCCTCTAGCTACAGAAAATTTTGTGGGGCTTTTACAAGGAGTGGAGAACTGAAAATGAAGGTGTTATATCAGAAGTAAAAGTGTTTCTCAGTAGTTAAGTGTGTTTTAACTCGGTTCAGATGGTTTTTTGTTCTGTTTTTGTTTTGTTTTATTTTCTTACATTTTTAGAGAAATCATAATATATTTCTTGTTTGCTCCTCCTTTGATCAAGAAAATCTTTTGCTAAGGGGAAAAAAATATCAAGTAAGGAAGTAAAATGGGGCAGCAACCCAAGCATGAAATCCCTTTGTCGAGAACAATGGGACCCTCCTCTCCAGAATCTGTTTCGCCTTACCAGTACGATGGTGGTGTTTTCAGCTAGCAGTATCACAGGTCTATAGTGAATTCAGCCCCAGGACCTTCCATATCTTAAAGTTATAGGGAAGAAGTGTTAAATTTCCTTTTTAATACCTGGTACTGGTTAGATTTTGATGCTCAGAGTTCCTTCCAAGTAGCCATTATTTATTAATAAGAAAAAATCTCTGTCTCTTTTCTCTAAAAATTCTGGTGTGGTGCTGGCCTTTGAAGAAACTCTGCAACATTTAGGTTTTACTATTTAAAACATCGTATTTTAGATATAAATTAGTTATTTTGTTATATTAAAGCAAAATTGGAGGTGCTAGCTGCTGAAGTTTCATAGTTTACTTTTTTTTTTTTAAGTTTTGTTTATTATCTTAAAATATATTTATTCTATTGCCTGGAGTTGGTAAAAATTCACTGCCTTCCAGTTCAGGCAACAGTTTGGTTTAGATTTGGGTTATATCTTTTATAAATTTCAGCAGGAATAAGTGTTCCAATTTCAATGTAACATTCATGAAAATAGCTGCTTAAATTGGTCCTAAATAATGTGTCCCTTTGAAGAACGTGGTCATGAATGTGTGTATTTAAAATGTATTTTCCCAACACAGTATATATTTTATCACCTGCTACTTATTATTTTTCCCAAGATCAGAAAGCAATCTAATGTTAAATACAGTTGGATTTTTTTCTCTGCTCTGTTTCTTAAGCAGACTGAATAGTTTGTGAATTATATAGTATACAGCAATTCTGAACTACCTGTGAGGCTGAAGGCTGAGCTGCAGGATTCTTGGCTCCTCCTGCAGACATTAGTGCTTATATGTGAATAATTTCATTAGGTCATTTCAGTTATTCTTTATCATCTGGTTTAAAATAAATTAGGCTTAGTCTTTTGTGTTTCTCATGAAAGCCATACCATGTAACTGTTTCCTTTACAAGGGATTACCTTAGTATATTGTACATATTTTTAGGTATAAAATGTTAGGGAACTTCGATTGCAAGAGATCTGTTTGGGTGGGTATTGTCAGTATAAAATGGCTGGCACAATCTTTTCATATAAGGAAACACCTATATTTTTTTCTCCCAAATTATGGTTCTCTTAGAGTTAATTAGTCAATGAAGTTTGACCTTACTTTTTCAAAAACACTTTATGTACAGCCTAGTTACCACTGAAAGTAGCTAAGTCAAGTAATTAAAAGTTCTACAAAAGTATTTAAGTAGGAGAAGAGAGATCTGTAAAACAAAAATCCCCTGCATCCCCATAAGGCACAGCCTGTGAAAATAAATACAAGTCTTAGTCTGACAAAATTAAACTGCATGCATACAGCGTTACTTTCATGCTAATTAATTCCTGTTTTAAAGCTCGATTTACATCTCAATCGAGCAATCCTTGATACAACTGGAGGCACACAAATATGTCTTAGACTAAATAGTAGTTTGTGCAAATTTCAGATTCAAGTTTTTCTTCAAGAAATATTTTTGGTTTCTGTAAAGTTTTGCAACAGTAAAGAGTTTATCTGAACTTTTAAATGCTTTTGAAGTACTACTTAAACCAAAGTTAAAAAATCAAGTGGGAAAACATGAAACAAATTATATATTTAGGTAAACCTAAGTCTGCAAGTCTAGTTTGAAGCTATTTTTTGCAAGTCTGTTTTGAGTCCATTGTTTGAATGTATAGTCATGCTGTAGGAGTGAGGCTGAGCTCGCAGAACACACACTAACAAAGTACCATAATGGGGTCACAGAGGCCAGAGAAAAAATTCAGCTTTCTTGCATCAGAGCTGTGATAAAGCCCCAGCCTATATGTAAACAGTCAGTGAAACATTCTCATAGGCAACAGGTAGAGGTAAGGCTAATACCTACCTTATTTGCCATAAGTTAACAATGTAAAAATATAGCCAAAGTTGTGCTAGCAAAGAAATGCCAAAATTTGTTTATTTTCGTTCTTTGGGTGAAAAAAAATGTAAATCGCATGATTCAATGTACTCTTTTGCATTAAAAGATGGATCCACAAAAATTCAGAAGTGTTTCGTACCCCTTTGTTTTAGCTTTGTGAAGGTTTCTAATATTAATACTCATTGCTGAAATCCTAATTTTGAACTGAAATATGGTTCTTGTCAAAATATGATCTTAATTTTTTTTTTGAAACCATCAGTTCTGATGGTAATGAAGCAAAGATGTAAAGTAACTTGGTTGAATCGAATGTTCAAGTTGATTAAACCCTGAAATTCAGGAAATTCTAGTTAAATTTCCTGCAGCACTGGCAAGTTAGTAAAAATAAAGAGCTTTCTTAAAGTAAAAAAAAAAAAGAAAAAGAAAAAAAAGAATCTGTATTTCTAAGGTGATAAGAATGAATAGGGATGTTTCATATCAGTAATATAGTCTAATTATTTGATTGACTGTAACTTTTTTATATGCTGACTTTTTAATTTTAACTGCATACTTTTAATGCTGCCTTAAGCTTTAGGAAGCTAAAACTAGCCCAAATACTGCTAGTTTTGAATGTGCATATGTTTTCAGCAAGTTGTGGTTATTTACTTTGAGAAAGAGAAAAGTGTGGGCAGAAGGATTTAAGTAGTGGAAAGAATAAGGCAAAAGTGTTTCCTGGCTCGGCTAAGTCAAAGGCCAACAGGTGCCCGCTCAGTTTCTTAGGGAATCTCTCCCTGGCCTGGCTAAAAGTTATGCTCACGAGCTGCAAATGGGATTTTCAAATGCTGCCTTTTGAAGAAACAGAACAAACCAGATCAGCTTTCTGGATGCAAACGCTGTCAACCTAATTTATGGTTTTCCCCATGTCCTGTAAGTAACTTACAGAGGTTCAAAACTAACTTCGAAGTGGTTCATGGGTGTATTCCAACGAGAAGCAGCGAAATGTCAAGTTTCAAAGTTCGGTTGTCTTAATAATTAGGAAAGAGGGAACAACCTTTTCTTTTCCAATAAAAAAACTACATTTTGCCCCATACATGCTTCCAAACAGCTTAGAAACTGTTTTGAGCAGGAAGAAAAAAAAAACTTTACGAACTGTAGCCTAAGGGAAGATTTTGTTTTCATGATAAATTATGAGTGAAAAAAGGAGTGAAAAAGATATGAGGTTTCATACCTGAAATCCCCACAAGAACCCTATTGTACAGACACGCACTGTTTCCATCTGCTGCAAATAAAGTTGCAATTGATTAGTTGTATTCTTATACAAAATGTTGAGTTTTGTTTGTTTTTTTTTTTAAATGTTGGACATCTTGCAAACCTATAGCATAAGACATTGTATCTGTGCACGCATTGTCTCATCTTCAAAATTCTGCAGAGCCTGGTGAAAAGGCAAAACAAGCCAGGACTTGCTCTGCAGTTCTGTAGTTGTAGGTCAAGCAGTGGAAACCTCTGAACACCTTTGAGATCTGGTTATCAAATGACTGGTTTTGGTTGTAAACATCATACACGCAGAACTCACGCATGAAATTTAAGAATATATGCTCAAGCCAGGGTTTATTTTAAAAACTGTTGAATTTCTAAATTAATAAAGCTAATATTTTCCTTTGGATCTGTATTATATTTCATAAGTGTACAGTTTTTCTCCTGTATTAATTTGTTCTTGCTAAAGTGTTAATTTATTAATATTTTTTACTAACATTTTCTGATAGTTTTTTTTTAATTTTGTAATATCAAAACCAAATTTATAGGTTATATCTTCCTTATTACTATTCATCTTCTTTTTATATACTTTAAGGATACAAACATTCTTAAACCCTGAACAAATACATCTAAAATTTAGAAATAATCTAAAAAAATCAAGAAATAGTAACAACAGAGTAAAACAAAAAGGATGTTTTGTTGGTTTCTGTGAGAGGTGAGGCATTTCTTACAGTCTAATACTGAATACACCACTTAGTCTTTCCAGGAAATTCATTCTTTTCCATAACTCTTTTTACATGATTCGTGAAATAAATTGAGAATAAGTTTTAGATATGGCAAAACACTGTACTCCTGACTGCACTAGGAATCCCCATCAATGACTAAAGTGACAGATGAAAACCTTTCCTTGCCTTGGAGTGAGGACCAGCATTATGGTTAGCTGCTATTTTAAACTCTGATCTATATGTAACTAAATTAGACAGAAAACATCACCAAGAGAGAATATATTAACACAAAATCTTAAACTCCTTTCAGCTATGGCCAATGTTCTCTCTTAACAGTAAGGAGTTGTCCTAAAATAAGAATGGGTTCCTTTCTAGCAGATTTCTCATTTGAAGAAGTTCAATAATTGTCAGGAAAAAAGTTCAACAATGTAATGTAAGAAAACCCCTGGACAGCTGTGGTGGGGCTGCCTTTGACTGGAGACACCAAGTCCTAGAGGAAAAATAAGAGCCATAGTGGCCAGTGCAACTCATTAGAATCACGGATGAAATGCTGCCTTTTCTTTGACACATCCTGAAACACCTGCCTGTGGGCACGGAGAACTGCCCTTTGGGAATGGGGGAAATGATCCTTTTTCCACTCTTCGTGTAGTATTTTTTTTAGGAAGAACAGCCATGCCCCACCAGTGGAGTCAAATCTACACTGGTACTGTGGGTGGTAGGTGGCTCTAGATACACCATTTTAACTCCAAAATGTAAATTTTCTATATTCCTGTTTTACTATGGAAGATCCTGAATAGAGGCTGGATAGAAACATGCACTACCTGCTAAAACCCAACAGATTTAATGGCATTTACAAGCCCATAAAACGGGTTCCGCAGACACGCGGCCAATCTAACAGATAATTTAAGGGCAGCGGTGGAGCTCGGTGTTACGTAGGCACCATCCCCCTGCAGATGCACATTTGGGCAGAAACCTCTTTGGGGTGAACCGAGTTCACCTACATCCAGTTGGGCGAGTGGGAGTTGACCGCAACGACCCTATGATGCACCCAAAAACTGAGTGGGGAGGCTTTTAAAATTAAGAGATGATGCTTTCCCCTCTCTTTTTTCCCCTTTGAGCCCAGCAGTTGCTGCCTAACGATTAATTAAGAAACCTGCCAAAGCGTGAGGGGACCGGCTTGCTTGGGGGAGTTGAGGAGGGAAGACATCTTTCAGTGTTGGGAAGGGAAGGGCTGGGCGAGGCAGGGCTGGGTGAGGCAGGGCTGCACCAGAGCTGCACCAGCAGATGCCGAGGGCGGGCGCCGCTTTGGGCTCCTTGGGAAAGCGGGAGCGGTGGGTGAGCAGAAGCGGGGAGCGGGGCTGCTGGGGGCAAAGGTGGCTTTGGGGTGTGGGACACCTCGTGGGCTCACCTCCGGGCTCCCTTCCCCTCCAACAACAGGCAGATGCTTTATGGGAGGGCTTTCACGCACTGAAATAGCGTGTGAGGTTCAGTCCGCAGGCAGGGATGTGCCGAAAAGCCGAAGGCGGTGGAGGAGCCCCCCCGGCCGCCCCCCGGCCGCCCCCCGTAGCGCCGGCTCGCTCGCAGCCTCAAGCCCCACAGGGCGGAGGGGCGCGGGCCGCGCCGCCTTCCCGCCCGCCGCCGAGGGAGTCCTCCCTTCCAAAAACGGCCCGCGGGGCTTCGGGCGGCCCCCGCGGCCTGGGGCGGCCCGGGGCGGGGGCTGCCGGCCGGCCGGCCCGCTCTGCCGTGGGGCAGCGGCGTGGGCGATGGCACGGGGAGGCCCCCCCGCCCCCCGCCGCCCCTCCTTCCCCAGCTGCCTGCGCCCTCCCATCCCCGCTTCACGCCCCATCGAAATCCTGCCCCAGCCCCTTGCCCCCCGCCCCCCAGCCCCTGCCCACGCCGGCTGCCCGCGCCGGGGCGGGGAGGGCTGGCAGATTGCGGCGGGGGGCCCCCGGCTGGAAAAGGGCCGGGAGGGCGGCAGGCACTGGAGAACGAGCACACGGTGCCTTCTGGACGATGCTCCTTTGCAGTAGCCACAAAAGACCAGGAATAAAAACAACAAGAGGTCCTGGTTTCAAAGCAGCGGGAGAAGGGAAGACACCAATATTTTCCTTTGCATTGACCTCACGGAAGGTGCCCTAACCTCACCACCAAGGGAAAGCCAAACCACCCCAAAATGTTTTAGCATGTGCGTGCTTTACATTAACAGTTCACAACTGGCTCTATACGTATTTAAATAGGGACATTATTAAGCTCGTGCCTATTCAGACATATGCCCCTAGCAGGGGTGCTGGCTTCTCTTATTTGTGTTGGCTGTGGTCTTGAACAGAAGATAGCGGAGCCAGGGGAAGAGCGTGTACATGTGTTGTTCCCAAGAAGGTGGATTTTACATCCCTGCGTAGATAAAACACACCATCCTTCCCAAGTGCTATGGGTAAATCTGACCTCAGAAAGACTGTTGTCCTAGGCAATGATTTTCAGAGTGTTTCCTTTTCCTCCAGCAAAAGCCAAGGGAAAATGGTAGCAAGTGCTAAAAGAGAGAGCAAGTCACCTTGTGGGAGCTGTACCCCACAAACAGGCTGGATTCAACACATCCAAGGTAATGTCACAGTCACTGCAGATCTGTTCAGCATCTCTTTTTTTTCACAAAATACAGTCCTATCCTCCCTAATGGCTTCACATTCACTTTTTTCAGGGCAACAGGATCCTTGCTGTTCGACATGGGTGGCTAGTGGTGAAGTTTGATGTGTGTTTACACAGAAAAAGTGAGACAAACCTCCGGTGCTGCTTATTTTCATACACAATCTCTATTCTCCTTTGCCCAACTCACAGTCATGTCTTTCCTGTTTCATCTGGTTTTTTTCCACCCCGCTTCCCTTTTCAACCACTGACCTTAAGCTCCCACACAATTTTCCTTCCCCAGCTGTTATCCCCTCTCTCCCGTTTTCTCTGCCTGCATCCCTCACCTCTCGTCTTTACTGAACAGTATTTTGTGACTCCATCCCTCTGCTCCTTAAGGGAGGTTTATTTCAGTCCTGTTGTGCATTGGTACCCATGTTCTGTGGCAGGAATTTTATCCTATTGCCATCCTGATCCATGCCAGAAGGCTGAAGTCAGAAAGCAAAGTCTTTTATCAGGATTTCTATAGATAATTCTTGCCTTGGATGCCCTGTGCAGGTCACTGCCTTCTACCTGCACCCTGGTTTTAGACTTTCTTGCACAGTAGCTGGTGCAACACTTGTTCCCATCAGCACAAATATAGCTGTGCTTTAGGCAATGGACAACGGGGAAAAGCACTCCTTGTGCCTCTGTAGGTCTCTCTGTTTGCAGGGCTCCCACTTGCCTCTGAGAACAGATTTGGTGAAAGTCAGGGTTTGCTGGAGCCTTACTCCTGCTCTAGGGAAACCCTGTGTGTCCAAATTGTGTGTTGGAGAGGGCAGAGAAGAAGTTTCACCAAGGGGTGGTGAAAGACCAGTTCAATACAACATGCCTGAGCAGTCCCTTCAGGGGATTGTTCTTCAAAACCAGCGCTCAGACACTTTACAGCTCTGTTTTGATGACTGATCTCCTGTGAGTAGGACTCCAGTGGTGGTAATGTCTCACCAGAGGTTTGGGTGGAGCATCTGTGCGCTCAGGGAGCTGCTGCTGATGGAAAAGCTGGGGTCAGCGTGCTCTCAAGCTCAGGCAGATGCTAGCTACAGCAGAGCCGGTTTCTGGCAAGAAATTGGCACTATGCTGGAGAAGCAGCAGTGCAGACCCTGAGCCAAGAGGAGGAAGTTAAAAGCAGATGAGATCTTTGTGGGTTTGCAGTAACCAATGTCTGACAGGAAGAATGAATTCATGCCAGCGTAAAGGAAAGAAAAAAAGGAGGAGGGCAGTAGTGAAAAATCCATAGTGCTCACTCAGTAACTGAAGAGTCATCTGACTCCAGCAGAAAAACAATGTCTTGGTTGCAAGAAGAAAAAAAAGACTATTTCTGTAGCTCTCTGAAACTGAAGTTTTACTTCTTTATTATTGCTAACCCTTTAAGACTGTAAACACCTTCTCCTCTCTGCAAATCTCTCTGCTGTTTTGAAATTTTACAAGTTCCATGGTTATTGATTCAAATGTTAATAGTTTGTACTCAGCAAAATACCATACAAATGGATTCATCACAAAACAACTTTCTGTAATAAGAAACTTGGCTGTAGCTGGAGGCGAGGAGGTGACTTGGTTCTCAGTGCTGCAGAGAGACGAGGGGACACAGAGGGCTTGGCAGGTAGGGAAAGTCTTGGCAGCGCTTGTGAAAAGTGGATCAAGCAGAAAGCTCCAGGGACTGTCATCCACTGCAAGAGGTGACTTCTTGGACAAGCATAATGTCTTCTGCATCTTCATCCTGCTCAGTCCCACTCTCCTCCAAAGACAGTGGTCACAAAATTTCCACAGCCACCTGCTCTCACCGCAGTGTGATCATCCCCCAGTCTGTTCCAGAATTTCCTCTCTCTGCAGACCATTGCTATCCAGATTCTTCTGTTCCCTGTGTCCCCCCCACACCTTTTCTTTCCTTTTTCCTTCCTGCTTCTTCAGTAACTTCCTGAACTACTTCTGAATTTTCCAGTTTGCACTGCTGTCTTCAGCTTCACAGCTTGTTTTGCCCTCTCCTTGCCCATGTTCCAGCATGGTTTAGCAAAGCAACAAGAAACTCCTTCCTTACACCCCCTTTCTCTCTTCACTTCTGGTGCATTGTTCCTGTCGCTGAAGCTCATGAATGCCATTAGCTTTTGCCACACAACCAGATGACCAGCAAATCCTGCCTATCCAACCCTATCTCTTCTACATGACACTTTTTCTCATCCATCTCTGTCAAGGAGGAACTGTATTTTGAGTATAGAGGCGATGCTGATTTAGATAACGCGCTCTCTTGTTAGAGAGGAAGACGACCTTCCCAGCAAAGGAAGGGAATCAAAGCAGAGCCTTCTCTGATTAAATCTGATCTAATGCACCTGGTGAGATTTTGGAAATTCTTGGGTATCTCTTCAGAATCCCACTCACATTCCTCGTGATTAGTAGAAGATTATGGGAAGTTTTTGCATGGATATCACTGTCAAGAAAGTAAGCCGGCAGCACCCTTCAATGAGCAGTTGTCATGCTGGTATTTAAGAAGCCAACTCATAAAATTATCGCTATAGCCACAGAGGCTCATCTTTCACACCCAGAAGAAGTTAGAGGAGACTGTGACAAAAAGACCTTGGTAGCATTTGGAGCCGTCAGAATTTTGGGGCTGCTTCTTCCCTGGGGCTGTTATTCAGCAGGGACTTGACGCTGGTCCGTGCTGATGGGTCAAGCAGCTGCTCAGATGCATTTGGTTGCCCCTGACATGCCTTCGGTAAAAGGCAGCAAGACAGCACAGTGTAGTTGCAGTGGAACTAAAGAGCTAAAAGTAGAAAACAGGAGGAGACAACAGCAGGTGGCTTTAGCAGGCGGGAAAACGAAGGTTTATATTTCCACATGCCACAGAGGATGATTTTAGCTATTCGGATAGGTATTCGAGTGGAAATCCTCTCTGCCGCTCGCCAGGCTCAGCAGGAGACAAGCAGAGACGCTGCTCTTAGACCCTGGTTACCTCCCTGTATCCATTTCACCAGTCCCAAGGGGGTAGGTGGGTGCTGAAGCCCAGAGCTGGCTCCATTGACAGCTGCTCTCGGTTCAACCAGAGACGATACCAGCCCTCTCCCTTGGTTTTGCTAAGTTTCCCATGCTGCGTGCTGCGAGGGAAGCAGCAGCCAGGAGTTACCTTTTCCTCCAGGAGCTGTAGAAGAGAGTGGGTTTCATCTTTGGGACACAGACTTTGCCGGAGACAGCCATCATTTTGTCACCTGCAGCCCACGGGGTGACACGTGGAAGTGGTTCGCGAGCTCATGCTGGTGGGGAGCACAGATCCTCCCTCTGCACCGTGCACCCAGACGAGCTGGGAGGGCAGGGGTAGAGGCCAGGTGCTCCTCCTGGGCGGGACAGGGATCGCTGAGACACGCACAACAGGCGTTGGAGGGCTGCGGCTGTAGGTCTGTCCCAGGCGAAGAGGAAGCCCAGCAGGGCAGGAGACACGAGCGTGTTGCAGCACTGCCAGGGATACTTTCCCTGAGCTCCCTCCCTCTGTGTGCTTTACAGGAGAAGGGGAGAAGGGGGAAGAAAACTGAAGATGTTGCAGGAAAATTCACCCAGACCAGTCCCCAAAACGGAGCAAGCTCTTATAGAAGCTGGAGAGGTTTTTTATAATGTCCTTGTGATACGTATAATTTTCCTGTCCATCAAACACCTGAGTATCTATGCTCATAAGCCATCCCAGTTACACCTCTGGAACCACACTGTTCCTGTAAAAGAGTGTGCAGACTTTGCCATGATGTTACTAAAGGGGAACTCCTGTACTCAAACCACCTGCAAGCAACAAGTGTGTTTCCGAGCTTGTGAAGGTGGCAATGGCACCTTCACAGCACTCAAAGAACACGCAGAGCACTCCTGAGACACTTCTCTGGTTCTTTATCCTTCTGCCAAAAAAAACAACATAGGGAATGGGTTTTATCCATGTAAAAATACATACCTTATGAAGGGCGTATCTTAAATGCTTGGAGTGTCAGCAGTTTTGCTTAACATCACAGAACGCAGTGGCTGAACAAAACAGTGTCTCTATTCAGGAGACAAAGCAGCGAGGTGGGAAGCCATCAGACCTGTTCTGCTTATCCTCTGCTAATCCAGCCCAGCTCATCCTCAGGGTAACACAGACTATCTGCATGGAGAGACAGCGTAACACTGTCTCACAGGGGATATTTGGTAATTTGGACTGCTTTTTTAAAGAGGGTAACACCTACGACACCTCGACAGCTCGCACTTTAAAAATACTGTTCAGTGCCGTTTTCAGGGCAGGGGAGGGACAGGCAGAGGTGAGATGACTACTCCAGGCAATGTGGACTTGGAACCTAGCTTTGTCATTCAGAGGGTTACCACACTTCATAGAAATAAAAACCCTCTGCTGAGGATGGCTGAACCTCACCAGTTCTGTTTAACAATAAGAACATAAATAAATACTACACTCTGTTTTGCCACACTTCCCAGTCTATCGCTCTGGTGAGCCGAAGAAGATGCAGTTGTCTCCAGGAAGCAAATGGTGGGATACATTCCTGCTCCCATCCTCCTCCTTTCTCTTCGCAGCACCTCTGTTTCAGCAGACTAACAGTTGTCACACAGATTTACAGAAACTGCACCTATTCCAGAAGAAAGGGAGTCACCATTAACATTTCCTTAAAACACACGTATCACCAGATGTTCCGGTCAAGAAAAAGATGAAGATGGGTTTTAAAAGATCAGAGAGGTTGAATCCAGGCTGGAGCAGAGTTTGGTCCTACTTGGACAAGCAAAAGCTGGGTCTTGCCCCTGGTGACACACGGAGTGCCGGGCAGTAACTCAAATCACAGCCATGCTCCCCTACTCCCTCTCTCTCTCTCCTGCCTAGGAGGAGTCCCAGTTGCAACAGACTGTCAGCAGGTTTCTGACCACAAGAATGGGAAAGGAGCCGCTGTTTTGCTCCTCATATGACAGTGGAGCAATAAGGAATGTGGCTGAGTGACGTATGTCACTAAGGGCAGGACATGACAGTTCTTATTTGTCTGTCATTAACCTACCCCCTCATCTCTAGCCTTACTGCAAGAGTCTTCTCCATGACAATGCCTGAAGGATAGCTGAAGATCTGCCTCCTCCAGATCTCTGTGGTGCCCATCTCATTAAAAAAACCTTTTCTCACGTTGGCTTTCTTTCCCTGCTAAGTTCCAAAGCTGATGTTAGTGCTCTCCACCTCCTCAAAGGTACATTTCTGCATGGGAATCCCCATGTTCTGAGGCAGGTTAGCCCAAAACCATCAGCTCTTCTTCTCATTCCTCCATGGGCTTTGGACTCAGCATCCCTCGCAGAGAAACAGGTCTATGGTTAGTGTCTCTGTTTAGCCCACACCCAGGACTAAACAATGAGCAGTTGTTCTACCACCAAATCTCCCCTCCCGAACCGAGAAAGGGAATTGAGAAAAGGAGGGAAACTCATGGGTTAAAATTTAAACAGATTTAATAAAATAAGAAAACCAATATCAATGCTAATACAAAACACACAAAATTATACTTAGCTCATAGAGCGGTGGTCACTACAGGGAGAGCAATTGTTGAGGAGAAGAGAGCAGAGCAAAAAGAGGCCCCCTCCTCCCCAGCAGCTTTCCCATTTGTAGTGAACCTGACGTTAATGTTATAGAATACACCTGTGGGCCAGCCTGGGTCAGCTGCCCTGGATTTAACTGCTGATGGCCTTTATCACCATACCACAGCTGGCCACAAACTGAAACAAAATGTAACAGAAAAGCGATTCTATAAATTTTATCCCCACGAAACCAGGACAGTTAGAAAACAAAGCTCTTGCTTTTAGATAACTTTTGACCTACCCATTTTGCAGCAAAGTTTAGCTAAGTCTTCATTTAGCTGGTTCTTCCACACCTCCCCCACCCTGGATACTCCAGCCCTACTATCTACTTAATTGTCATTATTTTTGCTTGCTTACTCCTCCTATGCGTTAGAGATGCCTCTCCCACTTTCCCATTTCCTACACAGCTTACAATATCCCAGAAAGTGGGACACTAGTGGCCACGGCACGGACCATAACAAGGGAGAACTAATGCCTACAGTGGAAAAATACTTTGAAGAAGCTAAAGGAGAAAATAATTAAGCAAGGATCTGTGGGGAGTTCATTTAAAAAAACAGGTCTGTCTTTCATAGGTCTAGCAATTTCCCAGCTACCTGCCTCCATTAGTTAATTAAATTGATTAATGATATTCTTGGTGAAATAAGACTTGCAACAGCCCCAAAGAAAAAGGTGAAGGAGCAGGCAGTTGATAGCCTTTGCACCCCTTGTGCTGTTCTGACAGGTGATGAAGGCTTCCTCTCTGTGAGTAGCTGGAAATCCACTATTGCCCAGAGAAGTTGTTTCTTTTTTGCAGTTTGGGAACTCTGGTAGAACGACTTCATCCAAAGTTTTTCCAGTTTGAAGTTCTGATACATCCTAGTTCGGTATCAGCCTCCAGGTTTCTCTGTTCTCGTCTCTTCCCCAGCCAGGGCTCAGGATTTCACGTGTTCTCTCTGAATGGGGTTTGTCTTGGCCGTGTCACCATCCCAGGCTCTGAGGGAAAAGCCCTGCTTTTCTTCTTTTGGAGACAGCTGAGATGCACATGGACACGGAGAGCCAGTGTCACTGTGTTTATCCCTTGCTCACCTGGAGGGGCACATCATAGATGCCAAAAAATCACTCGGTGTTTTAGCTGGACCCAGCCCAGAGGGGCTGGCAGCAAGGCCTGGGCAGTGCCCGGGTGTCGGGTCCAAGCCCCCCGAGCTCCCCCTCCGTGCAGGCTGGCCGCCAGCGCTGTGCTGCAGCATGGCCGTGCCTTGGCTGAAGGCTCCGCTGACTCTTCCTTGTGGGTGCAATACAAAAATAGCTTTCTCAATCTGAAAAGAAAAAGAAGAATGTAGCAGACTGGAAGGTGTGGATAGATGATGTGTGGGAAGGCAGGGGGTAAGCACGGAGGGAAGGGGGCTGGCTGGCAGGAGGCAGAAGCAGACTTAGATGCTGGGGTAGCTTTTCCTCTGTGCTCTCCTACCAGAGGTGGGCACCAGGGACCCTCACAAGGAACAAACTCATTTCTTTATTCATTCATCTCTGGACTCCACCGGCCAGTTAAAAAGAAATAAAAATCAGGAGCACAAGTAGCACCTCCCTCCCACAGACTTGAACAACAAAATATGATGGCCACCATTTAACGTCCCTGGGGTGCTTCCAGTGGGCATCTCTCAATGCTCAGCTGCGTGAGTGCTTCAAGGTTAGAGGTTAGAAATGCTTGAGCCGTGGTTTTGGCTGAGGGAGCAGAGAAATGAGAGAGTGTTTTGTCTGTCCTAGGGCTGCAGAGGAGAGGAATCCCCAGGTCTTGCCCACAGCAGCGACAGCAGTCCCCCAGCTTGGGAGGGGGGGATGGCTGCAGCCTGGGGAGCCCCGCTTGGCAAGGGGCAGCTGAGTTGGGCTGTTAGTGGGCAAAGAGCAAACCTAAGTCTGCCTGTGGGTGCTACCAGTGGGAGGTTTGCGGGATAGACTGTATGGTCAGCCTCTGGACTGGGCTGTACAGCTGCTTTTTGATTAACCCAGGGATAACCACCGTCTCGAGTGACCCTGATTTCTGTAGCAAAGATCCCAGGTTTCTCTGGCTTTGGAGAGCTAAACTAACTGAGTGGTATGATCAAAGACGCACTAAAACCCAGAAGTTTAAGGGAATATTAACACATGGATTCTGTAATATTTTTAAAAAGTGTTGGTGTTTGAGCATGTGTTTCCAACTGCTCTGCAATGTGCAGGTTGCAGGCACTGCATGGGTGCTCATCCTCTCCTGCAATGTCTGCTTGGGACCAGATAGACCAGTCCTTAAGGATATCCCTGTGCAGGTGTGACATTCTGCATGTCAGTGCTGGTATAGACTTTATATAAACTTATTTATAGATTTATATAAAGTTGTTTAATCATCTTTCACAGATCCTCTTGCAAATCATCCACTGTCTTCTAAAGCTGGAACAGACCAAATAAAAAAAAATCATGGAATAAGAGCATTTATTAACCTCATTTGCATACATAGAAAACTGAGATTAAATATTCTGTTCAAGGTTACCCACGCAGGCTGAGATAGGAACAGAATCCAGACCTCCTATATTCCCACACATGGGGTGACTTTATCCCTGCATGAACTTTCCTTTCCAGGGAATAGTCTCAGCTATATCAATATATATTGAAGGACATGTGGGTGATGGTTGATGAGAAGCTCAACATGAGCCAGCAATGTGCGCCTGCAGCTCAGAAAGCCAACCATATCCCGGGCTGCATCAAAAGCAGCGTGGCCAGCAGGTCGAGGGAGGTGATTCTGCCACTCTACTCTGCTCTTGTGAGACCCCACCTGGAGTACTGTGTCCAGTTCTGGGGCCCCCAACATAAGAAGGACATGGAGCTGTTGGAGCGAGTCCAGAGGAGGCCCACCAAGATGATCAGAGGGCTGGAGCGCCTCTCCTGTGGAGACAGGCTGAGAGAGTTGGGGCTCTTCAGCCTGGAGAAGAGAAGGCTCTCGGGAGACCTTTTAGCAGCCTTCCAGTACCTGAAGAGGGTCTACAGGAAAGCTGGAGAGGGACTTTTTACAAGGGCATGTAGTGATAGGATGAGGGGGGACAGTTTAAACAGAAAGAGGGTAGATTTAGATTAGATATTAGGAAGAAATTCTTTCCTGTGAGGGTGGTGAGACACCGGAACAGGTTGCCCAGAGAAGCTGTGGATGCCCCCTCCCTGGCAGTGTTCAAGGCCACATTGGATGGGGCTTTGAGCAATCTAGTCTAGAGGACAGATGCCCCTGCCTGTGGCAGGGGGGTTGGAACTAGATGATCTTTAAGGTCCCTTCCAACCCAAACCATTCTATGATTCTATGAATATTTAGTCCAGTTGTTAACTCCCATAAGGTTTTGTCTTTTTGTATTTTGAAGACCTATTGTTCTTCTCTCCTTTCTATGAAACCCTCGGATGGGTTGCTGCATGGGTTTCTTTTTAGCCTCCAGTAGCTGGAAATGAAACACACTGTATATAAGACTGCCTGGAAATCTAGCCTTTGAAAGGATGTTTTATTTTAAAACAAGAAAAAATCCCCACAATTTATGTTCCACTGTGTGAGCCCAGTACTAGATTTTTGGTTTTTAGTGAAGCTTTGCTCTTGCTGCCTTTTCCCTCGAGCACTAGCAGCTAATGTAACACTCCCTGGGAGAGACAGCTGCACTGGAGAGAGGGCTAAGGCCACCCCAGCCGCACAGCAACAGCCACAGTTACTCGTGCTGCCATCGCTGCTCAAGCAGAAGATTTGGCATCAGCCACTTTCATTACTACTTGTTGTAAATATATGAAGGACACCTTGACACAAGCAAGAAGCTTGTCTTCAGCTTGGCAAATAACTCTTCCTCACCTGCTCTAAAGAGGCAGCAGGTCTGCTAGATGTTCCTCTGGACATGGTCCACCAGGACGAGGCTGGCATCTCCACTATTCAGACATCCACTGCAACACAAGGAGGAAAGGCTTTGGAACATGAAATGCAGGTTAGGACCTGTTTTCTCCCTCTTCTGGACAAGGAGAACAGAGCATTTGGTGCACTATCGCCATGTGGTGTAGAAAGATGAAAGCCAGTGAGAACAAAGGGTGTTGAGCAGCAACCCCATACCAGACTAGGGGCAGTGGCCGGGGAATCACAGAATCACAGAATGTTAGGGATTGGAAGGGACCTCGAAAGATCATCTAGTCCAATCCCCCTGCCGGAGCAGGATTGCCTAGACCATATCACACAGGAACGCGTCCAGGTGGGTTTTGAACGTCTCCAGAGAAGGAGACTCCACAACCTCTCTGGGTAGCCTGTTCCAGTGTTCGGTCACCCTCACCGTAAAGAAGTTTTTCCTCATATCTGTGTGGAACCTCCTGTGTTCCAGCTTGCACCCATTGCCCCTTGTCCTGTCAAGGGATGTCACTGAGAAGAGCCTGGCTCCATCCTCATGACACTTGCCCTTTACATATTTATAAACATTAATGAGGTCACCCCTCAGTCTCCTCTTCTCTAAGCTAAAGAGACCCAGCTCCCTCAGCCTCTCCTCATAAGGGAGATGTTCCACTCCCTTAATCATCTTCGTGGCTCTGCGCTGGACTCTCTCTAGCAGTTCCTTGTCCTTCTTGAACTGAGGGGCCCAGAACTGGACACAATACTCCAGATGCGGCCTCACCAGGGCAGAGTAGAGGGGGAGGAGAACCTCTCTCGACCTGCTGACCACACCCCTTCTAATACACCCCAGGATGCCATTGGCCTTCTTGGCCACAAGGGCACACTGCTGGCTCATGGTCATCCTGCTGTCCACTAGGACCCCCAGGTCCCTTTCCCCTACGCTGGTCTCCAACAGGTCTGCCCCCAATTTGTACTGGTACATGGGGTTGTTCTTGCCCAGATGCAGGACTCTACACTTGCCCTTGTTATATTTCATTAAATTTCTCCCCGCCCAACTCTCCAGCCTGTCCAGGTCCCTCTGAATGGCTGCGCAGCCTTCCGGCGTGTCAGCCACTCCCAGTTTTGTGTCATCAGCGAACTTGCTGACAGTGCACTCTATTCCCTCATCCAAGTCATTAATGAATATATTGAATAGTACTGGTCCCAGTACCGACCCTTGAGGGACTTCGCTAGACACAGGCCTCCAACTGGACTCTGTCCCATTGACCACCACTCTCTGGCTTCTTTCCTTCAGCCAGTTCACAATCCACCTCACTACCCGATCATCCAGACCACACTTCCCCAGTTTAGCTGCAAGGATGCTGTGGGAGACCGTGTCAAACGCTTTACTGAAATCGAGATAGACCACATCCACAGCTTTACCATCATCTATCCACCGGGTAACATCCTCATAAAAGGCTATCAAGTTGGTTGAGCAAGACTTCCCGTTGGTGAAGCCATGCTGAGTGCCCCTAATGATCCCCCTATCCTTGATGTGCCTAGAGACAGCATCAAGAACAAATTGTTCCATCACCTTTCCAGGGATGGAGGTGAGGCTGACCGGTCTATAGTTACCCGGGTCCTCCTTCTTGCCCTTTTTGAAGACTGGAGTGACATTTGCTTTCCTCCAGTCCTCAGGCACCTCTCCCGTTGCCCACGACTTAGCAAAGATGATGGACAGTGGCCTAGCAATGACTTCCGCCAGCTCCCTCAGCACCCGCGGGTGCATCCCATCAGGGCCCATGGATTTATGGACGTCCAGATTGCTTAATTGGTCCCTGACCCAGCCCTCATCTACCAAGACAGATTCCTCCTCTATCCTGACTTCTGGGGCCTCAGGGGTCCAGGGCTCTTCAGGACAGCCTCCAACAGTATAGACAGAGGCAAAGAAGGCATTCAGTAACTCCGCCTTCTTTTTATCCTCTGTCTCCAGGGCCCCCACCTCATTCATCAGTGGGCCTACCAATGAGCGAACACCTCTAGTGTTCGTTTTACCTGCAATGTATTTGAAGAAGCCCTTTCTGTTGTCCTTGACCTCTCTTGAAAGGTTTAATTCCTTGTTCTGCTAATGGGAAGCTTGACTACCTGTAATTAACCTTCCTCTAAAGTGAATTAATTGCTCTGAACAAAGAAAAAACTGTTTGAGGTGTTCATGCCCTGTGGAATTACACCAATAATTCAGTCACACTGCAGATGTATTTGATGCACTGTTAAAATCTTGGGGTTGGTTGTTTTTTTTTTTTTTTTTCTTTAAGAGACCAGCTTCTGAGCATTTACTACACAATATTGTTAAAGCCACAGCCTAGAAACCCAAATTGGCAGGTCCTCAACCAGGAGGAATTCAGCTGCAAAGTTACCATGGGATTTGGCATCTGGGATTTTTCACTGTGAAACAGATCACCTTTCTGTTCTCTAGATGTTGCTCCTTCTCTGCCCAATCCTGCACTGAATCCAGTAGCCTGGAGAAAGGGAAAACCTAGAGCAAGGGGCAGAAGAGATATAGGAGCATTAGGAAAGCATGTTAGTCTGTGAAAGTCGACAAGTAGGAGACAGCAGCTGCTGACAAAGTGCTTCATTCTGTTGCCATCCTGCCACAGTCCAGATCATGCCAAAACATCTCAGCAGTGCCGCGAGAGAGCCACCAACCCTTGAATGTTCCCCGATGAAGGCATTTCATGTGTGTGTTGTGAGATTAGATACTACATGACATTTTTAAAGATCTGTGTTGCCAGTGTAGTGGAATCACACATCATCAACTGGGATTTATTGATCAGCATTCAGTGGTTCCTCTTTCCTGCACTGCTGTGAGAGCTAGATGCCTGCCTCCACACAACCTATGAAAGTTAGTGGAGCCACTGCAGATTATTAAAGCCTAATAAACATCAGTTACCTTTAGCCATCCTTCAGGTTCTCTTTAAATGGAGCAGTGAAAAAGAGCAGTCCAAACAGCCCGTGGTTCCTTCATCTAGAGGTTTGCAGGACCAGTTTCTGCACAGCACTGATCTGCTGTTCTACCCCAATGAGTGTATATGTAGGGGTTTTTTTTTGTTTGTTGTTGTTGTTGTTGTTGTTCTTTGTTTTTCATTTAAAGCAAATATAAAGACCTATGCAAGCTCCTGGGATATATCTGTATGCAACTTCAGTAGTTCTCTGTCAGTACTTTCCTTTGGGGTAAATCTTGAAAGACAGAGATACTGAAGCATCTTGGAGAGTTATCTTCTGCCTGTGCTGCTTCCTGCTGATGCTATATTCTATGGGACTGGGTTGGTGTGAGAAAATTCAGCCTGGAAGTTTTGGCAGATCATAAATTACTGAATTTGAGATGCTGTACAGAGAATATGCATCCTGGTCCTAATGCAGTACTGGGAGGAGGAGGAGGGTGGAATGAGAGATGGGGCTGGTGGAACAGTTGTATCAACACCGTCTCTTGGCGACCACAATTGGTCCACCAAAAAAAAAAACCAAAAGAAAAGAAAAAAAAAAAACAGCAGACAGACAAATAACTACTTTTTAACTTTAAAAAGTCATCTTACACAGGAAGCACCATTAGCCTTTTTCACTGTGGGAAACTAATTTCCACCATAGCCACTTGTTCTTCAACAACCGATTTAAAGGTTTGCAGATCTTAATTAACGAACATCTTCTTCAATGTTTTGCCAAATAAATTTGGTTGTTAATTTGAATGTGAAAGACATCTGCTATTAGACGATGTAACCCTCAGTTGCTCCCACAAGGGTTAAGAAATCATTCTGCGTAAGGTGGTGTCTCACTTCCTCACGAAATTCAACAACAGACCTGCTTCAGTGGTTCATAGCCTTTTCTAGGCCACTAGTGTATCTGCCAATTTTTTTAATGAATGTTTAATCTAAAGCAGTATATCTAAAGCAGTAGAAGAAAAAGCATTTAAGGCTTATTTGTTCCAGTCTAATAACAAGTTTAACCCAAACTGAGGAAGTGAGATGATGATATTTTTTGCCCTGTCTGGATATACTACTGACCTATTTAAGGGAAACTCTGCTTTTCACCTAAACTTGAAGTGTTGTATTTACAGCTCTGTATGAGATAGACATCCCTCTGCTGAGCCAAACAGTCCTTACCTGTCTGTAGCCAGAGGTAGTCCCACCTGAAATACTTTATGCAGAAGTAAAATATAAGCAATGCGAGCGAGAAACGATGCCTACAGATACTGCAGATTGTGTGGCTCCCGTCTGCATTTCGTGTTCCCCTTTACACTCCTGTTTAACAGACAAGGGCACTGGCTGGGCACACAAGGAAAACTTGTTAACATCATTTTCCCAACCAAAAATGTTGTTTTGTAGGAAGCAATAGAAAGTTTATCCCAGAGTGTTGTCCTTCTCTGGTCCGGAGAATGCACATTAGTTCTAGAGGGCTACAGCAGCTAAACAGAGTAAGAGCTGCTGGTGGTGTAAGTGTGCCTAACTGCCAAGCCATGCAACAGAAGGTGCTTTTCCAAAAAGCATTCTTCAGCTGCCTGGGTCACACCTCTTCCTTATCATGCAGCACCAAAGGCAAATGATTTGGTAAGTACTGCAAGACGGAATGCTTAATGCCATTACAGATTTGGAGTACAGTTATACAGGACAAATGACAAAACGGTAGCCTCAATATACTTTAAGCTTATGCATATTATCATTATACACACACTCAAAAGTTATTTTCACCCAACATGTATACCAGTACGTCTAATTGTTGTCGTCGGGTGCAGATTTTCCATTACACACAGTCTCGGGCTAGCCTGTGTAGCAGCTGTTGTGAATGTTTCTTTGAAGCATTTGGGAACACAGTATGTTTTAAGAACAAGTATTATCTGGCATTCTATACCCTAAGTCTAGAATTGAGGCTATACAAAAACCTAGATGAACTGTCAGGTTTATCTGAAGTCAGGGTTTAAATACTCCCTGTAATTCCGTTGTGAACTTAAGCGTATTGTGTACTAGCACAAAGTAATGCTAAGTTTTGTTACTTATGTTGACTTATTTTTACTTTGTTGTAAAACTTTAGCAAATGACCAGAGTTCTGACTAGGCTTGCCATTCCTATCTAGAACTGAAGAAAATATAAAAATGACTAGAGGAAGTATGTATCTGTTTATTTAGCCATGTTTAGAGACACAGTGTAAGTTACCCAGGCTACTTTCATTCCTAAACAGCGTCAGTAGCTCATATAAGTGGTGTTCCTAAATCCATACGTAACAAAGCAGACGAGGCTCCCATCCTTCAGGAGAACGCAAGCCACACAAGTTACCGAAAACCGCTAACACCGAGATCTCTGCCCAACTGATCTCAGTTAAAAAAATAATAGTAATAAATACACGAATGAGGAAACAGCTACAAATTATCCTTCCTATTTCAGGATTGAGTTTTAGAAATGGTCATTTAAGCCTAACAACTATTCATACATTACATACCTTACCAGTATATCCCATACATTAAGAACTGCCACTTTCACCTGTTCTTCACATGGACTGTACCACATCAGTCAACACGAAGCACAAAATGCACCACGTAATACAACGCTGTTGCCACTTACAACTTTATATGGACTCGTGACAAATAGGATTGTTAAGGTTTAACTGTTGGATGAAACAATCTCCAAGCTAAGGACCGAGGCACTCCTTTCTGGCTTTAGCTTCCAGGCAACAGATCCGAACTACCGCTCTCTAGCTGACTCACACAACTTCTCAACCCTTGACAATTACAGGCCACAAATACCATAATCTGGCAAGAAGTAGCCACCTCTCTCTCCCGCTTCCTATTATCATCATTCCGTGAGCCTGAATGCCTCCCCCAACTAGCCCTGCAGCTATTTCCCATGCTTTTGCATCCAGTTGCCTCCCTATTTCTGCACACTACTCCCCTTAATTTTGAAAGAACAAAACCAAAATTAAAACCACTCACAGGTCTCCATGATTAGACTTTAGCATTTTGGTTTACAGAGAACAATTTGCTTAACACTTCCCAATTTCTCTGGATCATCAGTAAAACTATCAGAATTGGAAGGCTGTTTATTGAACTTCAGTGTTTCAGGTCCTTTGCTTTCATTTTACTAAGAGTTTTCAATTACAATTTATGGATAAGAAGTATTGAGTAATAACCATTAAGTTAGAACTTGTTTGTCACCAGTTTCTCCTGGCATATCACATCAAGCCTTTAAAAAAGCTGGATGCGTTTGTGTTTCTTTTAATTACTTGCAAACAGTTCCTGGCACTGCCATTCAGAAATAGTTAACAAAATTACGTTTCACAGGCTTACCCTCTTAAAACTATGACTAACTCTTTGGGTGGCATTCCCTGGCAATCAGGATGAAATTATTTTGCTGCGAGGGCTTTGTAGTCCTATTCCTTTTGCTGTGCCAACATCGACATTCAACCAGCCACATGGCGAGCTATTTCAGAGTGCAAAACTTGCCAGAAATCTAAACAAAGTCAATAGTGTCTCTCTCCTTAAACCATCTCACCACAACTCCAGCAAGTGCCAAAGATGGCACAAGAGAAAGCTGGACGACCCACTCTGCTTAGCCATCCCACATAACTGCATGCTGACTCTCAGGGAAGACAAGGCTCCTGAGAAGACAGATAAATGCTGACTTTATTATCCGTACAGCAATATCAAGTTTTGCTTAACCTATATTCCAAGGTGACACAAAATGCAGAACAAAAGACAAGAAACCACATCTCAGTGGAATTACCTTTTATTGAGAGGAAAAAAGATTTACATGTAGTTGTAGGTTTTTCCATCCATTCTTTCAAAACTCCAAAAAGGACTGGAAATAAAACTTGCTTAATCATTATCGCAATACCAAAAAGTTGGTGGTTTTTGTCGTTGTTGAAATGAACAGCAAATTATATAACTAATTGCTATGTTCAATAAATATTTTTTCTCCTGCACCGATTAAGGGGAAATATTCAACCAAGTACAATAAAAACCCCAGGATTTTTACAGTTTTAACTTCAAATGTTATCCACTGTGTAGCAATTCAGAAACTTTATCTATAAAACACAGCCTTAATTTTGAGTGTACAAGGATCTGTTTTCACAGTCCGTCAAATACCAAATCTCGCTCTAGCTCAAATAGTCTACATTCAAAGCAACTACCTGACAAAAAGAAAAAACCCAAACCCTCTGGTTCATGACTACCTAAGTAAATTTGTCATTACAGAAAAGGCTCAAAGTTGTTACTTGTTTATCAAAGTAATAGGTAAACATTTTAACATAAAGATTAACGAGTTACTTGGAAATGCAGGTTTATATTAAAGTATCTCAGTGTGTATATTACATGACATGCAAGCTTTAAAAATATCAATGCTCTCTTCTGATTAGTCAGGAGTCCAATTGTTTTAAGAACAAAATAGGAATGACTTCCAAAACATATCAGCACTTTGGGTTCTCTATTTCATTTTACTTAAGATGCTTTACTACACAAAAACTACAACAATTACAATATTTAAGAGTATTACAATAAGGAGGGATGGAAAACAGGAATACTTCAACTGAAAAAAATCTGTATATTCTAAATGAACCAAAGATTCATAAAAGAGATGGATGGAGGACAAGGAAGGGAGGGATGGGAGGGAAAGCAGTAGGGAAGCTAAGATCTGAACTTTGTATTTAAAAATCATGTCCTCAACTGTAACTCTTCTGATCTTCAGTAGCGCCCTGGGGGGGAAAAAAAACAGACAGACAACACAATTACTATAAAGTAACTGTACGCACATCAGCTCAGCTTTAATGTGCCCAGCTTTTTTGCTTTCACATTCAGAATTTCCATTGATCGATTAATACTAGTAACAACAAGGTTTAAGCCAGCCAGATTCTATTTATTCACTTGTATTTACTCACTTGGACTATAGGAACGGGATCTTGATCGTGATCGGTATCGACTATAATAAGGCGATGGTGATCGTCTCCTTTAAAGGAAATTAAAAAGGAAACTCAACATCCATTATGAAAGAAGCCTTATTCACATCACTTCTACAGACCAGAAC
The DNA here is from genome assembly GCF_013368605.1 of Nyctibius grandis. Classification (NCBI taxonomy): domain Eukaryota; kingdom Metazoa; phylum Chordata; class Aves; order Nyctibiiformes; family Nyctibiidae; genus Nyctibius; species Nyctibius grandis. The sequence continues at coordinate 22,302,162 of NC_090664.1, read as the reverse complement.
CATTTCCTTAGCACTGAAAGACTTGGCCTGCATGAATGATTTCAGCTTTATTTGGCTGTGGCTAACAGTTATTTAACAAATGCTTTTATATTTCTCTATTTGATGTGTTTAAAACTGTAAGATATTCCCAGACACAGAATTTAATAAACTCTCACTAGCCTTGCAGACACATGAAATGCTTTTATAGACGCCTCCAATTCTTGCTGAACAACGTTCTCTGAAACTAGATAACTTTCAGGACAGTGAGATGGTTATGAAATGTCAAGCATTAAAAATCCCATCTACAAATAACCCCTTTTAAACAGCACTGTGTGTCAGCTGTCCCTGGTTCTATATACAGCATGGAAAAAGGAGTTTCCTTTCTATCTGTCCACCAGATTCACAGGGCAGGTGCTCTACCTCCTTCAGGTAGCAAAAATAACCCCTTGCCCAACTGTTTACTGTAAAACTGAATTACACAAACACTGAAGATTACCCCTACTTAAATCCCACAAAACCTAATGTAATGAGGCTCTAACACATAGCAAGAACGTATGCAGAATCTTGCTACAAACTGAACATTTTTTGCCACCTAACTTTCCAGTTTTTCCAACAAATCCACTCTTCCTACAGAAATACAATTAAAATAAGTACCTGTATCTGTAGTCATATTCTTCGTATCTGTCATATCCTCTGTCATACCCCCTATCATAATATGAGTCACGGCGACGACCTGCTCCACCGCCACCACCTCCTCCACTGCTATTAGAGAAAAAGCAAAAAATCCCTTCAAATGTCTATTCTTCATATTGATTTAAATTAGTTAAAAGGGTTTTTTTAAGTGTTCTTGTAAATCAGGCATTTAAGACTATGCCATGAAACAATCTAACAATGAAACATTTAAAGAAAAACACCTTCAAAAAACCCCAGAAAACCCGCCAGGGATTTGAACCTAATTCCCATCAAAATCTAAGGCAAATAGGCACCTTAATATTTCAGTAAGCTCAGGGTGCATTAACTGACCACGCTAGATGTATTTTTTTTAAAATAATTCCTTCAGGTTTTAATAAATAAAGATACAATAAACTACAGTAGGATTTAATAGTATATGTGAGCCACAGTAATGCATTCTTTCTATTAATAAATTTGGGATAAAATACAATTGGCATAACTCGAAAATTTCAAAAAAAGTATCCCTAGCTCTGTTTCTTCAACCAGACTCCAAACATTCAGTTTAAATCAATTTTAGTCCCATTACAGCAAATGAGTGAACTCCTTACTGTGTTGGCCTGCCCATGTAGATGCCTGGGGTGGGCGTATGTGCCCTCTTGGTGATTGAGTAATCCACCCGAATCCTTCTGCCATCCAGCTCCATACCATTTGCATGCTCCATTGCCTGCAGGAGAGACAAGGGAACAGGGACTGAAACCTGCAACCTACTGGTAATTATGGAAGCTATGTACAAAACACATTATTTTCCACCAGAAAAACAAGCCCTGAACGTGTTTTATTTAGACTGGTTACTAGTGCCCCACTGTGGCGAATGGCTCATCTCTGTCCCCTGGCCCATTCGCCGGCAGTGTTACAGGACTGCACTGGGGTGCCGGAGTAACGTGACACGCAATCCCTTCTTAGGAGAGCACGGTGCTAACCACTAACACAGTCACTTTCCCTAGACTTTGTCTTCTACCCATCAGAAAGGTAAACTGAAAGCCAAATCAGCTTTTTCTGAAAACTGCATCTTTCCTACCGCTGTGTCTGACCCGGGGGGGACGGGTGGATTCAAAAGCTGTGCAGAACAGTGGCTTCCTGTAGGGTGCATATGGCCGGATTACTGCTAGTCGGCTGCCATTTCATGCTCGCCCAGCCTCCTGCCATCTCCCCTACAAGGACCTACTCCAGCAGAGCTTAGTAAAATGGCGGGTTCAGCCTACATGGATACCTAATTACAACCTTCCTCCCCACTCACTCTCACAATAGCAGCTCGCTAAAGCGATACACAGAAGGGTCTGTGCTTGAGAAGCCTGTGCCTTCAGACCCTCCTGCAGCTTGTGCACACACCAAGTGTTCTAGTCCCTGCTTCTCCAGACTTTGAGAATCAATACAATGGCCTTTCACAAACTCAAAATCATGAAAGTAGTTTTTCAAAGGAGCACAGTGTACATTTGAGAATCTTATGCATGCAATAGTAGGTTCAAAAAAAAACCAAAACCCCACACAAACCTACAACCTTAAGAATTTAACAAACAGTTAATGCTGGACTTAAACGTTATTAAAATCTGCAAAGTAAATTTTTTTTTATACTTTCATCAGCTGCTCTAGGATCTCTGAAATACTAGTACACATCACTTAGTATGTGACACTAAGCACAGCACCTAGCCCAATATACATTATTTTCATTTTTCACGTGTGGAGAAGAGACACTTACAATCTTGAATTAAAGAACACAACCACTTTGCTATTATTAAACTGTGAGGAATGATACACAACCTCAAAACATGAAGATGCCTCTAAACAAAGCAATTTTTTTTTTTTTTTTTTTTTAAAAATAATGAAACAAACAACTATTCAGAAATGTAACTTTTTGCAGTTCTCTAACAGGAACCTTACTGAATTAACATGCAAGTTACAGAGGAGGAAACAAAAACCTGACACCCATATGATTTAACTGTGATGTTCCCAAACTGGAAGTGACTGAATTATCACTAACCTATTTAACTACACTTAGTTGTGTTTTAATAACGCTGTTTATATCTACACTATATCGCCACCTAGTGAGTTCTGTTCCCACACAAGAATACAACAACTACATTTAGCTAACTGCAAGGCAGAACCAAAAAGCATTTCAAGTCTTTCAACATACACTAAAGTATGTTTTGTGAACAAAACAGGATTGGTAGCTTTAGTTTCCTAGCCTTGAGACTTGACTTTTTTTTTTAACAGTCCTGTTCCAGAAGGATGATCTAAATTAAAATAAATCTGTGCACGCATCCTGGGAATGTATGTGTGCATAAATGTAAAAATGAAAGGTGCAAATACGTGGCTGAAAAATCAGCTTCATGATGAAAAGCATCTTTCTGGAAATGCAACAATATGCAAAGTGCCTTGAAAGGTAAGGAATTTTCTGCTTCGTGGCATTTTTATGTCTGATCCACAACTTGCAGAGTAATAAGCTTAGCTGACAAGAAGCCACCCTCAAATCCAGAACATCTGGTACATGTGTCTTATTTAGTTAAGAGAACAAACACCTCTTTAAGAGCAAGAGTTCTTTGACATAGGGAGCAGCACAGAGAAGAGGAACATATCAGCAACACAGATGAATAGTTAATTTTGAGACTTGATCATTTGTTTTGGAAGTAGCAATGTGTTACATTTCAGTGGATAAAGATGAGTTCATAGTTACCAGTCTGCATGAAACTCAGACATCGTGGTCACAATGTCTAATGACCTACCCAAATATTAAAACTTGTATTTACTTAGCTTTCAACAGCTGTCAGTAATAACTGCCAAGTAAAAAATTTAAAATAATAACAATCTTCGATAGATACAGATATAACAAAGCCTTTTACAGTTCTGACTGCATCCCCCCAAATGCAGAAGAGCCAAAATCCACAATAAGCCATTACGAATCCAACAATAATTGATAGTACCACTCACATTCAGTCATTAGCAACTGGAAATGCCTTCCAAAGATGTTTTCAAATTCTCTGCATCATTCTTATTGTGCACATCTCAAGTCTTCGAAACAAAGTACTTAAGTTGGCATTATTAGCTAACGACTGCTGCAATATTACCAAAGCCCTATTTGAAAACCTGGTTTCAGACAAGTGATGCAACAGTACTTCTTTTGTACAAAGGTTGTAAAAACATATCAGTGACTCTAATTACTGACATTTTTGTGTTTTCTTTAAAGTTAAAACAGTTTATAATCAAATTTTGGACTTTACAATTTTATTAGACTAGGATGTCATATTCAACACAAATTTGAGTTTGCTTTTCTTGCTGTTTTTAGGTATGCATGAATGCGAAGTTAAGAACATTTAAATGTCAAAGGGAAAAAAAATGCACAGTGGCTCTAACAATGCAGAAGACATTCTCAAAAACTTTTTAAAAGATAGAATTGTATTTTCCAGACCATCAAATGAAACATCTTGAAGAGAAAAATCAAATAACATTGGAGTTTAAGATACACAGTACCCTCTTAGGAGCCTTTAACTGTCAACAGTCCATTTTTATTTCAACCTGAATTTTCTTCCAAATATCTGAATGTTGTTAAAAGACTTGCATGGCTTTTGCAGGATGACAGTAAGCAAGCAAGCGAACAGGATTCCTATAAACATGCACTATTAGTTTTGGTTGCAAATTCTAAGGAAAAAGGTACTTTGTAGGCCAGAATACACCTCTACATGTTTGCTGTCAGCAAACAGAGAATGAGGACTGGGAACGGCACAGGTAATAATTCAATCTTAGATTGCAGTTTTGAACCTACATCAGTCTATCCATAATAACAAAACTCCTTCAAATTACTACCTGTAAGGTGTTACTTTGACAAAATTAGCAGTTCCCGCAATACAGGATCACTGCCTCCAGTGGCTCAAAACAGTTAGAAAGACACCATTAAATTTAACAGATTTCAATTTCATTCGGTATTTATTACAGTATGTGCTACTTTCCACATGTATTAGCATTTAGATAGAGTAAAACGAGCTTGGAAACATTGAACTTTTAATTTTATGCATAAACTTACACAGGTCACTGGTATTAGTTAAGCAATCAAGAATTCACTGAAAGAAATTAAATAATCTTTCAGTCTGGATAATGCCACAAAGGACAGCTTTGACAAGGAAACAATGTGGGAAATTTCTGCAACCGACACTGCGGTCACTGGGGGGTGTGGGGAGGAAGGGGGAGAAGGGAGGGAGAGAACTTGACTTGGCAGAGCTGATGTCACAGTCACTTCACATTTCTACTGGGGAGTTCAAGATACCATTTGCCTTGTACAAAAGCCTTCATTTCAACTGCATCTAGCTGCTTTGAATTACTTCAATAATATGACATCACTACAAAGTTAGTGAAGTACAGACTGAACACATTCGAATAGTCAAACGAGCAATTTATGTTGGCACTAATTTTGAAAATGTATTTTCATAATTTAAAGAGATGCAGTTTTTGTTTGCTGTGGTTTTGGGGGTTTCCTTTTTGGTTTTGTTTTGTTTTGCTTTTTTTTTTTTTACCTGAAGTCCTTCCCATATTGTACTTAATGCCATCAATAAAAACATCATCTCCGCTGTATCACAGGTACAGCATGGGATGACCAGACATAATAGATTAGCTTTTTTTCCCCACAGTACACTAATCTCACTAGTTCAGGTCTGGATTTAATGAGCACATCTGAAAGAACATTCTGAAAAAAAACCTTAAAAATCTGATGGGATGAAAAAAGAAATCAAGAAACGCAGCTTTTTACACTTACTACAGTCTGTCAAGTTGAATTCACTTGTCCATTTCACCTTTGAACAAGAGTCAATTTACATTCTCTAGTTTGAGGTTTTGTTTTCTAAAATATTTTTAGAATATTGTCAATGATAATTTTTTATATATAAATTTCTGATCTTAAACATGTATTGATTAATGTGTTCCCTTTAAAGCATTCTTTAAAGAATTTCAGACTCAAGAACTACAGGATTTTAGAGAACCAGAATGAGTAAATGGACATGTTTCTGCAAATATTAGCAATTTCATGGTATTTCAGAGTCTCCCGAAGTCTGTAACTTGTAATTCCAAACATTTGAGACCTTCTTGTTTTCTTTTCTAGTGTATCAAGGGTCCCTTTTGATACCACAAACAATACTTAGAGCATTTCTTCCACAAGCTTTGAGAGAAGTTTTGGTCAATAATGATGCTTCTAAGCTGATCTGCTTGCACCACAGATTAAATGACTTGCGAATTAAAATTAAAAACCCTGTTATTACTCCAGTTTTTGGCAACTGAATTATGTTAATAGCTCAGTTTGTCTGTATAAAGTTTGTCTTGATTGCTAACGAACACTACTTCAGAAGACGGTTCTGAAAGATGGTCAAAACTATAAAGAGCATATAACTGGCATTAGAGAACAGAAAATTCCATACTGCCAACAGCTGCTGCAGCTAATGCTTCTCCCATGAGTTCTTGCTACAGAAACATAGTACATTCACAGTAACCTCAGTTTAAACAACTAATACTTCATATTCTGAGTTACTGAAAAGCTGGATAGTGGCATATGAAATCCCTGGTAACTGTAGTAAGAATCACCTCCCTAGAACAGCCAGCACTTTTTACTCATTATCCTCTCAATTTATTGTTAATCCTAAAGTAATCAATCCCCTCCTCAACTTCCTTTTTTCCTCTCATCCCAGTACATAAAAGTTTGTGTTCCTCTAAACACAGGAAGAAAATCCTGATGTGATGGGCAGGTGAATATCCTCTATAATTTAGCAGAAATATTGCAAAACTGCAATATTACAGTGCCAGTGTTGCTAATGCCAGTGCTGCTAACACCAAGAACTATAAAAGAAAGAATGCCAATCTTGAGAAACTGGGCTTTAGCAGATGTTTACAGATCTTGCCCTTTACATAATGTTGCACATGTGGTTCTGAAGACTTAGCAGAAGGTTGGTCAGCATAAGACAAGACACCGCAACACACAAGGGAAAAAAGCAATACCAAATATTACTTAGAAAAGTTTGAGGGGTTTTTGGTTGGTTGGTTTTTGTGTTGTGTTTTTTTGTTTGCTTGTTTGGCTGTTTTTTTTAAGAAAAACCACATAACTTCACAAAAAAAATATGAAAAACACTACACACATAAGAGAATTCCCTTCCTTCTCAAAAAAGGTAGATAATACATAAGGTTTTCAAATAGGCTTTGAACAAACACACCAAAAAGAACATTAGCACAGCAAAAGCTCAGGTTTTCTGGACAAACAACTGTCAATCCTCAATATTCATTGTCTGCTATCACATCTTGAACTAAAGACAGTGTCCACGAGCATCTTTAATATGTGTCAGAACATAACAATCTAGTCAAGTGCTATCTTCCAAACATGAGACCATTAAAAGTAAGACACTGGATGGAAGAGGAACCTTCTGTCAGACCATAAAGCTTCATCTCAATCTCAGCAGAGTTTCAAACAGAGCAGAAGACATTCCACAAGAAATCTCCTTTAGAATGGATACATGCACCAATGTGAAAGGTCTGAAAGTCTAAAACAGCTTAAGTGAAAATAAACTTTACTGCTCTCCCTTTGTTATTTTTAGGACACTGCAAAGTATCACCTTTAGAAATATGCTGTTTTACATTGTCCATGGATTTCCACCACATTGAGCCAGCTGACAATTCAGATTATCATTACCACCATATGGAGCTAGAAACATTGCATTGCTTGGTTTCAGAATCTTCACACATAGTAACATTTTAACCAGGTCAGTAGCTGATCCAATTTGTAAGAATGGTAACCAGTAACAACAAAGATCCTGAGGGACTTCAGATGCAATAGAATTCACACAATACTAACACTGACCTATCTTAAATCAAGTTCTTGAAGTTTAAACATAGCTACTCACAATTCACTTTGTGTCGAATTTTAATACTAACAGCCTTTGAGAGCATGCCAGCTGAGAGGCTTCCCAGTGTTACCTCTCTTGGAAGGACAACAGTGATGATAAAAAAAAAAAAAGAGGATTTCCCATTGAGTTCTACACTTATTTAATCCATCTATGACTACTTTAAGAGGGCTGAAATTTAGCTCAATATCTTGCCTAGAGTTTTATATTCTCTTTATTTGGAGGCTTAGGGTGTTAAAGAGTTTTTCTGTTAGGTTGTTTTTTTTTCCTTTGTTTTGTTTTAAGAGGAAAGGTATTTACTCAGAAAAAAAAGTAATTCAAGTGTCATTGCTTTTATGCATACTCAACTTTTCAGATTTGATCTATCTTCCACACAGATAATTACTTCATGTCCTTCAGCATTCTCCTACAGGGCCTATCACAGTGTTTCACGCCTATAGCTATATCTGCTTTTTCCACAGTAGCTGCCACTTATTGGCATCTTCAAATCTGTCCTCAAGACCCATGAAATCAAGTCAAATAAACAAGTTTTTCTCCTGTCTTCTTTGCCAAAGTATTTCAGTTACATAAATTCCAAGTGTTGGGAGGTTTTGCATCCTTTCCCCCTCTTCACACACCAGCCCAGTGAAGAGAAAAAAAAAATGGGTTTAATTACATTCCCAATTATTTCAGTTCCTTCTTAAGGTGCTCAACTTTATTTCTGTATTTCTGACTGCAAGTAATATCCTATTTCTTTTTTCTTTGCATTCCAGTTTTGTAGTATCTGCCAAAACAGCTTTATACTAAACAAATTACTTCACGCTATTTACACGGAACATTTTAAGAAATGCATGGTGTCATGCATGACCATTGCCCACGGCAACTAGGAAAAAACCCTACTTCTAAAGACATATGAAGTTGTAAAATAGACAAGACTGGTACATGAATGTGACAAGAAATATTGTGCAAGTATTTTGGATGTTAAATGTTCTAAAAACAAGTGACATTTTCGAAATCCCACCGAACTTAGAGTGCAAAGAAATACAAGGCTAAAAGTTAGAAGAGAGTAGGCCACTAAAGACGGATATACACCCCATTAACTCCCCTCTCAACCTGTCAAAGTGATAGTGGGAAAATACAGAAGGGACACTAAAGGAAGTTTTGTGCCCTTTTATGTACCCCCACAACCTGCAATAACCACACATATATATATATCTACAAACCCTACTCTTCCCATAAACTGATTCTGTTACATCACACCAGAAACCAGGCAAAGATCAGAAATAAGTCTAGTTCAACAGAGTCATCCATGAAACATTTTTTTCCCATTAAAATATCAACTTGCATCAGTCTTCCATTTTTCAGCTACTGATAGTAGGTTCCACAGCTGTCACCCTCCCTCCCATCAATGCCAAGTGAGAAGAGTTATATCCAATCATTACGAATATACTTATCTAATGTAAACAGAATTAAACAGCAAATCTGAAACATCTACCGAAGACTATTAATCCATAAACAAGATGCTTGAAATCTGTGACTCAGTTTGCCCAAAAGAGATAAACCCACAGTGAAGGCTTAAAGAAAAATTAATTTTTTTAAAAAAGGACGTGTCTTTATTTTTAACAGCAATTTCATCTACAGATTTCAGTAAATGTAGTAAAGCTCACAGTATCCTTACACAGGTAAAAAAAGTACTGCTTACTGTGGTAAACCATAATAAAGGTTGATATTCATATTCTTTGATTCTTGCCTTATACATCAATTATACTAACAACAACTCAGTCCAGCTGTAAACAGCTATCTATATAGCTAGCAAAGTCACTGACCAAGGCACAAATCAAGACAAAACCCACTACTTTTCAAGTACACAATGACATGCTTTTAGAGAAGAAAATGGAAAAAGAATCGTCAGAATTTTGATAGATACAGAAAACTACTTTGAAAAGTTAACTTTAAAAATATTGCTAAAATACTAGGAGGCTTCTATGTCTGTCTAAAGATTTACTTTCATTTTGAAGTAACACACTAAAATCAAAGCACAATGCTCATCAGTGATTCAATACAGACAGCTTATACTCAAAATCTGCCCAAGCATCTGAACAATGAACTAAAATGCTTCACCTGTTTAAAAGTGTCATCTTGTTTGAATAAAATATTTTAAATTAATCTCATTGTAAGAACCTGCTAGTGAATACAAATTCAAAAACGTTTGTTTGAGGTTTTTTTTTTTCAGAGATATCCACGAAGACAATGCACAAAGCACGCACCTGTTAAAAGTAGTAAAAAGCATGAATTTACCTCTTTAGAATCATCAATTCTCTCAAAATAAACGAAAGCAAATCCTCTTGATCGTCCAGTCCGTTGATCATAAACAACATTGACCCCAGTCAAAGGTCCGTAACGGGAAAAGACTTCACGCAAATCTCTCTCAGTAGTGTACAAACTGAGACCAAACACTCCAAGACATGTATTAGGATCTGGATTAGCCTGGGAAGACAAACGTTCAATTCCAATTAAGTTTACCAAAAAAAATTATACATTCTCATATCAAAATCTATCAATTATTAAAAATTTTTAATATGAAGAAAACTAAACACCGTTTATTACAAAGCTTAATACTTCAACAGTTATCATTCCAATTTTAAGATATTTTCAAAAAGCAACTACTTTCATGATTTTTATTTTAGGAAAATGACCAAGATGAATTTCTCATGTTGGTGAAAAACTCAGTTGAGAAAAATTAAGCATGCCGATTGAAGAAAAGCTATAGAATAAAAGGAACGTATTTTACTAGTATTTCACACTGGAATCACCAAGAAGCTGCAGACATGACATACAAGCCTGTGCTAAGAACAGGTCAGCCAGCCTGAGCTCCCAGCTTCAGCCTTTCTGCATGGTCACCACTGGTACTAAAGAGTGCATGCTGCTTCCAGTTGCACACACTAGATGTGTTTGAGCTCCTAAGCACAGGCAGTTGAACTATAATTTAGCTTCTACCAAAACTGCCTCCCCCTTCAACATTTCCTATCCAACTATACCGAAAGTCAATATTCACATTTGAAAGTTTCTCTCAGTCCACTTGTAAACTGGATGAAAATCACCAGCTTCTTTCATCTAAATAGTAAGAAGCGTTGAAGGCCAGTTCTGTGAAACTGTAATCCAAAAGCATGCACACTTCCCTAGAGCAAGACTCAATTCTTCAACATGATGTGGGATACAGATCTACTTAATATATTTAACTTCAACTAAAGGAAGTCAGATATGAAATTGTACAATTGTACAAGGTACTGTAATTCATTTCTCTGTTAGGTTCAAAGTTTCTCTACATGACAGAAAGTTCATCTAATGCTAATTCCACTGCAAGAATCATTTTGATAAAAATGAACATTTTTTCAGTTAAGCTTCTGGCACCTGTTATACTAGACGCAGCAATTTAAAACAGCAGCAACAGGCACAAGGATTTAATGTTTCTGCTAAAATAATAACTGGAAGTTGACACAGTTGAAATTTGTATTTCAGCTTCAGATTTTCAAAGCCACCGATAACACAGTAATTTACGCCTCGGAGCTCGACTTTCAACCTGATTCAAAGAATGAACAGGTTTAGATCTGTTGTGTTCTCTTCAGAGGTTTTGTTCAGGAATGCATTGTGAAAATAAGATGCCCGAACTACTCATATATTTGAAGTTCCTTTCTTTGCATTTGTCAAAGTTCAAACTTTTGTCTTAACACATGAATCTTCTACAACTCTTTATTACAGACAAAGAACACAAGAAAAACTGATAGTTTGTCATTTGAAAGTTTTAATTATACAGGTTTAGATCTCCTTTTTTCTCCATTTCAATCTGATAATTCAGTGGCATTAACAGCTATACTCCTTTTATTACTGAAAACTCTTGTGAGCTTAATGAAATCTCCGAGTCTTTTAAACCATTGCTTGGACAAGTCCCTCCACACAGTACATATCAGTATTGTCCTTTTTTTACATTCCACTCCACTTAAACCTTATTACATTTTTTGAGGCAAGAGAAGTACTGAGAATCAGTCTGTGCACCCTAAGTGACAAGTGACCATTACATCATCACTGAAAGGACTACACTGACTGCGGAGGACTAAAAGACAGCTTTTACATTAGGTTTTTGTACTGCTTCCTATCAGCACAGTACACAAGCTCTCTCTACAAGGTAAGAAATGGCAAAATTGCTACCAATTTTCCTAGTGTATTTAAGACCTTGTTATTTAGGGGATTCAAATCAGTTTGACTGGAGTTTTGTTTTGACACTATTGGCACTACTCCTTAGAATTAATGTGAAATTCACTGTGAAAATACATTTTGTGTTTCACAGTAATTTCCAAGGCAAAAAGACTTCTTCACAGAGCAAAATACTATTTCTTAAAGTAGTAAAGTAGATTCATTCATCTTTCACTAGAAATCTTCTAGCCCTTTTGAAGTTCAGTTATTCCTGCCAATTTTTTAGGACATTAGATTCATATTTACTACATCATGATTACACACTGGGAACAATCCACAAAAACATAACTATGAACATTATTTCACAACAGCTTAAGCCACTGTACATTAGCACTGCTGTAGTCTTGCTCTTTTCCACACACTCTTGCTTTCTCCCTCACATTGGTATTATCTCGTCCTGGTGAGCTGCTTCATCAAGGTAAGCCTGCAAAAAAACTATACTCTTTTTGACAGGATTAGTAAAAAATTCGGAGCAACTTAAAATTTGAGGAGGCAGACCTGTGTGTAACAGCACTCATTTAGATCAGCCTGAAGTAATGTGGAACTGGTAACTAAGGAACTGAAATGGATTATAAAGAAGGCTATTGGGAGAAATCTCTCAGAATGACATATGATCAGTATCTTAGATCTTGGTGGGTGTCCATACAGAGGTACCGAGTTGCTTTTCATTTAAATTTTGAGAGACTTACTGATCCTTTTCATGACTGTTATTTTTTCTAGTCTATTAAGATTTACACATTAACTAGTAACACAGGGGTTTATTTCTTCAAGTTAAACCAAATTCATTACTCAGACGTGTAAAGTCACAAGCAACCCTCAACATAATACACTGTATGTTATAAGCAAATAAACACTTGAGAACTTTTTACTTCAGCTCTTCTAGTCGATCAATACTTTCAGAGTTTTTTTTTAACCAAGCGTGTATAGAAAAGGTCTCATTTTTGTGAAAGGTACATATACTTGGAACTATAACAATGAAAAATCAGAAGGGTTCAACTTCTAGAGCAGAGGGAAACAGATGTCATCCTATCTGCACATACTGACTTGGCAACTGTATGGTTTTCAATGAATTTCTACAACTGCCCTGCCAGTTGCAGGCCCAAGAAATAAGTGCCCAGCCATAAGGACAGGGTTTGCTGCACTCCTCGCCCTGCCCCAATTCCTGTAACCTCCAGTGACAAGACAGCAGGTCAAATTCAGCCTGCAGGTAACCTGGACTACACTCATCTAAGTGGCGATTGTTTTGTTGATACTCAGCCTTGATGAACATGACATACTCTGCTGCCAGTGTGCCTTCTCCTGTTGGACATTGGAGAATGACTACGGCTCCTTCGACGACGGTATTCTGGCGTGTATGATCTGCTTCGAGAACGTCTCCTATGGGAATGAGAATGGGAATGGGATCTGGAACGAGTGTAACGTCTGTGCGAATGTCTTCTGGACCTGGATCTTCAACAAAGAGAAAGCTTTTAGTTAGGTCATATGCACATAACGTATTGAATTGTAAGCCTTACATTTCCTAGAGAAAATTCATTTTTTTAGAGGCTCTCTACAACTAAAATAGTTAAGTTTCTTCTACTTTGTACATCTGAAGATTGCACGGATCTCTAATGACCTGCTTGGGAGCCTGATTTTTAACTTTTGGCATACAATGAGGATTATATTCATGACAGTTTTCAGGAAGTTTAAACTTGTATCAGCTTGGCTGCATGTGTAACCAACATTTGCACAATGATATAGAAACCAGATAGGCCACACTGTAAAATACTGTCTTGGCTGAAAAACTGAAAGATCTGGCAGCACTACAGTGCAGCAGTATCTAGCAGTATCTACAAATGAAGTTCACCTAGGCTTGAAAATGACTCAAGACCAAAAAAAACCACCTGCTTAACTCCTCAAGCATTTCTTTTCAGACATCTAGCCAATGATAAGCTCAGTTTTGAACATGTACCTTCCCATCAAAGTTGCATGATTTCATGAAGGCATTATATCCTAACAACATGTAGTTTCCTGGCTAAACGTTGCAAGAAGAGAAGCTATAACATTAGGTTGAACTTTGGGAATTCAGAACACAATAACTCTTATTCTTCTGCACTGGTATAAAGTGTATAAATAGGGAAGACTGATTACTGATCTCTCCCAAGAACTGGGGAGGAACAACAACATAATATTATGCAATTCCTCCTCTCCCTCCAGGGCTACAAATGCTGTTTTCTGGTTTCTCTCTCCATAGATGAAAGAAGGATTTGGTAGCTCTCCCAGTTTTCACCAGTATGGTGGTTCAAGGGAAGAGAGAAGAAGATAGGTAGTATAAGCCAGGTAATATTTTATGACACATTTAGAGAAAAAGAGACAGACATTCCTCCTCTGTTCTGAGCAAGCTCTCTCAGAGCCAAGAGCTATAAAACTTTTGCCTCTGCACACAAACACTTGGGGTAGAAAAGGACAAAGAAGTACACATCCAGCACTGAAAAATGAATTTAAATCTTAAAGCCCCCGTAAGTCAAGCAGCTATCTATGCCCAATTTAAGTTGCGTTTTTTTGGATGTTCTTTTTAAAGCCTCAATTTTGTTTTTAAAGCCTCCAATGTAGGAATGTCAAGAACATCCCCAAGTAGCATCTTCCAACATTTCCAACAGTTACAGAGCTTACTCTTTTATCTAACCCCAAATACCTTTGCTGCAGTTCTCACCTTTCTTTTTTTCCTAAAGAGGGGTCCACACAAGAGTTCCCCCCGCAAAAGATTTTGAGGGAAGGAGGCATAAGCTTTTACAGAACTGAGATGTAATCCCTTCTGAATTGAGATGCAATCCCTTTTCTCTCTTCTAGAAGAGATAAACCTACAAATTTTAGTTGTGATTTCTACATTACTTCTATTTATATTACTTTCTGTATACATACCCATGCTTTATTATTCATGGAATCTTTCCCCAACTTTGTCCACCTATATAACCACTAACATGCAAATTAACAGTCCTGTTAATACACCCCCATAGGTCTGTAATTTTTATAACAGGGGAAAAAAAAAATCTCATCAATGTACCAAAAGAACAGGCATAAACAGTAACACTGAATTAACATGAATAACTTCCTGGACATACCTTGATTTTGATCTTGACCTAGAGTGCGACTCAGAATGTTTGGAAGCCCTCGATGGACTGCGAGATCCTGACCTGCTCTCCGATTTTACACGAGCAGGACTCCCAGCTGGAGATTTTGACTGGGAGCGAGACTCCTAACAAAAAAGACAGTATTAAAAATAGTATTGGTTGTATAAATGCCTAACTCCTAACATTTAAAGTACAGTAATTCTATTATATTGATTGCTCCTGAAAAACAAACGGTTAGGCAATACCCTCCAAAACAAATTTCATTTTGCTAACCCACTGTTAATATTGTATGCTTTCCTCAAATAGGTCCCTGCTTGAACCAGATCACCAATTCTCTATTAACTAAGTAATCATGCAAATTCATCTACAACTTGATCATACAGACACTGGAACATAAACCATACATTTACTTAACCTAGGACCCATTCATTCTTCCAGATTCTTTTAATTCTACTTCACTCTTGCTTTCTACTTTTCTTCATTCTTCATTGAGTTTTTCATTTTTCATACTTCGTGTATTCTTCCCCAATTCAAACAATTCATTATAGCCTTAAAAAAAACATTCAAGTGCTTCTATCTGACCAATCTTCTGTTCAATTTTTTCCCCCATTCAATTTTAATTTTCTGATCTTTAATACTTTTCATTAGCCTTCTTTTATCTTGATTTATCTTCCACATTCTTGGAAAAAACTCTTCAATTTCTTCACGAACATTAACCTTAATGGAAAAAGAACATTTAGTATATTTAAGCACGTGGGGATTATAAAACTCTGCTGGAGTTCAGATGTTATCTACCAAATTGAAAAGCCAGCAGGTAAAGTGCAAGAAACTATTTTATAAAACAACTTTAAAAAAAAAAAATCTTTAAAACTGTATAAGTGTCTACGTTCTAACAATGAGATTACTGAGTTCTCAGTGGTTTACTGTATTTTCAAAGCTACCCTCCTCCCCTTTCAGATTTTTTGTAAGATACAGATAAACTAAAAACTAATTAGCACAAATATATTAAAGTACTGATATCAATAACTGTGATTTCCCCCCTAAAAGAGTAACTATGTACTTCTCAGTACCAAATATCCCAAATTCTACTCCTCCATGTTATTACTAAGACACTCTCGTTCAACTGAATGGCCAAAGATTTCCACTCAAAACCTATCTATGCACATACTTACTCGCATAATACATGCACAAAGATATACACAGGACAAATTATTTTTCTTTCTACTTTTTCTTCCTCATTGTTATCCTGTTTTCCTTGCATACAACTTAATCCATATAAAACAACATGTATAATACTACAGTTCAAAGCACTCAAAGTAAAGACAGAAGGGTTTTTTCCTTGCGTGATAATGCACACAAGAGAAAACTAGGAAAACAAGCAAACAAAGAGCACGTTAGGATTTCCTCACATTTTATTGTGTACAGCATTTCTAGGGAGCTCAGTTGTAAAAAGCCTTCACAAAAAATATGCAATATTCTTAATGAAAAAATGCATAGCAAGTTCCCCTCCCATGAGAGTTAGATTTCATGTTTGTTTGCATCATTTCTCCTCCTGCCTGTCCTCACAATGTTCTTCTCGATTTATTTCTTACTCTGCCTATGTCCAGATTTTCTTTTGCAGTTAAATTCTTTAACTGAATTATTTTGGGCTGAAGTTCTTTTCAAAAGGATGCAGCCCTCACTTTTCAAGACAGTAAATCCATTAGAAATGGAACCCAAGAGACCCCTTACCAACAACCATTATAGCTAATACCTTTGCCCTTTACCTCAACAAAACGCACAAGGGACGCATGAGAATGTCACCTACTGGGATGACAGGCCTGCCAAACTTATCAATGAAGGCCAAATTTGAAGCTTGGCTGTGACACGTGGACCATATAATCAGGTCTGCGTTACAGGTTACCCTTATTAAGCTGGCTATTTGCTAATCTAGCTACATGACTTTCACTGAAATAAAGGGATGCATGTGCACTTAAATATTACCAAATTTGATTTGGTGTTTTTATTTTTACATTTGAAATACACTCTTCACTATAAAAAAATACATTTCTTTTTAGAACCACTATCATGATTTTTAATTACCTCGCCTCTATTTCTGTACTCTTCATTGTTTCATAGCCTCCTTAGTTCTTCCCTTTACACTTCATCCCCTGCAACAATTATCCATTTCTCTGGGAATTATTGCCACTTCCCTCCATACCAAAAGTCATCAGTCATACAGAAAAACATTTAACATGACATCATTCAGATTCAGAAAACATCCTTCAATAAAAAGACAAGGAATTCACCCTCCTCAGTCACTCCTGCTTGAAGATGCTGTGTTGGCCATACTTCTTGCTCTTGAAAGATCAATTCTTGAACAAAAAGAACTTTGGAAACTTGAACAAAACAAAAAAAAACCCCACCAAACCCAAAAAACAGATACTGAACAATCTAGAAGTGCTGGGAGGTGCCAAAAATACCAAGGACCCAATCACTCCCATACAATGTAAAAGTTAGCTTAGTGTCCTTATCTATTCAACTGAAGCATCTTATGACACCGTCCATAGAGTTTCTAATAGTATCAGTTATGACAAAGAATCTGCCAAAAGCAAATGTTCCATCATTTCGTGTAGGTCAAGTCCTTTTGGAACTATCTGTTTAAGCCCTTTAGGGGCTACACTCACAAACATGCAATTTTAAAACTGGAGTGACAGAGGTGACAGCCTAAGTTCTTACATATTTCAAACTTCCTCCAACAAAGTAACTGTAGATGTAAACTGCACCTAAAGAGAGATTACCTGTTAGCAGTTGCATACTGTGTCTGTCATTGGCAGGCAATTACATCTCATCTTCTGATGCAACATAGATCACCTAGTTATATCTCCTACGGCGCTTCAAAAGGAGAGACTAGGGGAATCACAATAATCTGCAAGAGTTTAAGGACTTAAGGATGACACTGAAAAAGTACCTAATAAGATTTATATCAGCAAGACTACAGGCAGGGATTAAGAGATATGGAGCTTCAAAGAGTCACAACGGGAGATTTTAAAGAATTTTCCTCCTCTACTTCCTACTATAAGGAAAAAATTAGCAAGCTGTATCTTAGTCTATATCACAAACAGACCCAATTGTTCTGCATAAACAATTTATATCCATTCTGCAATATGAACAAAAAAATTAAATAGTTAACATTCTTAGTATGTCATCTTTAACAAGAGAAAATAGACACCTCCATTATCCAACGTATTAAAATTTCTCAATTCTGTACTAATCTTTTAGCAATCTATACATTCTGCTCTTAGTCCTATTGTTATCACAGAAATTAATTTAAATACTGCTTAAGAGAAAAGACTAACATTTGTCTCTGTATGCTCAACATTTTCTTATCTTTCTGTTCCAAAAGATCCTCAGTCATTTAAGGGCTGCAGATAAGACTTCATTCCTTAAACTCAGCTTCCTATCCCACAACTACCTTACAAAATAGTATGTATTTTAATGCCTCCTGCTTTATTATGCAACTGTCCAGTCACTACTTTCACCCTTACAAACTTACAGGCAGATACTCACTGTGACCACGTCAAACTATCTAGTTTTGCTGTCACTACAGCCTGTAGGAAGAGACAATCAGCTAACTTCTTAATATTCTTCAGATCAGACTTCCCTTTCAAAACAAACGCTACATCTGTCAATAACACTTTTCCCAAGTCAAAAAAAACCCCAAACAACCAACCAAACACAAGTAAAAACCACATACCAAAAAACCCATCTAAAACAATAATAATAAAAAAATCTCAATTGTAACAGTGTGCTTCCTCAGAATAAGATGTGGTGGCTTCCCCAAGAACATACCAAGAAATGAGATTACTGATTCACCAAGAAGTCGAACTTGGCGCCAAAGATATTATTGTAGGTAAACAAAAAATCTAAAGACTGCCGCTTCAGTTACTGATTCTCTGGATAAGAAGATGCACAGCTAGAAGGATTTAAAGAAAGCACTGAAGAGTATTTTTCACCCTCTCTACCTCCTCTCTTCCCAGAAGAAGAATACAAACCAAAGTGGTTTGGAAAGGATCTCTCTCCCCCCGCCTCCCACTACCTCATGATCACATAAACCCAGTCACTGAAGAACTATCAAAAACTTCAGATGATACAGCTGAGCAAGATGTCAGTCATGTCAATGCATTTCATCCATACTGGTACAACTGTTTAAACCATATAATTGATGCAAGTTCTATCTACCATTTACCTTCCTTGCATCCTTCAAAAGAAATGCTACTTTCCAATACAACTACTATTTTAAAAGCATTCTAAACACTTCTATGCAAAGTAGACTTGCAAAAGTCTTTAAGAAGTATTCTTTCAGTTTTCCACCTATCATGAGAGGATATGATAAAGAACATGAGGGGAAAAAAAAAAAAGACAAAATAATTCTTTCTTTTACACCACTCTTCTGTTCTGAACTTCTGTCATGCCTTACTTCACCCCACACCTTACCATTTCAGAGTATGACAGAAATGTCGGCTGTCAAAATATAAAGTAAGACGCTAAATACAAAGAACTGAATAAGCTTAGAGTACGCTTTCTATAGCAAAGCATGGGAAGTGAAATGGGAAGAAAAAAAATCATTAAATCACACAGAAATTTCGGTTGAAATTCATTTGACCTTGCTAAGAAGAAATACACATGGGGTGAAAAAAGGACAAGACAAGTAGTCTAGCAATACCATTAAGCCAGCAAAATGATAGTTCAGACTTTACAAAAATCCTACTAAAAACTCTTGCGCAAACTCAGAAAATAAATGACGTACAGCTTTATAAGGGGAAAGAAAAATATAAGCAGTCAAAAAAGAAGCAGAAATTTAGTAGCAGCCTACATTCACTGGATAAAACTGTCAACTTATTGACATCTCATTTATGAGAAAGGACAAGATTACATTTTAACCACTGTTTTGACAGGAATCTACTGACTTTCCCTGAAACTCACAAGAAAAGTTAAATAATTTTTGCTTCACACTGTGTTCTGACACTCTGTACTAAAAATAAAACTGATCCCTTAATTAGCTGTTCTTCTATAAATATTTCAATAGTGTATGTAATAAGCTTCTGTATAAAAAGCAACTCATAAGATGTGCTATCTTGAAGACAGGTATATTTTAGAAGTTACCAATATCAGCAAACTTTATGCATTTCTCAATGATACTGTTCTGATTAAAAGTAAAAAAAAAAAAAGAATAGGAAACCTCGACAATAAACTTTTTGAAAGTACAAGTTCATCTTCTCACTGAGGCTTGAAAATATGCCTCTTCAGGGAGGGTTCTGTAGTCACTCCTTTATCACATATGGAAGATAAGAAACAGAATTTGTTTTCAAAAAGAACAGTCTTCACAGCTGACATGGTGCAGAACAATCTAGAATTTATTATGCTTGATTAAAAAAAAAAAAAAAAAAAAAAGAAGAAAAAAATGACTTCCAGAAAAAGTCTCCTTTCCCACACCGGTTATTAGGAACCGCAGAGTGATCACAGCACTCTCCAAGCAAATGCAGAACTCCTGAGCATAAGCAGACCATCATGCCTGTATTTCAGAAGGTATGGAAAGCAACGTGCCTTGCTTTCCACAGAGGTGGCAGACTGCCACTACAGGAGAGGCTGAATACAATAGCTGAACAGACTTCCCCCTCTTTTTTTTTTTTTTCGCCAAATAAATGATCTCAAAGTTGATCAGATTTAGGTAACTAACATTAGAACACACAGGAAATTAAGTATTTTGCATACCAGCTTCATGAAGCAAATACAAGACACTTTCATAGTTAAGCTAACCCAAAAGCTGCTTGCACACGTATGAACTATGCATACTTCCTTCAACAAAATGGCTCACATGCAAAATAATATATTTCTTCACGTGCTCTATTAGACCAAGATCACTGCGAGATTCTGCACAGAGCATGAAGATGCATCTCATTAGAATGAAGGAAGACAACCAATGTGGAGTTCTAAAATGGAGTTCTATCTTTGTTCTGAGAAAAAGTTTTACCTTTTGCCTATTTATACACACAGCACACTAATATTGGTAGAAAACTACTAAACTTCTAAGATTACAGAAATCAAATATTATCAGAAGCTAAAAAAAAATTTATCAAAGTTTCAAGTGGAGCTTCTGAAGAGCAAGTTTTATTCAGACTCCAACTTGTTCACTGCTCTGGGAAACATTTTAATAAAGTTGCATCACAGAATGAGCACCAAATGAACAATGTGTTATTAAAAATAATGGCAAATATGAACGGAATTAAGAGTTGCCTGCCATCTGACAGCAATAAAAGATAAAAAAGCCTAATTTGTCTAACCTACACACAAAGAACATTCAATAGTGATAAAATCCTATGACTTTTCCAAAACTCAAGTCACTGGCTAAGAAGTTTGACTTAAAAATCTTTTTTTCTTCTTAATGTCCATAAACTTAGCTCTAGCACATTCACTGTATTTCTAATTCTTATGTCAATTTCCTTCCATTAAATCACCATGTTTGCTTGAGGGGGCATTTCTTCTGTTCAAGCAGCCCCATTCTTAATGCAGAACTTGCTTAAGTTGAAATAAAATGACACAAAACCAGAACAGATGTCTAAGCATATTTGATTAACATTTGCTTTAAAAAAAAAAACCTCAGTAATGAAATGAGTGAGCTCAAGAATAAAAAAAACTCTACAATGCCTACAATTATTTTACCCAACACTTTAGAAATGTAAGTTTTTAAATAGTGCAAGTTATGCAATCTCATTGGAAAGTTATTTCCGTGATTATTCTAAATTTCCTCTTCAGATTCATTAACATTATGATTTTAAAAACATAAATTAGAGGCAAAGCATATACATGGGACAGTATCTTAATGTTGCTAAAAATAAACTCTTCTTAAAAAAAGTAAAATTCCTAATCATATTGTGGGAAAATTTAAAAATTTAACTGAATTATTATTATTTATATATGAACATTTTTTTCTTCCTGAAGTAAGTAGCAAACCAGGAAAACTTTCTAATTAATCTGTCTTTAAGACAAAACTTCATACATATCAATAAGCACCTTAATCTTGGTATGAGACTTCATCACTATTTGCAAGAACTTTCACTGAAGTGTTTTTGGGACAATATGCATCTACACAGACAGAATATAAAAAGAGTCAAACTGAACTTAAAACTCCCTCACTCCTTTGTCATTTAAGTTTTTTAAAAGCACATCACACTACTTAGTATTTAAACTGAAGAGTGGGGAGAACTGAAAGGGTACAAAGAATTCTTATTTGGGGCAATTTCCAGGAAAGTAGGTTCTTTACAAACTTTTTTCCAGTTTCTACAGTTCTTTCTCCCATTGAAAATTTACGCGATGCTATCCCAGTTCCACATGCTTGCATATAGCAAACTGAAGCACCAGGACTTTCAGTGCATAATAGACAGAATTCTATCCAATTGGGAATAGCAGACTGAACACTAAAACCCCAAAGTTACACATGCTTAATTTTATGCCTGTGAGCACTTTCAGTGAAAATGAAACATAAAATATCATTTCTTATTTCAAGTATTTTAGTAGCATCAACAACAAAAAAGTATTGCTGAAGAAAAAAAGAACTGTTTACAAATGTTCTTCACCTGCCATTATGTTCAGTTATAAAAAAATACCAGCAGACAAGACACTGCCACATATCAGACTGATTGATAAATTCCAGTGTTAGGGAGAGAAAAGAATATAAGTTTTCCAAATGAAGACTCAATATGGTCAGTAGCTGTTTCCAACAGGTAAATTTTCCACCACAAAAAAAAAAAAAAGTCAGCTAAGTAGCAGCAGTCACAGAAACTGCTATGTAGGAGTTTTCAGATTTCACATACTCTCAAAACATTATTTTACTTCTACATTTGGCAGAAGGCATGCAGAAATACTGAAACCACACAGCTATATCAATTTGTAACACCAACAGATCCATCAAGGAACTGAATACAAATGTTCTGTAGATGAACCTAACATAAATATTTCCTAATAATAAACTGCAGTAGGAATATAGACAAGAAAGTAATTCTAAAAAAATGTAAAACTTACTGTAAAATGGGAGATTGAAGTAAAATTTTTTTAAAAATTAACAAAAAAGCATACTTGTTGCTCAACTTTCTCAGACTTAGTTGGTCTCCCCTTCAGAGATTAGTTTATTTAGCTGAAAAGAGCTTAGCTATATAGCCATCTTTGTCCAAGCTATCAACACAAGAACAGATTTTGTTTACCTCACCTGAGGAACCAGCAGCACTCACTACACAACCAGGTACAGCACACTCAGCCTAGGGAATGTTTTGGGTTTGTGGTTTTTTTTTGTTTGTTTTGGTTTTTTTTGTTTGTTTGTTTTGTTTGTTTCTTTTTTTTTTTTTTACTAACACTAAAAAAGGTTAACAATATTCGTGTAAAAATAATTATTGGAATATGACAGTGCTCTTCCAAAATTTCACTGCTTGTTTCCCCAGGCAGTAATCCTATATAACTGCAAAGCTGCTGTCACTGGTTCATCAAAGAAAGTCATCAAAAGGATGCTCAGGTGTTTCTCTACAGCATGTCTTAAAGACTGAACAAAAAAAAAAAAACCTCTGCAAAATTAAAAAGAGTAAATAGTTGATGGAGTGAGGACAAAGCACACATTTCATTCCTGTTTCAAGCAGCTTCTAATTCCTGCTTGCCCTGATCATCACTACGAAAAAAAAAAACCAATACATTGAAAATGGAAGGGAGCAGTAATACGTGTACACGAAAACCCGCAGCAAAGGGAAGAGAGAACAAACAATGTTACAAAACCACAGCAGCTTGTTGAGAGAAAGTCTTCAGCTGCGTGACCAATAAGTTTCAACGGTTTAACAACGAAGGCCATACCTTCCCGATGGCTTCAGGAAGCCTGGCCCGAAGAAGATCCCGTTGGCGGGCCAGCAGCCAGGAGAGTCAGCGCACCTCTCCCTCACAAAAGGACCCAGTCCCTCCTCTTTTACGCGGGCGGAGGCCTCGGCTACGCTGCGCGGGACCGAGCTCTCCCAGCCACGACCGGGAGACCGGCACTGCCCGCAGGCAGAGCGGGGACGGGGAAGGGCAAGCACCCCGACGCCTAGACCCGGCAGACAACAGAGGGCTGGGACAACAGCACAACTCGGGATCACAGCAATGAAAGAAAATAAAGAGAGAAGCGGGGAGAAACACCGGGCTACAGCAGCGCTCTAAGCCCTGTTCTTAAAGATAAAACCTGCGCTAGCAGGGTGGAGGCGAAACCGCTGCACCAGAGCTCGGGGCCCGCACCCGCACGGAGGGGGATGGGGACGGAGCGACGTGATGGGAGAAGGAAGCGTGTGAGGGTTAAGACAGCGGGGCTCAGCCCCGCGCTGGGCCAGTTCCTCAGCGCCGGGTCGGCAAAAAAAGGGGAGACAGGGAGAGGAGAGGAACGTGAGTCGCCCACGGCCCAGTCAAGACCCGGGCGTCTGAAGTAGCCATTTTAGAGACAAGCTGCGTTGCCCTCACTCCTACCGGGCCGGAGGAAGAAGAGCACCCCCACCCACCGTCCCCGGGGCAGGTCACCCCTCTCAGCACGGCCCGGGTAGGGACGGCCACTCACCCTCCCCTCGAAGTTGTTCTCCTCAACGTCGCTCATGTCGGCAGAGTCCTGGCCACGGGGTTGGGCGAACGGGGGACGCTAGTCCCGAGCAGCAACTGTACCCACAACCGCTACTGCTATGGTTGTTACTGTTATTATTATCGCTACCGGTATCGCTGCCACCTCCCTCCCGCCAGAGCCTCCCAAACCGTCTCCCGCAGCACCGCAAAATGGCGCCTCTGCTCCGTCTGCGCCCGACACCGCGCGGGGGGCGGGGCCCGGCTCGGCCCGCCTGTCACAAAGGAGGCGCCGCCGGCGGGACAACGAGCGCGGCTGCACAGGCTCCGTTGAGGCCTGCCGCGCATGCGCAGCCCCCTCACCGTGCGCGCGCACTCCCCCGGCGGGGCTGCCCCCGCCCCTCCCGCCGCGACGCGTACAAAGGCGGCCGTGCTCATGCGGGCTGCTGCTCTTGTGAGAGTCCGCCTCGCTTCTCATCTTCCCCCCGCTACGTTCTCCGGGGTTCTGCCCCGCAGGGAGGAATTTTTACAGTTAATGCGTTTGGGTTCCCGTTATCAGCGGTGGTTTGTTGCAGTAAAAGGCTGTTCAATGTGTTGGGCTGGAAGGTTGCTTTTATTGTACAAATTTGAAAATGAACCCATGTGATTCAGTTTTGAGTACTTCTAGGAAACAAAGGCCTAAATTTTCACTCGCAGTCTGGAGAAGTTCCTTTTAAGCAGGATTTTACTGACAGGCTCATCTTTTCTGCTCAAACACATTGCAAGGGCTTCCCTGTTCCTCTGTATCCTGTGTGGTATCCTCACACCAATAACTACAGCAGCGCGTACCTTGCAGGCAGCAGAGGCTCAGCACCAAGGCCAAATAAGTAGTTCCTTAGGTCAGGAAATTTCCAAAGATGACAAAACAGCTAGACTTGCTCTGCCTGCACCGGAAAGCCGAGAGAGCAGGTGAAGGTGAGCAGCCATCTTCAGCTGCGGCTGAAGATGGCTCTTTCCAGAAGCAGGCTCTCCCCCCTGTCCCAGCCTCCTGCCAGCAGCAGTAGCAGAAAGCGCAGCTGCTGCTTCTGCCCCAGCTCTGCGTCTTCCCTGTGCTTCTTCAGGGGCAGGAGCTTCCCTGAGAAGCTGTTCTGCACAAATTCCTGTGCTAGCTGGGGCTGGTTATCTTCAGTTCACCATGGTTGTAACCAAGGAATGACCAGCCTGACTGAGTGCTCGTGTGAGTGTTCCCAAAAAGGAATGAGGAGCTCAGAGGGTGACTCACAGGCAAGAGACGTTTCCCTAGAAAGCAAATGCCTTTGCTACATGAAGCACACTCCTGGGGCTTTAGACAATGGCCACATCCCCAGCACTGGTTGCTTCTCCTTCCGCAGCCCATGACGTTGGGTTTCCAACAGCTGCTGTGGCAAGGTGTCCTCCCATCGGCAAGGTGTCCCAGTGGAGAAGCCATGTTCACGCTGCATATCCACACACAGCTCGACCCACAGCTGGAGGTTCTAACAGAGCCTTGGCATAGGCTCTTCTTTACGGACATGGTTCGTATTGCTTCCTACCTGGACCATAAATGGTCTTGATTGTTTCTTGCATCTATTGTAAATGGAAGACTGGACCTGTACATATCAGCCTTTCCTCTTTTTGCTTGGTGAATCAGAAGTAAATAATCAATTAAAGAGTAAATTAGCTCACAATGGTAAAGAAAGCAGTATCGAGGAAACATCTTCCTTGTCCTCCAGGCTTGCAAAATAGTTCATTTTGGCTAAAAGTTTCTTGCATGTCACTTACTTCAAAAGTTTCAGTCAACTCAGCCAGTTCTTGTTTAATTACAATTAAATTTTCATTCCTAGGAGGCTGGCCTGAGTTTTAGCCTCTGCTGATGTCTCAGTTTTCAAAAGCCATTCTGAATCCATGTCATAATCTGTCTTTTATACCAGCTGTACTCCATTTGGCTCCAGTAGATAGATTTGCTCATCTCCCTTTTCAAGTGTAACTTTATTAATAAAGCACTTACCCTACTGCAAGATCACATACTGTTCTGGCATAATCTGATTCTGATCCTAGCTGATGTTGCCTATAATCTAACTCTGGGAACAAAAGGGAACGAGCATGAAGGGCATGCTTAAATTCTGAGATGAAAATGCTGACCAGTCTTCTACCATAAGGTGGATCACTGAAAAAGATGAATATGAAGAACCCATTGAAAATGTATAATTGAGGAGAAGGAACACGCCTCCACACAATCCAATGTGAATCAAAGTGAAGACGCTTTATTAAGCATAAGCTCTCCCTTTTATACATTTTGTACTTTCCCTGGCTGTAAGCATGTGCATTGCTACTGGTTAATATTACGAAACATACTCTTCTTTGATGTGTTGATTGGTCACTGCTCTGCCACTGGTCCTTTCTTAATTGGCTCCATCAGTTCTTGTCTCTTCTCCTCCGTGTTCGGCTCCCACCGGCTACTCCCTCAATTCTTGTTTGCTCAACTGCTGTTTTTCCTCATCTCTTCTCTCCAAGGTCGGCTTGTTGACACTAGCTACATGAATCTTGTCACGCAGCTAGGCCTTCACTCCATACTCTCATACTTCTGGCTCATTACATGACCATTCTGCTCCAAAAACCCCTCTACAATTCCCCCTTTCTTTTCTTGAGCCAGAAAGGCCGTGTTTATTGTCCGCTGCAGGGCCCTTTGCAAGCAGGAGAATAAACACGGTAATACAAGCATGATAATACAAATCACAAACAATCCCATCAATAGCATTTTAATCAATCCGACCAGCCATCTAGGAACCCATGCTGTTCCCGTATTCTCTGTGTGGCATCCATGAGCTCTTTGATCTGCTTATGAATTGACTTGGAGTGATCATTCAGATCCATGCAACACATCCCATCAAAATCCTGACATCCATGACCGTGCACTAATAACGAAAAGTCTATAGCAGCTCTATTTTGTAAGGTAGCATGTCGGATACTATCTACATCATTGGCTAATGTTCCTAAAATTCTAGAAGTTTGGTTAGCTCTTTTTGCAACCTAGCAAGCTAAATTTCACAATTGTGTTAACCCTTGGTCAGCATTGTTACATTCTATCCCTATGTTAGTGACACTTCTTTTTTACCTGGTGTCCTGGTTTGGCCTAAACCAGGCCGATTTTCCTTTCAGTGATTTTTACTTTCAGCTAAGTCTCCTCTAAGTAACTGCACTTTCTGAAACTAACTGCATGTCTTGCAGACAGTGTCTGCTTCCAGGACTGATAACGCTCGAAGTTTGTAGTTATCGCTGAGGCACCGGTAGGGATGTTGTGCAGTAAGGCTCTTGCTGTACTTAGTCTTAGAGAAACCAAGGTCCCTGCTGAATTCCTCACTGCTTACGAGTGAAGAGCCGAAGGGGGGTCGCAGCTGCAGGGGGGAGCAGACAGGGCAGGTGACCCAAAATTGACCAACGAGGGTATTCCATCCCATACACGTCATTCTCGGTATAAAGCGGGGGGATCACGAGGGTCTCGCTCTCTTTCTGCTATGGCCGGTGTCCAAGGAGGACTCCGTCTGTTTTCCTGCTGCCCCCGATCCCGATCCGTGCATCCCTGAATCCAGCTCTCGACCGTCGCTAGGCCCAGCCTGGGCTTTCCCAGAGCCTGCCCTGCAGTGCCGGTGGTTGTAGAGGGGTTTTTGGAGCAGAATGGTCATGTAATGAGCCAGAAGTATGAGAGTATGGAGTGAGGGCCTAGCTGCGTGACAAGATTCATGTAGCTAGTGTCAACAAGCCGACCTTTGAGAGATGAGGAAAAACAGCAGCTGAGCAAACAAGAATTGAGGGAGTAGCCGGTGGGAGCCGAACACGGAGGAGAAGAAACAAGAACTGATGGAGCCAATTAAGGAAGGACCAGTGGCAGAGCAGTGACCAATCAACACATCAAAGAAGAGTATGTTTCGTAATATTAACGAATAGCAATGCACATGCTTACAGCCAGGGAAAGTACAAAATGTATAAAAGGGACAGCTTATGCTTAATAAATGTCTTCACTTTGATTCACATTGGATTTTGTGGAGGCGTGTTCCTTCTCCTCAGATGGTGACCCTGATGAGACGCTGATTGACGGCAAGTTCGGGGAATAGCCCAGAAGGAGGTACACCGGCTGGAGTACGGCTCAGCAGGTCTGAAGACCGGGGCGAGCCGGAGGACGACTCGCAAGAAAAGAATAGTACGTTGCAACGGGACACTTAGTGAGGTGAGCAGCCGGGGGAAAAAGGAGATGGGCCAAAATATTTCTAAAGAAGAAAGTGCGATAGTAAGGCTTCTCCTACATATCCTCTCTAAGAGAGGAGTGAAACATGATGAGCATTTGCTCCGTAGACTGTTAGTTTGGTGTCGAGAGCATGGGTTCCCTTCGGACCCCCAGAGCGCTTTTAAGGTGGACACTTGGGAAGATATTGGAAAGGGTTTATGGGACGCGATAAGCAGTGGGGAAAAGGAGGCAATAGAACTGGCAACTGCATGGAGGGCTGTTCTTACTGCTCTTCAAGAAATGAAAGCAGAGAGGGCTGTTGCAGCAGGGGCTTTTACGGCTCTGCGTCCAACAGAGGTTAACCCTGGGGTGAGAGGTCTTCGTGTTTTTGGTCAGCCGCCAATACCGGTTTTTTCAAACCCCTCCGCACCACCAGAAGAGCAGGAGAAAATTGAAATACCCCCTAAACCAACAGGGGAGCCCCCTAAACCGGACGAAATGGAGGTTGATGAGCATCAGCCCGAGCCCACCCCCCCACCCTTCAAGCCTCCGCGAGCCGCCAATCTCGCAAATCGCGCCGAATACGAATATCCCCCTCTGCCCCCGTCGTCTCCCCCGTCGCCTGCCGGCGGTCCAGGGAAATTTAAGGATCCGGTAGCTTGGGCGGAAAAATTGTTAGCAAAATTACAAGACCTGGAAAGATAGACGACCTTAACTGAGCGACAACATAAGGAGGAGCAGAGGAGAGAAGAAGAAAGGGAACGCCTACGTGGGGGGGCCAGGGGGGCCAGGGGGGGTGCTGAGGCGGCTGGGACTAGCCTCATGAGGAATATGGATGGGAATGTTGGTATGCACTCTGTCATGGGGGACGGGGGAGGAGACGATCCGCGATTACGGTGGCGAGGAGTTATACAGAATGCGCTAGTGGAGGGGGAGATTCTGCCCACAGCTTTCCCAGTTATTTTGGGAAATCGGAGAGAACCACCGCGCTGGGTAGGATTACAGTGGGAGATTGTTAAGGAGGCACGGAAAGCGGTACAACAAAATGGGTTGCATGCACCTTATACCCAAGCATTTATAAATAGTATCTTTATGTCTACGCTTTTAACACCTTTTGATTTTAAGCAATTGATGGTGATGATTTTAACCCCGATGCAGGAACTCTTGTGGCGGACGAGGTGGCATGACGCAGCACAGGCTGCAGCGGTGGAAAACCTGGGGAGGGGAGATAATGATCCTCTTTTAGGGATAACATTTGACCAACTGGTGGGAGAAGAGCAGTTTAGTGATCCACAACGACAGGCACGCCTTAGACCAGAAGCCTTGGCACTTACTGCCACCTTAGCCCGAGAGGCTTTTAAAACCCTCCCAGAAGATGGGAAAGTAATTCCTGCCTATACAAAAATAAGGCAAGGTCCATCTGAGCCTTATATGACATTTTTAGAAAGATTGCGTGAAGCATTGGAAAGGGCATCGCTGACCGATGTAGCTCGAGAGGCGTTGCTAATGTCGTTGGCAGTCGACAATGCTAATCCTACTTGTAAGCGCATTTTACAGACATTACCCAAAAATTCTAGCCTGGCAGAAATGATGGATGCGTGTGAGCGCGTAGGAACAACGGAAGAAACAGCAGGATACATGGCGTCAGCCTTTGCGGCTGCGGTGAAACCTCTAGTACGATCAGGGAGAGGCGATCAGGGACCAAAATGTTACAACTGTGGCAAACCGGGACGCCTTAAGGCTCAATGCCGAGTAAAAAGTCACGAGTTTGCAGGGACCTGCAATCGCTGCCGGAAATACGGTCACCGTGCAGATGAATGCCGATCTAGATTCACTAAGCAGGGAACTCGGCTGGGAAACGGGGGGGCGAGCGCGAGGAGACCCAGCGCGATGACACAAAACAGGGCTTCCACCCGGGCTGCCTGGATGGCGTCGCCGCCGCCACAAGAGGGAGTGCTGGGGTGGACATTGCCACAGCAGTAGAGGTGACTCTGATAGACCCGCAAGTACAATGTATACCCACCGATATGAAAGGCCCACTGGGTCACGGGTTGAGTGCCTTACTTATCGGGCGATCCTCTACGACCCGAAAAGGTCTTTTCGTTTTACCTGGTATAATCGATGCCGATTTTACGGGGGTCATATCTATTATGGTATGGACCCCCCTGCCACCAATTCATATACCCAAAGGAGACGAAATTGGACAACTGGTCCCCTTTAAATCAGCTGTGCCCACAGCTGGGAATCAGATAAGAGGGGCTGGGGGTTTTGGATCAACAGGCCAGGCTGACATTTATCTGGCAATGGATATCAGCAAGGCAAAACCAACAGAACGGGTAACGCTAAAAGAACCTGGTGGGAAAACTTGCATGGTAATTGTGCTGATTGATACTGGAGCAGACGTTACAATAATCAGTCAAGCAGCGTGGCCTCATTCGTGGCCATTGGAGATCCCCCCTACGCCCATTTTGAGGGTCGGGGGAATACAGACCACTAAAATCAGTACAAATGTGATTTGTTGCAAATTGCAGGATGGGAGTACCTGTACAGTAAGACCATATGTGATGCCTGTCCCCATTTGTTTACTGGGGAGAGATGCATTAAGTCAATTAGGGGCACGTTTGGTAACTAACAGTGAGGGTTTTTAGAGGCGGCCATTGATGAAGGGCGACCAATCCTAAAACTAACCTGGAAAACAAAAACCCCAGTTTGGATTGATCAATGGCCGCTGTCTGCAGAAAAAATCGCCCACCTTGAAAGCTTGGTACAGGAGCAACTGGAAAAAGGTCATATTGAGCCCACAACAAGCCCATGGAACACCCCAATATTTACTATTCCGAAAAAAAGTGGCAAATGGCGTTTGTTACATGACCTTCGAAAAATCAATGAGGTCATGGATGATATGGGAACCCTACAACCAGGGCTCCCATCCCCCAATACGATCCCTAAAGACTGGGACATTTTAATCATTGACTTAAAAGATTGTTTCTTCACCATCCCTTTGCACCCTGATGACTATCAGAAATTTGCTTTTTCGGTGCCATCAGTGAACAAAGCTGCACCTATGAAACGCTATCATTGGGTTGTGTTACCACAGGGAATGAAAAATTCACCGACAATGTGTCAAATGTATGTGGCCTGGGCACTTGCTCCTGTGCGAAGGAATTTTCCAAATTTGATTATATACCATTATATGGATGACATTCTAATATCAGGGAAACAATTGGATAAAAACCAATTGATTAATACACTGCAGAATGAACTAGCAAAAGGTGGATTGCAAATAGCCCCAGAAAAGGTACAACAGGAGGAAAACTGGAAGTACCTTGGGTGGGAAATTACCAAAACAACTGTTAGACCCCAAAAACTAGAAATTCGTGTGAATATCAGTACTTTAAATGATGTACAAAAACTGTTGGGAGACCTCAATTGGGTGCGAACCCTGTGTGGTCTCACCAATGCTGAATTGGCACCTTTGATGCAATTGCTAAAGGGAGGAGGCGGTGCAGATGCCCCCCGCACATTGACACAGGAAGCTGAGCAGGCATTGAAACACCTGAGTACCAAAATAGCTATGGCATACACTCACCGTTGGGACCCAGATTACAGTATTGGAGTATTGGTTATCAATCACGATCGCCACCCCCTGGCATTAATTATGCAGTGGGTGACTGACAAGGATCCTCTACATGTGCTGGAATGGATCTTTTTTCCTATGCAACCAAAACGTACCATCACTACGAAAGCAGAGGCCATAGCACAACTTGTAATGAAAGGAAGGCAGAGGGTTGTAGAGATAGCAGGCGTCGAACCTGCTTTTTTGGTTATTCCACTGGTTGCAGAGTATCTACAATGGGCATTACAAAATTCCATACCATTACAAGTTGCGTTATTGGATTATAGGGGCGAGTTGAAGGTACATCTACCCCCTCACAAATACTTCTCTGTGCTGCAATTGGGTCAATGGGAAGAATTACCAAAAAGGTCAGAACGTCCGGTCAGTGGTGTCACCGTTTTTACAGATGCTGGAGGCAAAGCTCAAAAAGCAGCACTAACATGGTTAGACAATGGGAAGTGGCATGATGTAATTTTATCTGACATTCAAGGGTCTACACAACAATTAGAATTGCGAGCTGTGGTGGAGGTCTTCAGGCGATGGAACACAGCACCTGTTAATGTGGTATGTGACTCTTTATAAGTCGTAGGGATTGTCCAGAGGATGGAGCGTGCTCTGCTCAAAGAGATAGCTAATGAACAACTATACCAACTTTTTCATGAATTATGGCTTTTGCTGACAGAGCGACTGCATCCAGAGCGACTGCATCCATATTTCATCACACATATCCGTAGTCACACAGGACTCCTGGAAGGCTTAGCTGAAGGCAATGCTCAGGCAAACTTGTCGCACCTGCCTGGGCTGCGCCTTCAATTGATCGCTTCGCTCAAGCACAACGATCCCATGCCTTTTTCCATCAATCTGCTAAGGTACTGCGGCGTCAGTTTGGGCTACGCAGTGCAGATGCACGTGGGATAGTCCAGTCCTGTCCAGACTGTCAACATCTTGGGGGTGGTTTAGCAGCTGGTGTCAACCCCTGCGGTACTGGACCGTTGGAGATATGGCAAATGGATGTAACACACATCCCCGAATTTGGACGGCTGAAATATGTCCACGTGAGTGTTGACTGTTTCTCCCTTGCTACCTGGGCTACAGCACAAACAGGCGAATCCAGCAAACACGTTCAACGACACAGGCGTTCTGCTATTGCGGCCCTGGGCATTCCACAGACGATTAAAACGGACAATGGCCCAGGCTATGTGGCACGCGCCACACAGGACTTTTTCCAACTGTGGGGTATAACACATGTAACAGGTGTCCCACATTCATCAACGGGACAAGCTATTGTGGAGCGCATGAATCAAACTCTGAAACACCTTTTACAAAAACAAAAAGGGGGAGAGCCAGGGCTATCTCCTCCTGACAGGTTGTGTAAAGCGCTTTATGTACTAAACTTTTTATGCTTGCCACAGGACTACTCTGTACCTCCAGCGGTAAAACATGGTGCAGGGTTAAAGGGAGGTGTGGAGGCTTTTCAGAAAGAACAGGAACAAGCCAAAGTGATGGTAAAAAATGGGGTGACTGGTGTGTGGGAAGGTCCAATGAAATTAATAACGTTGGGTCGAGGGTATGCATGTGTCGTTACAGATACAGGAGCCAAATGGGTACCAGCTAAGTGGGTGAAGCCGTGGCTACAAAAACAACCCGAACTACATGAGCCAACTCAGGATCTGCCTCGGAACACTGACCTCTCGAGAGATCCAGTGCCCTGACTGCGGGAAGTGTGAAAAAAGGTTTGCGTGGGAGGTATAGAAAAGGGAGCAAAAGGCGCAGTCATGATGAAGCAAGGGGTTGTTTTTTCTGTGTTAAGCCTGCTTTGGATCCTGGACCTGACAAAAGGTCATCAACCGATAGTCCTTCCACCGACACCATGGAAGGGGAGTCACAACGTTTGGGTGACTCTGATGCGGAGCTTGAACCAGACGCAGTTTTGTGCCTCCTTAGCTCAGCCTGAACAACCCTTTCATACATTTCTAGTGGGGGTCCCCTTAAAGGGATCTGAAAGCAAAAATTATGAAAGGGTCTATTCCTAATTTGTGGGGATAGGACTTGGCCAGAGTTGCCCAGTAAGAAGGTGGGAGGTTCATGTACGATAAGCAAATTAAGTCTACTAATGCCTATGTGAAAAGTCATACTAACCATACTAACCTACATAAGGCCAGGTGTCACAGTTTAAAGCTGGGCCGGCTATTAAACCTGTGGCAGATGCTCTCTGTTATCCCCCCCCCTCCCCCCAAAGGGAAAGGGAAAAGGGAGAGAGACTTCCGGGTTGGAAAGTTAAAACAGTTTTAATAAACTATAATAATGGAAAAGAGTATAATAATAATAATAATAATAATAATAAAAGAGTATAATAATAATAATAGAAATAATCAAATATATACAAATATATATACAAAACCAAGACTGAGCTCCCCTGAAGTCAGCCACGTCACCACCTGAGGAGAAGGAACACGCCTCCACACAATCCAATGTGAATCAAAGTGAAGACATTTATCAATACGATGTCAATACGATGTACAAATTTGGAATGTAGCCTGCTTTTCTACTTCTGTAATCAGAACCTCTGCGCTTTAGTGTGTCGTGGTGCTGTTAAATTTGTGTCCCCTGCTAACAATTGGAATAGAGACTGCAATTGTGACGACGTAAGCCCCGAGTACGGCCGCAGCCATAACTTGAGCCTTATGTTCCACAGTACCCACTTTTGTACATGCCTTTATCATAGCATTCAAATCTGGTTTTCCAGGTAAAGCTTCAATGATCTTTTGACAATCAGCATTAGCATTATCCCTACCTAATTGTGTAACTAGAGTATCTTGTAAACCAACATCAAAAACTTGCTTTTCAACTGCTTCTTGTAGCCTCTCAACAAAGGATAAAAAGAGCTCCTTGGGTCCTTGTCTTACAGTAGTATATAATTGCATTCATACCCAGCACGCTTTTGTTTTGTTTTGTT
This sequence comes from Nyctibius grandis, assembly GCF_013368605.1. NCBI lineage: Eukaryota > Metazoa > Chordata > Aves > Nyctibiiformes > Nyctibiidae > Nyctibius > Nyctibius grandis. The sequence goes on along the minus strand of NC_090664.1, from coordinate 22,266,857 downwards.
TTGTTTTGTTTTTTGTATTGAACGGATAAAAACAGCCACTCTATAACGTGTAGCGGATCCTGCCAGCGCTCCTTCCACTGGCCCAGTAATCCCATGGGATGACAGTTGGCAATGGCTACATATAAACTTACTGGTGTCTCTAAATCCACACGATGTACCTTTTTCTGCTGCATACCATTGACATATTGTGGGACTGCCCCTCATGCCCTGCGGCAATACCGTCCACTGATATCGTTGACAAGGCACCATGTTGTTCCTACTAGGTATTGAAAAAGCAAATTAGCATTTGTCAATTTCATGTAAAGGGATGGTGAAAAAACAATCTTTCAGATCAATAACCAAAACGTATAGTCTGCATCAATAACTCCTGGTAAAACAAATAGACCTTGCAAGGTTACACTAGGACGTCCGAGTAATAGTGCACTTAGCCCATTTCCAGTGGGTCCCACGGCATTCAGTGGCACCTTATGCACTCTGCTATTCTCTGTTGTGATTGCGGTTGCTGTGGTAACATCCAGCCCGGCGCTCCCTGCGGTTCGGGCTGCGAGTTGACTGCTTAGGCCTGGAACTGGTTGGGAAGATTCATTTGTGTCAGCACACGGTTCCTCCCCGCGTTCTTTCTCCAGTTTCCCTGCACTCTGCAGCTGCTTGTTATCAGCTGACCTTGAGCATTATACTTAGACCTGCACTGCTTCACAAAATGCCCCAGCTTCCCACAGCAATGACACATCAAAACAGAGTTATCTCTCCCACTCAGCTTCGACTTCTTAAGGCAGTTTTTCTTAAAGTGACCTTCTTGCCCGCATGTATAACAACGATGAACTACCTTAACTGCTGCCGCAAAAGTTTTGCTAAATGCTCCATCTGAAATATGGTGGTTCCTACTTTCCCGCAAGCATCCATTAGCTCGGTTAACGTGGGGTTACGATTTGCCATCCCTGCAATAACTTTCCTGCAGTCCTCGTTTGCGTTGTCCTTCGCTAACTGTAACAACACTTCTTTAGCAGCCCCGTTTTGTATTTGTTTGTCTAAGGCAAATCACTCCCCAACTGAATGGCTCCCATTCTGGTGGGCCGCTTCCGTCCCCTCGATATACCAAGCAAGCCAATACCCCGCCACCCACAGCAGCCGCGGCCCCGAAATCACCGTTCGCAAGCGCGTGCTCTCTTAATTTTCTCCAGAACCTGGCCGGGTCCGGGCCAGACACAGCAACCTGGACTGGCTGCAGCGTGAACAACTCCTCCACGCCACCGCCCGACTTTCCCGACCCTCGGGCTCTGCAGCAATTATGTCCCGCTTCCACCTCTTCAGAAAGGTCTATTAAGGGTGGCTCAGTCTCAGATTCGGGTAACAGGACGGTAGAAGGATCAATGTTCCGCTGCTGTTCCCTGGGCGGTGGGGGGGGGCTCTGGCGACGCGGAGGGTGGTGGGGGGGGGGAGCTCTGGCGGCGCGGTGCAGGGGAAGTCTGGCGGCGCGGAGGGCGAAGTCACTGTGAAAGGAGCTGTAGCCGCCTCAGCCGCCGCCTTTGCCTCTCTGTCCTCCTTCAGTTGCTCCAGTGAGTCTATAACTAATCTCCACGTCGTCAAACGACACAGTGGCGATCTTGTCCTCCCTTGAGGCAGCCTCAAACAGGAAGTTCCAGCGCTTTGCCACGTACTAACTTCGAAAGCAGTCTGCGCCGTAGCTGACAAATTATTCTTTTTACACCATTATTTACAATTATTTACACCAATTATTTACATCAATAGTCTCCGGAGCAAATGCTCATTGTATTTTACCCCTCTCTTAGAGAGGATATGTCGGAGAAGCCTTACTATCACACTTTCTTCTTTAGAAATATTTTGGCCCATCTCCTTTTCCCCGGCTGCTCAGCTCACTGGGTGTCCCGTTGCAACGTACTATTCTTTTCTTGCGAGTCGTCCTCCGGCTCGCCCCGGTCTTCAGTCCCGCTGAGCCGTACTCCGGCCGGTGTACCTCCTTCTGGGCTATTCCCCGAACTTGCCGTCGATCAGCGTCTCATCAGGGTCACCATCTGAGGAGAAGGAACACGCCTCCACACAATCCAATGTGAATCAAAGTGAAGACGCTTTATTAAGCATAAGCTCTCCCTTTTATACATTTTGTACTTTCCCTGGCTGTAAGCATGTGCATTGCTACTGGTTAATATTACGAAACATACTCTTCTTTGATGTGTTGATTGGTCACTGCTCTGCCACTGGTCCTTTCTTAATTGGCTCCATCAGTTCTTGTCTCTTCTCCTCCGTGTTCGGCTCCCACCGGCTACTCCCTCAATTCTTGTTTGCTCAACTGCTGTTTTTCCTCATCTCTTCTCTCCAAGGTCGGCTTGTTGACACTAGCTACATGAATCTTGTCACGCAGCTAGGCCTTCACTCCATACTCTCATACTTCTGGCTCATTACATGACCATTCTGCTCCAAAAACCCCTCTACATATAATGGTTACACTCAAAAAAAAAAATCAAGCTGGGGAGGGAGGGAAAAGGTCAGGAGAACATAGGACAGGAATATACTTTTTGTTAACATGTACATATATAGGATCTAGCAATAGCCCACATTGTTATTGCAACTCCTGAGAGTTACACTAGTATTAATGCACACATTCAAGATGCTTGCATTATTCCAGCAGGATTTTTTCATTGCCTTCGTTGTTCTCTACAATAACTTCACCGTAGTTTCTTGGAGTATAAAGACAATAATTATTTTATATTACATGTCAACTTTCACTATTGATTAGTTGGTAAGACTGCAAAGTTGATCTGCGTCTTTGGGAGCCTCTGCTAAATGGAAGATGGTTCAAACACAGAAAACAGCTAGAGATGGCCTAAAGGATTCACTAACATGACTTAATTATATGTACTTCAAGCATGCCTTATGGAGTTTTTTTCCAGACAATATTAATATACTGTCGTAATATACTGTTAGCTTTAATGCAGTAGAGAGTATACAGTATTCACAATTTGGGGAAAGAAACACACTTTGGGAGGAAAGACAGGCCCAAATCAGGCCCATTCTCTAAAGTGAAAGGGTATAAACTACTGGTAAGGGATCAGGAAGAGAGAAAAATAGGAGTGGCAGTAAAGAAAGTATAAGGTTACGTATATTCTTACCTACATGTACAGATTCGAGGATTAATTGGTTAAGCAAGAAGGCAGCAGGAACACTGATCACAAAGCATATTAATCAGACTGCCGTTCTCTAGCCATTACCATTAAGCAGTTTAAACATGTCATGAGAGGAAATTCTTAATACATATTTGAAAAGGACAGAGCAATAGCTGTGCAAATTAAAGTCAGAAGGACAGTCTACAGATAGTGAATGGCACGGGAAAGGAACAAAGACAACATTGCAGCAGCAACCTATTTTGATTTTTTTTATTTTGAAAAATACTACAGAACACTGCAATATAGCAAGTTCTTACTCCTGCAGTCCTGGGCTTTTATCTATCCCTTGAAATGATCCTGAGAATATTATTACCCACAAATAAGAAGACCATGAAAACACTGTTAAGATTTGATTTTCTTATGTCACTGAGGAGAAACAAGGTGCTTGATATTATTTTGTCATATAGTTTTTACCAAACATCTTGGATAAGGGGAAAAAGTATCACATAATATTGTGAGATGCACATTCATGAAAGATGACCAAATACATGAGGCCTTCAGGCAATAGGAATTAAGAATGTTACTAATATTTGAGAGTTCCTGTCAACAGAGGGTACGTTTATAATGGAGACAGATTTCTGAATACAATTTTGTGACCTCTGCAAGCAAATCTTCCTGTGATTACACCATTGACAGATTTCCCTTTCTCTCCCTAGTAAACTCTAAATACCATATAAATTATATTTGCAAAGACATTACAGATGTTCACTGCATGTCTGTGAAAATAAAGGATTAATCACTGAGCAAATAGTACAGTAATAAATGCCAGTAAATAGCTGCAGTACATTTGCTATGTGAAGTCCGTTTCAGACCATCTGTTTTTGATCTTTTCAAGAGAAAATCTTCACAAAGAAATACCCACAGAAACTGATGAGGTGATTCTGCTTTAGAAAATACTTCTAGCAACAGTTTTATTGGTGCTGCACAATATACAGTCAATCTGTTCACTCAAAAATATTACCAAATATTTGTTTTTATTTTTTTGCCTGTCCTCATTAACGTTGTATAATTTAGCAAAAGACTTTTGTCCATGGAATGTATTGCATAAATAAATATATCATTCCTTTAATGCAGCTTCTTCTGAATTCTCTAGGAATAAAGCCTTCTATTCAGTTCACCAACTGCCTAATTTTCTCAAATTTAAATTAACTCTAAGGTGAACACCAGTATTTTCCAGACCAACAAGGGGAAAAAAAAACCCAAGTTTTGCAAAAGATGTTTCACAAGACTCTGAAATAAGGGACTGTAAACTAGTTGACATTAGAAAAGTCTTACACGCAACTGATTCACAAGCTGACATACCACCTGCCAACAGTTTCATCCCTCTGCTTCGGTCTAGGCCACTAACCTCTCTGATGTATCAATATCCCTATTTCTATTAGAGCAACAGATTTAAATGCTGAATTTGCCTGCATCTAATCTGTGCGGAAAAAAAGGTTGAAAACCAGAAAGGAGACGGGTAGCCTCTGACATGCGCTGGAAGAGGGGGAAAGCTGCAGTGCAGTGCAGGTGTTGGGGTACCAGTGGCGAGGCGGAGTGGCGGTGGGAATAGCAAGCTGCCAGGACAATACTTGTTGTAACTGTGTTTATTTTAACAGTTTAAAAAGGATGCAATGTTGCAAGCAGAACCTTCCCCTACATCCACCTGCACCATCTGGCCTGCAATTGGTACCTCAGCTTGTCTAGGTAGTAATAATCCTGAAGAGATCGAGCTGGGGTGAACAGCTACTCCTGAATACTAGCACCACTGCAGCTGTTGAACGTGCCCCTATGTTCACCTTTAGTCAACTGATACCAATTTCCTTTAAACACCATCTTGCAGGAAAAGCCTAACACAACTTGTTAGCACAGTAATAGAATCATAGAATGGTTTGGGTTGGAAGGGACCTTAAAGATCATCTAGTTCCAACCCCCCTGCCACAGGCAGGGACACCTTTCCACTAGACCAGGTTGCTCAAAGCCCCATCCAACCTGGCCTTAAACACTGCCAGGGAGGGGGCAGCCACAGCTTCTCTGGGCAACCTGGGCCAGTGTCTCACCACCCTCACAGGAAGGAATTTCTTCCTAATGTCTAATCTAAATCTACCCTCTTTTAGTTTAAAACCGTTCCCCCTCGTCCTGTCACTACTTGCCCTTGTAAAAAGCCCCTATTCCGCTTTCCTGTAGGCCCTCTTCAGATACTGGAGGTCTGCTATGAGGTCTTCCCGGAGCCTTCTCTTCTCCAGGCTGAACAGCCCCAACTCTCTCAGCCCATCTTCATAGGAGAGGTGCTCCAGCCCTCTGATCATCTTCGTGGGCCTCCTCTGGACTCACTCCAACAGCTCCATGTCCTTCTTATGTTGGAGACCCCAGAGCTGAACGCAGTAGTCCAGGTGGGGTCTCATGAGAGAAAAGGGGGAGAATCACCTACCTCGACCTGCTGGCCACGCTTCTTTTGATGCGGCCACAATGGATTTTATTTACGTGACTATCTCGGTGGGAGTTTACGTACTGTCCAAGCCACGAACAGTCCAGCTTGTGCGGCTGTGGCTTACACGAACAGAGTATGGATGAGGGCAAACGGTCCCCGCACCAGCCCTGAGGGACAGCACTCACTGCTGAGGCCACTGTCAAAATTCACCGACGCCGTTAGAGGGCAGAAGCGATACCTTTCCCGGTTTGTCCTGCTTAAGATAATCTTTACCTACGGACGCCAATGGGAATTGACAGCCACGGCCACGCAGCTTTCCAGCTTCCCCGGGAGCTCCTATCTGGAGCCCGACGGTGAGCGTTTCCATAAAGGACTACTAGGCCCGCAGTTAGGTATCGCCCGCCCGGCTCCCTCGCACCCTGCCTCGCTCCCTGGCAACGCGCCGCGGCTCTCCCCGCCGGCCTGGCGGCGGTCCTGCGGGCGAGGGCCCTGCGGCCAGGCCTCCTCGCCCCGAGGAGGCAGCGGCGGTTACCGGCCACGGCCCGCGCTCCTCACGCCCCCGCCTCTCCCGCGCACCGCCCGCGACGGCCGAGGAGGCGGGAAGAGGGCAGGGGCCCGGCCGCGCATGCGCCCCAAGCAGTGCGGGGGAGGGGGGGGGGGGCGTTGCGGCAGCCCCCTCGAGGGGGAGAAGGGGCGGGGTCTCAGGTGGTGCGTCGCGTCGCGAGGCGGCCGGAAGCGGAGTGAGTAGAGCCTGTCAGACGCCTGTGGGCCGGGAGCGGAGGTAACGCGGGGCTGCGGCGAGGGGCTGCCCCGCCGAGGGGCTGCTCCGTCCTCCTGAGGTGCTGTGCCGGGCGGCACATCGGAGCGGGATGTGGTAGAGCTGCGCCGCTTGGCTGGGGAAGGGGCGAGGAAAGGCCTCCAGCTGAATGGGGGCGGCGTGAGGGTGGCCGAGGCCTGGCAGTCCGTGTGGGGAGACGGGGCGGCGCCAGGCTCGGCCGGGGATGGCGGAGGGGGGAGCCGGGTGGGCGCAGCCTCGTCGCGGCTGCCAGGCAATTCCAAGTTTTCACCTCGCATGAGCGCCCCGCTTTGTTCTCCCCCTCAGGCTTGCCCCATGCTTCGGGACAGGTTTATCTTTCTTCTGGCTTCGGCCATGCTTCTGCCCCCCCGCCGGCGTTTGTGCAGCCGTTAGCTTTCCCTCCTTCCGCAGCGGGTCCTGCTGCTGGGCTGCCTGAGCGAACGCTCGGGGCTGCCTGCCGGCCGGCCCGCCTCCTCCCTGCTCCGCCAGCTGTGGTTGTCGGTACCAGCGCGGGTCTTTCTGGCGCGTGGCGGTGTTACTGCAGGCCCCTCTCGTAGGTGCTCGGGTACGGTGAGTGTGTTCTGCTGCCCGCCGTGGCTAAGTGCTCCCTTCGGCTGGATAACTGTATTCCAGGGCTGTGATGCAATGTCCTTGGATGGTGAGGAAGCCGTGAAGGAAACGGGTTTTCTGGTTTCCTTCCTCATTTGCAGTGGCCTTCCTGTCATAAACTATGACTGCGGTGACTCTGCGAGATTGATGTCTTTCTTGTACTGTGAGGACCTAATTTTCAAAGAGGCAAAGCATGCTTACAATGATGTGATGGAACTTAGAAGGAAGAAAAAAAATGTTTCTTTAATCCATATTCAAGCAAAGGCAGGATCCTTAATAATGTTAGGTTAAGTGATCTTCGAGCACTAACAAGTTCACATAAAAAAAACAACGGGCAAAACATTGTTTTAATTTTAGGAGAGTATAAAATATGAAACTTCCTGACAGCAAGAGTTGTGGAATAATACTTCTATCTAACGATATAATAAAATTGCTTTTCTATGTAACATCTGATGATATTTTAACTACACTTTTAATCTTCCATTATATTTATTTCTGTAAATATTTGTAACATACTATTATCTCTACCTTATTTCTGTAGCTCCGTTAATCATTCATTATTAATAAACTTTCTTTTCAGTTTCCTAATCTAACATGGTAGCATCCTGTAAATTCTCTTTTATCTATCTTGTAATCTAAAAGATAGACAGCTGGAATGGTGTGTAATTGCTGTGTTTGTGTGCCACAAAGCAAAGCAGGGAGAATTTTTGTTCTATAACATGATGTGGAGTTTCTTCAATGCAGCTTAGATCAGGTTATCAACTGGGGTTTTTTGGTTGTTGTTTTGTATTTTTTGTTGTTTTGTCCCCTCAGTGGGTGAATTGGCAGGGGGCAGTTTTTCACTGTGAAAAGTGAGCTTTGTAGCAATTGTGACTTTTCTTTTTAACAGAACCTTCAGAATATGAACATGCTGAACGTAATAGCTAAGCATGAATGTGATTTGTTCTAATTGTAATGTAGTGTTTATTTTGGACAAAATATTATGAATTGCTGTTTCGCTCTCATGAGAATATTAAAGGAGACAATATTAAGATGATAATATAAGTAGCATTTTGTTCTAGTGTCCGAAGAGGAGCGATTGCAGTTTTTAGATCAAACGTGGAAATTTATTGCTACCTTTGTTCCTGTTTTGACTGCTGGAGATACCCATGTGTATGAAGCCTAAATTATTCTGGCCTCTTTTTGTTATTTTATGTGTTACGATATATAATTGTTTAATAATTCATTTCAGGTACTGGAGAACTCCAGAGGATTAAGCAATTATGCTGGAATTCCTTTGGTCTAGTAAATAGGCCTTTTTCCTAAAGCATTTACATTTGGAAATAAAGCTACTGCCTTTTTTTAAAAGAAAAAAAAAGCTTTTGTAGTCACTGCTTTTAGAGACTCCTTTTGGCTTTTAGCTTCTTGAAGGAGGCATTGGTATTAGCTGATCACATATTGTGATTTAGCTTGGAGATTGGATGTCATTTAACTGCTAAAAGTAAAATGTTTCCCTTGGAGTTCGTGAGCACTTGTACCTTTTCCAAGAATAGTTACGGGCACTAGTTCTTGCATCTTGACCAAGCTGTAAGTAGGATAAATGCATGCTGTCAGCTTGAATTGTCAGCCATGTAGTCAACATATCTGAAGACACTATAATAAGTGTCAAAAATAGCCATTAAATTGTTTCCAGTAGCTGTCAGAAGTCTGTGGAACTCAGTCATTCAAATAAATGTGTTTTGTGCTGGTACAAGTTTACTGCTAAAATGTACTTTATATGATATTTGTTATTTGGCAAGCTCTTTTACCTGTGATTGAAAACTTGTACCATTAGGTGGGCTGGGTTTCCTCAACTGAGCATTATTAATAGACTCCTAAATTTTTTTTTTATGATTGTCAACTTTACAAAAAATTATTTATATTACCATTTGCCTATGTAATTGCAAAGATTAATTTCGGATTGCTTAGATTTAAATGGGTACTTTGCCTACGTAAAACAGGCCCTAGACTAGAGGCCTAGACAGGAGGACTTAAAACTTATTTCATGGAAATTGGTCTCTTCAGTAATAACAAAGAAATAAGCTACCATTAATCCAGTTAAATTTCTGGGCACCTTCTGCTTAATTTTAACAATAAAATATTTTGCAGTGCACACCACTGTGGTGCTGTGGTTAACTACTGTCTGTCGTAACCCTTCCTATGTTAAGATAAACTGACAAGTCAATCTAGAAATAATAAAAGACGTAGAAGAAAAGAAATTACCTGTCTTTAACATTGCCTCCAGTGTTATTTTTCTAAAATCTTCAACTGGATATGCCTCCTGGGAGGGAGTGTGAATCTGAGGCCTGGTCTGTATTGTAGTTTTAGCACTGAAACGTACTTTTGGTGGACGCCTTGCACACATCCATACTCTGTTTGAATTCTGCAGGTTTCTTGAAGTAAAACCAGGCAAGTTAAATTCTTCCTGCCCATTTTTATTACTGTCCTACAGGAATAGTGTTTGTGTGGAGGCTGCATTGTATGTACATCTGTGACCAGTTCTGCAGTGGCAATCTCTCCACCATTGCAGCCACCCCTTTGTTAGTTGACTCTCCCCTCCCCTTTTAGCTCTCTTTAATGACACCCCCCTTCCTTTTAGTTCTCTTCAAAATGATCAGTGAAAATCCCTCTCTTCTCAGTAGCCTACATTGATGATCTTGCAGGTATGGCTCTCTGTAAAACTAGCTAAAATTAGCTAAACATTATCTCAGAAGGAAGTTTTGTAATCACAGGGGCTTTAGAAAGAGTGGTGCAAACACAGCTGTGAAAATTCACAAGGGAGTAGAGGTACTAGTTAGGACTTTGCAGGGCAGTACTTGACATAGCCTAGTGTTCAACTGCAATGAAAAAATTGTGTCAATCTTACCAGGAAATGAGAAGGTAAGAAGGTACATCGTGCTCTGTCATAACTGTGGTTCTTATGAGCAAGAGTCCTACTGTGATGTGAATGGCAGTGATAAAGCATAAAGAAAAAAAAATGAAGTATCCCAGACAGAATGAAGTTGAGATTTATTTTTTTTTTAAGAAGCTGATACAGAGATGTAGAAACATTTTGAGGCCCATATGGACCCAGTGGGAGAAGGGGAACTTCAGCAAGTATAATATACTGTTCCCATTGATATCTGCTTTCTTTAATTTTCTTCACAACCCTTGCCAAGTCATTTCCCCTCTCAAAATCTTGAACTTGGCTGACTGCCCACAGGCAAGGAACAAAGAGTTTCTGTTTTTAAATAGTTGTTTTATTTTAAAAGCATTCACTAACAGTAGTAGGCAAAATAAAGGGGGAGGGGGTTGCTGAAAAAAAGTTGTGTTATGTTAAGGTACCAAAAAGTACTTAAGACGACTCCTTAGACATAAAGCAAAACAAAACCAATTGTTGGCAGAAAGTATAAAATAAAACCAGTGCAGATAGGACTACATGCATTCAAAATAGAAACAAGTCACCAGTATTTCTAAACTACTGAAATACAGAAGGTCATCTAGTGTTTGGGCACTCAGATGATTTTATACCAGAGCCACTGTAAACTTGATGTGTGGGTTTTCAAGTCTAAAGCAGTATGTTTTGCTTTCAACTCAAAAGTCCAGCTACAAAACAAATTGGCTGTGTGCTGTTCTTAGAAGCCTGTAGGAGGTAAAACTGTTCCTGGTTTAAGATATGTTTGAGGTAGTCCCAGCAGCTTGTCAGCAGTGACAGTATGTGCCTGCTTGGTGAGCTGTGACTTTTGTTGGCCCAGATGTCCTTTGGCTGCATTCAGAGACAGGGACTGGCAGGAGTACACAAGATTTTCTTCTTTCTTTGTTGCAGCACTGTAGAAGAATAGGTATTCTTGGTAGTTACCTATTTTTGCTATTCCCTTAAACCTAATGCCTTTCTATAATTTCACTTGGAATATCCATTAAAGGTATTCCCTGAAAGACAGGTAGCAATAAGGCAAAGGGAAGTCTTGCTCAACCAACTTGATAGCCTTTTATGAGGATGTTACCCGGTGGATAGATGATGGTAAAGCTGTGGATGTGGTCTATCTCGATTTCAGTAAAGCGTTTGACACGGTCTCCCACAGCATCCTCGCAGCTAAACTGAGGAAGTGTGGTCTGGATGATCGGGTAGTGAGGTGGATTGTAAACTGGCTGAAGGAAAGAAGCCAGAGAGTAGTGGTCAGCGGGACAGAGTCCAGTTGGAGGTCTGTGTCTAGCGGAGTTCCGCAAGGGTCGGTTCTGGGACCAGTTCTATTCAATATATTCATTAATGACTTGGATGAGGGATTAGAGTGCGCTGTCAGCAAGTTCGCTGATGACACAAAACTGGGAGGAGTGGCTGAGATGCCGGAAGGCTGCGCAGCCATTCAGAGAGACCTGGACAGGCTGGAGAGTTGGGCGGGGAGAAATTTAATGAAATATAACAAGGGCAAGTGTAGAGTCCTGCATCTGGGCAAGAACAACCCCATGTACCAGTACAAGTTGGGGACAGAGCTGTTGGAGACCAGCGTAGGGGAAAGGGACCTGGGGGTCCTAGTGGACAACAGGATGACCATGAGCCAGCAGTGTGCCCTTGTGGCCAAGAAGGCCAATGGCATCCTGGGGTGTATTAGAAGGGGTGTGGTCAGCAGGTCAAGAGAGGTTCTCCTCCCCCTCTACTCTGCCCTGGTGAGGCCGCATCTGGAGTATTGTGTCCAGTTCTGGGCCCCTCAGTTCAAGAAGGACAGGGAACTGCTAGAGAGAGTCCAGCGCAGAGCCACGAAGATGATTAAGGGAGTGGAACATCTCCCTTATGAGGAGAGGCTGAGGGAGCTGGGTCTCTTTAGCTTGGAGAAGAGGAGACTGAGGGGTGACCTCATTAATGTTTATAAATATGTAAAGGGCAAGTGTCATGAGGATGGAGCCAGGCTCTTCTCAGTGACATCCCTTGACAGGACAAGGGGCAATGGGTGCAAGCTGGAGCACAGGAGGTTCCACTTAAATTTGAGGAAAAACTTCTTTACTGTAAGGGTGACTGAACACTGGAACAGGCTGCCCAGAGAGGTTGTGGAGTCTCCTTCTCTGGAGACATTCAAAACCCGCCTGGACGCGTTCCTGTGTGATATGGTCTAGGCAATCCTGCCCCGGCAGGGGGATTGGACTAGATGATCTTTCGAGGTCCCTTCCAATCCCTAACATTCTGTGATTCTGTGATTCTGTGAAAGGGATAATTTTTTTTTTTTTCAGTGTTCCTTGGTAATTGCACATCTAGGGCATGCAGAGGCAGGGAATGAAGGAACATATGTTGTGGGAGAAGGTATAAAGATAGATGTCCTGGCAAAGAGACTAAGCACTAGACAGACTCCTTTGGCAGTGCATTGCAGAAGTGGTACAGAACTGCTAAAACCTGCAGTCCAGCAGACATCATACTGATAGAGCAGCATTGTTTTTTTTTCCACAAACATGCTTTTTTACCTATTCTTAAGATGGCAGTATGTTGTATAGTGCTGTTCTTTTCACTTGAGCCTAGCAGGTATTAATATAAATTGTCTATCGACTGATCTGTGATGCAGTCTTGAAAGACCCTCAAGTCTCATCTGCCCACAGTTATAGCATTTTGATGGGCTCTGTTGTGCCAGGCATTGCTGGGGTTTTGACAATAGGGTATCCTTCTCTTTTCCCTCTCTGCTGGTGACGTTTTTCTATTGACCAAATTTTACAGTAACAATAATAGGAATACTTAACATGCTGAGAGTTGATCTTGTCAAAAGACAGCTCAAACATGGTTTTACTTGTCTGAGGACAAATGTTGTTAATTATTTGCTTCTGAGTAGAATATTCTGATCTTTTATGGCACTGTGCAGCTTCTGAGTGAACCTGATTGATGAACCTGGGAGCCAAAGGGCAATGGTGGTCTGCAGAAGTCACCAGTATGAATGTGCCAGTACAGGAAAATGGTTTTATTGGCATCTATTCAAGAACTGTGCTCTTAAAAATACGATGAATGTGATTCTTTCTTGGGCACCGGTTTTAAATATGAATGATTTGGGTAAGATGATTTGTTAAAGGGAGTTTGTTATGTGTAGGAGCAGAGAACCAAAGTTTGTGTGTATTGTCAGGAATCATGGTCCTGTGTAACAGGATATACCTAACATCTTTGGGCACCTGTTTGACAGCAGCACCTCATGCAGATTTTCTCCCACTGCCAAACCGATAGCCATCTAAGACTGCAAATTACCAAAATGCAAATATCATTTTTGGTCTTACAAAAAGTCCCAGCATGTAGCTTCTGGGTTTCTAGGTGCTTATTTCATTGTCCCTGTCTTCAAAGATTAACTGGTCAGTGAATATGTTCTATGCTTTTTTTGTGTGTGTCAGTCATTCTTTAGACTTCCCATTTTCATTGCTGCACAGTGACTGTGCCGATAAGTTTCCATATAACATAGAACCAGCCTGTCTGCTCTCAGAATGGTCAGCGCGATGTCAGTCAGCTGAGTGAGCGCGATGCTCAAAGCTTTCTGTTGGAAAATCAGAAAACAAAAGATTTTGGAGGTCACACAGGTAAATGGGCTGGGGGGAGTACACTCTAAATAGATACAAAAAAGAAAGCTAAGGATAGAGCTGATAGAACTGTGGAAATATTTCCTGGTATTCTGTAATGCCCTGTGATTTTTGTCTTCCTGAAACATTCGTTGGCTCTTGCAGTGAGGTATCATCATGCCTGTTTACAACACAGCTTATTGTTTACTCATACAGTACCCTCACTGTACTGAAATGTTTGCTGCCATGAATGTAATAGAAATTTCCTGTATAGACATGATTTTAGTATGTTAATTTTAAATCCTTAATAATTTCCTGAACTTGTTACACTCCCACTGAGATTGTAGTAAGTTCTAATTTTGTAGTGTACAATTATTTTATAGTAATTATTGTCAGCTTTTATTTGTACTGTCCTAATTTCTGTCTGCTGTCTGTTCTGTTACAAGATTTTTTTCCCCTTCCTCAGTCTGTAGTTGGATGCCGTCTCCTGTGACTATATCTGGCATTTTATTTTTTTTAACCTCTGTCTTGATAAATCACTTCTTGTGTTTATACAGTTAATAATAACAATTGGTTGCAAAGCCAAACTTGCTTTTGAATTCACTGTGTCATGTTGTTGTAGACCATAATTTGGCAGTGAGGAACAGATAAGTATTATGGTAGTAAGTAACAGATTGAGTAAAATTCCCATTTATCAAGGTTACTTTCTTAATATATTAGTTCATTAGAGACCTATATGGGCCTCTAGGGTATCACTGAGGAACTACTGCCTCAGTATTTGGCATTCTGTCTTTCAAAATATATAACCAAAGAGGTGACTTTATTGGACTGTCTGTTAACAGTACTATTTTCAGTGCATTTTTCTTGGCTTTATCCTTAAAGTCTTTTTGATCCTTGAGTGGAAAGGGATTCTCAGGCTTCAGTTTTCTCTATTCTTCACCTTTTGTTGACTCTGTTTTGTTAGTTTTTTTGCTCAAGCTGCTTACTAATAACTACCAAAAATACCTGGTGAGCCTGTTGCTTTCTTTTTCTTCTATAAATAATCATCTTCCTCTGTCCTGTACATTTTTCAGAACTAGAAGGTGCGTGCCATCTCTGCAGCACTGTTTTAAATTTGCCCTGCTGATGCCAATAACCACTTCTAGTGGTTTAGGAAGGCTGGGATCTCTCAGACAGACTAGAAAAATGATGATGAATACGTACCGGTCTTTCATGAGCTGACTGGCTAGCAGAACTGACAGTGCTCTAAGATGTGTTTTAACTTTTTAAGGATTCGGCTATGCCTTGTTTTCATGATACGCTGAGATTGTTTCAGAGGATGTATGAAGCATTCCTTTGCCTTACAGACCGTTCCATTTTTTGTGTTGTACATTAATATGATCTCTGGATTTTGCTGGGAATAAGTAAAGCAGAATCTGAGGAAGGCTTTGCAACAAAATTCAAGTATGATGTTTTGTAAGTATGGGCTGGTTTCCATGGAGAAGGGTCAGTATTCAAACCAAAGTGTGATGCTACTATTTAGTTAAGTAGCATCAGAGATACTAGAACTTTGCATTATTAGAACCTATAATGGATTTTCTGTCGCTTTTTCTTTAGCGCTTGTTCCTTTCGTTTCATGCACTCAATAATATAATTTATATATGACTGATGTTGGAACACAGCTCAGGGGATAGAGACATGATTTTATTTTGGAGACAATGAATGCCTTAGTTCATTGCTTTCATTGCCAGATGCATGTCAGTGTTTGTTGTGATACTGCTGGACAATGTTAAATCCACATTGGCAGGCTTTGGCAATACATTTCTTAGACAACCCGCAGTGGCAACAGTGAAGAAAACCAAACTCTATATGTCTGTGAAAGGCAAACCTAGTCTCAGATCCTCTGTTCGGGAATTGCTTGTAGTTCCAAGTTCCAATGTTGCCCCTGGCTTGGGCTTGTCATTTTCAGAATAATTTAGATATGCATGTTGATTTTAAAGAACTTTGAAAAATTGCCACTTGAGTCATTCACTTCAGGCTGCATATTGAAAGGATTTTCTGGAAGATACTCTCTTCTTCATGGATTCTTGGATTGCCATTTTTCCTGCACAGTCAGGTCAGGGGTTTTGTTTGATTTGGATTGGGCTTTTTTGGTTTTGTTTGTTTGTTCGGGTTTTTTGTTGTTGTTGGTTTTTGTTTTTTCCTTTCCCTCCTCAGATTTTCAGATTTTGTCCTGGCTGTACTCTTTCATCTTCATGGTCATCTTTCTTTTGTCTCAGGTTAGGGATGGCAGGAATTCCAACAAGGTGTAGCTCTGATGTGTCCTTTTTTCCTGTTGCTCTCTGCAGTGCTTTGACCTCCTTTGCCATAAAAGCCCTTCAGCTGTGGCTGGGAAGTGGTAAGCCTGGGTTCCTACCCAGGCTAATTCAGTGTGAAGAAGGAAGTCTCAGCTTCCTTTTTCCCCTGCTCAGGGAGTGGTGGGTAAGGAGGAGTTGAGAGAATGAGGGAGAAGAAAGATCACAAGAGACCATGTCCCTTCTTACCTGTACGCTGTTATCTCATGGGATGTTACCTCTGAATTACCGAAAACAAAGGTCCATTCTGAGGACAAGTTTTGTTTAAACTATAATGTTTATGTAGAGAAGTGCTGACCCTTCAGGGCAACAAGAGGTAAAAGAATATTCCAATCCATCCATCTTACTTATTGTGCTATTTTCTTCCTAGTATGTACACCTGCTGCTCCGGTACCCTTTCTTCCTACTTGCAAATCACATGGGTATAAGCTTGCTTTTTTTTTTTTTTTGTTACTCCACACTGTATAATCGTGGAAGGGTCTTGCAGGGAGTGTGTTAGGTGTCACTGGAAGTGCATGCTTCAGGAAGAAAGAGGAGACCAAATCTCCAGAACTTTGAAATTACATTGGAATTCATTTAAGGGGGAATGGCGTCTCAAAATGCATAGGAAAAGTGACAAGTACAAATAGTTCCTTTCATTTTGGTACACCTTATTCCCAGTTCCTTTGCCCAGTGTCAGTATTTGGGTGTTATGCCATTTGCCCAGCAGGTTAAGTCCTTGATTTCCATTTATTTCAGTAGTCAGCATGTGCACTGTGAATCAAATATACATGGCAAAGTCCCAGTCTGCAATTCCTGCTGCTCCTTGGCGGGAGTTTATTCAATCTGTTCCTCTTGGCTGGGACTGTTATCCTGGCTTGTGGTCTTATTTACAGCGTGATGGCAGAGTTATTTCCACTCCAAAGCTCTGTAGTGATATTGTCTAAATGCTTCAGGGAGAGATGTGGCTGGAGATCTGCGGAGAGCTGAACTTAATTTAAATTCTGCAATCTGTTATTTTCAGACAATTTTTTTTTAATAATATAAAATGTAGACTTTTGGGAACAGGGCCTGAAACTTGTGGTCTCTCCTTGAGAGATACTGTTTGGTCTTCTGAGCCATCATGTGAATACCCTACTCCTGGACTTCATATGTAAATGTTTTCCATCATATTTGATGCTATTCAGGGATTATGTAGATTCATAATGATGCTTTATGCTTTAAAGTCTGAGTGCAGAGCCATGGATTTGGCAAAGACCTAGGGAAAAGAGGTTTTAGTTAGCTCATGTTTAGGGAGGATCTGTTTCAGGAAATCTTTAACCGCACAATTCCAAATATTCATGCTGATACTGCAGAATATAAGTTTTTATTGTTTTCTCTCTTATGTGCTTAAGCCAAATTTGTAGCTTAAAAACATTTTTTGGGGGGATAAGCACATTCTTTGAACAAAGTACATCCCACTGAGTTTACAGTGGGATTTCAAATTGTTGCCTGTTGGCTATCTGTCCATGTCCACAGTCACATCCCACAGTTAAGGTGAAGTAAGCTATTCCTCATTCAGTGACTTGTAATTGCCACTTACATTAGTACACCCAACAGTAAAAGTAATATTTTATGTACAAGCAGTTACTATAGGGCATTTTACATACAGTAACTTGTTACTTTACAGCAACTTTGGTTACAAGTCCTAATATTGCCCCTGCTTTGGGCTGATCATTTTCAGAATGATTTAGATATGCATGTTGATTTTTAGAGCGCTTCGAAAATTTGCCACTTGAATCAGTCGTGTTGGCCTGCCTATTGAGAGGATTATCTGAAGAGTGAAGGTGAAGGGTAAACGACAAGCACAACTCAGAACCCCACTGGTAGTGACGCTTATGTTTGCAGTAGTCTGGTGTGTCGGCATAAGGCCAGTTGAACTGGTCAGCAGAGGTAGTGAAAAATACTGTGGAGGTGGAGTTAGGTTTAGATGAGTGCTTAGCAGGATAAGAAATTCGGTCTTAATATTCTAATAAAAACAGAGACCTAAGTACCACTATAGAAAGTCTGGTGGGGAACTTTATTAAATGTGTAACTTCAGTCTGAAAAGCGCGTGTGTCAGGTAATATGTGGGAAGAATGGAGAATAACAAGGAAAACATAACTATTATGTAAACTAAGTAGCTTTATCCAGACTTTGTTAAATAATAGAAACTCCTTTTCAAAAAAGTATTGAATAATTGGAGAGGTTTCAGAGGTGGCTGAAAAATTAGAAATACAAGGTATACACATATAAAGAGACTAAAAAGATCGAATTCATTTGAAGGGGGAAAAATGAAGAAGAGAATGATACATATGTAAATATACGTGTATATACATATATGATGAATCTGGAACATCTGCTATCTCTGTCTTATAACACAAGAAGAGGAACACATTTCAGTGTAATAAAATGGAAATCGATTATATGTTTTTCCCTAACAACTACTTCAAGTTAGGTTTAAAAATGTATTTCTGTTTTAAAAGCATGTGGCTTGAAACTCTCAACTTAAACCACTCCACATGAAAATTAAGGTCTCTTTAGTCCTGCACTCTGTTTTGTTTAACTATTTTTTTTTTCCCCTCCAATACAGAGCTCCCTGAAGATGTCTGGCTCATATTGCTTCAAACTGTCTGGACGTTTGCTGTTTAACTGCTGAAGCTTTCCTACCATTTATTTTTCTCCTGAAGCCTTAATCTGTTGAGGGATCAGAATTGGCTGCTATGGTAAGACTTTTTTGAAGTGGTAGTAAAATGTTAGAAGTGGGTGCAATGTGCCAGTTCATTTTTGTTTTATTTATTTATTAGCAAAACACCAAAACAAACAAAAAAAAATCTTAATGCTCTACAAAACCAGAAGAGGATGGTGCCCAACTTGAACTAACTAACCAACCAAGATACTTTGTTCTGCATTTGATCTGTTTATACGTGCCCTATGCTTCTAAGTGAGGAATAAGAATCAAATTAATAATTTCACAGCATCTTTTTCTTGTGTGTAGATTATGTGTATAATTCATTGAAATGTTGTGTATAAATGTTTTACAAGTCTCTTCTAGATACTGCATTTTGTTTTAAATGCATTTGGGTTTAATATCAGTTCAAATTACAGTATTTAAAATACTTAAGGTGATTCGTAGAAGCATGGCAGTTTTGATTTTTGGAGAATAAAATTTGATAAAAATAAGAAGAGGAAACCTTGTAAACAACAGGTGAGCCAGAAAGATGACTGCACCTCTAAACAGATACAAACCCACAACTGTTTGCTAGATAATGTAATAATAACTGCATTTGGAAACTGATATTTGTCCTTGATCTCAACAGCTGTAGCAGTTTTGAATAACCAGGTGTTATTTTACAAATTTCAGGAATCAAGACTAACTAAAACATGAGAAGATATATTCAAGATGATCCAGCCAGAAGATTTTTCACTTCACAGAAATCTTATTTTTGTTTACTATGTAATATAATTTGACAAAGCCAAATTCAGTTACTTATCCTGAAATTAAGACACACCTGTGGCCTTCATCAGAAATGTTTCTAACATTTTCAAGAAAAAATATGTCCCAGAAACTGAGTATGTTTTTACTAGTTTTTGGAATCATTTGGGGTTTGATGTTGCTGCGCTACACTTTTCAGTATCCGAGACGACAAAGCAGTGCCGAGTTGCGTGGACAGATATTAGATCTAAGTAGAAGATATGTCAAAGCACTGGCAGAAGAAAATAAAAATTTAATGAATGGTGGCGGTGCAGCCTCTATGACAGGATATGGTAAGAGGAAAAAAAACATACTAGTTATTAAAATGTCTTTTTTTTCCTGAAAACTGTAAAGTTACACTTTTTTTCTTTTTTAAAGTAATATATACTGCTCTTTAAGAGAAAAAACTCTCTGTATTAACTGATTTGATTTTAGTTTATTCACTGAAGTTTAAGATTAAGATGTGGTGCAAAATCAAGCTTAAGACATGAGATATTTGTTTTTCAGGAATTTTTTATATATCTCCAGGTATATGATTACTGTTACTTACAGGATTAACAGCAACATTGTGCTTCTTCTGAATCTTAAGCAATTGAGGAATAAGCACATGCTTGATACGAGGCCAAAGTTTTAGATTGAGTCACTTCAACATTCCAGATTCTTGTGCCTCATGGCTAACTTTCTGCTTTGATTTCTTTAATTTTCTTCTCTTTTAGTAGTAAAAAAGTAGCAATATACTAGTTGAGTTTGCAGTCTTGAGACTGCAAGGCAGTTATGAATTTAGCAGAATCTCCCCTAGCTTTAGAAATAGCCATTAGAGATAAGGTCCCTTGTCTTTAGAGCTTTGATACTTGCTGCATCGTATCTCTCTGGCTGATTTGACCATTAACTTGATGAATATGTTTCCAGTATTCACTGGTAATATATTACTAGAGTCTGTGCCTGTCTTCTGAAATACAGAAAAGATAGTTTTGAGACTATAGTTTTGAGATCTTTTCAGCAAAGCTATAAAAATGTCTTAATTTTAACTCTTTGTTCCCTCATACCTTCTCTTGAGGGAAGGCTGTAACGAGCTCTAGTTAATCCCTTAGGGACTAGGTTTGAAGAAACTATCTGTGTTCTGTCGTAAAGGAAAACATGTATCTGTGAAAATAAGGGTAGTACAAGGCTTAAAAAGAAATATTTACAAAAAATATATGAACATTTATATTAATGTAATTTGATCCCCTTCTTAAGGAATCCTTAAAAGGGTGGGCTTTACCAGTTGTAGGATGCCCTTTATAGGCACTCTGGTAAGAGTACAAACAGCAAAAATGTGTCTGAACTCTTTTCACTGCTGCTCAGGACCAAGGAGGCAAGTCTGTGATGGCAAGATGAGCAGAAAGCAACCCAAGAGGAGGAGGACAGTATCAAAATGTCTTAGCCTTTAATTCTTTCATTCATTAAGTTAACATTTTACCACAGTAAGAGACTACTTTTTCTTTTCTTCCCCCTTTTCTCCCCCCTGCTTTTTTTTTAAAATCTTCAAGGATTTCCTGCCTTTACTGTGTAATTACTTTTCTGTGTAATTTGTTTTAAAAAACCCTTGTGTACTGCAACTTTCTACGGCTGTATGTGTCTTACAGGGTATTTCCAAATGAGATTTGCCTTCTGAGGTTTTTCTGAAGTTTAGTAAAAAAATTAAGTCAATTCTTGATTTACATGCTGATCATCAGACTTAAAACTTGAGTAGACAATTCCTTCCCTCAAACTGTTGCGCACAGAATACATGACCTACAGCGTGTCGTTGACAGCAGTCCCTGCTCTGGCTCGAATTGTAAAGCAATTTTTTTTTAATTTTTATTTTTTTCAAAGATGACATTACTAACCATGAACTAAATTTTAGAGGGAGGGACTGACCTGAGATTTTTTTTTTTTTTTTTTTTTTACTACTAGTGTTTTAATTTTATCTGGGTTACTCCTCTTTTTTTCACTTTCATACCTGTGTTTTTCCTCCCCAGTTTTCTGGTTAGTTAACAACTGATTAGAGGGTGGGAGGGGAGGAGAGGGAGAGTCTGTGTGTGTTGAAGGGATCTTAACACCTTGTAAAACCTGGTAAGTTTGTTCATTTTTTCCAAATCTGAGAAGACAGTGATATGAACATTGACAACAGCATAATTAGCTTTTGTTGAAAGGTCTGTTACTGTTCTTGTGTTCCAGAATACAGGAATTTTTTATATAGGCCTAAATATATGTGGGGTTTTTTTTCCTGCTTTATAGGTGATGTAAGAAGTGATAAGATACTTTCTCATAGCAATTTTTCTGCAGGATAGATCTGTTATTTAGAGGAAAACTATTAAGAACTACCTTTTTTATGTTGCAAAGTATTTAAATATGTTCTGTTGCTGTCCAAGGCTAAAAGGCGTCAGAGCTGGGTATTCTAGTGCGGTTGTCTGGATGAAATTTGAAATATTGCCTTTGGATAGTCACTGGTCTAATGCTCCAACTAGTGGTTTTGCTCTTACACACAAATATTTAATTGGCTTAATTCACAGCTCACTGTTGTAGTGGTATCTTCCTTGCCTAAAATAACAAAGAAATGGTATTAAAGAAAAATCAAGCAGCTATTTAATTCTATACTTCTATACTAATCTGCGCTCTTTCCCAAAAAATATAATAGGAAGGACAGCAAGTCTAAAGATGTGAATATGTTGAAATAGCAGTTCTTTTCCACACATAGTAAATAATAGGATCTAATTTGGGTTTTTTTTCATTATCTTCAGCTGATCTTAAGAGAACAATTGCTGTTCTTCTGGATGACATCTTACAACGCCTTGTGAAATTGGAAAGCAAAGTTGATTACATCATTGTGAATGGCTCAGCAACAAATACCACAAATGGAACTAGCAATCAGGTGCCAGTAACTTCAAATAAACGTGTAAAACCAGCAAGCAACATTAGATAGCAAACAGGCCCACTTTGTATTGCTACATCTATGATAAGTAATATTTAAGATAAGCTTTTTATCTCTGGCTAGGGCAAAGCAGTAGCTGATGCTAAAAGAAGCATAAACTATTCTATTATACATGTGCTGGATCTACATAGGCCTAACTTATGTGCATAGGTTATCAAAGCATTATTTCATTGCCTTTGAGCAGTACTTCTGAAGTGATCTTTGTTGTCTTTAAAGCTATTTTGATATCATGATTTGATGTAGTATGCCATTGGATAATAACAATAAATGGAAAGCAATGGGGAACTTACAGGTAGGTTTCTAAATATATTTATTTAAGTATAAATATAACATATCTTTTGGATAGGTGAGCAGCATTGTAGCTTATTCGTTTTTTGTGATCTGTGTTAAGCTGAGGTAACTGAGGAAGATGCATTGTTAAAACAGATGTTAGAAAATGTGTATACGTACAATTTTGTTACTCATTTACTAAAACAATATTGAGGATAGCATTGGCGGTAATATTTTAAAATTGTGACCCAAAGAATGTCTTTATTTGCACTATGTATCAGAATAGCTAGAGAGAATTTACTGTATATTTAAGAAAATTAACGGGAAAACATCCCAGGTAGTAACACTGTCGAGGCATATCTCTGCGCCGGAGTTAGGGCAGTTAGTTATCAAAAGCAAATCATAGGCTGTGATATCTTAGATTATTATTTCTTACAAAGATATTTAAGTGTATGTATTTTGTAATTGCAGAAAAAATTATTTAAGTGATGGAAATAAGTTTTGGATATGTGAATACTGTTTATTTTTATTCATTGCTGTCTCTTTTTAACTTTTTAGTTCCTTGCAATTTGTGATGAGTATAGCACACCATCTCCCTGAATTGCTTTTTTGATCAGGAGGAAAAGCAATGAAGGGAAACAAGGCATCTCTGCATTTAACAGAGATGTATGTACTAAGGGTGTCTTATCATGGAGTATTTGAGAGCTAAGGTAATGTTTGCCTTATGTCTAAGTTAGTCTTAGAGCAAAATGAATTGCAGTGTGGATGCACTGTATTTCAAAAAGTTACTGAAGTCATATGAAAGTGCCACTGAGCCTGTATTTTAAAATGTACTGAATGTTTAGGGGGGGAGGGAGGACTCATGTTCAGGGACTTTTGCCAAAAGTGTGCTGTGAGTGGGCTTTTGGGCGTGGGTGGGGGTGGCCTATTCCTATATTAAGGAAAAAATCCCACCCGTAAAACCGGAGGTGCTGGATGATATACCATCCGAAGTTACATGTTTTTTTCTTTTGTTCTGTGTCCCTGCTGATGTTCTGGACTATTATAAAGGAAAAATACACTTACAACCTTAGTTAGTATCCAGATGATTTTTTTTTCTGTCACATTGTGTGTAAACATGTACTCACTTCAATGCAGAAAGAGAAAAATAAATTTTTAGTTGTACTTGTGAAGGCTCCTGTTATTTATTTTTTTAAAAGTCTTGTCATTCTTGCTACATGTCCTCTAGGTGTTTCTGGATTGGAAAACTGTACGTCTCTGAAGTTTAGTAGTAGTCTATCTGATATTCTTCCTGATCAATCACTGAGTTATTTTGCTCTAGAAATTCTAATGCCCTGAAACTTTCCTCAGGTTAGAGGTGAGGGGAGAAGGAAACTAAAAGAAATAAAAATGACTGGTTTAGATCTTTAATGGTGAAGATTTCACTCTCTAATCTAAGAGTGAAGAAGACAGGTGCATAACTTATTTTGAATCCGCAAGTCTCTCTACCCGGTGGAAGAAGACCAAAATGGATGTGGGAACCCAGACAGAGCTCCCACGGAAGGAGGCGATGGTGCAGGTCGCAGGCTGCAGGGAATGCTACAGCGTCTCTGTGGTATCAGGGGGCTGTGTGCGCTGTGAGCAAGTAGATGATCTGCTTGGCCGAGCGGCACAGCTGCAAAGCCAGGTTGAAAGGCTTCAAGCCGAAGTAGAAAGGCTTAGGAGCATTCGGGAGGCTGAAATGGAGATAGACTGGTGGAGCCAGGCTCTGCCCTCCCTGCAACAAAAATGGGAGCACCTGCCGGAGAGCTCCCAGGATCGAGGGACCCCTGTACTCTGCCCCTCTCAGGTGGAAAACAATAACCTAGAGGAGAAGAGTGAGTGGAGGCAAGTCTATGGCTGTGGCAAAAGGCGAGTGCCCTCCTTGCCTACCTGGCCTCCACAGGTGCCTCTGAGCAATAGATATGAAGCCCTAGTGGAATACAGCCGGTCCAATGGGGATGTGGTGGAGAGGCAACCTATATCAGAGGTCCCACCACAGTCAGAAAAACCTGACAGGCATATAGCTACCTCCTCCACAAGGAAGAAGAGAAGAGTTTTAGTGGTTGGAGACTCCTTTCTAAAGGGATCTGAGGGCCCAATATGCAGAGCTGACCCCCATCACAGGGAGGTCTGCAGCCTGCCTGGAGCCCGAATCAGGGATATCACCAGGCAACTCCCCAACCTGGTGAAGGCCACAGACTACTACCCCCTGCTGATCTTCCAGACAGGTGGGGAAGAAGCTGCATCCCGTAGTCTGAGGGGGATGAAGAAAGACTACAAGGCCCTAGGACGGTTGGTGAAAGAGTCTGGGGCACAAGTTGTTTTCTCCTCCCTCCTTCCATTTTCAGGTGATGACGTGGGATGGAATAGTAGGATTCTCTCTATTAACGCCTGGCTACGAGACTGGTGCTACAGGCAGGGCTTTGGGTTCTTTGATAATGGCTGGTTTTATAAGACACCAGGCGTGACCGTAATACATGGGAAAGGTTTATGTCGTAGGGGCAAAAGGGTTCTGGGACAGGAATTAGCAGGGCTCATTCGGAGAGCTTTAAACTAGATTCAAAGGGGGATGGGGTAGTAGCTGGGCTTGCACCACTGGGGCAATGCTCTAGTGTTGAGGTAGACCAGGAGGCCCCCCATCCCCCTGGGGTGAAATCAGGGGGTGAATCTGGGATGAAATCGGTGTGCCCAGCTCGCTCCCTGAAATGCCTGTACACCAATGCACGCAGCATGGGGAATAAGCAGGAGGAGTTGGAAATCCGTGTTCGGTTGGGGGGCTATGATCTAGTGGCAATTACAGAGACTTGGTGGGACGCCTCGCATGACTGGAATGTGGTCATGGATGGCTATGTCCTGTTCAGGAAAGACAGGCCGCTAAGGAGAGGTGGTGGAGTTGCTCTTTATGTGAGTGAGCAGCTAGAATGTATTGAGTTCTGTCCAGAGGCAGATCAGGAGCGAGTTGAGAGTTTGTGGGTGCGAATTAAGGGGCAGGCTGGCAGGGGTGATACTGTTGTGGGTGTCTATTAGAGGCCACCGGATCAGGATGAGGAGGGTGATGAGGCCTTCTACAGGCAGCTGAGAGCAGTCTCGCAATTACAGGGCCTGGTTGTCATGGGGGATTTCAACTACCCTGATATTTGCTGGGAGGCCTACTCAGCCAGCCATCCCCAGTCCAGGAGGTTCCTCCAGTGCATTGATGATAACTTTCTGATGCAAATGGTGGATGAGCCAACTAGGAGAGGAGCGCTGCTGGATCTGATCCTCACTAACAAGGAGGGTCTGGTTGAAGAGGTGAAGGTTGAGGGCAGCCTTGGTTGTAGCGACCATGAGATGGTAGAGTTCAGGATCTCATGTGGCAGGAACAGAATAGCTAGCAGAATCACAACCCTGAACTTCAGGAGGGCCAACTTTGGCCTTTTCAAGCAATTGCTAGGGGAAATCCCATGGGACAGGGTACTAGAAGGTAAGGGGGCCCAAGATAGTTGGTTAGCGTTCAAGGACTGCTTCTTCCGAGCTCAAGATCAGAGCATCCCAACAGGTAGGAAGTCAAGGAAGGGTACCAGGAGACCTGCATGGTTGAACAGGGAACTGCTGGGCAAACTCAAGTGGAAGAAGAAGGTGTACAGATCGTGGAAGGAGGGGCTGGCCACTTGGGAGGAATATAAGTCTGTTGTCAGAGGATGTAGGGAGGCAACTAGGAAAGCTAAGGCCTCCTTGGAATTAAACCTTGCAAGAGAGGTCAAGGACAACAGAAAGGGCTTCTTCAAATACATTGCAGGTAAAGCCAACACTAGAGGCAATGTAGGCCCACTGATGAATGAGGTGGGGGTCCTGGAGACAGAGGATAAAAAGAAGGCGGAGTTACTGAATGCCGCCTTTGCCTCTGTCTATACTGTTGGAGGCTGTCCTGAGGAGCCCTGGACCCCTGCGGCCTCAGAAGTCGTCAGGATAGAGGAGGAATCTGTCTTGGTTGATGAGGGCTGGCTCAGGGACCAATTAAGCAATCTGGATGTCCATAAATCCATGGGCCCTGATGGGATGCACCCGCGGGTGCTGAGGGAGCTGGCGGAAGTCATTGCTAGGCCACTCTCCATCATCTTTGCTAAGTCGTGGGCAACGGGAGAGGTGCCTGAGGACTGGAGGAAAGCGAATGTCACTCCAGTCTTCAAAAAGGGCAGGAAGGAGGACCCGGGTAACTATAGACCAGTCAGCCTCACCTCCATCCCTGGAAAGGTGATGGAGCAACTTGTTCTTGGTGCTGTCTCTAGGCACATCAAGGATAGGGGGATCATTAGGGGCACTCAGCATGGCTTCACCAACGGGAAGTCTTGCTCAACCAACTTGATAGCCTTTTATGAGGATGTTACCTGGTGGATAGATGATGGTAAAGCTGTGGATGTGGTCTATCTCGATTTCAGTAAAGCGTTTGACACGGTCTCCCACAGCATCCTCGCAGCTAAACTGGGGAAGTGTGGTCTGGATGATTGGGTAGTGAGGTTGATTGTGAACTGGCTGAAGGAAAGAAGCCAGAGAGTAGTGGTCAGCGGGACAGAGTCCAGTTGGAGGTCTGTGTCTAGCGGAGTTCCGCAAGGGTCGGTTCTGGGACCAGTTCTATTCAATATATTCATTAATGACTTGGATGAGGGATTAGAGTGCGCTGTCAGCAAGTTCGCTGATGACACAAAACTGGGAGGAGTGGCTGAGATGCCGGAAGGCTGCGCAGCCATTCAGAGGGACCTGGACAGGCTGGAGAGTTGGGCGGGGAGAAATTTAATGAAATATAACAAGGGCAAGTGTAGAGTCCTGCATCTGGGCAAGAACAACCCCATGTACCAGTACAAGTTGGGGACAGAGCTGTTGGAGACCAGCGTAGGGGAAAGGGACCTGGGGGTCCTAGTGAACAACAGGATGACCATGAGCCAGCAGTGTGCCCTTGTGGCCAAGAAGGCCAATGGCATCCTGGGGTGTATTAGAAGGGGTGTGGTCAGCAGGTCAAGAGAGGTTCTCCTCCCCCTCTACTCTGCCCTGGTGAGGCCGCATCTGGAGTATTGTGTCCAGTTCTGGGCCCCTCGGTTCAAGAAGGACAGGGAACTGCTAGAGAGAGTCCAGCGCAGGGCCATGAAGATGATTAAGGGAGTGGAACATCTCCCTTATGAGGAGAGGCTGAGGGAGCTGGGTCTCTTTAGCTTAGAGAAGAGGAGACTGAGGGGTGACCTCATTAATGTTTATAAATATGTAAAGGGCAAGTGTCATGAGGATGGAGCCAGGCTCTTCTCAGTGACATCCCTTGACAGGACAAGGGGCAATGGATGCAAGCTGGAGCACAGGAGGTTCCACTTAAATTTGAGGAAAAACTTCTTTACTGTAAGGGTGACTGAACACTGGAACAGGCTGCCCAGAGAGGTTGTGGAGTCTCCTTCTCTGGAGACATTCAAAACCTGCCTGGACGCGTTCCTGTGTGATATGGTCTAAGCAATCCTGCCCCGGCAGGGGGATTGGACTAGATGATCTTTCGAGGTCCCTTCCAATCCCTAACATTCTGTGATTCTGTGATTCTGTGATTCTGTGTGTAAAGATAGGTGTGGTTTTGTTTTTTTTTTTATATCTATCTATGCTTTTTATTCCCTGAGTACTTGATTCATACCAACCAAAACCTTGGTAGGTCATGTCCTTTTGTGCTATAAACCATAATATGAATAGTTTTTGTGTGTATATGCTAAATGACTTTTTTTTCCTTTTCTTGTAAGGGTATGTGAAGTCTTAAAGTCATTGAGGATTGTTAAACAAGCGTAACAGAAGTTGCAAGGTGAATATTTGTCACTGCATGCACACACAGCTTATTTTATGCAGGGATTTTGGAGACTGATACACTAACTTACGTGCAGTTATGTACTCCTCATAGTAACTAATGGTGCAATTAGCAAATAGTTGTTTTTCTCTTAGGCTTCAGTAGTACAATGGCTCATTGGAATTAGCTTGTACTTGACAAATACACAGAATTGTGAAGTACCTGTATCTTATGGCATAAATATTCCATTCATGAATACAGTTGAAACAACTGTTTATAAAGAAGCAAGTTAAAAATACTCTAGTAGCATCCTACATCTAAAAATGCTGGTTTCATGTAAAATTAGGGGTTGATACAGCAATGTATCAGTGTTCATGATAGATCTCTTTTCATGCCCAGTCTTGTTCTGTGCTGTATTGCCATGCCATGCCCCTGACTTATGTTTTCTCTTCACCAACTATCTAGCTATTTTCTCTTCACCAACTACTGCTATGATTTCCATGCTCCAGCAGGGCAGAGGGTGGAAGCTGAGCTTCATCCTTTCTGCTGAGATGACAGCACTTTTCAGTGGCAAAACTAAACTTCAGGTGTGTGGACTAAGGAAAAGAGGGTAAGGAAGGGATAAGGGGCAGGTCTCGGCTGCCTTTTCTATCAACAACAGTAGCAGGAAAACATAGAATCATAGAATGGTTTGGGTTGGAAGGGACCTTAAAGATAATCTAGTTCCAAACCCCCTGCCATAGGCAGGGACACCTTCCACTAGACCAGGTTGCTCAAAGCCCCATCCAACCTGGCCTTGAACACTTCCAGGGAGGGGGCATCCACAACTTCTCTGGGCAACCTGTTCCAGTGTCTCACTACCTCACAGTAAAGAATTTCTTGCTAATATCTCATCTAAATCTACCCTCTTTCAGTTTAAAACTGTTACCCCTTGTCCTATCACTTCATGCACTTTTAAAAAGTCCCTCTCCAGCTTTCCTGTAGGCCCCCTTCAGGTACTGGAAGGCTGCTATAAGGTCTCCCCGGAGCCTTCTCTTCTCCAGGCTGAAGAGCCCCAACTCTCTCAGCCTGTTTTCATAGGAGAGGTGCTCCAGCCCTCTGATCATCTTCGCGGCCCTCCTCTGCTGGCCATGCCGCTTTTGATGCAGCCCAGGATACGGTTGGCCTTCTGGGCTGCAAGTGCATGTTGCCGGCTCACGTTGAGCTTCTCGTAAACCATCACCCCCAAGTCCTTCTCCTCAGGGCTGCTCTCAATCCATTCTCTGCCCAGCCTGTATTTGTGCTTGGGATTGCCCTGACCCACATGCAGGACCTTGCGTGTGGGTCAGGGGAGACCTTATAGCAGCCTTCCGGTACCTGAAGGGGGTGTACAGGAAAGCTGGAGAGGGACTTTTTAAAAGTGCATGAAGTGATAGGACAAGGGGTAACAGTTTTAAACTCAAAGAGGGTAGATTTAGATGAGATATTAGCAAGAAATTCTTTACTGTGAGGGTAGTGAGACACTGGCCCAGGTTGCCCAGAGAAGTTGTGGCTGCCCCCTCCCTGGCAGTGTAAGGCTAGATTGGATGGGGCTTTGAGCAACCTGGTCTAGTGGAAAGGTGTCCCTGCCTGTGGCAGGGGGGTTGGAACTAGATGATCTTTAAGGTCCCTTCCAACCCAAACCATTCTATGATTCTAAGTTTATTTAGAAAAATGACTACATAAAATTTAAGTTCCCAGTTTATTATGTTTTCTTAAAAACCTTTTAGAAAATACTTCCTTAAAATACTCAAATTAATGGAATGACTAAATCTCTAAAACATATTTACTTAATTGGTGTGTTTTTTTTAATGTCATGTAGAGTGTCTATTCACATCTTTAACAATTAATCCAAATATAACCTCTTTACCTGGGATTGTGTCCTTTCATTACTTTGTGCTTCACAAACCAATGCCATCTGCTGTCTGTGGGGTTCGATTCAATGTATTTGATAGTATGTAAAATACTTTTTCAAAGGCACAAGTGAAATAGGAGACTTCTTTTTATAGCAGCTAAGAAGGTGAATTAGACTTGTGCAGTGTTTCTCATGTGGAACAGACTTACTGAATTGATATTTCACTAAATCTCAGTTTGTCTGGGATGATGCACATGTGCATTTTTATCTGTTTAAAAATATCATTTAGGTTATTAAAAGGAGGCCCAAGTTAAAGAAAAAAGCTTCCCATTACATACATACATGAAATCTCATCTCTTAAGCACAGCTGGCATCACACGCTACTCAATTATCTTATGTGTAAGTGATCTTAATTATTACAAATTTCCCAACTATGTTTGTCAGTACCTCCAGCAAAAACCTTTCATTATTAATTGATCCTTGCTTGCATATGAGCTTGCATATTCCCTGTGGCATTCATGAACTTACTCTGTTCAGTAGATGTCTAATCGTGTTCTGTTTCTCTGATAGCAAAACTGAAGAGAAACATGTTGACATTTTTAAATGACATTTTTAAATGCCTGTAAACTAGGGTTAATAATAGGCAAACTAATTTTTATTGTAGTGTAATGTATGGTCATGGTTAGAAGTTTATATTAAGTGAGTACTTCTTGCATTTGCTTTTAAGTGTATCAGAATATTGATAACAAATGTGGAGGAAGGAAATAATGTGATGGGAACTCTTTCTGTTATTTATGCCATTTCAATTCTTCTCATGTTCAGAATAGCTAATTAGAGATAGTCATTGACCAAATGCATAGAAATAGAATTACGAACTGCTTCTTCAAAATAATGACTTGAGGTCTAAAATATTAAAACAGTTATTTCTAAATTATTTATTCTTGGATTAATAAAGTGGCTATCTTCAATTTACATAGGTATTTCACTGAGATGAATTTTAAAGCACTTGTCAAACTTGTAAGTATTTAAAAAAATTTAAAGGGTCACACATTTTATTGTTAACAGAGGGTGTTGAGAGAGACTGTCAACACCCTACGCAGCATTAGGCTGTTGCCTTTGATGTGTAGGCAGCACCTTAGGTCTCACAGAGCTGTACTGTAGTGAGTGTCCATATGTTCAACCCACTTTGATGTATTCAGAGATCTTGGGCCAGCAGCATCCTTATGCTACATCACAGCCATAGGACATAAAATATGCCATCTGGATTTCTGTTCCTTTTACTTAGCTTGTGGCACGGCCTCGTAAGTAGCAGAAAGCTTTTTTTTTTTTTTTTTTTCCCCCCTGCTATTCAAAATTATTCAATAGTTTACCATGGAAAATCTGGTTTGACTCGGTCTTTAATGAATTTTATTTTGGATGTCCATTAACAATCTCTTAGAAAGGATTGGAGACAGCAGAGGGTTTTCTGAATCCAAAAATATATTCCAATACTCACGCTATGACAGTAAAACAGTGGGTGCTTGAAGTATCTTTATTAGCTAAGAACTCAGTTTATTAATTATAAAGTCTTTCACCTTTTAGATCTATTCCCAAGTAAGTCTATGAGCATAAATTTGGATCCAAGCAGATGCTGGGTTGCTAAGAAGCTGAGTACTGTCTCTTTATTGCAGAGAATAATCCTCAATTTTTAAGACAGAAGGTAGTTCATAGGACAGGTGCCCCACAAAAAATTACTTTTGATTTCCTACTCCCAACACCTTCACACTGTTTCACAGGTAATCTGACACTAAAGTACAATATAGACTAACATTTGCAGCCCTCACCAAAAGCTGCCTAATTGAGAAATGTGGCTCTGCTCTCCAAACCCAAATTGTATTTCAGGGCACTGTTTTTAACAAAGATGCACAGATGAGGTACATCAACCCATGACATAGGAGGTCTGCTCATTCTGTGTGAACCAGGCTTGCCAGAGCTCTTCCTGATTTTATTGGCAGTGCTGGGATCTCTGGCACCAGTGAAATGTGCATACACATAAGTTATCTCAAAGATCTTCAGTTTTGTGCACCTCCTGTGCAGTAGTGTGTTCCTCAGTACGTTCGAATTACCTGTCTGCGGAGCTGCTTGTCCTGCTTTCAATGTCCCCTTTCCCCATCTGTTTATCTTTTGAAGTTTTGGTCACAGGAGGAATTTTCTTTTCCCTGGAGAAACAATCCTGACTTTTTTTTGTGTGGTTTTATTTTCCTCCACTAGCTTACTTGAAGATGTATTGACTGCAGTGATGATTTGCTCCCACATCTTTTCTGCCTTTAAGAGGGACCTGTTTGTGTTCAGATCTCAGTGGGACAGAACATGCATGTTGTATTGTCACGAATCAGGAGAGGAGGGGTGTAGCACCACCTCCTGTGATCGGGTGATAAAAAGTGTCTGGGAGAGGGGGAGTAAGCAGTGACTGTGTGTGTCCCAGGGCGGGGGAGGCCACAGCCGTTTGCAGCTCGTTGGGGAGGGCCCTGACTCTCTCCCAGTGCACAAGGCGAGGAAGGCACCAAGGAGCTGTGAATCTTCTGCTGTCAGTCAGCAGCAGCGGCGGCAGCGATAGCGACTGAGGTGAGTGTGGGCGAGGGTGAGATCGGGCTGTACCGGGCGGGTTCTGTACTCAGGGCCCCCCCCCCCCCCACCGAGCAGCAGCCCCCGAGTCCCATCCCAGGAGAGGAGGGGGCGTAGCAGGAGGCACCGTGGGAGATTTGAAGGGCCCCTGGGGAGGGCGAGCGACCCGGAGCGCGCAAACAGGGGCGCGGCAGTTTGCGCGGCAGTTTGCGCGGCAGTTCGCGCAGGCAGGGCGAGCAGAGTAGGCGGGCAGGAAGGTATGGTTTCCACTCGGCGGGGCCCTAAGTCCTCTGCGGGTGCCAGAAAAGACATGGCAACCCAAACGGACCTGCCGCAGAAGCATGCGGAGGTGCAGGTGGCAGGCTGCAGGGAGTGCCAGAGCCTGGCCCTGGCACTCGGGGGTGACGGAGACCTCACCTGTGTGAGGTGCGAACAGGTTGACGACCTGATCTCCTTGGTGGCCCAACTCAAGGAGGAGGTGGAAAGGTTAAGGAGTACAAGAGCATCCCAGGAAGAGGTTGGTGGGCAGTGCTGTTCCCTGCCTGTCCTGGGGAAAACGGACGGGCCTAATGCTCCCCGGGTAGTGGAGGATCCTCTTCGTCCTCCACAAGGAGCAGGAGGAGACCTCGGGGACGGGGGGGAATGGAGGCAGGTCCCTGCTTAGGGTGGCAGGCGAATCCCATCCCGACCTTCCTCCCCTCCCCACGTCCCCCTGCAGAATAGGTATGAGGTGCTGGAGCCTGAGCGTCTTCCTGAGCGTCAGGAAGACAGGAATCTAGGTGAAAGACCCTCTACGGGGCTACGTAAACAGAAGCAACCAAGTAAGAGGGTTGCAACCAGCTCCAAAAAGGAGAAAAGTAATTGTTATAGGCGACTCCCTGCTAAGGGGAACGGAGGGCCCCATATGCAGGCCAGACCCGACTCACAGGGAAGTCTACTGTCTCCCTGAGGCTTGGGTAAGGGATGTTGCCAGGAGGATTCCTGAACTGGTGAGGCCCTCTGACTACTACCCACTATTAGTATTCCAGGTGGGTAGGGATGAGATTGAAGAGAGAAGTCCCAGGGCTATCAAAAGGGACTTCAGGGCCCTGGGGCGTTTGGTAAAGGGGGTAGGTGCGCAGGTGATATTCTCTTCAATTCCTTTGGTATTTGGTGAAAATAGGGAAAGGACTATGAAAGTACAACAGATTAATATGTGGCTAAGAGACTGGTGCTGTAGGTGGGATTTTGGGTTTGTTGACCGGGGGCGGCTTTCATGGCACTGGGCCTGCTTATGCCGGATGGGGAACAGCTGAATCAGAAGGGGAAAAGGGTTATGGCCCAGAAGTTGGCAGGGCTGATCAAGAGGTCTTTAAACTAGGTTCGATGGGGGAGGGGGATAAGACCAGGGCAGCCACAAATGAACCTAGGGGTGACAGGCCTGCGTCAGGGGCAAGGCCGCTAGCCCAGCTGAAGTGCGTTTACACCAATGCACGCAGTATGGGCAACAAACAGGAAGAGCTAGAAGCCACTGTACAGCAGGAAGGTTATGATGTGGTTGCCATCACAGAAACGTGGTGGGATGACTCTCATGACTGGAGTGCAGCTATGGATGGCTATAAGCTCTTTAAGAGGGACAGGCGAAGCAGGAGAGGCGGTGGGGTAGCGCTGTATGTTAGGGAGTGCTTAGACTGTGCTGAAATTGAGGAAGATGGTGAGGATAACAAGGTTGAATGTCTATGGGTAAAGATCAGAGGGAAGGTCGGTAGGGCGGACATTACGGTGGGAGTCTGTTATAGACCACCCAACCAGGATGAGCAGGCGGACGAGGCGTTTTTACAAGCGGCTGTCAGAAGCCGCCTGGTCGCCGGCCCTTGTACTCGTGGGCGACTTCAACTTGCTGGATGTGTGCTGGAAATAAAACATGGCAGAGAGGAAGCAATCTAGGAGGTTCCTCGAATGTGTGGAGGACAACTTCCTCATGCAAGTGGTAAATGAGCCCACTAGAGGAGGGGCCCTGCTTGACCTGTTGTTTGTGAACAGAGAAGGACTAGTGGGAGATGTGAGGGTCGGTGGCCGTCTTGGGAACAGCGACCATGAAGTGTTAGAGTTTTTCGATAGTGGGGGAAGTAAGGAGGGGCAAGAGCAGAACTTCTGCCTTAGATTTCCGGCGGGCAGACTTTAGCCTGTTTAAGAGGCTGGTGGACCGAGTCCCTTGGGAGTCGGTCCTGAAGGGCAAAGGAGTCCAGGAAGGCTGGACATGCTTCAAAAGGGAATTGCTAAATATTCAGGAGCAGGCTGTCCCAGTCTGTAGGAAGACAAGCCGTCGGGGAAAAAGACCGGCCTGGTTAAACAGAGAACCTAGGCTAGGACTTAAGGAAAAAAAGAGAGCCTACTTGCTCTGGAAGAAGGGTCGGGTAACTTGGGAGGTCTATAGGGACGTGGCCAGGTCGTGTAGGGAGAAGATTAGAAGGGCCAAAGCTCAATTAGAGCTTGATTTGGCTGCTACGGTCAAAGATAACACAAAAGCTTCTACAAATACATTAACAGCAAAAGGAGGGTCAAGGAGAGCCTCCACCACTTGCTGAATGAGGAGGGTAGTGTACTGTCAGGGGATGAGGAAAAGGCAGAGGTGCTCAATGCCTTCTTTGCCTCGGTCTTTAATATCAGGACTGGTTGTCCTCAGGAGACTCGGCGCCCAGAGCCTGAAGTTAGGGACTGGGGGCTGTGTGAACCCCCCGTAATCCAGGAGGAGACGGTTAGTGACCTGCTGTGCCAGTTGGACACCCACAAGGCTATGGGCCCGGATGGGATTCACCCCAGAGTAATGAAGGAACTGGCAAATGAACTTGCCAAACCACTCTCGATTATCTACTGGCAGTCCTGGTTAACTGGAGAAGTTCCAGCTGACTGGAAATTAGCAAATGTAACGCCCATCTACCAGAAGGGTCGGAAGGATGATCCAGGGAACTATAGGCCTGTCAGCCTGACCTTGGTGCCAGGCAAGGTGATGGAACAGATCATCCTGAGTGCCATTACACGGCACATCCAGGACAATCAGGGCATCGGGGCCAGCCAACATGGATTCATGAAAGGCAGGTCCTGCTCGACCAACCTGGTCTCCTTCTATGACCAAGTGACCCGCTTAGTAGATGAGGGCAGGGCTGTGGATGTAGTCTATCTAGACTTCAGTAAGGCATTCGACACTGTCTCCCACAGCATCCTCCTGGACAAACTGGCTGCCCGGGGCTTGGATGGGTGGACTCTTAAATGGGTTCAAAACTGGCTGGATGGCCGAGCCCAGAGAGTGGTGGTGAATGGGGCAAAGTCCAACTGGCGGCCGGTCACTAGCAGTGTTCCCCAGGGCTCAGTTCTGGGGCTGGTGCTGTTCAATATCTTTATAGATGATCTAGACGTAGGGATTGAGTGCACCCTCAGCAAATTTGCAGATGACACCAAGCTGGGTGGGAGTGTCGATCTGCTGGAGGGTAGGAAGGCCCTACAGAGGGATCTGGACAGGTTAGATAGACAGGCCGAGACCAACAGCATGAGGTTCAACAAGAACAAGTGCCGGGTCTTACACTTCGGCCACAACAACCCCATGCAGCTCTACAGGCTGGGGGAGGAGTGGTTAGAAAGCGGCCCGGTGGAAAGAGACCTGGGGGTGCTGATCGACAGCCGGCTAAACATGAGCCAGCAGTGTGCCCAGGTGGCCAAGAAGGCCAATGGCATCCTGGCCTCTATTAGGAACAGTGTAGCCAGCCGGTCTAGGGAAGTGATCGTCCCTCTGTACTCGGCACTGGTGAGGCCGCACCTTGAATCCTGTGTCCAGTTCTGGGCCCCGCACTTCAAGAAAGATGTTGAGGTGTTGGAGCGAGTCCAGAGGAGGGCGACCAAGCTGGTGAAGGGTCTGGAAGGTCTGACCTATGAGGAATGGCTGAGGGAGCTGGGGTTGTTTAGCCTGGAGAAGAGGAGGCTCAGATGTGACCTTATTGCAGTCTACAACTACCTGAAGGGAGGTTGTAGTGAAGTGGGAGTTGGCCTCTTCTCCCGGGCAACTAGCGATAGGACAAGAGGACACAGCCTCAGGCTTTGCCAGGGGAGGTTCAGGTTGGACATCAGGAAGAATTTCTTTTCAGAAAGGGTCATTAGACATTGGAATGGGCTGCCCAGGGAGGTGGTGGAGTCACCATCTCTGGATGGGTTTAAGAAAAGCCTGGACATGGCACTTAGTGCCATGGTCTAGTTGACAGGGTGGTGTCAGGGAAACTGTTGGACTCGATGATCCCTGAGGTCTCTTCCAACCTGGTTGATTCTGTGATTCTGTGATTGTAGTGCTGGCTGCTCTGCTGAAATTTCTTATACATGTGGCATAGCACAGGACAAATGCCCAGACCATATGCCCTGTCACCTTAATTAGATACTGCTGGAAACTTGAGAGTCTCCCTGTTGTTTCATCTCTCTCTGGGGGATGTTTTGGCAAAACACTGCCTTGGTCCTTGTAACATCTCTCTTCACCTTCTGCTTTGTTGCTGGTGGCTTGCCCAGTGCAAAACAATCTGGAGATTTCCTTGAATTGCTGTACCTTTTTTGACAGGCACTTGTCATTTTAGTGTATGGAAAAAGCCTACGCTCTTCGGTCTCATTTTGACAGTCTGAGGGCTCGTAGCTTATGCTAACATGCGGAGCACAATTTAAATATAATTTTCCTAAAGCTCAGTTAAGAAAAACATACTACATCTTTTGCTCACGTATTCAGTCACTATGAGACCAATATGTTTGTATCAAGAGGATGCAGTCAATTTACACAGACAGTGTGGTATCAGAAATAGCAGCAGCCTGTGGTCTATTTACTACAGCCTTCAAACACATGGGAGGAGTTGTTTCAACGCGGTGGCATTGTTTGTGGCACGTGGAGAGGAATTGGGAACTGCAGGTTGCCAGTCTAAGAACCATCTTTGGTTACAAGTGTTTCCCAAAGTTGGCCTCCTTTTCTCTTGAACTATGAACAAAACATACATTATATTTTATAATGGAAGAGATTTCAAAGAACATCAGTGAGTTTGAGGTAAGATTTACGATATTGAGAGGCAGCTTTCATGTTCTAGATCAAATAAATCTTTCAAGCTATTCTAGATAAATGGAAACAGCCTTTTTAAATTATTTTTTTTTTTAGGATCAACAGCTCTGAATTCCCTCTGAAACACAAAGATAGGGACTGTCTCCGCTCTGAAGAGTTTACAGCTGAGTTCCTTGATGCTGTAACTGGATCATGGTTTTCACATTCTCTGTAGATTCCTTCATCGCTAAGAATGAAACTCTCCATAGGTGTAAACTTAGAGATTCAAGATCTACAAGTAAAGGGTTGGCAGGTGGTCGTGGGAAATCCAGGGGAGTTGGTTTCTTTGTTAATTGTATACATTATGGGACAAGTCATATAATGCATTATGGTAAATATCAATAATTAAATGTACATTGCATCTTACGCTGTTTGTGTTCTTTTGACCTGCCTCAAAATATTAAATATTTGAGCTGTTTGTTGTAAGGTAAGTATTTGGAATGGATTTCTTTACAGTCACCTCATTTTACTCAAACTAGAAATTAAAAACATTTGGAATAGGGAAAAAACATGGAGAAACAGTCATGCTTATGCCAAAACTCTGTTTTCAGACATGTCTTTTCAAGTAAGCATTATACAAAGGCTGTAACTTCTCTTTGGTGTATAATTTTTCTCTAGTTAAACTGAACACTAGAATTTTAAGACAGGAAAATAATTTAACATTTGAATTAGTGCTTTTCTTTTTTGCTAGCAGCTTTGCAATCAACTTAATCTGTAAAAACCAAAGAACCTTTCTTCTGCAGGAAGACCTTGTCTGTCAAAGTTAAAACTGAAGTAAGGCTTGTTTGCCATAAAGCTTGTCTGTTTTTCCCATTGTATCAGCTGGTTACCTCTTCTCCATAAACCTTGCAAAACTAAACATGCAATCCACAACAAAGGGAAGACTTGTTACCTGGCAATAGTCAACTTGGTTATAGCTCATCAACATAGTTACAAACCACACTCTGTCCTTTTACCCCTAATAAACTGGAGTGTTGACTGTCATTATATTGCTTGAATAAGGAATGAAAGCCAAGTCATACATGATTTTGTTAGCATTTCTTTTACATAGTACATTCCCAGGACCTTTTATTTGTTTACAGTGCACAACAGCAGAATTGGGAAGCAAATGGAGATGTGTATTGGCTAGTGCATGGAACTCGTGAAAATTAGTAACTTGCATGGTTTGTTTATTTAGCTTGAGTGGAAATTTAAAGGTTAAACAAGACTACGGCAGCAACTGGAGCCTAAGTAAGCCTTACTAACACACACACTAGTTATTCCTAATGGGCATGAAGTGAGGGCAGTCCACTTACCTTCTAGGAAGATGGCCGTGGTACTGTAGGATAGGCTTGCTGTTTATGTACAGGAAAAAGGAGTAACTAAAACGAGGAAGTTCACCCTACTACTACTACTAGAATCATAGTCTTAACATGGTTAATGGTACTGTTGTTGAAAATTTGTGCCTCTGAGCTAACATGTAGTAGCAGAACAAATATACGCTGCCTTGCACTGCCGAGGAACACAAGGCTCATGTAGACTGTACCACGTGGAAGCACCGGCACATCATTACACAGTGTCCATACAACAGTCTTTCCTCAGTGCAGTGGTGTCACTAAGAGCAATTAGCGATCATCACAGATCTGCTGCTTGAGTGAATGCAGGAAGGCTCTTTTTTTAGTTCAGGCAGGCTGGAAGAAATTTTTGTAGGTGAAGAATACAACTGTACTTTATACTTTGCCAGGATGTTGTTGAAGCATTACTACTCTACACAAGAGGGATGTTGCAGGCAGATTCGGCCTTTCTGCCTGCTCCGCACTTGGCACGCACGGGCAGGGCAGCGAGGCTGTGGTTCCAAGGGGTGTGCAAAGGGATCTAAGGCAGGTTCCCCTTGCGAGCGGAGACCCTCAGCTCTGTCTCCAGCTTGAGCGTTCCTGAGGTTTCCCTCCCTTACATCTGCCAGGGAATCAGTGGCCAGACAAAAAATCCCTCGCCTACCCACCCGAAACACACACGTTTCGCAGCCGCCCGCCCGCGGCACGGAGACGGTACGCGTTGCGACGCGCACTCCTCCCGCTGCGCCGCGCAGCCGCCCCGCCCGGCGCCTGCCTGCCGCTCCCCGTCCCCTTTCGGCGCCCAGCGGTGCAGGCGCCCTGCCGCCGGGGGGCCCAGGGCATGGAGCGGCTGCAGGCGGAGGCGGCCGCCCTGGAGGAGTACGCGGAGTACCGGCGGTGAGGGGAGGGCCGGCCCGGGCCTCGCCCGCCGTGGCTGCGGTGGGCAGAGGGGCGGCGCGGTGGGGTGGGTTCAGCCCGGCCGTGGGGGCAGGCGGCGGGTGGCGACCTGCTCTGTCCCGCGCTGCCGCCGCGCACGGAGCGGCTTCCCCTGAGGTGATACGGGCGGTCCGGGCGCTGCGCCGGTCGCCTCCCGTCGTCCTGAAGGCGCCTTTGAGGGGTCTGCGGCGGCTTCGTTATGTCACATCCCGCCCCCCGCCGCCGCCATTTATCGGCGAAATCGGCGGTGCCCGACTAACTCGGTGAAGGTGCCCGGGCGCGGCTCTCCGCGGAGAAGGAGCCTCTCCCTGGCCCGAAGCAACTGCGATGAAGAGGCAGGCGGCAGGGGCACGACCCCTGTGTGCCTCGCCGGTGCGAAGGCGTGTAGTAAACGTTGACTGTCCACGAGTGAAGTAACGCATCGTTTCTCCTGTCCCGGCCTGCCTGGCAGCGCGTCTGTGATGGGAGTGTCAGAGGGCGATCTGCCAGCGGTACTGCCGCTCTGCAGGCAGCGCGGCCTTTTGTGCATCGCCAACTAAGATTTGCGGTGTATAAACGCGTGCCCTTATACTCCTACATGTCTTTGCTAATCTCGTCCTCGCTCCTCTTGAAGAGTTGATGTTGAGCAAAATAAACAAACTCATTGTACTGAAATGCAGTCTCAGTTTAGCTTAGGAGAACCTCAAGTAAAACATCAGAGGTAGTAGGCACAGTGGTATTTCTTACATAAGTAGTTAGGCACAGTTTCAGTGAGTGTCAGCTGGACTGACATGCAAATGACAGTGATGTGTTGACACATAATCCTGGTGCTGTACAGTACTGGCAATGTACAAATCCACAGAATATTTGGCAAAGAATCACTCATTCAGTATGTTTTAGCGCACCCAACAAATAATAACTGAAATATTTACAGACATTAATAAACTAAGCTTCAGCATAGTTAAGTGCTGCAATTAAGTATAAATTGTATTTTACAAATTTTACTTACTGTTGTCAAAAGTCTCCATAAATGTAGAATTTGCATGCTGCTCCACAGTTCCAGCTATTTGGTGACCTTGAATTTGAACGTAGGGATAGCTTAAACAAATGGGCTTTTCCGAGGTGTGGGATACAGCTGCTATCAACTTTATGTACAGAAACCAGCATAGGCTTGTATGAAGACAGCTTGGATGTATTGTTCGTTACTTTGATGGCAGTGTGGTTACCTGCTTGCACCTGAATAATCGTACTCAGACTAGACTAAGATTAGATAACCTGATACAAGTCTGCAGTACAGTTAGGTGTAGAGGGGTGAAGTGACTTGCCAGAGGTCATTCAAGAAGTCTGAGGCAGAGCTGGCTGGTTACACAACCCTTGATGCCCATTGCTTTTTCTGCTGTATGAAAAGAAGCTTGGCAGTTTGCTTTATTAATTTTTTCCTTCTCTCTTCCTCTTCTCTCTGGTTTTCAGTCTGTCAGAGCAAATTTTTTAGAAGAGCATTATTAACAAAATTTCTGTAAAATTCAGCTATAGTTCTGTTAAATGTATATCACTAGAACAGTATTATGAAAGATAAGATTTTTTTTGCATTTACAACAAAAGTGTTGTTATATATTATTTGAAAAAATATCTTGAGAAACCTACTTTTATTGTCTTCATTTTCTTGTGTGTTTTTTTATGACATGCTTACAGAATTGTAGGTGATGATGATGGAGGAAAGCTCTTTACTCCTGAAGAATATGAGGAGTACAAAAGAAAAGTGTTGCCAATTCGGTTACAGAACAGGTTGTATGTGAGCTGGAGATCACCAACTGGCATGGACTGTAAGCTTGTGGGACCAGAGACGCTGTGCTTTTGTACTCACCGGTAGGAATCTTTTCATTTTTTTGAACTGTTGTATTTTTTAAAATCAGGAAAATGTAACATGGTTCCAGATACTTTACAGTACAGTATAGGCAAGTTGATTAAGGTCTAAGGGTTGAGAAAATTAGGTTTTAAATAATAAGAACTAGTGCTGTAAAAATGAAACATAAGGATTTGTGATATTTATGTAATGAATGGATGTAAAAGCACCTGATATTACACATTTAATGGAAAACTAACAATTTACAGTAATTAATATAAAGATACTTCAAAACCGAAGTTGTAAGATAAATTATAAGCCTTCCAGTTAGTTTTCTGATGAATACTAACAAAGTTATAAAAGTTATTATTTCTGCCTGTTTTAGGTATAAACAACACAAAACGGACTATGAAGTGATTCCCAAAGACCGTCCTATTTGTGTGCCTTGTAGAGTGAGCCGTTGTCCATGCCAGTCCTATCACTATGTCCCTCTAAACGGCACACAGCCCATCCGTTGTCGATGCAAACACTTTGCTGATCAGCACAGTGCGGCACCTGGATTTTCATGCAACTCTTGTAAGTTACTGATGGGCTTGCAGCATTCTTTGCTAGGAAACTTAACAGGAACAGCATGATAGGGATCGGTATTCTGCACAGAGTATTAGGTATGTGCTGCACTTGTCACTGATGTGTATTTTGGTCCTTGCAGAAGGATGGGAAATGGGAAGGAAGACACCGCCTTTTGCACAGGAGGGCTTAGAACAACATCCTTAGCTTCCCCAAGTTCTGTGAAGGAGCATAAGTTTCTGAATGATTCGATTAGGTACATACGGTGACAGCCACCTAAAATCAGGCAGTATGAAAGCACCCCATTTGCGGTTTGTCGTTTCCACTGCTGCATGCACATGACTTTTGTACTTGAACTTGGTAGTTTGAGAGGGAGAAGTGTTGATCTCCGCTCCTCTATTGTGTGGTTGAATATAAAGTTAATGTATTTTTATATCTTTTCTCAACTCAACAGGGAGTAGCGCTTTGTTCCCAAGTAGTACTATTGTTAGCACTCTAACAAAGCAGTTCCCAAGCATACAGATTGTGGGTCCAGAAATGCAAATGGGAATGGAGTTTCAAGCAAAAGGTTTGAGAAGTCATTAAGAGGAAGCTTTTTTCTGTAGTTGTTCGAGGTTATTGTAACGAAACAGCAGTAATTATTGACCATAGAAACTAAATAATGCATAAAGATGTTTTCATTTGAAACCTCAAATTATGTAAGCTGAAGATTTTTTTGTTAGAATTCTGTCCTGTTAGATTTCTTTCATGAAGTCTGTCTAATTTGTAGACGAAAAATCATAAACAGCTTTTGCTGGATGAGAATCATATCCCACAGAATAAAACAAAATATTTATATGACAGCCTTTCAAGAATGTGCTCTAAGGAATGTGAAAAATCTTAAATGTGCAATTGGATGATTCAGATGGAATCCTTAGAACACAGTGTTTTTAATAGTCATTTACATTGTGTACTTTTTCTAGTGTTTCTCAAAAATACCTGACACTTCTGAGGGCTTCAAAGATTACACAGAGAAGTGCTAAGACTTGCTTCTATTTTGGACTGTTGTTGTTTTAATGTACTGGTATTAGTCTAGCCCAGTGCTGTATAAATCTAACGCGATAGATAAATTAGGGATGTACTCTCTTTATAATTGAAAAAATATTGC
Source organism: Nyctibius grandis (assembly GCF_013368605.1). NCBI lineage: Eukaryota > Metazoa > Chordata > Aves > Nyctibiiformes > Nyctibiidae > Nyctibius > Nyctibius grandis. Next base: position 22,223,150 of record NC_090664.1, on the reverse strand, counting down.
TGTTGCATTTTATGTATTGTATGTACTTTATTCTGTATCCAAACACAGAGTAAGAGCTCTATTACTGAGGCGTGCCCAAAATTATATGAAAAAGCCTTTAACATTTCCAACAATGTGATCCTTGAACATATTACAGAAGACATAATAAAAAATCTCTCTTGGTGCTCTGCAGAATGAACTGTAACAGGGAGTTGGAAGCAGGGTAATTTGTATAATGAAATATTTGCAAAATCAGTTCCTCAATTTCTTGTTCACATAATTGCTCCAGCAGGGCTTTGATGACAGTCTTAGCTGTAGCTAGGGCAGATATATCACTTCACTTCACTCTCTGTTTCTGAATGTCACATGTCATTTGTGTAACTATTTCAGTTGCATCCTGTGGCTATGTAACCTTAAAAAACCCCTGAAGTCAGTCTAATGGTGCTATGACATAGAACCTGTTTTGCTGTTGCCACAGCCTCTGTTTACCACCCAGATAATTTTGCTAATTTTAAAAGACATTTAAATTGTGATTTGTATCATAAATTGCAATTTGAAGTTTTGTGGCCATGCAACATCGACACATGCTGTACACCTTTGGAGATAATACTGCCAAAATGCTGGCAGGCTGTCTTCTTTACCCAGTGACAGAATTTTTTCGCTTTTTATTTTTTGTCAGGGGAGGGAAAGAGAAGGGTGTTACTAATAGCAATGGACACAAGTTGCAACATAGGAAATCCAATTAGATATTAGGAAAGAAATGCCTGCTGCAAGGGAGGACCAACATTGGTCCAGGCTTCTCCGAGAGGTGGAATCTCTATCCTCGGAGGTACTCAAAACTTGACTGAATGAGACCCCAAGACTGGATGACCCCTATGATCTAATCCCCACATTCATCCTTTCTCCTCTTTTATACAGCATTTTCATACCATGATGAAAAGAGGCTGTAAAAGGTTTCAGCAAAGATAGCTGATTGCTTTGCCCCAAATCGCTTATGTGCTTCCAAATAGAAAGCATAACTGGATGCTTTTGCAGTGAAGGAACTCTAGTTTTTGACAAGATCAGTTTAGGGAAACACTTTTGTTTGCAATGAAATATAAATTCCATTATCATCTCACTCACATTACACTTATTTATTTGTTAATTAGGTTCCAAGTGTTCGGGCTTTCATAGTTGCTTTACCTGTGCATGTGGTCAGCCAACATACGCTCATGAAACAGTCGTGGAAACTAAACAAGAGCGCTTAGCCCAAGGCAAGCCTGTGGGGCAGGATGTTCCCTATGCTGCTATGGGAGGACTGACTGGTTTCAGTTCACTAACAGAAGGCTACATGCGACTCGATGACAGTGGAGTAGGTAAGTGCAGCTGACCTGAGATGAAATTTTAATGCTCCAACTAAGTAGTTTTGAAAGGTAGTAATTCAACATAGACTTTCAAAGTTCAAAGGCAAACTGGATCAATAAGAGTAGGACTTAAGACAGATGTTTTTTTCCAGCAGTCCTTAGGTGTGAAGAGTCCACTATGACCATCTTGTCCAACTTCCTGTAGTGAATTGATAAAAAATCTCTTTATCAATAATTCTGGTGTTCAGCCCAGTAGCTTCTGGTTGAAGTAGTGCATATCTTTTAGAAAGAACTCTGTAACTTCTGTTTTTCTCTTAATACTTCCATGTTATATTTACGTTAATCCTTTAGCCTAATACTGACAAAGTATTTCTTGGTTATACAGTTACAGCATTTTTTTTCCAAACTCAAAAGTTAATAGCTGTTCAGCATAAAAAAAAGAGGTCATTTGTAGAACTTTATTTTTGACAGGCATATTAGTTGGCCTTGATACCTCTGCTGCTCTGTGACTTTGTGTCATTTAGTAATGGACATATTTTGTCCTGAAATACTGTTTTATTTATTATTATCATGTACTCATGATTTATTTTTTAAGTTCTGATCTGTTTCCTGGATTTGTCGGCATTTAGAAACTATAGCATAGCCATAGTAATTAAAGAAACAAAGCTTTTCTTTTATTTGGAAGCGTTTTTTGCTTTTGTAAACTCGAGTTTATGGGATCTGCACTGAGTGTTGTAGATATGAATCTGTAGCCTTGTTTTGACCCTATCATGTATGTTCTTAATGTATCTTGTGAAGTTAATTTTTTTTTCATTCAACTTATTTTCTAACAGGGGCTCCTTCTGCTGAACTTTTAGAATCCCCTGTTACCAGCATGGATCATCCATTTCTAAAAGCATTTCAGGGACCTTCTAGTTCTGCTCAAACCATCTCACAGATAGCAGGTGCTGTATTAGTAGGATAATACTGTTTTACAGAAGTACTTAATATAAAATTAATTGGTTTTCTTTATGAGTTCAAGGATGCTTAAGGCTAAAAATCAAAGTTAAACATTAACAAGGCCTCAATACTCCTTTTATGTGAAAAGTTAGTACAAAATTCATGTACTTGAAGTGCTTAGAATAACTGTTTTGTTGCTGCTTATTTTTGGTCATCATGTGCTTTTTAACTTCAGTGATCTTTTTCTAGCATTTGGTATCTTCTCCATTAATGGTGTAACTTATTCATTGGATCAGTTTTTTGAATTTTTAATTCCTACTACACGCTCATCACGTCTGAATGCATCGTACATATTCAGTGCAATCCTGTGAAGCTGCATTCCACCAGAAAGTCTTTTCTGCGTGGAATTATGGATCGATTATGCTTATTTTATGTCCTTTATTTAGTATAAGAATTTAGCAATTAATGTAACTATTGAACTCCTCCAAGACTATTTATAATAGCTGCTAGCCTAGACTAAAGAGATTATTCTTTGGTCCCAGTTGCTGGGGTTTGTTACTTGCCTATAAAGGTGAGTTCTCATTTTAAATGTTTTGCCAAATGTAAAACATAACTAATGGAACAGCAAGTATCATTAATGAAAAAAGTTGTGTTTTTTTTTATTCTTCAGGTTGTTCTAGTGCCACAAGGCAAGTTTTTCATGGAAAACATTCAGAAGATGACAACTTGGCGCTCTTTGAAAAACGTTATCAAGAACGGGCAAGTTACTACATTTATTGCTTAATTCAAATATATTTTCCCAAGAGGATGTCTAAAAAAGATAAATGTATGATTTAAGTGCCATATAAATGCATTATATAATTTGTTCTCTTCCTGAGAAAACACTAGCTTCTTAAAATAAAGTTTTAAATACAGTTATGAGCTATTGCAGGGTTTCAGAGGTCAGTCATGGCTGGGATGGTATATACCTTAACCAGGCAGATTTTTATTGAGGTAACTCTCCATTGCAGAAAACCAAAATATTTTACTATGTGACAAAAAGAAACAACAAAGCAGAGTCACAGAAAGTCACCTGTGACATTTAGGAATGTGTGGTTGCTACCTCATTTATAAAACTTTATGATGTTCTTTTCCTTATGAATGTCTGTGTACTTGGGCTAAATCTGGTGTGTCTTTCTTAGATGATCTGAATCTCTCCCTTAGAGGTGCCTTCTCCACCCTGCTGACTGTATCGTAAATTTAAATGCCCTGTGGTGTAGGTTACTTAGATGCTTAAATACTTATTCTTTCCTCACGTTAGCTCCTTAGCTCCACCATCTCTGCTGGAAGTATGTCTCGACTGTTTACGAATTCTTTTGTAGGGAAACGTTGCGTAATTAACTTGTAAAATCTTAACTACTGTTATGCTCGCTGCTTGCCACAAGGTGTTTGTTAATGAGAAAGCTGTTTTGGCTTTGTGAAATTTTAAATAATTCTCTTTATTTTGGAAATCATCACAAAAAATGGTAAGATGTTACAAATATAGTATCAGTTTATAGGAGAAAACGTGTTACTATCAAATCCAAATTGCTGTTTCTTTTTCCCCCTAAGATTTTCTTTTCTTTGCAAAAGGTAGTAGGAATTTAAGATACAAACTTCAAGCCTCCAAATATGGAAAAATGTTTTAAAATGAGTTCCCGTGTAGACAATAGGATTGCTTAGCAGTGAGTTCATTTGTAGACATCCAAATTAGGATTGGGGCCTGGCTTCCTTTTCACACTATTTTATGGGGAAAAAAAGCATGTTAAAAATTTTATTTTTCCTTGCATTTTTGATAGAAACATGATACTTATGTTAGATGAGATGCAAAAGTCCCTGCATCCCTTTTTTATAATTGCTCTAAATAGAATTTCATTCACCAGTGTAACAAGACTTGTGAACAACTGTTGCTTCTAAAAACAGCAGCTTTATTTGTTTGGATTAATAGTCTTACTACAAAATGGCAGAGTTAACGTATGTGTGTTGGTAAATCATACGATGCTATAAGAGCCTACGGTGTAGAAAGATCTTACGAGAGGAAGACATGACCTTGTGGGTCAGTGAGGAGACACTGAGATGGAGGTTTAGCATCTACCTCACCAACAGACTTCCTTAGTGATTTTGTGCATGCTGATTAGTCTGTGTCTGTTACACATCTGTAATAAAACTTCTTTACCTTTCATTGACATAAAGATAAAACCGTGAACATTTGTGAGGCACTTTGGCCTTGAGGGGTACATAAATACCTAGACTATTATCAGAGATAAAGGCAGCCCTGGTTTGATTAGGGGAGGAGCTGCAGAGCTATGGAAGTGCTAGGTTGGGCTAATGATGATCTCTAGCTCTCTCCATTGCATATATCACTCTGGTAAATTTATGACTGGATGTAGAGATTTAATATTGCATTACTAGCTGACTTGAAAATTAATGTTTGAACCACTGTTGGTGTCTTTCCTTGTTACAGCTGAAAAAGGAGAAGGCTGCTAAACGGAAAGAGAAAAGTCCAGTGCCATCAAAGAACCCATGACAGCAGTATTTATTGTATGGCACAGTGTTAATTGTTGTATTTAAGAGTATTTTTTGATGTGCCCACCTGCATACTTCTATTTCTTCATTTCTTTATTTTGCTGTTTTGGTCTATTGCTGAAATTAATTTTTCATTATCTTCTTGTAATAAAATTGGTACTTTAATCAATGTGTTTCTAATCTCCAGAATTGTTACATAGATATTCCTTTGAGAATGGAAAATCATATTTAGAAATCTACAGAAATGTTATTTAAGATCTGAGAGAATAAGCATGTACATAAGTATTGCATTGTAGTAAGGCAAAGAAAATACATGTCCTATTCTTTGACTTTCATGACACACTTTCTTTATTTGTAGAGTCCTTAGAACTCATCTTGTTTGTGCATTTTAACTTGGTGGGGTTTGTTCTGTTAATATTGATGTTTTCCTCTTTTCTTTAAATCTTTTTTTTAAATCTTTTTTTCTTTCTGTTGGTTTTATCTCCTTTACATAAAATTCAAACGCACCCTTCTTCTCTCACACTTATCTAGGCTCTGTTGTTGCCAATGTATAAATGTTTTTTACATGTGAAGTTCTGCACGCATGTAAACCCATTTCCACACATACTTACTAGCTACTTGAAGGGATCCTGCTTGTATACTTGATCCCAAATGTCTCTCGCAGTACCATTCTCCCGATTCTGTTTGTCTGATACTGTCCATAACAGTGGTTCTATTACACTAAACTTCTGAAAACATTAAGTGGAAATGGATATGCTGTTTATTGCATGTAAACAAATAATTATATAGTGTTTGGTAGAAACTTATTTATCCACCAGATACTCTTTCATCATGTCTAATGCAACACAGACTGAGTCCCTCAAGAAGGGAGATAGGCTTTTGTATTCTTTGTCCCTATTCACACCTGCGGCAGCATATGTTGTGTTAAAGGTAGGGGACAGGGAAATTTTACATTTGGTAACTTTGTGTTGTGGTTTAAGTCTGCGAAGCATTACAACAAGAACTTGGTACAGAATAACTGGCAGAGGCTGCAGTTTAGGAGGCAAAAGCAGAGCCTGAGCTAACTTCGTTAGTCTCCTTTGAAAATACAGACGTGTAAGTCAGTTTCTCCTTAAAAATACTTGAAGATGTCTCTTGGACTGAAGACTTTTCAGGTGGTATGTGTGTACTGAGACTTTATAGCAAGAGTTGGGAGAAGGTTACAAGCTCTGATTCCCATCAGAGAGACTGCCTCTATGTGCCTGATGCCTTTATGTGCCGCATCAGCAGAGGAAGAGGTGATGTTGAATGCATTTGGTGCAAGGTGTCTTGCTTTTTTGTTCAGGTATCAGCTGTGAGAGGGAAGGAGAGCCCTTGGGAGTGCATGCAGGTCGTATAGTGACTGATGGAGGGGGCTGGAATCCAAGAAGGGAATGGAAGGCTCAATTGCCCAAATTCAAAGATTAAAAAAGGCCATTTACCTTAACTCCGAGCTATACTGCCATTACTACAGGTGCCAATCAGAGACGTTAATCTGTTACTTTAATTTAAATGCATAATATATCAAAGTGTCTAGTGAATGTTTTAGAAGTACCTTTACCTTTAAATTCTACACTGTAACATACTGCTTTCACTTAAAAATATTAATTTGAGCTCCCTCTTCTGGTCCTAATAAGCAATCATTTCTACAGATACTCAGTCTCATAAGTAAATGGGGATTTCACAATAGAATTACAAGAAACAAACAAAAATCTAAATAACATTGATAAAAAAAGGGTAAATAAAAATATAGAAAAAATCTTTTTATTTCAGTCTTCAGAGAGATTATTACAAGCTTAATAGTGGAAGTTTATTCTACTTTCCTAGTTAGCCCTGTGGCTATACCCATTAGGGAATGCAGTTCCAGAAATGTTATGTGTGCATTTCAGAGATGAGGTTTCTCACAGCAAAATATTGTTATAGACAGAGTTTTTAATAGTTACAAAAAACTTGTATTTTGTGTTTCTTTTTATACTGATAACTTTTAGGAAATAATGTATTGTGCTTTTATTGACATTTTGATTTAAAAATACCTGTAACTTTTAAATATTTGCTCTGCCAAATTCAGTCTTACTAAATTGTGCTTTGATCATCATGAACTGGTTTCATCAAAGTAATTTTTTAAAAATTTTGTTCTGTGCTTAAGCTTAGTTAAAATTTCCACTGAAATTATACTAAAAAGTTATTACATTTATTTCATTGTGTTTCTTTTTAGTTGGAAAACAGGTGGGATCATAAAAATATCAACTGTTTCAAATATTGCTTAGGAGTTCTGACCAGTTTTCACCCATGTTGATGACGTCCAAGTAAAAGAAACTCACTTTCCTTACTAGAAGGCGTGCTTTTGACTTCTTGGTACTCATGTAGTACTTTTTTGCAGAATTTTTATTCATATCTATGCATGAAAAACCTGGTACAATATATCTCATAATGTTGCTGGCTCTGAAACCTGGACACTGATGTCATGTCTTAAATGAAATTTGCACTTAACTGGAATGACTTTTATTTTTATCCTAAAAAAAATCATCATTTTGTAGGATCAAAATTGCAACCTCCAATTCTGTTGAAAAATCTCTTTATACTTCTATTTTGTATAGAAAATTTTTGTAAAGGCAAAAACAGAGACCAAATGCTAGTATGTTTGCCATTACCAGTGATCATTAAATAGCTCAGTTTAACATGTACTTGTTGGTGGTTTGTTTTCCGGAGAGCAGTCGTGAACTTTGAACATAATATCGTGGGACAGATAAGTTATCAGTTCATCTGTATGATTTATTTGTGGGTGTGTATCTGTCATTCAGCTAGACACATTAACCATTCCTGACTCTCATCTGGCACGGGAGAAATGGTTTGTTGTCATGCACAGAGTGCTCTGAGCTGGTAAAGCCTAATTGCGTAGGTCTTAGGCAATGCTTAAGCACTTCTCATTTTTTAAATAGCTGGCTTTCAAATCAATATTTTGCCATTATTGTAACACTCCTAGAGTGTAGAACAGCATTTTTTTCACTAGTTTCGATTATCCTATGAAAGGGCTTAGATGTACCTTGGTTATTTATGATAGTAGAGACTGGTCAGTGATCCTTTGTGGAGGGGAAGGGGCTCCTTCCTGTTCTGTGCTTCTCTGATACCAAACATAAAACACGCATCTGTCTCACGTTTGGGAGGAAGGGGAATGTAGTGTGTGAATTCACAGCCAGTAACGGCATCCGTGCAGAAGTACTCTATGTCAAGTTGTCAGTGCATGTTGCGCATATTAAATAGTTTGCAGGTATGTCCCTGCTGTCGCTAGCAGTAGTTTTGTTGGCCTAAGGTAAGAGACAGCTTTGCAGGTAGTGATAGTATTTTTTTCTTAGCACAAATATAGAACAACCACAAAGGTTTTCCAGTCTAAAAGACCTGGCACAGGTATACTTGTTCGGGTTTTTTTCTTGTAACAAAAGATACTACTTTTGTCTAGAAGCCTACTCTTGCTTTGGAGCCCTGCGTTTGTCTTCTGGTAGAGTAAATTGTTGTTTGCTTTACAGTGGTTTTAGCTCTAATTTCACATTCACTGTACCTGTGCCGGTCTGCCCTGGCTGGGCATTAAGCCCCACGTACTCCTTCAGCTGCCTCCCTAGGGCAAGGCCCAGGCTCAACCATAAAAACACCGGCACCCCACCTCGCTAATGGCTTCATCAATTTTCATTCTCATATTAAATAAGACAAGAAAATTGCAAATCACTCTACGTGAAACCAAAAGATGAGCACTGACATATCGCACGAGGGGAACTGGATGAGCACGTCCTAAGGGTATGTCGAGGCTGGCGGAGGGGATATCATCAGCGCAGGAGCCTTCCTGCTACTGCTGTGTTTATGCTTCAAAACCAGCATCGGCATGCGCTGATCGCCACCCTTTTGCGCGGTGAAGGACGCATCTGGGCACACATTTATGGATTTGTAGGAAAAGCCTGGTGCCTGCAAGCTTTCCAGAGCACCCCCTGCCCCTGCGCCGGGCAGGGTTGCTCCGGCTGCGGTGAGGAGTTGCCGCATGCGGCAGCAGCACCTCTCGGCACTGCGCAGGCACAGGGAAGGCGCATCTCCCCAGTGGCCCCGTCTCACGTCCCCCACGGAGGGAGAGAGGCAGGGGAGGGGAGACACCGCCCGGGCGGGCAGCCACTGCCTGGGGCGCGGCGGCAGCGCGGAAGGACCCGCCGGGCCTGGGCCGAAGGGCGCATCCGCAGGGCGGGCGGCGAGCTGTGGGGGAGGGGGCGGTGGCGGCGGGAGCACGTGCGGCGGTGGCGGCGGGGCCTGTCGTCCGGAGCTGGCCCGGCCGCGTCAGGTAGCGCCGGGTCCGCTCCGTCGCGGGGAGGCCGGCACCCGGCCCTCGCTCCCGGGGGTTCCCAGGTGCGCGGGGCTGCGCGGTGAGGAGGGGGCCCTGCTCTGGCGGGGTATCACGGCCGCGGCAGCCTGAGGGCGCTTCCTCGCGTGAAAAAAGCGTTTTTCACTAAAGAAATGGGTGCCTCTGCCTTGGCGGGGAGAAGGGCTGAGGAGGAACGTGGGTGTGAGGCGACAGGAGCCCACTGAGTAGTGAACCCGTGAGGTGTCCAGGGCAGGGACGAGCAGCGTGGGCCTGCGAGGTGGAAGAATACCTTAATTTCTCTTATAACTATAGTATCTTGCAGTGTTTCAGAATCTGTTGTCATGGATGAAGACACAGAGTATGACAAAGGTAATGTGGGGTGGTTCTTAAAACAAGCACGTGATCTTACACTTGGGAGTAATTTAATTTTCTTTCCCCCCCCCCCCCCTCAAGTTGAAGATGTTGTGGGCTGCCACGTTGAAGATGCTGTAACGTTTTGGGCACAGGTGAATTCAGAGAATTACTTGGTTTTTAACTGAGGTGTTTAATCTTATCCTCCCACCCCCCCAGCCATCTTCTGTAGAAATGAGAATAAACGATTGCATTTGATGTTGGAAAAAAAAAGTTACTTTAGATTTCAGAATTGCAAGTATTATTATGCCCTTTCAAACTGAAATCAGTTACTCTTTTCTGAAATGTCAAAAAGAATTGTTTGTCCATCCATTTGAATTGTAGCTGGGTTTTCTGGAATATTTGGTAGACCCCACGCCAAAGAAATAAGTCGAAGGTTAAAGTATTTGCTGTTGACTGAAGAATACTGTAGGAGGCAGTGGGAGCTGGGGGTGGATCCCCTGCCCTCTAACAGCTGAGTGTGTGGGGCAGTTTCAATGAAGCTTGACATGGAGATGGTTCAAAGATGCAAGGTCCTTTCAAGTTTTGCGTAGATGGGCAGAAGGTTGTTGGATGGGGGAGAGAGGAAAAGTAAAAAACCCAAAACAATGAGGAGTTTTCATTAATGTGGGGGTTGCAGCAGGGAGAGGGGAAAATCCAGAAGTACCAAAGCTTGCGTTTTCTATTTGGCCTGCTGGCTAATGTGTGCATATTTAGTCAACACCTATGTAGCTTTGAGACAGTTGAAGAAGGTAATGCTGCTTGTCATGTCCCTAATAGGAATTTGGGGAGAGGGACCAAACTTTAGTCATTCTGTTTATGGAATTGGTGCTTCTAATAAAGGGATTTTTAGATGTAATAGTCATAGGTAGTTCTCCTTTAGGTTCTTACCCTGGCATTCTGAAACTCAGTCACAGTGTTTTCGATATCGTAAAGTACAAAAGTTAGGAGTGTACTTCCAAGGTTAACAAAATGTTTAGTTGCACTAGTGTTTTTTTTTTCCTGCTCTGAGCTCTGAATGCTTTCCTTTGAATTACGAGTAGAATGTTGTCTAATAAATGTCACGTTACTGGAATTGTCCCAGTTTTACAGTGGTTCAGATATCAAGTTGTAACTGGAAAGACTCCAGTTCTCTCAGCCAAACCAAAACGCAAGTCTTGCTTGTAAAGGGGAAAAGGGGTATGCCAGAGCTGTTGTCTCCTTGTATTAAGGAAAGAAAAAGAACACCAAATACATACTAAAATTTGTGAGGAAGGATTGATAATTAAGATCTGCATACTGCTCACAGAATCTGGTAATTAAACTGTTAAAAATGTTCTTGCAGACTATTTCTCTGGGGTGTGTTACCTGCCCTTGATCTGTTTCATTAATTTTTGGAAGAAAATGAGAGCAGGCTTACAAATGCAACTAAAATCATGAAGATTGAAAGCTTAAGGTGGGGCATTACTTGTCTCAACAGCAGTGCAACTGTTTTGATTTAATTTTTGGCTGTTACAAGCCATCAAGCATCTATTAAAAGTGACAGTTAATAACTTGTACCCTCTCTCCACACTTCTTAGAACGTGTGGAGATGTGATGATGTCTTGAAATTAAGTTGTGCGCTGGCAGAAGCTTGTCCTCGGGCTAGTGCAGTTTTTGGCGAACCTGATTTTAGTAAGGTAAGTAGGTTGTGTATGTGTGGAGTTTCCTTTTTGCCTGGATGTAAAAGCCTTAATTCTATGCAACCATTTTCTTAGGTTTTTTCTTGATCATTGATTATGCTGTGGGTTCTATTCTCTTAAGATCTCTTTAAGAACCACCGGCTCTCCTAAAGAAAATGCTTATTTTGTGTGAGCAAGTTTAAATCTTTCTGCACTTCAGACTTCAGTTAAATTATGCAACCATAGGTTTTGTTTAACACTCAGGAAACACTACAACAAGGTAATATGCAGAACGCTGAATTCACTTTCATTATCCAGTATATGTTATGGGTTATCTTTAACAAGAGAGCAATGCTTTTTCAGAGAAGTGATTCTTTGCTACATCTCCAGAAGTATGGAAGATCTTACAAAAACCTGTAATGTTAAATGTACTGGATAAAGTACTCTTAAGAAGGTAGCAAGGACGTATTTAATAGCAGTTCTATGACAAGCATACAAAGAGTGATGGCAACTTTTGGTTTTGTGTGTGAACTACTGATGACTTATTGCAGAGTGAGGTTTAAATAAAACTATTTGTCTGAACTGTTTGTGTGTGTAGGTAAGTGACCTACATTCCTCTTAAAAAGGAAGCAAACTCACCAACAGCAAACCCAGCATGTTTGTGGTGTGACTGGCCTGTTCCTTTGTCAGGTTTACTAAGCTGCCAATGTCAATAAAACATTGTAGCAACACATTAACAGAAAAGCCATGGGAGTCTGATGTGTTGGTGGTTTTCTAGATGCAAAATTTTCTTTGAGCTGCTCTCTTTGGAGTAGAGGATTATGTTTTTGAAGTATTAGCATATATTGTTATGAGAGATAGGATATCAAATGCATTACTTTGTTTTCATACTGCTGTTGGGATAATGATAGAAGAGTGTGAAAATAAGATTTGTAATGTACAACAAATAGCATTTTGAGGTATGCTTATATTTTCAGAATGCTATTCTTGATCCTTTATTCCTAATTTACAGATTTATGGTGGCTGTTTTTCTGAAGATGGATGTTGGTACAGATGTATGGTACAGCAAGTGATCAGCAATGAAAAGGCAGGAACCATTTTTTAAGTGTCTTCAATTGTATATCAGTTCTACATGCAGAATGATCGGAATAAATGCAACTCCTCTTTTTGAAACTTGCGTTGTGAATGCACTTAAAAATAGTGAATATACATGTGGGACACAAATTCAAGTGACTTGTAATTTTGAAAAATGCTGATGAAAAGACTGGCAAAACATGACATACTTGCAAAGTGCTGTTTGTATCTCTTGATAGATTCACGAGTGGTAGTTAATGTTGTTAAGCAATGTAATTTAATTTCAAAACTTCTGAGTGGTGCCTTCGTGTGACATGTTAGCACTGATGCAGATGACCTGAAAGAGTTGTTAATCAGCGTTAGGTAACTGATACAGAAGGCTAGTAGTTCCTATTTAAAATTATAATTTCTAGGCAGGCTGGTTGGCATGGAAACATTAGATTGCATATCTGTCCATTGAAGAAAGTCTTCTATATTGCTTCTTAATTGTAGCCCTTAGAGGAAAAAAAAAAATGCCAGCAAAGATCTGTTTTGTGACTTAAAGTTTTGTCGCTAAGCTTTCAGACAGGTGCCAACGTAAGAGGTTTCTCTAACTTGGTTCCTTCCTCTGAAGGGCGTCTAGACTTAGTACGGAAGATTCTGATCTCTGCAACATGCATGTGTGTTAAAACACTTATATCCTAGTAATTGTCAGTGCGTATTTCTGTAGGAGGCTTGTGTAACCTCTGCTGATCTATACTTTATATTATCGTTGCAGTGTCAGGTATTGTACATTGACTATGGAAATTCTGAGATTCTGAGTAGATCAGACATAGTTGAAATACCATCAAACTTGCAATGTCCGAGTGTTGCCAAGAAGTACAGGCTCTGGGGACTGCAGATACCAGCTGATCAGAATTTAAACATGTTTGACCAGGTGAGTAAGAGTTATTGAAGCATTTAGATGATGGGATCTGTAAGAGGTGCTGCCAAATATCAGCAGAGTGTTACCAGGAGGAGTATTCTAAGAGCTGGATGTTTAACTGTGAAGGCAGGGCATGCTGGGAAGGACTCTCTATCTGTTGCCCTGAATGTATTCTAGAAACTAAAATGATTTTGTCAAAAGCGGTTCAGGTTGTGCTGAGAGGTGATTTTTAGAGTATGCTTTTGCCATCTTCAGATCCTCAAGTCTTATTTCTGACTGATGTGAGTTCTTTCTGGTGCTGAGGAAAAATGTACCCCTATTTCTTTCCCTTCAGAGGGAAAAACACCTCCCTTGGTCACAGAACCTGCGACAAATTCACTTAGGTCTGTGAGCTGCTTGAATGCCGTGTGCCTGGGTACTGTACAAACTTTCGGTCAGGAGACAGAATAGCAGGTGAAAGTGCAGGATGGTAGGAACCCTGTCGTCCCTGGCCAGCAAGAACGTGAAAGGCTCAGGAGCTGATGCCAGCAGCACTGGTAAGAACTTTGAGCCCTCTTGAGTGGCACTGGTGACCGTGTGTCGAGCAGTACTAGTGGCGGTCTCCCTTTCTGGGACACCTCTTACAGTCTTAATGGTATGCTTTTTCAAGGCTTGTCACTGGCACTGCCCGTGCTTCACCAGCGGGTGGCTTGGGAGCAGCAGTTGCTGGAGGAGGAGGCAGGAATTGACTGTCCTGCTTGCCTTGTTACAGCCCTCTATCATTTAGAGGAGATCCTGAGACCCCTTATGTATGGTCTTGTCCCTGTGGTTCTATTGACATTACTTAATGTGGTTACTTAAGGCAGGTGAAAATCTCTGTTCTCAGTTCCTTGGGGTTTTGTTTTGTTTGTGTAGTGGTTTTTTTTTTTTAAACAGTTCTTGTTGCTTGAGGTAAAGCTTTATTTCCTTGCTCTGTGTAGCTTTCCTGCCCGCACCCCTTCCATTCTTAATTTTCAGCAAAATCATCTTGTTTTCAGAACTGGTGGGGCAAAAAGAAAAAAAAACCTGTTAATAAAAGCTAACTTTCTCCCAGATGTCTTGTGAAGGTCTTGAGTGCATTCCCCAGTCTTTCAAAGCTGTTTTTCTTTGATATTACTGATGAAACTGATAGCTGCCAATTCTGGCATTTCCCAGTTTCTAAATGAGCAGTTTCAGTAAGGTAGATTTCCATAAGGTTGATACACATAATTAATTTGTCACTATGTTCTATTTCAACTTTTAGACCACTTACTGAAAGGCTGTTAATGTAATAATTCAAATTTTTTTTAGTATTATTTTGTATAATACTGTTAAATAGTTGGTCTAAAAGACTTGGTTAAACCCGGTTGCCAACTTCTGTTGAGAGTTGATGGAACTTTGGACTTCTGTCATTTACAAATGATACTGAATTATTCAAAGCTGAACATTGAGAGAGAGCTGTTGGTGTTGAATTCCAGTCTGGTATTGACAGTGATTACATCAGGTACAGTTGTAGTTGTACAGATACAGCACTGTTTCAGAATAAATGTGTTAAACGTAAGCTTTAACTGTGCAGCTCTTTGGGTTTTGGTCTTAAACATGTCCTCTTTTTCTTAGAAGAAAGATGGCTGATTTCAGGTAAAAGTATTTGGTGTCCAGTACACAACTTCAGTGTATTTTTATATACAGGGAAAGAAGTTCTTGAGCAGCCTAGTTTTTGAAAAAGAAATAAAAATACGCCACAAAGCCAAGCATGAAGATGGTACCATTCTTGCCCAGGCAGAATATGAAAAAATAGATATTGGAGAAGAGGTGGCCAAGGCAGGGTTTGCTCAAAAATTCACATCTCCCCGAAACGCTAAAGATGTGGAAGAGAGAAAAGTGGATGTCATGAAAAACCAACATTGGAAGATGAAAGTTCCCCTTCCACTGTGGGTAACCAGGTCTGATCATGCGTTGTACAGCATCCGAAGAGGGCGCACTGACCAAATAGCTGCCAACGCAAGGAACCAGAATTTTACTGGAAACCGTGTGTTTGCCCCAAAGTAAGGCAGTGGGATGTCATAGAAAACTTTGTATGAGTGACCTGATTAGCTTAGTTGTTGGGATATGGGTGTATGAGAAGATGGAGGGGGAAGGGAGTATTCAAAACACAAAGTTCAATTTCTGTCTTTCCAGCATCAAGTAATACAGGTACTTAACAGAAGGGAAGTATATGTGAGTCTGTGTGTGTGTGTGTGTGTGCATGCTGTGGTGATGGGAATTAGGACATTAATCTGTAGAAAACTTAATTAATGGTGTTGCTGGTTGGATAGCTTGTTCTTCCTCATTTGATTTCCAGAGACACTGTTCTTATGTATCTTAATGCAAGATTTTGAAAAAGAAGGAAGGGGTAGCAGCTAGTAAGCAGAAGAGAAGATACTGGAAAGCTTAGTTGAAAGTGAAGGTTGCAGGACATCAGGCCTGTAGCAGGTTTTGCAGTGATAGGCAATGCAGTGGTGTTCGGTTTGGCATCTGTGTAATTTCCATAGGCTTATCCTTGAGACTTCTTGCAGCTATCCTCTGTTTATTTACCTCTATTAAAAACTCAGTGGACACAAATGTGGAATGTAAAAGTACACTTACCTAGCAGGACAAACATATTTTAGTGACTTATTGTGTAGGAATGTAACAATGTGTGCTCATAAGAAATAAAGCCAGCAGTCACAGTTTGAAGTAAGCTTTAGGGGATAATGGTGTCTCTGCAACTTGTAATTACATTGACAAGAGGTGGTGGTAGGTTGGCAGTTACAGTTGTTGTCAGAAATCTTTTTAAAGAGACTTGTCCTACAGTTGCTAAGATTGCCATGGCAACAGAGTGCTGAGAAAAATGTTTGTGGGCGGGAGAGATGGTACTTGGCATTCAGAAAGTTGAGATGGTGTAAGAAGTAATGTTCTCCAAAAAAACTTGTTCAGAATTTGCTAATGTTCCCTGATTTGAGCTTCTTGAACATTTTAATGAATCACCTGAGGGCACGCCCTTCCGCATACCAGCATGGTATCCAAATCTGTTTTACAGTTAGATCATTTAGGCAAGTCTATGCTGTTAAGAAATACTAATATGAAATGAAGTGCTTTCAAAAAAAGTCTAAATTTATAGTATAGTGCCTCATCCTGAATTATTTTGGTACTCTGATCTGCCCTGTTTTCTGAATTACAGATATGTTCTGAATCCGATTTTAAAAAAGAAGTAGCCTTTTTTTTTTTTTTTTTCATGGTGCACAGTGTTGAGATACTTTTGTGTATGAAGCTATCCTGACTGGCCTGAGCAGCTGGCAGCCAGCAGATTATTTATTCCATTTCTGTATGTTCTGGTGTCCTTTAACTTTTTGCACATTTTTGGGGTGGTATGCTTTGAAGGAAATTGAGAAAGAAAGACGCTAGGATGTAACCAAAGCCATGCAGATGGGGATGAAGTTGATGTGGGGGTCTAGTGGAGCTTTGGTACTGTACAGTACTGTCACAGTACTCTGAGACAGATGGCTTCACATCACTCTTCTTCATTATAAAAATAACTTTAAGAGTATATATCCAAAACAGTAACCTTAAAGTGCTTTGGCTTATTTAGTAGATAGAAGATTTGAATTACAATGGACCTTGACTTTTCTGGGTCTGCGGTGTGGTATCGTAAGATGTTGTATGGATGGGAAAGACTTTTGAGTTAGTAACTGTGAAAACACATAAAGAGTTGTCTTCAAATGATGCATTTTTTTCCTTGGTGTTGTGTAGCAGTCTTTGTAAAGACTAGTGCAGAGAGGGATGCAAATTCTGAAGAAGCAAAGCATGATTGCGTAGATGCTTCTGTAGTCTTTTTTGATGTGGCGTTCTGTAGTCATTACTGAAATTAAAATAGCATGAAAGAATGCACATTGTGGTTTTTTTTTTTTAATTAATTCCTATTAATTCATTTTTAAAAGGGAAAAAATGCTAGCTTCTACCTCAGGGCCAGACACCAACTTGGCACAAATAAAAGCAGATCAGAAGCTGTTCGAAGAGAAAGCAGTTCTCAGAAAGGAGAATGTAAAGCTCTTGCAGAGGAGAAGAAACTAGGACTAAACGTTCAGCAGCTGAAACATGAACTTCAGGTATGTGGAAATGCGGAGAGGATGCTTCTCTCCTCGTTGCAAGTGTTTCTGACAACACTTCTATCTTACGATTTCATCATACTGCAGTTCAGCTGTGCACTGTTGTTTGGAACACGGATTAAACTGGTTGAGTGAAGACTTGTCTTGCCCTGGTGCAGGGAGATGCTGTCAATCATGTTTTGCAGTCAAGGTTGGACCCTAGCTCTACTTGGTGTACGTACTGGCTTACCACTGCACTTCGTGCAACTGCTGGTTTGGATGTAATCGTTCAGTTTGAACGTGGAGTTTTGCACTTTATGATTAAAAACATGCTTTGTGTGTAATGTTGTAATCCTTGCCTTTTTTCTCTCACTTGGAGGGAAAAACAGCTTTCTGTGTGTTGGGCTGAAAATTCCTAAGCATCACAGCATCAATAGCAGCTGTGGGATTTTAGAACTGGATAAAATTATTTCCTTAGTTGCTGCTTAATAGAAAAGATGCTTACGTTCCTTTCCACAGGAAGTTCCTAGCACTGTCTGAGTAATAGTACTGTACTCAGTAATAGTTACTGATAGGCTTAAAAATGCTGTGAATGGTTTTGAGTGTGATAAACAGTGGTGGTAAGAAGAAATTGTGTGAAAGGACATTGTGTTGCATGGATTCAGAAGAGTGTTGTGCAAACTCTTATCTCTACAGATACAAAAGGAAAATCTGCCACTATGTAAAACCCTTTGACACCCCCAAACATGACCTTGCATGCAGCTGTTTCCCTTATTCTTTCTTGCAGAATAAAACTACTCATAACCAGCTTTGCTCCTCAGTTACCTCTACCTAGAACACCTGTGTTTCTACATATACTAACCTGTCATTGCACAGATTCTCCATCAACTGAAGATACGATGTTTGTGCACTTCTATGCAAACTAAATTAACAAGCAACAGAATACATATTCGCAGCTAAGAAAAAATACTTGAATGCAAGGAATTCTTAGAAGCATTTCGTATCTATACTCTGATTTTTTTTAGACTATTTTCTACAAATTTTAATTACTTTCAAATGTTGAATGCATGTAAACTGCTTTAAAAGAAAATGTGGATATTCTTTTAAGTAAGAAAATATTTACTCCGTGCTAAAAACACTATGGTAGGCAATGATTTGTTCTAGAAGGGTGATATGTGGTCGTGACGTTGAGGGGTACTATAAAAAACACCCTGCAGTCATGAGACTTCGGATGCTCATCTGCAAATACAAAACTGTTTAAATTCTCCTGTGTTTGTTTTTTTGTTTGTTGGTGTTTTTGCTTTTGTAATATAATATGTAGTGAGTCTGAAAGGTTAACAGCTTTTAAAGATTGTGTTTCATTACCTAAAGTGGAGTTTATAAAAGCATCTCTATGGTATGAGAGCAAGAGCTTTTAAATTTAGGTAGCCCCTTGAGGAATATAGCCTGATGTGGTATGTGGGGTTTTCTGGGTCAAGAATATTCCTTATTTTGTCTTAAGAATATTCATTGTAGGAAGGTCAGGATGGTTGTACATACAGCGAGAGTTCTCGTTTCACTGCACCATTTTGAGGTGTGGTAGCCATGAGAGTAAGGAGTTTAATGAGGTCCTGGGCTTGATTTCCCTGAACTAAGGGGTAGGAATTTTTCAGCAAGGAAAGAAAAAATTCCATATTGTCTGATGACTTGCTAGCAAATGGGGGGTAATTGAAGAAATACACTTAAACGCATCACTACTGAAATGAGAGGAAGGAAATGAACCATTAACCTTTAAGAAACTATTAAAGAAAATAAAATTATTCTCATTGGTTTGTATGTCTTGCTAGACATTTTGTTAGTGTTTTGAAGAGGGGCAGCTCTGTGTGTGCGTGCATGAGCATGTGTATGTTTGTCTCTAGTTTTCAGAAGTCTAAATTATGGTCTGCATGTCAGTAACCCTGGCTGACTGTCGTGATTGTTGATCTATCTTTACCTCTCTTTGTTGAAACGCTGCTCCAAAAATGATAAATTATTCAGAGAGAGAAGGAAGCATCCAGAAAAACTGCTGAAAGTTTTGAGGAAACCCTGTGTACTCACATTGGAACTAAAATGAGAAGTTTGGCTGCTAAAGTGAAGACACTGAAAGAAGTTAGGTATGTATTTTTTTTTTTCTAAAATATCACTATTTAGCATTGCCCTGTTTATCTCTTGAAGTCATGCATGCTTTTTTTGTTTCCCAGAAGTTTTGTTTTGTTAATTTTCTGAGAAAAATCTAGTGTTGTATACAGAGGGGAGTATTTCCCAAAAGGAAGGCTGAAACCTGAGCTTTTTGGAAGCTCACACTGGAATTTATGTTGCTTGTTTCTCAGTGTTTATCAGATGACTTAGATTCACTTCTGCTCCTTTACCATAGCTGTTGCAAGAAGAGCTTTCAATTCCATCTTCAATGAAGATGCTAATTAGTAAATGCAGCTAGTTGTTAAAAGTAACTGGGTAGTCAGAGTTCCTTGGGTATCTGTACTGCTGTAAGAGGTGTATCTCTTTGGGTAGCCCAATTTACCCCTCTAGTTTTAAAAGAAGGGACAAAACTGCAGTGGGAAGAAGATTTGAGACAGAAATGACGATCAGCTCTTTTAAGAAGGAATGTATATTGGTGTATGTGTTCATGGAAGAAGAGTGGAAAAAAAAAAAACCAAGGGAGGAAACAGGACAAAATGGAAATTAAAAGCAGAAGAGAATTTCCATGTACAGCCTCGTCAGTACTGAGGTATAATGAATGTATTCTTGGTCCTTCTTGCTTCCTCAAGAAAAGATCTAACAGCTGAATGAGACAAGTTGCTGCTGCTACCTTTTTAAAGAAACTAGGTTATTAACATGGCAGGTGCTATCTCAAAATTCTTATGTTCAAGGGGTCTGAATAGCATTGATTTTTAAACTGCTTGAGTTCTAGAAAAAAAAATCCTGGTAAAATGTTGTTTCCCCCTTACAACGTAGGGACACAAATAAGAACATTCATTTTGGGGAGCAGCTCTCACAAGCCATAAAAGTGGTTACAGAAGGATGTCTCAGTGTTCCATGTTCCTTGGAAAAATTGCAGAAGATTTGGACAGAGTATGACTTGACTCAAGAGAGGATTCAGTTATGCGGAAATGTGGTAGGTTCAAAAAGAGCTATAATTTAACAGGTATTGACAGAGTATTTTAGCTTTGTAAGTGTAGCTGGATAGCATGAGCACAGCATGGAAACATCTGCCCTTTGCTAGATAACATCGGAGGCTTTGCTACCTTTGCCACAACTGATGTATTTGGGGAGTGTTATTTTTTTGTGTGAAACCTAGACTTTTTTGACACCCTTGATTTTGTAAAGAAATATATGGAAATCAGAGCATGGTAACTAGAAGGTTTCTGTTCTGTAACAGTAAGAAACTGCTTCAGCTGTGCAGCTGCAGTCTTTGTCTATAACCTTTTGTTAAAAGCGGCATGCCAGTACTTACTATATGCTTCCCTCGTATGGGGAGGTGTAGGGAGAGCGGTATGCAAATACCGTTGTATGGGGAGATGGAATTTTATAGGGGAAAGCTGCCATCTAGCGCAACTTGTCTGCAACCACAGATCTGAAGAAGCGTGCCTGGGTATGCAGGCATGGCCGTGTTGATAAGGATAGTTGTGTACCGCATCTGTCATGTGCGGCGATGCTGCTTTTGGGAACGGGAAGGTTCCCTGGTCTGTGGCAGGCATTGTGGTCAGACAGGGAAGGGATGCTAGTTGTGCGTCTGGGAGAATGACAGCAAATGTGTTGTGACTATTTTCAAGTATAACCTAAAACATTTTAAAGATGTTTGCTTAAGAAGTATTGCTGTATTAATGCTGAATTTAATAGCTCATGAAATGAACTAGAAAATAATAAGCCATAAGGAGAACCCAAGTAAGTTCTGTTTTTGTTGGTTGTGCAGGGAGCAGTGTTAAAACATGTATAGCATGGCATACATTTGATAGCTGTAGTTGAAAAGAAATTACTTTGTTTACTAAAAACAAAGTCAAGTGTTTAAACTTGACATCATTAAGATAAGCGTTAATAAGAAGATAACATTTTAGTGTTGCATCTCGCGTAGGAGAGTAACGTGGAAGAATAGTTAGGCTATGAGGTACCCAGGAGCCAGGGCTCCTTAGGGATTCACTTCTATAAGCTTTTCTTGGGTGGATTCCTGATACCAGGTGAAATAGTAGAAGTTGCAATTTTCTGGAGATTACATGGGATGGTTGAGCTCAAGCAGGTCCATAAGCCTTGTTGAACAACAGCAGACGAGTAAAGCAAAGCCGTGTTAGAACTTATTCCCCTCATCCAGTTTTGCTTTGACTCAGTTGGGCTGGGGATTGAGGGAAAGAAAACTCTTAATGTGGACAAGAGTTAGGACAGATGCAGATACAGTGGTGTGGCTGGGGAGTCTCAAAGTGTTTATTCAATAGAAGAGATGGTTGCTTTGGTGTCATTCAGGTGGTAGTGTGTGTGTGGGGTGTTTATTTTTTTTTTGAGTTGCCAACCCCAGCAGGCAGCATTCTTCCATGAGAAGAGGTTTCATTCTTGAAGAGTGCTTGAGGTTTTGCTGATGGGCTAATTTTTTGGAATATGTTAAAGTGTGGACATTGTCACCCATTTCAGTTGTGAATGGCTAATAATGAAGTCATGTCTGCATGATGTGTTGAGGTGCGTTACGCTGCCAAAATATTTGAAACACTGATGAAATGAGCTTACAGCACTGTGCTGTTTTTGGTAGCTCCACATGTGTTTGTGTAGCCCTCTGTTTTGTGTTGACAAGATGTAGCCTCATACAGAATCACAGAATCACAGAATGTTAGGGATTGGAAGGGACCTCGAAAGATCATCTAGTCCAATCCCCCTGCCGGAGCAGGATTGCCTAGACCATATCACACAGGAACGCGTCCAGGCGGGTTTTGAATGTCTCCAGAGAAGGAGACTCCACAACCTCTCTGGGCAGCCTGTTCCAGTGTTCGGTCACCCTCACCGTAAAGAAGTTTTTCCTCATATTTAAGTGGAACCTCCTGTGTTCCAGCTTGCACCCATTGCCCCTTGTCCTGTCAAGGGATGTCACTGAGAAGAGCCTGACTCCATCCTCATGACACTTGCCCTTTACATATTTATAAACATTAATGAGGTCACCCCTCAGTCTCCTCTTTTCCAAGCTAAAGAGACCCAGCTCCCTCAGCCTCTCCTCATAAGGGAGATGTTCCACACCCTTGAAAACTCATTTTGTTCAGAAATCGACAACAGTCCCCTGGTCCGCCTGCCCCCTGCCCCGTTCCCTGGTTGCCTGAGCTAAGGTGTAAATGAATGGTGGCAATAAACCTTGTGACTTTCAAGAGCACGCCATTGTTGTAAAAAAAATTCCTGTTATCTGAAGAGAGGATGTTGTCATGGTAGTGCCACAAATATTTTAAATGGTGAAAAAAACTCAGTGTGCCTGAGTGCTACAAAGGGTGTACAAGTGGGAATGTGTTTGGAAGTGTAGAGCTCCCTGAAGAATTAGTTTAGTTTTCAAGATGAAGTGGTAGCAGCTGGAAGCAGAACATCACAAGGCTCTTGTGGCATTTGTCTTAAGTATTTTGAAGACTTTGGTAGGTGAAGGGTACAGAACAAGAGTTTGATGGCATCATGCTAGAGCTCTGGTACTACAAAGATTGGCCTGTTCTAATGCGCAGTGTAGTGACTTAACTTTTTTTTTTCCCAAGAATCATTTTGATTTTTAAAGATCTATTTTATGTGCTGTAACATGCCACAGAATCTTGACTACTGTATTTTCAAATACAAGAAATGTCCAGGATGCACACAGTAAAAGGATGTGCTTGTTATTCTGCCTGTCATCCCTACTTCAACTATACTGACTGTAAATACGCTAACAAATATTTTTTGATAGTGCAACTGAGTATGTTGATGAGGTACGTGTAAATCCAGTGTACAGGAAGCCCAGTGAACCCAAACAGATGGATGAAATAGCTGACTATTAAGCTACAGCAGACTGTTTAACTCCACTTAATCTGTCAACCTAGCTGTCAAAATTGGTTTTACTAAGTTTAATCTTGGTACTTAGTTACCTAAGCAGTGTGCTCTTCCTTTAACCTCCCTGGAGTGCTGATGCCCTCTCTCACTGTCACAAGCCTCGTTTGTTTGTAAGCTCTTGGGAGTGAATGTCTTGTCTCGCTTTGGGGGAAACCTAATGCATCTTAAACAAATATCGCGAGTGTGAGTAAACCCAATAAAGTTTGAGTGCAGAGTAAATGTCATTATTTCAGTTTTCATTGTCTGTGCTTTCTTAGTTGGTTTATGCTGGTTTAACTGGGTCTCTTCTGGATCCTGTCCCAAAAATGAAGGCGGGTGACTGGAGCATTTGTTCTTAATAAGATATTTATGTAATGTATGTCTTGGAAACATAAGAAGATAATCAGTGAACTGAGGTAGTACTGGGGCGTGACATGTATGAAAATAACAAAGATGGTTCTTTTGGAGTGGAAATGCTTAAAAATATATTCAAAACTAATCATAGAATTTCATGTAAATTCTGTGTCCAAGTAGGAAGGTAAATCACTTAACCAGCTCTCCTGTGAAACATTACTGAGAGGATGGCAGCTTTACAGATGAAAAAACAGAGATAATTAGGAGTTCCCCTGATTGCAATGTAGGCAGATACTCATAGTAATAGGGTGTAATATAAATTCTGACTTTTCAGACATTGTAGGTAGTGTTTTATGGATGTGTCGCTTAATTTATGATTTCGATTTAGAAACTTACCGGAGACTGTAGTGTACATATTCAACTTTTTTTGTGGGAAGGATGAAAAAATAATCATGCCAATGTTTAAAAAAGGGAAGCTATTCAGTTGCTCATTTAAAAAGAAAGAAAAAAGTGGGAGAGGGTGAGATAAATAGCGCTGTTTAATGAGGATGCTGATGCCAGAGCTAGTTTTAGCTGTTCCATGTACTGCAAAGTAGTAACTTGCAATAAAGGGAGCCAAAAACTGTGACCAAAAGTAGAAATAGGCTCTAAAAATGGATTAGAACTTATCTGTGGAGGGGGATTAATTTCTTTCTATTGCTTATGAGGTCATTAAATCACACTAAAGCAAGAATGTGTTGATGAGGTGATTGCATTATACATATCCTGCTCTTAGGGACTTTCATAAGCATCGCTGTAGTTACCAGAAACAAGATGGTAAGCTAGCTTGGAGTTTGGTATGACTGAGTCTGGTGGGTGGTTTTGTGGGGTTGTTTGTGGAGTTGTATTGCTTTGGGGTTTTTTTTGTTCTTTTTTTTTCCCCCCTAGAGGTATAAGATAGACCAGACACAAAATAAACTAAATTTTGTAGTTTGAGAAGGCTTTAGCCTGTTCTAAAAGAGTTTAATTCTACTGTTTGCTGTTGTGATGAGCTTACGTCTTTGTAAAGCAGACTATTAAAATACTGCCTGTGTACTTAATGCTCTGTGAAGTTACCTAACAGACATTATCTGAGCCGTGAACTGTTGCGTGTACCCAATTAAATGGCAGACACTGGAAGGAGACTTGTCCTGTGGCTTCCAAGCCGTCTGTTGTGTTCCTGGATTGTCATTTAGTCATGTGTAGACTGTTAAATCTATTCTAGTGCTTGAACTGGTATTAATTGGAGTTTGGTTGCCTGGTTGAATCTTCTACTACATAAAGTCTCTACTGCTTTAGTTTTTGAAGTAATATTCTGCAGAAATCTCGTCTTGGAAAGTGTTCTTTATGACAAGGGCTCCTTATTGCTTTTCATGCAGTGCATTACAGTATTCTTTTATAAACTAGCTCCTGTCTTACGCAGGAAAACCAGCAGGAAATCTGTAAACGTTGTGTGTGCTTCTGGTCACCAGAGAAAAATGCAGAAGAGCCTATTAAATCTTTTTGTTGTTTCACGTTTTTAAGTGCTGAAGTAATATGTTGTGTTCATCTTCTATAGTAGAACTCAATCCACTAATTTTTATTATCCAGCCCACTAATGTCTGTCTGAATTACATCATCTGTTCAATTGCTAATCTGAGTTTTAAAGCAGTGTATACTGCCCCTTGGGGTTTTATTTTTAGTTGGAGTTTGTTCATTTTTCAATTTCCAACCACTGGATCTCATTCTGCCCTTGTCTGTTATAGGCAAAAGGTTTCTTGTCTCTATCTTCTGTGGGTACTTACAAACTCCTGATTAAGTCAACTTCGAAGCTTTCACTGGATAAACTAAAAACTCTTGAGAACCTGTGTTTGTGTATACATATTTTTATATTACAGATATATTATATATTGCTTGTGAGTAGGAAGTGTTCATTTGACTGTTCTTTGGCTCCACGTGAAACTGGTATTAGTGCCATGGTTAACTCTTCTGTTGTTGTCTGTTTCTTTACTGATTGCCTTTCACACTAGAATTTCCAAGATTTTTTTTTCAGGGTGAGGAAGAGAACGTGTGTCTGGACAGTGTGTTGTTGCTACTTCAGTCATTTTACTTACTTTTTTTTTTTTGGAGATGGATGTAGAAGGGAATAGCGAATCTTTACAGCAAGTCTGTAAAGCTGTAGTTTGGTCTTCCATGTTCATATATATTTTCATGTTTCTGTGGGCATGTTGCGTTAAATCACTGTGAAAAGAACACTGCAGACATGTTTCTGAGTAACTTGCTTCATCCATTTTGAAAGATTTGGTTTTGGTGAGTCTGTTAGGTACCTTGTCTGATATGAATATGGGGTTCCTCTCCCATTAGCAGAAGTAATCCTGCCAGTCATTCAAGGGAAACTTTGTTTCCAGAAAATTATCTTTAGTTTAATGATCTTACTGCAGATAATCAGCAGGGGGTTTACAGGTCACCTGTGTTTCCTGCTAGAAGGCAAGGAAAAAATTGGTAGAAGGATTTTTTTGATTCTAGAGTGTTCTTCTCCAGCAAGAAATCTTTTGCAGTCTAACTTTGTGGATGTAATTTGGCACGTATGGAAGTGTGGATAATTCCAATTCTGATTTCTGTAATACAATCAAAAACTGCAGGACAGCTAGGACATTTGAAGTTTACAGTGGCAGTTAGGACTGCCACTGTTATCAACAGTCACGCAGAAACTGTTTCTTTAGTTGTTTGACAACACAGTCATATTTTTACACTGTAAAGGATGCTGTATTTATGCAAGGTGGTCATATCATAGGAGTAGAGGTAAAAAACAAAATTTGCTTGTTCACTCATTCTTGGTCAGGTGTGTATTGTACTACTCATACTTTGCAGGGATTGATGCTGTTTTGTAATACTTTCCACATTGTGCATGTGGTGTTTGGGTGTGAGTTGCTGACTTGCTTTTCTTTCTGTATAGGATGAAAGAGATGAATTAATTACCAAAAGAGGTGAGGTTCAGCAGAACTTGTATTCAGCAATGGAAGAATTAATTTTGGAAGTGGATCAACTACCCCTCTCTGAGCACTCAAGAATGTTACAGATAAGGAGGTTGCTTTTATCAGTATCGATTCTGAAACGCTGAGAACCTGTGGAAGGTGTTTCTTAAATGTTAAACATTTTATAGTTGGAGACCTCGACAGCAGCAGATGAAGCTTTAGATAACACTTCTGAGTTGTGTATCTGACACCTGCAGTTCTCACTGTTACTTGTGATCCTGGTCTCTCTAGAGACAGATTATTATCTAGATCCTGGATTTGAGCAACAGCTTTTCTCTTATGGTACTGTGTTTGGTGACTAACAAGACTTGGCAAAGCACAGAATATTTAGGAGAAGACAGGTGTTAATGAGAGAACCTACAATTAAAAAGTCAATGCAGTTATCGTGCAATTTGTGGTGTTTTTTGTGGTTGGATTATATGCTTTCCTTGCCCTTTCTGTTAAGGTGTTGGTGTAGTTTGGACTAGTGTAGCAAAGTGTAAAATGTTTAAAGCATTTTTTTAAGGTGAGAGTTAAACACTAAAGCAGCACATGTTTATACCAAGAGTCTCTCTCCCTCTGAGCCAATCCAACAAAGGAAAGTGGGGAAGTAGGTGGGGAAATAGGCTCTGTAGAGGCAGTAAGAACTTTTGAAGAGGACTTTACCAATAGAAACACCAAGTTGGTGTTGGCCTTTGCTATTATAAATAATTTGTTTTCTTCCTTTTAACTTCAGAAATATTACTTGCTTTTATTTTGACTGTCCAAGTGTGTGTGTGGAGAAGGGAAAAAGATTGGCAATAGTTTGATAGCTTGTCTGTACAAATTCCAGAGATGTATTTGTCCACACATGTATGAGATCAGGTTTTTATGAAAAATCACCATGATTACAGGCTGCGCAGAAGTTTGTATAAGATTGGAACAGCATTAATAAATTGAAGCATTCACATTTTCATGGAATTACTTACTCGATTTCTAATGGAATTATTTTTCAATGCCATTAGAAGAAATGTTTGGATACACTTATTTTTTTGGTTCCAGTCTGAAAAGATATTGGATGGGTAGCATTTCATGGCTTTCTATCACTGAAGGCCCTGTGTGGATCCCGCTCCTTCAGGCAGAGGAAAGTTGTGACGTGGTGTTGTATAGGTTTTTCTGGTTTGTGTTTTTTTTTTTTTTCGGTGTATGTTTAAAGGTTATGCTGTGCTAATCCACTAGGTGGTAGGCATTAAACATCTTCTAGGTAATTGTACTGTAGTGAATTTTTTTTAGTTTTTTGAAAATATTTGAAGGGGTACTGAAATGCTGCTAGGTGTGTTAAGTGAACTTTGTGCTTTAGCTTAACTGTGTTGATGGCCCTCTCTTGTATTAGGAGCTAGAAGATGAAATAGTTTTCCCACGTGGGAAACAGAAGTAAGTTTTTACCAAATATCAGTGAGAACCTTGGTTGCAATTTTATAGAGCTGAAGAGGTCATGCTGTGCTGTCCTAGAGAAACGACTGTTTTTCCAATGTCTCTCAGAAGAACAGGAGCGTGGGAGCTAATGCCCCTCTCACTGAGGCTGTGTATTGCAAACCTCTCTTCTGCGTCACACATCTCTTCTGATTTATGTTTTATACCTTCCCCTGAGAACTGTTGTTGGCCTGAACTAAAGACAAGTTCAAGCAGCTTCAGCCGCAGCTGGGTCCAACTGCCTCAGACTGAAATAAACAGTTGGTGAGTTCCATGCTTTCCGAGTGATAATACTGCATTGGTTAAGAGGAAGGCCGAGGGTGTGGGCATACATATAAGTTACTCTAAAGCAAGGTAGGGTGTGATCTGAACAGTTGTCAGCTGTTCTGTGTTAGCTGTCTATAAGCATGTTTCCTCTGCCCCATGCATAGCATCTAGTAGTCATCTAGACTACTGAGCCGTCTTCATATGGTAACTTCTTGCCCTTCTGGAGCCTGCTCTGTATCCATATGCTGGTGAAGTTGCTAATGTTTCAGGAAAGTCTGTTTATAGTATGAAAAATACTATAACAGTATTTTATACAAACTCCAACTAAAGATAAAACCCCAAGGGGCAGTATACACTGCTTTAAAACTCAGATTAGCAATTGAACAGATGATGTAATTCAGACAGACATTAGTGGGCTGGATAATAAAAATTAGTGGATTGAGTTCTACTATAGAAGATGAACACAACATATTACTTCAGCACTTAAAAACTGAAAAGGATGCAGCTTACCAGATTCTTTCCTTGAGGACAGTCTGATGGAATGCATGCAAATACTCTTCTGGTGTAACTACTGCTGCTGTTTTTGTAAACAGGATGTGATATTGCATATGAAACTGTTACTGAGCACTTTACTCCGTTCTGTTATCCACTTTTGGCTGCTACTAACTGGGCTGATTTTTTATTCTTCCTTCTTCAGACTGTTCCATTTGAACCTGACTTCTCCCTTGCCGTGCCGTTTTCTATCCATGTGTATCTTGGTGTATTAAAATCCAGCTGTTCAAAAAAGAATGTGAGAAGAACCTGTTGTGCACCTGAGTGATTTAAATAGCCTCCATACATTTAACGCAAAGCTACTTTTTGTGTATGTTTATAGGCAACCATATCTGTACAAAGCTCATGTCACCTGGCTCAGTTGGAGATTGCTGTTTTAAACAATCTGTGGTACTAAATGGATGCTGTTTATTATAGTAACTATTGTTATGGAATTAGTTTTAGAATTTTATAAAATACTGTTTGGTGTGGTTTTTTGTTTTGGTGTTTTTTTGGGTTGTGTGTTTAGTGGTGGTGTTTTGTTGTTTTTTTTTGTGTTGTTTTTTTTTTTCTTTTTGTGGTCACTGTATTTAGTTAGTTGTTATGTGAGGAAATTCTTATGCTTTTGGCCCCAGTTTGAACTTTTGCTCTACTGTGTCTGTAAAGCTGAGGCCTGGTTGTGGCACCATCGTGTGTAGTTCTACAGAACTGGTCAAGCTCACTTCCTCACCTCCGCAGCACCTGCAGTTCTCAGCAAGAGGAGTTCATTGCTGCCACGTTCTAGCCTGTGGTGGTAGTGTCAGACAGTCTGTTTTACTTTAAGTTATATTTGGTTGCTCATATGAACTCTGTGTTTCAAGTGTCAGAAAGGCTCCTGACAAGTGACTTTAAGTTCTGTTATATTGCTTTCTTCATAGTATTGGCTGTTGAGTCTGAAGGGCTGCAAAGATGAAAACGTCTCTCAAGAGGAGAGAGAGGTGTCTTGGTGTTTTTCTTCATCTACATGACCTATGTGGTGTTTGGGAAGGTCTGTGATAATTCAAGTGTTCTGGGATCTGAGAAAAGAAAAAAATGTGGAACGCTATATAAAAGCAAACTATCAGCAGCCTTTCTCAGGGTTTCTTTAGTCACCTTGTTGGAAATGATGTAGGTAAGTAAAATGATGGATTTTGAAAGCTGAAGGATGCTATTTATTACAAAAGCACAGGTTCATTGAGTCAAATTGCACTGTTTAGGGAGAATTTTCTCTTTCAAACTACAGCAAATTGCCTGCACACACCAATGTAGCTTCTCAAATACTTTTCAACATGGGACTTACCAGCCAGGTGCAAGGAAGGCTGCTTTCTGTCACAGAATCACAGAATGTTAGGGATTGGAAGGGACCTTGAAAGATCATCTAGTCCAATCCCCCTGCCGGAGCAGGATTACGTAGATCATGTCACACAGGAACGCGTCCAGGCGGGTTTTGAATGTCTCCAGAGAAGGAGACTCCACAACCTCTCTGGGCAGCCTGTTCCAGTGTTCAGTCACCCTCACCGTAAAGAAGTTTTTCCTCATATTTAAGTGGAATCTCCTGTGTTCCAGCTTGCACCCATTGCCCCTTGTCCTGTCAGTGGATGTCACTGAGAAGAGCCTGACTCCATCCTCATGACACTTGCCCTTTACATATTTATAAACATTAATGAGGTCACCCCTCAGTCTCCTCCAAGCTAAAGAGACCCAGCTCCCTCAGCCTCTCCTCATAAGGGAGATGACACTCCATGTCAGGATGTTGTCTCCACTGATGACTGACTGATACATTCCTCCCTGACCCCACTTGTTCTTCAGGTCTTTGGGCAGACTGCCCTTTGTTTAAAAGTGATTTCTGTTTGCCCTGAGCTTTAGCCTCAATGCCATTCCCTTACGTGTAGCACTTCAGTGTGTTTTCCAATACAAGTCAAAAGGACGTGGACCCTGTGCTTCATATACTTGCAGAATACTTGGATTTTAGATGGAAATAGAAGTTTCCAGACTGTAAAACTCGTTTCAGAGGGTCTTCAGGTGTCAGACATGTAGGTAATTGCTGCTCCACCTAGGAATCAGTGTGACAATGAAGGTGCATCAGAAGAGATTTGACTAGTGACTTATAAAGGGAGGGATTAGTCCAGAAGCATTCCCTGGGTGTCTGGCTGCTCACCTTGTTTCTTAGTACAGGTTCACTTTGTTTTCTGAATTTGAGAGCGGTTCTATGAAGGGCATTATAAAGACCATTTTGCTCTTTATCCTGATTTGTATGACTTTAAAGTCCAATCCATATGGAAGAAGAAACTAGAATACAAATTACTTCTTATGAGCTGTTAAGCTTTTTGTGGTGTCTTTTCCTTCCATGTTTTGAAGGGAAAAATCAGACTCTATGATCTCTGTGTGATATCCTTTTCTGCATTGCATTTTCTGGTACGCATACTGCCACTAGATCTGAGAGGAAAGTGGAATATAAAATATATTTCACTGGATATAGAAAGAGACCTTTATAGTAGAAATAATTTTATGCCAGCAGGTAGTGCTAACTTTTTCTGTGTTAAGTGTCTTGATTTTTGTAGGTAGTATACTGTCACAAAATTCTTCTGGTTTGCAAACCTGTTTTTTTTGCTTGATTCACTTGATGCACAGGAACTGTCTGCTTCTCTGGAGATGGTGTATAGTGAAAGTTCTGAAGCAGATGACTCTGAAGAGGTATTTCAACAGTTCTTTAAGTGGAAGAGTGTTAAAATGAAGAAATTAATTTGCATAAGAAATGATATGGACACAGCTCTGCAAATTCTTGCTGACTGGTTCAGAGGCATCTTAAAGGTAAGACGAAAAGTCAATCTTTCCTGTTGGTGAAAAGATGAAGTATGACACTGTCTAAGCTTGTGAGGAGTAGGCATTAGTAGGGACAACTACCTATGGCAGGGATATTGTGCGTATGAGTAGTGGCACTAAATGACAGTGCCCTAATACAGAGGGAAAGGTAATGTGTTGAGGAAGAGAGTGTTAATTTACCTTTATTCTTAGTGTACCTTTGTGGTGAGCCAGAATTTATGCTTTCTTATGAAAGGACATCTTTTGCATAAAGATCAGTACTTTTATGCAAATATAACTTTTGTATGGGTGTGCTCTATCTGTTCATTGTGTGACTGAAATGCTTTAATTAGTCCTTTCAAGTGGCCTTTGGATAGAAAGACTTCAGATTTTAAAAGGTTCTAGTTCATAAATGCTGCTGAAAGAGGCGATGAAAGATCACTGCAAAGAAGCAGCCAGTCTGACTTGACAAGATCTAGATACAGGTTGCAGACAAATATATAATAGAATTTTTTTCCTCATTGAAATTCTGAGTGTGGAGAATTTATGCAAGTAAATTGTCCACTCGTATTTGCATATCCTGCAATATTTTCTGGAATATCATTCTGATGCTCTGTCCCTCTCAGTCTGAGGAGGTTTGGAGCATTGAAGTTGAGTGCATGTTATTAGTCTTAAAAGGAGATGGATGGTGGAAGTGGGTTACCATCCATTGAGTTTTGCTTGTAAAGAAAGTGCAACGTAGGGAAGTCTCTGTGCTTAATATGTATGTTCTTGCTCAGTTTAGGACTCTTAAACTTCCTGGGAAGACTGTAAGCTGCTCTCCCTCCATTCTTGCAGGCCCAGCTTCCTTGACCTCCGTCTTGTTGCACTTGTGTGTAAATGTTCTCAGTTTGTGTCAGCATAACCTTTCTGCCCATGTGAACTGTACATAATCCAGAAGGGTCGTGCCTTTTCATAGCGAATAGGTTTTCTGCCCTTCATTTCATTGTACCCAGAGCGTTTACTGTGGACAGATGCTGTTATGAATAACAGTGTTCCTTGACCTGACAATAAATGCTGTTCAGCAGCGGTGTAGACTTAGTGCATGTCATGTGCAGTATAATGTTAATGAATATAATTACTTGCAGATGTTTATAATTATGTCAGTTCTTAGAGGGGACAAACAAACCTGCAGATGGGTTTCTGTGATTGCTGGGTGCAATTCAGAGTGCTATTCTGCATATATGAAAGTGACTGAAGTTTGTTAGTGTAGTGATCAACTTCTATTTACCTGTTTAAAATCTGAACTTTTCCACAAACCGTTCAGAGACAGAGGAAATGCACTGAGTTTTGGTGTGGGTTGGTAAAGCACTGGTAGGTAGGCCAAGGAAGAAGTTTTCATTTATCCATCTTAATCATTTCAGCTTTGATATACAATTATTCTGTTGCAATTTAACTTCTAGCTCCT